>NC_140003.1:0-1319000 GCF_964263955.1 Coregonus lavaretus
TCCTACTTCCACTGCTGAACGAAAACCCATGATTTTGGACCCTGTTTTCATAAGAAAAGGCTAAAAGAATTGTTTCACGTTTGTTACACTCAAACAGTGTCTCCTGTCATATGCTGATCTGGTCGCAATGTGGATTTGGCCTAAAACATGATTTTGGACAATGTTCATGGAACTCAGCTTAAAACGTACCTGCATACTTGAAAACCCTTGCCTATTGTAGAGCGCACCTCCTACTTCCACTGCTGAACGAAAACCCATGATTTTGGACCCTGTTTTCATGCGAAAAGGCTAAAAGAAATGTTTCACGTTTGTTACACTCAAACAGTGTCTCCTCTCATATGCTGAACTGGTCGCATTGTGGATTTGGCCTAAAACATGATTTTGGACAATGTTCATGGAACTTAGCTTAAAACGTACTTGCAGACTTGAAAACCCTTGCCTATTGTAGAGCGCGCCTCCTACTTCCACTGCTGAACGAAAACCCATGATTTTGGACCCTGTTTTCATAAGAAAAGGCTAAAAGAATTGTTTCACGTTTGTTACACTCAAACAGTGTCTCCTGTCATATGCTGAACTGGTCGCAATGTGGATTTGGCCTAAAACATGATTTTGGACAATGTTCATGGAACTTAGCTTAAAACGTACTTGCAGACTTGAAAACCCTTGCCTATTGTAGAGCGCGCCTCCTACTTCCACTGCTGAACGAAAACCCATGATTTTGGACCCTGTTTTCATAAGAAAAGGCTAAAATAATTGTTTCACGTTTGTTACACTCAAACAGTGTCTCCTGTCATATGCTGAACTGGTCGCAATGTGGATTTGGCCTAAAACATGATTTTGGACAATGTTCATGGAACTCAGCTTAAAACGTACTTGCAGACTTGAAAACCCTTGCCTATTGTAGAGCGCGCCTCCTACTTCCACTGCTGAATGAAAACCCATGATTTTGGACCCTGTTTTCATGCAAAATGGCTAAAAGAAATGTTTCACGTTTGTTACACTCAAACAGTGTCTCCTCTCATATGCTGAACTGGTCGCATTGTGGATTTTGGTTAAAACATGATTTTGGACAATGTTCATGGAACTCAGCTTAAAACGTACTTGCAGACTTGAAAACCCTTGCCTATTGTAGAGCGCGCCTCCTACTTCCACTGCTGAACGAAAACCCATGATTTTGGACCCTGTTTTCATGCGAAAAGGCTAAAAGAATTGTTTCACGTTTGTTACACTCAAACAGTGTCTCCTGTCATATGCTGATCTGGTCGCAATGTGGATTTGGCCTAAAACATGATTTTGGACAATGTTCATGGAACTCAGCTTAAAACGTACCTGCAGACTTGAAAACCCTTGCCTATTGTAGAGCGCACCTCCTACTTCCACTGCTGAACGAAAACCCATGATTTTGGACCCTGTTTTCATGCGAAAAGGCTAAAAGAAATGTTTCACGTTTGTTACAATCAAACAGTGTCTCCTCTCATATGCTGAACTGGTCGCATTGTGGATTTTGGTTAAAACATGATTTTGGACAATGTTCATGGAACTCAGCTTAAAACGTACTTGCAGACTTGAAAACCCTTGCCTATTGTAGAGCGCGCCTCCTACTTCCACTGCTGAACGAAAACCCATGATTTTGGACCCTGTTTTCATGCGAAAAGGCTAAAAGAATTGTTTCACGTTTGTTACACTCAAACAGTGTCTCCTGTCATATGCTGATCTGGTCGCAATGTGGATTTGGCCTAAAACATGATTTTGGACAATGTTCATGGAACTCAGCTTAAAACGTACTTGCAGACTTGAAAACCCTTGCCTATTGTAGAGCGCGCCTCCTACTTCCACTGCTGAACGAAAACCCATGATTTTGGACCCTGTTTTCATGCGAAAAGGCTAAAAGAAATGTTTCACGCTTGTTACACTCAAACAGTGTCTCCTCTCATATGCTGAACTGGTCGCATTGTGGATTTTGGTTAAAACATGATTTTGGACAATGTTCATGGAACTCAGCTTAAAACGTACTTGCAGACTTGAAAACCCTTGCCTATTGTAGAGCGCGCCTGTCCTTCCAGTGCTGAACGAAAACCCATGATTTTGGACCCTGTTTTCATGTGAAATGGCTAAAAGAATTGTTTCACGTTTGTTACACTCAAACAGTGTCTCCTGTCATATGCTGAACTGGTCGCATTGTGGATTTGGGTTAAAACATGATTTTGGACAATGTTCATGGAACTCAGCTTAAAACGTACTTGCAGACTTGAAAACCCTTGCATATTGTAGATCGCGCCTGTACTTCCAGTGCTGCATGAAAACCCATGATTTTGGACCCTGTTTTCATGCGAAATGGCTAAAAGAAATGTTTCACGTTTGTTACACTCAAACAGTGTCTCCTGTCATATGCTGAACTGGTCGCATTGTGGATTTGGGTTAAAACATGATTTTGGACAATGTTCATGGAACTCAGCTTAAAACGTACTTACAGACTTTAAAACCCTTGCATATTGTAGATCGCGCCTGTACTTCCAGTGCTGCATGAAAACCCATGATTTTGGACCCTGTTTTCATGCGAAATGGCTAAAAGAAATGTTTCACGTTTGTTACACTCAAACAGTGTCTCCTGTCATATGCTGAACTGGTCGCATTGTGGATTTGGGTTAAAACATGATTTTGGACAATGTTCATGGAACTCAGCTTAAAACGTACTTGCAGACTTGAAAACCCTTGCATATTGTAGATCGCGCCTGTACTTCCAGTGCTGCATGAAAACCCATGATTTTGGACCCTGTTTTCATGCGAAATGGCTAAAAGAAATGTTTCACGTTTGTTACACTCAAACAGTGTCTCCTGTCATATGCTGAACTGGTCGCATTGTGGATTTGGCCTAAAACATGATTTTGGACAATGTTCATGGAACTCAGCTTAAAACGTACTTGCAGACTTGAAAACCCTTGCCTATTGTAGAGCGCGCCTGTCCTTGCAGTGCTGAACGAAAACCCATGATTTTGGACCCTGTTTTCATGCGAAATGCCTAAAATAATTGATTCACGTTTGTTACACTCCAACAGTGTCTCCTGTCATATGCTGAACTGGTCGCATTGTGGATTTGGCCTAAAACATGATTTTGGACAATGCTCATGGAACTCAGCTTAAAACGTACTTGCAGACTTGAAAACCCTTGCCTATTGTACAGCGCGCCTGTACTTCCAGTGCTGAACGAAAACCAATGATTTTGGACCCTGTTTTCATGCGAAATGGCTAAAATAATTGTTTCACGTTAGTTACACTCAAACAGTGTCTCCTGTCATATGCTGAACTGGTCGCATTGTGGATTTGGCCTAAAATATGATTTTGGACAATGTTCATGGAACTCAGCTGAAAACTTACTTGCAGACTTGAAAACCCTTGCCTATTGTAGAGCGCGCCTGTCCTTCCAGTGCTGAACGAAAACCCATGATTTTGGACCTTGTTTTCATGCGAAATGGCTAAAAGAATTGATTCACGTTTGTTACACTCAAACAGTGTCTCCTGTCATATGCTGAACTGGTCGCATTGTGGATTTGGGTTAAAACATGATTTTGGACAATGTTCATGGAACTCAGCTTAAAACGTACTTGCAGACTTGAAAACCCTTGCATATTGTAGATCGCGCCTGTACTTCCAGTGCTGCATGAAAACCCATGATTTTGGACCCTGTTTTCATGCGAAATGGCTAAAAGAAATGTTTCACGTTTGTTACACTCAAACAGTGTCTCCTGTCATATGCTGAACTGGTCGCATTGTGGATTTGGCCTAAAACATGATTTTGGACAATGTTCATGGAACTCAGCTTAAAACGTACTTGCAGACTTGAAAACCCTTGCCTATTGTAGAGCGCGCCTGTCCTTGCAGTGCTGAACGAAAACCCATGATTTTGGACCCTGTTTTCATGCGAAATGCCTAAAATAATTGATTCACGTTTGTTACACTCCAACAGTGTCTCCTGTCATATGCTGAACTGGTCGCATTGTGGATTTGGCCTAAAACATGATTTTGGACAATGCTCATGGAACTCAGCTTAAAACGTACTTGCAGACTTGAAAACCCTTGCCTATTGTACAGCGCGCCTGTACTTCCAGTGCTGAACGAAAACCAATGATTTTGGACCCTGTTTTCATGCGAAATGGCTAAAATAATTGTTTCACGTTTGTTACACTCAAACAGTGTCTCCTGTCATATGCTGAACTGGTCGCATTGTGGATTTGGCCTAAAATATGATTTTGGACAATGTTCATGGAACTCAGCTGAAAACTTACTTGCAGACTTGAAAACCCTTGCCTATTGTAGAGCGCGCCTGTCCTTCCAGTGCTGAACGAAAACCCATGATTTTGGACGTTGTTTTCATGCGAAATGGCTAAAAGAATTGATTCACGTTTGTTACACTCAAACAGTGTCTCCTGTCATATGCTGAACTGGTCGCATTGTGGATTTGGGTTAAAACATGATTTTGGACAATGTTCATGGAACTCAGCTTAAAACGTACTTGCAGACTTGAAAACCCTTGCATATTGTAGATCGCGCCTGTACTTCCAGTGCTGCATGAAAACCCATGATTTTGGACCCTGTTTTCATGCGAAATGGCTAAAAGAAATGTTTCACGTTTGTTACACTCAAACAGTGTCTCCTGTCATATGCTGAACTGGTCGCATTGTGGATTTGGCCTAAAACATGATTTTGGACAATGTTCATGGAACTCAGCTTAAAACGTACTTGCAGACTTGAAAACCCTTGCCTATTGTAGAGCGCGCCTGTCCTTCCAGTGCTGAACGAAAACCCATGATTTTGGACCCTGTTTTCATGTGAAATGGCTAAAAGAATTGTTTCACGTTTGTTACACTCAAACAGTGTCTCCTGTCATATGCTGAACTGGTCGCATTGTGGATTTGGGTTAAAACATGATTTTGGACAATGTTCATGGAACTCAGCTTAAAACGTACTTGCAGACTTGAAAACCATTGACTATTGTAGAGCGCGCCTGTCCTTCCAGTGCTGAACGAAAACCCATGATTTTGGACCCTGTTTTCATGTGAAATGGCTAAAAGAATTGTTTCACGTTTGTTACACTCAAACAGTGTCTCCTGTCATATGCTGAACTGGTCGCATTGTGGATTTGGGTTAAAGCATGATTTTGGACAATGTTCATGGAACTCAGCTTAAAACGTACTTGCAGACTTGAAAACCCTTGCCTATTGTAGAGCGCACCTCCTACTTCCACTGCTGAACGAAAACCCATGATTTTGGACCCTGTTTTCATGCGAAAAGGCTAAAAGAAATGTTTCACGTTTGTTACACTCAAACAGTGTCTCCTCTCATATGCTGAACTGGTCGCATTGTGGATTTTGGTTAAAACATGATTTTGGACAATGTTCATGGAACTCAGCTTAAAACGTACTTGCAGACTTGAAAACCCTTGCCTATTGTAGAGCGCGCCTCCTACTTCCACTGCTGAACGAAAACCCATGATTTTGGACCCTGTTTTCATGCGAAAAGGCTAAAAGAATTGTTTCACGTTTGTTACACTCAAACAGTGTCTCCTGTCATATGCTGATCTGGTCGCAATGTGGATTTGGCCTAAAACATGATTTTGGACAATGTTCATGGAACTCAGCTTAAAACGTACTTGCAGACTTGAAAACCCTTGCCTATTGTAGAGCGCGCCTCCTACTTCCACTGCTGAACGAAAACCCATGATTTTGGACCCTGTTTTCATGCGAAAAGGCTAAAAGAAATGTTTCACGCTTGTTACACTCAAACAGTGTCTCCTGTCATATGCTGAACTGGTCGCATTGTGGATTTTGGTTAAAACATGATTTTGGACAATGTTCATGGAACTCAGCTTAAAACGTACTTGCAGACTTGAAAACCCTTGCCTATTGTAGAGCGCGCCTGTCCTTCCAGTGCTGAACGAAAACCCATGATTTTGGACCCTGTTTTCATGTGAAATGGCTAAAAGAATTGTTTCACGTTTGTTACACTCAAACAGTGTCTCCTGTCATATGCTGAACTGGTCGCATTGTGGATTTGGCCTAAAACATGATTTTGGACAATGCTCATGGAACTCAGCTTAAAACGTACTTGCAGACTTGAAAACCCTTGCCTATTGTACAGCGCGCCTGTACTTCCAGTGCTGAACGAAAACCAATGATTTTGGACCCTGTTTTCATGCGAAATGGCTAAAATAATTGTTTCACGTTTGTTACACTCAAACAGTGTCTCCTGTCATATGCTGAACTGGTCGCATTGTGGATTTGGCCTAAAATATGATTTTGGACAATGTTCATGGAACTCAGCTGAAAACTTACTTGCAGACTTGAAAACCCTTGCCTATTGTAGAGCGCGCCTGTCCTTCCAGTGCTGAACGAAAACCCATGATTTTGGACCTTGTTTTCATGCGAAATGGCTAAAAGAATTGATTCACGTTTGTTACACTCAAACAGTGTCTCCTGTCATATGCTGAACTGGTCGCATTGTGGATTTGGGTTTAAACATGATTTTGGACAATGTTCATGGAACTCAGCTTAAAACGTACTTGCAGACTTGAAAACCCTTGCATATTGTAGATCGCGCCTGTACTTCCAGTGCTGCATGAAAACCCATGATTTTGGACCCTGTTTTCATGCGAAATGGCTAAAAGAAATGTTTCACGTTTGTTACACTCAAACAGTGTCTCCTGTCATATGCTGAACTGGTCGCATTGTGGATTTGGCCTAAAACATGATTTTGGACAATGTTCATGGAACTCAGCTTAAAACGTACTTGCAGACTTGAAAACCCTTGCCTATTGTAGAGCGCGCCTGTCCTTGCAGTGCTGAACGAAAACCCATGATTTTGGACCCTGTTTTCATGCGAAATGCCTAAAATAATTGATTCACGTTTGTTACACTCCAACAGTGTCTCCTGTCATATGCTGAACTGGTCGCATTGTGGATTTGGCCTAAAACATGATTTTGGACAATGCTCATGGAACTCAGCTTAAAACGTACTTGCAGACTTGAAAACCCTTGCCTATTGTACAGCGCGCCTGTACTTCCAGTGCTGAACGAAAACCAATGATTTTGGACCCTGTTTTCATGCGAAATGGCTAAAATAATTGTTTCACGTTTGTTACACTCAAACAGTGTCTCCTGTCATATGCTGAACTGGTCGCATTGTGGATTTGGCCTAAAATATGATTTTGGACAATGTTCATGGAACTCAGCTGAAAACTTACTTGCAGACTTGAAAACCCTTGCCTATTGTAGAGCGCGCCTGTCCTTCCAGTGCTGAACGAAAACCCATGATTTTGGACGTTGTTTTCATGCGAAATGGCTAAAAGAATTGATTCACGTTTGTTACACTCAAACAGTGTCTCCTGTCATATGCTGAACTGGTCGCATTGTGGATTTGGGTTAAAACATGATTTTGGACAATGTTCATGGAACTCAGCTTAAAACGTACTTGCAGACTTGAAAACCCTTGCATATTGTAGATCGCGCCTGTACTTCCAGTGCTGCATGAAAACCCATGATTTTGGACCCTGTTTTCATGCGAAATGGCTAAAAGAAATGTTTCACGTTTGTTACACTCAAACAGTGTCTCCTGTCATATGCTGAACTGGTCGCATTGTGGATTTGGGTTAAAACATGATTTTGGACAATGTTCATGGAACTCAGCTTAAAACGTACTTACAGACTTTAAAACCCTTGCATATTGTAGATCGCGCCTGTACTTCCAGTGCTGCATGAAAACCCATGATTTTGGACCCTGTTTTCATGCGAAATGGCTAAAAGAAATGTTTCACGTTTGTTACACTCAAACAGTGTCTCCTGTCATATGCTGAACTGGTCGCATTGTGGATTTGGGTTAAAACATGATTTTGGACAATGTTCATGGAACTCAGCTTAAAACGTACTTGCAGACTTGAAAACCCTTGCATATTGTAGATCGCGCCTGTACTTCCAGTGCTGCATGAAAACCCATGATTTTGGACCCTGTTTTCATGCGAAATGGCTAAAAGAAATGTTTCACGTTTGTTACACTCAAACAGTGTCTCCTGTCATATGCTGAACTGGTCGCATTGTGGATTTGGCCTAAAACATGATTTTGGACAATGTTCATGGAACTCAGCTTAAAACGTACTTGCAGACTTGAAAACCCTTGCCTATTGTAGAGCGCGCCTGTCCTTGCAGTGCTGAACGAAAACCCATGATTTTGGACCCTGTTTTCATGCGAAATGCCTAAAATAATTGATTCACGTTTGTTACACTCCAACAGTGTCTCCTGTCATATGCTGAACTGGTCGCATTGTGGATTTGGCCTAAAACATGATTTTGGACAATGCTCATGGAACTCAGCTTAAAACGTACTTGCAGACTTGAAAACCCTTGCCTATTGTACAGCGCGCCTGTACTTCCAGTGCTGAACGAAAACCAATGATTTTGGACCCTGTTTTCATGCGAAATGGCTAAAATAATTGTTTCACGTTTGTTACACTCAAACAGTGTCTCCTGTCATATGCTGAACTGGTCGCATTGTGGATTTGGCCTAAAATATGATTTTGGACAATGTTCATGGAACTCAGCTGAAAACTTACTTGCAGACTTGAAAACCCTTGCCTATTGTAGAGCGCGCCTGTCCTTCCAGTGCTGAACGAAAACCCATGATTTTGGACCTTGTTTTCATGCGAAATGGCTAAAAGAATTGATTCACGTTTGTTACACTCAAACAGTGTCTCCTGTCATATGCTGAACTGGTCGCATTGTGGATTTGGGTTAAAACATGATTTTGGACAATGTTCATGGAACTCAGCTTAAAACGTACTTGCAGACTTGAAAACCCTTGCATATTGTAGATCGCGCCTGTACTTCCAGTGCTGCATGAAAACCCATGATTTTGGATCCTGTTTTCATGCGAAATGGCTAAAAGAAATGTTTCACGTTTGTTACACTCAAACAGTGTCTCCTGTCATATGCTGAACTGGTCGCATTGTGGATTTGGCCTAAAACATGATTTTGGACAATGTTCATGGAACTCAGCTTAAAACGTACTTGCAGACTTGAAAACCCTTGCCTATTGTAGAGCGCGCCTGTCCTTCCAGTGCTGAACGAAAACCCATGATTTTGGACCCTGTTTTCATGTGAAATGGCTAAAAGAATTGTTTCACGTTTGTTACACTCAAACAGTGTCTCCTGTCATATGCTGAACTGGTCGCATTGTGGATTTGGGTTAAAACATGATTTTGGACAATGTTCATGGAACTCAGCTTAAAACGTACTTGCAGACTTGAAAACCCTTGCCTATTGTAGAGCGCGCCTGTCCTTCCAGTGCTGAACGAAAACCCATGATTTTGGACCCTGTTTTCATGTGAAATGGCTAAAAGAATTGTTTCACGTTTGTTACACTCAAACAGTGTCTCCTGTCATATGCTGAACTGGTCGCATTGTGGATTTGGGTTAAAACATGATTTTGGACAATGTTCATGGAACTCAGCTTAAAACGTACTTGCAGACTTGAAAACCCTTGCCTATTGTAGAGCGCACCTCCTACTTCCACTGCTGAACGAAAACCCATGATTTTGGACCCTGTTTTCATGCGAAAAGGCTAAAAGAAATGTTTCACGTTTGTTACACTCAAACAGTGTCTCCTCTCATATGCTGAACTGGTCGCATTGTGGATTTGGCCTAAAACATGATTTTGGACAATGTTCATGGAACTCAGCTTAAAACGTACTTGCAGACTTGAAAACCCTTGCCTATTGTAGAGCGCGCCTGTCCTTGCAGTGCTGAACGAAAACCCATGATTTTGGACCCTGTTTTCATGCGAAATGCCTAAAATAATTGATTCACGTTTGTTACACTCCAACAGTGTCTCCTGTCATATGCTGAACTGGTCGCATTGTGGATTTGGCCTAAAACATGATTTTGGACAATGCTCATGGAACTCAGCTTAAAACGTACTTGCAGACTTGAAAACCCTTGCCTATTGTACAGCGCGCCTGTACTTCCAGTGCTGAACGAAAACCAATGATTTTGGACCCTGTTTTCATGCGAAATGGCTAAAATAATTGTTTCACGTTTGTTACACTCAAACAGTGTCTCCTGTCATATGCTGAACTGGTCGCATTGTGGATTTGGCCTAAAATATGATTTTGGACAATGTTCATGGAACTCAGCTGAAAACTTACTTGCAGACTTGAAAACCCTTGCCTATTGTAGAGCGCGCCTGTCCTTCCAGTGCTGAACGAAAACCCATGATTTTGGACGTTGTTTTCATGCGAAATGGCTAAAAGAATTGATTCACGTTTGTTACACTCAAACAGTGTCTCCTGTCATATGCTGAACTGGTCGCATTGTGGATTTGGGTTAAAACATGATTTTGGACAATGTTCATGGAACTCAGCTTAAAACGTACTTGCAGACTTGAAAACCCTTGCATATTGTAGATCGCGCCTGTACTTCCAGTGCTGCATGAAAACCCATGATTTTGGACCCTGTTTTCATGCGAAATGGCTAAAAGAAATGTTTCACGTTTGTTACACTCAAACAGTGTCTCCTGTCATATGCTGAACTGGTCGCATTGTGGATTTGGCCTAAAACATGATTTTGGACAATGTTCATGGAACTCAGCTTAAAACGTACTTGCAGACTTGAAAACCCTTGCCTATTGTAGAGCGCGCCTGTCCTTCCAGTGCTGAACGAAAACCCATGATTTTGGACCCTGTTTTCATGCGAAAAGGCTAAAAGAAATGTTTCACGTTTGTTACACTCAAACAGTGTCTCCTGTCATATGCTGAACTGGTCGCATTGTGGATTTGGGTTAAAACATGATTTTGGACAATGTTCATGGAACTCAGCTTAAAACGTACTTGCAGACTTGAAAACCCTTGCCTATTGTAGAGCGCGCCTGTCCTTCCAGTGCTGAACGAAAACCCATGATTTTGGACCCTGTTTTCATGTGAAATGGCTAAAAGAATTGTTTCACGTTTGTTACACTCAAACAGTGTCTCCTGTCATATGCTGAACTGGTCGCATTGTGGATTTGGGTTAAAACATGATTTTGGACAATGTTCATGGAACTCAGCTTAAAACGTACTTGCAGACTTGAAAACCCTTGCATATTGTAGATCGCGCCTGTACTTCCAGTGCTGCATGAAAACCCATGATTTTGGACCCTGTTTTCATGCGAAATGGCTAAAAGAAATGTTTCACGTTTGTTACACTCAAACAGTGTCTCCTGTCATATGCTGAACTGGTCGCATTGTGGATTTGGCCTAAAACATGATTTTGGACAATGTTCATGGAACTCAGCTTAAAACGTACTTGCAGACTTGAAAACCCTTGCCTATTGTAGAGCGCGCCTGTCCTTGCAGTGCTGAACGAAAACCCATGATTTTGGACCCTGTTTTCATGCGAAATGCCTAAAATAATTGATTCACGTTTGTTACACTCCAACAGTGTCTCCTGTCATATGCTGAACTGGTCGCATTGTGGATTTGGCCTAAAACATGATTTTGGACAATGCTCATGGAACTCAGCTTAAAACGTACTTGCAGACTTGAAAACCCTTGCCTATTGTACAGCGCGCCTGTACTTCCAGTGCTGAACGAAAACCAATGATTTTGGACCCTGTTTTCATGCGAAATGGCTAAAATAATTGTTTCACGTTTGTTACACTCAAACAGTGTCTCCTGTCATATGCTGAACTGGTCGCATTGTGGATTTGGCCTAAAATATGATTTTGGACAATGTTCATGGAACTCAGCTGAAAACTTACTTGCAGACTTGAAAACCCTTGCCTATTGTAGAGCGCGCCTGTCCTTCCAGTGCTGAACGAAAACCCATGATTTTGGACGTTGTTTTCATGCGAAATGGCTAAAAGAATTGATTCACGTTTGTTACACTCAAACAGTGTCTCCTGTCATATGCTGAACTGGTCGCATTGTGGATTTGGGTTAAAACATGATTTTGGACAATGTTCATGGAACTCAGCTTAAAACGTACTTGCAGACTTGAAAACCCTTGCATATTGTAGATCGCGCCTGTACTTCCAGTGCTGCATGAAAACCCATGATTTTGGACCCTGTTTTCATGCGAAATGGCTAAAAGAAATGTTTCACGTTTGTTACACTCAAACAGTGTCTCCTGTCATATGCTGAACTGGTCGCATTGTGGATTTGGCCTAAAACATGATTTTGGACAATGTTCATGGAACTCAGCTTAAAACGTACTTGCAGACTTGAAAACCCTTGCCTATTGTAGAGCGCGCCTGTCCTTCCAGTGCTGAACGAAAACCCATGATTTTGGACCCTGTTTTCATGTGAAATGGCTAAAAGAATTGTTTCACGTTTGTTACACTCAAACAGTGTCTCCTGTCATATGCTGAACTGGTCGCATTGTGGATTTGGGTTAAAACATGATTTTGGACAATGTTCATGGAACTCAGCTTAAAACGTACTTGCAGACTTGAAAACCCTTGCCTATTGTAGAGCGCGCCTGTCCTTCCAGTGCTGAACGAAAACCCATGATTTTGGACCCTGTTTTCATGTGAAATGGCTAAAAGAATTGTTTCACGTTTGTTACACTCAAACAGTGTCTCCTGTCATATGCTGAACTGGTTGCATTGTGGATTTGGGTTAAAACATGATTTTGGACAATGTTCATGGAACTCAGCTTAAAACGTACTTGCAGACTTGAAAACCCTTGCCTATTGTAGAGCGCACCTCCTACTTCCACTGCTGAATGAAAACCCATGATTTTGGACCCTGTTTTCATGCGAAAAGGCTAAAAGAAATGTTTCACGTTTGTTACACTCAAACAGTGTCTCCTCTCATATGCTGAACTGGTCGCATTGTGGATTTTGGTTAAAACATGATTTTGGACAATGTTCATGGAACTCAGCTTAAAACGTACTTGCAGACTTGAAAACCCTTGCCTATTGTAGAGCGCGCCTCCTACTTCCACTGCTGAACGAAAACCCATGATTTTGGACCCTGTTTTCATGCGAAAAGGCTAAAAGAATTGTTTCACGTTTGTTACCCTCAAACAGTGTCTCCTGTCATATGCTGATCTGGTCGCAATGTGGATTTGGCCTAAAACATGATTTTGGACAATGTTCATGGAACTCAGCTTAAAACGTACTTGCAGACTTGAAAACCCTTGCCTATTGTAGAGCGCGCCTCCTACTTCCAGTGCTGAACGAAAACCCATGATTTTGGACCCTGTTTTCATGTGAAATGGCTAAAAGAATTGTTTCACGTTTGTTACACTCAAACAGTGTCTCCTGTCATATGCTGAACTGGTCGCATTGTGGATTTGGGTTAAAACATGATTTTGGACAATGTTCATGGAACTCAGCTTAAAACGTACTTGCAGACTTGAAAACCCTTGCCTATTGTAGAGCGCACCTCCTACTTCCACTGCTGAACGAAAACCCATGATTTTGGACCCTGTTTTCATGCGAAAAGGCTAAAAGAAATGTTTCACGTTTGTTACACTCAAACAGTGTCTCCTCTCATATGCTGAACTGGTCGCATTGTGGATTTTGGTTAAAACATGATTTTGGACAATGTTCATGGAACTCAGCTTAAAACGTACTTGCAGACTTGAAAACCCTTGCCTATTGTAGAGCGCGCCTCCTACTTCCACTGCTGAACGAAAACCCATGATTTTGGACCCTGTTTTCATGCGAAAAGGCTAAAAGAATTGTTTCACGTTTGTTACCCTCAAACAGTGTCTCCTGTCATATGCTGATCTGGTCGCAATGTGGATTTGGCCTAAAACATGATTTTGGACAATGTTCATGGAACTCAGCTTAAAACGTACTTGCAGACTTGAAAACCCTTGCCTATTGTAGAGCGCGCCTCCTACTTCCACTGCTGAACGAAAACCCATGATTTTGGACCCTGTTTTCATGCGAAAAGGCTAAAAGAAATGTTTCACGCTTGTTACACTCAAACAGTGTCTCCTGTCATATGCTGAACTGGTCGCATTGTGGATTTTGGTTAAAACATGATTTTGGACAATGTTCATGGAACTCAGCTTAAAACGTACTTGCAGACTTGAAAACCCTTGCCTATTGTAGAGCGCGCCTGTCCTTCCAGTGCTGAACGAAAACCCATGATTTTGGACCCTGTTTTCATGTGAAATGGCTAAAAGAATTGTTTCACGTTTGTTACACTCAAACAGTGTCTCCTGTCATATGCTGAACTGGTCGCATTGTGGATTTGGGTTAAAACATGATTTTGGACAATGTTCATGGAACTCAGCTTAAAACGTACTTGCAGACTTGAAAACCCTTGCATATTGTAGATCGCGCCTGTACTTCCAGTGCTGCATGAAAACCCATGATTTTGGACCCTGTTTTCATGCGAAATGGCTAAAAGAAATGTTTCACGTTTGTTACACTCAAACAGTGTCTCCTGTCATATGCTGAACTGGTCGCATTGTGGATTTGGGTTAAAACATGATTTTGGACAATGTTCATGGAACTCAGCTTAAAACGTACTTACAGACTTTAAAACCCTTGCATATTGTAGATCGCGCCTGTACTTCCAGTGCTGCATGAAAACCCATGATTTTGGACCCTGTTTTCATGCGAAATGGCTAAAAGAAATGTTTCACGTTTGTTACACTCAAACAGTGTCTCCTGTCATATGCTGAACTGGTCGCATTGTGGATTTGGGTTAAAACATGATTTTGGACAATGTTCATGGAACTCAGCTTAAAACGTACTTGCAGACTTGAAAACCCTTGCATATTGTAGATCGCGCCTGTACTTCCAGTGCTGCATGAAAACCCATGATTTTGGACCCTGTTTTCATGCGAAATGGCTAAAAGAAATGTTTCACGTTTGTTACACTCAAACAGTGTCTCCTGTCATATGCTGAACTGGTCGCATTGTGGATTTGGCCTAAAACATGATTTTGGACAATGTTCATGGAACTCAGCTTAAAACGTACTTGCAGACTTGAAAACCCTTGCCTATTGTAGAGCGCGCCTCCTACTTCCACTGCTGAACGAAAACCCATGATTTTGGACCCTGTTTTCATGCGAAAAGGCTAAAAGAAATGTTTCACGCTTGTTACACTCAAACAGTGTCTCCTGTCATATGCTGAACTGGTCGCATTGTGGATTTTGGTTAAAACATGATTTTGGACAATGTTCATGGAACTCAGCTTAAAACGTACTTGCAGACTTGAAAACCCTTGCCTATTGTAGAGCGCGCCTGTCCTTCCAGTGCTGAACGAAAACCCATGATTTTGGACCCTGTTTTCATGTGAAATGGCTAAAAGAATTGTTTCACGTTTGTTACACTCAAACAGTGTCTCCTGTCATATGCTGAACTGGTCGCATTGTGGATTTGGGTTAAAACATGATTTTGGACAATGTTCATGGAACTCAGCTTAAAACGTACTTGCAGACTTGAAAACCCTTGCATATTGTAGATCGCGCCTGTACTTCCAGTGCTGCATGAAAACCCATGATTTTGGACCCTGTTTTCATGCGAAATGGCTAAAAGAAATGTTTCACGTTTGTTACACTCAAACAGTGTCTCCTGTCATATGCTGAACTGGTCGCATTGTGGATTTGGGTTAAAACATGATTTTGGACAATGTTCATGGAACTCAGCTTAAAACGTACTTACAGACTTTAAAACCCTTGCATATTGTAGATCGCGCCTGTACTTCCAGTGCTGCATGAAAACCCATGATTTTGGACCCTGTTTTCATGCGAAATGGCTAAAAGAAATGTTTCACGTTTGTTACACTCAAACAGTGTCTCCTGTCATATGCTGAACTGGTCGCATTGTGGATTTGGGTTAAAACATGATTTTGGACAATGTTCATGGAACTCAGCTTAAAACGTACTTGCAGACTTGAAAACCCTTGCATATTGTAGATCGCGCCTGTACTTCCAGTGCTGCATGAAAACCCATGATTTTGGACCCTGTTTTCATGCGAAATGGCTAAAAGAAATGTTTCACGTTTGTTACACTCAAAGAGTGTCTCCTGTCATATGCTGAACTGGTCGCATTGTGGATTTGGCCTAAAACATGATTTTGGACAATGTTCATGGAACTCAGCTTAAAACGTACTTGCAGACTTGAAAACCCTTGCCTATTGTAGAGCGCGCCTGTCCTTGCAGTGCTGAACGAAAACCCATGATTTTGGACCCTGTTTTCATGCGAAATGCCTAAAATAATTGATTCACGTTTGTTACACTCCAACAGTGTCTCCTGTCATATGCTGAACTGGTCGCATTGTGGATTTGGCCTAAAACATGATTTTGGACAATGCTCATGGAACTCAGCTTAAAACGTACTTGCAGACTTGAAAACCCTTGCCTATTGTACAGCGCGCCTGTACTTCCAGTGCTGAACGAAAACCAATGATTTTGGACCCTGTTTTCATGCGAAATGGCTAAAATAATTGTTTCACGTTTGTTACACTCAAACAGTGTCTCCTGTCATATGCTGAACTGGTCGCATTGTGGATTTGGCCTAAAATATGATTTTGGACAATGTTCATGGAACTCAGCTGAAAACTTACTTGCAGACTTGAAAACCCTTGCCTATTGTAGAGCGCGCCTGTCCTTCCAGTGCTGAACGAAAACCCATGATTTTGGACCTTGTTTTCATGCGAAATGGCTAAAAGAATTGATTCACGTTTGTTACACTCAAACAGTGTCTCCTGTCATATGCTGAACTGGTCGCATTGTGGATTTGGGTTAAAACATGATTTTGGACAATGTTCATGGAACTCAGCTTAAAACGTACTTGCAGACTTGAAAACCCTTGCATATTGTAGATCGCGCCTGTACTTCCAGTGCTGCATGAAAACCCATGATTTTGGACCCTGTTTTCATGCGAAATGGCTAAAAGAAATGTTTCACGTTTGTTACACTCAAACAGTGTCTCCTGTCATATGCTGAACTGGTCGCATTGTGGATTTGGCCTAAAACATGATTTTGGACAATGTTCATGGAACTCAGCTTAAAACGTACTTGCAGACTTGAAAACCCTTGCCTATTGTAGAGCGCGCCTGTCCTTGCAGTGCTGAACGAAAACCCATGATTTTGGACCCTGTTTTCATGCGAAATGCCTAAAATAATTGATTCACGTTTGTTACACTCCAACAGTGTCTCCTGTCATATGCTGAACTGGTCGCATTGTGGATTTGGCCTAAAACATGATTTTGGACAATGCTCATGGAACTCAGCTTAAAACGTACTTGCAGACTTGAAAACCCTTGCCTATTGTACAGCGCGCCTGTACTTCCAGTGCTGAACGAAAACCAATGATTTTGGACCCTGTTTTCATGCGAAATGGCTAAAATAATTGTTTCACGTTTGTTACACTCAAACAGTGTCTCCTGTCATATGCTGAACTGGTCGCATTGTGGATTTGGCCTAAAATATGATTTTGGACAATGTTCATGGAACTCAGCTGAAAACTTACTTGCAGACTTGAAAACCCTTGCCTATTGTAGAGCGCGCCTGTCCTTCCAGTGCTGAACGAAAACCCATGATTTTGGACCTTGTTTTCATGCGAAATGGCTAAAAGAATTGATTCACGTTTGTTACACTCAAACAGTGTCTCCTGTCATATGCTGAACTGGTCGCATTGTGGATTTGGGTTAAAACATGATTTTGGACAATGTTCATGGAACTCAGCTTAAAACGTACTTGCAGACTTGAAAACCCTTGCATATTGTAGATCGCGCCTGTACTTCCAGTGCTGCATGAAAACCCATGATTTTGGACCCTGTTTTCATGCGAAATGGCTAAAAGAAATGTTTCACGTTTGTTACACTCAAACAGTGTCTCCTGTCATATGCTGAACTGGTCGCATTGTGGATTTGGCCTAAAACATGATTTTGGACAATGTTCATGGAACTCAGCTTAAAACGTACTTGCAGACTTGAAAACCCTTGCCTATTGTAGAGCGCGCCTGTCCTTCCAGTGCTGAACGAAAACCCATGATTTTGGACCCTGTTTTCATGTGAAATGGCTAAAAGAATTGTTTCACGTTTGTTACACTCAAACAGTGTCTCCTGTCATATGCTGAACTGGTCGCATTGTGGATTTGGGTTAAAACATGATTTTGGACAATGTTCATGGAACTCAGCTTAAAACGTACTTGCAGACTTGAAAACCCTTGCATATTGTAGATCGCGCCTGTACTTCCAGTGCTGCATGAAAACCCATGATTTTGGACCCTGTTTTCATGCGAAATGGCTAAAAGAAATGTTTCACGTTTGTTACACTCAAACAGTGTCTCCTGTCATATGCTGAACTGGTCGCATTGTGGATTTGGGTTAAAACATGATTTTGGACAATGTTCATGGAACTCAGCTTAAAACGTACTTACAGACTTTAAAACCCTTGCATATTGTGGATCGCGCCTATACTTCCAGTGCTGCATGAAAACCCATGATTTTGGACCCTGTTTTCATGCGAAATGGCTAAAAGAAATGTTTCACGTTTGTTACACTCAAACAGTGTCTCCTGTCATATGCTGAACTGGTCGCATTGTGGATTTGGGTTAAAACATGATTTTGGACAATGTTCATGGAACTCAGCTTAAAACGTACTTGCAGACTTGAAAACCCTTGCATATTGTAGATCGCGCCTGTACTTCCAGTGCTGCATGAAAACCCATGATTTTGGACCCTGTTTTCATGCGAAATGGCTAAAAGAAATGTTTCACGTTTGTTACACTCAAACAGTGTCTCCTGTCATATGCTGAACTGGTCGCATTGTGGATTTGGCCTAAAACATGATTTTGGACAATGTTCATGGAACTCAGCTTAAAACGTACTTGCAGACTTGAAAACCCTTGCCTATTGTAGAGCGCGCCTGTCCTTGCAGTGCTGAACGAAAACCCATGATTTTGGACCCTGTTTTCATGCGAAATGCCTAAAATAATTGATTCACGTTTGTTACACTCCAACAGTGTCTCCTGTCATATGCTGAACTGGTCGCATTGTGGATTTGGCCTAAAACATGATTTTGGACAATGCTCATGGAACTCAGCTTAAAACGTACTTGCAGACTTGAAAACCCTTGCCTATTGTACAGCGCGCCTGTACTTCCAGTGCTGAACGAAAACCAATGATTTTGGACCCTGTTTTCATGCGAAATGGCTAAAATAATTGTTTCACGTTTGTTACACTCAAACAGTGTCTCCTGTCATATGCTGAACTGGTCGCATTGTGGATTTGGCCTAAAATATGATTTTGGACAATGTTCATGGAACTCAGCTGAAAACTTACTTGCAGACTTGAAAACCCTTGCCTATTGTAGAGCGCGCCTGTCCTTCCAGTGCTGAACGAAAACCCATGATTTTGGACCTTGTTTTCATGCGAAATGGCTAAAAGAATTGATTCACGTTTGTTACACTCAAACAGTGTCTCCTGTCATATGCTGAACTGGTCGCATTGTGGATTTGGGTTAAAACATGATTTTGGACAATGTTCATGGAACTCAGCTTAAAACGTACTTGCAGACTTGAAAACCCTTGCATATTGTAGATCGCGCCTGTACTTCCAGTGCTGCATGAAAACCCATGATTTTGGACCCTGTTTTCATGCGAAATGGCTAAAAGAAATGTTTCACGTTTGTTACACTCAAACAGTGTCTCCTGTCATATGCTGAACTGGTCGCATTGTGGATTTGGCCTAAAACATGATTTTGGACAATGTTCATGGAACTCAGCTTAAAACGTACTTGCAGACTTGAAAACCCTTGCCTATTGTAGAGCGCGCCTGTCCTTCCAGTGCTGAACGAAAACCCATGATTTTGGACCCTGTTTTCATGTGAAATGGCTAAAAGAATTGTTTCACGTTTGTTACACTCAAACAGTGTCTCCTGTCATATGCTGAACTGGTCGCATTGTGGATTTGGGTTAAAACATGATTTTGGACAATGTTCATGGAACTCAGCTTAAAACGTACTTGCAGACTTGAAAACCCTTGCATATTGTAGATCGCGCCTGTACTTCCAGTGCTGCATGAAAACCCATGATTTTGGACCCTGTTTTCATGCGAAATGGCTAAAAGAAATGTTTCACGTTTGTTACACTCAAACAGTGTCTCCTGTCATATGCTGAACTGGTCGCATTGTGGATTTGGGTTAAAACATGATTTTGGACAATGTTCATGGAACTCAGCTTAAAACGTACTTACAGACTTTAAAACCCTTGCATATTGTGGATCGCGCCTATACTTCCAGTGCTGCATGAAAACCCATGATTTTGGACCCTGTTTTCATGCGAAATGGCTAAAAGAAATGTTTCACGTTTGTTACACTCAAACAGTGTCTCCTGTCATATGCTGAACTGGTCGCATTGTGGATTTGGGTTAAAACATGATTTTGGACAATGTTCATGGAACTCAGCTTAAAACGTACTTGCAGACTTGAAAACCCTTGCATATTGTAGATCGCGCCTGTACTTCCAGTGCTGCATGAAAACCCATGATTTTGGACCCTGTTTTCATGCGAAATGGCTAAAAGAAATGTTTCACGTTTGTTACACTCAAACAGTGTCTCCTGTCATATGCTGAACTGGTCGCATTGTGGATTTGGCCTAAAACATGATTTTGGACAATGTTCATGGAACTCAGCTTAAAACGTACTTGCAGACTTGAAAACCCTTGCCTATTGTAGAGCGCGCCTGTCCTTGCAGTGCTGAACGAAAACCCATGATTTTGGACCCTGTTTTCATGCGAAATGCCTAAAATAATTGATTCACGTTTGTTACACTCCAACAGTGTCTCCTGTCATATGCTGAACTGGTCGCATTGTGGATTTGGCCTAAAACATGATTTTGGACAATGCTCATGGAACTCAGCTTAAAACGTACTTGCAGACTTGAAAACCCTTGCCTATTGTACAGCGCGCCTGTACTTCCAGTGCTGAACGAAAACCAATGATTTTGGACCCTGTTTTCATGCGAAATGGCTAAAATAATTGTTTCACGTTTGTTACACTCAAACAGTGTCTCCTGTCATATGCTGAACTGGTCGCATTGTGGATTTGGGTTAAAACATGATTTTGGACAATGTTAATGGAACTCAGCTTAAAACGTACTTGCAGACTTGAAAACCCTTGCCCTCCTGTCATATGCTGAACTGGTCGCATTGTGGATTTGGCCTATAACATGATTTTAGAAAATATTCATTGAAAAAAGCTTTTAAAAAAATCACATTTGAAAACTCTTGTATGTTGTATTCTACATATGTCCTACTAGTGCTGAACGTAAAAAAAATTGTTTAGACCCTTTTCATGCAAAATGTATAAAAATATTTTTCTTGTTTGTTATAAAGAACTTTGTATCCCTTCATATGCCGTACTAGTTGCATTGTGGATTTTGCCTAAAACATGATTTTAGACAATATTCATTGAAAAAAGCTTTTAAAACAATCACATTTGAAAAAAATATTTTAGACCCTTTTCATGCAAAATGTATAAAAAAATATTTTTCTTGTTTGTTATAAAGAACTTTGTATCCCTTCATATGCCGAACTAGTTGCATTGTGGATTTTGCCTAAAACATGATTTTAGAAAATATTCATTGAAAAAAGCTTTTTTTAAAATTACATTTGAAAACCCTTGTATGTTGAATTCTACATATGTCCTTCTAGTGCTGAACGATCAAAAAATATTTTAGACCCTTTTCATGCAAAATGTATAATAAATATTTTTCTCTTTTGTTATAAAGAACTTTGTATCCCTTCATATGCCGAACTAGTTGCATTGTGGATTTTGCATAAAACATGATTTAAAAAAATATTCATTGAAAAAAGCTTTTTAAAAAATCACATTTAAAAAAAATATTTTAGACCCTTTTCATGCAAAATGTATAAAAAATATTTTTCTTGTTTGTTATAAAGAACTTTGTATCCCTTCATATGCCAAACTAGTTCCATTTTGGATTTTGACTAAAACATGATTTTAGACAATGTTCATTGAAAAAAGCTTTTTAAAAAATTACATTTGAAAACCCTTGTATGTTGTATTCTACATATGTCCTTCTAGTGCTGAACGTTAAAAAATATTTTAGACCCTTTTCATGCAAAATGTATGAAAAAATTGTTCTTGTTTGTTATAAAGAACTTTGTATCCCTTCATATGCCGAACTAGTTGCATTGTGGATTTTGCCTAAAACATGATTTTAGACAATATTCATTGAAAAAAGCTTTAAAAAAAATCACATAAAAAAAATATTTTAGATCCTTTTCATGCAAAATGTATAATAAATATTTTTCTTGTTTGTTATAAAGAACTTTTTATCCCTTCATGTGCCGAACTAGTTGCATTGTGGATTTTGCCTAAAACATGATTTTAGAAAATATTCATTGAAAAAAGCATTTAAAAAAATCACATTTGAAAACTCTTGTATGTTGTATTCTACATATGTCCTTCTAGTGCTGAACGTTAAAAAAATATTTTAGACCCTTTTCATGCAAAATGTATAAAAAATATTTTTCTCGTTTTTTATAAAAAAAACGTTGTATCCCTTCATATGCCGAACTAGTTGCATTGTGGATTTTGCCTAAAACATGATTTTAGAAAATATTCATTGAAAAAAGCTTTTTAAAAAATCACATTTGAAAACCCTTGTATGTTGTACTCTACATCTGTCCTTATAGTGCTGAACGTTAAATAAATATTTTAGACCCTTTTCATGCAAAATGTATAATAAATATTTTTCTCTTTTGTTATAAAGAACTTTGTATCCCTTCATATGCCGAACTAGTTGCATTGTGGATTTTGCCTAAAACATGATTTTAGAAAATGTTAATGGAAAAAAACATTTTTTTTAAAATTACATTTGAAAACCCTTGTATGTTGAATTCTACATATGTCCTTCTAGTGCTGAACGATCAAAAAATATTTTAGACCCTTTTCATGCAAAATGTATAATAAATATTTTTCTCTTTTGTTATAAAGAACTTTGTATCCCTTCATATGCCGAACTAGTTGCATTGTGGATTTTGCATAAAACATGATTTAAAAAAATATTCATTGAAAAAAGCTTTAAAAAAAATCACATTTAAAAAAAATATTTTTGACCCTTTTCATGCAAAATGTATAAAAAATATTTTTCTTGTTTGTTATAAAGAACTTTGTATCCCTTCATATGCCGAAGTAGTTCCATTGTGGATTTTGACTAAAACATGATTTTAGACAATATTCATTGAAAAATGCTTTTAAAAAAATCGACTGGTGGACTGACTGTTCTCAATGTGTGTGATGTAAATGTGGATGTGTATGATGATGCCAAAACAAACATTTTCATCCTGGATGGACAATGATAGTGGGGAAAAAAAGTATTTAGTCAGCCACCAATTGTGCAAGTTCTCCCACTTAAAAAGATGAGTGAGGCCAGTAATTTTCATCATAGGTACACGTCAACTATGACAGACAAATTGAGGAGAAAAAAATCCAGAAAATCACATTGTAGGATTTTTAATGAATTTATTTGCAAATTATGGTTGAAAATAAGTATTTGGTCACCTACAAACAAGCAAGATTTCTGGTTCTCACAGACCTGTAACTTCTTCTTTAAGAGGCTCCTCTGTCCTCCACTCGTTACCTGTATTAATGGCACCTGTTTGAACTTGTTGTCAGTATAAAAGACCTGTCCACAACCTCAAACAGTCACACTCCAAACTCCACTATGGCCAAGACCAAAGAGCTGTCAAAGGACACCAGAAACAAAATTGTAGACCTGCACCAGGCTGGGAAGACTGAATCTGCAATAGGTAAGCAGCTTGTTTTGAAGAAATCAACTGTGGGAGCAATTATTAGGAAATGGAAGACATACAAGACCACTGATAATCTCCCTCGATCTGGGGCTCCACGCAAGACCTCACCCCGTGGGGTCAAAATGATCACAAGAACGGTGAGCAAAAATCCCAGAACCACACGGGGGGACCTAGTGAATGACCTGCAGAGAGCTGGGACCAAAGTAACAAAGCCTACCATCAGTAACACACTACGCCGCCAGGGACTCAAATCCTGCAGTGCCAGATGTTTGACCTGTGTCATTGCCAACAAAGGGTATATAACAAAGTATTGAGTAACTTTTGTAATTGACCAAATACTTGTTTTCCACCATAATTTGCAAATAAATTCATTAAAAATCCCACAATGTGATTTTCTGGAAAAAAAAATCTCATTTTGTCTGTCATAGTTGACGTGTACCTATGATGAAAATTACAGGCCTCTCATCTTTTTAAGTGGGAGAACTTGCACAATTGGTGGCTGACTAAATACGTTTCCCCCCCCACTGTATATATTCTATTCTATTCTATTGTAGGTTTCGGCACCCAGGGGAAACAATCCCGCCACTGGGGAAGCGATGGTGGGAAATGTTCAGGAGGAGGCACATGATCCTGAGCATGAGGAGGCCGGACACCCAGGACAGGGGGAGTGCTGAGTGTGCCACACGTCCGACGACGGACACCTTCTTCGCTTCTTATGAGAAGCACTTGGAGGAGAGTGGGTTGAGGGAGAAACCCAGACAAATCTATAACTGCGATGAGTCTGGGTTTCGTAGCGACCAGAGCAGGCACAAAGTGCTGGCTCCCCGGGGCGCAAAACACGTGTACCAGCAGGCTCCTGGGACCAAGGAGCACATCACAGTGCTGGCCTGCTTCAACGCAGCTGGGGAGGACGTTTCCCCGGTGGCCACTACACACTGGGAGGCCCCCCCCCAAGCCTTGGCTAGCAGTGGCTACATTGACGGGGACCTGTTCAGGAAGAGGTTTCTGCACTTCTTTAAGCATGCAGTGAAGGAGCGCCTTCTCCTCTTCGATGGGCACAAGAGCCACATGGACCCGGAGGTGCTCGCGGCGGCACTAAGGGAAGGGGTTATACTTCTTTGTCTTCCACCACACTGCACCCGTGTCCTGCAGCCGCTGGACGTGGCATACTTTGGCCCTTTAAAGGCTGAGTTCTCCGAGGTAGCTGGAGACCTTAGCCATTTTGACCACTCCTACATGGTAAACAAATCAGACTTTGCCAGAGTATTCCGCTACTCGTACCAGCGATGCAAGGACATGCGCTATGTGGTGGAAGGGTTTAAGAAGTGTGCCCTCTTCCCTTCTTGACCCTTCAGCCATTAAAGGGTCCCGTTTAATGTTGTCTCGGTCCCTACTGAGTCCCACCACCGCCTCTCCTGGAACCAGCAGCACTGTGCCATCTGTCAGCGCCTCCTCCCCAGCGACCGCAGGAGGACCCTCAGCCGCATCTCCAGTCCCAGTCCCTGCTCCAGTCCCAGGCCTAGCTCTAGAAGAGCACCCCCTAATAGAGGGTGGGCTGATAGCGAAGGACCTGGGGCACATCCTTACTGTCCTGAAGTATCGGCTGGACCGATACAGAAGAGTCGCTGTGGTCGCCACGTGCCTCACCGGGGAGGAATACACGCGCCGGTGGCAGGAGAGGGGTGAGAAGGAGAGGGGAAAGAGCGTCGGGCAGCCCTCAGAACACAGAGGGCACAGGAGAGGGCTGCCGTGGATGAGACCATTGGCGCCATCGCCTCTGCAGGACCCCCTGCTGGAACCACTCCTGACAGCTGTATCACCACTGCCAGTGCCTCCCGGTGTGCAACACCTGTAGGAGCCGCCGGAGTCCCCAGCTGCAGAAGGCCACGTGCCTACTCTCCCGGCCACACCGTCGTCGGCCCCTCAACCCCACCGTTACAAACACCGGCTCCTCCAAGCCATCGTCGGCGGTTTTGTCCACCGCCACCGCGATGCACACCCCCACCCTGTCTGTCACCACCAACACGGCCTCCTCTGGACCAACTGCCTCCTCAGACTCCCCTGGTCACACCACCGTAGCGGCCTCGTCTGGTGTCCCTGGCCCCCTGCAATTTGAATACCGCCACCTCCACAGGTAAACGCGTGTTAAATTACGTAAAAATGACTGTTTGTTATCTGTTTTATACAACAGCAATGTAAACAACAGAATCTATCTTTACATATCTACAGTGCATAGCACCAGCCCTCAAGTCATCTCCACCTCCTCCAAAACCTCTGCGGCTTCCTCCAGAGGTGTTGGTGTAAAAAAGTGGAAAAGGGTTTTCATGAAACATGCTCTGTCTAACAGTACTTTTTCTCAAACTGCAGCACAGAAAAGGAAGAGAAAAGCTCCACCGGTCACGTCGGTCACGCCACCCATGGCACCGCTCTCAGGTACTTCATCTGTTTTTCTCTCTCTCTCTCAGTTGTATCAATTACTATTGTTGCTGAAGAACTTCTACATTTTGTAAAACCATATTAATCCATTTGTATTATTTGGTATAAAAGAAGACCACCTGCTGTGCTCGCTGCGGGGAGCGTGATCCGCCTGCAAGCTCCTCTCAGGAGTGTAGATCCGAGGTGCCATGGTTGTGCTGTGACTTCTGTCAGCACTGGTTCCACTGCAGGTGTGTGCAGTGGGATCAAGAGGTAGCGGTGTAGCTGGAATATTATTGTGATTTTTGTGACAATATAGGGATGGAGGTCGAGATTTAATTGTTTGTGTTCATATGAAATTATTTATTTGTACAAAAAAAGAAAAGTCTAAAATGTAATATATATATATATATATATATATATATATATATATATATATATATATATATATATTTATGGAACCACTCTTGTGTAGTTCTTCCTTTACTCTCCAAGTGCATCTCTGCAACAAACTCCAAGTGTTTTCATTGTTTATGTCAATGCACATAACTGAAAATAAAGGTTTATTTGATGTAAATTATTAATACTCATATTTTAGAATTCAACTGTTATCTACTTTCTCAAAACATAAGATGAATCTGTAAAACAAATGATGAGACATTATTTGGTTATAACACTGAATATGTAGGTGATGGACCATTTTTTAATCGTCCTCAAGAGGGCGCACCGGGCCACGCAATGAAAAGTGGACAGGAAAATCATTCTTTTTTACTGGAAGCCTAGCCAACTAGTCAAACACTTCCGGTACGCGGGCGGTGTGTCTCTTGAACAAAATTGAACGGATATATCTTGTAATGGAACTGAATAGTAAGGTGGCCAACAACTGGGGCCCGAATGGCGATAATACGTGACGTTTTTTTTCTCAAAACCGCTCATCAAAAAGCTGAAAATAGTATTTCCACTGAAATGTCAAACTTGCTAATTGCTAACCCGTTAGCTAACATTTTGACACCACCAAAAATCACCTAACATTGATGGCTTGATCACAAGATAACACTGTTGAAGGTAATGCATTATTTAAACGCTGTTGAATATGCCGATAATACGGCATCCCACGCTACGTTTCCTCGTCCTCTTTTTTGTGTCATACTACCTTTAGCTAGTAGGTAGCTAGCTAACATAAGGGCGCTTGTGCTAGCTAGGTTACTTTCTAAGCTAAGCTAACGTTAGCTAATTTAGGTTTGTCTGCCCATGTTTATTAGCGCAAACTAGCTAGTAGCGTATCAACCGTGTGTCAGCCCTTGATTGCTAACGTACGTTAGCTAAAAGCTAGCTGCTGTAATGGCTATGGAAATAATCAATTTTGTCACAATTCGTAGCCACTTGTTGTAGTTGCAGGGTCTTGGGTTAAAGGGAAAATGACCAAAGTAATATAGGTGGCGTCCATCAGCAGTGCTCGTGAACAGAGAAATGTTATAGGAACAAACGAGTAAAAGTGTTTAGATTATTGGGATTGTTCAATGTTTTGGCATTGTAGTTTGAAAAATATCTCACAGTGCAAACACAAGCTATTTGAGCCTCCATTTCCGTAGGTATCCATGGTCCAGGTATTCAGGACTGGTCATTCAACTGAGACTGCTCTTCTCTGTGTCACGGAGGCTCTCCGCACTGCTAAAGCTAACTCTCTCTCCTCTGCTCTTGTCCTTCTAGACCTGTCTGCTGCCTTTGATACTGTGAACCATCAGATCCTCCTCTCCACCCTCTCCGAGCTGGGCATCTCCGGCGCGGCTCACTCCTGGATTGCGTCCTACCTGACCGGTCGCTCCTACCAAGTGGCGTGGC
Organism: Coregonus lavaretus; assembly: GCF_964263955.1. Taxonomy (NCBI): domain Eukaryota; kingdom Metazoa; phylum Chordata; class Actinopteri; order Salmoniformes; family Salmonidae; genus Coregonus; species Coregonus lavaretus. The sequence goes on from NC_140003.1 coordinate 28,031, forward strand.
GAGAAGCTGTCTCCGCACCACGTGCTCTCACCACTGGTGTCCCCCAGGGCTCAGTTCTAGGCCCTCTCCTTTTCTCCCTATACACCAAGTCACTTGGCTCTGTCATATCCTCACATGGCCTCTCCTATCATTGCTACGCTGACGATACACAACTAATCTTCTCCTTTCCCCCTTCTGATAACCAGGTGGCGAATCGCATCTCTGCATGTCTGGCAGACATATCAGTATGGATGACGGATCACCACCTCAAGCTGAACCCTGGCAAGACGGAGCTGCTCTTCCTCCCGGGGAAGGACTGCCCGTTCCATGATCTCGCCATCACGGTTGACAACTCCGCTGTGTCCTCCTCCCAGAGTGCGAAGAGCCTAGGCGTGACCCTGGACAACACCCTGTCGTTCTCCGCCAACATCAAGGCGGTGACCCGCTCCTGCAGGTTCATGCTCTACAACATTCGGAGAGTACGACCCTGCCTTACACAGGAAGCGGCACAGGTCCTAATCCAGGCACTTGTCATCTCCCGTCTGGAATACTGCAACTCGCTGTTGGCTGGCCTCCCTGCCTGTGCCATTAAACCCCTACAACTCATCCAGAATGCCGCAGCCCGTCTGGTGTTCAACCTTCCCAAGTTCTCTCACGTCACCCCCCTCCTCCGCACACTCCACTGGCTTCCAGTTGAAGCTCGCATCCGCTACAAGACCATGGTGCTTGCCTATGGAGCAGTGAGGGGAACGGCACCTCTGTACCTTCGGGCTCTGATCAGTCCCTACACCCAAACGAGGGCACTGCGTTCATCCACCTCTGGCCTGCTGGCTCCCCTACCTCTGCGGAAGCATAGTTCCCGCTCAGCCCAGTCAAAACTGTTCGCTGCTCTGGCACCCCAATGGTGGAACAAGCTCCCTCACGACGCCAGGACAGCAGAGTCACTCACCACCTTCCGGAGACATTTGAAACCCCACCTCTTTAAGGAATACCTGGGATAGGATAAAGTAATCCTTCTACCCCCCCCCCCCCCCCAAAAAAAATTTTGTAAAGTGGTTATCCCACTGGCTATAGGGTGAACGCACCAATTGGTGAGTCGCTCTGGATAAGAGCGTCTGCTAAATGACGTAAATGTGCCCTTGAGCAAGGCACTTAACCCTAATTGCTCCTGTAAGTCGCTCTGGATAAGAGCGTCTGCTAAATGACTAAAATGTAAATGTAAAAATGTTACTATGAGAATATTTTGTTCCCCGTGACGTCTATGGGGTTGAAGCTCCATTGTATCTCTCGTAAGTAATGGTTCTGCCCACAGAGATCCTATACTAGTTAGTGTTGTAGTTCCTATTTCTACGGTTTTGCCTACCTGCAGCAATCAGGATTTACCTGCAGTGTTGATTGCAAATCCGTAATTTCTCATCTCATAATAACAGATGTTTTGCAAACCGTTGATGTTTAAATAAATGGATTCCCGGTGTCCGGATAACTTTTCTCTTAAGGGATCTGATTGAGTGAATCCAAAGTAAAAATGTGAACATTTTTCTGACTTGGTCTAAATACATAATAGTGATAATGAATCATTCAGGTAAAACAACACAATGTCTATTTGAGTTGAATCAACGTAATATAATAATTTTTTACCTCTATCATCTTTACTCTATGTATTGGACCACATCTAAACAACTTACTCAAGCTTATCTACTCATAAAAACAAGCAAAAAGATCTACTCAATAATATGACGTGTGCTTTTGTTGACTGTAATAGCTTGAGTACATTCCACAAAGTCATTTTTTACAGTGTATCTAAAGACACGTTTGTTGTGGTGATGCACTTTTTCTTTGACGTTGAACTTGCATTGAACAGACAAATCCATTTCGTTACAACCCTTTTGTAGTATGACTTAGGAATATTTGTTGATGATCCTAATGTCTATGCTTGAATAGTGATTGGTTGTTGGTGAAATATTGCTGAGAACCCATCGTTTCCTGCCCTTTTTTCACTATTGAGCAATTTTGAAAAATTTGCTTTGCTATTGGATTCATAATGGTGACCTGGGACAAGTAATTAGTGAAAACCAGAGTTCAGCAGTTGCCATTAAAGCGATCGAACCAAGTCATCCAAATAGGCTAGTATTAGCCTAAAGCAGGGTTTCCCAAACTCGGGGGACGTTTTGGGAGTTTTTGCCCTAGCACTACACAGCTGCTTCAAATAATCAACTCATCATCATCAAGCTGGAGTATTAGAATCAGCTGTGGAGTGCTAGGGTAAAACGCAACAACGCGCACCCCTTGGGGACCCCAGGACCGCGTTTGGGAAACGCTGGCCTAAAGAGCAAATACAGAAAGGGAATCACCATGATGTGCAGTACCCACATTTAACCACAAGATGGCCTCCGTGCTCCACTGTAAAGTTTTGGCCTCTGCATGAGTCTCTCAGCAGCACTGCAACATGGGACTTTCAAAGTAAGTTGGCATGCAATGTTTTTTTCTGGACTGCATGCAAGGCTATTATTACACACAACTAATAGTGTCAATTATTCATCTGAACACAATTCTTGTTACTATTCGGCCTATATTATCACTCGTTTCTTTTCCCCCTCCTTTGTAAAGCATTTTACTGTGCTACTATAGTTCAAAGGAAGTGGATGATGCCAGATGGTTGTGTATATACACACACACACACACAAACATTGAAGCTAGACTTCAGGCAACTAAAAGGTGCAATACGTAGCTTTTAGACGTGTTAGTGAACAACATACATGGTGGCTAATGTAGAGGTGCGTGTATACATGGAACAATTGTGCCTTTTTGATGGAAATATGGAGGTGGCTCTTAAAAGAGCCTTTGGGGGATTTTCGAGTTCAGGTCATCCTCATTTATGCGCGCTCTCCGCGAATACGGCGGGCCAGCTGGATGTCCTTGGGCATGATGGTCACCCGCTTGGCGTGGATGGCGCACAGGTTGGTGTCCTCGAACAGGCCGACCAGGTAAGCCTCGCTAGCCTCCTGCAGGGCCATCACGGCGGAGCTCTGGAAGCGCAGGTCGGTCTTGAAGTCCTGGGCGATTTCTCGCACCAGTCGCTGTAAGGGCAGCTTGCGGATGAGTAGCTCAGTGGACTTCTGGTAACGACGGATCTCTCTCAGAGCCACGGTGCCGGGCCTGTAACGGTGAGGCTTCTTCACACCGCCGGTGGCCGGGGCACTCTTGCGAGCAGCCTTAGTGGCGAGCTGCTTCCTGGGGGCTTTGCCACCGGTGGATTTGCGAGCGGTTTGCTTGGTTCTGGCCATGGCGCTGCTCTGACAGTCGGGAGTATAGCCTCGAAATGCCTATGTGAAGTTTATAAAGCCGGCAGTGGCGCCTGCTGATTGGACACCATCTCCCCACCACCCCGATTGGCCCGTTGCGCAGGCCTCCTCCGTTGGCCATTGGACGGGAGGCCCGGCCTCTCCAAAATTCAAACTCCCGGTGCGCGCGCAATAGGATGCCGCCGGCCCTTTACGCGCAATAGGACGCCGCCGGCCCTTTATGCGCAATAGGACGCCGCCGGCCCTTTACGCAGAATAATAGTCGCCAAAGTCAAGAGTGACATCTTATAGGCACGTGTAATCTAATGCTAGCCTGCTATGGCAAACGAGGCCTAGTAGGTGTTGTTGTTCATGCAAGGCCTCATGTGGGCACAGAATGTCGAAATAGTTGTGTATACACCCACTCAATGTATTGCGGTCATAGAAAGGTACTTTGCGCTTTTGGAGAGCTAGGTGGTTGGCTCTTAAAAGAGCCTTTGGGGGTTGAGTAGTCAAGTTGAAGTCGCAGTAGCGATTTTACTTGGCTTTGACTGCCTTCTCGGTCTTCTTGGGGAGTAGCACTGCCTGGATGTTGGGCAGCACACCACCCTGAGCGATGGTCACACCGCCGAGCAGTTTGTTCAGCTCCTCGTCGTTACGGACGGCCAGCTGCAGATGACGGGAGATGATACGAGTCTTCTTGTTGTCACGGGCAGCGTTGCCGGCCAACTCCAGGATCTCAGCAGTCAGGTACTCGAGCACGGCGGCCAGGTAGACTTGTGCGCCAGCGCCCACACGCTCGGCGTAGTTGCCTTTGCGCAGCAGCCTGTGCACACGGCCCACGGGGAACTGGAGGCCGGCACGGGATGAACGGGTCTTTGCCTTCGCCCTGGCCTTGCCTCCGGTTTTGCCTCTTCCGCTCATATTGGTAGCTTGAGAAAGTCACAGAAAGTCTGAATGAGCCGCTCGCCACTCCGAGAGCCGTACTTATACCTCGCCACAAGAGGCAACGATTGGCCACCGGGCCAGTGTGGCCTTATCCAATTGGAGCGAGGGACAGACAGACAGCCCTAAGCCGGTTCCCACCCACAGGCAGCGAGTGAGAGGCTACTTTGTTTCCCTCCGACTTTGTTACTTTGTGTCATTTCGCGTGAGCGCCAAAATGTCCGAAATGAAATCCTCACATTATTTCTCTCCAAATGGGAAACAAACAGCTGGTGAGGGTGCACTCTTGAGTTTGAAATCGAAGCCACTATAGTATTGTTATTGTTATTACATGACACTTGTAACTCATCACAGCAGCCTGCCTCTGAACGGGAAAAGCCCAGTGGCTCATATATAAAAATGGCTGTTGAGGGTGCACTCGTGAGTTTGAATTCGAAGCCACTATAGTATTGTTATTTTTATTACATGGCACTTGTAACACATCACAGCAGCCTGCCTCTGAACGGGAATAGCCCAGTGGCTCATATATAAAAATGGCTGGTGAGGGTGCACTCGTGAGGTCGAATTTCTAAGCCATTTTGGCCCTCTATTAAATGCCTCTCCCTTCGCACACACCCAGAGTGGGACAATGTTGTGTGTGTAAAAGTAGCCTAGTGTGCGTAATTTCTTTTTCACGACAGGTAGTACATGGAAATCAATGCGCTTTCTATGGAAAGAGGTGGGTGGCTCTTAAAAGAGCCTTTTGTGGTACAACATGTGTCGAGTAGAACACTGTTTGTAATAGGTTTACTTCTTCTTGGGGGCTGCCTTCTTGGCCTTGGCTGCCTTGGGCTTGGCGGCTTTGGGCTTGGCTGCCTTTGTAGCCTTCTTGGGACTCTTGGCTGCCTTCTTGGCCGCTGCGGCGGGCTTCTTCACCTTCTTGGGGCTCTTGGCGGCCTTTGTGGGTGTAGCGGGCTTCTTGGCCTTCTTGGGGGACTTCTTTGCGGCGACGGCTTTCTTGGCTGCTACCTTCTTGGGCTTCTTCGCCGCGGCGGGCTTCTTGGCGGCCAACTTCTTTACTTTGGGGACTGCGGCTTTCTTGGCGGGCTTCTTCGCCTCGACGGCTTTCTTGTTGATCTTGAAGGAGCCGGATGCACCGGTGCCCTTGGTCTGGACCAGGGTGCCCTTGGTGACGAGGCTCTTGACTGCGATCTTGACGCGGGAGTTGTTCTTCTCCACGTCGTAGCCGCCTGCCGCCAGCGTCTTCTTGATCGCGGCCAGGGACACGCCGCTCCTCTCCTTGGAAGCGGTCACAGCCTTGACGATGAGCTTGCCTACGCTGGGTCCCACTTTCTTGGGCTTGGCTGCTGCCTTCTTCTTGGGTGCCTTGGCCGGCGCGGCGGCGGCGGGTGCTGGTGCGACGTCTGCCATGTCTATCTGTCGTTTGGTCCGGTACACACACACACACACACACACACACACACACACGGTCTGCGAGGAGTAGTTTGCTGTAGACGCTGCTCTGCGCTATTGAAGCTCCACACCGAGCAGGGGGCTGGCCTTAAACGCGACATGAGAACCATGTAGACTCAAGCCACCCAGCTCGGCTTCTCTGGGCTGGCCAAATGCTTTTTCACTTGTGTTTTCTGGTCGCCTATATCGGGCCAAAAGTCACCGACGGAGCCGTGTTTTTGGTCCAAAAGCGAACGGCCCAGCGAGCAAACTTGTCTCCGTTCAGAATAAAGTCAAGTGGGCCGCGGAAGGGCCGTGCATTTTGTTGCGACTCGCTCAAAACCTCACCGCTGGACTGTCGGGTGGAGCGGTGCGCACTGGTTTTCCTGTGCTATTTGTCTCCTAAATGGGCTAAAAGTGCATCCGATTGCGAGCAGCACTTGTTGTGAAGTGAGCCGAGATGTCTGGCAAGGGAATCAAATGGTTTGGGGTCCCCTGATTACATTTACATTTACATTTTAGTCATTTAGCAGACGCTCTTATCCAGAGCGACTTACAGGAGCAATTAGGGTTAAGTGCCTTGCTCAAGGGCACATTTACGTCATTTAGCAGACGCTCTTATCCAGAGCGACTTACAAATTCGTGAATTCACCCTATAGCCTGTGGGATAACCACCTTACAATTCATTTTTTATTTTTTATTTTTTATTTTTAATGTTTTTATTTTTATTTTATTTTTATATATATATATATATATATATATATATATATATTTTTTTTGGGGGGGGGGGGGGGGGGGTAGAAGGATTAATTTATCCTATCCCAGGTATTCCTTAAAGAGGTGGGGTTTCAAATGTCTCCGGAAGGTGGTGAGTGACTCCGCTGTCCTGGCGTCGTGAGGGAGCTTGTTCCACCATTGGGGTGCCAGAGCAGCGAACAGTTTTGACTGGGCTGAGCGGGAACTATGCTTCCGCAGAGGAAGGGGAGCCAGCAGGCCAGAGGTGGATGAACGCAATGCCCTCGGTTGGGTGTAGGGACTGATCAGAGCCTGAAGGTACGGAGGTGCCGTTCCCCTCACTGCTCCATAGGCAAGCACCATGGTCTTGTAACGGATGCGAGCTTCAACTGGAAGCCAGTGGAGTGTGCGGAGGAGGGGGGTGACGTGAGAGAACTTGGGAAGGTTGAACACCAGACGGGCTGCGGCATTCTGGATGAGTTGTAGGGGTTTAATGGCACAGGCAGGGAGGCCAGCCAACAGCGAGTTGCAGTAATCCAGACGGGAGATGACAAGTGCCTGGATTAGGACCTGTGCCGCTTCCTGTGTAAGGCAGGGTCGTACTCTCCGAATGTTGTAGAGCATGAACCTGCAGGATCGGGTCACCGCCTTGATGTTAGCGGAGAACGACAGGGTGTTGTCCAGGGTCACGCCAAGGCTCTTCGCACTCTGGGAGGAGGACACAACGGAGTTGTCAACCGTGATGGCGAGATCATGGAACGGGCAGTCCTTCCCCGGGAGGAAGAGCAGCTCCGTCTTGCCAGGGTTCAGCTTGAGGTGGTGATCCGTCATCCATACTGATATGTCTGCCAGACATGCAGAGATACGATTCGCCACCTGGTTATCAGAAGGGGGAAAGGAGAAGATTAGTTGTGTATCGTCAGCGTAGCAATGATAGGAGAGGCCATGTGAGGATATGACAGAGCCAAGTGACTTGGTGTATAGGGAGAATAGGAGAGGGCCTAGAACTGAGCCCTGGGGGACACCAGTGGTGAGAGCACGTGGTGCGGAGACAGCTTCTCGCCACGCCACTTGGTAGGAGCGACCGGTCAGGTAGGACGCAATCCAGGAGTGAGCCGCGCCGGAGATGCCCAGCTCGGAGAGGGTGGAGAGGAGGATCTGATGGTTCACAGTATCAAAGGCAGCAGACAGGTCTAGAAGGACAAGAGCAGAGGAGAGAGAGTTAGCTTTAGCAGTGCGGAGAGCCTCCGTGACACAGAGAAGAGCAGTCTCAGTTGAATGACCAGTCCTGAAACCTGACTGGTTTGGATCAAGAAGGTCATTCTGAGAGAGATAGCAAGAGAGTTGGCTAAAGACGGCACGCTCAATAGTTTTGGAAAGAAAAGAAAGAAGGGATACTGGTCTGTAGTTGTTGACATCAGTGGGATCGAGTGTTGGTTTTTTGAGAAGGGGTGCAACTCTCGCTCTCTTGAAGACGGAAGGGACATAGCCAGCGGTCAAGGATGAGTTGATCAGCGAGGTGAGGTAGGGGAGAAGGTCACCGGAGATGGTCTGGAGAAGAGAGGAGGGGATGGGGTCAAGCGGGCAGGTTGTTGGGCGGCCTGCAGTCACAAGTCGCAGGATTTTATCTGATGTGGACCAGGGTGTTTTAAAGAAGTGCTCTTTTGGGGACCTTAAAACACATGCACCCGTGAGGCCTGGCTGAGACTAGTGTTGTACTTCAAGTTTCAAGTTGTATTCGTCGTATGTACAGGATCCACATGGTATGAACTGTCCTACGACATGATTACTTGCACTGTGTGTGTATTAGTACTTTTTGTGCACTGGCAGTGTGTGTGTTGTTGTTGTATTTGTAGCCTACTATTTCTACACAGTGAGATTGTGTGTTGTCTTCCCCTCCCTTCTGGTAGGTAGGTAGGTTGGCTGTCTCTACTAATATATTGTTCACCTGCTTGACTCGGCAGCGTGACTCGGCTCGGTCTTTGTGTCTGTGGGTCTTGGTGTCTGGCTGGCGCTATGGAGGCTGGCGCCCCATGGGCTATGGCGCGTTGATATAGGCCTAGATAGAGGGAGTCTCTCTCTCTCTCTCTCTCTCTCTCAGTCTCTCTCTCTATCTCTCTCTCTCTCAGTCTCTCTCTCTCTCTATCTCTCTCTCTCTCAGTCTCTCTATCTCTCTCTTTCTCTCTCAGTCTCTCTCTGTCTCTCTCTCTCCGAGTGGGACAAGTGCTGCATATGTGGTTGGACTGGGAGAAGAATCACAGCAGGTGCATGTGGGTCAGAAGGCTGATTGCGGCCTCTTTTCTTTTCCCTGTTGTATAGGCTATCCCCAAGGTAGTCATTGGAATCCACTACTGCTCCAACGACTATCACACTCACTCACTCACTCACTTTGTTATACTGTGACTTGGCCTACAGACACATTCATATCCCCACTTTGTCACGTGGAAGCCACTGCCTTTTATCCTGTTGCCTCGTGAGTGTAGTAGGAAGGAAAATACACTACTTGACTCAAATGTACTACACTTCACATGGTCATTTTGAGTCATGTAGCAGACGCTCTTATCCAGAGCCACTTACAGTTAAGTGAGTGCGTACATTTTCATACTGGCCCCCCGTGGGAAACGAACCCGCAACCCTGGCGTTGCAAGCGCTGTGCTCTACCAACTGAGCTACAGGGGACTATATGGATGATGCGACCTTGACCGGAAATGACCCGTAGGCCAAAAGGGCTACGTTCATATAAATATATATATATATATAATTATATACATTCATTCATATTATTCACCACCTTTTTATTCTTGCCATTATCATTCTCGTTCACATCATTAGGGTATAGTCCAATGATGGAGCATCCATTCACTCCATCCGTGTCCTACCGATTCAGGAAGTCAACTCAAAATGACTATCCGCTCATTAGACGACAAAAGGCATTTCTTTCCAATCAAACCCAACAGACTGCCTTTTTGATTGATTTATTTACACCCTTTGTCAAATGGTGCCATTTTACATTGCCTTCACCTGGAATGGAGCCCGACAAACATGGGTTACTATTCAGCGCGCAAAGACACCAAAAAAGGCGCGCTAAACCCCTACGCTGGAACGGGCAGGGGAAATGATACAATGTAGCCGCTCTCCGAGCCGGCGCGCGCCGCCCATTAAACAATGATACAATGTAACAGCGGTCATACAATGTAATGCAGCCTACCTACGCATTCATTTGGTGGCGATGGAATTGCTTTTTTTACTGACAGAGTGGGTGGCTCTTAAAAGAGCCTTTGGGTTAGTAGAGCAGTCCAAATGCGCTGTTTACTTGGAGCTGGTGTACTTGGTTACGGCCTTGGTGCCCTCGGACACGGCGTGTTTGGCAAGTTCACCGGGGAGCAGCAGGCGCACTGCGGTCTGGATCTCCCTGGAGGTGATGGTAGAACGCTTGTTGTAGTGGGCCAGGCGAGAGGACTCTCCGGCGATACGCTCGAAGATGTCGTTCACAAAGGAGTTCATGATACCCATGGCCTTGGAGGAGATGCCGGTGTCGGGGTGGACCTGCTTCAGGACTTTGTACACGTAGATGGCGTAACTCTCCTTCCTGGACTTTCTGCGCTTCTTGCCGCCCTTCCCTGCGGTCTTGGTGACGGCTTTCTTGGAGCCCTTCTTGGGTGCTGACTTTGCTGGCTCGGGCATGATGATGTCTCGTTGCTTCTCAGAAACGAATGAGGGGGTGAAGGGCGCTTACCCGTCTTATGAAGAGGAAGCTAAGCAAAGTCAGCGGCCGTAGACACTCCCCTGCTTGCTCCCTCCCTCCCTCCCTCCTTCCCTCCTCTCTATAGCCTATGCTCTGTGACCGATGGGGAATTGTGTGTTTCAAAAGGGGGGCTTTAATAGGTGTCCAAATGGCACGATTGTTGTGCCAAATAATGCTGGTGATAGAATTGCCCACTTTGGCACCGTCAGACATAGGGCTCCCATTTTGGACTGTGTGTGTGTGTGCGCGCTGTCCCCCTCTTTTCGAGCCACGTCTACCGACTCGTGGTGGCTTTATGTTGTCCAAATTCCACCATTGCTTGACCCAAAATAATAACGTTCTTACACTTTGTCACTGTCAGATATAGGCCTCCCTCTGTGCGCTAAAACTGGACGGGACAATAGAATCCTCTAATTAATACTCCCTGTCCACTCGAAGTGGCTCATACTTTCTTACTAAATAGCATTACATTTAAAAAAATATATATAACACTATATGGAATGGGCCCATTTGAAGCGGATGTGGGTGGCTCTTAAAAGAGCCTTTGGGTTTGAGTCGGGGTGTTGAGGTTCCGAAGAGAGTGGGTTTAACCGCCAAAACCGTACAGGGTGCGTCCCACATCCATGGCGGTAATGGTCTTCCTCTTGGCGTGCTCGGTGTAGGTGACTGCGTCACGGATCACATTCTCCAGGAACACCTTCAGGACACCGCGGGTCTCCTCGTAGATCAGACCGGAAATACGCTTCACGCCGCCGCGGCGAGCCAGACGGCGGATAGTGGGTTTGGTGATTCCCTGGATGTTATCGCGGAGAACTTTGCGGTGACGCTTGGCGCCTCCTTTTCCGAGTCCCTTGCCGCCTTTGCCTCTTCCGTACATGGTGTGTTCGCTAGTTGAGTTCAAGTGAATGAATGACTTCAGCGCCGGTGCGCGGTGCGCTATTATCTGCGTTTGGTCGACCTGATTGAGGCCGGCGGCACAGAAAGCGCGCCTCTGTTATATGTTCGGAGGCGTTGCAAAGGGGAGGGCGCTCGTTCTAGGGGACTAGGGAGGAGCGATTTCAAAGATGACGTGAAAGCAACTAACGTGCGTGGGAAACATACTCAAATACTGATATAGGCTATGTGGAACACAAGGCCAAACTGTGACAACTGGGAGATCAGCTAGTACACTGTGTCCCTCTCCTCATATTGTTGTTGTTGTTGTTGTTGTTGTTGTTGTTGCACCTGATTCTATTATTTAGGTGACAGGTTGTTCAATCAGCTGTGGCTGTCCAGGCCTACAAGAAAAATGGGTCCTGTTGGGGGTAGGCTACTCTACCGCTGGAGTTGGGAAACACTGAACTAGTAGGATCAGTCTGTTTAGCTATGGAAGGACGTGTCGTATTGACTGTCATTAATAACATCGCTCTTCTTCTTTCTTCCATAGACAGCACTTGGCCTGACAGTAAGGGGGCCAAGAGGACCTGGGGTGCGGATGGGAGGGGTGGTGATCCCTCTGCAAGCTGGAGCATTTAGAAAATAGTTGCCATCATCCTTATGCCTAATGTGTGTTGCAGCCAAACAGCACACACTGTTTGTGTGACTCCCTGACATTACGCTATGATGTAAGCACATTTGGGAATGTCTTCTATTTTGTTGCATAAAGACGACCGTATGCATAAACGGTGAGGCCGAGAGTGGCGTACCTTTACACACACACCCACACACACACAATGAAGGGATTGATTTCCTACCCATACAGAGGTGATAGTGATGTGCCAATATTGTATTGTACCTTTCTTTGCAAACCAATAATAAAGCTTCTTATAATGGGGATTATTGTTATGATGTTGATAATTTGTATTCCCGCAGGATAGCCTCAGATGTGTCGTCAAAGGACGGCCACAGAAAGAGGGCCCATCTCAACTGTTCATTTCAAAAGGGACAAATTGGAGGGGGGCACTGATGCCATAAGGGCCCAAGAGCACAGACTGCCACTTTATCATTCAGGGCAGTTTAACATCTCAGATGTGACTAGCTTTCATAGGACAACTTATTGTTGCCATAATTGTCACTTACCTGTACTTACTGGCTGCCGGCCCTCGGTGGAGTATATCGAGGAACAGAGGGTGCCTTTTAGGATAAGGACTAACAAGGTTTTGACTAGGTGGGATACAGCTACGACCGGAAGTGACTTTTCCCTAGCGGGTTAGGCGAATTAGGCTAGAGTGCAGATACTTGACATGTACAGTACAACAACAAATCACAGAGGGCCTGTTACCGCACCCTATAGCCTTGAAAATAATAATATAATAACATATCGTAATAATAATCATATATAATAATCCAAAATCACCTTTGACTACAGCTCATCAAAAAGCTGAAAATAGTATTTCCACTGAAATGTCAAACTTGCTAATTGCTAACCCGTTAGCTAACATTTTGACACCACCAAAAATCACCTAACATTGATGGCTTGATCACAAGATAACACTGTTGAAGGTAATGCATTATTTAAATGCTGTTGAATATGCCGAGAATACGGCGTCCCACGCTACGTTTCCTCGTCCTCTTTTTTGTGTCATACTACCTTTAGCTAGTAGGTAGCTAGCTAACATAAGGGCGCTTGTGCTAGCTAGGTTACTTTCTAAGCTAAGCTAACGTTAGCTAATTTAGGTTTGTCTGCCCATGTGTATTAGCGCGAACTCGCTAGTAGCGTATCAACCGTGTGTCAGCCCTTGATTGCTAACGTACGTTAGCTAAAAGCTAGCTGCTGTAATGGCTATGGAAATAATCAATTTTGTCACAATTCGTAGCCACTTGTTGTAGTTGTATAGGGTCTTGATAAAATGGGTTAATGGTTATGTTTAGTCGTCTAGATTCTTCTTTTAACAGATGTGGCCGCTCAGAGAATAGAATTAGTAACATGCAAAGAAGGACCACACAAGGGTGATTTCAGGAAATATGACCAAGACATTTGCACGCCAAAAGACAGGAAGTGATCAACCAGTGTCCCAGTGTTGAAGACATGAAAGACAGATAGCCTGCTCTGTTTAGAAGCCTCTCAGGTGAGTCGGCAGGCAAAAAAAGAAAATGCCAAATGATGTCTTCACTATGACAAACCTCTTTGTTATGAGCCTTGCTTGATGATATTTCAATATTTGTCTTTCAGATCAATGAACAATTCCACAGGCTCACCGCAAAGCATCTTGAGGCAAGGTTTATGCAGGACACCCCTAAGCTGCTGTCCTTATTCCATTCCAAGGGAGGAGTACTTTCAGACAGATTGCGGGTCATGCTGGATGGTAAAGTATCCTCAGGAAAAATGCACTGTTTTGTATTTAGCTGGCTGATGTTCGGTGCTGCAATTTAAGCCACGGGCCCCGCTGTGCTATTGTACACCTTTTGCTAATATAGGATAATTGGGTCGGTGATTTCATAGATTTCACATGCACAGATTGAATCCAATGAGATCAGTGATTTTATTCTATATCAGGGTCATGATGTGAGTTCAGTGAGGAATTATTGTTCAGCTTTACTGGAGGTGGCCTCATTAAAGACTACCGTGTGGGGGCAATAAAGCATTTTCATCCATGAATATTCGATCACGTGTGTGTGTGTGTGTGTGTGTGAGAGAGAGGGAGAGAATGTTCACTGCAATCTGATAACAAATAAGGGCATGTCGTAATCCAGGTGGAATAAAATGTGTTCCCCACATTGACAGAATGTCTGTATTTGTGTGTTATTTATTTTACAGGAAGCTGAGGGGGGTCATTTCCTGCAAGACCTTGCGCAACATGTAAAGCAAATCTATGCGATCAACAAGGAGGGTGCCGTGGCGAGTGATGGTCCAGAGGAGGTAGGCGTCATCCTTAGGTGATCACCGGTCTGAGTTTTGCAAAGGCTTCTGCCATTCTTCTTGGCATGACATACAGTGAGGGGAAAAAAGTATTTGATCCCCTGCTGATTCTGTACGTTTGCCCACTGACAAAGAAATGATCAGTCTATAATTTGAATGGTAGGTTTATTTGAACAGTGAAATACAGAATAACAGCAAAAACTTCCAGAAAAAAACGCATGTCCAAAATGTTATAAATTGATTAGCATTTTAATGAGGGAAATAAGTATTTGACCCCCTCTCAATCAGAAAGATGTCTGGCTCCCAGGTATCTTTTATACAGGTAACGAGCTGAGATTAGGAGCACACTCATAAAGGGAATGCTCCTAATCTCAGCGTGTTACCTGTATAAAAGACACTGGTCCACAGAAGCAATCAATCAATCAGATTCCATACTCTCCGCCGTGGCCAAGACCAAAGACCTCTCCAAGGATGTCAGGGACAAGATACTTATTTCCCTCATTAAAATGCAAATGAATTTATAACATTTTGGACATGCGTTTTTCTGGATTGTTTTGTTGTTATTCTGTCTCTCACTGTTCAAATAAACCTACCATTACAATTATAGACTGATCATGTCTTTGTCAGTGGGCAAACGTACAAAATAAGCAGGGGATCAAATACTTTTTCCCCTCACTGTATGCTCTGAATCTCAGCCACCCCTAAAAGCCGGAGTACATGTTCAAGGCATTCCAGAAAGTGTTTGTGGAGCTGGACTGCTCAAAGCTCACAGTCAAGATGACAGGCCTCAAGAACAAATGACTGTCTTAAGCAGAATGCCAGGCCAGAGGACAATTGTCATAGACTGAATGTCAGGGTTACTTTGTAACACCTTCGTAGTTAAACGCTGAGGTGCCTTTTGGAACTCTTCTCTCCCTTCATTTTTTCTGGTAGCAGGTCAGGAACGGTGTCCTCTACCACAGGCCCGCTTGTTGTTGGTGAAGCCGCCTGGGGCACAGAATCTGTGCTGGGACCAACCTCTGCCTACCGGGGGATGGTCACCGAGAGGCGGGGCTCGAGCACATTGCGGTCTGGGACCCCGTCCCCGATGGGCGGTCATCTAGGCTAAAGAGGTTAGAGGGTAAGGAAGACACGTTTATTCTGCAAGGTGTGTTTTAAAGGGTCACTGCCACGGTATTTTCCATTGTGTTTTTGTATACAAGAGATACCAAATAGGTGTTTTTAATGAAGGATGTCATTGTAAAATGTAATGTCCATTTTGTTCCCATACAGTTGCGGTTTGAAATGTCCATTTTTGAATCCGTTGTACGTACCATTTTGAGGTTTCATCAAGGTACACACCTTTTACCACTGGTATTTTGACAATTCTACCATCAATCAATCAATCAATGAAGTGGATCTATAAAGCCCTTTTTACATCAACAGATGTCACAAAGTGCTATGCAGAAACCCAGCCTAAAACCCCAAACGGCAAGCGATGCAGATGTAGAAACGCGGTGGCTAGGAAAAACTCCCTAGAAAGGCACAAACCTAGAGAACAACCAGGCTCTGAGGGGTGCCCAGTGCCCTTCTGCCTGTGCCGGGTGGAGATTACAACAGTACGTGGCCATTAAGGGCACATTTCTCTCCAAGATGTTCAAACGTTCATAGATGACCAGCAGGGTCAAATAATAAGCACAGTGGTTGTAGAGGTTGCAACAGGTCAGTCGGTACAGTCGGTACATCAGGAGTAAATGTCACTTGGCTTTTCATAGGCGGCCATTTAGAGGTTGAAATAGCAGCAGGTGTGGTACTGTTGAAAAAAGGCGCACCTACAACATTAATGGGTTAAAGGAAAAATGACCAAAGTAATATAGGTGGCATCCATCAGCAGTGCTCGTGAACAGAGAAATGTTATAGGAACAAACGAGTAAAAGTGTTTAGATTATTGGGGTTGTTCAATGTTTTGGCATTGTAGTTTGAAAAATATCCCACAGTGCAAACACGAGCTATTTGAGCCTCCATTTCCGTAGGTATCCATGGTTACTATGAGAATATTTTGTTCCCTGTGACGTCTATGGGGTTGAAGCGCCATTGTATCTCTCGTATGTAATGGTTCTGCCCACAGAGATCCTATACTAGTTAGTGTTGTAGTTCCTATTTCTACGGTTTTGCCTACCTGCAGCAATCAGGATTTACCTGCAGTGTTGATTGCAAATCCGTAATTTCTCATCTCATAATAACAGATGTTTTGCAAACCGTTGATGTTTAAATAAATGGATTCCCGGTGTCCGGATACCTTTTCTCTTAAGGGATCTGATTGAGTGAATCCAAAGTAAAAATGTGAAAATTTTTCTGACTTGGTCTAAATACATAATAGGATGAATCATTCAGGTAAAATAACACAATGTCTATTTGAGTTGAATCAACGTAATATAATCCTTTTTTACCTCTATCATCTTTACTCTATGTATTGGACCACATCTAAACAACTTACTCAAGCTTATCTACTCATAAAAACAAGCAAAAAGATCTACTCAATAATATGACGTGTGCTTTTGTTGACTGTAATAGCTTGAGTACATTCCACAAAGTCATTTTTTATAGTGTATCTAAAGACACGTTTGTTGTGGTGATGATCTTTTTCTTTGACGTTGAACTTGCATTGAACGGACAAATCCATTTCGTTACAACCCTTTTGTAGTATGATTTAGGAATATTTGTTGATGATCCTAATGTCTATGCTTGAATAGTGATTGGTTGTTGGTGAAATATTGCTGAGAACCCATCGTTTCCTGCCCTTTTTTCACTATTGAGCAATTTTGAAAAATTTGCTTTGCTATTGGATTCATAATGGTGACCTGGGACAAGTAATTAGTGAAAACCAGAGTTCAGCAGTTGCCATTAAAGCGATCGAACCAAGTCATCCTAATAGGCTAGTATTAGCCTAAAGCAGGGTTTCCCAAACTCGGGGCACGTTTTGGGAGTTTTTGCCCTAGCACTACACAGCTGCTTCAAATAATCAACTCATCATCATCAAGCTGGAGTATTAGAATCAGCTGTGGAGTGCTAGGGCAAAACGCAACAACGCGCACCCCTTGGGGACCCCAGGACCACGTTTGGGAAACGCTGGCCTAAAGAGCAAATACTGAAAGGGAATCACCATGATGTGCAGTACCCACATTTAACCACAAGATGGCCTCCGTGCTCCACTGTAAAGTTTTGGCCTCTGCATGAGTCTCTCAGCAGCACTGCAACATGGGACTTTCAAAGTAAGTTGGCATGCAATGTTTTTTCTGGACTGCATGCAAGGCTATTATTACACACAACTAATAGTGTCAGTTATTCATCTGAACACAATTCTTGTTCCTATTCGGCCTATATTATCACTCGTTTCTTTTCCCCCTCCTTTGTAAAGCATTTTACTGTGCTACTATAGTTCAAAGGAAGTGGATGATGCCAGAGTATATACACACACACACACACACACAAACATTGAAGCTAGACTTCAGGCAACTAAAAGGTGCAATACGTAGCTTTTAGACGTGTTAGTGAACAACATACATGGTGGCTAATGTAGAGGTGCGTGTATACATGGAACAATTGTGCCTTTTTGATGGAAATATGGAGGTGGCTCTTAAAAGAGCCTTTGGGGGATTTTCGAGTTCAGGTCATCCTAATTTATGCGCGCTCTCCTCGAATACAGCGGGCCAGCTGGATGTCCTTGGGCATGATGGTCACCCGTTTGGCGTGGATGGCGCACAGGTTGGTGTCCTCGAACAGGCCGACCAGGTAAGCCTCGCTAGCCTCCTGCAGGGCCATCACGGCGGAGCTCTGGAAGCGCAGGTCGGTCTTGAAGTCCTGGGCGATTTCTCTCACCAGGCGCTGTAAGGGCAGCTTGCGGATGAACAGTTCAGTGGACTTCTGGTAACGACGGATCTCTCTCAGAGCCACGGTGCCGGGCCTGTAACGGTGAGGCTTCTTCACACCGCCGGTGGCCGGGGCGCTCTTGCGAGCAGCCTTAGTGGCGAGCTGCTTCCTGGGGGCTTTGCCACCGGTGGATTTGCGAGCGGTTTGCTTGGTTCTGGCCATGGCGCGTCTCTGCATTTCGAGGCTATACTCCCGACTGTCAGTGTGCTTTTGCCAGCGCGCAGTGTGTAGTTGTGTGCAGGCAGTGTACTATTGGCCTCGTTTGCGATAACAGGCTAGCATTAAAATATAACACAAGATTTCACTCTTGACTTTGACGACTATTATTGCGCGCAAAGGGCCAGCAGTGTGCTATTGTACTCACGCGCTTAGTGTACTATTGTTTTTGGCGCGCAGTGTATTGTGATGGGCGCGCGGTCCTAAAAAAAAAAGAAGCAAAGCATCCTTTCCAGTAACCGACAGAGGAGTCCTCCGCAACGGGCCAATCGGGGTAGTGGGGAGATGGTGTCCAATCAGCAGATGCCACTGCCGGCTTTATACATTTCACATGGGCATTTCGAGGCTATACTCCAACTGTCTAAGAAGGAAGCAAGCGCCATGGCCAGAACCAAGCAAACCGCTCGCAAATCCACCCGTGGCAAAGCCTACAGGAAGCAGCTAGCCGCCAAGTCTGCGCGCAGGAGCGCCTCCCCGTTACGAGCCCTGCCAGCGCCTGGGGAGAAAAATCGCCCAGTTCTTCAAGATCGACCTGCGCTTCTAGAGCTCCGCCGTGATAGCCCTGCAGGAGGCAGCGAGGCTTACCTGGTCGGTCTGTTCGAGGACACCAAACTGTGTGCCATCCACGCAAAGAGGGTGTCCATCGTGCCCTAGGACATCCTGATGGCCCACTGTATTCGCGGAGAGCGCGCGTAAATGATGACCTGATCTCCAAAATCCCACCTCCATATTTCCATCAAAAAGGCACAATTGCTCCATTTATACGCGCACCTCTACATTTCTCACCATGTATGTTGTTAACTAACCCGTCTTAAAGCTACGTATTGCACGTTTTACTTGCCTGAGGCGTTGAAATAAAACGCATAAATCCAAAGGGATTATCTACAATAGTCAAAGACGCGCGGCAGGCCGAAATACTCCAACCAAATAATTGGCCAAATCAGGAAGGACAAAGGAAGACTCGGTGCATGCGTTGCTTTATTCAGCACAGTTGAATGGACAGCGCTTCTGCTTCATCTCCACTCACGAGACGGGTAATAGAGGAGCTCCGTGGTGCTGAAATGTACAAAGTTGTCCACTATCGGTATATCTATTTATTATGGCCATCGAAATGTTAGCTATTCAAATCAGATCCAACAATTATATCAAGGGATTAGAAATCCAAGGTTTAAAAACAAACGTGTCATTGTACTCAGAGGATCTAGATACATTTTCTAACCTCTCTGGAATACAACCACATTATGATAAATGTACTATATAAGGTATTGACCCTCCTGTAGCTCAGTTGGTAGAGCATGGCGCTTGCAACGCAAGGGTTGTGGGTTCGATTCCCACGGGGGCCAGAATGAAAAATGTATGCACTCTGCTAAATGACTAAACTGTAAATTGGATCACTGACAATACAACTTGTAGTTTACCAATTAAATGGTCTGATGGTGATGTGGATACATACCCCAAAATAAATAAAATGATCTCACTCTATTAAATGTTAATAGAAAGTTAGCAAAAAATTATGAGATCTTGCTACCAAGGAAAGGTAAAAATACCTGTCTATTTGTGGAAAAAAACTAATAGAAAAAAAAATATATTTATTGATATTGTATAGCCTTACTTGTTGATATCTCAGACGACCAGAACCTTAATAATAATCACCATACTTACTTCACATAGCACGGACATATAGTAGACTACTGACACTCACTCCTATGGAATGGGTATGGGGAATGGACACGCCAGGACCCAGACCCTACTGTCGTCGATCACACATATTAATGTCGCGTTCAGGGTGCTATCAGAGTTATCGGAAATACCTAGTTCCGACTGGGAAGTTTCACTTGAATGACCCTCCAAGTTCGAATTACAAGTGAGAAATTGTGAAAATGTTGTTGCCAATCTTATTGGTTTAAGAATTGTTCCGACTTCAAAACCACTTTAACACAATCATGTCGGAGTTACAACTTCCCATTTTCCACGAGAATGTGAAGTTGGCATAATACAGCATTCAAGTGCTAGTCGGTACTTGGAAACGGACATTTCTGACTTGCTAACTGGTTGAACGTGTTACAACAAGTATATAATATGATTGACATAACCATAATAGAAAGGCCTTAGAAGTGCCATAAGTGAAAGCCGACATTTCATTATTTTACATTAACCTCTTTAACATGTATTAAATGAATTATGAAGAAAATTGTGTAATTTAGGCTCTACGAAATATGAAATGCATTATGAAGAAAATCGTGTACTGATGCCTACACGAAAAAGGGGCCTTTCTGACCAAAAGTGCACCTGTATCCCAAAGTATTAAAGTATTAATCGAAATCAAGCATAGAAAACAGCGTTAACATTAATAAGGGTGGCAGGTAGCTTAGTGGGTAAGAGCGTTGTGTCAATAACCGAAAGGTAGCTGGTTCTAATCCCCCGGCCGACTAGATGAAAAATCTGTCGATGTGCCCTTAAGCAAGGCACATAACCCTAAATGCTCCTGTAAGTCGCTCTGGATAAGAGCGTCTGCTAAATGACTAAAATGTAAATGAATATGAAAAATAAAAACACAACTCTACTTCTGGGCATTTTGTTTATACTTTAAGATGAACTATGTAATAGTAGAACATATTCAAACTCAGAAAAGCTAAAATTACATTAAGAAAATAACAGTTTATAAGCTATTTGTGATATAATGACAGCGTCGTCCAGGGTAGGGGAGGGAATGGCCGGCAGGGATGTAGCTCAGTTGATAGAGCATGGCGTTTGCAACGCCAGGGTTGTGGGTTTGATTCCCACGGGGGGCCAGTATAAAAAAAAAATATGTATTCACTAACTGTAAGTCGCTCTGGATAAGAGCGTCTGCTAAATGACTAAATTTTTAAGTAAGATTTTCTGTGTGAACTCAAAAGTGTTTGTCAGTCCCTTGGGATAGCTGAGATGTAGTGCATAAATCAGGCCGAACATTACCAGGAAGGCATCAGCAAGCCTGGGGAGATTGACAACCACATCACCCTCTAGGACGACAGAGACTCTCACTGGGTGGTAGTGAACTGGGCTTGTGGCATCATCACTGACTGTTGTAAGGAGGACCACTGATGCATCCCACAGGTCTGGCTCATCCATATCATCCTTTAAAAAATGAAAGGGAGAACATATACTAATCACATTTACTGAAACTATGGCTGTGGCAATTTTGATTACAGTTGGATGTAGGGGTGGAACGGTACGTGTATTTGTATTGAACCGAAATGTTACGGGCGTCTCGGTACGGTACATGAATTTACACGGAGAATACACAGTATAAAAATAAATAAAACTTGAGTGCAAATTAATGAATGTAATGCGGAACTACTGTTAGACAAGCGGTTCTTAGGGACACCTAATCTGTAGCCCTGCCCTTAGCTCTGAAGCTCCCGAGCCCCGCCTACATGTCGAGTCAGTCAGTCCAGTCCAAATGAAGAGTCCACATGAAGCGAACTAGTCCCTTCCAAATACAACCAAACACGGACGTAGCTGTATCCCTTCTCGCCTCGACCACAAATGGCCTCCAGGCCCGTTTGATTCGCTGTTTGCTCCGGTATTAGCTGTTAGCTCTGCCGTTAGCTTCGCCGTTAGCGTGTGAAGCTAACACCAAAACTCGTCAACTTCTCTGTGTAACCGAAGCTGCTCTTTTAACATCCCTGCTCTGTGCATTCACATATGAGAGCAGCGCTTGTCTCCCATATCACACTTCTAGCTGATTGTCTTATTTTGTTTACAAGTTACAGATGGAGTCTGGAGATGATGCAGGGTACTTCTTGTTTACATCTTACTTTATACACTTCAAGCTGTTACAGCTAGCTCAGTGGACAGCCTGAGACATGCACAATAACAAAATGTGCCCTCTGCATTTTTGTTTTGCTTTCCCCTCCATTGTACCAAACCGAACCGTGATGTCTGAACCGAGGTATGAACCGAACCGTGACTTCTGTGTACTGTTCCACCCCTAGTTGGATGTCATATAAATAACAATAAATACACAAGTCTGAAATACTCCTGTTCATTCTGCTGCGTTGTGCTCTCGTTGCTGAGAAAGTGAGATTACTTTTATGTGTTCCACTGTGAGGCTAATGACGGCTACTTGATTTTCTTTGCAGTTTATTTTTTTGATGCTGTAATGGGCTCAAAATGACACTTCACACTTATAAACATCTTGCCAGAGGTTTGTAGTTGAAACACTGGTACATATACAGAAATTCTAGTGTGTTGGAAATGAAATGAAGATATGAATTTGTTAATTTACAGTACAATAGGCCTGATATCTCTTTACTGGGACTTACCACACATGTTCTGAAAAATCCAGAGACTTCCTCTAGTAGATAATCAGGAAGGGCATGGAGAACAGTGGTACGCCTTGTGTGGACATCATGTAATTCCTAAGAAGATTAAAATAGTGTTGTGACAAGTTTACTTATCAAACCCAATGACAAACAGTCCCAGCTAATTATTAATTAATTAATTAATTAATTGCCAATATCTGCACATAAATCCACTAATAACCTGCTGACTGGTGCAATTGTGGAATTAAAAAGCTTATTTGAAGCATTAAACTCCCAACATTACACTAAGACTACCTGTGAAATGTATAATCACCTGTGTATCATGGACTTTGAAAATGTTTGCCAAAGCATCTGCAGTCTTTTCAGTTTTGGAAGCTTTCTGTCTAAATAAGGCCATCAAACGAGGAGTGTGGCGATCAAGCTCGGCATAGAAAGTGTTAGGTAGGTTCTGGTTAGTTATCCGTTGGAACTCTGCATATACCTCCATTGAGGAAAGGACAGTAACAGCAATTATTTATTTTGGGATGAATGAAATTAGGCAACAGTACACACAATGTGACATACAGTAGCAAAGATAAAAACAGAAAAAATAACCTACAAAATGAATTTATTTATTAAATTGATGATGATTTTACCTCAGACTGCATATGAAGAGCAGGCCAGAGGTCCATTAGCTCTTTCACCGGTGGGCAGGACATTACAATAGTCTGTCGTCGCAAGGCAAACGTGTTCTGCATCATCTTACAAATAAGGGGTAGGTTTCTCTCAGTCTTCTTTACTTCCTCAACAATAGCCTGCCTCAAAAGGTCAAGGCTTGAGGGATCCTCTCCTTGAGGAAAGTTAGGCAGAAAGTTGACCTCTGCACACTTAGGCCTTTTGATGTTGGAGTGTGAAGGTTCATTCTCAGGGTTTTTTCGGCTTCTTTTCCCAGCATTTACAGCGACCTCCTGACATCCAGCCCTTCTCATCTTGGTCCTGTAATTGCCCATTTTAAACTTGATGCTGTTCTTCCAGCCATTCCATCCATTGTCAGATCCTGCTTCTTTTAAACAGGGGTGTTTCCTCACAAGAGCTTCAGCCACCATTGCTATATCTTTATCACTGGGGTAAGCCTTAAAACCATATATGGTAGATGCCAGTTTGTCTAAAATATTGTGCTTTTGGTCCCTTGACAACTGAAGAGGTCTCTCATTCTTTTCAAATTCAGCATTCCCATCTCTAAGTGTCAGCTCAACGTCAAATGCAAATGTGGGAATTTGTAAAGGACCTGGAGGCCATCTGCTCAGACGTTCTGGGGAT
The DNA here is from genome assembly GCF_964263955.1 of Coregonus lavaretus. Classification (NCBI taxonomy): domain Eukaryota; kingdom Metazoa; phylum Chordata; class Actinopteri; order Salmoniformes; family Salmonidae; genus Coregonus; species Coregonus lavaretus. The sequence continues at coordinate 51,716 of NC_140003.1, forward strand.
GACACATCTGAAAGGGTATCAGTTGATGCAAGAGAACTGGAATCCTGTCTAACTGAAATATGAACACAGGCTTTTTGTGGTAACTCCTCGATGTAAACAAGGCAAGTGAGTTTTCCATTAAAGTCTGGATCTTTGTATTGCAAACTGAAGTCACAGTCCAATTCCAGTTGTTCTTTTAAAATCTCAATCACTGCATCAACAGAGGCTGGACGGGAGCTGAGTTTTAATTTTCTAACACGGTCTGCCTCGATGACACGAAAGATCATGTTTTGTGGGGCTTCAGCTTCCATCACTTTAATAAAAGAAGAGATTTGGAGGTTAAAAACACATCAGCACACTGACATTATAGTGCATTTATAAGGCTTTCTAAATGTTTATAATCATTAATGACAACCTCCAACGTGTTCAGCATTCATAATGCTTTATACCTCCATGCCAACTTGCAGAGAATAGCTTTCAGTTAGCCTAAGTCACAACACGTGGAGTTAGCTTCTGCTTTCTTTCACAACACTGACACAGCTCCAGCACAGATTTCGAGTTTTTATTGAGCAGTACATGATACCTTACTATCCACCGCTGCACGTTGGGCTCGACCAGTTTTTTACAACTACATTAGCCTAGCCATGTAGCCTATACAGCTAGCTAACTGGCGGGATGACTTTGCATGTTAGCTTGCTAACCTAACAGATAACCGTTTTACATTGCTAACGTGACTCACTTTGTCCGTCTTAAAAACACGTTGAACCTCCAGAAACAAACATACAAACATTCAAGAAAGTTTTATGTTGACTACTTACATTCACAACTCATTTGTGCAGAGCTGAGTGTTACCCTCCGGTCTCCTGCCCTTCTCCTCGGCTCCGGTCTGCTGCCTGAAGAGGAAGTGCACGCAAATACTACAAAATAAAATATGTGAGCGCATATATGTAATTTATTAACTAGCCAACCTTGTAACAAGCAAACTATTAACAATTAATTATTTATAAACGTATATACACGTGTGTGTGTGTGTGTGTGATATTTTATATATATACAAATCTATCTGATGCAATTGATTTATTCTCAATTCGTTCTTGATTTGATTCATTTGTTCTTTCAAAATAAGACATAAATTCATGTTTAATCCATATAGTTTTAAGTAAAAAAAAATATGTTAAGTAGCAGTTACATAAAAATGAAAAATGTTCATATTATTATTATTATTATTATTATAAGTTCAATAAACTCAAAAAGAAGAAAATTGCTACTGGCACTCAACATTTTTAAGTAAGTACAACTTTTAAGAACATTTTAAGTTTACACTACGTATTACAATTAATTATTTTGAACATTCGGGTTTACAGTGTAGTAGACTACTGACACTCACTCGTATGGAATGGGTATGGGGACTACATTATGCTACCTGTGGCTTTCTCATGCACGGTTATACGTCAGACATTTAAACGGCTAGGGATAGCGGAAAGTAAACCCCGTATTGAGTCAATACTGACATCTATTGGTAAACATAATCCTTAACATAAATATCCCAGGTTAGTACACAACGATTTTCCTTACATGTTGTGCTAGGTCCTGCAGGACATCACCCCCTTCATCTTCCTGTAAAAAAAAAAAACACAAACACAAACATTCTTTCAATGTTGGGAACAAATGTTACATGAACATTTAAATCAAGCTGGATTACAAGATGCCCTTATTTTTTAAAATCAGAATGTAGTGAACAGGCTGATGCGCAAAGGCAACTACGCTGAGCGTGTGGGCGCTGTCGCACCAGTCTACCTGGCCGCCGGGCTTGAATACCTGACTGCTGAGACCCTGGAGTTGGCCGGAGACACTGCCTGTGCAAACAAGAAGACTCACATCATCCCCTGTCACCTGCAGCTGGCCTTCCGTAACGACGAGGACCCAACATCCGGGCGGTGCTACTCCCCAAGAAGACCGAGAATGCCGTCAAAGCCAAGTAAATTCGCTACTGCGGCATCAACTTGACTACTCAACCCCCAAAGGCTATTTTAAGTGCCAACCAATTGAGTGGGTGTATACACAAAGAACCAGACACCTGGATAGTTCTCGTTAAGGTTCCCCCAGGAAGAGAAATTGTTTCTGACTGCAACAGTGAGTCCTACAACATCTTAATTATATCAACCCCCTCTCCACTAAGCACCCCAGTTATTTTAGGGACACATATCACTTCTTAGAAAATATCAAACACATAGCTGTTCCCTCCCAAACATATACACATATATACAGTCTCTCACAAAAGTGAGTACACCCCTCACATTTTTGTAAATATTTGAGTATATCTTTTCATGTGACAACACTGAAGAAATTACACTTTGCTACATTGTAGAGTAGTGAATGTACAGCTTGTATAACAGTGTACATTTGCTGTCCCCTCAAAATAACTCAACACACAGCCATTAATATCTAAACCGCTGGCAACAAAAGTGAGTACACCCCTAAGTGAAAATGTTCACTCGTTAGTGTTACAAGGTCTCAGGTGTGAATGGGGAGCAGGTGTGTTAAAATTTGGTGTCATCGCTCTCACACTCCCTCATACTGGTCACTGGAAGTTCAACATGGCACCTCATGGCAAAGAACTCTGAGGATCTGAAAAAAAGAATTGTTGCTCTACATAAAGATGGCCTGGGCTATAAGAAGATTGCCAAGACCCTGAAACTGAGCTGCAGCACGGTGGCCAAGACCATACAGCGGTTTAACAGGACAGGTTCCACTCAGAACAGGCCTCGCCATGGTCGACCAAAGAAGTTGAGTGAACGTGCTCAGCGTCATATCCAGAGGTTGTCTTTGGGAAATAGACGTGTGAGTGCTGCCAGCATTGCTGCAGCGGTTGAAGGGGTGGGGGGTCAGCCTGTCAGTGCTCAGACCATACACTGCACCAAATTGGTCTGCATGGCTGTCGTCCCAGAAGGAAGCCTCTTCTAAAGATGATGCACAAGAAAGACCGCAAACAGTTTGCTGAAGACAAGCAGACTAAGGACATGGATTACTGGAACCATGTCCTGTGGTCTGATGAGACCAAGATAAACTTATTTGGTTCAGATGGTGTCAAGCGTGTGTGGCGGCAACCAGGTGAGGAGTACAAAGACAAGTGTCTTGCCTACAGTCAAACATGGTGGTGGGAGTGTCATGGTCTGGGGCTGCATGAGTACTGGGGAGCTACAGTTCATTGAGGGAACTATTAATGCCAACATGTACTGTGACATACTGAAGCAGAGCATGATCTCCTTCCTTCGGAGACTGAGCCGCAGGGCAGTATTCCAACATGATAACGACCCCAAACACACCTCAAAGACGACCACTGCCTTGCTAAAGAAGCTGAGGGTAAAGGTGATGGACTGGCCAAGCATGTCTCCAGACCTAAACCCTATTGAGTATCTGTGGGGCATCCTCAAATGGAAGGTGAAGGAGTGCAAGGTCTCTAACATCCACCAGCTCCGTGATGTCGTCATGGCAGAGTGGAAGAGGACTCCAGTGGCAACCTGTGAAGCTCTGGTGAACTCCATGCCTAAGAGGGTTAAGGCAGTGCTGGAAAATGATGGTGGCCACACAAAATATTGACACTTTGGGCCCAATTTGGACATTTTCACTTAGGGGTGTACTCACTTTTGTTGCCAGCGATTTAGACATGAATGGCTGTGTGTTGTGTTATTTTGAGGGGACAGCAAATTTACACTGTTATACAAGCTGTACACTCACTACTTTACATTGTAGCAAAGTGTCATTTCTTCAGTGATGTCACATGAAAAGATATACTCAAATATTTACAAAAATGTGAGGGGTGTACTCACTTTTGTGAGATACTGTGTGTGTGTGTGTATACACACAGTGTTGATATTGGTGTATAAGCTATCTATATCAATGGTGAATATATATATATATATATATATATATATATATATATATATATATATATATATATATATATTCACCATTGATATAGATAGCTTATACACCAATATCAACACAGTAGTAGGGATAGAGGCAGTTAGAACACTTTTCAATAGGTTTCCAGATAGGGATAGACCGGACAACGACATATTAGAACTATTAGAGATCAGCCTGACGAGCAATGACTTCATGTTTAATGGTTGGCACTACTTACAGGTGGAGGGAACAACTATGGCTAAGAAATTTGCACCTGCATATGCACACGTATCACAGATTTCATTAATATTCTCAATAATCACCACGCATCAATTCAAGTAAAATACACAATAGATCCAATGGAAGTACATTTCTTGGATACAACAGCCTTCTTCAACCAAAACAATGCAACACAGAAAACATTACTCACCAAAGTATACTTTAAACCTACAGATACACATGCTCTACTCCATAAACACAGCTACCATCCAAAACACACTTTCAAAAGGTATAGCGGAATCACAATTAATTCGCTTCAATAGAATCTCCTCCCGTTAACAGGACTTGGACCATGCCATCTCAGTGGCAGACTGGAACTTCATAGGCACAGCATCCACACTGATACTAGGAGATTCCAACCTCAACAGAATACCCTCATTCAATAACCCAAACATACAAATCGACAGCTACCCAGGTGCAAATATTTATCATTTTGCCAAGGTTCTGAAAAAGACACCTGCCAGGTGTTTCTCTAGGTGGGTATAACCAACAAGTACCATGATCCCTACCAGACCTCCCTCAAACAGCTGGCAGACATGTATAAAGAAGCAAAAAACACTTTTCCAAATGCTATTATTTATATCCCTATCCTTAACCATTCAGTTCCTCACCCCAGTGCAGAAACGCAACCTGAAAATCATGAATGGATACATCACCACACAATTCCCAACCCTCCAATTCCATACGTCTCCAGATCTGATACACTGGACAACAACCACAGCAAGACTGATATTCAATAACTGGTGCCAGCATTACATTTACATTGACTTCCATCCACAGCTTGGACAATCATAGCCACACCAACAGAATATTTTCACAGCTCTTTCCCTCTTCCCTCACTGTTGCTGCCACAGCCACTACCTCAGATCCCCCAGCAGAGGGCAGAACTACACCTGGTTTATCAAACATCAGACAGACACAAAAGACAATCTCACCCACATAGAAAGAGAGGCCATAAAACAACTTAAAAACAACCCACAAAATATACCGAAACCAGCAGACAAAGGATCAAAAATAGTTATAATAGATAAACACCAATACACATACGAAGCAAACAGACAATTATCCAACACTAAACACTATCAACCAATAGACAACCGTATACAACTACAGACACAAATACAATTAAGGCAAATCATTCAAACCCTCTATGAAAAACATATCACTGCTAAACAACGGAACTTTCTCTTTGTACCAGACACCCCACGACCTAGACTGTTTCACCTACTCCCGCAAATACACAAAGAACCAGACACCTGGATAGTTCCCTTTGAGGTTCCCCCCCGGATACCAATTGCTTCTGACTGCAACAGTGAGTCCTACAACATCTCAGAATACATTGACTATTATATCAACTTGAAAGCACCCCAGTTATCTTAGGGACACATCACTTCATGGAGAGGATTGGACCAATAGTTGTTCCCTCCCAAACCCACATATTAACAATAGATATTGATGGCCTATACACTAATATAAATACAGCAACAGGAATACAAGCAGTTAGAAACATTTTCAAGAGATATCCAGTTAACACTAGACCGGACAAAGAAATACTACAACTATTAGAAATCAGCCTTACTAGCAATAACTTTTTATTCAACGATCACTATTACCTACAGGTGGCGGGAACAGCTATGGGTAAAAATGTGCACCTGCATACGCAAATATACACATGGCTGAATGGGAGAGAGACGCTGAATGGGAGAGAGAGGCACTGGCCAAGTGTCCATACCAACCCACCTTTTATTACCGATTCTTAGACGATATAATAGGAGCCTGGCCTCACGACATTCAACTATTTACATATTTCCTAAACATTCTCAACAATCATCCATCCATCCATTAAGGTTAAATACACAATTCATCAGCAAGAAGTCAACTTCCTAGACACAGCAGTTTTTTTCAGTAATAACAATCCATCACAGAAAAAAAAGTATGTCACTTCACAATGATACATCATTTGACAATACAAAACAGGTTAAAAAATCCACATTGTGGACCACTCAAATAGTTTTGAGACACTAAAAGCAGTAATAGCAACATAGTACATTATTTAATTTGGAGTCCACTATAATCTATAATACATGTAGGCCTACCTGTACGTGGCACAGAAAGTGTAGAGGCCCTTAGCAGTTGGGCCTTGGCGGCGAGCTGCATCCTGTAGGCTTTGCCACGGGTGGATTTGCGAGCAGTTTGCTTGGTTCTGATTTACGGGTTTTATAAAAATCGTACAAAAACCATACATCATAAATCATTTCATTTTCATACAATATTTGCATCACGCCACACCATACTCACTCCAGTATCCTCTCACCCTCCTCTTTCCACCACCCCATCACTATTAACAAACCAACAACCCCATCATAATAAGAAAACACTATGCCATTTAGCAGACGCTGTACTTACTGTCATGCTTGCATACATTTTACATGTGAGCGGCCCCAGGGACCGAACCCACTACCCTGGCGTTACAAGCGCCGTGCTCTACACACTGAGCCACATAGGACTACGAAAAAAACAAGAAAAATTCACATGATATATACCGACCCAACCATAATAATCGAAATGCTATGCCCTTTAGCAGACGCTTTACTTACCGTCATCCGTGATTACATTTTACGTGGGCAGCCTCGGGGACCGAACCCGCTTCCATGGGGTTACAAGCGCTACGCTCAACCCACTGAGCCACATAGGACTACGAAAAAAACAAGAAAAATTCACATCATATATACCGACCCAACCATAATAATGAAATACTTATTTTCCACCATAATTTGCAAATAAATTCATTAGAAATCCTACAATGTGATTTACAGGATTTTTCTCATTTTGACTTGCACAATTGGTGGCTGACTAAATACTTGAAGTGTTCCGTAGTTACAAGAGCTAGCCAAATCCCTCAGATTAGCCACGTAGCTTTGAATGGACTCACCCGGCCGTTGGTGTCTCTTCCATAGCCGGTAGCGTCGCTCTTTCCCGGCGAAGTGGTTCCGTAGGAGGCTGACTGCAGCAGTGAATGTAGGAGCCGATCCAAGCGCTCTGAAAATCCTCTGTCCCTCTGTACCAAGGCAGTGACGGAGCAGTGCTGTCCTCCGCTTGTCGGAGATTGTAGAAAAGTCCATAGCTTCGAGATAAGTGTTAAAACTTTCAAGCCAGTTATTCCACGGGACTGGAGGTTCGCCAGGCACGGCAAGGAATGGTGCTGGCGGTGGTAAACTGAATTCAGCCATCTTCGTCGCCAATGTTATATCTAGCCTAGCTGTAGAAGAACGGACATCTGCACAGTTTCACATTGTACATCACTCTGTCGTTTAATGACATGTGCCACACATTCTGACAACCCATTCATCCGTAAAGCAGCACACTGTCGTAAACCATAACAACGTACAGTACGACGTACAGCACGTCGTACCATACATAACAATATTATTCTGAAGTAACAGTACTTTTACTTGAGTACAATTTTTGGCTCCTCTACCCACCTCTGTATGTATATAAGCCAAGCTTACCTCCCGCCAGAGAGACAAAACTTCAACCTCTGACTCTGAATGCATTCAACCGTGCTGAATACAGCAACGCATGCGCAGAGCCTTCCTGATTTGGCCATGCGACTTTGACTATTGTAGATAATCCATTTGGATTGATGCCTTTTATTTCAACTCCTCAGGCAAGTAAAACGTGCAATACGTAGCTTTTAGACATGTTAGTTAACAACATACATGGTGAGAAATGTAGACGTGCGCGTATATAATAAGAATATGCCATTTAACAGAAGCTTTTATCCAAAGCGATTTACAGTTAGTGAATACATATATATTTTTTATACTGGCCCCCCGTGGCAATCAAACCCACAACCCTGGCGTTGCAAATGCCATGCTCTATCAACTGAACTACATCCCTGCCGGCCATTCCCTCCCCTACCCTGGACGACTTGTGCACCGCTCATGAGTCTCCAGGTCGCGGCCGGCTGCAACAGAGCCTGGATTCGAACCAGGATCTCCAGTGGCACAGTTAGCACTGCAAAGCAGTGCCTTAGACCACTGTGCCACTCAGGAGCTACAGCGGTAGGGGAGGGAATGGCCGGCAGGGAGGTAGCTCAGTTGGTAGAGCATGGCGTTTGCAACGCCAGGGTTGTGGGTTCGATTCCCACGGGGGGCCAGTATGAAAAAAATAATGAATAATGTATGCACTAACTGTAAGTCGCTCTGGATAAGAGCGTCTGCTAAATAATATAAAATGTAAATGTTGTTCTGTCACCGTGGAGACACACACATACACAGTTTATGGGCTGCCTCATTCTAGTTCTGCCTGGTAAAAAAAAGTATAAACGTTTGGAAATGTGTGTAACTTGTGCTTAGTTATTTATTATTATTATTTTAATTGATAAGTACTTGAATTTACCTGAATTATTTTAATTTAAGCTATTTTGTAATTCATTTTCATTTATTTAATTAATTGGATGAACTATAATTTGCCTAAAGATGATTATTTTGGATTTTTGTCTGTCTGATTGTTGTCTTGTGTTAAAAAATAAACTCAAGTAACTCAGTACTTGAGTAGTTTTTTCACCAAGTACTTTTTTACTCTTACTCAAGTAATTATTTGGATGACTACTTTTTACTTTTACTTGAGTCATATTATTCTGAAGTAACAGTATTTTTACTTGAGTACAATTTTTGGCTACTCTACCCACCTCTGTATGTATATAAGCCAAGCTTACCTCCCGCCAGAGAGACACATCCTCAACCTCTGACTCTGAATGCATTCAACCGTGCTGAATACAGAAACGCATGCGCGAAGCCTTCCTGATTTGGCCATGCGACTTTGACTATTGTAGATAATCCATTTGGATTGATGCCTTTTATTTCAACGCCTCAGGCAAGTAAAACGTGCAACACGTAGCTTTTAGACAGGTTAGTTAACAACATACATGGTGAGAAATGTAGACGTGCGCGTATATAATAATAATATGCCATTTAGCAGACGCTTTTATCCAAAGCGACGTACAGTCATGTACGCATACATGTTTAAGTATGGGTGGTCCCAGGGATGGAACCCACTACCCTGTTGTTACAAGCGCCATGCTCTACCAATTGAGCTACAGAGGACCACGTATAAATAGATCAATTGTGCCTTTTTGATGGAAATATTGAGGTGGGATTTTGGAGATCAGGTCATAATTTACGCGCGCTCTCTGCAAATAAGGCGGGCCAGCTGGATGTCCTAGGGCACGATATGCACCCTCTTTGCGTGGATGGCACACAGTTTGGTGTCCTCGAACAGACCGACCAGGTAAGCCTCGCTGGCCTCCTGCAGGGCCATCACGGCGGAGCTCTGGAAGCGCAGGTTGGTCTTGAAGAACAGGGCGATTTTTCTCCCCAGGCGCTGGAAGGGCACATTGCGGATGAGCAGCTCAGTGGAGCTTTGGTAACGACAGATCTCTCTGAGACACGGTGCCGGGCCTGTAACGGGGAGGCTCTCCTGCGCAGCCTTGGTGGCGAGCTGCATCCTGTAGGCTTTGCCACGGGTGGATTTGCGAGCGGTTTGCTTGGTTCTGGCCATGGCGCTAGCTTCCTTCTTAGACAGTCGGAATATAGCCTCAAAATGCCCATGTGAAATGTATAACGCCGGCAGTGGCATCTGCTGATTGGACACCATCTCCCCACCACCCCGATTGGCCCGTTGCGGAGGCCTCCTCTGTTGGCTATCGGAAGGGATGCTTTGCTTCTTTTTTTTTTTGACCGCGCACCCAAAACAGTACACTGCGCGCCCAAAACAATACACTGCGCGCCCAAAAAACACACTGTACGCCAAAAAACAATACACTTTGCGTGCGCCCGCAATAATACACTGCGCGCCCAAAACAATAGAACACTGCCGGCCTTTACACGCAATAATAAAGTCAAGAGTGAAATCTTGTGTTATAATTTAATGCTAGCCTGCTATGGCAAACGAGGCCAATAGTACACAGCGCGGATGCAACTGCACACTGCGCGCAGGCAAAAGCACAATGTGCGCGCAACAGTACACTGCCGGCCCTTTATGCGCAATAATAGTCGCTGAAGTCAAGAGTGAAATCTTATGTTCTAATCTATGGCAAACGATGCCAATAGTCCACTGCGCGCAGGCATTAGGACAGTGCCGCGCGATAATATTCGCCAAAGTCAAGAGTGAAATCTTTTGTTCTAATCACCACATGTTCAATAATGGCATTTCCCCCCTTTATTCAAATTACAACCTCTCACTTTCAGTTATTTGAAATGAAATAATCTCTCAAATATCACTATATCTAAAACAAGCCATAGAAAGTTGGTTGCAATTTCAATTAAATCATCCAGAAACGACAGAACAAACTCAAATACACTAATAGGAGAAAATATATATTTATTGATATTGTATGTTGTATAGCCTTACTTGTTGGTATCTCAGACGACCAGAACCTTAATAATAATCACCATACTTACTTCACATAGCACGGACATATAGTAGACTACTGACACTCACTCCTATGGAATGGGTATGGGGACTGGACACGCCGGGACCCAGACTCTACTGTTGTCGATGACACATATTAATGTCGCGTTCAGGGTGCTATCAGAGTTATCGGAAATACCTAGTTCCGACTGGGAAGTTTCACTTGAATGACCCTCCAAGTAGGAATTACAAGTGAGAAATAGTGAAAATGTTGTTGCAAATCTTATTGGTTTAAGAATTGTTCCGACTTCAAAACCACTTGAACACAATCATGTGGGAGTTACAACTTCCCATTTTCCACGAGAATGTGAAGTTGGCATAATACAGCATTCAAGTGCTAGTCGGTACTAGGAAACGGACATTTCTGACTTGCTAACTGGTTGAACGCGTTACAATAGCCTAAGTATATAATATGATTGACATAACCACAATAGAAAGGCCTTGGAAGTGCCATAAGTGAAAGCCGACATATTTCATTATTTTTACATTAACCTCTTTAACATGTATTAAATGAATAATGAAGAAAATGGTGTAATTTAGACTCTACGAAATATGAAATGCATTATGAAGAAAATCGTGTACTGTTGCCTACACGGAAAAGGGGCCTTTCTGACCAAAAGTGCACCAGTATCCCAAAGAATTAATCGAAATCGAGCATAGAAAACAGCGTTAGCATTAATAAAACAATTTTTCCCACGAATTAAGTTGTACGTAAATGTGTGTATTTTCTCACAAATGATGTTCAGAAAATCTCAAACAGTACATAGGCATACAACTACAATGTTTGAAATATTATTAAATAAAGACAACATTTCTGTATATTCATAACGTTTAATTAGCCATAATAAAGAAAATAAAGAAAAATAGGCTATCCGTTTATGGTTGTTGTGTGTAGCCTACTGGTTAAATTGGTGTCTTTTCGCACGAATTAAGTAGCATATAAATTTGTGTCTTTTCACACAGAAATGCACGAAATCTGCTGAAATACATTATGCTACCTGTGGTTTTCTCGAGCACGGTTATATGTCAGACATTTAAACCGCGACGGATAGCGGAAAGCAAACCCCGTATTGAGTCAATACTGTCATCGATTGGTAAACATAATCCTTAACGTAAATATCCCAGGTTAATACACAACGATTTTCCTTACATGTTGTGCTAGGTCCTGCAGGACATCACCCCCTTCATCTTGCTGGAAAAAAAATAACACACAAACACAGACATTTTTCAATGTTGGGAACAAATTTTACATGAACATTTAAATCAAGATGGATTAAGAGATGCCCAGGCTGATGCGCAAAGGCAACTACGCCGAGCGTGTGGGTGCTGTCGCACCAGTCTACCTGGCTGCCGTGCTCGAGTGCCTGACTGCTGAGATCCTGGAGTTGGCCGGAGACATTGCCCGTGCAAACAAGAAGCCTCACATCATTCCCCATTACCTACTCCCCAAGAAGACCGTCAAAGCCAAGTAAATTCGCTACTGAGGCTTCAACTTGACAACTCAACCTCCAAAGGCTATTTTAAGAGCCAACCAATTGAGTGGGTGTATACACAATTATGTCGACTATTTCTTACATACATGCCACTATATCATGTTCCCACATGAGGCCATGAATGAACAATAACACCTACTAGGCCTCGTTTGCCATAGCAGGCAAGCATTAGATTAGAACACAAGATTTCACTCTGGACTTTGGAGACTATTATTCCGCATAAAGGGCCGTCAGTGTGCTGTTGCGCGCGCACAGTGTGCTTTTGCCGGCGCGCAGTGTGTAGTTGTGTGCAGGCAGTGTACCATTGGCCTCGTTTGCCATAACAGGCTACCATTAAAATATAACACAAGATTTCACTCTTGACTTTGACGACTATTATTGTGCGCAAAGGGCCAGCAGTGTGCTATTGTACGCACGCGCTTAGTGGACTATTGTTTTGGGCGCCCAGTGTATTGTGTTGGGCGCGCGGTCCTAAAAAAAAGAAGCAAAGCATCCCTTCCAGTAACCGACAGAGGAGTCCTCCGCAATGGGCCAATCGGGGTGGTGGGGAGATGGTGTCCAATCAGCAGATGCCACTGCCGGCTTTATACATTTCACATGGGCATTTCGAGGCTATACTCCGACTGCAAATCCAGCCTTGGCAAAGCCTACAGGAAGCAGCTCAACGCCAAGTCTGCGCGCAGGAGCGCCTCCCAGTTACAGGCCCGGCACCGTGTCTCAGAGAGATCCGTCGTTACCAAAGGGCCACTGAGCTGCTCATCCGCATTGTGCCCTTCCAGCGCCTGTGGAGAAAAATCGCCGACCTGCGTTTCCAGAGCTCCACCGTGATGGCCCTGCAGGAGGCTAGCGAGACTTACCTGATCGGTCTGTTCGAGGACACCAAACTGTGTGCCATCCACGCAAAGAGGGTGACCATCGTGTCCTAGGACATCCAGCTGGCCTGCCTTATTCACAGAGAGCGCGCGTAAATTATGACTTGATCTCCAAAATCCCACCTCCATATTTCCATCAAAAAGGCACAATTGATATATTTATTCGTGGTCCTCTGTAGCTAAATTGGTAGAGCATAGCGCTTGTAATGCCAGGGTAGTGGGTTCGATCCCCGGGACGTAAAAATGTATGCGCACATGACTGTATGTCGCTTTGGATAAAAGCGTCTGTTAAATGGCTTATTATATACGCGCACCTCTACATTTCTCACCATGTATGTTGTTAACTAACCCGTCTAAAAGCTACGTATTGCATGTTTTACTTGCCTGAGGCGTTGAAATAAAAGGCACCTGCTGGACCAGAAGTCATGTGGCCAACACTCTGCTTAAAATCATTAAGAGCTGTAAGGAGTCCATCAACTAACTGGTCAGTCAAGTCATATAGGGAGGGATTTCATGGCCACCTGCTGGAGCAGAAGTAATGTCTGCCAACACTGGCCTTAAAATCATTAGGAGCTATAAGGAATAAGTCAACTCATCATTCAAGTAATATAGGGAGGGATCTTAGCACCACCTGCTGGATCAGAAGTACTCTTCACCGTAGGCTCAGAGAGCCATCATCTCTCAACTGGTGCAATTTTCATAAGTATTTGGTTAAAAAAAATACAACAACAGCTCATCATATAGGCAGTGGTTTCAAAACTCTAAGCACATGTTCAAGTAGAGCACACCAAATCATACAGGTACTTGTTCACCACACTGAATCAGTGTTTAATCTAGAAATACATGCTTTGCATTGCAATACATGTTCTTGTAAAGTCATTGCTTTCCACAATGCAATGCTCACATCACTTTCCTTGTGATATTGTTGTTCATTTGTTCAAATGTATTTGACTATGACCTAATCCGACTGCTCTGAATTCATAATCACTTCACGGTTTGGTGTTAACCTACCGATTTTCAACTGCTTTGCCTATTGCAGATTAGGAACACTGTCATGAAAATGTATGGTTGGGAAGTCTAAAATGAGGGTAACTCCCCTTAAGGTAAATGTCTGTGTTCTGAGTGGCAAAAAAAACAACAATGTTTTATAACATTTAGATATGTGCATACTGGCTGTCCTTAGGCAAACGCATTTAGAAGGGAAAGAAGTGGAACCAATTAATACTTTTCTTGCTCTTCAATCAAAACAAAACCTTCACAAAGTGGTGCGTTTTGCCCCAAAATGACCCCTGAGGATTAGTGTGTTCTCATTTGCCAGTAATTGACCCTGACATACTCCCTTTAAATTGTACTATTTTACTCAAATATATACTGTAATGTACTACTATTATGATGATGACTATTATGATTTTACTTCATGGTAAGTAGAGCAAAATGCTGAAATTGACAAGATCAGAGACTCGTTCGTTCCTTTTTTCAAACTCCCCGATGGTAGATGGCGCTGATGAGTGCCACTGAACCATATGCTCTGCACCCCGAAGTTAGTGACAGAAGAAGAGATACTGTTGCTGCGAAAGACAAAAACGGTCACTACCTCAAGAAGTCTGATAATAAGCTGAGCTGAGACTAGGTATGTAACAATGAAATGTCGTCCAATTGAGTACTCACTCTCTTAAACTTTAAATCTTGAAGCAAATTATTTGTTTGTGCGTGTGAACATGATTTAGTGTGGTGAATGTATTCCAAATAATTTAACATAAATACAGTAAATGATGCGCAAAAATCAGCCGCTTTTGCAAGTCAAATCTATGCTGGACAAATGCGCATTATTTTAATGACAGTTTTTTGATTACATGTTTTGTCTGCGCATTTGTTGGGTCGCATGTGACCGATGGTAAGCGAGCTCTCGTTTGGTCATGTGTTACTAGCTAACGTAGCCTAGACTAGCTAGCTAGCTAGCTAGCTAACTTGTAGCTAATTTCCCCCTAACCTCTGACACTCTCTAGCGGTTGGAGGACTAAATCACCTCGAGCTCAACATTTTAAAATGGAACTGGAAAATGGTACGTTTTGCTGTTAACGACACCCTTCTAGCTAGCTGACCACCGATTTGAGGTGAAAGCTAGTGCGACTTTCATTTGGTGACGTCACTTGCTCTATGAACTGGAAGTAGTTACTTTGAGAGCATCGCAGATGGTGTGGAATGCCTGGCGAGGTATGTAGAGGGTTCCTGGTTCGAAAACAGGTAGGGACAGTGAGTAAAGCTTTCGCAGTGGGGCTATATACCTAGATTACTATGTGGATTGAGAAATGTGAAAGGTTGAATTAGATAGCTTAAATAGAAGTATTCTGGAAAGGTCTATGAAACTATGTTATAAGGACACCATGCGCCTCCCCCATAATGTAGGAAGGAGCAGGAGAGGGGGGGGGGGGGATGTGAGAGACAGTACATAGTTCAGATGGTAGGAATGTCATTAAGTGTATACTGATCAACAATATCAAGCATTTGTTTTATTAATTAGGGCCTAATCAGAGAGAACAGTTAAAGAAATTGAATAGCGAACTGAAATGGGTTAGCGGGAAAATATAAATAGTTGGTACAACAATAATTTGGTTACGGGGAAGCAAGTGGCATTGGCTGTTGTGCTGGGGAAATAGCGCCAGCCTGTGGTGGGTTCTGGATTTGTTATAAATACATTTATATTTTAAACTAAAGTGATGGAATAGACTACAATTATAACATCAGAAAAAGGGCACAATATAATTTGTAAGTTATTATAATTATTATTGATAGTTATTGCAGTTATTATCATTGATTCAGTAATGATAGAAGGGTAGAGAGGAAATAGGCAGGAAGAGCTAGAGAAAGTAAACACAGAGAGTTTTAGCACAGGGAGTTGAAGAGATTAGAAGACTATAATAAGCCAGGGAGAGTGGTTAGATGATGAGGAATGGGATGACCAGTACCCTTTGATAGCCTTGCCGAACCCAAGGGCTGGGGAGGAGCATGCACCAGACACACTGGATGTATATAGGGCGTGGACACAGCGAGATGTAGTAAGAGCAATAGAGGGTGTAGTGCACCCTAAGAGAGGAGAGGGGTCAGAGGAACCCATTGATACGGGGTGGGAAGTGTTTGAATTGGAAACAATTGAATTGGCTCTGCAGCAAGAACAGAAACCATACCTCACCTTAACAATATTAGGGAAAAATATTAAATTCTTTTGTGACACAGGGGCATGTCGAACAGCAATCTGTGTAGCCGACATACCCAAAATAATTAGAATTAAGGGGGAGAAAAATCATGGTACACTCGGCCTCGGGCTATCAATTTATGGAGCGATTATCAGCCCCTGTGACTTTACAACATGAAGATTCAGGGGGAGAGGTATGCATACCTGTACTGGTATCAAGCCGGTGGCCTCATTAAAGACTACCATGTGGGGCCAATAAAGCATTTTCACCCATGAATATTCGATCACGTGTGTGTGTGTGTGTGTGTGTGTGTGAGAGAGAGGGAGAGAATGTTCACTGCAATCTGATAACAAATAAGGGCATGTCGTAATCCAGGTGGAATAAAATGTGTTCCCCACATTGACAGAATGTCTGTATTTGTGTCTTATTTATTTTACAGGAAGCTGAGTGGGGTCATTTCCTGCAAGACCTTGCGTAACATGTAAAGGAAATCTATGCGATCAACAAGGAGGGTGCCGTGGCGAGTGACAGCCCTCAAGAACAAATGACTGTCTTAAGCAGAATGACAGGCCTGAGGACAATTGTCATAGACTGAATGTCAGGGTTACTTTGTAACACCTTCGTAGTTAAACGCTGAGGTGCCTTTGGAACTCTTCTCTCCCTTCATTTTTTCTGGTAGCAGGTCAGGAACGGTGTCCTCTACCACAGGCCCGCTTGTTGTTGGTGAAGCCGCCTGGGGCACAGAATCTGTGCTGGGACCAACCTCTGCCTACTGGGGGATGGTCACCGAGAGGCGGGGCTCGAGCACATTGCGGTCTGGGAACCCGTCCCCGATGGGCCCGTGGCGGTTCTATAGGCTAAAGAGGTTAGAGGGTAAGGAAGACACGTTTATTCTGCAAGGTGTGTTTTAAAGGGTCACTGCCACGGTATTTTCCATTGTGTTTTGTATACAAAAGATACAAAATAGGTGTTTTTAATGAAGGATGTCATTGTAAAATGTAATGTCTATTTTGTTCCCATACAGTTGCGGTTTGAAATTCCGATTTTTGAATCCGTTGTACCATTTTAAGGTTTCATCAAGGTACACACCTTTCACCACTGGTATTTTGACAATTCTACCATCAATCAATCAATGAAGTGGATTTATAAAGCCCTTTCTACATCAAAAGATGTCACAAAGTGCTATACAGAAACCCAGCCTAAAACCCCACACAGCAAGCGATGCAGATGTAGAAGCGCGGTGGCTAGGAAAAACTCCCTAGAAAGGCACAAACCTAGAGAACAACCAGGCTCTGAGGGGTGGCCGGTGCCCTTCTGCCTGTTCCGGGTGGAGATTATAACAGTACGTGGCCATTAAGGGCACATTTTTCTCCAAGATGTTAAAACGTTCATAGATGACCAGCAGGGTCAAATAATAAGCACAGTGGTTGTAGAGGTTGCAACAGGTCAGTCAGTTAATCACGAGTAAATGTCACTTGGCTTTTCATAGGCGGCCATTTAGAGGTTGAAATAGCAGCAGGTGCGGTACCAGGGTCTGTCTGCACAGTATGGTTGTTATGACATCACAATGCTACCTGCATCACTGATGGTCTACTGCAAAACCTTTTTCACCTATTTTAAACAGATTTCTATTGGGAACTGTTGAAAAAAGGCGCAACTACAACATTAATGGGTTAAAGGAAAAATGACCAAAGTAATATAGGTGGCATCCATCAGCAGTGCTCGTGAACAGAGAAATGTTATAGGAACAAACAAGTAAAAGTGTTTCGATTATTGGGGTTGTCACGTCTTTAATTATTTTGGCCTTGTAGGCAACATTGTAGTTTGAAAAATATCCCACAGTGCAAACACAAGCTATTTGAGCCTCCATTTCAGTAGTTATCCATGGTTACTATGAGAATATTTTGTTCCCCATGACGTCTATGGGGTTGAAGCTCCATTGTATCTCTCGTAAGTAAATGTTCTGCCCACAGAGATCTTATACTAGTTAGTGTTCTAGGTCCTATTTCTACGGTTTTGCCTACCTACAGCAATCAGGACTTACCTGCAGTGTTGTTTGCAATTCCGTAATTTGTCAACTCGTAATAACACATGTTTTGCAAACCGTTGATGTTTAAATAAATGGATTCCCGGTGTCCGGATACCTTTTCTCTTAAGGGATCTGATTGAGTGAATCCAAAGTAAAAATGTGAACCTTTTCTGAGTTGGTCTAAATGAATATATCATGTAACATTGAGTACATAATAGGATGAATCATTCAGGTAAAAGAACACAATGTCATGGATCTATTTGAGTTGAATCAACGTAATATAATCCTTTTTACTTCTATCATCTTTACTCAATGTATTTGACCACATCTAAACAACTTACTCAAGCTTATCTACTCATAAAAACAAGCAAAAATATCTAATCAATAATATGACGTGTGCTTTTGTTGACTGTAATAGTTTGAGTACATTCCACAAAGTCATTTTTTACAGTGTATCTAAAGACACGTTTGTTGTGGTGATGCACTTTCTCTTTGACGTTGAACTTGCATTGAACAGACAATTCCATTTCGTTACAACCCTTTTGTAGTATGACTTAGGAATATTTGTTGATGATCCTAATGTCTATGCTTGAATAGTGATTGGTTGTTGGTGAAATATTGCTGAGAACCCATTGTTTCCTGCCCTTTTTTCACTCCCTTTAGGGTCCATGGGTGAAAGCAAAACTTTGCAACATCCAATAAATGTTTGGGTAGCTCTATTTGAATAGTCAACTTCTCCTTCGGGGGGCGGGGTTCACACTGCTTTTCGGAAATGGCATTGGCCAATGCCCTACCTTCATATCCTATAGCTTTGATATAGCTGGCGCTTTTATCCCAAGTGACAACAGTGAGTCCATACCTTTTAGCATGTGACCCCAGTGGGGATCCAACCCACAACTATGGTGTTGCTAGTGACATGCGCTGAATACCTGAGCCACACAATACTGTGAAATGCAATACAAAAAAAAAAAAGTGAAAAGTGTGTGTGATTGCCATCCCCATGAGCGTGCCACCCTCCTCCAGGCCACGGATGAGGCATGCAATGACATCAAATCCACACCTATGGCAAAATGCTCAAGACAGGCTTGATGCAAACTAGTGCCTGCTAAACGTTCGGTTTGTTTCATTCATTCCATTTGTGTCGTTTGATTACAGGACATCTATGTTGTAATTATCTAAAGAATACATGGACTTTTTCCTTCAATGATTGTGACATGTCTTCAATGACGACACAGGGGATAAGAAATATGTAAATGTGATTTCCACGGTGTAATTGACAGACTGTAGCATGTTACATTCAAAGAGCAATTTAGAAACATTTGTTTTGCTATTAGATTCATAATGGTCACCTGGGACAAGTAATTAGTTAAAACCAGAGTTCAGCGGTTGGCATTAAAGCGATAGAACCAAGTCATCCTAATAGGCTAGTATTAGCCTAAAGCAGGGTTTCCCAAACTCAGGCCACGTTTTGGGAGTTTTTGCCCTAGCACTACACAGCTGATTCAAATAATCAACTCATCACCATCAAGCTGGGAGTATTAGAATCAGCTGTGGAGTGCTAGGGCAAAACGCGCACCCCTTGGGGACCCCAGGACCAGGTTTGGGAAACGCTGGGCTAAAGAGCTAATACTAAAAGGACACATATGGGCAGTACCCGAGTTGAACCACAAGATATTCTCCGTGCTCCACTGTAAAGTTTTGGCCTCTGCATGAGTCTCTCAGCAGCACTGCAACATGGGACTTTCAAAGTCAGTTGGCATGCAATGTTTTGTCTTGACTGCATGCAAGGCTATTACACACAGCTAATAGTGTCAATTATTCATCTGAACATTTCTTTTTCCCCTCCTTTGTAAAGCATTTTACTGTGCTACTATAGTCCAAAGGAAGTGGATGATGCCAGATGGTTGTGTATACACACACAAACATTGAAGCTAGACTTCAGGCAACTAAAAGGTGCAATACGTAGCTTTTAGACGTGTTAGTGAACAACATACATGGTGGGTAATGTAGAGGTGCGTGTATACATGGAACAATTGTGCCTTTTTGTTGGAAATATGGAGGTGGCTCTTAAAAGAGCATTTGGGGAATTTTGGAGATCAGGTCATCCTCATTTATGCGCGCTCTCCACGAATTTGGCGAGCCAGCTGGATGTCCTTGGGCATGATGGTCACCCGCTTGGCGTGGATGGCGCACAGGTTGCTGTCCTCGAACAGGCCGACCAGGTAAGCCTCGCTAGCCTCCTGCAGGGCCATCACGACGGAGCTCTGGAAGCGCAGGTCGGTCTTGAAGTCCTGGGCGATTTCTCTCACCATGCGCTGTAAGGGCAGCTTGCGGATGAACAGTTCAGTGGACTTCTGGTAACGACGGATCTCTCTCAGAGCCACGGTGCCGGGCCTGTAACGGTGAGGCTTCTTCACACCGCCGGTGGCCGGGGCGCTCTTGCGAGCAGCCTTAGTGGCGAGCTGCTTCCTGGGGGCTTTGCCACCGGTGGATTTGCGAGCGGTTTGCTTGGTTCTGGCAATGGCGCGTCTCTGCATTTCGAGGCTATACTCCCGACTGTCAGTGTGCTTTTGCCAGCGCGCAGTGTGTAGTTGTGTGCAGGCAGTGTACTATTGGCCTCGTTTGCGATAACAGGCTAGCATTAAAATATAACACAAGATTTCACTCTTGACTTTGACGACTATTATTGCGCGCAAAGGGCCAGCAGTGTGCTATTGTACGCACGCGCTTAGTGTACTATTGTTTTTGGCGCGCAGTGTATTGTGATGGGCGCGCGGTCCTAAAAAAAAAGAAGCAAAGCATCCTTTCCAGTAACCGACAGAGGAGTCCTCCGCAACGGGCCAATCGGGGTAGTGGGGAGATGGTGTCCAATCAGCAGATGCCACTCCTGGCTTTATACATTTCACATGGGCATTTCGAGGCTATACTCCGACTGTCTAAGAAGGAAGCAAGCGCCATGGCCAGAACCAAGCAAACCGCTCGCAAATCCACCCGTGGCAAAGCCTACAGGAAGCAGCTAGCCGCCAAGTCTGCGCGCAGGAGCGCCTCCCCGTTACGAGCCCTGCCAGCGCCTGGGGAGAAAAATCGCCCAGTTCTTCAAGATCTACCTGCGCTTCTAGAGCTCCGCCGTGATAGCCCTGTAGGAGGCTAGCGATGCTTACCTGGTCGGTCTGTTCGAGGACACCAAACTGTGTGCCATCCACGCAAAGAGGGTGTCCATCGTGCCCTAGGACATCCTGATGGCCCACTGTATTCGCGGAGAGCGCGCGTAAATGATGACCTGATCTCCAAAATCCCACCTCCATATTTCCATCAAAAAGGCACAATTGCTCCATTTATACGCGCACCTCTACATTTCTCACCATGTATGTTGTTAACTAACCCGTCTTAAAGCTACGTATTGCACGTTTTACTTGCCTGAGGCGTTGAAATAAAACACATAAATCCAAAGGGATTATCTACAATGGTCAAAGACGCGCGGCAGGCCGAAATACTCCAACCAAATAATTGGCCAAATCAGGAAGGACGAAGGAAGACTCGGTGCATGCGTTGCTTTATTCAGCACAGTTGAATGGACAGCGCTTCTGCTTCATCTCCACTCACGAGACGGGTAATAGAGGAGCTCCGTGGTGCTGAAATGTACAAAGTTGTCCACTATCGGTATATCTATTTATTATGGCCATCGAAATGTTAGCTATTCAAATCAGATCCAACAATTATATCAAGGGATTAGAAATCCAAGGTTTAAAAACAAACGTGTCATTGTACTCAGAGGATCTAGATACATTTTCTAACCTCTCTGGAATACAACCACATTATGATAAATGTACTATATAAGGTATTGACCCTCCTGTAGCTCAGTTGGTAGAGCATGGCGCTTGCAACGCAAGGGTTGTGGGTTCGATTCCCACGAGGACCAGAATGAAAAATGTATGCACTCTGGATAAGAGCGTCTGCTAAATGACTAAACTGTAAATTGGATCACTGACAATACAACTTGTAGTTTACCAATTAAATGGTCTGATGGTGATGTGGATACATACCCCAAAATAAATAAAATGATCTCACTCTATTAAATGTTAATAGAAAGTTAGCAAAAAATTATAAGATCTTGCTACCAAGGAAAGGTAAAAATACCTGTCTATTTGTGGAAAAAAACTAATAGAAAAAAATATATATTTATTGTATAGCCTTACTTGTTGATATCTCAGACGACCAGAACCTTAATAATAATCACCATACTTACTTCACATAGCACGGACATATAGTAGACTACTGACACTCACTCCTATGGAATGGGTATGGGGACTGGACACGCCAGGACCCAGACCCTACTTTTGTCGATCACACATATTAATGTCGCGTTCAGGGTGCTATCAGAGTTATCGGAAATACCTAGTTCCGACTAGGAAGTTTCACTTGAATGACCCTCCAAGTTCGAATTACAAGTGAGAAATTGTGAAAATGTTGTTGCCAATCTTATTGGTTTAAGAATTGTTCCGACTTCAAAACCACTTTAACACAATCATGTCGGAGTTACAACTTCCCATTTTCCACGAGAATGTGAAGTTGGCATAATACAGCATTCAAGTACTAGTCGGTACTTGGAAACGAACATTTCTGACTTGCTAACTGGTTGAACGTGTTACAACAAGTATATAATATGATTGACATAACCATAATAGAAAGGCCTTGGAAGTGCCATAAGTGAAAGCCGACATTTCATTATTTCACATTAACCTCTTTAACATGTATTAAATGAATTATGAAGAAAATTGTGTAATTTAGGCTCTACGAAATATGAAATGCATTATGAAGAAAATCGTGTACTGTTGCCTACACGAAAAAGGGGCCTTTCTGACCAAAAGTGCACCAGTATCCCAAAGTATTAAAGTATTAATCGAAATCAAGCATAGAAAACAGCGTTAACATTAATAAGGGTGGCAGGTAGCTTAGTGGGTAAGAGCGTTGTGCCAGTAACCGAAAGGTCGGTGGTTCTAATCCCCGGGCCGACTAGGTGAAAAATCTGTCGATGTGCCCTTAAGCAAGGCACTTAACCCTAAATGCTCCTGTAAGTCGCTCTGGATAAGAGCGTCTGCTAAATTAAGTTGCACGTAAATGTGTGTATTATGTTCAGAAAATCTCAAACAGTACATAGGCATACAACTACAATGTTTGAAACATCATTAAATAAAGACAACTTTTCTGTATATTCACAACTATAATAAAGAAAATAAAGGAAAATAGGCTATCCGTTTATGGTTGCTGTGTGTAGCCTACTGGTTAAATTGGTGTCTTTTCGCACGAATTAAGTAGCACATAAATTAGTGTCTTTTCACACAGAAACGCACGAAATCTGCTGAAATACATTACGCTACCTGTGGCTTTCTCGAGAACGGTTATATGTCAGACATTTGAACGGCTACGGATAGCGGAAAGCAAACCCTGTATTGAGTCAATACTGTCATCTATTGGTAAACATAATCCTTAACGTAAATATCCCAGGTTAGTACACAACGATTTTCCTTGCATGTTTTGCTAGGTCCTGCAGGACATCACCCCCTTCATCTTCCTGGAATAAAAAAATCACACACAAACACAGACATTCTTTCAATGTTGGGAACACATTTTACATGAACATTTAAATCAAGATGGATTACGAGATGCCCAGGCTGATGCGCAAAGGCAACAATGCCGAGCGTGTGGGCGCTGTCGCACCAGTCTACCTGGCTGCCGTGCTCGAGTGCCTGACTGCTGAGATCCTGGAGTTGGCCGGAGACATTGCCCGTGCAAACAAGAAGCCTCACATCACACTGATTAACTCTATAGTATTATCCCAGTTTACGGTCTTGCCTACACCTAGCGAACAGTTTTTTAATTGATATGAAAAATAAATATTCCATTTGATTTGGAACAGCAAGCCAGACAAAATTAAACGGGCCTATTTATAAAATGAATATCAATAGAGAGGACAGAATTGATTAAATATTTTAAGCTTGGACCTACCACTAAAAGCTTCAGTCATACAAAAGTTATACTTAAATCCGAACTGGTTCTCTAGAAATGTGTAAGACTGTCTCACCACGTTCAATAAATGGCATTTTCCCCCTTTATTCAGATTACAACCTCTCACTTTCAGTTATTTGAAATGAAATCAATTCTCAAATATCACTATATCTAAAACAAGCCATATAAAGTTGGATGCAATTTCTATTTAATCATCCAGAAACTACAGAACAAACTCAAATACACTAATAGAAAAATACATATATGTCTTGATATTGTATAGCCTACTTGTTGGTATCTCAGACGACCAGAACCTTAATAATAATCACCATACTTACTTTACAAACAATAATTATACTAGCTGCCTGCACATAGCACAGACATATACACTGTAAACCCGAATAAGTAAGCAGAACTTTAAGAAAGTGAGGCAATCAGTTACCACAGTTTTTTTGAGTTCATAAACTCAAACATTTGAGTATATCATTGCTTATATATTTGGAGTTCATGTTAAATGTATTTTTAAATTATAATTCAATAAAATTTACTGATTAAGCCAACTCAAACATTTTCAGTTTATGCTACTCAGAATATTTATTCATCTTTCTCATTGCAATATCTCAAGAGAACTTAATAATTTCAAGCATGAAAATGAAACATAAATATCCTGATTTAACTTAACATTTATTCGTTTTTTCAATCAATCTTCTGATTACCCATAAGTCAAAAACATAGACTTGTTACAACTCAAAATAATTTACCACCAAACTTAAAATATTTGTGGCAACTGATTGCCTTAAAAATAATGGGTACTCTTGACTTAAAGGTCAAACAAAAAAACATCATCTATTCAGATGTTTAGTATAAACTTTTCTTGCCCAGTCTTTTAGCAAAAAAATATGAAATAAAAAAACATAAATAAAAAATAACAGTTAACAAGTCTACTTCTGGGCATTTTGTTTATACTTTCAGATGAACTATGTAATAGTAGAACATATTCAAACTCAGAAAAGCTAAAATTACATTAAGAAAATATCATTATATCACAAATAAACTGTTAATACAACATTACCAGGAGGGCATCAGCAAGTCTTGGGTGGTGACCAAACATTTGTGTAGAAAGATGATTTGCCCACACCTGTGCCTTTTAGCAAAAAATGAAACAATCTATTTAATAATAATAGTAATATAACAATAATAGTAATACAAATAATTAAGAATTAAAAAGAGAATTAAATAAACAATTACAAAGGCACACTTTTGGCCATCTGGTTGTAAACTTGCAGTGCAGCAATGTATAAACAAATTGCTTGTAAATTCTTCACAACTAAAACTGCTAAAATTTCAAAACGGTACATTAACATGTACAAAGGCAGTGTTTAGCCTTCCTTTGGCTATCTGGTTCAAATCTAGCAACTTCAGGGTGCACTGTATAGTTTTAGAAAATTAATTCAAACTTGAAAAGCAAAATTAACAATATTAATAAGACAATAAAAGTTATTTAACCATTTCCATAACTGAATAAACATCCCATCCTCAGAAGAAAATAAAGTCCCTATAACACTGTTTCCAACTAGAACGGTGGCTACTTTACTAAAGTAAAGTAGCCTGAAACTTTGAGGACAAAATGTATCAATGAAGAGCTTTCCTTTCTGATAAAAATGTACTTCCCAAAGCTATATAGTACACCTTTTAAAAACAAAATGCCATAGTGTATAAATATGGAGGATATATTTATTCATAATTCAAATTGAAAGTCCAAAGAGAAAACGAAGCAAGATCAAATTAATAGTATTATTTTACTACGCTACTAGGAAAAATCATGCCATAATTAAATGTATGATGTAAAAGCTTAAAATGGAAATACTTCAATTAAAATCTAAAATATAATTGTTTTATTTTAGCCTTTCCCCTTTATAATTTTCTATTTGACATTTTATCTTTTGAATTTTACATTTTACATTTGACATTGACATTTTCAGATTCACCTTTTACATTTTGATTTAAGCTTTTCATTTAGAAGTGACAGGTGTCAATTTAAATGAGGAGGCATGGCCCAACGGCTGGTGGGAGGGTCTGAAACGACTTCCAGCTGACAGTTGAAGCTTTGTATTTTAAATTTGACTTTTTAAATTTAATTATGGCATGATTTTTCCTAGTAGTGTAGTAAAATAATAATATTTTTAATTTGATTTCGCTTCGTTTTCCCTTTGGCCTTTCAATTTGAATTATGAATAAAAATATCCTCCATATAAACACTTAATTCAAACCTGAATTTCAGTTTAACAACAATAAAATGTACATTAAAACGCTAAAGCTCATTTTTAAGAGTCTGCAGCTTGGGTGAAAGTTTAGAGTCATCAAGACCAAGTAAGATTTTCTGTGTGAACTCAAAAGTGTTTGTCAGTCCCTTGGGATAGCTGAGATGTAGTGCATAAATCAGGCCGAACATTACCAGGAAGGCATCAGCAAGCCTGGGGAGATTGACAACCACATCACCCTCTAGGACGACAGAGACTCTCACTGGGTGGTAGTGAACTGGGCTTGTGGCATCATCACTGACTGTTGTAAGGAGGACCACTGATGCATCCCACAGGTCTGGCTCATCCATATCATCCTTTAAAAAATGAAAGGGAGAACATATACTAATCACATTTACTGAAACTATGGCTGTGGCAATTTTGATTACAGTTGGATGTAGGGGTGGAACGGTACATGTATTTGTATTGAACTGAAATGGTACGGGCGTCTCGGTACGGTACATGAATTTACACGGAGAATACACAGTATAAAAATAAATAAAACTTGAGTGCAAATTAATGAATGTAATGCGGAACTACTGTTAGACAAGCGGTTCTTTAGGGACACCTAATCTGTAGCCCTGCCCTTAGCTCTGAAGCTCCCAAGCCCCGCCTACATGTCGAGTCAGTCAGTCCAGTCCAAATGAAGAGTCCACATGAAGCGAACTAGTCCCTTCCAAATACAACCAAACACGGACGTAGCTGTATCCCTTCTCGCCTCGACCACAAATGGCCTCCAGGCCCGTTTGATTCGCTGTTTGCTCCGGTATTAGCTGTTAGCTCCGCCGTTAGCTGTTAGATTCGCCGTTAGCGTGTGAAGCTAACACCAAAACTCGTCAACTGCTCTGTGTAACCGAAGCTGCTCTTTTAACATCACTGCTCTGTGCATTCACATATGAGAGCAGCGCTTGTCTCCCATATCACACTACTAGCTGATTGTCTTATTTTGTTTACAAGTTACAGATGGAGTCTGGAGATGATGCAGGGTACTTCTTGTTTACTGTTTACATCTTACTTTATACACTTCAAGCTGTTACAGCTAGCTCAGTGGACAGCCTGAGACATGCACAATAAAAAAATGTGCCTTCTGCATTTTTGTTTTGCTTTCCCCTCCATTGTACCAAACCGAACCGTGATGTCTGAACCGAGGTATGAACCGAACCGTGACTTCTGTGTACTGTTCCACCCCTAGTTGGATGTCATTTAAATAACAATAAATACACACGTCTGAAAGACTCCTGTTCATTCTGCTGCGTTGTGCTCTCGTTGCTGAGAAAGTGAGATTACTTTTATGTGTTCCACTGTGAGGCTAATGACTGCTACTTGATTTTCTTTGCAGTTTATTTTTTTGATGCTGTAATGGAATCAAAATGACACTTCACACTTATAAACATCTTGCCAGAGGTTTGTAGTTGAAACACTGGTACATATACAGAAATTCTAGTGTGTTGGAAATGAAATGAAGATATGAATTTGTTAATTTACAGTACAATAGGCCTGATATCTCTTTACTGGGACTTACCACACATGTTCTGAAAAATCCAGAGACTTCCTCTAGTAGATAATCAGGAAGGGCATGGAGAACAGTGGTACGCCTTGTGTGGACATCATGTAATTCCTAAGAAGATTAAAATAGTGTTGTGACAAGTTTACTTATCAAACCCAATGACAAACAGTCCCAGCTAATTATTAATTAATTAATTAATTAATTGCCAATATCTGCACATAAATCCACTAATAACCTGCTGACTGGTGCAATTGTGGAATTAAAAAGCTTATTTGAAGCATTAAACTCCCAACATTACACTAAGACTACCTGTGAAATGTATAATCACCTGTGTATCATGGACTTTGAAAATGTTTGCCAAAGCATCTGCAGTCTTTTCAGTTTTGGAAGCTTTCTGTCTAAATAAGGCCATCAAACGAGGAGTGTGGCGATCAAGCTCGGCATAGAAAGTGTTAGGTAGGTTCTGGTTAGTTATCCGTTGGAACTCTGCATATACCTCCATTGAGGAAAGGACAGTAACAGCAATTATTTATTTTAGGATGAATGAAATTAGGCAACATTACACACAATGTGACATACAGTAGCAAAGATAAAAACAGAAAAAATAACCTACAAAATGAATTTATTTATTAAATTGATGATGATTTTACCTCAGACTGCATATGAAGAGCAGGCCAGAGGTCCATTAGCTCTTTCACCGGTGGGCAGGACATTACAATAGTCTGTCGTCGCAAGGCAAACGTGTTCTGCATCATCTTACTAATAAGGGGTAGGTTTCTCTTAGTCTTCTTTACTTCCTCGACAATAGCCTGCCTCAAAAGGTCAAGGCTTGAGGGATCCTCTCCTTGAGGAAAGTTAGGCAGAAAGTTGACCTCTGCACACTTAGGCCTTTTGATGTTGGAGTGTGAAGGTTCATTCTCAGGGTTTTTTCGACTTCTTTTCCCAGCATTTACAGCGACCTCCTGACATCCAGCCCTTCTCATCTTGGTCCTGTAATTGCCCATTTTAAACTTGATGCTGTTCTTCCAGCCATTCCATCCATTGTCAGATCCTGCTTCTTTTAAACAGGGGTGTTTCCTCACAAGAGCTTCAGCCACCATTGCTATCTCTTTATCACTGGGGTAAGCCTTAAAACCATATATGGTAGATGCCAGTTTGTCTAAAATATTGTGCTTTTGGTCCCTTGACAACTGAAGAGGTCTCTCATTCTTTTCAAATTCAGCATTCCCATCTCTAAGTGTCAGCTCAACGTCAAATGCAAATGTGGGAATTTGTAAAGGACCTGGAGGCCATCTGCTCAGACGTTCTGGGGATGACACATCTGAAAGGGTATCAGTTGATGCAAGAGAACTGGAATCCTGTCTAACTGAAATATGAACACAGGCTTTTTGTGGTAACTCCTCGATGTCAACAAGGCAAGTGAGTTTTCCATCAAAGTCTGGATCTTTGTATTGCAAACTGAAGTCACAGTCCAATTCCAGTTGTTCTTTTAAAATCTCAATCACTGCATCAACAGAGGCTGGACGGGAGCTGAGTTTTAATTTTCTAACACGGTCTGCCTCAATGACACGAAGGATCATGTTTTGTGGGGCTTCAGCTGCCATCACTTTAATAAAAGAAGAGATTTGGAGGTTAAAAACACATCAGCACACAGACATTATAGTGCATTTATAAGGATTTCTAAATGTTTATAATCATTAATGACAACCTCCAACGTGTTCAGCATTCATAATGCTTTATACCTCCATGCCAAAGTGACAGTGTTTGAAAGAAAAATCTGAGACCTGGGTTCCACAGTACATTATAACTACCATAACATTAGCCAGATATATTTGTGCTTTTAATGCATTATAGACATGTTCTTTAGAATGTGTTACCAAAGAGTGCAATTCCAAAATGCAGGTCATGTATGTTGATTAGGGCTGTCCCGATTACCATATTTAGACAATCGATTATTATTATCCTGGCGGACATAATGAATGTATGGCAAAACAAACACTGCATGTCTCCAAAACTTATCAGGCAGGTTTGTTGTTTGCAGGTTTGTTTATTTATATAACGATTGATTATATGGAGCACATTTTCCAATAAATGAACAATGAATGATTTTATGAAGAATTACTTACCATAGAGTGGTCTTAATTTTGTCTCACTTGTATGAACCTCTTGGGAGTCAACAGCAGCAAGCCATCAATCTTGTATGCAGAGAGTGGGATTGTATCATTGAAGTCAGATTGCAGGTGGATAGACAGGCTTCCCTGTATGGCTGACAGCTCATAGGATCGAAGATGCTCTACATACCAGGAGTCATAATCACAACAGAGAAAATAAACATTGTGATTCACAAGGTAGATCTGTGTTAGTCTGCAAAATTTTGACAGTCCCCCACTGATTCCAACTGACACAAACATGCCACTGGTATAGTCTGTGCCATCAATGGTCACCTTTGATGTACGATAGACAGTGTCACTAGTTGTTTGTCCTCTAATGTGAGCCTGAGCTACTTCTGGTAGAGCTGAAACCAAAACAGAGTCAACCCTGGATGTTTGCGTTTTTGGTTTGAAAAACTATGGTGAACCAAGGTGATATGCCATCATGTGTTGGTGTCTGATTGCCAGTGTCTTCAAGACATTTTTGAAGTTTTGAGCATCATGCACCACTCTCTTGAAGAAGCGATGTTTAGCTTCAAATCGCATGGTCCAAACATACACCAGAGGCCCAAAACACTTAACTAAGGTGGGGTAATGCTCCACATAGTGATGTTTAGGACGAAGCCTAAACTCAGGGAAAGCCTCTTGTAGGATCTGTCTGTGGTCACTGATTTTGCAAACAAAATAGTCCAATGTTTCATCAGAAAATGATGGGCACAATGCTAATTCCATCAACTCTTTCAAGTCCATCAAAACCTCCCATGCAACATTACCCTCTG
Source organism: Coregonus lavaretus (assembly GCF_964263955.1). NCBI lineage: Eukaryota > Metazoa > Chordata > Actinopteri > Salmoniformes > Salmonidae > Coregonus > Coregonus lavaretus. The sequence goes on from NC_140003.1 coordinate 82,684, forward strand.
GTACTTTACTGCCTACAAGTAACGGAAGTAGTCTGAGCAGCGTGGCATTTTCATGCCCGTTGCCTCCAATTGTTTTCCGGGTCATGAATGTTTTGGGAACTGGATGAGGTTTATTTACTTTATCAGTGTGCTGATATGGGAATGATGTGATCCTTTGGTTCAAATACTCTAAAGTGAAGTGCTTAAGCCGAATCATTTCTCTAATGCAAGTGCAAGTTCAACTGGAACGATTCCTTCCAAAAGATTGTGTAGTAGATCTGGAGGAAAACCTGTGATAGGGTGGAAGTGCTCAAGTGACTGATGTGCCGAGAGGGTTAGTGATTTCAAGATCGTCCATATATAGCTGTATTGCCAGGTGTAGATCTTCTGTTGAGAGTAACTCATTTTCCTGGAAATGAGAGCCATCACGATATGACACATAATAACCAGGCTCAGTGCTTGGTTCTCTGATCTTGCTCAGGATATCTGTGTTTTTAAACAGCTCCTGAATCATTTGAAGGATTGGAACATACATGATGGTATGACCAGGTGCTTCTAAATGGTACTCTACTGGCATTACCAATGGATAGTTGTGCTCTATAAATGTCTTCCTTTGCTTATAAGAGGACAACTCTGCACCTTTGGAGGTTGCACTAAATACAACATTAGAGTCCATGACAGCACTGACAACTTCATTGAGTGTGGAATCTGTGATATTGTGACCATGTCTCTGCAATATATCATTAATTGCATCCTTGATCAATGGCTGAGATGAAGAGAAGATCTGATTCAAGTGATCAACTATTTCTTGTGAAGCTGTGTTTGACACATGAAGGATAGCCTGCATCTTTAGAAATAAAGATGCTGCATTAAGTTTGAGCTGATTTTTTAGTTTTGAAGTATCACACTGCTCATCATCCTGCATTTCTGTGCTCTGAACTGGACACTCTTCATCCACATCAATAGTGACGTTAGAGTTGGTGGCTTGGAGATTCTGAGTATGTTCATAGACAATGTCACTACCAAAGTCTGATGCAAGACTCGCTTTATGCACTCTACTTTTATGGGAATTAAAAGAAGCGTATACATTTGTGCTATAGTTACAACCTTTGTATGGGCATACCACTGTCTCATGCTTTTTTAAGTGTGTTCTTATGTGACTGAGGAGTACAGACTCAGAAAAAGGTTGCTGAAATGTGCATAAAGGACACTTGAAAGTCACAAGTTCCTGAATCTCCTTTGCATTGCTGTTATGTTCTTGAGTATGATATCTTGACAGATGAGTACTCAGGGCACTAAGTGTCTGAAATGTGCACATGCAATCATCATGGAGGCATGGGAGCGGGCTCATTTTTGAAAAGTGGCTGTGCTGCAGTCTGCAGTGTTTAAATAAATATTTTCTAGTGGTAAAAGAAGCTGAACACAACTTACAGTGCCAAGTCATATTTGTTGCAGCAACCTGAAAACACACAAAAAAATATTATTTTACAGGACACCTGTCATGAAGTTTAAACCTCCATCAGAACTATCAAAAACTGCAGTCATATTCCTCATACTAAAAGTGTACAACAATATAGCTACACCAACATTGATTAAAACAAAGTAGATGTGTAAAATGCCTGTTAGACTATTCAAAACATTTTATTACACAAATAAGTCAAAGTTAGGTAACGTTGGGCTAGTAGCATCCATAAATTCTTATCGTAGCAATAACAAAAATATGAATACAAAATAAGTAACCAGCTAATTCAACTTGCAGAGAATAGCTTTCAGTTAGCCTAAGTCACAACACGTGGAGTTAGCTTCTGCTTTCATTCACAACACTGACACAGCTCCAGCACAGATTTCGAGTTTTTATTGAGCAGTACATGATACCTTACTATCCACCGCTGCACGTTGGGCTCAACCAGTTTTTTACAACTACATTAGCCTAGCCATGTAGCCTATACAGCTAGCTAACTGGCGGGATGACTTTGCATGTTAGCTTGCTAACCTAACAGATAACCGTTTTACATTGCTAACGTGACTCACTTTGTCCATCTTAAAAACACGTTGAACCTCCAGAAACAAACATACAAACATTCAAGAAAGTTTTATGTTGACTACTTACATTCACAACTCATTTGTGCAGAGCTGAGTGTTACCCTCCGGTCTCCTGCCCTTCTCCTCGGCTCCGGTCTGCTGCCTGAAGAGGATGTACACGCAAATACTACAAAATAAAATATGTGAGCGCATATATGTAATTTATTAACTAGCCAACCTTGTAACAAGCAAACTATTAACAATTAATTATTTATAAATGTATATACACGTGTGTGTGTGTGTGTGTGTGTGATATTTTATATATATACAAATCTATCTGATGCAATTGATTTATTCTCAATTCGTTCTTGATTTGATTCATTTGTTCTTTCAAAATAAGACATAAATTCATGTTTAATCCATATAGTTTTAAGTAAAAAAAAAAATGTTAAGTAGCAGTTACATAAAAATGAAAAATGTTCATATTATTATTATAAGTTCAATAAACTCAAAAAGAAGAAAATTGCTACTGGCACTCAACATTTTTAAGTAAGTATAACTTTTAAGAACATTTTAAGTTTACACTACGTATTACAATTAATTATTTTGAACATTCGGGTTTACAGTGTAGTAGACTACTGACACTCACTCGTATGGAATGGGTATGGGGACTACATTATGCTATCTGTGGCTTTCTCATGCACGGTTATACGTCAGACATTTAAACGGCTAGGGATAGCGGAAAGTAAACCCCGTATTGAGTCAATACTGACATCTATTGGTAAACATAATCCTTAACATAAATATCCCAGGTTAGTACACAACGATTTTCCTTACATGTTGTGCTAGGTCCTGCAGGACATCACCCCCTTCAGCTTCCTGTAAAAAAAAAAAAAACCCACAAACATTCTTTCAATGTTGGGAACAAATGTTACATGAACATTTAAATCAAACTGGATTACAAGATGCCCTTATTTTTTAAAATCAGAATGTAGTGAACAGGCTGATGCGCAAAGGCAACTACGCTGAGCGTGTGGGCGCTGTCGCACCAGTCTACCTGGCCGCCGTGCTTGAATACCTGACTGCTGAGACCCTGGAGTTGGCCGGAGACACTGCCTGTGCAAACAAGAAGACTCACATCATCCCCTGTCACCTGCAGCTGGCCTTCCGTAACGACGAGGACCCAACATCCGGGCGGTGCTACTCCCCAAGAAGACAGAGAATGCCGTCAAAGCCAAGTAAATTCGCTACTGCGGCATCAACTTGACTACTCAACCCCCAAAGGCTATTTTAAGTGCCAACCAATTGAGTGGGTGTATACACAAAGAACCAGACACCTGGATAGTTCCCGTTAAGGTTCCCCCCGGAAGAGAAATTGTTTCTGACTGCAACAGTGAGTCCTACAACATCTTAATTATATCAACCCCCTCTCCACTAAGCACCCCAGTTATTTTAGGGACACATATCACTTCTTAGAAAATATCAAACACATAGCTGTTCCCTCCCAAACATATACACATATATACAGTATCTCACAAAAGTGAGTACACCCCTCACATTTTTGTAAATATTTGAGTATATCTTTTCATGTGACAACACTGAAGAAATGACACTTTGCTACATTGTAGAGTAGTGAATGTACAGCTTGTATAACAGTGTACATTTGCTGTCCCCTCAAAATAACTCAACACACAGCCATTAATGTCTAAACCGCTGGCAACAAAAGTGAGTACACCCCTAAGTGAAAATGTTCACTCGTTAGTGTTACAAGGTCTCAGGTGTGAATGGGGAGCAGGTGTGTTAAAATTTGGTGTCATCGCTCTCACACTCCCTCATACTGGTCACTGGAAGTTCAACATGGCACCTCATGGCAAAGAACTCTGAGGATCTGAAAAAAAGAATTGTTGCTCTACATAAAGATGGCCTGGGCTATAAGAAGATTGCCAAGACCCTGAAACTGAGCTGCAGCATGGTGGCCAAGACCATAAAGCGGTTTAACATTACTGGAACCATGTCCTGTGGTCTGATGAGACCAAGATAAACTTATTTGGTTCAGATGGTGTCAAGTGTGTGTGGCGGCAACCAGGTGAGGAGTACAAAGACAAGTGTCTTGCCTACAGTCAAACATGGTGGTGGGAGTGTCATGGTCTGGGGCTGCATGAGTGCTGCCGGCACTGGGGAGCTACAGTTCATTGAGGGAACCATTACTGCCAACATGTACTGTGACATACTGAAGCAGAGCATGATCCCCTCCCTTCGGAGACTGAGCCGCAGGGCAGTATTCCAACATGATAACAACCCCAAACACACCTCAAAGACGACCACTGCCTTGCTAAAGAAGCTGAGGGTAAAGGTGATGGACTGGCCAAGCATGTCTCCAGACCTAAACCCTATTGAGTATCTGTGGGGCATCCTCAAACGGAAGGTGAAGGAGTGCAAGGTCTCTAACATCCATCAGCTCCGTGATGTCGTCATGGCGGAGTAGAAGAGGACTCCAGTGGCAACCTGTGAAGCTCTGGTGAACTCCATGCCCAAGAGGGTTAAGGCAGTGCTGGAAAATGATGGTGGCCACACAAAATATTGACACTTTGGGCCCAATTTGGACATTTTCACTTAGGGGTGTACTCACTTTTGTTGCCAGCGATTTAGACATTAATGGCTGTGTGTTGTGTTATTTTGAGGGGACAGCAAATTTACACTGTTATACAAGCTGTACACTCACTACTTTACATTGTAGCAAAGTGTCATTTCTTCAGTGATGTCGCATGAAAAGATATACTCAAATATTTACAAAAATGTGAGGGGTGTACTCACTTTTGTGAGATACTGTGTGTGTGTGTGTATATATACAGTGGGGGAAAAAAGTATTTAGTCAGCCACCAACTGTGCAAGTTCTCCCACTTAAAAAGATGAGAGAGGCCTGTAATTTTCATCATAGGTCAACTATGACAGAGAAAATGAGAAGAAAAAAAATCCAGAAAATCACATTGTAGGATTTTTAATGAATTTATTTGCAAATTATGGTGGAAAATAAGTATTTGGTCAATAACAAAAGTTACTCAATACTTTGTTATATACCCTTTGTTGGCAATGACACAGGTCAAACGTTTTCTGTAAGTCTTCACAAGGTTTTCACACACTGTTGCTGGTATTTTGGCCCATTCCTCCATGCAGATCTCCTCTAGAGCAGTGATGTTTTGGGGCTGTCGCTGGGCAACACGGACTTTCAACTCCCTCCAAAGATTTTCTATGGGGTTGAGATCTGGAGACTGGCTAGGCCACTCCAGGACCTTGAAATGCTTCTTACGAAGCCACTCCTTTGTTGCCTGGGCAGTGTGTTTGGGATCATTGTCATGCTGAAAGACCCAGCCACGTTTCATCTTCAATGCCCTTGCTGATGGAAGGAGGTTTTCACTCAAAATCTCACGATACATGGCCTCATTCATTCTTTCCTTTACACGGATCAGTCGTCCTGGTCCCTTTGCAGAAAAACAGCCCCAAAGCATGATGTTTCCACCCCCATGCTTCACAGTAGGTATGGTGTTCTTTGGATGCAACTCAGCATTCTTTGTCCTCCAAACACGACGAGTTGAGTTTTTACCAAAAAGTTATATTTTGGTTTCATCTGACCATATGACATTCTCCCAATCCTCTTCTGGATAATCCAAATGCACTCTAGCAAACTTCAGACGGGCCTGGACATGTACTGGCTTAAGCAGGGGGACATGTCTGGCACTGCAGGATTTGAGTCCCCGGCGGCGTAGTGTGTTACTGATGGTAGGCTTTGTTACTTTGGTCCCAGCTCTCTGCAGGTCATTCACTAGGTCCCCCCGTGTGGTTCTGGGATTTTTGCTCACCATTCTTGTGATCATTTTGACCCCACGGGGTGAGATCTTGCGTGGAGCCCCAGATCGAGGGAGATTATCAGTGGTCTTGTATGTCTTCCATTTCATAATAATTGCTCCCACAGTTGATTTCTTCAAACCAAGCTGCTTACCTATTGCAGATTCAGTCTTCCCAGCCTGGTGCAGGTCTACAATTTTGTTTCTGATTCCTTTGACAGCTCTTTGGTCTTGGCCATAGTGGAGTTTGGAGTGTGATTGTTTGAGGTTGTGGACAGGTGTCTTTTATACTGATAACAAGTTCAAACAGGTGCCATTAATACAGGTAACGAGTGGAGGACAGGGGAGCCTCTTAAAGAAGAAGTTACAGGTCTGTGAGAGCCAGAAATCTTGCTTGTTTGTAGGTGACCAAATACTTATTTTCCACCATAATTTGCAAATAAATTCATAAAATATCCTACAATGTGATTTTCTGTAAACAAATTTCTCAATTTGTCTGTCATAGTTGACGTGTATGATGAAAATTACAGATTTTTTTTATCCACAGAGGGTTCTCCCCAACAAAACAAAGAGAACCACAGAAAGCGTAAGTCCTCCTCTTCCAGTCATACTCTTGTGAAAAATGCAAAAATCACAACCTTCGCTGCCCCAGGACGGGTAACACAAGCAACGCTTGACAAGCTGGTGCTAAATTTTGTATGTGAGGCCAACCAACCATTTTCTGTGGTTGAGACGCCATCCTTCAAGACTTTGATAGAAACCTTGCAACCTCAAACAGTAATGACAAGGAAAACGTTATGCACAAGAATACAAGAAGCTGCAAAACACAAGAAGAGCATAATCATCAAAAAGCTGAGTGCTGTGAACTATGTTGCTACCACAACAGACTGCTGGTCTGCCAGACAACGTAGCTACTTAGGTGTCACCTGTCACTGGATAGACAACACCTCACTGGAGAGGCACTCCGCTGCATTGGCTTGTAGACCTGTCAAAGGCTCGCACACGTTTGATGTCCGTGCTGCTGCATTAGAGGAAATACATTCTGAGTACCACATCAGGGAAAAAGTGACCAGGGCGACAACAGACAGTGGCTCAAACTTCCTGAAGGCCTTTCGATTATATGGTGAGGAGAAAAAGGAGGAAGCCATCAATGTACAAGAGGAGAGTGACTCCACCCTTGATGATGCAACAGAAGATCAGAGTGAGTCAGAGGTGGAGTGTCAAGATGTGTCTGCTATTCTGGATGACAACACAGGCCTTGAGTACCAACTTCCAAGGCACCAAAAGTGTGCATGCCATCTCCTCAATCTTATATCCACAGTTGATGCCACTGCTGCAGGAGGAGCTGCAAACGAAACCTACAAGAGGCTGTCTCGGTCTGCTTTTGCAAAATGTCATGCTCTTTGGAATAAAACCAGCAGGTCAACCATGGCTCATGAAACAGTGGAACGTGAATGCAAGCTGCTGTTTCTCCGACCCAATCAGACACGCTGGAGCTCCCTGTTCCTCGCTGTAGAAAGGATTGTGCGCATTCACCGAGAGCAAGGAGAACAAGCAATTCGCAATGTCTGCACAGCATTAAAGATAAAGTTTTAAAAGAATAATAAAAATAAATAAGCCTTGCTGATTAATGGGTGAATCCACTTGTCTCAAGTAACTAAGTTTTCTTTGCATGGTGGTGTGACAATTGTGGATGACTTGAATGAAATAATTTAACTAATTTATTTTATTTTTATTTATTTGTGTATTTAACATGTACAATGCATAATAAAGACATTGTACCAGAAATAGCTATAAGTAATTTTTTTATAGTTACATCTTTTATAGGTTCAATCCAGCTGAAATTTGGTTTTTGGTCGAGTATGCTGCTGTGATGAAGCCTGTTGCCATGGTCCTTAATATCCTCCAAGGGGAATCATCTGTGCATATGGGCCTCCTGCTGCCAACACCTTACCAGTTGCGGGACAAGCTGAAGAGGTTGGAGTCAACTTGCAAAATGTGTACACCTCTTGTTCACGCCCTGCAGCAAGGGATCCAGAAACGTTTTGGAGACGTTATGAAAGAGCCTGAGCTGATTGCAGCAGCAATACTCCTACCAAGATTCAGAACATCCTGGACCACAGAGGAGAACATCTTAAATGCTGGTAAATATACTTGTTTATCAATTCAAATATGAACCAGTAGACATTGACCTATATAACTCTGTATAATATTACTGTAATTTAGGATTATAGTGTGTCAGTGACAAACCACAGGGTGGCAATATAGTTAGAAGCTCAGGTAGCTTTTAATGTCAAACATCAGCAGCTTGACAGCCTATACAGTAGAAGGGTAAGAATAATGTGCAGACTTCATTCGTTTGAAAAACGATTTATCTTGCCCTAAAACCCACAGGCCTTGACTACATCAGAAATCACCTCAACACCGACTTGGATGAAGACGACTTCTTTGCATCCATGGAGTTGGGAAAATCACAAGTAGGAGAGCTGGAGAGGTACCTTTCATGTCTGTCCCCTGCAGGTATGGATCTACTCCACACCTTTCCTCGCATCAAGAAGCTGTCACTCAAAGTCAACACAGGTCTTCCTGCATCTGCAGCCTGTGAGAGACTTTTCAGTCATGCAGGACTCCTGTTCACTGCTAAACGATCACAGCTTCACAGCAAGAACCTTGAGAGCCAGCTACTGTTGAAGCTTAATAGTGACATCACTGAGCGATTCTTTGGTGAAATAGTTTGTTTCTGCATGTTTTGACGCACATACACAAACTCCCAGTGGGGCCTTCAATATAAAAGGGTTTTCATGTTACTGTGCCAAAGAGTTCCTGGAGTGTTGACTGAAGTCAACCAGTCAAAGGGCCAGTGTCAGCCTAAAGGTTAGAATATTGCCAAATCTGTTGTCTGTCTGTGGGAGTCTAGATGGGGGAAGCTGCTCCTCTCTCAGCTGCTTTTGAGCAAAGCGTTTAATCCCCTTAACTGTGTAATGGTTGTGCTAGAGAGCACAGAGCTATTAATGTATAACTCCATTGTAAAGACACATCATACATGCTTTATGCTGCTTATCTTGGGGGGGTGGGGACAAGTGTGACTTTTTTTTTGCTGACTTTTCTTGTTAGATATTGGAGCTGGAAGTAAACATAATGCCCCATCTACAACTACATCACTCTCCTCTGATGCCTTTTAGAGAACATGCATTCAGCTTAATTTGTGTTCTGGGATACTAGGCCTGCAATATTGTTTTATTTGGCAATCTATCATGGACTGGTGCTTTTTCAGTTGATGTGTATTGCTGCTCTTTTCCTCTGCTCAGTGAGATGTGCAGTGTGGCCTAATCACAGATCAGAGTATTAATTTCTAGGCACACAGAAAAAGGGCTGTTGCTTGCCATGCAATACAAAGGTACTGAGTAGGCCTAATCAACACCTATTGATTATTTTATGTTGACCGCTTCCTTCTGGTGTGCAGTTTTCTGTTCAGCATGCCTGGTATGAAATGTTTGTGTGTTTCCTTCTGTTGTTCTGTCACTGTGGAGACACACACATACACAGTTTATGAGAGTTTATGGGCTGCCTCATTCTAGTTCTGCCTGGTAAAAAAAAGTATAAAGGTTTGGAAATGTGTGTTACTTGTGCTTATTTATTTATTTATTATTATTATTTTATTTGATAAGTACTTGAATCTACCTGAATTATTTTAATTTAAGCTATTTTGTAATTCATTTTAATTTATTTTATTGTTGGATGAATTATAATTTGCCTAAAGATGATTATTTTGTATTTTTGTCTGTCTGATTGTTGCCTTGTGTTAAAAAATTAACTCAAGTAACTCAACAGTTACTCAGTACTTGAGTAGTTTTTTCACCAAGTACTTTTTTACTCTTACTCAAGTAATTATTTGGATGACTACTTTTTACTTTTACTTGAGTCATATTTGTTATATCTAGCCTAGCTGTAGAAGAACGGACATCTGCACAGTTTCACATTGTACATCACTCTGTCGTTGAATGACATGTGCCACACATTCTGACAACCCATTCATCCATAAAGCAGCACACTGTCGTAAACCATAACAACGTACAGTACGACGTACAGCACGTCGTACCATACATAACATTTCCCCCCCTTTCCAAAACCAGGGACTGGTACCATATATAAAATGTCCATAGGGCAAGAACCTAGAGTGATACCTGTAAGAAATAAACATTAACCCTTAAACGGATGGACTCTCCAAACTAGCCAGTTCAGTCCATTAACCTGGAGGTTGACTAAGACACCTAACGGAGCCTAAGAATGAAAAGAGGTTAAGTAGTCCCCCAGATAAGCAGGGCGAGTTCGTGCCCGCATAGGCCTTTCTTCAATCGCCACCGCTTGTGGATCTGGCCCTTGGGGAGCCCACAGAGGCTGGGGCTCGGGTGGTAGTGGTGGAGGAGGTCCATCCGGTGGCGTCTCTGGCCTGCATGTCTGTTTTGTGTGCCTTCGTGTTCCTCGAGGGGCAGGGACTTTTCTGAGGCGGCTGGCGTGCCAGCGTGATCCATTGCTCATCATGAATGTGGCGGGCCCCAGTTGTCGACTGACCTGCAAGGGGTCCGACCAGAATGAGGGCATTTTGTTGCACTGCTGAGGCCGTCGGGCTCGGACCCAGTCTGACACTTGGATGATCGACAACTTCGAGCTAGTAGCAGGGGCCGAACGACACACTCACTTTCGCAAAGTGATTGTATTTTGAACAGTTCTTGCATATTTTCCCACGGGCTGGGCAGTTTGAAGCCCTTGAATTGTGAGAGCTAGCCCCACAGTTGCCACAGCTACTTCTGTTGGTTTGTCTGTGTGCCTGCTGCACGGGCATGCCGGTGTCTGTGTCCATGCAGCAATCGACGTGGGAGGGTGTGCGCAGCGCGTGATCGTGGTAGTGCGCCTGCTCGGGCTGAAGCTGCTGTGTGAGAATGGCTGGGGGCCGAGTGTATGCTGCAGAGCTGTCTGTTAGCATTGAAGATCATTCCAAAGCCGCTTCAACCTGGAGTGCTATTTTAATAGCTCCATCTAGTTGTAAATTATCCGATTCCAAAAGCAGTTTCTCCCTTGTCTTTTCACATAACGTCCCCTCTATCAACTGATCCCTGATGATCTCGTCCTGAAGTGTCCCGTAGTTACAAGAGCTAGCCAAATCCCTCAGATTAGCCACGTAGCTTTGAATGGATTCACCCGGCCGTTGGTGTCTCTTCCGTAGCCGGTAGCGTCGCTCTTTCCCGGCGAAGTGGTTCCGTAGGAGGCTGACTGCAGCAGTGAATGTAGGAGCCGATCCAAGCGCTCTGAAAATCCTCTGTCCCTCTGTATCAAGGCAGTGACGGAGCAGTGCTGTCCTCCGCTTGTCGGAGATTGTAGAAAAGTCCATAGCTTCGAGATAAGTGTTAAAACTTTCAAGCCAGTTATTCCACGGGACTGGAGGTTCGCCAGGCACGGCAAGGAATGGTGCTGGCGGTGGTAAACTGAATTCAGTCATCTTCGTCGCCAATGTTATATCTAGCCTAGCTGTAGAAGAACGGACATCTGCACAGTTTCACATTGTATATCACTCTGTCGTTTAATGACATGTGCCACACATTCTGACAACCCATTCATCCGTAAAGCAGCACACTGTCGTAAACCATAACAACGTACAGCACGTCGTACCATACATAACAATATTATTCTGAAGTAACAGTACTTTTACTTGAGTACAATTTTTGGCTACTCTACCCACCTCTGTATGTATATAAGCCAAGCTTACCTCCCGCCAGAGAGACAAAACTTCAACCTCTGACTCTGAATGCATTCAACCGTGCTGAATACAGAAACGCATGCGCGGAGCCTTCCTGATTTGGCCATGCGACTTTGACTATTGTAGATAATCCATTTGGATTGATGCCTTTTATTTCAACTCCTCAGGCAAGTAAAACGTGCAGTACGTAGCTTTTAGACAAGTTAGTTAACAACATACATGGTGAGAAATGTAGACGTATATAATAATAATTTGCCATTTAACAGACGCTTTTATCCAAAGCGACTTACAGTTAGTGAATACATATATATTTTTTATACTGGCCCCCCGTGGCAATCAAACCCACAACCCTGGTGTTGCAAACGCCACGCTCTATCAACTGAGCTACATCCCTGCCGGCCATTCCCTCCCCTACCCTGGACGACTTGTGCGCCGCTCATGAGTATCCAGGTCGCGGCCGGCTGCAACAGAGCCAGGATTCGAACCAGGATCTCTAGTGGCACAGTTAGCACTGCAAAGCAGTGCCTTAGACCACTGCGCCACTCAGGAGCTACAGCGGTAGGGGAGGGAATGGCCGGCAGGGAGGTAGCTCAGTTGGTAGAGCATGGCGTTTGCAACGCCAGGGTTGTGGGTTCGATTCCCACGGGGGGCCAGTATGAAAAAAATAAAAATAATGTATGCACTAACTGTAAGTCGCTCTGGATAAGAGCGTCTGCTAAATAATGTAAAATGTAAACGTTGTTCCGTCACCATGGAGACACACACATACACAGTTTATGGGCTGCCTCATTCTAGTTCTGCCTGGTAAAAAAAAGTATAAACGTTTGGAAATGTGTGTTACTTGTGCTTAGTTATTTATTATTATTATTTTATTTGATAAGTACTTGAATTTACCTGAATTATTTTAATTTAAGCTATTTTGTAATTCATTTTCATTTATTTAATTAATTGGATTAACTATAATTTGCCTAAAGATGATTATTTTGTATTTTTGTCTGTCTGATTGTTGTCTTGTGTTAAAAAATAAACTCAATTAACTCAACAGTTACTCAGTACTTGAGTAGTTTTTTCACCAAGTACTTTTTTACTCTTACTCAAGTAATTATTTGGATGACTACTTTTTACTTTTACTTGAGTCATATTATTCTGAAGTAACAGTATTTTTACTTGAGTACAATTTTTGGCTACTCTACCCACCTCTGTATGTATATAAGCCAAGCTTACCTCCCGCCAGAGAGACACATCCTCAACCTCTGACTCTGAATGCATTCAACCGTGCTGAATACAGAAACGCATGCGCGGAGCCTTCCTGATTTGGCCATACGACTTTGACTATTGTAGATAATCCATTTGGATTGATGCCTTTTATTTCAACGCCTCAGGCAAGTAAAACGTGCAATACGTAGCTTTTAGACAGGTTAGTTAACAACATACATGGTGAGAAATGTAGACGTGCGCGTATATGATAATAATATGCCATTTAGCAGACGCTTTTATCCAAAGCAACTTACAGTCATGTGCGCATACATGTTTACGTATGGGTGGTCCCAGGGATGGAACCCACTACCCTGGCGTTACAAGCGCCATGCTCTACCAATTGAGCTTCAGAGGACCACGTATAAATAGATAAATTGTGCCTTTTTGATGGAAATATTGAGGTGGGATTTTGGAGATCAGGTCATAATTTACGCGCGCTCTCTGCAAATAAGGCGGGCCAGCTGGATGTCCTAGGGCACGATATGCACCCTCTTTGCGTGGATGGCACACAGTTTGGCCTCGAACAGACCGACCAGGTAAGCCTCGCTGGCCTCCTGCAGGGCCATCACGGCGGAGCTCTGGAATCGCAGGTCGGTCTTGAAGAACAGGGCGATTTTTCTCCCCAGGCGCTGGAAGGGCACATTGCGGATGAGCAGCTCAGTGGAGCTTTGTTAACGACGGATCTCTCTGAGACACGGTGCCGGGCCTGTAACAGGGAGGCTCTCCTGCGCGCAGCCTTGGCGGCGAGCTGCATCCTGTAGGCTTTGCCACGGGTGGATTTGCGAGCGGTTTGCTTGGTTCTGGCCATGGCGCTAGCTTCCTTCTTAGACAGTCGGAGTATAGCCTCGAAATGCCCATGTGAAATGTATAAAGCCGGCAGTGGCATCTGCTGATTGGACACCATCTCCCCACGACCCCGATTGGCCCGTTGCGGAGGCCTCCTCTGTCGGCTATCGGAAGGGATGCTTTGCTTCTTTTATTTTTTGACCGCGCACCCAAAACAGTACACTGCGCGCCCAAAACAATACACTGCGCGCCCAAAAAACACACTGTACGCCAAAAAACAATACACTTTGCGTGCGCCCGCAATAATACACTGCGCGCCCAAAACAATAGAACACTGCCGGCCTTTACACGCAATAATAGTCACCAAAGTCAAGAGTGAAATCTTGTGTTATAATTTAATGCTAGCCTGCTATGGCAAACGAGGCCAATAGTACACTGCGCGGATGCAACTGCACACTGCGCGCAGGCAAAAGCACAATGTGCGCGCAACAGTACACTGCCGTCCCTTTATGCGCAATAATAGTCGCTGAAGTCAAGAGTGAAATCTTATGTTCTAATCTAATGCCAGCCTGCTATGGCAAACGATGCCAATAGACCACTGCGCGCAGGCATTAGGACACTGCTGCGCGATAATATTCGCCAAAGTCAAGAGTGAAATCTTTTGTTCTAATCACCACATGTTCAATAATGGCATTTCCCCCCTTTATTCAAATTACAACCTCTCACTTTCAGTTATTTGAAATGAAATAATCTCTCAAATATCACTATATCTAAAACAAGCCATAGAAAGTTGGTTGCAATTTCAATTAAATCATCCAGAAACGACAGAACAAACTCAAATACACTAATAGGAGAAAATATATATTTATTGATATTGTATGTTGTATAGCCTTACTTGTTGGTATCTCAGATGACCAGAACCTTAATAATAATCACCATACTTACTTCACATAGCACGGACATATAGTAGACTACTGACACTCACTCCTATGGAATGGGTATGGGGACTGGACATGCCGGGACCCAGACCCTACTGTTGTCGATCACACATATTAATGTCGTGTTCAGGGTGCTATCAGAGTTATCGGAAATACCTAGTTCCGACTGGGAAGTTTCACTTGAATGACCCTCCAAGTAGGAATTACAAGTGAGAAATAGTGAAAATGTTGTTGCCAATCTTATTGGTTTAAGAATTGTTCCGACTTCAAAACCACTTGAACACAATCATGTGGGAGTTACAACTTCCCATTTTCCACGAGAATGTGAAGTTGGCATAATACAGCATTCAAGTGCTAGTCGGTACTAGGAAACTGACATTTCTGACTTGCTAACTGGTTGAACGCGTTACAATAGCCTAAGTATATAATATGATTGACATAACCACAATAGAAAGGCCTTGGAAGTGCCATAAGTGAAAGCCGACATATTTCATTATTTTTACATTAACCTCTTTAACATGTATTAAATGAATAATGAAGAAAATTGTGTAATTTAGACTCTACGAAATATGAAATGCATTATGAAGAAAATCGTGTACTGTTGCCTACACGGAAAAGGGGCCTTTCTGACCAAAAGTGCACCAGTATCCCAAAGAATTAATCGAAATCGAGCATAGAAAACAGCGTTAGCATTAATAAAACAATTTTTCCCACGAATTAAGTTGCACGTAAATGTGTGTATTTTCTCACAAATGATGTTCAGAAAATCTCAAACAGTACATAGGCATACAACTACAGTGTTTGAAACATTATTAAATAAAGACAACATTTCTGTATATTCAAAACGTTTAATTAGCCATAATAAAGAAAATAAAGAAAAATAGGCTATCCGTTTATGGTTGTTGTGTGTAGCCTACTGGTTAAATTGGTGTCTTTTCGCACGAATTAAGTAGCACATAAAATCTGCTGAAATACATTATGCTACCTGTGGTTTTCTCGAGCACGGTTATATGTCAGACATGTAAACCGTGACGGATAGCGAAAGCAAACCCCGTATTGAGTCAATACTGTCATCGATTGGTAAACATAATCCTTAACGTAAATATCCCAGGTTAGTACACAACGATTTTCCTTACATGTTGTGCTAGGTCCTGCAGGACATCACCCCCTTCATCTTGCTGGAAAAAAAATAACACACAAACACAGACATTTTTCAATGTTGGGAACAAATTTTACATGAACATTTAAATCAAGATGGATTAAGAGATGCCCAGGCTGATGCGCAAAGGCAACTACGCCGAGCGTGTGGGCGCTGTCGCACCAGTCTACCTGGCTGCCGTGCTCGAGTGCCTGACTGCTGAGATCCTGGAGTTGGCCGGAGACATTGCCCGTGCAAACAAGAAGCCTCACATCATTCCCCATTACCTACTCCCCAAGAAGACCGTCAAAGCCAAGTAAATTCGCTACTGAGGCTTCAACTTGACAACTCAACATCCAAAGGCTATTTTAAGAGCCAACCAATTGAGTGGGTGTATACACAATTATGTCGACTATTTCTTACATACATGCCACTATATCATGTTCCCACATGAGGCCATGAATGAACAATAACACCTACTAGGCCTCGTTTGCCATAGCAGGCAAGCATTAGATTAGAACACAAGATTTCACTCTGGACTTTGGAGACTATTATTCCGCATAAAGGGCCGTCAGTGTGCTGTTGCGCGCGTACAGTGTGCTTTTGCCGGCGCGCAGTGTGTAGTTGTGTGCAGGCAGTGTACCATTGGCCTCGTTTGCCATAACAGGCTACCATTAAAATATAACACAAGATTTCACTCTTGACTTTGACGACTATTATTGTGCGCAAAGGGCCAGCAGTGTGCTATTGTACGCACGCGCTTAGTGGACTATTGTTTTGGGCGCCCAGTGTATTGTGTTGGGCGCGCGGTCCTAAAAAAAAGAAGCAAAGCATCCCTTCCAGTAACCGACAGAGGAGTCCTCCGCAATGGGCCAATCGGGGTGGTGGGGAGATGGTGTCCAATCAGCAGATGCCACTGCCGGCTTTATACATTTCACATGGGCATTTCGAGGCTATACTCCGACTGCAAATCCACCCTTGGCAAAGCATACAGGAAGCAGCTCAACGCCAAGTCTGCGCGCAGGAGCGCCTCCCAGTTACAGGCCCGGCACCGTGTCTCAGAGAGATCCGTCGTTACCAAAGGGCCACTTAGCTGCTCATCCGCATTGTGCCCTTCCAGCGCCTGTGGAGAAAAATCGCCGACCTGCGCTTCCAGAGCTCCGCCGTGATGGCCCTGCAGGAGGCTAGCGAGACTTACCTGGTCGGTCTGTTCGAGGACACCAAACTGTGTGCCATCCACGCAAAGAGGGTGACCATCGTGTCCTAGGACATCCAGCTGGCCCACCTTATTCGCAGAGAGCGCGCGTAAATTATGACTTGATCTCCAAAATCCCACCTCCATATTTCCATCAAAAAGGCACAATTGATATATTTATTCGTGGTCCTCTGTAGCTAAACTGGTAGAGCATAGTGCTTGTAACGCCAGGGTAGTGGGTTCGATCCCCGGGATGTAAAAATGTATGCGCACATGGCTTATTATATACGCGCACCTCTACATTTCTCACCATGTATGTTGTTAACTAACCCGTCTAAAAGCTACGTATTGCACGTTTTACTAGCCTGAGGCGTTGAAATAGAAGGCACCTGCTGGACCAGAAGTCATGTGGCCAACACTCTGCTTAAAATCATTAAGAGCTATAAGGAGTCCATCAACTAACTGGTCAGTCAAGTCATATAGGGAGGGATTTCATGGCCATCTGCTGGAGCAGAAGTAATGTTTGCCAACACTGGCCTTAAAATCATTAGGAGCTATAAGGAATAAGTCAACTCATCATTCAAGTAATATAGGGAGGGATCTTAGCACCACCTGCTGGATCAGAAGTACTCTTCACCGTAGGCTCAGAGAGCCATCATCTCTCAACCGGTGCAATTTTCATAAGTATGTGGTTAAAAAAATACAACAACAGCTCATCATATAGGCAGTTGTTTCAAAACTCTAAGCACATGTTCAAGTAGAGCACACCAAATCATACAGGTACTTGTTCACCACACTGAATCAGTGTTTAATCTAGAAATACATGCTTTGCATTGCAATACATGTTCTTGTAAAGTCATTGCTTTCCACAATGCAATGCTCACATCACTTTCCGTGTGATATTGTTGTTCATTTGTTCAAATGTATTTGACTATGACCTAATCCGACTGCTCTGAATTCATAATCACTTCACGGTTTGGTGTTAACCTACCGATTTTCAACTGCTTTGCCTATTGCAGATTAGGAACACTGTCATGAAAATGTATGGTTGGGAAGTCTAAAATGAGGGTAACTCCCCTTAAGGTAAATGTCTGTGTTCTGAGTGGCAAAAAAAACAACAATGTTTTATAACATTTAGATATGTGCATACTGGCTGTCCTTAGGCAAACGCATTTAGAAGGGAAAGAAGTGGAACCAATTAATACTTTTCTTGCTCTTCAATCAAAACAAAACCTTCACAAAGTGGTGCGTTTTGCCCCAAAATGACCCCTGAGGATTAGTGTGTTCTCATTTGCCAGTAATTGACCCTGACATACTCCCTTTAAATTGTACTATTTTACTCAAATATATACTGTAATGTACTACTATTATGATGATGACTATTATGATTTTACTTCACGGTAAGTAGAGCAAAATGCTGAAATTGACAAGATCAGAGACTCGTTCGTTCCTTTTTTCAAACTCCCCGACGGTAGATGGCGCTGATGAGCGCCACTGAACCATATGCGCTGCACCCCGAAGTTAGTGACAGAAGAAGAGATACTGTTGCTGCGAAAGACAAAAACGGTCACTACCTCAAGAAGTCTGATAATAAGCTGAGCTGAGACTAGGTATGTAACAATGAAATGTCGTCCAATTGAGTACTCACTCTCTTAAACTTTAAATCTTGAAGTAAATTATTTGTTTGTGCGTGTGAACATGATTTAGTGTGGTGAATGCATTCCAAATAATTTAACATAAATACAGGAAATGATGCGCAAAAATCAGCCGCTTTTGCAAGTCAAATCTATGCTGGACAAATGCGCATTATTTTAATGACAGTTTTTTGATTACATGTTTTGTCTGCGCATTTGTTGGGTCGTATGTGACCGATGGTAAGCGAGCTCTCGTTTGGTCATGTGTTACTAGCTAACGTAGCCTAGACTAGCTAGCTAGCTAGCTAGCTAACTTGTAGCTAATTTCCCCCTAACCTCTGACACTCTCTAGCGGTTGGAGGACTAAATCACCTCGAGCTCAACATTTTAAAATGGAACTGGAAAATGGTACGTTTTGCTGCTAACGACACCCTTCTAGCTAGCTGACCACCGATTTGAGGTGAAAGCTAGTGTGACTTTCATTTGGTGACGTCACTTGCTCTATGAACTGGAAGTAGTTACTTTGAGAGCATCGCAGATGGTGTGGAATGCCTGGCGAGGTATGTAGAGGGTTCCTGGTTCGAAAACAGGTAGGGACAGTGAGTAAAGCTTTCGCAGTGGGGCTATATACCTAGATTACTATGTGGATTGAGAAATGTGAAAGGTTGAATTAGATAGCTTAAATAGAAGTATTCTAGAAAGGTCTATGAAAATATGTTATAAGGACACCATGCGCCTCCCCCATAATGTAGGAAGGAGCAGGAGAGCGGGGGGGTGTGAGAGACAGTACATAGTTCAGATGGTAGGAATGTCATTAAGTGTATACTGATCAACGATATCAAGCATTTGATTTATTAATTAGGGCCTAATCAGAGAGAACAGTTAAAGAAATTGAATAGCGAACTGAAATGGGTTAGCGGGAAAATATAAATAGGTGGTACAACGATAATTTATTTTGGTTACGGGGAAGCAAGTGGTATTGGCTGTTGTGCTGGGGAAATAGCGCCAGCCTGTGGTGGGTTCTGGATTTGTTATAAATACATTTATATTTTAAACTAAAGTGATGGAATAGACTACAATTATAACATCAGAAAAAGGGCACAATATAATTTGTAAGTTATTATAATTATTATTGATAGTTATTGCAGTTATTATCATTGATTCAGTAATGATAGAAGGGTAGAGAGGAAATAGGCAGGAAGAGCTAGAGAAAGTAAACACAGAGAGTTTAAACACAGGAAGTTGAAGAGATTAGAAGACTATAATAAGCCAGGGAGAGTGGTTAGATGATGAGGAAGGGGATGACCAGTACCCTTTGATAGCCTTGCCGAACCCAAGGGCTGGGGAGGAGCATGCACCAGACACACTGGATGTATATAGGGCGTGGACACAGCGAGATGTAGTAAGAGCAATAGAGGGTGTAGTGCACCCTAAGAGAGGAGAGGGGTCAGAGGAACCCATTGATACGGGGTGGGAAGTGTTTGAATTGGAAACAATTGAATTGGCTCTGCAGCAAGAACAGAAACCATACCTCACCTTAACAATATTAGGGAAAAAATATTAAATTCTTGTGTGACACAGGGGCATGTCGAACAGCAATCTGTGTAGCCGACATACCCAAAATAATTAGAATTAAGGGGGGAAAAAATCATGGTACGCTCGGCCTCGGGCTATCAATTTATGGAGCGATTATCAGCCCCTGTGACTTTACAACATGAAGATTCAGGGGGAGAGGTATGCATACCTGTACTGGTATCAAGCCGGTGGCCTCATTAAAGACTACCATGTGGGGCCAATAAAGCATTTTCACCCATGAATATTCGATCACGTGTGTGTGTGTGTGTGTGTGTGTGTGAGAGAGAGGGAGAGAATGTTCACTGCAATCTGATAACAAATAAGGGCATGTCGTAATCCAGGTGGAATAAAATGTGTTCCCCACATTAACAGAATGTCTGTATTTGTGTCTTATTTATTTTACAGGAAGCTGAGTGGGGTCATTTCCTGCAAGACCTTGCGTAACATGTAAAGGAAATCTATGCGATCAACAAGGAGGGTGCCGTGGCGAGTGACAGCCCTCAAGAACAAATGACTGTCTTAAGCAGAATGACAGGCCAGAGGACAATTGTCATAGACTGAATGTCAGGGTTACTTTGTAACACCTTCGTAGTTAAACGCTGAGGTGCCTTTGGAACTCTTCTCTCCCTTCATTTTTTCTGGTAGCAGGTCAGGAACGGTGTCCTCTACCACAAGCCCGCTTGTTGTTGGTGAAGCCGCCTGGGGCACAGAATCTGTGCTGGGACCAACCTCTGCCTACTGGGGGATGGTCACCGAGAGGCGGGGCCCGAGCACATTGCGGTCTGGGACCCCGTCCCCGATGGGCCCGTGGCGGTTCTCTAGGCTAAAGAGGTTAGAGGGTAAGGAAGACACGTTTATTCTGCAAGGTGTGTTTTAAAGGGTCACTGCCACGGTATTTTCCATTGTGTTTTGTCTACAAAAGATACAAAATAGGTGTTTTTAATGAAGGATGTCATTGTAAAATGTAATGTCTATTTTGTTCCCATACAGTTGCGGTTTGAAATTCCGATTTTTGAATCCGTTGTACCATTTTAAGGTTTCATCAAGGTACACACCTTTCACCACTGGTATTTTGACAATTCTACCATCAATCAATCAATGAAGTGGATTTATAAAGCCCTTTTTACATCAAAAGATGTCACAAAGTGCTATACAGAAACCCAGCCTAAAACCCCACACAGCAAGCGATGCAGATGTAGAAGCGCGGTGGCTAGGAAAAACTCCCTAGAAAGGCACAAACCTAGAGAACAACCAGGCTCTGAGGGGTGGCCGGTGCCCTTCTGCCTGTTCCGGGTGGAGATTATAACAGTACGTGGCCATTAAGGGCACATTTTTCTCCAAGATGTTAAAACGTTCATAGATGACCAGCAGGGTCAAATAATAAGCACAGTGGTTGTAGAGGTTGCAACAGGTCAGTCAGTACATCAGGAGTAAATGTCACTTGGCTTTTCATAGGCGGCCATTTAGAGGTTGAAATAGCAGCAGGTGCGGTACCAGGGTCTGTCTGCACAGTATGGTTGTTATGACATCACAATGCTACCTGCATCACTGATGGTCTACTGCAAAACCTTTTTCACCTATTTTAAACAGATTTCTATTGGGAACTGTTGAAAAAGGCGCAACTCCAACATTAATGGGTTAAAGGAAAAATGACCAAAGTAATATAGGTGGCATCCATCAGCAGTGCTCGTGAACAGAGAAATGTTATAGGAACAAACAAGTAAAAGTGTTTCGATTATTGGGGTTGTCACGTCTTTAATTATTTTGGCCTTGTAGGCAACATTGTAGTTTGAAAAATATCCCACAGTGCAAACACAAGCTATTTGAGCCTCCATTTCAGTAGTTATCCATGGTTACTATGAGAATATTTTGTTCCCCATGACGTCTATGGGGTTGAAGCTCCATTGTATCTCTCGTAAGTAAATGTTCTGCCCACAGAGATCTTATACTAGTTAGTGTTCTAGGTCCTATTTCTATGGTTTTGCCTACCTACAGCAATCAGGACTTACCTGCAGTGTTGTTTGCAATTCCGTAATTTGTCAACTCATAATAACACATGTTTTGCAAAACGTTGATGTTTAAATAAATGGATTCCCGGTGTCCGGATACCTTTTCTCTTAAGGGATCTGATTGAGTGAATCCAAAGTAAAAATGTGAACCTTTTCTGAGTTGGTCTAAATGAATATATCATGTAACATTGAGTACATAATAGGATGAATCATTCAGGTAAAATAACACAATGTCATGGATCTATTTGAGTTGAATCAACGTAATATAATCCTTTTTTACCTCTATCATCTTTACTCAATGTATTTGACCACATCTAAACAACTTACTCAAGCTTATCTACTCATAAAAACAAGCAAAAATATCTAATCAATAATATGACGTGTGCTTTTGTTGACTGTAATAGTTTGAGTACATTCCACAAAGTCATTTTTTACAGTGTATCTAAAGACACGTTTGTTGTGGTGATGCACTTTTTCTTTGACGTTGAACTTGCATTGAACAGACAATTCCATTTCGTTACAACCCTTTTGTAGTATGACTTAGGAATATTTGTTGATTATCCTAATGTCTATGCTTGAATAGTGATTGGTTGTTGGTGAAATATTGCTGAGAACCCATAGTTTCCTGTCCTTTTTTGACTCCCTTTAGGTACCATGGGTGAAAGCAAAACTTTGCAACATCCAATAAATGTTTGGGAAGCTCTATTTGAATAGTCAACTTCTCCTTCGGGGGGGTTCACACTGCTTTTCGGAAATGGCATTGGCCAATGCCCTACCTTCATATCCTATAGCTTTGATATAGCTGGTGCTTTTATCCCAAGTGACAACAGTGAGTCCATACCTTTTAACATGTGACCCCAGTGGGGATCCAACCCACAACTATGGTGTTGCTAGTGAAATGCGCTGAATACCTGAGCCACACAATACTGTGAAATGCAATACAGGTGGAAGGTGTGTGTGATTGCCATCCCCATGAGCGTGCCACCCTCCTCCAGGCCACGGATGAGGCATGCAATGACATCAAATCCACACCTATGGCAAAATGCTCAAGACAGGATTGATGCAAACTAGTGCCTGCTAAACGTTCGGTTTGTTTCATTCATTCCATTTGTGTCGTTTGATTACAGGACATCTATGTTGTAATTATCTAAAGAATACATGGACTTTTTCCGTCAATGATTGTGACATGTCTTCAATGACGACACAGGGGATAAGAAAGATGGAAATGTGATTTCCACAGTGTAATTGACAGACTGTAGCATGTTACATTCAAAGAGCAATTTAGAAACATTTGTTTTGCTATTAGATTCATAATGGTCACCTGGGACAAGTAATTAGTGAAAACCAGAGTTCAGCGGTTGGCATTAAAGCGATAGAACCAAGTCATCCTAATAGGCTAGTATTAGCCTAAAGCAGGGTTTCCCAAACTCGGGCCACGTTTTGGGAGTTTTTGCCCTAGCACTACACAGCTGCTTCAAATAATCAACTCATCATCAAGCTGGGAGTATTAGAATAAGCTGTGGAGTGCTAGGGCAAAACGCGCACCCCTTGGGGACCCCAGGACCGCGTTTGGGAAACGCTGGGCTAAAGAGCTAATACTAAAAGGGACTCCCCATGATGTGCGCACACATGGGCAGTACCTGAGTTGATCCACAAGATGTCCTCCGTGCTCCACTGTAAAGTTTTGGCCTCTGCATGAGTCTCTCAGCAGCACTGCAACATGGGACTTTCAAAGTCAGTTGGCATGCAATGTTTTTTCTTGACTGCATGCAAGGCTATTACACACAGCTAATAGTGTCAATTATTCATCTGAACACAATTCTTGTTACTATTCGGCCTATATTATCACTCGTTTCTTTTCCCCCTCCTTTGTAAAGCATTTTACTGTGCTAAAATAGTCCAAAGGAAGTGGATGATGCCAGATGGTTGTATATACACACACAAACATTGAAGCTAGACTTCAAGCAACTAAAAGGTGCAATACGTAGCTTTTAGACGTGTTAGTGAACAACATACATGGTGGGTAATGTAGAGGTGCGTGTATACATGGAACAATTACAGGACATCTATGTCGTAATTATCTGAGGAATACATGGACTTTTTCCGTCAATGATTGTGACATGTCTTCAATGACGTCACAGGGGATAAGAAAGATGGAAATGTGATTTCCACAGTGTAATTGACAGACTGTAGCATGTTACATTCAAAGAGCAATTTAGAAACATTTGTTTTGCTATTAGATTCATAATGGTCACCTGGGACAAGTAATTAGTGAAAACCAGAGTTCAGCGGTTGGCATTAAAGCGATTGAACCAAGTCATCCTAATAGGCTAGTATTAGCCTAAAGCAGGGTTTCCCAAACTCGGTCCACGTTTTGGGAATTTTTGCCCTAGCACTACAC
This sequence comes from Coregonus lavaretus, assembly GCF_964263955.1. Lineage (NCBI taxonomy): Eukaryota > Metazoa > Chordata > Actinopteri > Salmoniformes > Salmonidae > Coregonus > Coregonus lavaretus. The sequence goes on from NC_140003.1 coordinate 107,215, forward strand.
AGCTGATTCAAATAATCAACTCATTATCAAGCTGGGAGTATTAGAATCAGCTGTGGAGTGTTAGGGCAAAACGCGCACCCCTTGGGGACCCCAGGACCGCGTTTGGGAAACGCTGGGCTAAAGAGCTAAAACTAAAAGGGACTCCCCATGATGTGCGCACACATGGGCAGTACCCAAGTTGAACCACTAGATGTCCTCCGTGCTCCACTGTAAAGTTTTGGCCTCTGCATGAGTCTCTCAGCAGCACTGCAACATGGGACTGTTAAAGTCAGTTGGCATGCAATGTTTTTTCCTGACTGCATGCAAGGCTATTACACACAACTAATAGTGTCAAATATTCATCCGAACATAATTCTTGTTACTATTCGGCCTATATTATCACTCGTTTCTTTTTCCCCTCCTTTGTAAAGCATTTTACTGTGCTACTATAGTCCAAAGGAAGTGGATGATGCTAGATGGTTGTGTATATACACACACAAACATTGAAGCTAGACTTCAGGCAACTAAAAGGTGCAATACGTAGCTTTTAGACGTGTTAGTGAACAACATACATGGTGGGTAATGTAGAGGTGCGTGTATACTGGATAAGAGCGTCTGCTAAATGACGTAAATGTAAATGTATACATGGAACAATTGTGACTTTTTGATGGAAATATGGAGGTGGTCCTTAAAAGAGCCTTTGGGGGATTTTGGAGATCAGGTCATCCTCATTTATGCGCGCTCTCCGCGAATACGGCGGGCCAGCTGGATGTCCTTGGGCATGATGGTCAACTGCTTGGCGTGGATGGTGCACAGGTTGGTGTCCTCGAACAGGCCGACCAGGTAAGCCTCGCTAGCCTCCTGCAGGGCCATCACGGCGGAGCTCTGGAAGCGCAGGTCGGTCTTGAAGTCCTGGGCGATTTCTCTCACCAGGCGCTGGAAGGGCAGCTTGCGTATGAGCAGCTCAGTGGACTTCTGGTAACGACGCATCTCTTTCAGAACCACGGTGCCGGGCTGTAACGGTGAGGCTTCTTCACACCGCCGGTGGCCGGGGCGCTCTTGCCAGCAGCCTTAGTGGCGAGCTGCTTCCTGGGGGCTTTGCCACCAGTGGATTTGCGAGCTGTTTGCTTGGTTCTGATTGAAAGGTTTTTATTAAAATCGTACAAAAACCATACATCATAAATCATTTCATTTCCATATAATATTTGCATCACGCCACACCATACTCACTCCTGTATCCTCTCACCTTCCTCTTTCCACCACCCCATCACTATTAACCAACCAACCAACAACCCCATCATAATAATAAAACACTATGCCTTTTAGCAGACGCTGTACTTACCGTCATGCTTGCATACATTTTACATGTGGGCGGCCCCAGGGACCGAACCCACTACCCTGGCATTACAAGCGCCATGCTCTACCCACTGAGCCACATAGGACTACAAAAAAACAAGAAAAATTCACATCATATAAACCGACCCAACCATATACCAACATAATAATCAAATTACTATGCCATTTAGCAGACGCTTTCCCGTCATGCGTACTTACATTTTACGTGGGCGGCACCGGGGACCGAACCCGCTACCATGGTATTACAAGCGCCACGCTCTACCCACTGAGCTACATAGGACTACAAAAAAAGAAAAAAGAAAGTTCACATCTTACAGTGAGGGAAAAAAATATTTGATCCCCTGCTGATTTTGTACGTTTACCCATTAACAAAGTCATGATCAGTCTATAATTTTAATGTTAGGTTTATTTGAACAGTGAGAGACAGAATAAAAACAAAAATATCCAGAAAAACGCATGTCAAAAATGTTATAAATTGATTTGCATTTTAATGAGGGAAATAAGTATTTGACCCCTCTGCAAAACATGACTTAGTACTTGGTGGCAAAACCCTTGTTGGATATCACACAGGTTAGACATTCCTTGTAGTTGGCCACCAGGTTTGCACAGATCTCAGGATGGATTTTGTCCCACTCCTCTTTGCAGATCTTCTCCAAGTCATTAAGGTTTCGAGGCTGACGTTTGGCAACTCGAACCATCAGCTCCATCCACTGATTTTCTATGGGATTAAGGTCTGGAGACTGGCTAGGCCACTTCAGGACCTTAATGTGCTTCTTCTTGAGCCACTCCTTTGTTGCCTTGGAGGAAGGAGGTTCTCACCCAAGATTTGACGGTACATGGCCCCGTCCATCGTCCCTTTAATGTGGTGAAGTTGTCCTGTCCCCTTAGCAGAAAAACACCCCCAAAGCATAATGTTTCCACCTCCATGTTTGACAGTGGGGATGGTGTTCTTGGGGTCATAGGCAGCATTCCTCCTCCTCCAAACACAGCGAGTTGAGTTGATGTCAAAGAGCTCCATTTTGGTCTCATCTGACCACAACACTTTCACGCAGTTCTCCTCTGAATCATTCAGATGTTCATTGGCAAACTTCAGATGGCCCTGTATATGTGCTTTCTTGAGCAGGGGGACATTGCGGGTGCTGCAGGATTTCAGTCCTTCACAGCGTAGTGTGTTACCAATTGTTTTCTTGGTGACTATGGTCCCAGCTGCCTTGAGATCATTGACAAGATCCTCCTGTGTAGTTCTGGGCTGATTCCTCACCTATCTCATGATCATTGCAACTCCACGAGGTGAGTACTTGCATGGAGCCCCAGGCCGAGGGAGATTGACATTTACTTTGTGTTTCTTCCATTTGCGAATAATCGCACCAACTGTTGTCACCTTCTCACCAAGCTGCTTGGCGATGGTCTTGTAGCCCATTTCAGCCTTGTGTAGGTCTACAATCTGGTCCCTGACATCCTTGGAGAGCTCTTTGGTCTTTGCCATGGTGGAGATTTTGGAATCTGATTGATTGATTGCTTCTGTGGACAGGTGTCTTTTATACATGTAACAAACTGAGATTAGGAGCACTCCCTTTAAGAGTGTGCTCCTAATCTCAGCTCGTTACCTGTATAAAAGACACCTGGGAGCCATAAATCTTTCTGATTGAGAGGGGGTCAAATACTAATTTCCCTCATTAAAATGCAAATCAATTTATAACATTTTTGACATGCAATTTTCTGGATTTTTTTGTTATTCTGTCTCTCACTGTTCAAATAAACCTACCAATAAAATTATAGACTGATCATTTCTTTGTCAGTGGGCAAACGTACAAAATCAGCAGGGGATCAAATACTTTTTTCCCTCACTGTATATACCGCCACAAACAATAACTAGCTTCTTAAATACACCTCAGGGGAGCACCTTCCCTCCCCTTTTTACCCAGCCACAAAAACACACCCTCACACCTTCCTCCCTACCCCTCTATACTAAACCTAAACACCCCCCTCTACACTAACCCTAAACACCCCTTCCACCTCTCCCGAGCAGCATGCTGCCCCCACTTCTTCTCCTCTCCCTTCATCCTCATTTGAGTTTGTTCTGTCGTTTCTGGATGATTAAATTGAAATTGCAACCAACTTTCTATGGCTTGTTTTAGATATAGTGATATTCGAGAGATGATTTCATTTCAAATAACTGAAAGTGAGAGGTTATAATCTGAATAAAGGGGTAAAATGCCATTATTGAACATGTGGTGATTAGAACACAAGATTTCACTCTTGACTTTGGCGAATATTATTGCGCAACAGTGTCCAGTTGCCAGCGCGCAGTGTACTATTGGCATCGTTTGCCATAGCAGGCTGGCATTAGATTAGAACATAAGATTTCACTCTTGACTTTGGCGACTATTATTGCGCATAAAGGGCTGGCAGTTTACTGTTGCGCGCAGAGTGTGCTTTTGCCTGCGCGCAGTGTCCAGTTGCGTCCGCACAGTGTACTATTGGCCTCATTTGCCATAGCAAGCTAGCATTGATTAGAACATAAGATTTCAATCTTGACTTCGGCGACTATTATTGCGCGTAAAGGCCGGCAGTGTACTATTGTTTTGGGCGCGCAGTGTACTGTTTTGAAGCAAAGCATCCCTTCCGATAGCCGACAGAGGAGGCCTCCGCCACGGGCCAATCGGGGTGGTGGGGAGATGGTGTCCAATCAGCAGATGCCACTGCCGGCTTTATACATTTCACATGGGCATTTCGAGGCTATACTCCGACTGTCTAAGAAGGAAGCTAGCTCCATGGCCAGAACCAAGCAATCCGCTCGCAAATCCACCCATGGCAAAGCCTACAGGATGCAGCTCGCCGCCAAGGCTGCGCGCAGGAGCACCTCCCCGTTACAGTTGCCTGCGCGCAGTGTACTATTGGCATCGTTTGCCAATAGTACATTATATAATGTAATGCTAGCATTAGATAAGAACATAAGATTTCACTCTTGACTTTGGCGACTATTATTGCGCGTAAATGCCGGCATTGTACTATTGTTTTGGGCGCGCAGTGTATTATTGCGGGCGCAAGCAAAGTGTATTGTTTTGGCGCATGCGTTTCTGTATTCAGCACGGTTGAATGGACAGCGCTTGTGCTTCATCTCTACTCACGAGACTCCGTGGTGCTGAAATGTATAGCGCCTCTGCCCAGTTGGCAAGGGATATTTCCCGTTTGAGGGAATTCTGAAATGCTAAAGGCACAGTTCAGTACACCCCTCAACCAACAGACCCCAGCAACTTCAATTAGGATACTCGTTACGGTATAGGGGATGCATTCGCTTCTGATCTTGTCAATATCAGCATTTTGCTCTACTTACGGTGAAGTAAAATCATATTAGTCATCATCATAACATTAGTACATCACAGTATATGTCATCCCCCATCCTGTAATTATCACAGATACCCCTTTATTTCTGCAACATTTGTTTCAACACTTTCCCAGGATGTCCCTAGTCTTGCTCATCAAAAAATGTAATCTGTCATCTCTACTTTTTTAGTCACTGCAACAAAACGATTTTTGAGGTTCATTGATGTAATATTTTGTCATTGTGTAAAAGTTATATAGGCTATATAATGTAATGAAATCTATAAACATATTTTATATACATATACCAGTAGGGGAGCCTACAGATAAATAATGCACTTGGTTCGAGAGAAAAGTTGCAATCCGTTTTTAATAAAGTAGTACAATTTAAAGGGAGTATGTTAGGGTCAATTACTGAAAAATGTTAACACGCTAATCTTCAGGGGTCATTTTGGAGCCAAACGCAGCCCTTTTGTTTTTTTTATTTTTATTTCTCCTTTATTTAACCAGGTAAACCAGTTGAGAACAAGTTCTCATTTACAACTGCGACCTGGCCAAGATAAAGCAAAGCAGTGCGATAAAAACAACAACACAGAGTTACATATGGGGTAAAACAAAACAAAGTCAAAAATACAACAGAAATACATATATATACAGTGTGTGCAAATGTAGCAAGTTATGGAGGTAAGGCAATAAATAGGCTATAGTGCAAAATAATTACAATTAGTATTAACACTGGAATGATAGATGTGCAAGAGATGATGTGCAAATAGAGATACTGGGGTACAAATGAGCAAAATAAATAACAATGTAGGGATGAGGTAGTTGGGCGGGCTAATTTCAGATGGGCTGTGTACAGGTGCAGTGATCGGTAAGGTGCTCTGACAACTGATGCTTAAAGTTAGTGAGGGAGATAAGTGTCTCCAGCTTCAGAGATTTTTGCAATTTGTTCCAGTCATTGGCAGCAGAGAACTGGAAGGAATTGCGGCCAAAGGAGGTGTTGGCTTTGGGGATGACCAGTGAGATATACCTGCTGGAGCGCAGACTACGGGTGGGTGTTGCTATGGTGACCAATGAGCTAAGATAAGGCGGGGATTTGCCTAGCAGTGATTTATAGATGGCCTGGAGCCAGTGGGTTTGGCGACGAATATGTAGTGAGGACCAGCCAACAAGAGCGTACAGGTCACAGTGGTGGGTATTATATGGGGCTTTGGAGACAAAACGGATGGCACTGTGATAGACTACATCCAATTTGCTGAGTAGAGTGTTGGAGGCTATTTTGTAAATGACATCGCCGAAGTCAAGGATCGGTAGGATAGTCAGTTTTACGAGGGCATGTTTGGCAGCATGAGTGAAGGAGGCTTTGTTGCGAAATAGGAAACCGATTCTAGATTTAACTTTGGATTGGAGATTCTTAATGTGAGTCTGGAAGGAGAGTTTACAGTCTAACCAGACACCTAGATATTTGTAGTTGTCCACATACTCTAGGTCAGACCCGTCGAGAGTAGTGATTCTAGTCGGGTGGGCGGGTGCAAGCAGCGTTCGGTTGAAGAGCATGCATTTAGTTTTACTAGTGTTTAAGAGCAGTTGGAGGCTACTGAAGGAGTGTTGTATGGCATTGAAGCTCGTTTGGAGGTTTGTTAACACAGTGTCCAATGAAGGGCCAGATGTATACAAAATGGTGTCGTCTGCGTAGAGGTGGATCTGAGAGTCACCAGCAGCAAGAGCGACGTCATTGATATACACAGAGAAAAGAGTCGGCCCAAGAATTGAACCCTGTGGCACCCCCATAGAGACTGCCATAGGTCCAGACAACAGGCCCTCCGATTTGACACATTGAACTCTATCTGAGAAGTAGTTGGTGAACCAGGCAAGGCAGTCATTTGAGAAACCAAGGCTATTTAGTCTGCCAATAAGAATGCGGTGGTTGACAGAGTCGAAAGCCTTGGCCAGGTCAATGAAAACGGCTGCACAGTACTGTCTATTATCGATCGCGGTTATAATATCGTTTAGGACCTTGAGCGTGGCTGAAGTACACCCATGACCAGCTCGGAAACCGGATTGCATAGCGGAGAAGGTACGGTGGGATTCGAAATGGTCGGTGATCTGTTTGTTGACTTGGCTTTCAAAAACTTTTGAAAGGCAGGGCAGGATGGATATGGGTCTGTAACAGTTTGGATCTAGAGTGTCACCCCCTTTGGGGATGACCGTGGCAGCTTTCCAATCTCTGGGGATCTCAGACGTTACGAAAGAGAGGTTGAACAGGCTAGTAATAGGGGTTGCGACAATTTCGGCGGCTAGTTTTAGAAAGAAAGGGTCCAGATTGTCTAGCCCAGATTATTTGTAGGGGTCCAGATTTTGCAGCTCTTTCAGAACATCAGCTGTCTGGATTTGTGTGAAGGAGAAGCGGGGGGGGCATGGGCAAGTTGCAGCGGAGGGTGCAGAGCTGGTGGCCAGGGTAGTGGTAGCCAGGTGGAAAGCATGGCCAGCCGTAGCAAAATGCTTGTTGAAATTCTCGATTATTGTAGATTTATCGGTGGTGATAGTGTTTCCTAGCCTCAGTGCAGTGGGCAGCTGGGAGGAAGTGCTCTTATTTTCCATGGACTTTACAGTGTCCCAAAACTTTTTGGAGTTAGTGCTACAGGATGCAAATTTCTGTTTGAAAAAGTTAGCCTTTGATTTCCTAACTGCTTGTGTATATTGGTTCCTAACTTCCCTGAAAAGTTGCATATCGCGGGGGCTATTTGATGCTAATGCAGTACGCCACAGGATGTTTTTGTGCTGGTCAAGGGCAGTCAAGTCTGAGGAGAACCAGGGGCTATATCTGTTCTTAGTTCTGTATTTTTTGAATGGAGCATGTTTATTTAAGATTGAGAGGAAATTACTTTTAAAGAACAACCAAGCATCCTCTACTGACGGAATGAGATCTATATCCATCCAGGATACCTGGGCCAGGTCAATTAGGAAGGCCTGCTCGCTGAAGTGTTTTTGGGAGCGTTTGACAGTGATGAGGGGTGGTCGTTTGACCGCGGACCCGTTACGGACGCAGGCAATAAGGCAGTGATCGCTGAGATCCTGGTTGAAGACAGCGGAGGTGTATTTAGAGGGTAAGTTAGTCAGGATGATATCTATGAGGGTACCCATGTTTACGGATTTAGGGTTGTACCTGGTAGGTTCGTTGATAATTTGTGTGAGATTGAGGGCATCTAGTTTAGATTGTAGGATGGCCGGGGTGTTAAGCATATCCCAATTTAGGTCACCAAGCAGTACGAACTCTGAGGATAGATGGGGGGCAATCAATTCACATATGGTGTCCAGGGCACAGCTGGGGGCTGAGGGGGGTCTGTAGCAAGCGGCAACAGTGAGAGATTTATTTCTGGAAAGGTGGATTTTTAGAAGTAGAAGCTCAAACTGTTTGGGCACAGACCTGGATAGTATGATAGAGCTCTGCAGGCTATCTCTACAGTAGATTGCAACTCCACCACCTTTGGCAGTTCTATCTAGACGGAAAATGTTATAGTTGGGGATGGAAATTTCAGAATTTTTGGTGGCCTTCCTAAGCCAGGATTCAGACACTGCTAGAACATCAGGGTTGGCGGAGTGTGCTAACGCAGTGAATAACTCTAACTTAGGAAGGAGGCTTCTGATATTTATGTGCAGAAAACCAAGACTTTTACGGTTACAGAAGTCAACAAATGATAGCTCCTGGGGAGTAGGAGTGATACTGGGGGCTGCAGGGCCTGGGTTAACCTCTACATCACCAGAGGAACAGAGGAGGACTAGAATAAGGATACAACTAAAGGCTTTAAGAACTGGTCTTCTAGTGCGCTGGGTACATAGAATAAAGGGGGCAGTTCTCCGGGTGTTGTAGGAAAGATTCAGGGCATTATGTACAGAAAAGGATATGGAAGGATATGAGTACAGTTCAGGTAACCCTAAGCGTTGGGTAACAATGAAAGAGATAGCGTCACTGGAGGCACCGATTGAGCCGATTGAGCCAGTCTCGGCGTGTATGGGGGGTGGAACAAAGGAACTATTTGAGGCAGTTTGAGAGGGACTAGGGGTTCTACAGTGAAATTGTATAATAAGAACTAACCCAAACAGCAATAGGCAAGGCATAATTGACATGGGAGAGAGGCATAAAGCAGTCACAGGTGTTATTAGAGTTGAAGACCAAAAAAAGTATTAATTTGGCCCACTTCTTTCCCCTGAGGATAGCCAGTATGCACATATCGGCCCGGCCTGTTCCTGCTACTCGCACCAAGCCAGGGGTGCGAGTCGTCACATATAAGAGCGTCTGCTAAATGACTAAAATGTAAAAATGTAAATGTAATATCTAAATCTTACGAAACATAGTTTTTTTTGGTGCAGTCAGAAAATAGACATTTGCCTTAAGGGGTGCGTTTTCCCCCCAAGTTACCCTCATTTTATACTTCACAAACATACATTTTCATGATGTAGTGTTTGTCACACCCTGGCTCTGGGACTCTATATGTTGAGCCAGGGTGTGTTCATTCTATGTGTTGTATTTCTTTGTTGGGAGTTCTAGTTTGTTTATTTCTTTGTTGGCCTGAGTGACTCCCAATCAGAGGCAACGAGTGTCAGCTGTGGCTGGTTGTCTCTGATTGGGAGCCATATTTAAACTGTCGGTTTTCCCTTAGTGTTTGTGGGATCTTGTTCCAGTTGGTTGTGTTTAGACTTAGGACGTCACGGTATCGTTTGTTGTTTTGTTATTCGTGTGTGCACTTTAATTAAATAAAGTACGTTCGCTCAACACGCTGCGCCTTGGTCTACTCGATATGACGATCGTGACAGAAGATCCCACCATACAAGGACCAAGCAGCGTGTCCAGGAGCAGGCAGCCTGGACGTGGGAGCAGATTTTGGACGGGCAGGGGTCCTGGACCTGGGAGGAAATCCTTGCCGGGATGGATCGCCGGCTATGGAGTGAGACAGTAGTGGCGCGACGGAGAGAGGAGCAACGGCGTGATCAGTGTCGTCGTCGGACGGTCGAGAGGCAACCCCAAAAAAAATTTAGGGGGGGGCACAGGGCATGGACGACGGGGCTGACGGAGGCAGACAAGGGGCGTATTCAGAAGGCCACCAGGTTACGGGGGTCACTGGTAAAGGAAGGGAAGGAAGGTTTGAGGTACGGCGAGAGGTACTGGGGTGTGTTACCAGTCCGGTCCGGCCCGTTCCAGATCCCGGTATAGAGCCAGTGGTGTGTGCCCCCAGTACGGTCCAGCCTGTTCCTGCCTCTCGCACCAAGCCTACGGTGTGCGTCGCCAGCCCGGTCCGGCCTGTTCCTGCCTCTCGCACCAAGCCTACGGTGTGCGTCGCCAGCCCGGTCCGGCCTGTTCCTGCCTCTCGCACCAAGCCTACGGTGCGCGTCGCCAGCCCGGCCCGGCCTGTTCCTGCCCCTCGCACCAAGCCTACGGTGCGCGTCGCCAGCCCGGCCCGGCCTGTTCCTGCCCCTCGCACCAAACCTACGGTGCGCGTCGCCAGCCCGGCCTGTTCCTGCCACTCGCACCAAGCCTACGGTGCGCGTCGCCAGCCCGGCCCGGCCTGTTCCTGCCACTCGCACCAAGCCTACGGTGCGCGTCGCCAGCCCGGCCCGGCCTGTTCCTGCCACTCGCACCAAGCCTACGGTGCGCGTCGCCAGCCCGGCCCGGCCTGTTCCTGCCACTCGCACCAAGCCTACGGTGTGCGTCGCCAGCCCGGCCCGGCCTGTTCCTGCCACTCGCACCAAGCCTACGGTGCGCGTCGCCAGCCCGGCCCGGCCTGTTCCTGCCACTCGCACCAAGCCTACGGTGCGCGTCGCCAGCCCGGCCCGGCCTGTTCCTGCCCCTCGCACCAAGCCTACGGTGCGCGTCGCCAGCCCGGCCCGGCCTGTTCCTGCCACTCGCACCAAGCCTACGGTGTGCGTCGCCAGCCCGGCCCGGCCTGTTCCTGCCACTCGCACCAAGCCTACGGTGCGCGTCGCCAGCCCGGCCCGGCCTGTTCCTGCCACTCGCACCAAGCCTACGGTGCGCGTCGCCAGCCCGGCCCGGCCTGTTCCTGCTACTCGCACCAAGCCAGGGGTGCGAGTCGTCAGCCTGGTAAAGCCCGTTGCTGCTCCACGCACCAAGCCAGGGGTGCGAGTCGTCAGCCTGGTCCAGCCCGTTCCTGCTACTCGCACCAAGCCAGGGGTGCGAGTCGTCAGCCTGGTCCAGCCCGTTCCTGCTACTCGCACCAAGCCAGGGGTGCGAGTCGTCAGCCTGGTAAAGCCCGTTGCTGCTCCACGCACCAAGCCAGGGGTGCGAGTCGTCAGTCCGGTGAGGCCCGTTCCGGCTCCACGCACCAAGCCAGGGGTGCGCATCGTCAGTCCGGTGAGGCCCGTTCCGGCTCCACGCACCAAGCCAGGGGTGCGCATCGTCATCCCGGTCCGGCCCGTTGCTGCTCCACGCACCAAGCCAGGGGTGCGCATCGTCAGCCCGGTCCGGTCCTTTCCTGCCTCACGCACCAAGCCAGGGGTGCGCGTCGTCAGTCCGGCACAACCCGTGCCTGGGTCACCGGTGCCTAATCAGGTACCGGTCAACTGCTCCACAACGGAGCTGAAGCTAACCGCTCCTGCTACATCCAGTTCAGCTCCAGCCAGCGGGGCCAGACCGGACCAGGGGCGCTATGGGGGGTTTATTGGAGGGTGGTGGGCAAGCCCGGAGCCAGAACCGCCGCCGAGGAGGAATGCCCACCCAGCCCTCCCCTGTTTTGTTCTAGTTGAGGCGCGGTCGCAGTCCGCGCCTTTAGGGGGGGGGACTGTCACACCCTGGCTCTGGGACTCTATATGTTGAGCCAGGGTGTGTTCATTCTATGTGTTGTATTTCTTTGTTGGGAGTTCTAGTTTGTTTATTTCTTTGTTGGCCTGAGTGACTCCCAATCAGAGGCAACGAGTGTCAGCTGTGGCTGGTTGTCTCTGATTGGGAGCCATATTTAAACTGTCGGTTTTCCCTTAGTGTTTGTGGGATCTTGTTCCAGTTGGTTGTGTTTAGACTTAGGACGTCACGGTATCGTTTGTTGTTTTGTTATTCGTGTGTGCACTTTAATTAAATAAAGTATGTTCGCTCAACACGCTGCGCCTTGGTCTACTCGATACGACGATCGTGACAGTGTTCCAAATCTGCAGTAGACAAACAAATCTGTAGGTTAACACCAAACGGTTAAGAGGTTATGAATTCAGAGCAGTCGGATTAAGTAATAGTTGCATACATTTTAACAAATGAAAAATATCCTGTAAAAAGTAATGAGAGCATTACATTGTGGAAACATGTATTGCAATGTGAAGCATGCATTTCTAGATGACACACTGATTACGTTTGGTGAAAAAGTAACCGTATGATTTGATGTGCTCTACTTGAAAATGTGCTTAGAGTTTTGAAACCACTGCCTATTTGATGATTTGTTGTTGTTTTACGATGATGGCTCTCTGTGGCCATGGTGAATAGTACTTCTGATCCAGCAGGTGGCGCTAAAACCCCTCCCTATATGACTTGAATGATGAAGTGACTTATTACTTATTGCTCCTAATGAATTTAAGCCCAGTGTTGGCAACATTACATTACTTCTGATCCAGCAGGTGGCAATGAAAGCCCTCCCTATATGACTTGACTGACCAGTTAGTTGACTGACTCCTTATAGCTCCTAATGATTTTAAGCAGCGTGTTGGCAACATTACTTCTGGTCCAACAGGTGGAGGGGAAATCCCTCCCTATATGAGTTGACTTATTCCTTTGAGCTCCCAAATAGGATTAGAGTTAAGGTAAGGGGTTTGTGGTTAAGGCTAGGTTTTGAATAGGATTGTGTTTTAGGCCTGTGCACTGGAAAGCAAACTAGCTGACCTATCTCCTATTCATCCCCCTCCCTGTAATAACACATCTGTTATTTTGAATGTAATACTACTCCAATGTTATTGATCACATACAATGTCCTCAGAGCCTGAGGAGGAGTCAGAGGGAGGAGAATCCTGGTGTTCAGGGGCCTCAGGAGGGTCACGGTCGGTGGCGGACTGGATGGCCCAGACCTGGGAGCGTCAGATGGATCACCTGACTGGGCTGCCGCAGAGGTGGAGGACGAGGCGACTGGCCGAAGCTGACACCACTGAGGGACCCTTGGAGGACAAGGGATTTCAGGAGGCGGAGGATGAGGACCCCACTGTCAACGTCTCCGACCCACCTCCTCTGCCTCCTGAAATCCCTTGTCCTCCAAGGGTCCCTCAGTGGTGTCGGCTTTGTCCGGAGTGTCAGGGTCCAAGCTGATGGCCTGCAGTGCTTTGTTGGTCTGGGTGTACAGGTACTCAACACCAATGAGTTCCCCTGCGATGTAGTGGGAGAGCACACAAAGCTTAATGACATAAAAACGCATCACACGTTTACACAAACCTATGACATGATCAACGTACCTGTGTACACGCCAGGCTTGGTGAAGTCCTCAACCTGACCTGAGCCATGCACCCTTTGACTGAGCTGGTTGAGGGAGTGCTGCAGGTGGCCACTGTAGCAGAGCAGAGGCTGCTTCTGTCGTTCTACCTCACCAGTCCATCCAGGAGGAAGGCCTGGAAATGCATTCCATTGGCACTGGTGCCTAAGAGTAGAATAATGGGTGATGAGAAGGTGAACACAACTCAATTTAGTGTCAATGATTTTACTGGTAACATTTCAAAATGATAGTTATATAGTTGTAATTACAGTGAGGGAAAAATGCATTTGATCCCTCCTGATTTTGTACGTTTGCCCACTGACAAAGAAATGATCAGTCTATAATTTTAATGGTAGGTTTATTTGAACAGTGAGAGATAGAAAAACTAAAAAAAATCCAGAAAAACGTATGTCAAAAATGTAATACATTGATTTGCATTTTAATGAGGGAAATATGTATTTGACCCCCTCTCAATCAAAAAGATTTCTGGCTCCCATGAGTCTTTTATACAGGTAACGAGCTGAGATTAGGAGCACACTCTTAAAGGGAAAAGACACATGTCCACAGAAGCAATCAATCAATCAGATTCCAAACTCTCCACCATGGCCAAGACCAGAGAGCTCTCCAAGGATGTCAGGGACAAGATTGTAGACCTACACAAGGCTGGAATGGGCTACAAGACCATCGCCAAGCAGCTTGGTGAGAAGGTGACAACAGTTGGTGCGATTATTCGCAAATGGAAGAAACACAAAAGAACTGTCAATCTCCCTCGGCCTGGGACTCCATGTAAGATCTCACCTCGTGGAGTTGCAATGATCATGAGAATGGTGAGGAATCAGCCCAGAACTACACAGGAGGATCTTGTCAATGATCTCAAGGCAGCTGGGACCATAGTCACCAAGAAAACAATTGGTAACATACTACGCCGTGAAGGACTGAAATCTTGCAGCGCCCGCAAGGTTCCCCTGCTGAAGAAAGCACATATACATGCCTGTCTGAAGTTTGCCAATGAACATCTGAATGATTCAGAGGAGAACTGGGTGAAAGTGTTGTGGTCAGATGAGACCAAAATTGAGCTCTTTGGCATCAACTCAACTCGCCGTGTTTGGAGGAGGAGGAATGCTACCTATGGCCCCAAGAACACCATCCCCACCGTCAAACATGGAGGTGGAAACATTATGCTTTGGGGGTGTTTTTCTGCTAAGGGGACAGGACAACTTCATCGCATCAAAGGGACAATGGACGGGGCCATGTACCGTCAAATCTTGGGTGAGAACCTCTTTCCCTCAGCCAGTGCATTGAAAATGGGTCGTGGATGAGTATTCCAGCATGACAATGACCCAAAACACACGGCCAAGGCAACAAAGGAGTACCTCAAGAAGAAGCACATTAAGGTCCTGGAGTGGCATAGCCCAGACCTTAATCCCATAGAAAATCTGTGGAGGGAGCTGAAGGTTCGAGTTGCCAAACGTCAGCCTCGAAACCTTAATGACTTGAAGAAGATCTGCAAAGAGGAGTGGGACAAAATCCCTCCTGAGATGTGTGCAAACCTGGTGGCCAACTACAAGAAACGTCTGACCTCTGTGATTGCCAACAAGGGTTTTGCCACCAAGTACTAAGTCATGTTTTGCAGAGGGGTCAAATACTTATTTCCCTCATTAAAATGCAAATCAATTTATAACATTTTTGACATGCGTTTTTCTGGATTTCTTTGCTGTTATTCTGTCTCTCACTGTTCAAATAAACCTACCATTAAAATTATAGACTGATCATTTCTTTGTCAGTGGGCAAACGTACAAAATCAGCAGTGGATCAAATACTTTGTTCCCTCACTGTATATACTGTTTATGTATTTTGGGGGGGGGGGGGGGGGGGGGGGGGGGGGCTGATAGGTTTGGAGTAATAATAATAATAATAATAATAATGAGTACCTCTTCAATCAGACTGGTTTGGTGCTGCAGGATTACAAGGCTGCCATTGAGGAACTAAGACAGGTGATCCTGATTTCCAAGGGGAGGATGATGAGGGCTTTGTCGAGCTTGTGTAATTTCACGACCTGACAGCTCCAGTGCTGGAGACAGCCCTACCTCTTGTTGGCAACTTTCGTCCTACTCCCACCCCCTCTACCTGCATCCAGTCCACTGCTGCATCAGTCAGTCCCCTGTCCTCCACTCCTGTACGGGCTAACGTTACTCCTTAGTCCATAAATGTTATTTTTAAAGTGTGAATTGGCACTGGCAGTCAAAACAGCCAAATACTAAATCTAAATGTGAATCGATGCTAAAGTCCGGTACGGTTCTAGAAACATAAAATACATAAAAACAATTTCAAATGCAAAATACACACTTATTGTACACTGTTTTAACAGAGTTCCTGCCAACTGTATTTTTTAGTGACAACATGTTTGTGGCGCCCATCTTCCGTTTACACATACATTTGGAGTCGGAAGTTTACATACACTTAGGTTGGAGTCATTAAAACTCGTTTTTCAACCACTCCACAAATTTCTTGTTAACAAACTATAGTTTTGGCAAGTCGGTTAGGACATCTACTTTGTGCATGACACAAGTAATTTTTCCAACAATTGTTTACAGACAGATTATTTCACTTATAATTCACAGTATCACAATTCCAGTGGGTCAAAAGTGTACATACACTAAGTTGGCTGTGCCTTTAAACAGCTTGGAAAATTACAGAAAATTATGTCATGGCTTTAGAAGCTTCTGATAGGCTAATTGACATCATTTGAGTCAATTGGAGGTGTACCTGTGAATGTATTTCAAGGCCTACCTTCAAACTCAGTGCCTCTTTGCTTGACATCATGGGAAAATCAAAATAAATCAGCCAAGACTTCAGAAAATGTTTTGTAGACCTCCACAAATCTGGTTCATCTTTGGGAGCAATTTCCAAATGCCTGAAGGTACAAACAATAGTACGCAAGTATAAACCCCATGGGACCACGCAGCTGTCATAACGCTCAGGAAGGAGACGCGTTCGGTCTCCTAGAGGTGAACGTACTTTGGTGTGAAAAGTGCAAATCAATCCCTGAAAAACAGCAAAGGACCTTATGAAGATGCTGGAGGAAACAGGTACAAAAGTATCTATATCCACAGTAAAGCGAGTCCTACATCGACATCACCTGAAAGGCTGCTCAGCAAGGAAGAAGCCACTGCTCCAAAACCGCCATAAAAAAGCCAGACTCCGGTTTGCAACTGCACATGGGGACAAAGATTGTACTTTTTAGAGAAATATCCTCTGGTCTGATGAAACAGAAAAACAGAACTGTTTAGCCATAATGACAATCGTTATGTTTGGAGGGAAAAGGGGATGGCCCAAGAACACCATCCCAACCGTGAAGCACGGGGGTGGCAGCATCATGCTGTGGGGGTGCTTTGCTATAGGAGGGACTGGTGCACTTCACAAAATAGATGGCATCATGAGGAAGGAAAATTATGTGTATATATTGAAGGAACATCTCAAGACATCAGTCAGGAAGTTAAAGCTTGGTCGCAAATGGGTCTTCCAAATGGACAATGACCCCAAGCATACTTCCAAAGTTGTGGCAAAATGGTTTAAGGACAACAAAGTCAAGATACTGGAGTGGCCATCACAAAGCCCTGACCTCAATCCTATAGAACATTTGTAGGCAGATCTGAAAAAGCATGTGCGAGCAAGGAGGTCTACAAACCTGACTCAGTTAAACCAGCTCTGTCAGGAGGAATGGGCCAAAATTCACCCAACTTATTGTGGGAAGCTTGTGGAAGGCTACCCAAAACGTTTGACCCAAGTTAAACAATTTAAAGGCAATGCTACCAAACACTAATTGAGTGTATGTAAACTTCTGACCTACTGGGAATGTGATGAAATCAATAATTATCTCTACTATTATTCTGACATTTAACTTTCTTAAAATAAAGTGGTGATACTAACTGACCTAAGACAGGGAATCTTTACTACGATTAAATGTCAGGAATTGTGAAAAACTGAGTTTAAATGTATTTGGCTAAGGTGTATGTAAACTTCCGACTTCAACTGTACTCTGCTTCTAGCGCTGCATGCCTCACAGTACTAGTTACATTCTAGGCATTGCCTAAAACATTATTTTACACCATGTTCATGGAAAATTGTTAGAAAATATAATTAACAGTTGTAACACAAATGGTGTCTCCAATCATCCATCCTTCCAGTGCTGTACAGTACTAGTTGCAGTATAGAAATTGCCTAAAACATGATTTTACACTGTTTCAAAAGGTATTTCACATTTCTAACACACAGATACTGGCTCCTACCGTCTGGCTCCTGCACTTCTTACATACCATACCGTCAAGCTGCTCCCACAACAGCTCAATAGGGTTGAGATCCGGTGACTGTGCTGGCCACTCCATTATAGACAGAATACCAGCTGACTGCTTCTTCCCTAAATAGTTATTGCATAGTTTGGAGCTGTGCTTTGGGTCATTGTCCTGTTGTAGGAGGAAATTGACTCCAATCAAGCACCGTCCACAGGCTATGGCATGGAAAATGGAGTGATAGCCTTCCTTCTTCAAGATCCCATTTACCCTGTACAAATCTCCCACTTTACCACCACCAAAGTACTCCCAGACCATCACATTGCCTCCACCATGCTTGACAGATGGCATCAAGCACTCCTCCAGCATCTTTTCACTTGGTCTGCGTCTCACAAATGTTCTTCTTTGTGATCCGAACACCACAAACGTCGATTCGTCTGTCCATAACACTTCTTTCCAATCTTCCTCTGTCCAGTGTCTGTGTTCTTTTGCCCATCTTAATCTTTTATTTTATTGGCCAGTCTGAGATATGGCTTTTTCTTTGCAACTCTGCCTAGAAGGTCAGCATTCTGGAGTCGCCTCTTCACTGTTGACGTTGAGACTGGTGTTTTGCGGGTACTATTTAATGAAGCTTCCAGTTGAGGACCTGTGAGGCGTATGTTTCTCAAACTAGACACTCTAATGTATTTGTCCTCTTGCTCAGTTGTGCACCCGGGCCTCCCACTCCTCTTTCTATTCTGGTTAGAGCCAGTTTTTGCGCTGTTCTGTGAAGGGAGTAGTACACAGCGTTGAACGAGATCTTCAGTTTCTTGGCAATTTCTCACATGGAATAGCCTTAATTTCTCAGAACAAGAATAGAATGATGAGTTTCAGAAGAAAGTTATTTGTTTCTGGCCATTTTGAGCCTGTAATCGAACCCACAATTGCTGATGCTCCAGATAGGCAACTAGACTCAAGAAGGACAGTTTTATTCCTTCTTTAATCAGCACAACAGTTTTCAGCTGTGCTAACATAATTGCTAAAGGGTTTTCTAATGATCAATTAGCATTTAAAAATTATAAACTTGGATTAGCAAACACAACGTGCCATTGGAACACAGGACTGATGGTTGCTGATAATGGGCCTATGTAGATATTCCATTACAAATCAGCCGTTTCCAGCTACAATAGCCATTTACAACATTAACAGTGTCTACGCTGTATTTCTGATCAATTTGATGTTATTTTAATGGACAAAAAAAATTGAACTTTTGAACGGTAGTGTATATCATAGTTTCTCTTATCTTCTCTGCTACTACTGCTAGAGCAGAAGGACAAAAGTTTGATTGATCTTAATTGTCAATATGAATACAGACCATGAAAGACGGGCTTCTCGTTCCTTCTGAAATACAACATACAGTGGGGAAAAAAAGTATTCAGTCAGCCACCAATTGTGCAAGTTCTCCCACTTAAAAAGATGAGAGAGGCCTGTAATTTTTATCATAGGTACACGTCAACTATGACAGACAAATTGAGAATTTTTTTCTCCAGAAAATCACATTGTAGGATTTTTTATGAATTTATTTGCAAATTATGGTGGAAAATAAGTATTTGGTCACCTACAAACAAGCAAGATTTCTGGCTCTCACAGACCTGTAACTTCTTCTTTAAGAGGCTCCTCTGTCCTCCACTCGTTACCTGTATTAATGGCACCTGTTTGAACTTGTTATCAGTATAAAAGACAAATGTCCACAACCTCAAACAGTCACACTCCAAACTCCACTATGGCCAAGACCAAAGAGCTGTCAAAGGACACCAGAAACAAAATTGTAGACCTGCACCAGGCTGGGAAGACTGAATCTGCAATAGGTAAGCAGCTTGGTTTGAAGAAATCAACTGTGGGAGCAATTATTATGAAATGGAAGACATACAAGACCACTGATAATCTCCCTCGATCTGGGGCTCCACGCAAGATCTCACCCCGTGGGGTCAAAATGATCACAAGAACGGTGAGCAAAAATCCCAGAACCACACGGGGGGACCTAGTGAATGACCTGCAGAGAGCTGGGACCAAAGTAACAAAGCCTACCATCAGTAACACACTACGCCGCAAGGGACTCAAATCCTGCAGTGCCAGACGTGTCCCCCTGCTTAAGCCAGTACATGTCCAGGCCCATCTGAAGTTTGCTAGAGTGCATTTGGATGATCCAGAAGAGGATTGGGAGAATGTCATATGGTCAGATGAAACCAAAATATAACTTTTTGGTAAAAACTCAACTCGTCGTGTTTGGAGGACAAAGAATGCTGAGTTGCATCCAAAGAACACCATACCTACTGTGAAGCATGGGGGTGGAAACATCATGCTTTGGGGCTGTTTTTCTGCAAAGGGATCAGGACGACTGATCCGTGTAAAGGAAATAATGAAAGGGGCCATGTATCGTGAGATTTTGAGTGAAAACCTCCTTCCATCAGCAAGGGCATTGAAGATGAAACGTGGCTGGGTCTTTCAGCATGACAATGATCCCAAACACACCGCCCGGGCAACGAAGGAGTGGCTTCGTAAGAAGCATTTCAAGGTCCTGGAGTGGCCTAGCCAGTCTCCAGATCTCAACCCCATAGAAAATCTTTGGAGGGAGTTGAAAGTCTGTGTTGCCCAGCGACAGCCCCAAAACATCACTGCTCTAGAGGAGATCTGCATGGAGGAATGGGTCAAAATACCAGCAACAGTGTGTGAAAACCTTGTGAAGACTTACAGAAAACGTTTGACCTGTGTCATTGCCAACAAAGGGTATATAACAAAGTATTGAGAAACTTTTGTTATTGACCAAATACTTATTTTCCACCATAATTTGCAAATAAATTCATTAAAAATCCTACAATGTGATTTTCTGGATTTTTTCTCCTCATTTTGTCTGTCATAGTTGACGTGTACCTATGATGAAAATTACAGGCCTCTCTCATCTTTTTAAGTGGGAGCACTTGCACAATTGGTGGCTGACTAAATATTTTTTTCCCCCACTGTATTTATGGTTGAAAATTGCATAAAACATGATTTAATAGCTTGATTATGGAACTGGTTAAATATATATTTCACAAACGTCTACCATATCTCTTTCCAGTGCTGTACTAGATCCCAATCACATCACAAAGCTTATGGGCACAATCAGAATACTCACATGATCAGGACAAAGGACTCATGTTAGAACCAGCTATAAACATGGCTATAATGTATCCTATAATCTCTCCTTCCAGTGCTGTACAGTACTCATTGCAGTGTGGAAATTGCTTAAAACACTTTTTTTTGGACCAAAAGGTATTTCACTTTTGTAACACAAAAATACTATCTCCTACCATCTGTCCTTCTAGTACTGTACTATTTAGTTGCATTGTAGAAATTGCTTAAAACTTGATTTTATACCATGCTCACAGAAGACCATTTCAAAAGGTATTTCACAGTTGTAACACGGAAATACTGTCTCCTACCATCTCTCCTTCTATTGTTGTTCTAGTTTTTGACCTGAAATTGCCTAAACATTATTTTAGACTATGTTCAAGGGAAACTGTTACAACCAGGTATAAATGGGGCTATCATCTCTCCTAATAACATGATTTCATGGAAAACTGTTTAAAAGACATTACACAGTTGAAACACACTCTCTTAGCAGTGCTGTACTCGTAATGGCAAACATTTATTTTAGACTGTATTCATTCAAAACTGTTCAAAAATGTATTACACAGTCTCTCATATAATATTTACTTAGAATGCTGTACTAGTTGTATTTCTGAAATTGGCCAAAACATGATTTGGAACACCGTTATTTTTTTTTATTCATAGCTGTAACAAGGTTGTGTGGGGTACAGAGATGAGGTCGTCATTCAAATCATGTTCAACACTATTATTGCATACATTCCATGCAACTTATTATTTGACTTCTTATGCAAATGTTTACTCCTGAACTTATTTAAGCATTTTACAATAAGGCTGTAACGTAACACAATGTGGAAAAAGGGTAGCGCTCTGAATACTTTGCGAATGCATTATATGTTGGCTCTTAGATGGCAATCCTCACTTTCTCCCAATTCGCCAGTTACTATTAGAAGTTATATCATTAGAATTATCGACAGCGAGAACGAATAGTGCTAGTCAAGGAACAATTGAGGAATGGACAAATATACTCGACTCTGTAAAGAATAATCTTAGTTAAAGCCCAACACATTCAAATAAACAATCCATAAAGGCCAACACAGACATACAAACAGAATATATGGAGGCCCGCTTATTTTTCTGTTAATACTGAATTTATTAGTAATTAAATTCTGTATGTATTTCTTGCTGTTGTTTTTCTGTTGAGTGGCAGCCTACGATTACATGTTTTATAAACATATCATTTTAAATGGATAATGTACCTGTAAATTCCAACAGAAAATTACAAAACAAATAAAAACTTGGTAAAACAAACTACATTAAAAAAAATAAGAAAAACTAACATATTTATTGAATTGTGTATCAGAGAGTGGTGATAATCCAGGCAACTTCTGGAAAGTGATCATATCTTTGAAACAAAACTCCATCCCCTCATTAGCCCAGCAGGTTTAGACAGCCACTGATCCCATACTAGACAAAATTGAAATTTGTGGTGCTTTAAATAACCATTTTACTTCAGCTGGCCACCTGTTTGAAAGGATAGTCTCTGAAAATTAATCTAATTCCACTAGAGGTAGTCCTTTAGTCACCTCAGAATAGATTGTCAAGAATTATGCACTAACAGACTCACATACTTTATTTTAATTTCAAGCATTTTAATGAGCTAATTAAAAGGTAAGATTTAAAGTGGGCTTGTTTTTTAGAAATAGCAGGAAGCAGATTGTACAGTCAACTTTCCGTCCAGTTCCTGATTATATGTCACGAACTCTGATGCGGATGTGGTGCGAATCAATAGCAGGACACAGGAGCTCAGTTAATCCAGACTTTACTAGAAAATCAAAAAATCATAACACGGGTCAAACAACTCGGAGGCGAAACATACGCCACAGTGCGTAAAATACTCCCAAACCGAACTGCGCACGAACAATAGTGCGACGGTAAAACAAAGAGAGTCTAGCAAACAGCACTGCACCAAACGACAGGAAAACAATTACACACAACACATGACAAACAAATGGAACAATATATAGGGTACATAATCACACTAACAGGGAACAGGTGCACAACAACTAGACAAAACCAAACGAACACATCCAACGGTGGCAGCTAGTACTCCGGAGACGACGACCGCCGAAGCCTGCCCGAGCAAGGAGGAGGAGCAGCCTCGGCCGAAACCGTGACAGTACCCCCCCTTGACGCGCGGCTCCAGCCGTGCGCCGACCCCGGCCTCGGGGACGACCAGGAGGACGCGGAGCAGGGCGCGCGGGGTGCCCCCGGTGGAACTCCGACAGGAGAGATGGGTCTAGGATGTCCCTCCGCGGCACCCAACACCGTTCCTCCGGGCCGTACCCCTCCCACTCCACTAGATATTGGAGACCCCCCATCCGACGTCTCGAGTCCAAGATGGACCGAACGGTGTACGCCGGAGCCCCCTCGATGTCCAGTGGGGGCGGAGGAGTCTCTTCTATCTCACCTTCCTGGAGTGGACCAGCTACCAGCGGCCTGAGAAGAGACACATGGAACGAGGGGTTAATATTCTTATAATCAATAGGCAGTTGTAACTTATAACACACCTCGTTCAATCTTCTCAGGACTTTAAAAGGCCCCACAAACCGCCAACCCAGCTTCCGGCAGGGCAGGCGGAGGGGCAGGTTTCTGGTCGAGAGCCAGACTCGATCTCCAGGTGCGTACACCGGCCCCTCACTGCGGTGGAGATCGGCGCTCGCCTTGTGTCGACGGATGGCCCGCTGCAGATGGACGTGTGCAGCGTTCCACGTCTCCTCCGAGTGCCTCACCCACTCATCCACCGCAGGGGCCTCGATCTGGCTCTGCTGCCATGGTGCCAGAACCGGCTGGTACCCTAATACACATTGGAAGGGGGTTAGGATGGTGGAGGAGTGGCGGAGAGAGTTTTGGGCCATCTCCGCCCAGGGAATATACCTAGCCCATTCCTCCGGCCGGTCCTGGCAATACGACCTCAGAAACCTACCTACATCCTGGTTTACTCGTTCTACCTGCCCATTGCTCTCCGGGTGGTACCCCGAGGTAAGGCTCACCGAGACCCCCAAACGCTCCATGAACGCTCTCCAGACTCGGGAGGTAAACTGGGGGCCTCGATCAGACACTATATCCTCGGGTACCCCGTAATGCCGGAAGACGTGGGTAAATAGTGCCTCAGCGGTCTGTAGGGCAGTAGGAAGACCTGACATAGGGAGGAGGCGACAGGCCTTAGAGAACCGGTCCACAGCGACCAGGATGGTGGTATTCCCCTGAGAAGGGGGAAGGTCTGTCACAAAATCCACCTAGAAGTGGGACCAGGGTCGTTGTGGAACGGGCAGGGGTTGTAACTTACCCCTGGGCAAATGTCTGGGCGCCTTACACTGGGCGCACACCGAGCAGGAGGAGACATAAACCCTCACATCCCTGGCTAACGTTGGCCACCAGTACTTAGTACTAAGACAATGCACTGTCCGGCCAATACCTGGATGTCCAGAGGAGGGTGATGTGTGAGCCCAGTAAATGAGTCGATCCCGAACCTCGAGCGGAACGTACTTCCGACCCACAGGACACTGTGGAGGGCTAGGGTCGGCACGCAACGCCCGCTCGATTTCAGCATCGACCTCCCACACAACCGGTGCCACTAGACAAGACGCCGGTAGTATGGGGGTAGGCTCAACGGACCTCTCCTCTGTGTCATACCGCCGGGACAGAGCGTCTGCCTTCCTGTTCTGGGACCCAGGGATGTACGTGATTTTAAATACGAACCTGGCTAGAAACATGCTCCAACGAGCCTGGCGAGGGTTCAGTCTCCTAGCTGCCCGGATGTACTCCAGGTTCCGATGGTCAGTCAAAATGAGGAAAGGGTGTTGAGTCCCCTCAAGCCAATGCCTCCACACCTTAAGGGCCTGTACCACAGCTAACAGCTCTCTGTCCCCCACGTCATAATTTCGCTCCGCCGGGCTGAGCTTCTTAGAGTAAAAAGCACAGGGGCGGAGTTTAGGTGGCGTGCCAGACCGTTGAGAGAGAACGGCCCCTATACCGGCCTCAGACGCGTCCACCTCAACCTGAAAGGGTAAGGCGGGATCCGGATGCGCCAGCACCGGAGCCGAAGTAAACAGGTCCTTCAGTCTCCCAAAAGCCCTGTCCGCCTCAGCCGACCACTGCAGGCGCACCGGACCCCTTTCAGCAGAGACGTTATGGGAGCTGCCACCTGTCCAAAACCCCGGATAAACCTCCGGTAGTAATTCGCAAAGCCCAAGAACTGCTGCACCTCTTTAACAGTGGTTGGGATTTTCCAATTACGCACGGCTGACACACGGTCCACCTCCATCTTCACCTCTGACGCGGACAACCGATAACCCAAAAAGGAGACCGACTCCTGGAAAAACAGACATTTCTCTGCCTTGACATACAGGTCGTGCTCCAACAGCCTCCTCAATACACGACGCACCAGGGCTACATGCTCGGCTCGGGTAGATGAGTACACTAGAATGTCATCAATGTACACGACCACCCCTTGCCCCTGCATATCTCGGAAGATCTCATCCACGAAGGATTGGAAGACTGAAGGAGCATTCATCAACCCGTATGGCATGACGAGATATTCGTAATGACCCGAAGTGGTACTAAATGCTGTTTTCCATTCGTCGCCCTCCCTAATGCGCACCAAATTATACGCGCTCCTGAGATCCAGTTTTGTGAAAAACCGCGCTCCGTGCAATGACTCCGTCATGGTCGCAATCAGAGGGAGTGGATAACTGTATTTCACAGTAATCTGATTGATACCACGGTAATCAATGCACGGGCGCAACCCTCCATCTTTTTTCTTCACAAAAAAGAAGCTTGAGGACGCAGGGGAAGTGGAGGGCCGTATGTATCCCTGTCTCAAAGATTCGGCTATGTAAGTCTCCATAGCCTTTCTCTCCTCTTGAGACAAAGGATACACGTGGCTCCGTGGGAGCGCTGCTCCTGCCTGGAGGTCTATCGCACAATCCCCCTGTCTATGAGGAGGCAACCGCGTCGCCCTCGCCTTACTGAACACCAGTGCCAAATCCCCATATTCAGGTGGAATGTGCAATGGGTGCACATGGTTTGGACTTTCCACCGAGGTCACCCCCACGGAAACACCCAGACATCGCCCCTCACACTGAGCAGACCACTCCTTAAGAGCTCTCTGTTGCCACGAAATGGCAGGGTTATGGGTACTTAACCAGGGAATTCCCAGCACCACCGGGTACGCAGGGGAGTTGATCAGATATAGCTGAATAGTCTCCTCATGACCCCCCTGCGCACACATCCTAAGTGGCGCTGTGACTTCCCTAATCAACCCGACCCCAACGGGCGGCTATCTAACGCATGAACGGGAAAAGGATCGTCGACAGGCAGGAGGGGAATCCCTAACTCTAAACAAAACTTCCGGTCAACAAAATTCCCAGCTGCACCTGAATCTACTAGCGCCTTATGCTGGGAATGAGGTGCAACCTGTGGGAAACTAACAGGTATACAAAAGTGCCCAACAGAGAGCTCTGGGTAAGTGGGGCGTCTACTCACCTGGGAGGTCTCCCCAGTGCGTGGCCTGTCGTCCCCTCCTCCTGGAGACCCTCCCCAGCACCTGGCCGCAGTGTGCCCTCTACGGCCGCAGTTGGTGCAGGGGACAGCCCCCCTCGGGCTCCTTCTCCTCCTTTCTCTAGCGCCAGCACCCCCGAGCTCCATGGGACTCGGCTCGAAGGTGCTGGAGGATGGAATGGACGGCCCCCACTCGGACCGTCCACGGGTGGCCAGCAGGGTGTCCAGACGGATGGACATGTCGACCAACTGGTCGAAGGTGAAATTGGTGTCCCTGCAGGCCAACTCACGTTGAACGTCCTCCCGTAGGCTACATCGAAAATGATCGATGAGGGCCCGTTCATTCCACCCTGCATCTGCCGCTAGAGTCCGGAACTCCAGTGCGAACGCCTGTGCGCTCCTCTTCCCCTGTCGGAGGTAGAACAGACGCTCCCCCGCCGCTTTGCCCTCTGGTGGATGGTCAAACACGGCTTTGAAGCGACGGGAGAACTCCGCGTAGGAGATGGTGGTGGCGTCTATCCTCCTCCACTCGGCGTTGGCCCATTCCAATGCCTTGCCCGTGAGACAGGAGATGAGGGCGGAAACGCTCTCGTGTCCCGAGGGCACCGGGTGTACAGTGGCTAGGTAGAGCTCCACCTGCAGGAGGAACCCCTGACACCCGGCAGCTGCACCGTCATACGCCCTCGGGAGTGAGAGCCGAATCCCACTGGGTTCCGGGCCTGGGACGGGCGGACCGACCGATGGTGGTGGTAAGGTAGGTGGAGGTGTGGGTACCCCTCTGGACTCCAAACGGTGCAGGGTGTTGATGACGTCCTGCAGAGCAGTCCCCAAATGTCGGATCTGGTCATCCTGGCCGCGGACATGCTCCTCAAGCGACCCAGGTGCTGCTGCTCCTGCTGATTCCATATGTAAGGTGTGTAATTCTGTCACGAACTCTGATGCGGATGTGGTGCGAATCAATAGCAGGACACAGGAGCTCAGTTAATCCAGACTTTACTAGAAAATCCAAAAATCATAACACGGGTCAAACAACCTGGAGGCGAAACATACGCCACAGTGCGTAAAATACTCCCAAACCGAACTGCGCACGAACAATAGTGCGACGGTAAAACAAAGAGAGTCTAGCAAACAGCACTGCACCAAACGACAGGAAAACAATTACACACAACACATGACAAACAAATGGAACAATATATAGGGTACATAATCACACTAACAGGGAACAGGTGCACAACAACTAGACAAAACCAAACGAACATCGAACACATCCAACGGTGGCAGCTAGTACTCCGGAGACGACGACCGCCGAAGCCTGCCCGAGCAAGGAGGAGGAGCAGCCTCGGCCGAAACCGTGACATTATATCAACACCATTTACTAGATTGCAGCAGCCACTACTCTTAAACCTTTGGATGCCGTCTACCATATCGCCATCAGGTTGGCTCGTCCTCATTAAAGTCCCATTGTCATGCCCTGGCTCTGGGGACACTTGTATGTTGAGCCAGGGTGTGAGTTTCCTTTGGGTATTCTAGTTTTTGTATATCTATGTTGGCCAGGGTGGCTCCCAATCAGAGATGGCTGTAGCTCGTTGTCTCTGATTGGGAGTCATACTTAGGTAGCCGTTAGGCATTCATTCATTGTGGTTTCTTGTTCCGTGTTGGTTCGTGTATGTAACCAGGGACGTCACGTTTTCGTTTTGTTGTTTTGTTCGTGTGATCATTATATAAATAAATATGTTCGCATTCAACGCTGCGCCTTGGTCCTCCTCTCTCACCGACGATCGTGACAGAAGAAACCACCAAGACTGGACCAAGCAGCGTGTCCAGGAGCCATCGCCAGGGAGATCTCTAGCAGATCTCCTTCGCCTCCTCGACTGGGTCAAGCCGGGTGAGGAAGAGAAGGGCTTGACATGGAAGCAGAAGGGCGAAAGGCTGGCGAGGGACATGGAGACCTGGTCCACGGGTAGGAGAGACGGCCAGAAAATTTTTAGGGGGGGGCTAACGCCGTGGACGACGGGCCAGCAGGAGACCGCGGCAGAGCGGCCCAGCGGGTTGGCAGAGGAGGCCGCCAGGTTACGGGGGCCACTGGTCGAAGAGGGGATGGAAGGTGTAGAGGCACGGCGAGAGGTACTGGGGTGTGTTACCAGTCCGGTCCGGCCCATTCCAGATCCCTGCGTAGGACCAGTGGTGTGTGTCCCCAGTACGGTCCGGCCTGTTCCTGCTCCCCGTACCAGGCCAATGGTGTGCGTCGTCAGCCCGGCTCGGCCCGTTCCTGCTCCCCGCACCAAGTCAGTGGTGCGCTTCGTCAGCCCGGCTCGGCCCGCTCCTGCTCCCCACACCAAGTCAGTGGTGCGTTTCGTCAGCCCAGCTCGGCCCGCTCCTGCTCCCCGCACCAAGTCAGTGGTGCGCTTCGTCAGCCCGGCTCGGCCCGTTCCTGCTCCCCGCACCAAGTCAGTGGTGCACTTCGTCAGCCCGGCTCGGCCCGTTCCTGCTCCCCGCACCAAGTCAGTGGTGCGCTTCGTCAGCCCGGTCCGGCCCGCTCCTGCTCCCCGCACCAAGTCAGTGGTGCGCTTCGTCAGCCCGGCTCGGCCCGTTCCTGCTCCCCGCACCAAGTCAGTGGTGCGCTTCGTCAGCCCGGCTCGGCCCGCTCCTGCTCCCCGCACCAAGTCAGTGGTGCGTTTCGTCAGCCCGGCTCGGCCCGCTCCTGCTCCCCGCACCAAGTCAGTGGTGCGCTTCGTCAGCCCGGCTCGGCCCGTTCCTGCTCCCCGCACCAAGTCAGTGGTGCACTTGGTCAGCCCGGCTCGGCCCGTTCCTGCTCCCCGCACCAAGTCAGTGGTGCGCTTCGTCAGCCCGGTCCGGCCCGCTCCTGCTCCCCGCACCAATCAGTGGTGCGCTTCGTCAGCCCGGTCCGGCCCGTTCCTGCTCCCCGCACCAAGCCAGTGGTGTGCGTCGTCAGTCCGGCACAGCCCGTGCCTGTTCCACTGGTGCCTGGTTCAGCACCGGTCAGCTGCTTCACGCCGGACCTAGAGCAATCCGCTCCACCAGTGTGCAGTCCAGCTCCGGCCAGCGGGGCCAGACCGGAACAGGGGTACTTTGGGGGGTTGGAGAGGGAGTGGGGATCAGGCCCGGAGCCGGATCCGGATCCGCCGCCAAGGTGGAGTGCCCACCCGGTCCCTCCCCTGTGGTGTTTGGTTGGCGCGGCCGGAGTCCGCGCCTTTAGGGGGGGGTACTGTCACGCCCTGGCTCTGGGGACACTTGTATGTTGAGCCAGGGTGTGAGTTTCCTTTGGGTATTCTAGTTTTTGTATATCTATGTTGGCCAGGGTGGCTCCCAATCAGAGACGGCTGTAGCTCGTTGTCTCTGATTGGGAGTCATACTTAGGTAGCCGTTAGGCATTCATTCATTGTGGTTTCTTGTTCCGTGTTGGTTCGTGTATGTAACCAGGGACGTCACGTTTTCGTTTTGTTGTTTTGTTCGTGTGATCATTATATAAATAAATATGTTCGCATTCAACGCTGCGCCTTGGTCCTCCTCTCTCACCGACGATCGTGACACCCATAGATCACTTCATTACTCCCTTTTTGTTTACAAAGCTCTACTACATAAGTTTTCAACTTACATAACTTCGTTGTTAAAGTATAAAAACATGAGATATCAAACCCGTTCACATTATTGTCTCACCTATTTTGAAATTTTTGTTTTCATCATAGCCAGGAATATTTATTTTCAGAGGAACCATCAGAAATGTTCATGTTGCCTAAAACACCTGCCTCACTGTTAGCCTACTGCAATATTATGTTGTCAGAAACATAAAATATGGTCATTTGACGATGTCCAGCAGAATTAGCTCTCATCAGCTCGTGGACAGAGCATTGTGCTGTACTCAAAAACAGAGACCGGTAATTGGCTATCTGCAAATTGAATTGACTCCCTTGTTCAAACAAACATTAGCTGTGAGTTAAAGGTTGATATTAATACAAATTAATTACTGAATGTCTCTTCCGGGCAGGACCGTGGAAGCATGAGCTGTTGACAACATTTACAGTCATCTGATGCTGTTGCACATTGCCCCAGGTTTCCTCACAGGGAGATCTGAGAGGAGAAACATGGTAGACAGAGACTCCCCTCTCAGATATACACAGATACAGTGCATTCAGAAAGTATTCTGACCCCTTGACTTTTTCCACATTTTGTTACGTTATAGCCTTATTCTAAAATTGATTAAATTAAAAATGTTCCATTTCAATCTACACACAATACCCTATAATGACAAAGTGAAAACAGGTTTTTAGAAATGTTTGGTAAATTTATTAAAAATAGAAAACAAAAATACCTTATTTACATAAGTATTCAGACCCTTTACTCAGCCCAGGATTGTGTGTAGTCCTTAGTACACTCACACACAAGCTCTGGAGAGAAAGAGAGACACAGGTTCAGTCTATTAAAAAACGTCCCTTCACAGATGCCACCATTTTCAAAATATTACTCATTTAAATGTGAACTCTTGTGTCTCCCAACACATCTGCGACTACTCTAACATCAGCTAAGGACAAAACACTTCTTCAATTTGATCACTAATCACCATTTGTGTGTGGAAATGGCCTGTTATCGCTCATCCTCTCCCTTTAAATGCTTCGGTTCTTCCAGGATTAAGTATTACTTATTGGAATGAATGCTGGTCCAAAAGTAGTACACTATAGCTGAAGTAGCGATTTGGTTTAGAGAGATTTGGGCCGGCATTCAATCCAAGGCGACTTGTAAATCAATGCACTATAACAGACTTTTTAAGAGCCTTTTAAAGATGTTTGATTCAACATGGGCAGCATTTGCTGTGAATGTGAGGATCTCCGCGAATGTTGGTGATAATGCCTTTTTTTTAAAGTATTGTCGGCTATCTAGTATGCTGCTTTATAACGCGCCTTGGATTGAATCCCAGCATTTGTCTATATATTTAATCTATAGCTTCTACTGTTCACAAGAACCTTGGACATGATTGCAATTACATGGTAATCACAAGTAAAAGTCTGTTTTATTGCAAACAGAAATAAATTGCGTAGAAGAGTGCTATCTGTGACGCCTGATCTGCCTGATCATGCCTTTCTGACAATGTATCACAGATATGCATTAAAGCTCATTGGTGGCTCTGAGGTTGAATCATTGTTTAAAATCCACTACGTTACAGACAGAGGAAGTTGCTCTCAAATCAAAAGAACCATTACTTTTGCAAACAGAAAGAAATTGTGTGAGTTTATATGAAAAGATTTGCTCCTAAACGTATTTAGATTTGCCACACAAAGAGATGTGAAGATCTTTGCAATCAAGACGTCTTTGTTTTTTATTAGGGGCTCACAGCGAAGCGATAATGTTTTTTCCTTGATATGGTCAAATAACTTTTTTCCTTATTTGGCACACAGAAACTATAGGCCATGAGTAACTAGGTGAAAAAGAATGGCACCTATTGGCGCTGTTATAAGCAGTCTCACTTAAACTCTCATATGAGCCAAGCCGTTTGACCTAGAGACTTGAAACTTCATATGTAGGAGTTTTTCGTCATGGTGAACTAATTTGCCTCAAGGGTACAGGAAAGATTTTCCTCCATCTTGGAAATTGTGTAAAATCTTTTTTTTTTAAACATCTCATGAATCATAAGTTAAGAGATGGCTGAGTTATTGATAAATCATCAAATCAGAATTTACATGTTTATTTATATCCTTTGTAAATCCCCTTAACAACAGCCTAGAAACTTTGTAGGGTAATCAAAGACATTACCGTGATGAGCCATGTTAAATTTGGCTTTGATATCTTAAAAAATAAGGAAATTATAAACAATTCACTACGGTAATGCTTAATGCTTAAAATAATCATAATAATATTCTCATGGACTAAAATTCAGATTCACTCCAAATTTGATCTTTGGACTCTTCACAATAGTCCCTAAAGAGTTTTAGAAAATAACATTGATGCATTCAAAGATGGCTATTAGTAAGTATTCACACACCTTGACTTTTTCCCTATTTTCTTGTGTTACAGCCTGAATTGAAAATGTATTAAATTGAGATTTTGTGTCACTGGCATACACACTGTGCCCTATATCAAAGTGGAAATATGTTTGTTTTATTTTATTTGGGAAATGTATTAAAAATGAAAAGCCGAAATGTCTTGAGTCAACCCCTTTGTTATGGCAAGCCTAAATAAGTTCAGGAGTAAAAATGTGCTCAACAAGTCACATAATAAGTTGCATGGAATAATAGTGTTTAACATGACTTTTGAATCACTACCTCATCTCTGTAAACCACACATACAATTATATGTAAGGTCCCCCAGTTGAGCAGTGAATTTCAAACACAGATTCAACCACAACCACTAGGGGGATTTTCCAATGCCTTGCAAATAAGGGCACCTATTGGTAGATAGGTCAAAATAAACATAAAGTAGACATTGAATATCCCTTTGAGCATGGTGATGTTATTAATTACACTTTGGATGGTGTATCAATACACCCAGTCACTACAAAGATACGGGCGTCCTTCCTAACTTAGTTGCTGGAGAGGAGGAAAACCACTCAGGGATTTAATGGTTGTGATAGGAGAAAACTGAGGATGGATCAACAACATTGTAGTTACTTCACAATACTAACCTAAATGACAGACTGAAAAGAAGGAAGCCTGTACAGAATACAAATATTCCAAAACATGCATCCTGTTTGCAATAAGGCACTATACTAAAACTGCAAAAAATGTGTCAAAGAAATTAACTTTTTGTCCTGAATACAAAGCCTTATGTTTGGGGCAAATCCAACACAACACATCACTGAGAACCATGCTTCATATTTTCAAGCATGGTGGTGGCTGCATCATGTTATGGATATGCTTGTCATCGGCAAGGACTAGGGAGTATTTTTGGGGGATAAAAATAAACGGAATAGAGCTAAGCACAGGCAAAATTCTAGAGGAAAACCTGGTTGAGGGCTTTCCAGCAGGCCAAATATACACTGGAGTTGCTTACCAAGACGACGTTGAATGTTCCTGAGTGGCCTAGTTACAGTTTTGACTTAAATCGGCTTGAAAATCCATGGCAAGACTTGAAAATGGCTGTCTAGCAATGATCAACAACCAACTTGACAGAACTTGAAGAATTATAACAAATAGTAGCGTGCAAATATTGTACAATCCAGATGTGCAAAGTTCTTAGAGACTTAGACAGAAAGACTCACAGTTGTAATCGCTGCCAAAGGTGATTCTAACATGTATTGACTCAGGATGTGAATGCTTATGTAAATCAGATCTCAGTATTTCATTTTCAATAAATTGCAGAGATTTCTAAAAACATGTTTTCACTTTGTCATTATGGGGTATTGTGTTTAGATGGGTGAGAAACAAATAAATTGAATCCATTTTGAATTCAGGCTGTAACACAGCAAAATGTGGAATAAGTCAAGGGGTATGAATACTTTCTGAAGACACTATAAATATACCTTTCTAATATTGAATTGCACAGCCTTTTGCCCTCGGAACAGCCTTAATTCGTCGGGGCATGACCTCTACAAGATGTCAAAAGCGTTCCATACGGATGCTGGTCCATGTTGACTCCAATGCTTCCCACAGTTGTTTAAAGTTGCCTGGAAGTCCTTTGGGTTGGACCATTCTTGATACACATGTGAAACTGTTGAGTGTGAAAAACCCAGCAGCGTTGCAGTTCTTGACACACTCAAACTGGTGCGCCTACCCCGTTCAAAGGCACTGAAATATTTTTGTCTTGCCCATTCACCCTCTGAATGGCACACATACACAATCCACGTCTCAATTGTCTCAAGACTTAGAAATCCTTATTTAACCTGTCTCCTCCCCTTCATCTACACTGATTGAAGTGGATTTAACAGGTGACATCAATAAGGAATCATAGCTTTCACCTGGATTCAACTGGTCAGTCTGCCATGGTGTTCCTAATGTTTTGTACCATCAGTGTAAACGCAGTTCAAACAAATATTTTATTTGAAATGAAAATGATTGTGCCAAATCATACCATATCATACCATGCTACAAAACCAACGAGCTCAGTAAATACAGTTGTGGCCTAATATATTGAAATCCTTTAACTTTTCTTAAATAATTAATTTCTTATAAAATGTGTTGAAATTGAAAATAACTTTCTCTCCATTTATTCTTATTGGATTTTCAACATTGCAGAATGTGGTGTATTGCAGTGAATGGTGTAAGCCGAAGCACTGCCACAATGCGTAATACTTTACCACAAACACAGCAGCAGAAGCGAACTCCTTCCTCAGCTACTCTTTCATCAGTGTGAGGCAACAACAAGGCGAGTTTCCCCAGAAAGCTGCGAAGTGCTGGGGAAGCTGTGAAGCCAGCTGTAGACTATTGCATCTTTGTGTTTGTGTTTGTGTTTGTATTTGTATTTATTAGGGATCCCCATTGCCAAGGCAGCGGCTACTCTTCCTGGGGTCCAAACACATTAAAGCACTTTCATTACATATAAAACAAAAGATAAAACAGTACATCATATAACATTATTACACCACTACATATCTACAATACAAAATGTAAAATACAAAATGTATATTACCAACATACAACAATATTACAATGTATGCGTATGTCTCTACCTTTGTGTGTTTCTTCAGAGTCCCCGCTGTTCCATAAGGTGTACTTTTACCAGTTTTTTAAATCTGATTCTTCTGCTTGCATCAGTTACCTGATGTGGAATAGAGTTCCATGTAGTCATGGCTCTATGTAGTACTGTGCGCCTCCCAAAGTCTGTTCTGGACTTGGGGATTGTGAAGAGACCTCTGGTGGCATGTCTTGTGCGGTATGCATGGGTGTCCGAGCTGTGTGCTAGTAGTTTAAACAGACAGCTCGGTACATTCAGCTTGTCAATACTTCTTACAGAAACAAGTAGTGATGACGTCAATCTCTCCTCCACGTTGCGCCATGAGTGATTGACATGCATGTCATTAATGTTAGCTCCCCGTGTCCTTTTAAGGGCCAGCCGTGCTGCCCTGTTCTGAGCCAACTGCAATTTTCCTCAGTCCCTCTTTGTGGCACCTGTACACACAACTGAACAGTAGTCTAGGTGCGACAAAACTAGGGCCTGTAGGACCTGCCTTGTTGATAGTGTTGTTAAGAAGGCATAGCAGCCCTTTATTATTTACAGACTTCTCCCAATCTTAGCTACTGTTGTCTCAATACGTTTTGACCATGACAGTTTACAATCCAGGGATATTCCACTCATCTAAATTTCATTGATACACACTGTAAGCTGATGAGTTGTGTCAAGAAGAGACAGAAGATACTGTGTCAGTTGACAAGTCACATAGAAAAGGTGATCTTGTACAATGTTGCATGGGGCAGAAATGGCATACAGTGGGGAAAAAAAGTATTTAGTCAGCCACCAATTGTGCAAGTTCTCCCACTTAAAAAGATGAGAGAGGCCTGTCATTTTCATCATAGGTACACGTCAACTATGACAGACAAATTGAGAAAAAAAAATCCGGAAAATTACATTGTAGGATTTTTTATGAATTTATTTGCAAATTATGGTGGAAAATAAGTATTTGGTCACCTACAAACAAGCAAGATTCCTGGCTCTCACAGACTTGTAACTTCTTCTTTAAGAGGCTCCTCTGTCCTCCACTCGTTACCTGTATTAATGGCACCTGTTTGAACTTGTTATCAGTATAAAAGACACCTGCCCACAACCTCAAACAGTCACACTCCAAACTCCACTATGGCCAAGACCAAAGAGCTGTCAAAGGACACCAGAAACAAAATTCTAGACCTGCACCAGGCTGGGAAGATTGAATCTGCAATAGGTAAGCAGCTTGGTTTGAAGAAATCAACTGTGGGAGCAATTATTAGGAAATGGAAGACATACAAGACCACTGATAATCTCCCTCGATCTGGGGCTCCACGCAAGATCTCACCCCGTGGGGTCAAAATGATCACAAGAACGGTGAGCAAAAATCCCAGAACCACACGGGGGGACCTAGTGAATGACCTGCAGAGAGCTGGGACCAAAGTAACAAAGCCTACCATCAGTAACGCACTACGCAGTGCCAGACGTGTCCCCCTGCTTAAGCCAGTACATGTCCAGGCCCGTCTGAAGTTTGCTAGAGTGCATTTTGATGATCCAGAAGAGGATTGGGAGAATGTCATATGGTCAGATGAAACCAAAATATAACTTTTTGGTAAAAACTCAACTCGTCGTGTTTGGAGGACAAAGAATGCTGAGTTGCATCCAAAGAACACCATACCTACTGTGAAGCATGGGGGTGGAAACATCATGCTTTGGGGCTGTTTTTCTGCAAAGGGACCAGGACGACTGATCCGTGTAAAGGAAAGAATGAATGGGGCCATGTATCGTGAGATTTTTAGTGAAAACCTCCTTCCATCAGCAAGGGCATTGAACATGAAACGTGGCTGGGTCTTTCAGCATGACAATGATCCCAAACACACCGCCCGGGCAACGAAGGAGTGGCTTCGTAAGAAGCATTTCAAGGTCCTGGAGTGGCCTAGCCAGTCTCCAGATCTCAACCCCATAGAAAATCTTTGGAGGGAGTTGAAAGTCCGTGTTGCCCAGCGACAGCCCCAAAACATCACTGCTCTAGAGGAGATCTGCATGGAGGAATGGGCCAAAATACCAGCAACAGTGTGTGAAAACCTTGTGATGACTTACAGAAAATGTTTGACCTGTGTCATTGCCAACAAAGGGTATATAACAAAGTATTGAAAAACTTTTGTTATTGAACAAAAACTTATTTTCCACCATAATTTGCAAATAAATTCATAAAAAATCCTACAATGTGATTTTCTGGATTTTTTTTCTTCATTTTGTCTGTCATAGTTGACGTGTACCTATGATGAAAATTACAGGCCTCTCTCATCTTTTTAAGTGGGAGAACTTGCACAATTGGTGGCTGACTAAATACTTTTTTTCCCCACTGTACATTGTGCTACACCAATCATTTTTTACTGCAGCCAACTGCTTTACAATACTTGCCACAACACTCTTATTTCTGATGTGTTCTACGTACGTACTGTATAAGGATACTGAAAGCGTAGGCCTGACATTTCTCAACATGCTCACAACCGTACATTGAATACAAATTATTTTTAAAATGTGGTTTGCAGTAAACAAAAAAAAAATGGAGCATGTTAAGTTATAGCCAAATGCTGTAAAACAAAAATATTTGCCATTTACTATTCCATCTATTCAGCATTTCAAAAATATCTGTTTTGAAATAGTATCATACGTTTAATTAGCATTTCATTATCTGATGTAATTATTTGTATTTATTATGGATCCCCATTAGCTGCTGCCAAGGCAGCAGCTACTCTTCCTGGGGTCCAGCAAAATTAAGGCAGTTCATACAATTTTAAAAACATTACAATACATTCACAGATTTCACAACACACTGTGTGCCCTCAGGCCCCTACTCCACCACTACCACATATCTACAGTACAAAACCCCATGTGTACGTGTGTGTATAGTGCGTATGTTATCGTGTGTGTGTATGCATGTGTCTGCGCCTATGTTTGTGTTGCTTCACAGTCCCCGCTGTTCAATACATTTTTTTTTAGCTGTTTTTTAAATCTAATTTCACTACTTGCATCAGTTACTTGATGTGGAACAGAGTTCCATGTAGTCATGGCTCTATGTAGTCATGGCTCTATGTAGTACTGTGTGCCTCCCATTGTTGACTAAACCAAATGTTCTTGTGGTATTTCACCAAAAACGTTTATTTTGCATGATTTTTGTTTATTTTGTATTTTATTTCACCTTTATTTAACCAGGTAAGCCAGTTGAGAACAAGTTCTCATTTACAACTGCGACCTGGCCAAGATAAAGCAAAGCAGTACGATAAAAACAAAAACACAGAGTTACATATGGGGTAAACAAAACAAAGTCAAAAATACAACAGAAAATATATATACAGTGTGTGCGAATGTAGTAAGTTATGGAGGTAAGGCAATAAATAGGCCATAGTGAAAAATAGTCACAATTTCGTATTAACACTGGAATGATAGATGTGCAAAAGATGATGTGCAAATAGAGATACTGGGGTGCAAATTAGCAAAATAAATAACAATATGGGGTAGTTGGGTGGGCTAATTTCAGAATGGCTGTGTACAGGTTCAGTGATCGGTAAGCTGCTCTGACAACTGATGCTTTAAGTTAGTGAGGGAGATAAGAGTCTCCAGCTTCAGAGATTTTTGCAGTTCGTTCCAGTCATTGGCAGCAGAGAACTGGAAGGAATGGCGGCCAAAGGAGGTGTTGGCTTTGGGGATGACCAGTGAGATATACCTGCCGGAGCGCAGACTACGGGTGGGTGTTGCTATGGTGACCAGTGAGCTAAGATAAGAATGACTCAGTGGTGAGAGATGTGTTCAGGGTTATTATACTGTTTGGAGAAATATAAGTCCTAAATACTATGCTGCCGTATAGCTATAGCCCATGTTTTATCTTTATATACATGCCCTCAGTTTATCCTAATTGCTCCTTTTTTATAGTTATGTTTAGACCTGGCAGCCTCCTAAGTTTAGAGATGTTACATGTTCAGCCCATTCCCTTTACCTAGTCACCTGGCACTACCTTGCCATTCACGCACCTTTATGTTGATGTGTTCCCCTCGTCTCCCTTCCAGACCATCCCAACTTAACCTTCCTAATGGCCTTACAAGCCCCAACTCAAACTCCATTAACCTCCATTAACCAACCTCCAACCCTACCTCCCCCCCCGTGCCTCTGTGTTCGATCTTTAATAAATATGTGAATAAATAGAATTATTTGATTCCTCCTCTTCATCGCTTTCTAACCAATGTGCCATGGTGGCAGTAACAATCCTGAACTAGCCTATAATACAGTCCAACTAGTCCTTCCTTCGTTTTAACTCCAATTAATGCAAACAAGGTCGTGGATCTTCCGGCAGGACAACATCACCAAACACACATCACAGCAAGAATTGCTAGACTGTTCTTGAGTGGCCAGCAATGAGTACAGATATGAATCCCATCGAAAACCTATGGAAAGATCTGAAAACACAGTTGGTTGAAGGCACCCCTCAAACATTGAAGGATTGGAGCAGTTTACATCTGAAGAGGGGGCCAAATTGCCCGTAGAAAGCTGCAGCAAGCTCATTGATGGCTACAAGAAGCATTTTCCGGCAGTTAAAGTATTTTCGCCAAAGACTGTGCAACCAAGTATACTGGGTGCTAATACTTTTGTAAATGCCATTTGTCCTTTTTCTTAATTAAAATTGTAAACTTAAGTTTCACAAAAAATGTTTTTTTAATGCTGTATTGAAAATCCAATAAGTGTGGAGACCAACATTGAATTACATGTATTTAATTTATGGTGCAAGGGTGCCAATATATTAGACCTCAACTGTATATACATGAGACCTCAAGATATGCAATATTTATAGAAAAAAATTATACACTGAAAAAATGAAAATGAAAAGCCAAAGATTGCACATTATCAGCATTATTCTTCACTGGTCCTTACTGTTGGTGTCCCTTTGCATCTTAATAGTTTGAAACAATGGTAAAAAAAATCACCACAGAAATTCTAATAAAAAGCAACCTTCCATGTCTTTATATTGCCATCAATATTCTATTTTTCTTGCAGAGGTTTTGTTTAATATCTTGTTGATACATATAGAACAATGACAATTGAAATTCTGAACAGGTGAACATTGTTAACTGAAATGATTTGATCACATTCACATGCATTTGAAATGAAGGTCCATTTCCATGGTCTCTTGCCCATTATCAATTGGAAACTAGCCACGAGGGCAGAGCTCTTCACTCCTGTTCCTGTTCGGAAAGTATTAAGACCCCTTGACTTTTTCCACATTTTGTTACGTTACAGCGTTATTCTAAAATTGATTAAAATAGTTTATTTCCCTCATCAGTCTACCCCATAATGACAAAGTAAAAACAGTTTATTTGAAATGTACCCTTTACTCAGTACTTTGTTGAAGCACCTTTGACAGCGATTACAGCCTTGAGTCTTCTTGGGTATGACGCTACAAGCTTGGCACACCTGTATTTGGGGAGTTACTCCCATTCCTCTCTGCAGATCCTCTCAAGCTCTGTCAGGCTGGATGGGGAGCGTCGCTGCACAGCTATTGTCAGGTCTCTCCAGAGATGTTCGATCGGCTTCAAGTCCGGGCTCTGGTTGGGCCACTCAAGGACATTCAGAGACTTGTCCCGAAACCACTCCTGCATTGTCTTGGCTGTGTGCTTAGGATCGCTGTCCGGTTGGAAAGTGAACCTTGGCCCCAGTCTGAGGTCCTGAGCGCTCTGGAGCAGGTTTTCATCAAGGATCTCTCTGTACTTTGCTTCGTTCAGCTTTCCCTCGATCCTGACTAGTCTCCCAGTTCCTGCCGCTGAAAAACATCCCCACAGCATGATGCTCCCACCACCATGCTTCACCGTAGGGATGGTGCCAGGTTTCCTCCAGACGTGACGCTTGGCATTTAGGCCAAAGAGTTCAATCTTGGTTTCATCAGACCAGAGAATCTTGTTTCTCATGGTCTGAGAGTCCTTTAGGTGCCTTTTGGCAAACTCCAAGCGGAGGAGTGGCTTCTGTCTGGCCACTCTACCATAAAGGCCTGATTGGTGGAGTGCTGCAGAGATGGTTGTCCTTCTGGAAGGTTCTCCCATCTCCACAGAGGAAATCTGGAGCTCTGTCAGAGTAACCATCGGGTTCTTGTTCACCTTCCTGACCAAGGCCCTTCTCCCCCGATTGCTCAGTTTAGCCCGGGCAGCCAGCTCTTGGAAGAGTTTTGGTGGTTCCAAATGTCTTCTACTTATGAATGCTGGAGGCCACTGTGTTCTTGGGGACCTTCAATGCTGCAGAAATGTTTTGGTACCCTTCCCCAGATCTGTGTCTCGACACAATCCTGTCTTAGAGCTCTACGGACAATTCCTTTGTGCCTTTCCAAATCATGTCCAATCAATTGAATGTACCACAGGTGGACTCCAATGAAGTTGTAGAAACATCTCAAGGATGATCAACGGAAACAGGATGCACCTGAGCTCAATTTCTAGTCTCATAGCAAAGGGTCGGAATACTTATGTAAATCAGGTATGGCGCAGTGGTCTAAGGCACTGCATCGCAGTGCTAGCTGTGCCACTAGAAATCCAGATTCGAGTCCAGGCTCTGTCGCAGCCAACCGCGACCGGGAGACCCATGGGCGGCGCCCAATTGGTCCAGCGTCATCCAAGGTAGGGGAGGGTTTGGCTGGCAGGGATGTGGGTTTGTTTCCCACGGGGGGCCAGTATAAAAAATTAATAATAAAATATAAAAAAAACGTATGCTTTCATTAACTTTAAGTCGCTCTGGATAAGAGCGTCTGCTAAATGACTAAAATGTAAGGTATTTCAGTTCTTTATTTTGAATACATTTGCCAATATTTCTAAAAACCTTTTTGCTTTGTCATTATGGGGTATTGTCTTTAGATTGATAAGGGGAAAAAAATATTTTATTGACAGAATAAGGCTACAGCCTAATTCTATAATACAAAATGTGGAAAAAGTCAAGGGGTCTGAATACTTTCCGAATGCACTGTATTTACTGTCTCCCTCTAGAAGCAGGAGTGAAGAACATTAGCGAGGATAGCCCCTCAGCACAGACAAGGCATCCCCTCCTGTTCCCTCTGCCCCCCCAGCTGTCTCACACTGCCAATCTCACTGGGCTGCTTCAGTCTCAGAGGCTTATGGCTCTTCAACCTGTAAGCCAATGTCAGGAAAATCGCATCGACATGCTCCTTCTCGGCAGGGTCCTTCGCCGATGTCTCAAATAGGGGGAAGTTGTAACCATCAGCCAAGCGCTGGGCTAACGCTGTCGGCACCTCCAGCCTGCCCCTCAGGTCACACTTGTTGCCCACCAAGATGCAAGGTACCATTGGGCAGACAGAGTGACGTCCACACTCCTCGATCCACTCTGGCAGGCTCTCAAAGGAGGCGAGGCTGGTCACGTCGTAGATGAAGATGACGGCATGAACATTGCGGTAGTAGTGCTCCACCATGCTCTTACGGAAACGCTCCTGCCCCGCTGTGTCCCAGATCTGCAACTGAATACAAAAGTATATAATGTAAAGTGCCGGTCCCATGCTTCATGAGCTGTAATAAAAGAGTCCAGAAATATTCTATACTGAACAAAAATATAAATGCAACAATAAAAATGTTACTGAGTTACAGTTCCTATAAGGAAATCAGTCAATTTCAATTAATTCAATAGGCACTAAGCTATTTATTGGATTTCACATGACTGGGCAGGGGTGCAGCCATGGGGTGGGCCTGGGATGCATAGGCCCATCCACTTGGCAGCCAGCCATCCAATCAGAATGGGTTTTCCCCCCACAAAATAGCTTTATTACAGAGAGAAATACACCCCCCCCCCCCCCCTAATATTCAGAGTGGTAGCAGAGGTGAGTCTGATTAATCAGGCTGTAATTCACAATGAATTGGTATATACAGCCTGAGACATTTGTGCAGAAAAATGTGTTCATGTTCCTTACGAGCCAGAATGTTGAACAAAATTACATTTAAACTTACTCTACCATTTGTCTGTGCAGTTTGTGCTTCTGCTCCTTGAAATTTCAGGCAAAATATTCAAAAGGAAAGTATTGTTTACATG
Organism: Coregonus lavaretus; assembly: GCF_964263955.1. Classification (NCBI taxonomy): domain Eukaryota; kingdom Metazoa; phylum Chordata; class Actinopteri; order Salmoniformes; family Salmonidae; genus Coregonus; species Coregonus lavaretus. The sequence continues at coordinate 149,957 of NC_140003.1, forward strand.
ACTTTTTAGAGAGCTGGTGCTTTCAGAAAGTATTCATACCCCTTAAGTTATTCCACGTTGTGTTACAGCCTAAATTCAAAATGTATTAAAATTTATTTGTTTTTCCTCACCAATCTACACACAATACCCTATAATGACAAAGTGAAAACGTTTTTTAGAAATGTTTTCAAACAGAAATATCAAATTCAGACGCCTTTGCTATGACACTCTAAATTGAGCTCAGGTGCATCCAATTCCCTTTGATCATCCTTGAGACGTCACAAAAACTTGATTGGAGTCCACCTGTGTCCAATTCAATTGTTTGGACAAGATTTAAAAAGAAACACCTGTCTATATAAGGTCCCACAGTTAACAGTGCATGTCAGAGCAGAAACTATACCATGACGTCCAAGGAACTATCCGTAGATCTCCGAGGTAGAATTGTGATGAGGCATATATCTGGGAAAGGTATAAAACTATTTCTAGAGTGTTGAAGGTTTCCAAGAGCACAGTGATCTCAAACTATGGAACTACCCAGACTTTGCCTAGAGCTGGCCGTCCGACCAAACTGAGCAACCGGGCAAGAAGGACCTTAGTCAGGGATGTGACCAATGACCACAGAACTACAGAGTTCCTCGGCTGAGATGGGAGAACCTATCAGAAGGACAACAGTCTCTACAGCGCTTCAACAATCTGGGCTTTAAGGGAGAGTGGCCAGACTGAAGCCACTCCTGAGAAAGGCACATGACGGCACACCTGGAGTTTGCAAAAAGGCCTGTGAAAGACAGAGCATAAGTCAAAATATTCTGTGGTCTGATGAGACAAAACTTGAACTCTTTGGCCTGAGTGCAAAGAGCTATGTCTGGAAAAAAACAAGGCACAGCTCATCACCCATCTAACACCATCCCTACCGTGAAGCACGGTGGTGGCAGCATCAAGCCATGGGATGCTTTTCAGCTGTAGGGACTGGGAGACTGATAAGGATGGAGGGAACAATGAATGGAGCCAAATACAGGCAAATCCTTGATGAGATCCTGCTTCAGAGTGCAAACAACCTTAGACTGGGGCGAAGATTTACGTTCCAACAGGACAATAACCCCAAGTATACAGGCACATCAACACTGGAATGGCTTCAGAACAAGAATGTGAAAGTCCTTGAGTGGCCCAGCCAAAGCCCACACTTCAATCCCATTGAATTTAACAGGAGTTGAGAAAATCTGCAAGGAATAAATGGGAGAAAATCCCAAAATCCAGATGTGCAAAGCTGATATGCCAAAGGTGCTTCTACAAAGTATCGACTCAGGGATGTGAATATGTATTTCGTTTTCAATAAATGTGCAAACATTTCTAAAAACGTGTTTTCACTTTGTCATTATGGGGTATTGTGTGTAGGGTGAGAAATAATACATTTTGAATTCACATTATAAAAAAAATAAAATGTGGAATAAGTCAAGGGGTATGAATACATTCTGAAGGCACAAGGCACATTCTATGGTTTGGTTAGGCATAAGGAAAAATTAGTTTTATTGGATATTCGGATATTTAAATCTTCCAAAAAATCTATAATAAAACAAAGTGTTCTCCATCCTCCACTGATTCAGAATATTTTCCATTGTCATGAAATGCTAGGTTCAATAGCTATTGATGAGAGAACCGAATATCCTATATAAAACTAATTTGACCTACTGGCAGAAGTACAAACCTCACAGACAACCAGTAGAGTAAGTTTAAATGTAATTGTATTCAACATTCTGGCTGGTAAGGAACATTTACACGATTTTGCACACAAATGTGTCAGGCTGTATATACCAATTAATTGTGTATTACAGCCTGATTGGAAATGCTCTGAGACAGTTTGCGGAATAGGGAGGGGCCGGTTGACCAGTACAGTAATATGTCTGCAACCAAGCTTGAGCAAGATACCAATAGGTATTTAATATTAAATACGATATGTTGTAGCGGTAGCCTATTAAGGGCATTTTAACACAGAATAAATACAAAAATGGGACAGATGCACCTACGGTAGGCTACAAGCCTACAAATGATGTGTGCCCCGCATTTGATGTCCCGTTATTCGGTGTGGCGCATTAGCTACAATGTTACCTATCACCAGGCTATACCGCAGGGATCAGTTATATCGTACAATGTAACACATAACTTATTCATGACCATGATGATGACCATCTTACCTTGATACTTTCTCCATCGAGTTCTAGTGTTTTCTCCCTGAAATCAACCCCGATTGTTGCTTCTGGGTTTTTGAGAAATCTGCCGCCGCAAAACCTATATGTCAAACATGTTTTTCCGACGTTGGAGTCTCCTATCACAATAATCTTGAAAATGTTCGTTTGTAGCCCCTCGTATTCATGATGAGTTGATGATTCTAACAAACCTTCTCCGTTGAAAACGATATCGAAATCTTTTTCATTTTTGTATTCAATTGCCATCGCTCATTTTCTTCAATCTGAAGGAACATCGCGCGAGAGTGTGACCGCAACATCGGGATCAACCCAGAGGAAAACGCGAAGCGAGAGGATTTACTCCTCCCCGCTTTATATTAAATCCTCCCGCGTGAGATAATACCTTTTTTGTGAGGAGGTCTATGAGATAGATTGTAGAATTACGTGAGTCTTAATTGATCAAATAAAAGTTACGTAATGTTTAGGCTGTTACAAATGTAGTGATATAAGTGGATGCACGTGACATTCTGGCAACTTTGAGAAAAACGACATAGTTGTGCCTGTTATTCAAGCGCGTATCTGCCCACTCATTGGCTAGAATGGTCCCACCTGATCTCGCCTCCTCATGCATGCCTTCCATCTTCGAGGACATGCATTTCCATTGTCACAGGACACTTGACTATCTTGTAAATTTAATAGAAAGTCTTAGATCACCCTCAATCAACCACTACGGGAAGGTCTCAATTGCATAATCATCACGTCCTCGCCTCCTTCTCAAAACTCATTGGAGGAGAAGGTCAGAGGGGCGGAACCTCAGAAGAGAGAGGAACGCAAGGGGGATGTGATTGAGATTCTCCCATTGTCACCAACTTCAATATGCCCTGGGAATGATACTTTGAATCATTTTAATAAATCAAGGATATATATTTCGCATCTGAGATCATTCAGCATATGCTTGAGAAATTGTTGAGATGCCTCTAATGCTTTCTGCCGCTTCAGATTTAGTCCAAAGAAATGAGTGACAGAGGAACAACTCAGTCAATTTCAGCAGAAACAGATTTATTTCACAGTAGGGTTTTTTCTACAAACCAACACATGTAGCCTATTAAAACAGCCAAAAAATACATCATTATAAACCAAGCCCTGTGTGCTGATGGTTAAAAGCATGTATCCTAAAAACAGATAAAACATTCCAACTCTGATCTAAGCTCCTCTGGCTGTGTCACATGATATGCACGTCAGAAACAATGAGTGGCAATGACTTTATGAAGGCTATATGATCATTTTTGCAACATGCATGACATTTTCCAGAGAATGGAATTATAACTCTTAAAGAGCAAACAATATTTCAGACGTCAGGCCCTTAAAAATGTGTAGAAACAATAATGCTCTCCATTCTTATCTATATTCTCACACAATGGACATATTAATTACATGAAGCAGAAACACTAGCAGTAAAATAAGGTTAAAATTATTATCACTATTGTGATTTTCATAATACAACAGCATACTTTTACAATCATTTAACTTAAATTCAAAATAAGTTATTTTAATCATGGCATACTGGCTATTGCTCAAGTTTAACCTGAGAGAGTATAGGCCTACATACTGTAGCTTCATACATGTCTTCATCCATGTAATTATATAGTACATACTGTATCATGGAGAAGAATTGCTCAAACCCCCCACACAGGCCTCGAGGCCCCCATTATTAGCCAAATAATGATCATTCTGTGCAAAAATCTCACTTTAGACAGACCCACTGGATGGGCAGTTTCTGTACATATGGTAGAAGTCACCATGTCAGTATAGGTTTTTATGACCTGCTTTGATCCGGAAATACCCTGTGGTCTTCTCTCTGCCTTAATGTCGCCTAATCACTTATCTCACACATTGAGATAGGTGAGAGCAAGGCTTTCGCTACACTGCTTTCAGCAATCTGATCATCTCAGAACAAACAGTGATTATTTCAAGGAGATGAGGAGGGATAGATGCATAAAGTATTCTATTCAAACAGGGCCTAGGTTTATTTGCAAAAACAGAATAAACCTGTCCAGTCTATTCACCAGTGGTCAACTCAAGGAAGAGTTTATTACTTTTTACAAAAGTATGTATTTTTGCTTGCCTGGGCTGATGTTGATTTAAAAAAAAAATAAAAAAATCATACTTTCAAGGTAAGGAAACAAATTAGTAATTTCATTATGAACAATCCCTTTAAGACAGGGGTTGTCATGGATTCAGCCGAGGCTGCTCCTCCTCCTTGCTCGGGCAGGCTTCGGCGTTCGTCGTCCCCGGAGTACTAGCTGCTGCCGATCGATGTTTCGGTGTTTGTCTTGTTTGGTCTTTATCGTTTACACCTGTTTCCCATTATGTTGGATTGTATTCCCTATATTAACCCCTGTCTCTCATTGGTATTTTGTGTGTTATTGTTTTGTTGTCATTCCGGCAGTTCATGTATGTACGGGTCTTTGTGCTTTCCTCCCTGTTTGGAGGTTTGTTGTTTTGTTCGTTGATTTTACTGTGTTCAGTAAAATACGTTGCCGGCCGCTCTGTGTCCTGCTTTTGACTTCGCTACCGCATACACGTCGCGTGACAGGGGTGGCCAATCCTGGCCATGGAGGGCTACAGTGTGTCCAGGCCAGAACAACCAAAACACCTTCATCCTATAGACCTAAATTAGTTAAATTAAGTGTGTTGAGCCAGAACAATTGCTCACACACACTGCAGCCCCCAGTGACAGTAAATGTCCCTCCCTGCTTTAGGACACAGCTAAGAAACAGTGCTTTTGCTAGCAGTTCTCATCTGAGAATGAACATTAGCTCCCAGAGTTCGAGTCTGCATACGTCAGGCCGTCAAAGTCCCAGTCGGCACTAGACCCGCTGTCATTGTCCTCCTCCGTGGCGAAGCGCTGAGCTGAGCCCAAACACGCCAGGTAGACGCGTGTCGAAACACACATGGGACCCAGGGAGGATCCAAACACGGTCGTCACATACTTCCAGCTGTCCCTGGTCGGGTCGTACTAGTGAATGAGAACTCTGTTCTTATTGTGCTGCAGTAAGGTCTGGGTGAGCAGAAGCAGCTTGCCATTGTGCTGAATCACCTGGTAGTTTAGAACCCCTCTATCAATGGGAACATCCCCCATCCTCCTCTACTCCCCTCGGATAGGGCTGTAGGCCTTCAGTACTGGTAAATCTCACAAACAGATGATCTGGTCCTGAAACACACAGGCTTTGTGGAGCTTGTTTCTTCTCAGCGAGCCACAGTGACGCCAGCGGTTCCTTTTGGGCTCGTTTCAGAGCATCCGCCACATGTTGACCACGTAGAGATGGTTGTTGGCCGTCACCGTCTGCATCTTGCCCAGGGAGTGCGGGAGAGTGGCTACGAATGTCTACTGGTTCCTCTGGATGCTGTAACACTCCACCTCCTTCAGTCTGGCATCTGTAGTGGGGTTCCTGCCACCCAGGATGTAAACATGACCACTGAGATAACCGATCCCAGCATGTACCCTTCCCAGCAGCTTCTCTGCTAACTCCTGACAGCAGTTCAGCAGAGGGTTGTACACCCAGAAGTGATTGGAGAGGTGTGAGGCTAGGTACAAATTGTTTTCTGGTGTGGCATGTTCATAGGTGAAAAATGACTCCACAGACAAACTGTTGTAATCCTGACATCCTGACTGGTAAGGCTCATGAGAGGGGACACCATTGCGTAAAGTTCTTCAGAGTAAGGGTTGCAGCACATTATGTTGTCGTTTGGCAGCCCAAAGAAGTTGAGCAACTCTTTGGCACTCATACTATCCTGTGCTTAGGTATGTCTACCCCTGCAGATACTGCAATGCTGTCCTCCTCCACAGACCCTTCAATACATTGTGCAAGGTATTTTATCTATGCCAGGCGTCACCTTAAGGTCGTCCAGGTAAGCTTTGTCCTTGTCTGTAAACAAGCGCCACCGCACACATCGGAACACCTGCAAAGCGTCCTCTGTCTCCTCAGGAACATTGGCCTCGAATCCACTGCAACGCAGCTGAGCACACTTACATTTCACAGTCAACATCCAAGGTGTCTAATGACAGAATCTCTTTCATTTGTCTCAAGTCCAACTCACAAAGCTCTCTACCATTGCTACTTAGTTGGAAAAAGATCCTGGCAATGAAGGCCTGTGCCTTGACTTTTAGATCAGGATTGCCATAAATCTGCAAACTTTAAAATCCCCATGCAGTTGGAGAGGTCCAGCCTCCTGGTCATAAAGCTTGAGCAAGCTTGTCTGATGTACTCGAGCTGCAGCATATTAGCGGCCGTGTATAGCCTTTGCGCATTGCTTTCCGTGATTGTCACCCTACCGGTATAACAGTAGTCGATTATTACAGAAACGGAGACGCGGTCCACGCCGTGTATTTTCACTTTATATTGCGTGCTCTCGTTGAGACCACCTGTGAACATGCTTTTGAAGTAAGTGATGGCAGCAGCAAGAATGTTTCGGTTGCATGGTGGTGCCAGTGCAACCACTTTTGCCAGACTCTCCCACTCAATGATCCAGGGGCGCTTGGTCACATTCTACATGAATGGTAATGTCGGTGAGGAGCTGCGAGTCGTAGAATAATTTCAGTTCTTTTATCAAACCTCTGGCATGATTTACGTCATCCAGCTCCTCAGGACCACTGAAATAACTTAGTATTGAAGCCATTTTAATGAAGATACCGGTGGTCCGTTTTATTGAGGCGCTGTCGATGTCTAGGATTGTGCGTGTTGATCCAAACAACTGTCAATCGTAAATTAGTTTAGAATAAAACATTAATATTGCCAAATCATCAGATGGGAAGCAGCTTAGCTGTAACTAACTGGGACAGCTGTCTGCATACATCCAATGTTGGCTGACTTTGTTGTCGAATGATCAACGTGTATATTATGAATGAAAATGTTAGCATTGAATTTCAATCATTATTCCGATATAGATTGCAAAAATTTTAATAAATGGTCACCCGTTGAATTGATTTGCTATGGTTTATCTTCTAGCCATGGATAAATCCGTCTTGTTCTTAAGACATTATAGTCAGCTACGCTGTAGGCGCAAACAATCTTGCTACGGAATGCACGTGCCACCACATGGCACTGATAGGTTGCGTGCAAACGGGGCTGCATTAAGTATGGTTGAGCAATTTCAATTTCAGGAGGAATGGATACTTTGAAGTTTACTACTTGATTGGGTGATGCAACATTGTAACAATGCACGAAACATTTTATAATCAAGTATTGTCAGCGCATTCAAAAGCCTTCTTATAAATCCCTCTTGAACAAATTTCCGCCATTACTTCATTTTTAAACTACAGACATACAAGTCACCAGACCCAATCACACAGCCTGGTCTCATAGAGTAGACGTAACATAGTAAACGTAATTCTGGGACCCTCAAATAAGTATGATATGTTATGTTTGGTATATATACATAAGAGAGAAGGTTAGGGATAGATCAACATTTACTTGGGGGGTCCAACTCAAGGTGTCATAAAACCCTAACCCTAACCCTAACCCTAACCCTAACCCTAACCCTTCCCAATGTTACAAATATTTTCACATAACCCTCCCCTTGTACTGTAAAAAGAAAACTGCACACCCTCCCCCTAATAGAATTAACTCAAAATAATGTTTACGACTACAAATAACAATAACTGTAGCGACCCTGTGTTTATAAACGTGGATATTGACTTTGCCACTTTAGCTTGCTTTGTGGCACAGGCCATGCCACGCAGGGCTACGGGCCAGAAGGTCTCTAGTTGTGCCGTGATTGGCTCAGTGTTCTGTCACTCATGGGACACTACGTCACTGCAAAATCTAAGGGTAGAGCTCGAAAAGTCAAGCCCCTTGGGTGCTGCCATAGAGTTACATTAGAAGTGCCCATCCAAGAAGGCTCAAGGTCATTGGCCACAGATAAAATGATGTCAAATCACGTTATATCTACAGTAGCTTTGATTGGACTGATCTTGTCAACATCATACTTTCAAAATCTTAGCTAGCAGTCATCAGCATGAATCAAGTCGACAATCTACTGGCAAATCCTTTTTAATCCTTGTCATATGAAGAGAAATTATGAAGAGAAATAATTATAGATAAAACATATTGGTGCTCATCGGCCATTGGACATAAACATTACACAACAAGTTGGAAATCGTAAATTCAACAATGAGTGGTTTGGAAGGAATCAGTGGCTAACTGCAAGCATTGCAAAGCAATCACTAGCCTGCTTTTCAGTGGAGTGGGTGTGTGGTCCCAATTCTGGATTTAAGGGTTTATTTTCCAAGCTTTAAAATGATAAACAGTCAACATTGGCCATGCTGTCAATCCAGCATGATTTCTGCCACACTCAAAACAACTGTTAACTCGGAACTGGGAAATCTGACTACAGGGAGTTCAAGACAACTGGGAACATGGGAAAAAATGAGCTCCGACCAGGAAAATACGTTTTGAACGGTCATCCAACTCGGAATTGTAAGTCGGGAACTCTGGCCTCTTTCTAGAGCTACGACCTGAAGATCAGTGACATCATCATGATTCGATCAGTTGTCTTGAAAGCACCATAAATCCAGAGAATGCCAGAATTTGATGACAAAGTTTGACCATGAAGGACTGCCGCACCACCTTCCTGTTCAAGTGAGCACAACAAGGTGATTCCAAAAATGTATTGTACGCTGCTGCATAAATGATGTAATATGCCAGGGAGATATGTATACTGTAACTAAGAAAGTTATACTAAGTGTATGTTGTGTAGTAAGCTGTTAGTAGCCCATGTGCCTCACACTAATAATTTGGTCTATATTCCCCTCTTAATTTCGCCAACTATTCTGACTTGATGGTGCACATGTAGCCTATAACCTGTTTTAGAGAAATGTAATCATTGAATATTGTAAGAGCTTTCATTGTCTGCTTATATGCCCCCTTTATTTATCCCAAGGTTCTGACTTGATGTACAGGGAGAACCCTGTAAGAACGGCCCATGTTCTGAATTCTGTCGCTGTACATTTCAAAAGTTCTGAACAAATAGTTATATTGACTACGTCTGTCCTAGCTCACTCATTAATGTCTTAATCGAAATTACGGATTGCCTCTTATCCGCTTGTCGTCCCCTTCTGCCATAGTTTGTACATCTCAATTGTCAGTAGAAACCACATTTGTTTAAGCAAGTCAGCCATATCAGCTATGTTTTTTGAAAAGGCAGTAAATTAGGCTGAATGAACTTTTTCGCTGCCAGACAAGGCTCCGCTGAGAGCCAGGTGTAGCAGTGGTAATGTGTTGGGACAGCTTTATGTAGGCCCTAACAGTTTGTGGGCACAGTTTATCACCATTATAGTGCAACTAATGTATTGTTTAGTGTTGTGTTGTTTAGTGACTGTGCATCCCCAATGTTTTTGTTTTGTTTGCCCCACCAAGATTTACATGCTAAAATCGCCACTGATATATACACACAGTACAACGATTTTTAAGTGAACGGGATTGCACAAGAAAGTCGGGAACTTATTTCCATTGTGGTCCCTATTTTTTACATAAATACATCTACAATTACCAGGCAGGTCACCCATGATACAAGTCAGTATTCGACGTCCATCCATGTCTGAGAATGTCGGGAGATTACTTGGAAACCGGCCACTAGGGGCAACAGTGAGCGCTGTTACTTTCAATTAAGCCTTGTGGACAGAGATGGTGGATGGGCGTAAGCATCTGCCGCTGGTCCCAAAGAGCCAGACGTGTATAGCCGTAACTGAATTTTTTGTGACCTTATTTGACCTTTTCTTCTGCTTTAGAGACACGGTTCAATCCCACCCTGGGACACTACTTGTTGACAAATTAAAACTCTAAACAATCACAATACAGTAACTATTGGTCACTCTATTATTATTATTCTAATATGTATTCATTATAGAATTTTGTCAGTTATTAAAGATAATATTGATGATACATTTTGGTTGTTTTAAACTGCACTCTAGAGAGTTGTAGGCCTAGATATTTCCAATCCTAAAATATGTGTGTGTGTGTGTGTGTGTGAAAGAGAGAAGGAGTGTGTGTGCATGTTGTGTTTTATTTTTCCTTGTCAGCCATCTGCTTTTCTGCTTCATAAAAGGCTGAGGTCTGGAACTCCCTCTAGGTCATCTCTCTCTCTCTATTCCTTGGCCTTGATTACCTAACGACTCACCCTGAATTTAATTCCGCTGCTCTATCGATCGCTACATAAATTAATTGTCGAGAAGAAATGTCAGAATGGCCAGAGCAATTTGGATGGGTAGTTAGGGAATGGCCTTGGCACATACAAAATACTTTTGCAGGACAATAAACATATTTGCCTGCCACTCCTGGGAACCCTGTACATACTGTATGTGAGGGCTGTTGGGGCCGTTTCAACTCCAGATGACAAAACGTGCACACACGCCCAGAGGGTTGCAGGTCTGCCGACTTCCTTTTGGTCACTCATTTTAATCAGAGAAATATCCAATAAACCAAAGACGTTGCTTTAACTGTGAATGTACTTTATTGCACAAAATCCTAAAATAAAATGGAGCATATGTAAAATAAATAAGTTATTACTATTTATAAAATAAACAAGTTATAACTATTTATTACTAATATATGTGTGTGTGTGTGTGTGTGTGTGTGTGTGTGTGTTTGTGTGTGTGTGTGTGTGAAAGAGAGGCATGTTTTTAAACTGTACACATTAAGCAATACTGTATTACAAAATTATCAATATACAATATATCACATTTTGATTTGATAGATAATAGTTATGTAGATACAGTGAGGGAAAAAAGTATTTGATCCCCTGCTGATTTTGTACGTTTGCCCACTGACAAAGACATGATCAGTCTATCATTTTAATGCTAGGTTTATTTGAACAGTGAGAGACAGAATAACAACAAAAAAATCCAGAAAAAACGCATGTCAAAAATGTTATAAATTGATTTGCATTATAATGAGGGAAATAAGTATTTGACCCCTCTGCAAAACATGACTTAGTACTTGGTGGCAAAACCCTTGTTGGCAATCACAGAGGTCAGATGTTTCTTGTAGTTGGCCACAAGGTTTGCACACATCTCAGGAGGGATTTTGTCCCACTCCTCTTTGCAGATCTTCTCCAAGTCATTAAGGTTTCGAGGCTAACGTTTGGCAACTCGAACCTTCAGCTACCTCCACAGATTTTCTATGGGATTAAGGTCTGGAGACTGACTAGGCCACTCCAGGACCTTAATGTACTTATTCTTGAGCCACTCCTTTGTTGCCTTGGCTGTGTGTTTTGGGTCATTGTCAAGCTGGAATACCCATCCATGACCCATTTTCAATGCCCTGGCTGAGGGAAGGAGGTTCTCACCCAAGATTTGACGGTACATGGCCCGTCCATCGACCCTTTAATGCGGTGAAGTTGTCCTGTCCCCTTAGCAGAAAAACACCCCCAAAGCATAATGTTTCCACTTCCATGTTTGACGGTGGGGATGGTGTTCTTGGGGTCATAGGCAGCATTCCTTCTCCTCCAAACACGGTGAGTTGAGTTGATGCCAAAGAGCTCGATTTTCATCTCATCTGACCACATCACTTTCACCCAGTTCTGAATCATTCAGATGTTCATTGGCAAACTTCAGACAGGCCTGTATATGTGCTTTCTTGAGCAGGGGGACCTTGCGGGCGCTGCAGGATTTCAGTCCTTCACGGCGTAGTGTGTTACCAATTGTTTTCTTGGTGACTATGGTCCCAGCTGCCTTGAGATCATTGACAAGATCCTCCCGTGTAGTTCTGGGCTGATTCCTCACCATTCTCATGATCATTGCAAATCCACGAGGTGAGATCTTGCATGGAGCCCCAGGCAGAGGGAGATTAACAGTTCTTTTGTGTTTCTTCCAAATGCGAATAATCGCACCAACTGTTGTCACCTTCTCACCAAGCTGCTTGGCGATGGTCTTGTAGCGCATTCCAGCCTTGTGTAGGTCTACAATCTTGTCCCTGACATCCTTGGAGAGCTCTTTGGTCTTGGCCATGATGGAGAGTTTGGAATCTGATTGATTGATTGCTTCTGTGGACAGGTGTATTTTATACAGGTAACAAGCTGAGATTAGGAGCACTCCCTTTAAGAGTGTGCTCCTAATCTCAGCTCGTTACCTGTATAAAAGACAATTGGGAGCCAGAAATCTTTCTGATTGAGAGGGGGTCAAATACTTATTTCCCTCATTAAAATACAAATCAATTTATAACATTTTTGACATGCGTTTTTCTGGATTTTTGTTGTTGTTATTCTGTCTCTCACTGTTCAAATAAACCTACCATTAAAATTATAGACTGATCATTTCTTTGTCAGTGGGCAAATGTACAAAATCAGCAGGGGATCAAATACTTTTTTCCCTCACTGTATGTATAATGGATATGTAAGCCTAGATATCTCCAATCCTAAAATAAAATGGAGCATACATAAAATAAACAAAAAATTAACATTTATTTACATTGGCGCTAATGGGTGTGTGTGTGTGTGTAACACAGAGAGAAATATCATTTTGTGTTTTATTTTTCCTTGTCAGCCACCCATCTCTGCATTGTCAGTCTTGATATGCACAGTGTATGCACAAAGTGACAGTAAGTATGCAGCTCAACAACATGTTTGTGTGTGCATGTCTGTTGGTGCGATTGAGTGAGCGTATGTAATATAATTTGAGCATATGTGTATGTAATATAATTCTGAATTACCTGTATCCATCTGGGAATCCTCAAAAGTTTCTCCCTTTACGGATTTGACAGCTCTACGGCAGTTCCACCTCTAACACCGCCAAAACAACCGCTATGCGGATGTCGGCTATAACATATCTGATTGAATAGAGCCCTTAGTGAAGGAAAGTATGCATGTGTGTTTACAATTACCTGTATCACTTGTCTCGGCCAGTGTAGCAGGTGCGGGGGCAGACGACTGCGGCTGTGAGGGCTGTGGTTGAGCTGATAGAGGTGTAAGATCTAAAAGAGAGAGGCACAATTTTCTTAAGTGAAAATAATTATACAATAAAACAGAGTGAGTGATTGATTGAGTAAGTGTGTATATGTGTGTTTGAAAATTACCTGGACCACATCACACTGCTTCAGGTCCACAAGCCTCTGGAAGTTCCAGCGTGCCACTCCAGGCCTGGAACAGCTCGATGGAGACACGGTTAACTGTCACTCATCTAGCCTGGTTGGCAGATCTGAAAGAATATGAATAAATAATATTATTTTAATGACAAAGCCTTGACTACACACTAACCTAAATTAAGTGTGTGTGTGTATCGGGCAAGCACGCAGCAGACTTCATTTTCCCAACTTCTCATTGTAGTAACCCTTGCACTCTGTGGTGTGTGTGTGTCTGTCTCTCTCCTTATTATTGTGACTGAGAAGTGTGTCAACCTGACCACATCCTTATAGTAGGACATTCAGTGATTAGCTTTGGAAACAATTCCTATCAACAGTGTACAGTAAAAAGGATATCAAACATTCAGATCTGGATTGACAAGTAGGCTAAATCATGTGAACTTACAAAACCTCTAGGCCTTAGTCTACACTCAAGTTAAATAAAGGATGCAGGACCTGAGCCCTAGGACCATGCCTCAGGACTACCTTGCCTGACGAGTCCTGGCTGTCCCTGTCCCCAGTCCACCTGGTCGTGCTGCTGATCCAGTCTCTACGGTTTCTGCCTGCGGCTATGGAACCCTGACCTGCTCAAGGCTCACCGGAGGTGCTACCATGTCACGGACCTGCTGTTTGACCCTGTCTCTCTCTACCGGACCTGCTGTGTCAACCTCTAAACGCTCGCTTTTGAAAAGCCAACTGGCATTTACTCCTGAGGTGTTGAACTATTACACCCTCTATAGCAGAGGTGTCAAACTCATTCCATGGAGGGCCGAGTGTCTGCAGGTTTTGCTTTTTCCTTTCAATTAAGATCTAGACAACCAGGTGAAGGGAGTTCCTTACTAATTAGTGAACTTAATTCTTCCATCAAGTACAAAGATGGAGTGAAAACCCACAGACATTCAGCCCTCCGTGGAATGAGTTTGACATGTGCTCTATAACCACTGTGTGTCAAGTGTCAATGTGCAGCGGTAGGACGGAGTCAGGCGCAGGACACAGAACTGAGTAATCGACGTACTTTACTAGAAAAAAACACTAATTTCCACTCAGGGAAAACACACCAGCTCACATAAGTCTTAGACACAAAACAAAGAACAAACACGCACAAAACCATGTGGGAACCAGAGGGTTAAATAGGGAAATAATATAATGTAATGGGAACCAGGTGTGTACAATCAAGAAAAAACAAATGGAAAAAGAAACGTAGATCGGTGGCAGCTAGAAAGCCGGTGACGACGACCGCCGAACGCCGCCCGAACAAGGAGAGGCACCAACTTCAGCGGAAGTCATGACACTGTGATTATTTTTCAACCCTGCTGGTCATCTATGAACGTTTAAACGTCTTAAAGAACGATCTGGCTTAAATATATGTACTCTTAATCTCCACCAGCACAGCCAGAAGCGGACTGGCCACTCCTTGGAGCCTGTTTGCAATCTTTAGTTGAAGTCGGAAGTTTACATACGCTTAGGTTGGAGTCATTAAAACTCGTTTTTCAACCACTCCACAAATTTCTTGTTAACAAACTATAGTTTTGGCAAGTCGGTTAGGACCTCTACTTTGTGCATGACACAATTAATTTTTCTGACAATTGTTTACAGACAGATTATTTCACTTATATGTCACACCCTGGCTCTGGGACTCTATATGTTGAGCCAGGGTGTGTTCATTCTATGTGTTCATTTTCTATGTTGGGTGTTCTAGGTTGTGTATTCTATGTTGGCCAGAGTGGCTCCCAATCAGAGGCAACGAGTGTCAGCTGTTGTGGGTTGTCTCTGATTGGGAGCCATATTTAAACTGTATGTTTTCCCTTGGGTGTTGTGGGTTTTTGTTCCGTGTCGGTATGTTTAACCGTGGACTTCACGAGTCGTGTTTTGTTAGTACTTTAATTAAATAAAGTCATGTTTGTTTCACACGCTGCGCCTTGGTCTACTCACTCCTACGACGATCGTGACAGAAAAACCCACCATACAATGACCAAGCAGCGTGTCCAGGAACACACGCAGGAGGTGACGCTGGTGGATGTCCTCCTCGGTTGGGGGCAGATTACCGAGGAGGAGGCCGTCCGGTACCGGAGGGCTATGAAGGGGGAGACCCAGGCAGGAGAGGAGCAGCGGCGTCAGCAGTGCCATCGTCGGACGGACGAGAGGCACCCCCAATAATTTTTTAGGGGGGGGCACACGGCATGGGCGACTGGGCAGCAGGAGGCTGCCACAGGGCGAAATAGGAGACGAGGAGAGAAGGCCACCGGGTTTTGGGGGCCAGAAGGCAGGTTGGCGGAGCCTGGATGGAGAGCAGAGCCAACTCCCCGTACTCAGGCATGGCAGCATGAGACTGGGCAGGTTCCGCGGTATGCGGAGCTGCGCACTGTGCCACGAGTGGTCCGGCATAGTCCGGTACGTCCTGTGCGAGCACCCCGCACGTGTTGTGCGAAGGTGGGCATGCAGCCAGGACGGAGTGTGCCGGCTCAGCGCTCGTGGCCTCCAGTGCCTCTCCTCGGTCCCGGATATCCTGCGCCAGTGTCACGTGCTGTTATGCCAGTACGGGTACACAGCCCTGTACGTCCTGTGCTGATGCCTCACACAGAGTGTGTGAAGGTAGGCATTCAGCCAGGACGGGTTGTGGCAGCTCTTCACTCCAGGTCTCCTATCCGTCTCCATAGCCCAGTCCGGCCTGTCCCTGCTCCACGCACCAAGCCTACGGTGTGCGTCGCCAGCCCTGTCCGGCCTGTCCCTGCTCCACGCACCAAGCCTACGGTGTGCGTCGCCAGCCCTGCCCGGCCTGTTCCTGCTCCACGCACCAAACCTACGGTGTGCGTCGTCAGCCCAGCCCGGCCTGTTCCTGCTCCACGCACCAAACCTACGGTGTGCGTCGCCAGCCCAGCCCGGCCTGTTCCTGCTCCACGCACCAAGCCTACGGTGTGCGTCGCCAGCCCAGCCCGGCCTGTTCCTGCTCCACGCACCAAGCCTACGGTGTGCGTCGACAGCCCTGCCCGGCCTGTCCCTGCTCCACGCACCAAGCCTACGGTGTGCGTCGACAGCCCTGCCCGGCCTGTTCCTGCTCCACGCACCAAGCCTACGGTGTGCGTCGCCAGCCCAGTCCGGCCTGTCCCTGCTCCACGCACCAAGCCTACGGTGTGCGTCGCCAGCCCTGTCCGGCCTGTCCCTGCTCCACGCACCAAGCCTACGGTGTGCGTCGTCAGCCCAGCCCGGCCTGTCCCTGCTCCACGCACCAAGCCTACGGTGTGCGTCGTCAGCCCAGCCCGGCCTGTCCCTGCTCCACGCACCAAGCCTACGGGGTGCGTCGCCAGCCCTGTACGGCCTGTCCCTGCTCCACGCACCAAGCCTACGGTGTGCGTCGTCAGCCTGGTCCAGCCCGTTCCTGCCACTCGCACCAAGCCAGGGGTGCGAGTCGTCAGCCTGGTCCAGCCCGTTCCTGACACTCGCACCAAGCCAGGGGTGCGAGTCGTCAGCCTGGTTCAGCCCGTTCCTGCTACTCGCACCAAGCCCGGGGTGCGAGTCGTCAGCCTGGTAAGACCGGTCAGCTGCTCCACAACGGAGCGTAAGCAATCCGCTCCGTCAATGTCCAGTCCAGATCCAGCCAGCGGGGTCAGACCGGACCAGGGGCGCTATGGGGGGTTGATTGGAGGGTGGTGGGCAAGGCCGGAGCCAGAACCGCCGCCGAGGAGGTATGCCCACCCAGCCCTCCCCTGTTTAGCTCTTATTGAGGCGCGGTCGCAGTCCGCCTTTAGGGGGGGGTACTGTCACACCCTGGCTCTGGGACTCTATATGTTGAGCCAGGGTGTGTTCATTCTATGTGTTCATTTTCTATGTTGGGTGTTCTAGGTTGTGTATTCTATGTTGGCCAGAGTGGCTCCCAATCAGAGGCAACGAGTGTCAGCTGTTGTGGGTTGTCTCTGATTGGGAGCCATATTTAAACTGTATGTTTTCCCTTGGGTGTTGTGGGTTTTTGTTCC
The DNA here is from genome assembly GCF_964263955.1 of Coregonus lavaretus. Classification (NCBI taxonomy): domain Eukaryota; kingdom Metazoa; phylum Chordata; class Actinopteri; order Salmoniformes; family Salmonidae; genus Coregonus; species Coregonus lavaretus. The sequence continues at coordinate 167,201 of NC_140003.1, forward strand.
GTGTCGGTATGTTTAACCGTGGACTTCACGAGTCGTGTTTTGTTAGTACTTTAATTAAATAAAGTCATGTTTGTTTCACACGCTGCGCCTTGGTCTACTCACTCCTACGACGATCGTGACAGAAAAACCCACCATACAACGACCAAGCAGCGTGTCCAGGAACACACGCAGGAGGTGACGCTGGTGGATGTCCTCCTCGGTTGGGGGCAGATTACCGAGGAGGAGGCCGTCCGGTACCGGAGGGCTATGAAGGGGGAGACCCAGGCAGGAGAGGAGCAGCGGCGTCAGCAGTGCCATCGTCGGACGGACGAGAGGCACCCCCAATAATTTTTTAGGGGGGGGCACACGGCATGGGCGACTGGGCAGCAGGAGGCTGCCACAGGGCGAAATAGGAGACGAGGAGAGAAGGCCACCGGGTTTTGGGGGCCAGAAGGCAGGTTGGCGGAGCCTGGATGGAGAGCAGAGCCAACTCCCCGTACTCAGGCATGGCAGCATGAGACTGGGCAGGTTCCGCGGTATGCGGAGCTGCGCACTGTGCCACGAGTGGTCCGGCATAGTCCGGTACGTCCTGTGCGAGCACCCCGCACGTGTTGTGCGAAGGTGGGCATGCAGCCAGGACGGAGTGTGCCGGCTCAGCGCTCGTGGCCTCCAGTGCCTCTCCTCGGTCCCGGATATCCTGCGCCAGTGTCACGTGCTGTTATGCCAGTCATGTTTGTTTCACACGCTGCGCCTTGGTCTACTCACTCCTACGACGATCGTGACATTATAATTCACTGTATCACAATTCCAGTGGTCAAAAGTGTACATACACTAAATTGACTGTGACTTTAAACAGCTTGGAAAATTCCAGAAAATTATGTCATGGCTTTAGAAGCTTCTGATAGGTTAATTGACATAATTTGAGTCAATTGGAGGTGTACCTGTGGATGTATTTCAAGGCCTACCTTCAAACTCAGTGCCTCTTTGCTCGACATCATGGGAAAATCAAAAGAAATCAGCCAAGACCTCAGAAAAAAATGTGTAGATCTCCACAAGTCTGGTTTATCCTTTGGAGCAATTTCTAAACGCCTGAAGGTACCACGTTCATCTGTACAAACAACAGTACGCAAGTAAAAACACCATGGGACCACGCAGCCGTCATACAGCTCAGAAAGGAGACGCGTTCTGTCTCCTAGAGATTAACGTACTTTGGTGCGAAAAGTGCAAATCAATCCCAGAACAACAGCAAAGGACCTTGTGAAGATGCTGGAGGAAACAGGTACAAAAGTATCTATATCCACAGTAAAACGAGTCCTATATCGACATAACCTGAAAGGCCGCACAGCAAAGAAGAAGCCACTGCTCCTAAACCGCCATAAAAAAGCCAGACTCCGGTTTGCAACTGCACATGGGGACAAAGATCGTACTTTTTGGAGAAATGTCCTCTGGTCTGATTAAACAAAAATATAACTGTTTGGCCATAATGACCATCGTTATGTTTGGAGGAAAATGGGGATGGCTTGCAAGCCCAAGAACAGCATCCCAACCGTGAAGCACGGCGGTGACAGCATCATGCTGTGGGGGTGCTTTGCTGCAGGATGGACTGGTGCACTTCACAAAATAGATGGCATCATGAGGAAGAAAAATTATCTGGATATATTGAAGCAACATCTCAAGACATCAGTCAGGAAGTTAAAGCTTGGTCGCAAATGGGTCTTCCAAATGGACAATGACCCCAAGCATACTTCCAAAGTTGTGGCAAAATGGCTTAAGGACAACAAAGTCAAAGTATTGGAGTGGCCTTCACAAAGCCCTGACCTCAATCCTATAGAAAGTGTTTGGGCAGAACTGAACAAGCGTGTGCAACAAGAAGGCCTACAAACCTGACTCAGTTACACCAGCTCTGTCAGGAGTAATGGGCCAAAATTCACCCGACTTACAGTGGGGAAAAAAAGTATTTAGTCAGCCACCAATTGTGCAAGTTCTCCCACTTAAAAAGATGAGAGAGGCCTGTAATTTTTATCATAGGTACACGTCAACTATGACAGACAAATTGAGAATTTTTTTTCCAGAAAATCACATTGTAGGATTTTTAATGAATTTATTTGCAAATTATGGTGGAAAATAAGTATTTGGTCACCTACAAACAAGCAAGATTTCTGGCTCTCACAGACCTGTAACTTCTTCTTTAAGAGGCTCCTCTGTCCTCCACTCGTTACCTGTATTAATGGCACCTGTTTGAACTTGTTATCAGAATAAAAGACACCTGTCCACAACCTCAAACAGTCACACTCCAAACTCCACTATGGCCAAGACCAAAGAGCTGTCAAAGGACACCAGAAACAAAATTGTAGACCTGCACCAGGCTGGGAAGACTGAATCTGCAATAGGTAAGCAGCTTGGTTTGAAGAAATCAACTGTGGGAGCAATTATTAGGAAATGGAAGACATACAAGACCACTGATAATCTCCCTCGATCTGGGGCTCCACGCAAGATCTCACCCCGTGGGGTCAAAATGATCACAAGAACGGTGAGCAAAAATCCCAGAACCACATGGGGGGACCTAGTGAATGACCTGCAGAGAGCTGGGACCAAAGTAACAAAGCCTACCATCAGTAACACACTACGCCGCCAGGGACTCAAATCCTGCAGTGCCAGACGTGTCCCCCTGCTTAAGCCAGTACATGTCCAGGCCCGTCTGAAGATTGCTAGAGTGCATTTGGATGATCCAGAAGAGGATTGGGAGAATGTCATATGGTCAGATGAAACCAAAATATAACTTTTTGGTAAAAACTAAACTCGTCGTGTTTGGAGGACAAAGAATGCTGAGTTGCATCCAAAGAACACCATACCTACTGTGAAGTATGGGGGTGGAAACATCATGCTTTGGGGCTGTTTTTCTGCAAAGGGACCAGGACGACTGATCCGTGTAAAGGAAAGAATGAATGGGGCCATGTATCGTGAGATTTTGAGTGAAAACCTCCTTCCATCAGCAAGGGCATTGAAGATGAAACATGGCTGGGTCTTTCAGCATGACAATGATCCCAAACACACCGCCCGGGCAACGAAGGAGTGGCTTCGTAAGAAGCATTTCAAGGTCCTGGAGTGGCCTAGCCAGTCTCCAGATCTCAACCCCATAGAAAATCTTTGGAGGGAGTTGAAAGTCCGTGTTGCCCAGCGACAGCCCCAAAACATCACTGCTCTAGAGGAGATCTGCATGGAGGAATGGGCCAAAATACCAGCAACAGTGTGTGAAAACCTTGTGAAGACTTACAGAAAACGTTTGACCTGTGTCATTGCCAACAAAGGGTATATAACAAAGTATTGAGAAACTTTTGTTATTGACCAAATACATATTTTCCACCATAATTTGCAAATAAATTCATTAAAAATCCTACAATGTGATTTTCTGGATTTTTTTCCTCATTTTGTCTGTCATAGTTGACGTGTACCTATGATGAAAATTACAGGCCTCTCTCATCTTTTTAAGTGGGAGAACTTGCACAATTGGTGGCTGACTAAATACTTTTCCCCCCACTGTATTGTGGGAAGCTTGTGGAAGGCTACCTGAAACGTTTGACCCAAGTTAAACAATTTAAAGGCAATGCTACCAAATACTAATTGAGTGTATGTAATCTTCTGACCCACTGGGAATGTGATGAAAGGAGTAAACGCAGAAATAAATCATTCTCTCTGCTATTATTCTGACATTTCACATTCTTAAAATAAAGTGGTGATCCTAACTGACCTAAGACAGGGAATTTTTACTAGGATTATATGTCAGGAATTGTGAAAAACTGAGTTTAAATGTATTTGGCTAAGGTGTATGTAAACTTCCGACTTCAACTGTAAGTGTATCCTAACACATTAAAACTAATTCCGCGTTGTTTTAACCATAATATCTATTTAAAGCAGTTATCTTGCGATTGTATAAGCAATACCATGGTATGCTGAAAATAGTTTCAACATCTTTAGTTACTAATGTATACTAATGACTTACTTAAATCACTCAGTCATCTTATAAATCATAACCAAAACCAAATTAATTATTCCAACTAAAGTTAGAATGACAATTCTTAGTGATTCACATTGGTCCTATCACTCAAAGTTAAAAATCCTCAACTTAGCGCACATTACCACTGTCAGAATGTACACTTATATTAACATACAGTATAACTATCCAGAATTCTAGTATTATCTTCCTCATCATGAGAATAACCACAGATCATTATCACAATGCATGTTTAATCCAAATTACTATAAATTTAGCAGTGTATATACCTCCTACGTCAACCTCATACCCAAATTACCAAATTTAGATAAGTCCAAATTAATTATGGACACAGCTGAACAACCCTGTCCTTCCCCGGCACTCAATCTTCTGGTGTGTCTTCATTATGTTCTTCAGATAGCTTCATAGTTCAAAATGGATGGCCCATGATAATGTCCCAATTTCAATGTCTCACTCAAGCAGCTACCATCTCTATCCCCCATTCTGTCTCGTCCATTTGCCAACCAGTATACCAGTAACATGAGAAATGTTGTATTTGAACGGATCTCTCTCCATGCCCACTCCAAGTGGACTCCTGTCCTACTCCCGAGAGACAAGCATGAGAGAAAAGCAGTTGATAGCTTCGATTGGATGCTGTACATCGGTTGCAGGTAGAGGTGGTGCCGGACAGGACCGTCTTCAACGCCTTTGTTGCTCATCTTCAGCCGGTTTAGAGGGGGTTTGAGGTTCACAACGTTCTTGACCAAATGATCCCCGCTATGCATCATGACACCATCTGTAGTTACCTTGAGAGAGGACAGATCATAACAGTTTAGTTGAGTTCATATCTGATCCAAGAAATCCATATAAGTATTGATTAAATGACAAATTATTATTTTTACCAATTATTCTTAATACCAATTTCCAAAATACTCCCCTTATCACACTGTCGATTACACCTCAGAGTCACAGGACCATGACGTAAGACCTCCAATACAACGAGAGAAATGGCGAACAAATCAGCAGACCCAATCTGGTGAGATTTACATTGAAACAAAAAAGAACAAACACAACAATACACTCCTCCACATATCCTTCGATACATTCTTACATATCACTCAAGGTGTGTAAACTGCAATCCAAACCTCAAAGGACTAGTAATTACCCATTGTGACACATGACTCATAGTGTGAGTACAGTATAAAAACGAAATAACACCACTACTGGTTTAAAAACAAATCGAATAATAAACACTACCCTTAATAACTCTATAAAGAAAACAAAACTTGTATCCATACAGTCATAAGAAAATAGACTTAAAAACTCCTATCCTTAATGAAAGGCAACGCCCTCTCATTCTTCCCATGAACCACAATAGAAATATGGCTATTAACTATTAAGATTATTATAAATAACCTTCAAATCAGTATTATAAATTACCTTAAATTCGTCAGCCAATGTCTCTCGGCTTTCCAGTGAGGGTGATCAAATCACACTAGAAAGTCAGGACAGAGGTCAGAGGTCATTCAAATCCTTCAATGAAGTGTTTAATTCTATAGTAGACTATTCACCAAAAAATATTCAACCATTCATACATTTCGTATCCCAAGTGTACAGTAAGTCCTTACTACAATTATTTTCAAAAGAAATCACGTGTTTAATTAGAACTCACTCATAAAATAAAACTTCAGAAAATTACATGTGTGTGTGCCTTTAAGACTCAGGAATCTTTCCACAGAGAGAGATAATTAAACCCCCATTCTTCTGGAACAGAAAGTTGACATGTTGTTAACATTCAGTTATAATCAGCAATCCAAAAATAGTGATTACACACAAAACATAATGCAGATAATTCCACTGTTCTACCTCACATCAATAATCGTTTGTTTCAATCTAATTCCTCATGACTACTCCAGAATAGAATGTCCTAAAATCTCTCACAAGATTAAAACCACCCAAGGTTCTCTGAGTTTGCAAGGAGCATCCCTAATTGATTTTTATTTTATTTTTTATTTCACCTTTATTTAACCAGGTAAGCCAGTTGAGAACAGGTTCTCATTTACAACTGCGACCTGGCCAAGATAAAGCATAGTAGTGCAATAAAAAAACAACACAGAGTTACATATGGGGTAAAAAACATAAAGTCAGAAATACAACAGAAAATATATATACAGTGTGTGCAAATGTAGCAAGTTATGGAGGTAAGGCAATAAATAGGCTATAGTGCAGAATAGTTACAATAGTATTAACACTGGAATGCTAGATGTGCAAGAGATTATGTGCAAATAGAGATACTGGGGTGCAAAAGAGCAAAATAAATAACAATATAGGGATGAGGTAGTTGGGTGGGCTAATTTCAGATGGGCTGTGTACAGGTGCAGTGATCGGTAAGGTGCTCTGACAACTGATGCTTAAAGTTAGTGAGGGAGATAAGAGTCTCCAGCTTCAGAGATTTTTGCAATTCGTTCCAGTCATTGGCAGCAGAGAACTGGAAAGAATGGCGGCCAAAGGAGGTGTTGGCTTTGGGAATGACCAGTGAGATATACCTGCTGGAGCGCAGACTACGGGTGGATGCTGCTATGGTGACCAATGAGCTAAGATAAGGCGGGGATTTGCCTAGTAGCGATTTATAGATGGCCTGGAGCCAGTGGGTTTGACGACGAACATGTAGTGAGGACCAGCCAACAAGAGCGTACAGGTCACAGTGGTGGGTAGTGTATGGGGCTTTGGAGACAAAACGGATCGCACTGTGATAGACTACATCCAATTTGCTGAGTAGAGTGTTGGAGGCTATTTTGTAAATGACATCGCCGAAGTCAAGGATCGGTAGGATAGTCAGTTTTACGAGGGCATGTTTGGCAGCATGAGTGAAGGAGGCTTTGTTGCGAAATAGGAAGCCGATTCTAGATTTAACTTTGGATTGGAGATTCTTTATGTGAGTCTGGAAGTTGAGTTTACAGTCTAACCAGACACCTAGGTATTTGTAGTTGTCCACATACTCTAGGTCAGACCCGTCAAGAGTGGTGATTCTAGTCTGGTGGGCGGGTGCCAGCAGCGTTCGATTGAAAAGCATGCATTTAGTTTTACTAGTGTTTAAGAGCAGTTGGAGGCTACTGAAGGATTGTTGTATGGCATTGAAGCTCATTTGGAGGTTTGTTAACACAGTGTCCAATGAAGGGCCAGATGTATACAAAATGGTGTCGTCTGCGTAGAGGTGGATCTGAGAGTCACCAGCAGCAAGAGCGACATCATTGATATACACGGAGAAAAGTGTCGGCCCAAGAATTGAACCCTGTGGCACCCCCATAGAGACTGCCATAGGTCCAGACAACAGGCCCTCCGATTTGACACACTGAACTCTATCTGAGAAGTAGTTGGTGAACCAGGCGAGGCAGTCATTTGAGAAACCAAGGCTATTTAGTCTGCCAATAAGAATGCGGTGGTTGACAGAGTCGAAAGCCTTGGCCAGGTCGATGAAGACGGCTGCACAGTACTGTCTATTATCAATCGCAGTTATAATATCGTTTAGGACCTTGAGCGTGGCTGAAGTGCACCCGTGACCAGCTCGGAAACCGGATTGCATAGCGGAGAAGGTACGGTGGTATTCGAAATGGTCGATTATCTGTTTGTTAACTTGGCTTTCGAATACTTTCGAAAGGCAGGGCAGGATGGATATAGGTCTGTAGCAATTTGGATCTAGAGTGTCACCCCCTTTGAAGAGGGGGATGACCGCGGCAGCTTTCCAATCTCTGGGGATCTCAGACGTTATGAAAGAGAGGTTGAACAGACTAGTAATAGGGGTAGCGACAATTTCGGCGGCTAGTTTTAGAAAGAAAGGGTCCAGATTGTCTAGCCCAGCTGATTTGTAGGGGTCCAGATTTTGCAGCGCTTTCAAAACATCAGCTGTCTGAATTTGTGTGAAGGAGAAGCGGGGGGGGCATGGGCAAGTTGCAGCAGAGGGTGCAGAGTTGGTGGCCGGGTTAGTGGTAGCCAGATGGAAAGCATGGCCAGCTGTAGCAAAATGCTTGTTGAAATTCTCGATTATTGTAGATTTATCGGTGGTGATAGTGTTTCCTAGCCTCAGTGCAGTGGGCAGCTGGGAGGAAGTGCTCTTATTCTCCATGGAATTTACAGTGTCCCAAAACTTTTTGGAGTTAGTGCTACAGGATGCAAATTTCAGTTTGAAAAAGTTAGCCTTTGCTTTCCTGACTGCTTGTGTATATTGGTTCCTAACTTCCCTGAAAAGTTGCATATCGCGGGGGCTATTTGATGCTAATGCTGTACGCCACAGGATGTTTTTGTGCTGGTCAAGGGCAGTCAAGTCTGAGGAGAACCAGGGGCTATATCGGTTCTTAGTTCTGTATTTTTTGAATGGGGCATGTTTATTTAAGATTGAGAGGAAATTACTTTTAAGGAACAACCAGGCATCCTCTACTGACGGAATGAGATCTATATCCATCCAGGATACCTGGGCCAGGTCAATTAGGAAGGCCTCCTCGCTAAAGTGTTTTAGGGAGCGTTTGACAGTGATGAGGGGTGGTCGTTTGACCGCGGACCCGTTACGGACGCAGGCAATAAGGCAGTGATCGCTGAGATCCTGGTTGAAGACAGCTGAGGTATATTTAGAGGGTATGTTAGTCAGGATGATATCTATGAGGGTACCCATGTTTACGGATTTAGGGTTGTACCTGGTAGGTTCGTTGATAATTTGCGTGAGGTTGAGGGCATCTAGCTTGGATTGTAGGATGGCTGGGGTATTAAGCATATCCCAATTTAGGTCACCAAGCAGTACAAACTCTGAGGATAAATGGGGGGCAATCAATTCACATATGGTGTCCAGGGCACAGCTGGGGGCTGAGGGGGGTCTGTAGCAAGCGGCAACAGTGAGAGACTTATTTCTGGAAAGGTGGATTTTTAGAAGTAGAAGCTCAAACTGTTTGGGCACAGACCTGGATAGTATGATAGAGCTCTGCAGGCTATCTCTACAGTAGATTGCAACTCCACCCCCTTTGGCAGTTCTATCTAGACGGAAAATGTTATAGTTGGGGATGGAAATTTCAGAATTTTTGGTGGCCTTCCTGAGCCAGGATTCAGACACTGCTAGAACATCAGGGTTGGCAGAGTGTGCTAACGCAGTGAATAACTCAAACTTAGGAAGTAGACTTCTGATATTTATGTGCAAGAAACCAAGACTTTTGCGATTACAGAAGTCATCAAATGATAGCGCCTGGGGAGTAGGAGTGATACTGAGGGCTGCAGGGCCTGGGTTAGCCTCTACATCACCAGAGGAACAGAGGAGGACTAGAATAAGGATACGGCTAAAGGCTTTAAGAACTGGTCTTCTAGTGCGTTGGGTACATAGAATAAAGGGGGCAGATTTCCGGGTGTTATAGAAAAGATTCAGGGCATTATGTACAGACAAGGATATGGAAGGATATGAGTAAAGTGGAGGTAACCCTAAGCGTTGGGTAACAATGAAAGAGATAGCATCGCTAGAGTCATCAATTGAGTCGGTCTCCGCGTGTATAGGGGGAGGTGCGAAGGAGCTAACTAAGGCAGGTTTAGCTAGGCTGGGGGGTCTACAGTGATATAGTACAATTAGAAATAACCGAAACAACAATAAACTAACCATGTTTGGGCTGAGGCTAAACATAAACAGGATGTAGTACCGTAAAAAGGAACAGTCCAGCAGATATCAGCTGTATAGCTGAGTTATCATAAGGTCCGGTGGTGAAGCACTAGTAAGAGGCTACGGCTAGCGTGTGCTAGCGGGCCAGGGCTAGCAGATGGATGGAATCTTCGTGGTTAACGTCGTAACCACATCAGACGATTTCGTCGGCAGACCAGTCGTGTACGATCGGCGGGGCTCCGTGTCAACACTAGGTGGTCCCGTCCGGTTGACAGAGAGGTAGATAGCCGGGAGATGGGCGATGGGCCTAGCTCAGGATGATTAGCCAGACCACAGCGTCCGTTTTGTTGTAGCTGGCTGGTGGTAGCTAGCTGGTAGCGATGAAATCCGGAGTTAAAGGTCCAGTGATTCAGTGATTCCGGCGGAAAAACTGATATGTTCTGGGTCGATAACGCGCTGTGCAGACTGGCCGAATATCCGGTGATCAATGTCCAGTGATTAAAATTAATCCCGCAGAAAAAAATCCAATGTCCTGAGTGAAACACCGCTAGCTGTGGCTAATAGCAAGTAGCTAGTTCAGTAGCTAGTTCAGTTTAGTGAGTAAGAGGCCACGGCTAGCGTGTGCTAGCGGGCCAGAGCTATCAGATGGATGGAATCTTCGTGGTTAACGTCGTAACCACATCAGACGATTTCGTCGGGCCGAATATCCGGTGATCAATGTCCAGTGATTAAAATTAATCCCGCAGAAAAAATCCAATGTTTTGGGTGAAACACCGCTAGCTGTGGCTAATAGCAAATAGCAAGTAGCTAGTTAGCTGGCTAGCTAGTTTCAACTGGAGATTCTAGATTCTAAATAAAGGTAAGTCAAGGTAAGTCAATAATAGAATCCGTTCCACATTGAGTGAGGCGGGTTGCAGGAAAGTATATCTTGTAGAAGGATGAAAAGTCTGATAGGGAAATATGTACGAAAAAATAGGGTATTTACAGGCTATTTACAGACAGACGATAAAAAACACAACTGCACTACTACGCCATCTTGGATAAAAAAAATAAAAAATTACCCTTTAGACTTCATTTTAGACTTCATTTTCTGTAATTCACACAAGGATTATTATTCAACCCCAAAATCGTCTCGATTTGCTCCCATGTCAAATTATCGTGGTATCGTTACTGGATCAACGACATAGGAAATAGCTGTTTCGCCTTAGATTGTTCCTGTCACCCCTTTAAATGTCATATTTTATTCAGTCACCAATATAATCAATAATATTATTATTATTATTATTATTAATTACTCCGCGTAAGGAATCAGTGATATTTGATCCCAGGCATCTATTAAAAAAGTTGTTTGAGATGTTGTCTCCTATGTCTCCCTTAACATACATACTGTAGGGGACTTCCATCAGTCCTGGAAGAGAGAATCTCACTCAAGACACATCAGATAATAGCGTGTTCCATTAAGTGGATAGACACCTTCTAAACTAAACAAACCCATAACCCCTTTCCGGTAATCTAATCATCGCAACCTGTTGCATTGATTTAGTAAAAATATAAACCTGTTGATTAACAAATCTAGAACCTTCAAAAAGTTGGTGCTGTCCCATCAGCATAATGGTCAAAACTAACTGCAATTCACTTTAACATATTGTATTAACAGAACCCCCAAATTGACACCATGTATTGATCATTGAAATGCGGCGCGATACAAAGTTTGACTATTTGTAAACATCATTCATGCTCTCGTCCATACAGTACATACAGCCAATTTCAATGTTACCTAATATCCCCTCTCCTTGATTCTCACAAAGGCAATCAAGCTCCCAAGCTAACTGGCTAAAGATGGCAAACTTGCTAGCTACTTTCCAGACATACCACTCCACTCACCCTAGCGGAGCTGGTTTTGAAATTCATGTTATCAAGTAATATCATGGCCACAGTTCTATCACAATTGCCAATCTGCTGTTATTAGAAGTCATTACATTTAGGTAACTGCCCCCTTCTAATTAGGCTACAGGTAATACAACAAACATCTGTTGTATTTGGACGAGCATACATTCAATTTGTATCCATAGTATGAATATTCAATTTAGTGATTGAAATTACGACCCCATTCACAGTAGTTTAATCTAGCAAACCATTAGGCAACGCAAAAAATTACTACCTCAAAATCTTCTCGCAATTCCGGTGCATAAGTGAGTCTTTCAATTTGAACCAAGCAAGCTGCTAAATCGTCCAGTCTACATCACAAAACCAACACTGGCTGCAGTATCTGTCTAAGCACCAAATACCAACAGTTAAATTACAATCAGAAACCCAGATTTTAGTCAGTAACACAGCACATTCATATAATGCTTAACCTTATCTCTATCAAATGGTCCATAAACGGCACCAACTCAGAAAACTTTTATTTATTGTTTCCCATCCCTCACGTACGTCTATGTTTGTGTGCGCAAGTTAGTATATGAATATTATTCCAATTATTACTGTTTCAAATCTCTAGTAATCGATTACACACACATAATATCCATCATATTTTCATATATTCACATAATCCATATAGAACGTTAGAAATTCTTAGGTACTCACATCAACCAATCCATTCGTGTTTTTTTACGATTCTCAATCGACACAAATCAGCTTCTTCAAACATACTCCCAGCTTGTTGAGGACTTGAACCTCGTAACAAAGGACTCTAACCTTTAACCAACACTTTTAAGAGACTCAAACCCGCTCTTTATAATGTGTTTTTACACATTAATGGACTCAAACCCGCTCTATTATCCTTTGTTTACCACTCATTTATCTGAACACACCCTATTTTGAATCACAGCACCATGTCATTGTCTAATTCGATATTCCTCTTACATATTTTTACATACTTGAATACCACTCATCTTCCCCCTCCAAAATATTGAATTTTAAACATTCTTTATAGCTCAGCTTTACCACAGATTTGAACACGGTTCGGCCGTCAACTGTATCCTGTTCGTAGACGCCAATTGTTATGATGAGTTGTCTGGTATCAAGGAATTCAATATGCAAGAAGATACTTAAACACTTAGATGGAGAGTTAATACATGTATTTAATATTACGGTACCGTATTCAACATTGCAAGCTGCACATGGGTTGCATCTTACTATCCGAATGATGGACAAAGGAAATATCATATTTCTTCAACAACATCTGCTTTTCTTTTTCTTCTTCATCTTCTTTAAGGTTGAACGGCAGATTACACCTTTTGGTGTATTGCCACCACCTACTGTACAATCCATTATACTTTGTGATACGGTAATACAATTGGGAAAAAGGAAAATTACCCTGCCCTCACAAAAAAAAACACTACCCCATTCCACTATTTAACCCTATCTAATCCTACTCCAGGCCAACGGTCTGGGAGGACAGAACACTATCACTCAACACCCCCTGCAACTCTTCTGCAGAAAAAACCTTGCAATCCCAAGTACTTCTCTGCAGCTGCCACCACAGCCTCTATTTTCTGTGACTTATATTCCATTTCTGCAGTACAGTTGACAACCATGTCTATGAATGCTAAGAAACCCACCTTACGGAAGCACATATTATTCACATCACTCTCTATTGGTCTCAGACTACTCACAGGAATCCTCTCAGGATCCCTCACCCTGTACCCATCTTCCTCTACCACTCTCTTCACTGCTTCAGCATACAACACTTTCTGTACTACTCTGACCCTGGCAACCTCAACCTGCCTTTCTCTCACCGGACACCTCCGATCTCCAGCTCCATCAGCACCCCCACAGCTAACACACACAACTTTCTCCACCAGTACTACACATTCCTTCGTCTCATGCCCTCCTGCACACTTCTCACATCTAGAAATCTCCCTCTTACACGCTGCAGCAACATGACCATAAGCTTGGCACCTAAAACAATCTAGTATTTTCGGAAACAAAAGCTCTCACGGGATAACTGACACATCCTAATTTGACCTTATTGGGCAAAGACCCATCAAGACGCATCAAGACTCAGCAGGACAGACAATGTCTTCTCCGTTTCACCACGCTCTCCCCCGAGTGTCTGCGTCGCAGTAAGCGGCGGGCGTCACAGACACCAGGAATCTTCCATTTCAGCTGATCCTCTACAACACTTAAAGCCACCCCTGTTATCACTCCTTTCAATGGCGCCCTGCTCTGGAGAGCAACGCAAGTCACAGTTCTTGTACCTAGTCACGTGGTCCTGAGTGCCTGCTCCCTCTGGACGGAAGAAACACAATAAATCCGTCCACTTCAAATTACTTTCACCGACTCAACAGTTCCCAACCTCTTCTCCACCCAACCTTACACCACATATGGATCAGCCAGAATAGAGGGATCCATTCTCTCCACAAATGTCACTCCCACTGGGCCAGAATCATCCTTGTAATCATCGGGACGAGGCTCGAACTCGGCGGTCCTCACTGCAGGTACTTCATCCTCACTCTCATCAGGTTCCATCTCTGAGCTACTGGACCACATATCTCTCTTTTTGCACTCGACGCCAACATTCCTCACCACACCGCTTCCCTCTACACTAAGCTTTTCTCGGCGGTCATCACTGCACCTGCCACCGCAGTTAATACATCCTCACTCTCGTCACGCTCAATCCCCCACTCCATATTCATTCATAATATGTTCCACTTTCCTCCTTTTCACCTCCCCTCACATGCTTTTGAAAATATAGATTGCTATTATTATCTATCGGTATCATGATGAAGATACTCTCAATATAAGACCCTATACGCCTGCTCCCTAACAAAGTGGAGTGAGGGTAGGAAGGAGATGAAACGTGGATAGAAAAAGCATGGGCTTGCCTTGGACTCTGTTTTAAAATATCACTTTTTACATAGTGGTTCCACATGTTGCCTTGACACAATTTATTATTTTATTTGTATTTTATTCTGTTATATTTCATTATATTCTTAGCCTACTATATGTGTGTTGACTCTGATCAGGGTAGCCTAAGTGTGTCTTGTCTGTTTAAAGAACAAAATAACTATTGATTTCATGTGCATGGTCAGTGATGTAGCATATAGGCTGCACAGACCAGTAACCAAAGACGCAGAGTTTAAGAATAATAATACAAATACAAATAAAATAGTAACACATGGAATAAAATTAAATACACAAGAATGGAGCTATATACAGGGAGTACCTGTCAGGGTTGAGTGTAGAGGGAACGTGGAATCACACGCAGGACACAGAGATTCAAAAAACAGATGTCTTTAGTGAAGTCCGACAGTACAAGCCAACACGGCAACAGGCCACAGGCGAAACATACGCACACTGGAATGTCCAAAGTAAATGCGCACAACGTGCAGGACTCTCTTAAACAAAACGAAATACAGAGAGCACAGAACAGCGGACCAACAACAACACGTGACATCGAACAATTACACACAACACCTGACCAAACACAAGAGAACTAAATAGGGTGCCTAATGAACACTTAACAATGAACAGGTGTAACAAACAGACAAAACCAATCTAACATGAAACATCGAACGGTGGCAGCTAGTACTCCGGAGACGACGACCGCTGAAGCCTGCCCGAACAAGGAGAAGGAGCCGCCTCGGCCGAAACCGTGACAGTACCCCCCCCTTGACGCGCGGCCGTGCGCCGCCCCCGGCCTCGGGGACGACCAGGAGGACGCGGAGCAGGGCGCGTAGGATGACCACGATGGAACTCGGTCAGAAGAGACGGGTCTAGGATGTCCCTCCTCGGCACCCAGCACCGCTCCTCCGGGCCGTACCCCTCCCACTCCACGAGATATTGGAGACCCCCCATCCGGCGTCTCGAATCTAGGATGGTCCGAACAGTGTACGCCGGAGCCCCCTCGATGTCCAACGGGGGCGGAGGAGTCTCTTCTATCTCAAAGTCCTGGAGTGGACCAGCTACCACCGGCCTGAGGAGAGACACATGGAACGAGGGGTTAATATTTTTGTAATCAATGGGCAGTTGTAACCTGTAACACAACTCGTTCAATCTCCTCAGGACTTTAAAAGGCCCCACAAACCGCCGACCCAGCTTCCGGCAGGGCAGGCGGAGGGGCAGGTTTCTGGTTGAGAGCCAGACTCGATCTCCAGGTGCGTACACTGGCCCCTCACTGCGGTGGAGGTCGGCGCTCGTCTTCTGTCGACGGATGGCTCGCTGCAGATGGACGTGTGCAGCGTTCCACGTCTCCTCCGAGCGCCGCACCCACTCATCCACCGCAGGGGCCTTGATCTGGCTCTCATGCCAAGGTGCCAGAACCGGCTGGTACCCCAACACACACTGGAAAGGGGTTCGTTTAGTGGAGGAGTGGCGGAGAGAGTTCTGTGCCATCTCGGCCCAGGGCACATATCTCGCCCACTCCTCCTGCCGGCCCTGGCAATATGACCTCAGAAACCTACCCACATCCTGGTTGACACGTTCGACATGACCATTACTCTCCGGGTGGTAACCCGAGGTAAGGCTCACCGAAACCCCCAACCGTTCCATAAACGCTCTCCAGACTCTGGAGGTAAACTGGGGGCCTCGATCAGACACTATATCCTCGGGTACCCCGTAATGCCGGAAGACGTGAGTAAATAGAGCCTCAGCGGTCTGTAGGGCAGTAGGAAGACCCGGCATGGGAAGGAGACGACAGGCCTTCGAGAACCGATCCACAACGACCAGGAGGGTGGTATTCCCCTGTGAGGAGGGAAGGTCGTTAACAAAATCCACCGAGAGGTGAGACCAGGGTCGTTGTGGAACGGGCAGGGGTTGTAACTTACCCCTGGGCAAGTGTCTGGGCGCCTTACACTGGGCACACACTGAGCAGGAGGAGACATAAATCCTCACATCCCTGGCTAACGTTGGCCACCAGTACTTTGTACTAAGGCAGTGCACCGTCCGGCCAATACCTGGATGCCCAGAGGAGGGTGACGTGTGAGCCCAATAAATAAGCCGATCCCGGACCTCGAGCGGGACGTACAGTGGGGAAAAAAAGTATTTAGTCAGGCACCAATTGTGCAAGTTCTCCCACTTAAAAAGATGAGAGAGGCCTGTAATTTTCATCATAGGTACACGTCAACTATGACAGACAAATTGAGGGAAAAAAATCCAGAAAATCACATTGTAGGATTTTTAATGAATTTATTTGCAAATGATGGTGGAAAATAAGTATTTGGTCACCTACAAACAATCAAGATTTCTGGCTCTCACAGACCTGTAACTTCTTCTTTAAGAGGCTCCTCTGTCCTCCACTCGTTACCTGTATTAATGGCACCTGTTTGAACTTGTTATCAGTATAAAAGACACCTGTCCACAACCTCAAACAGTCACACTCCAAACTCCACTATGGCCAAGACCAAAGAGCTGTCAAAGGACACCAGAAACAAAATTGTAGACCTGCACCAGGCTGGGAAGACTGAATCTGCAATAGGTACGCAGCTTGGTTTGAAGGAATCAACTGTGGGAGCAATTATTAGGAAATGGAAGACATACAAGACCACTGATAATCTCCCTCGATCTGGGGCTCCTAGTGAATGACCTGCAGAGAGCTGGGACCAAAGTAACAAAGCCTACCATCAGTAACACACTACGCCGCCAGGGACTCAAATCCTGCAGTGCCAGACGTGTCCCCCTGCTTAAGCCAGTACATGTCCAGGCCCATCTGAAGTTTGCTAGAGTGCATTTGGATGATCCAGAAGAGGATTGAGAGAATGTCATATGGTCAGATGAAACCAAAATATAACTTTTTGGTAAAAACTCAACTTGTCGTGTTTGGAGGACAAAGAATGCTGAGTTGCATCCAAAGAACACCATACCTACTGTGAAGCATGCGGGTGGAAACATCATGCTTTGGGGCTGTTTTTCTGCAAAGGGACCAGGACGACTGATCTGTGTAAAGGAAAGAATGAATGGGGCCATGTATCGTGAGATTTTGAGTTAAAACCTCCTTCCATCAGCAAGGGCATTGAAGATGAAACGTGGCTGGGTCTTTCAGCATGACAATGATCCAAAACACACCGCCCGGGCAACGAAGGAGTGGCTTCGTAAGAAGCATTTCAAGGTCCTGGAGTGGCCTAGCCAGTGTCCAGATCTCAACCCCATAGAAAATCTTTGGAAGGAGTTGAAAGTCCGTGTTGCCCAGCGACAGCCCCAAAACATCACTGCTCTAGAGGAGATCTGCATGGAGGAATGGGCCAAAATACCAGCAACAGTGTGTGAAAACCTTGTGAAGACTTACAGAAAACGTTTGACCTGTGTCATTGCCAACAAAGGGTATATAACAAAGTATTGAGAAACTTTTGTCATTGACCAAATACTTATTTTCCACCATAATTTGCAAATAAATTCATTAAAAATCCTACAATGTGATTTTCTGGATTTGTTTTCCTCATTTTGTCTGTCATAGTTGACGTATACCTATGATGAAAATTACAGGCCTCTCTCATCTTTTTAAGTGGGAGAACTTGCACAATTGGTGGCTGACTAAATACTTTTTTTCCCCACTGTACGTCTGACCCACCGGACACTGTGGAGGGCTAGGGTCGGTGCGTAATGCCCGCTCGATCTCCGCATCGACCTCCCATACCACCGGTGCAACCAGACAAGACTTAGGTAGTATGGGAGTGGGCTCCACGCACCTCTCCTCCGTGTCATACCGCCGAGACAGGGCATCTGCCTTCCCGTTCTGGGACCCAGGGATGTAAGTGATCTTAAACACGAACCGGGCTAGAAACATAGTCCACCGAGCCTGGCGAGGATTCAGTCTCCTAGCTGCCTGAATGTATTCCAGGTTACGGTGGTCAGTCAGAATGAGAAAAGGGTGTTGAGCCCCCTCAAGCCAATGCCTCCACACCTTTAGGGCCTGTACCACGGCTAACAGCTCCCTGTCCCCTACGTCATAATTACGCTCCGCCGGACTGAGCTTTTTCTAATAAAAAGCACAGGGGCGGAGTTTAGGTGGTGTGCCGGACCGTTGTGAGAGAACAGCCCCGATACCGGCTTCAGACGCGTCCACCTCCACTTGGAATGGTAAAGTGGGATCCGGGTGCGCCAGCACTGGAGCCGAGGTAAACAGGTCCTTCAGTTTCCCAAAAGCCCTGTCCGCCTCAGCTGACCACCGCAAGCGCACTGGACCCCCCTTCAGAAGGGACGTTATGGGAGCTGCCACCTGTCCAAAACCCCGGATAAACCTCCGGTAGTAATTCGCAAAACCCAAGAACTGCTGCACCTCTTTAACCGTGGTTGGGGTTTGCCAATTACGCACGGCTGACACACGGTCAACCTCCATCCTCACCCCTGACGCAGACAACTGATAATCCAAAAAGGAGACCGACTCCTGGAAGAACAGACATTTCTCGGGTTTGACATACAGGTCATGCTCCAACAATCTCCTCAATACTCTGCGCACCAGGGCTACATGTTCGGCCCGGGTAGAACTGTACACCAGAATATCGTCTATGTACACCACTACTCCCTGCGCCTGCATGTCCCGGAAAATCTCATCTACAAAGGATTGGAAGACTGATGGAGCATTCATTAACCCGTATGGCATGACGAGATACTCGTAATGACCGGAGGTAGTACTAAATGCTGTCTTCCATTCATCGCCCTCTCTAATGCGCACCAAGTTATATGCGCTCCTGAGGTCCAATTTTGTGAAGAACCGTGCCCCGTGTAATGACTCCGTCATAGTCGCAATCAGCGGAAGTGGATAACTATATTTCACAGTAACCTGATTTAGACCGCGGTAATCAATACACGGGCGCAAACCTCCATCCTTTTTCTTCACAAAAAAGAAGCTCGAGGACGCGGGTGAAGTGGAGGGCCTTATGTATCCCTGTCTCAGAGACTTGGCAATGTATGTCTCCATTGCCCTCTTCTCCTCCTGTGACAACGGATACACATGGCTCCGCGGGAGCGCAGCTCCTGCCTGGAGGTCTATCGCACAATCCCCCTGTCTATGAGGCGGCAACCGTGCCGCTCTTGTCTTGCTAAACACGAGTGCCAAATCCTCATACTCGGGGGGAATGTGCAATGCGGGCATCTGGTTCGGACTCTCCACCGAGGTCGCCCCTACGGAAACACCCAGACATAGCCCCTCACACTGAGCAGACCACCCTTTAAGAGCCTTCTCTCGCCACGAAATAGTAGGATCATGGGTAATCAACCAGGGAAGCCCCAGTACCACCGGATATGCAGGAGAGTCGATCAGATAGAGCTGAATCGTCTCCTCATGACCCCCCTGCGTCTCCATCCTAAGTGGCGCTGTGACCTCCCTAATCAACCCGGGTCCTAACGGACGACTATCTAGGGCATGTACAGGGAAAGGATTATTAACCGGAAGGAGGGGAATCCCTAACTCTACACAGAATTTGCGATCTACAAAATTCCCAGCTGCGCCTGAATCTACTAGCGCCTTATGCTGGGAACGAGGTGCAACCTGTGGAAAACAAACAGGTATGGTTATGTGTACGACAAAAAGCTCTGGGTAAGTGGGGCGCCTACTCACCTGGGAGGACTCCCCAATGTGTGACCTGCCTTCTCCTCCACCAGGGGACCCTCCCCAGCACCTAGCCGCGGTGTGCCCTCCACGGCCACAGTTGGTGCAGGGGACGGCCCCCCTCGGGCTCCTTCTTCTCTTTCCTCTAGCGCCAGCACCTCCGAGCTCCATCGGGCTCGGCTCGGAGGTGCTGGAGGGTGGAATGGGCGACCCCCACCTGGGACGTCCGCGGGTAGCGAGCAGGGTGTCCAGCCGAATGGCCATGTCAACCAACTGGTCAAATGAAAGCGTAGTATCCCTGCACGCCAACTCTCTGCGGACGTCCTCCCGGAGGCTGCAGCGGAAGTGGTCTATGAGTGCCCGCTCATTCCACCCTGTATCTGCCGCTAGAGTCCGGAACTCCAGTGCAAACTCCTGAGCGCTCCTCATCCCCTGCCGGAGGTAGAATAGACGCTCCCCCGCCGCCTTCCCCTCTGGCGGATGGTCGAACACTGCACGGAAGCGGCGGGAGAACTCTGCATAGGTGATAGTAGCGGCGTCTATTCTCCTCCATTCGGCGTTGGCCCACTCCAACGCCTTGCCGGTGAGCAGGAGATGAGGGCGGAAACGCTCTCGTGTCCCGAGGGCACCGGGTGTACGGTGGCGAGGTAGAGTTCAACTTGTAACAGGAACCCCTGACATCCGGCAGCGGTGCCGTCGTACGCTCTCGGGAGCGAGAGCCGAATCCCACTGGGTTCCGGGAGTTGGACGGGCGGGCTGACCGATGGTGATGGTGCGGTAGGTGGGGGTGTGGGTACCCCGCTGGTCTCCCATCGATGGAGGGTGTTCATCACTCGGTCCAGGGCGTGCCCGAGTTGGTTGATTCTGTCCTCCTGACCACGAAGGCGCTCCTCCATGATCTCGGTGGGTGCGGGTGCTCCTGCTGATTCCATATAGATGGTGTGTAATTCTGTCAGGGTTGAGTGTAGAGGGAACGTGGAATCACACGCAGGACACAGAGATTCAAAAAACAGATGTCTTTAGTGAAGTCCAACAGTACAAGCCAACACGGCAACAGGCCACAGGCGAAACATACGCACACTGGAATGTCCAAAGTAAATGCGCACAACGTGCAGGACTCTCTTAAACAAAACGAAATACAGAGAGCACAGAACAGCGGACCAACAACAACACGTGACATCGAACAATTACACACAACACCTGACCAAACACAAGAGAACTAAATAGGGTGCCTAATGAACACTTAACAATGAACAGGTGTAACAAACAGACAAAACCAATCTAACATGAAACATCGAACGGTGGCAGCTAGTACTCCGGAGACGACGACCGCCGAAGCCTGCCCGAACAAGGAGAAGGAGCCGCCTCGGCCGAAACCGTGACAGTACCAGTACCAGATCAATGTGCAGAGGTACGAGGTCTTTGAGGTAGATAATGTATGTGCATGAAGGCAGGGTAAAGTGACTAGGCATCAGGATAGATAATAATACGAGTAAAAAAAGAACAGATTAGCAGCAGAAAATGATGAGTGTAAAAGTGTGTGTGTGTGTATAATGTGTATGTATGTGTGTTTATGTTGTGTCGGTTTATGTCTGTCTTTCCTCTGACATCGCCTGATATAGAGGTTCTGGATGGCAGGTCAAGGGCGGTGCATTTGCCATACCAAGCGGTGATGCAGCCTGTCAAGATGCTCTCGATGGTGTAGCCGTATAACGGCGCTGCCGTGCCCTCTTCACGACTGTGTGGGTGTGTGTGGAGTCCTTAGTGATGTGGACGCCAAGGAATGTGAAGCTCTTGACCTGCTACTGCCCCCTCTTTCTCCTATAGTCCACGACCAGCTCTTTGGTCTTACTGATGTTGAGAAAGAGGTTGTTGTCACTGCTGACATCTGACCTCCTCTCTGTAGGCTGTCTCATCGCCGTCGATGATCAGGCCTACCACCGTTGTGCCGTCAGCAAACTGATGGGCCACTGTTGAGGGTCAGCGTAGCGGAGATGTTGTTGTCTACTCTCACCACCAGGAAGTCCAGGATCCAGTCGCAGAGGGAGGGGGTCAGTTCCATGGTCCCTAGCTTGGTGATGAGTTTGGAGGGGACTATGGTGTTGAATGCTGAGCTGTATTCTATGATAGTTATTTCCCCTTTTGTCCAGGTAAAGTGCAGTGTGAAGTGCAATTGAGATTGCGTCATCTGTGGATCTGTTAGGGCGGTATGCGAATTGGAGTGGGTCTAGGGTGTCTGGGATGATGGTGTTTATATGTGTCATGACCAGCCTTTCAAAGCACTTCATAATTGCAGATTTGAGTGCTACAGGGCGAAAGTCATTTAGGCAAGTTGTTGTGAACAGGGACAATGGTGGTCAGCTTGAAACATGTTGCGATTACAGACTGAGACTAGAAGAGATTGAAAATGTCAGTGAAGACACTTGCCAGCTGGTCTGCGCATGCTTTGAGAACGTGCCCTGGTATTCCATCTGTGATTGTGATTGTTAACCTGTTTAAACGTTTTGCTTACATCGGCAATGGAGAGCAAGATCACACAGTCATCTGTAAAAACAGGGGCTTTCACAAAAGGCACAGTGTTATATTCCTCGAAGCATGCATAAAAAGGCATTAAGCTCGTTTGGGAGTTCTACATCGCTGGGCAACTCACGGCTGGGTTTCCCTTCGTAATCCTTTATCATCTGCAAGCCCTGCCACATACAAGCCCTGCCACGAGTGTCGGAACCAGTGGTTCCTCAATTAAACGCTTTGAGTTCATGCCGCGACACTTTGAGGTAGATGGTGGCAGATTGTGGTAAATTGCATCATTCCGTCATTGCGCCACACTATCACAAGGGGGAGTTAGAATGCTAATTATGCTTATGGTATTGCGTTTGCTTTCTCTCCCTCGAAAAACAGACAGAAATAATTATAAGATTACAAACTGGCTTTATTTACCACAGGGTGGAAAGACTGATAGCCCGTCTATATAAAGTAAGTTTCTGAAACATGGAGTCCTTTCTTTGCTGATGTGAAGAAGAAACTAAATGAGAGTCCAGCGAGGATAGGGACGGAAAAAGGTTGCCCATATTTTCAAGACCTGAGCTATTTAATTTATTTGTTTTATTTATTAACTTTACTAGTTTATTTAGGCAATTTAATGTATTCGTTTAGGCTTGGCCTAGTGTAGCATAAAGCTACACTACAGGGCCAAAAGTATGTGGACACCTGCTCGTCGAACATCTCATTCCAAAATCATGCGCATTAATATGGAGTTAGTCCCCTCTTTGCTGCTATAACAGCCTCCACTCTTCTGGGAAGGCTTTCCACTAGATGTTGGAAAATTGCTGTGGGGACTTCCTTCCATTCAGTCACAAGAGCGTTAGTGAGGTCGGACACTGATGTTAGGCGATTAGGCCTGGCTCGCAGTCGGCGTTCCAATTCATTCCAAAAGTGTTCGATGGAGTTGAGGTCAGGGCTCTGTGTGGGCCAGTCAAGTTCTTCCACACCGATCTCGACAAACCATTTCTGTATGGACCTCGCTTTGTGCACGGGGTCATTGTCATGCTGAAACAGGTAAGGGCCTTCCCCAAACAGTTGCCCCAAAGCACAAAATCGTTTAGAATGTAATTGTATGCTGTAGCGTTAAGATTTCCCTTCACTGGAACTAAGGGGCCTAGCCGGACCATGAAAAACAGCCCCAGACCATTATTCCTCCTCCACTAAACTTTACAGTTGGCACTATGCATTCGGGCAGGTAGCGTTCTCCTGGCATCCGCCAAACCCAGATTTGTCAGTCGCACTGCCAGATGGTCAAGCATGATTCATCACTCCAGGCGTTCAATGGCGTCGAGTTTTACACCACTCCAGCCGACGCTTGGCATTACGCATGGTGATCTTAGGCTTGTGTGCAGCTGCTCGGGCCATGGAAACCCATTTCATGAAGCTCCTGACGAACAGTTCTTCTGCTGATGTTGCTTCCAGAGGCACTTTGGAACTCGGTAGTGAGTGTTGCAACAGAGGACAGACGATTTTTACGCGCTGCACGCTTCAGCACTCGGTGGTCCCGTTCTGTGAGCTTGTGTGGCCTACCACTTCGCGGCTGAGCCGTTGTTGCTCCTAGACTTTTCCACTTCACAATAACAGCACTTACAGTTGACCGGGGCAGCTCTAGCAGGGAAGACATTTGATGAACTGACTTGTTGGAAAGTTGGCATCCTATGAGGGTGCCATGTTGAAAGTCACTGAACTCTTCAGTACGGGCCATTCTACTTCCAATGTTTGTCTATGGAGATTGCATGGCTGTGTGCTTGACATGTCAGCAATGGGTGCGCCTGAAATAGCCAAATCCACTAATTTGAAGGGATTTCCACATACCTTTGGCCATGTAGTGTATATTTGTAAGCATTAAGCTGAGTGACTCACTCATTTTTGGCTTTGGATCAAAATAAATAACTACCGACATTCTTTCTGATAGTCTTTAATAAAGAAATGTTTTGACCAAGTTAATGATGTTGTGTGTGTGTGTGTTCAATTATGTGTGACATTGTGGTTATAATGAAGAATGTACTGTAAACGAAAGAACTCAAATAAATCCTATTCATAATGAATCCTCAGATTTGTCTTGCAAGCAGTAATTTTTCCAATCTTTTTTTTGCACGTTTTATTTTTGACAATACAAAACATAGACATATAAATGGCAACATCACACGAACACCCTCATCTCCAGCTCCTGCATCACTCTCCACCACATGGCCTCAAACTACACCATTTTGTTTCTCTCCGTTGCCCATGCACTTTCAATATTTAGATAATAAAGGATTTTACCTTTCATTTATTTTACATTTTTGTCTATTTTTTTATACTGGCCCCCCGTGGGAATCGAACCCACAACCCTGGCGTTGCAAACGCCATGCTCTACCAACTGAGCTACATCCTTGCCGGCCATTCCCTACCCTACCCTGGACGACGCTGGGCAAATTGTGCGCCGCCCCATGGGTTTCCATTGTGTTAATGACAGAGGATTTGTTGATTTCCAGTTTTTAAGTATAGGTTTTTTCAAGATGATTGACAAGAAAAGTATCATCCAACCCATCGGGTATCTCACTGCACTCTCATATGCCATGTCTTGAAATATGCTGACAGAAAGATTAAAAGTACATTTCCATTGTAATACTTCTGACAGCCAATTATTATAACCTAATGAAAAATGTACCTGGTAATCTAATTTAATTTACTGCAGGCCTAAGACCTATGGGTTTAACCTAATTAATTATTATATTGAAGAAAGAAGCCGCCTCTTATGAGTTCCGAGAGCCGATCCGTTACTCAACAAAATAAGATAAATTGATTTAGCCTAATTGTTTTTATGACTATTATTCCTATTTTTCTGCATGAATTAATTTGTCTGCATGTCTATTCAACATATGGCTTAACAGAAACCATGCCATGAATTAAGAACGATATATATTTTTATTTTGATAATGCAATGTGGCACATTGACAACTCAAATTGCTTTGAAAGAGCCTTCTAATGTTAGCCAACAAATAAAGCTACTAAAACAACAACTTCAAAAACAGTCCCTTCATCACTCGGTTTTCTTCAAATTGCTGTGCAGGAAAAGGATGTCATCCACTGTGCCTGGTCGCAGGCTCGCAGCTGGCTTCTCTCTGACACCACAAATCCATCTGTAGGAGAGTGGCCTCTTTGAAGCGAAAGAGGAAATCAACAACATCCACAAGTATTCTTTCACAATCGCTGGCCTTATGTTATCTGCAGTTTTGAGCTGGGAACTGTCCAACTCCATGGTGAATAGCACCCTCTCCACGAGCACCCACTCTTTGTTTATGTAATGGACTGTAAGGCACAAGTATCCTATTTTTCGAAAATCGTCATCCACATGTCAAGTGTAATTGTGCCATTGTGTAAGGGTTGGTGTGAGGTGTGACCCAGGTGCGGTGCAGGATATATAGTAGGCAGTAGGCAGAGATGGTGAAACAAGGATCTTTACTGTTGGGCCCGAAGCCAGAATACAAAATAACGGACTTATCATGATAAAGAAAGGCGGAGCAAATCAGTCTCCAAAAACCAGCTGACAGCCAAAATACGAAATACTACCTAAGACTGAAACAAATAACGAAACAGGGAGAACACTTCTCAAGTACCTGTTCATAGGTCTCCAATCAGACACTGCGTAGTACTGCTGGACATAGAGAAACTAGCAGAGAAAACTGAGCAAGGGAACACAGGGATGTGAGAGCATAAATTCACAGGTGAAAGGTAGACACAGCTGACACCAATAAGATAATGATTAGTCCAGACTGTGAGTGAGAAGGTGCCTAAGGTTGTCGGAGGATGACACATAGTGGCTCGCTCCGGAACTGCGACCCCGCTCCTGTAACAGTGCACCCCCCCGACGAACGGCCCCAGCCGTTCACCTCGGCGCCTCCGGGTGGAGGTGACGGAATGTTGTTATCATCCCTGTGTCTAGAATGTCCCTCCTGGGCACCCAGGACCGCTCCTCCCGGTCCATAACCCTCCCAGTCCACCAGAAATTGGAGATCCCTCCCCACCTGCCGTCAGTCCAGGATATTGGTCCACAGTAAATTCCGGCTGTTCTCCGACGAGGTACAGCAGGGGAACAGGACAAGGAGGGGGAGCCAGGGGATAGGTGGCGACGGGCTTGAGGATGGACACATGGAATGTGGGATGCACCCACATGGTGTGGGGAAGTTGCAGGCGGTAGGCCACTGGGTTGACTCTCCGGACCACTCTGAATGGCCCTACGAACTGGGGGGACAGCTTCCTGGACTCCATGTGGAGGGGAAGATCCCGCATGGAGAGCCACACCCTCTGTCCCGGGCGAAAAACCGGTGCCGAGCGACACCTTTGATTGGCCTGATGTTGAGACCTGACCGAGGCCACCTACCTGCCTCCAGGTGCGGTGACAGCAACTGATGTGGGCCTGGACCGACGAGACCGCCGCCTCCTCCTCTTGCTAGGGGAATGGGGGGGGGGGGGGGGGGGGTGGTACCCGTATTGGCACTGGAAGGGGGACAGGCTGGTGGATGAGCAGAGAAGGGTGTTGTGGGCGTACTCCGCCCACGCCAGTCGCTGACTCCACGTAGCTGGGTTGCTGGAGGCGTAGCACCTCAGCACCCCCTCCAGCTCCTGGTTGACGCGCTCCGTCTGCCCGTTCGACTGGGGATGGAAGCCGGAAGACAAGCTGACACAGGCGCCGAGGCAGGTGGCGAATGCCTTCCAGAACTTGGAGGCGAACTGAGGGCCCCGATTCGACACCACATCTTGGGCAAGGCCGTGGACCCGGAAAACATGCTGCACCACCAACTTAGCCGTCTCCTGGGCCGACGGGAGTTTGGGAAGAGGAATGAAGTGGGCAGCCTTCGAGAACCGGTCCGCAATGACCAGGATGACTGTGTATCCATCAGAGGTGGGTAGGGCGGAAATGAAATCCAGCGAGATGTGGGACCAGATGTGCTTAGGGATAGGGAGAGGTCGGAGCAGCTCTGCCGCAGGCTGATGTGAACTCTTTGTGCGCGCGCACACCGGGCAAGCTGCCACGAAGGCGCGCGTATCCCCCTCAGCAGATGGCCACCAGAACCGCCTACGCAGGAACTCCAATGTCCTGGCGTCCCCCGGATGGCTGGTGAGGTCGGACGTGTGCGCCCACTGAAGCAGTCGCGAGCGCGCAGCCTTGGGTACGTACATCCTCCCCGATGGACCTCCGCCCGGATCGGGCTCCCGCAGTAGCACTGCTCTGACCAGCCTATCGATTCCCCACGAAACTGGGGCAGCAATCAGGGCGTTGGGGACAATGGGGTCGTCCCTCTCCAGCAGGTCCACAGGGTCGAACTGCCGGGAGAGCGCGTCAGGTCTTGGTGTTCTTCGACACCGGACGGTATGAGGTGGTGAACCGGAACCTGGTGAAGAACAACGCCCACCTGGCCTGGCGCGAGTTGAGCCTTTTAGCCCCCTGAATGTAGGCTAAGTTCTTATGGTCCGTCCATACGACAAATGGATGGGCGGCCCCCTCTAGCCAATGCCTGCACTACCCCAGGGCTTGACCACTAGCAACTCAAGGTTCCCCACGTCGTAATTCCACTCCGCCGGGGACAGTCGACGGGAGAAGAATGCGCAGGGGTGAGTCTTACCGTCCGTGAGGAACCGCTGGGACAGGATTTCTCCCACCGCAACGTCTGAAGCATCCACCTCCACAATGAATGGCAAGGACAGATTAGGATGCCCGGGGCCGATGTAAAGTGGCGTTTAAGCGCATCAAATGCGTTTCTCGCTTCCGGGGTCAGGCGAAGGAGCGCATACTTGTCTGGGTGAGGGCTGTCAGGGGAGCGGCTAGGGAGCTAAAATTGTGAATAAATTGCCTATAAATATGTGTGAAACCTAAACACTCTTGAGGGATGAGGGCTGGGGCCAATCCAGTACTGCGCTGACCTTGGCTGGGTACATCCGTAGGTCCCCCTGGGTGATGATGAACCCCAGGAAGGAGACTGTCTCTGTGTGGAACACGCATTTATCCGCCTTGACGTAGAGCTGGTGATGGAGAAGGCATTGGAGGACCTGCTGAACGTGCTGCTGGTGTTCACTCATGTCCTTTGAGAATAGTAGGATGTCAACCAAATACACAAAGATGCTGTAGTCGATGGAAAGATCCCCAAACCTATATCCTGGACACCCACCTGAGTGACCCATACACCAAAGAGAAGTTCCCATCTCTTTTATGGACCTGCTGTGAGTATGCAGCCTAAACAGATAAATAAATGCGGTCAGAGACCTACTTGAGCAGCACCGCCCCCTCAAGATTCTGAGCCTGCCTGGCAGGGTTGGTCCTACAAAGCCAGAGCCCCCTGATGGGAGAGCATTGCATACAAGGAAATTCTCAAAGCTGCTAATGAGAACCTTGACGACCTTTTACCTAGCCGGTGGGGATTCCGGTGGGGTACCCCCACCCAGGTAGTGGCAGTGCTGGCAACACTGGCTGCAGTAACCCATGAGGAGGGGGTCACACTCTGACAATCAGAGAGGGGGTTTATCATTGTGGCCCAGATGGCACAAAATAATCAAAGGTCTGACTGCACGGAGAGGACCAGAGTGTTTGTGTCTCAGGTGAAGAGGGTGGATCTGATCTCCATCACCTAGGACTTGACATAGATTAAGTAGATTAATCAAATCTCACATTGTTGTCAATTTCTGCTCAATCTTGCATGCTTTTTTAATCAGCTGTAACTGTATGTGCACTCGTAAATCAGGTCCTTTCTTGAGTTGGGCTCTGGGATATAACAACCGTTGAGTACCTGATTTTATGGTGGATTGTGGAGGAGGTGGGTTGAGTGTGCTGGAGTATGTGAGTATGTGCGTGTGTGTTTGTCCGGCATCTGTTGTGTGGGGGGGGGGGGGGGGGGGGGGGGGGGGGGGGGGGAGTATGGGATGGACCACTGTAATTATTTGCTAGGATAATAATTGCTTGTCAATAAATTAAATATAATACAATGGCAATCCGGGTTATATGTTAAAATCCTACGTATGAACTGCCAACATTATTACGCATATTAATTGATAATGATGGAAAATAAGATATGCAAGATATTGGAATAGATGTATATTTTTAAATAGTTATATGTAGAGGAGACAGCATTGGAAATGCTTTTGGCGGTTAATCTGCTTCTGTTTTGTGCGTGGCACTGTGTGCTGTTTTCGATGGATGGGTCCTGGCCTCTCGGGGCCCTAGGGATCCGGAGGGATATGGGTGGGATGCCGATCACTGGGATGACGGCTCAACTTGGGATGGGGAGGGGCTTTAGCGGGGGAATTAGTGGAGAACAATTGAAGGGATACTTAGTAGCAATGCAAATATCATGGTACAGCTATATGAACACTCAATCATTACGGTATTTTTTATTGGTAAATTTACAAACATATATAATGATAAATAAACTTGAAACTTGTATCTCATTATGGTGTATGGTGAAATAAGTATAGCCAGTTATAATTGTAATGGCTTAGCTGATAATAACAAAATAATAACAATATTTACATGGCTGAAAGAGAAGGAATATAATATCTATTGTTTACAGGAAACTCATTCAACAATTCTAGATGAAGTTGCATGGAAAAAGGAATGGGGGGGGGGGGGGGGGGCGAAATATACTTCTCCCATGGGCAAAGAAATTCAAAAGGGGTGATGATATGAATTAATAGTAATTTCGATCCCAATGTGCAAATTGTCCAAATAGATACGCAAGGTAGATGGATTATTTTAAATATGTTATTGGACCATAAACAGATATGACTCATTAACATTTACGGACCAAATAATGATGATCCACACTTCTTTGACAATATATATAATCAATTATCAACCCTGCAAGCAATTCAAGACAATATTATTATGGTGGGGGATTATAATGCTGTTTTGAATAGCTCAATGGACCGTAAAGGAAATCACACCACAAACAATCACCCACATGCTCTTAAGGAAATCGTGAATGTCATGGATACATTAGAACTAGTAGATATATGGAGGCTTAAATATCCTGATCTAGTGAGATATACATGGTGGAGACTCAATCAAGGTAGTCGTCTTGACTTCTTTCTTATCTCATTCTCGTTGGCACCAAAAGTTTAAAAAGTCTTGACAGGGGACAGAATGCGGTCGGACCATCATATAATTGGCATATACATTACTCTTACTGAATTTCCACGTGGGCGAGGATATTGGAAATTTAATCAAAGCCTATTGGATGATAATTTATTTTTAACTAGGACAAAGGAATTTATAACTTACTTTTTCCGACATAACATAGGTACAGCAAATCCCTTTATTGTATGGGACACCTTTAAATGTGCCTTTAGAGGCCATGCAATTCAGTACTCATTTCGAAAACAAAAGCAATTTAGGTCAAAAGAGTTTATACTAACAAAGGAAATAGAAAGTCTAACAGAACAGATAGATGGCAATAAAAACTGTAACATAGAGGCTCAGAATAAATTAGAGGAAAAACAAAAAGAAATGGAGAAACTTATTAAAGAAAGATCAAGTGTAATATATTATAAAAATAAAGCAAACTGGATGGAATATGGAAAAAATGCACCAAATTATTTTTTTATCTTCAACATAGGAATGCTACCAAAAATAATTTAATGAAACTGTTTACAATTGACAGAGTAACCCATGATTCAACAAATGATATTTTGGAGGAAACAAGGTACTTTAAGCATATGTTTTCATTTCAGTCGCCTCCATCTCCTCTAACTGAAGCAAATTGTAGAGATTTTTTTTCTATTGATAATGTAAAATTAACAGCCAAACAGAAAGACTCATGTGAAGGTGAAATTACAGAGGAGGAACTTCTGGATGCAATTAAAGACTTTAACTCCGGGAAAACTCCAGGGTTGGATGGCATACCAGTCGAAGTATACCAAACCTTTTTTGATATACTAAGAGGACCGTTATTAGCATGTTTTAATCACTCCTATGTAAATGGTAGATTATCTGACACTCAAGAAGAAGGTCTGATCTCATTATTACTGAAACAGGATACAAGTGGAACATATAAAGATCCAGTCCATTTAAACAATTGGAGGCCCCTTACACTTCAGTGTTGTGGTGTAAAAATCCTAGAAAATGGAAGATCCATTTTTACATGGAAGATCCATTGGAGATAATATAAGGCAAGTATTGGAAACAATAGAACATTATGGAAAATCTGAGAAACCAGGCCTGCTATTCATAGCAGACTTCGAAAAGGCATTTGATAAAGTACGACTGGGGTTTATATATAAATGCCTGGAGCATTTACATTTTGGTGAATCTCTTATAAAATGGGTCAAAATCATGAATAGTAACCCTAGGTGTAAAATAGTAATTAATGGCTATTTCTCCTAAAGTTTTAAACTGTCAAAAGGAGTGAAACAAGGTTGTCCACTATCGGCATATCTATTTATTGTGGCCATCGAGATGTTAGCTATTAAAATCAGATCCAACAATAATATCAGGGGATTAGAAATCCAGGGCTTAAAAATAAAGATGTCATTGTACGCTGATGATTCATGTGTTCTTTTAAATTCACAACTAGAATCACTCCACAGCATCATAGAGGATCTAGATACATTTTCTAACCTCTCTGGATTACAACCAAATTATGACAAATGTACTATATTACGTATTGGATCAATAAAAAATACAATTTTTACAATGCCATGTAGTTTACCAATAAAATGGTCTGATGGTGATGTGGATATACTCAGAATACATATCCCAAATGATCTCACTTCAATAAATTATAATATAAAGTTAGCAAAAATAGATAAGATCTTACTCCCATGGAAAGGTGGGTGCCTGTCAATTTGTGGAAAAATCACCCTGATTAACTCTTTAGTATTATCCCAGTTTACCTATTTGCTTATGGTCTTGCCTACGCCTAGCGAAGAGTTTTTTAAATTATATGAGAAAAAAAGATTCCATTTTATTTGGAACGGCAAGCCAGACAAATTTAAATGGGCCTATTTATATAATGAATATGAATTCGGAGGACAGAAATTATTAAATATTAAAGCATTAGACATATCACTAAAAGCTTCAGTCATACAAAAGTTATACTTAAATCCGAACTGGTTCTCTAGCAAATTAGTAAGATTGTCTCACCCAATGTTCAAGAATGGCCTTTTTCCCTTTATTCAGATTACAACCACTCACTTTCAGTTATTTGAAAAGGAAATAATCTCCCAGATATCACTATTTCTAAAACAAGCCATAGAAAGTTGGTTGCAATTTCAATTTAATCCTCCAGAAACAACAGAACAAATAATGCAACAAATATTGTGGTTAAACTCAAATATACGAATTGACAAAAAAACTTTTTTTGACAAAATGTTTAAAAAAGGTATAATCTTTGTAAATTATATAATCGGTAGGACTGGTGGAGTTATGTCGCACATGCAGCTAACAAAAACATATGGAAATGTCTGCTCTACCCAAAATTCAACCAAATTATTGCAGCCTTACCGCAAAAATGGAAGAGGAAAGTGGAAGGAGGAGAAAGTAAGAACATTAAAGAACATAATTGGTTAAGGAAAACTGTGATAAATAAAAAAGTATATCAGTTTCATTTAAGGACCAAAGGATTGACAGTCGTCCTATATTGATTGCAAAATTGTTGGGAAGAGATTTTTGACGTACCGATCCCATGGCATAGTGTTTATGAACTGATACGCAAAACGACACTGGATTCAAAACTTAGAATCTTTCAATTTAAATTATTAAATAAATTTCTTGCTACCAATAGAATGTTATTTATATGGGGGATACAATCTTCCCAGCTCTGCAGATTTTACTGCGAAGAGACAGAATCATTAGATCATTTGTTTTGGTACTGTCCATTTGTAGCTTGTTTTTGGACACAGGTCCAGGAATGGCTAAAGGATTGCAATATTTACCTGGAGCTAACCCTGCAGATAGCACTACTGGGTGATCTGAAAAGTCATAGTCAATCGATCAATAACATAATAATACTATTAGCAAAAATGTTTATTTTCTATTCACAATCTGTAGAAACAATGAGATGGGAGGTGTTGAATGGAAATGAAGGATGGGACTAATAATAACTAACAACAAACAATAACAAGATAACTAATAATGTAGGCACGCTGTGTCCATAATAAGTGTATGGGTTGTAGGTTGGGAGCTTTTGTGAAGGAGCACAGTTAGAAAGATATGGCATATAGAAGCAAACCGGATGGACGTCATGAAAATGATCGGAGAGGTTGAGAGTAGAAGAAGTTCAGGAGAAAGAACAAACAAAATGTAATTATTGTAAAATTGTCTGTGTCCAGAAAATGTAGATAGTGTGTATGGGCTGGAAGTAGATGCCTAGGCGTTGTTGTTCACTAGATTACTCCAAGTGGGGAAAGGGTGGCGGGGTTGGAAAGTAATAAAGGGGAATATATATATATTTTAAAAGGATATGTACAGTGAAGGAAAAAAGTATTTGATCCCCTGCTGATTTTGTATGTTTGCCCACTGACAAAGACATGATCAGTCTATAATTTGAATGGTAGGTTTATTTGAACAGTGAGAGACAGAATAACAACAAAAAAATCCAGAAAAACGCATGTCAAAAATGTTATAAATTGATTTGCATTTTAATGAGGGAAATAAGTACTTGACCCCTCTGCAAAACATGACTTAGTACTTGGTGGCAAAACCCTTGTTGGCAATCACAGAGGTCAGACGTTTCTTGTAGTTGGCCACCAGGTTTGCACACATCTCAGGAGGGATTTTGTTCCACTCCTCTTTGCAGATCTTCTCCAAGTCATTAAAGACCTTAATGTGCTTCTTCTTGAGCCACTCCTTTGTTACCTTGGCCGTGTGTTTTGGGTCATTGTCATGCTGGAATACCCATCCACGACTCATTTTCAATGCCCTGGCTGAGGGAAGGAGGTTCTCACCCAAGATTTGACGGTACATGGCTCCGTCCATCGTCCCTTTGATGCGGTGAAGTTGTCCTGTCCCCTTAGCAGAAAAACACCCCCAAAGCATAATGTTTCCACCTCCATGTTTGACGGTGGGGATGGTGTTATTGGGGTCATAGGCAGCATTCCTCCTCCTCCAAACACGGCAAGTTGAGTTGATGCCAAAGAGCTCGATTTTGGTCACATCTGACCACAACACTTTCACCCAGTTCTCCTCTGAATCATTCAGATGTTCATTGGCAAACTTCAGACGGCCCTGTATATGTGCTTTCTTGAGCAGGGGGACCTTGCAGGCGCTGCAGGATTTCAGTCCTTCACGGCGTAGTGTGTTACCAATTATTTTCTTGGTTACTATGGTCCCAGCTGCCTTGAGATCATTGACAATAACCTCCCGTGTAGTTCTGGGCTGATTCCTCACCGTTCTCATGATAATTGCAACTCCACGAGGTGAGAACTTGCATGGAGCCCCAGGCAGAGGGAGATTGACAGTTCTTTTGTGTTTCTTCCATTTGCGAATAATCACACTAACTGTTGTCACCTTCTCACCAAGCTGCTTGGCGATGGTCTTGTAGCGCATTCCAGCCTTGTGTAGGTCTACAATATTGTCCCTGACATCCTTGGAGAGCTATTTGGTCTTGGCCATGGTGGAGAGTTTGGAATCTGATTGATTGATTGCTTCTGTGGACAGGTGTATTTTATACAGGTAACAAGCTGAGATTAGGAGCACTCCCTTTAAGAGTGTGCTCCTAATATCAGTGTTACCTGTATAAAAGACACCTGGGAGCCAGAAATCTTTCTGATTGAGAGGGGGTCAAATACTTATTTCCCTCATTAAATGCAAATCAATTTATAACATTTTTGACATGCGTTTTTCTGGATTTTTTTGTTGTTATTCTGTCTCTCTCTGTTCAAATAAACCTACCATAAAATTATAGACGGATCATTTCTTTGTCAGTGGGCAAACGTACACAATCAGCAGGGGATCAAATACTTTTTTCCCTCACTGTATATATATATATATATATATATATATATATATATATATATATATATATATATATATATATATATATATATATATATATATAACATGGTGGATTGGAAGTGATGCAGACAATTACATTGATGGAAGTTACAATCTATCTGCAATATTAAGCTGTGTTAAAAGCCGTCTTCCACTCGTCCCCCTCCCGAATCCTCACCAGGTTGTAGGCATTGCGTAATCCACCTTGGTGAAGACCCGGGCTCCTTGCAATGACTCAAATGCCATCGTCATCAGGGGGAGTTGGTAGCGGTTCTTAACCGAAGAAGAAGCCCGCGCCCACGGGTGAGGTAGAGGGAGTGATTTAAGCCTCGACGAGTGCCTCGTCAATATACTCCCTCATGGCCAGCGTCTCCGGCTGGGACAAGGAAAACAATCGCCCTCATGTGGGCATGGGCCCTTCAAGAGATCGATAGTGCAGTCGTATGGCCTGTGAGGAGGTAAGCCCTTGGCACGCCTCTTACTAAACACCTCCCCCAGATCCCAATAGTCCCGGGAACGCCTGCCAGGTCAGGGCCGGTGACAGAGTCAGTAGCCGCCATCCTAGGGCAGTAGGCGGTTCGGAGTGCGGGACCTGGGGAAGAGGTGAGGACTGTTAGGTGGTCTGGGACGGTGGTTTGTGGAGACCGAAGACCGGAACAGGACGGCGGCGGAGCCTCCCTCCAGGATGAGCCGCCCCGTGGACCAGTCTATCAGAGGTTTGTGGGCAACCAGCCAGGGGTGCCCGAGGACGAGGGGACACTCCGGAGAGACACTCCCATAGCCCCCTCGCCACCCGGATGCACGGGGTCAGTGTGCCGGGTGATGAAGCCCGACCCCAACGGCCGGCTGTCCAGTCCCATGACCGGAACCGGCTCGGAGAGGGAGAGTAATGGAACGCTCCACCCTTGGGTCAGCCCCGCGTCCATCAGGTTTCCCGTGGCCCTAGAATCCACCAGTGCATGTGCCTGATGTGCAGCGCGGGCCCACGGAACCCTGACGGGGAGAAAAGTTCGGGAGTCTCTGGAGTTGGACATAGAGAAACTAGCAGAGAAAGTGGGAAGTGAAGGCATAAATACACAGGTGAACAGATAGACACAGGTGACACCAATAAGATAATGATTAGTCCAGACTGTGAGTGAGGAGGTGCCTAAGGTTGTCGGAGGATGACACCTAGTGTGTCGCTCCGGAACTGCGACCCCCTCCTGTATCACCATTGTATTTACCCAAGTTCTCTCTCAACTCCGGGACCACCAGCCAGCTGATGTTTTTGCCCGATGCAGGACTCTAGTGCAAAAGGAGAGAGACTCTCGGACAGAAACATTCACACCTCCATTAATTTACAAAGGGATAGTCTAATAGCTTGGCTAGGTGTGAAAAATCCCCCAATTTGCGCCACAGTTTAGACTACAGATAGATTCTGCGGTCAGTCATGTATTCGAGGCTTAAGTCCTCTAAAGTTTTACATTTCTAACTCAATATCACAGACCAGATTTTTCCCAAGGAAAAATGCATCAACCCCTAAAGATATGTCAATTTATTATAATCCACATAATAATTCAAACGAAATGACCTGTAGTGAGAGAGAGACTGGGTATGCTAAAGATGAGCAGAAAGAATGTGTCTTTAACCCTGCATTATAGTGTAACTTATTTAGAATGAAAGCCACAAATGAGTGAGTCACTCAGCCATATGCTAAAAATATAGCTGTCCAAGGCTCTGAAAAAATATTCAGTGCCTTTCCCTACTGTATGTGCATAATAGCGAAAAATTGAGGAGAGAGGAAACACCAACTTAATTAGGTCTATAATCAATAGCCGAACTGTTAAATGTGCCTGGCTATATAAATCCTCCATATATATCTACAGAAATAAGACAGATCCTGCTTCTGTTGCCTGTTTGAGTGTTTGTTTAATAGCCTACTGATTCCGTGAGCACCAAGCCTCATGCAACTGTAAAATGTCAGATAAAGCAATTTCACAAATCCGTCTGTTAAATGTTTTTGCTATGCTGTAATAAAGGCTTTACACATTTATTTTCATTAGAACAGACTCTCTGGTATTACTTATAATTGATTTAGTGTTGTTTACACTGTTCCAAACAGGCAGAAACAGAATATTGTAATCTAACACCACCTGTTTGTCACACATAATATGCAAGCCGCTATCACTCCTCTACCCTTCTTTTTCTTTATCTCCTTCTTGTTGTTATTATTACAATTACGATCATCATCATAATAAGTAATGTCATTATCATTATTAGGCTTCTTATAGTAGCAGCCTTGTATATCCACCATTGAGCTGTAGGCCTAAGAGTGCTTCCTGTTTAGTCTTAATACTGTAACTTGCTATGCATGAAGCTATGCATGAAGCCTCTCCAGTCATAAGAGTTCCACCTAGTCGGCAGAAACCTCATAAGCTGTCCTAACAGTTCAGAGTTACCAGCAGGTGTCTTGATTATAGTAAAGGGCAGTGAGTCAGTGGTTCCTGTGCCATAGAGAGGCAATTGCTTTGGAGTTGTTAAAATAATGTTTTAATATTTCTATGTGATCAAACCATAAATAATCTAGACCTACATTTTTACATGAGGCCTAATTCACATGATATGCCTAACATACTTATAACCACTAGGCTAATAAATAATCTAATTTTCCTTTTGATTATTTAATTAACCTATATCATGTTATTTCAAGTTATCCAGTTGGAGCGCATGCCAAAGCGATTCAGAGTTGTTGAACGGGAGTGACGAGTGTCAAGGTTGAGTGTAGATGTGGTGTGGAATCAAGCGCAGGACACACAGAGGCTTCGTACTAACGTCTTTAGTGAAGACAAAAAGAACAAGCCAAACACGGCTAAATACAACCTGGCAGGCAAGCAAACTTTACGCACACCGGTAAAGTACAAACAAAAGGCACACACTGTGCGGAACTCTCTTCCAAACAATACAGAGAGAAATAAACGAACTAGCATCCCAACATGACACGAACAATTACACACAACACATGACAAAACCCAAGAGAACTTATAGGACGCCTAATTAACACTAACAAGGAACAGGTGTAACAAAACAGACAAAACCAAACAAACATCGAAACATAGAACGGTGGCAGCTAGTACTCCGGAGACGACGACCGCCGAAGCCTGCCAGAACAAGGAGAAGGAGCAGCCTCGGCCGAAACCGTGACAGACGAGTGTGTTGATATAATGGTAATATTATAAACATTTCTCTTTCAACCGGCATAATACTGTATGATTCAGTGCAATGCCTACCACATCATTCAAAATATCAGAATTGGTTGAATAAGGTTATGCATGCCAACATATAAGGCAAGAATTAAGAATAGGCAACGTTATCGTGTCAGGCGAAAATTATAGTTATCAAATGTTTTAGTATTGCAACATTTGATGTACAGTAACATTCACCTCAGTTGTCTGAAGCATGCTGTAGCGTTCACAGCTGGCGATGCCTCATCTATGGGCCAGATGTAAATCGTTCAGCAGCCTAACCTATTATTGGAATACAAAATAAGCCATCCACCCTTGATGGGCTATCAACAGGACAATAGACTTGCTGAGT
The DNA here is from genome assembly GCF_964263955.1 of Coregonus lavaretus. Classification (NCBI taxonomy): domain Eukaryota; kingdom Metazoa; phylum Chordata; class Actinopteri; order Salmoniformes; family Salmonidae; genus Coregonus; species Coregonus lavaretus. The sequence continues at coordinate 206,370 of NC_140003.1, forward strand.
TGATTTCTATTTTTAGGGACTTGAAATTGATGTTTCAGGTACAGCCAGGCCTGAATTTTCGTGATTTAAGGGGCAAGGCCATTTGGCCTTCAAGAGGTGCCCAATCTGCCAGGGCACCATGGCTATCTGCTAGGGCACCAAGGCCATTAACCAAAATAGCCAATGAAATTTATTTAAAAACCGAAAAACATGAGCTATTCTTTGAATATTTTATTTTAGTAAAATACATATATAATTAGCCTACATGTCGAAGTGTAGGTGATAGCCTGTGCGTATTGGTTACAACCTGTCATGTCCAGACCTATGCTGACATGAGGAAAGCGCCCGAAAATGTAGCCAATCTTCAATTAGACTTTTAATGACATATACACTACCAGTCAAAAGTTTGGACACACGTACTAATTCAGGGGTTTTTCTTAATTTTTACTATTTTCTACATTGTAGAATAATAGTGAAGACATCAAACCTATGAAATAACACATATGGAATCATATCGTAACCAAAGAAGCGTTAAACAAATCAAAATATATTTTATATTTGAGATTCATCAAATAGCCACCCTTTGCCTTCTTGACAGCTTTGCACACTCTTGGCATTCTCTCAACCAGCTTCACCTGGAATGCTTTTCCAATAGTCTTGAAGGAGTTCCCATATATGCTGAGCACTTGTTGGCTGCTTTTCCTTCACTCTGTGGTCCGACTCATCCCAAACCATCTCAATTGAGTTGAGGTGGGGGGATTGTGGAGGCCAAGTCATCTGACTCACACAGCCTGGAGGTGTGTTGGGTCATTGTCCTGTTTAAAACAAATGATAGTCCCACTAAGACCAAACCAGATGGGATGGCGTATCACTGCAGAATGCTGTAGTAGCCATGCTGGTTAAGTGTGCCTTGAATTCTAAATAAATCACAGACAGTGTCACCAGCAAAGCACCCCCACACAATAACACCTCCTCCTCCATGCTTTACGGTAGGAAATACACATGCGGAGATCATCCGTCTCACAAAGACACGGTTGCTGGAACCAAAAATCTCCAATTTGGACTCCAGACCAAAGGACACATTTCCACCAGTCTAATGTCCATTGCTCGTGTTTCTTGGCCCAAGCAGGTCTCTTCTTATTATTGGGGTCCTTTAGTAGTGGTTTCTTTACAGCAATTCAACCATGAAGGCCTGATTCACACAGTCCCTTCTGAACAGTTGATGTTGAGATGTGTCTGTGACTTGAACTCTGTGAAGCATTTATTTGGGCTGCAATTTCTGAGACTGGTAACTCTAATGAACTTATCCTCTGCAGCAGAGGTAACTCTGGGTCTTCCATTCCTGTGGCGGTCCTCATGAGAGCCAGTTTCATCATAGCGCTTGATGGTTTTTGCGACTTCACTTGAAGAAACTTTCAAAGTTCTAGAAATGTTCCGTATTGACTGACCTTCATGTCTTAAAGTAATGATGGACTTTCATTTCTCTTTGCTTATTTGAGCTGTTCTTTCCATATTATGGACTTGGTCTTTTACCAAATAGGGCTATCTTCTGTATACCCCCCCCTACCTTGTCACAACACAACTGATTGCCTCAAACGCATTAAGAAGGAAAGAAATTCCACAAATTAACTTGTAAGAAGGCACACCTGTTAATTGAAATGCATTCCAGGTGACTACCTCATGAAACTGGTTGAGAGAATTCCAAGAGTGTACAAAGCTGTCATCAAGGCAAAGAGTGGCTATTTGAAGAATATAAAATATAAAATATATTTTGATTTGTTTAATACTTTTTTGGTTACCTCATGATTCCATATGTGTTATTTCATAGTTTTGATGTCTTCACTATTATTCTACAATGTAGAAAATACTAAAAATAAAGAAAAACCCTTGAATGAGTAGGTGTGTCCAAACTTTTGACTGGTACTGCATATAGGCTAAACGCCAGTCATGTTTAACAAATTTAATGTAGGATCATTATTAATATCTAAAGGCTTGATTGAGTCGACATGAGTCACTGTTCATTCTGCAAAAATCACCCGAATTTTGAGACTATTTAACAATAAACGTAATTGTTTAAAACACCAACGTTTTTTTGTCATTTTATGAGGCATCTCTTACCATGTTCCGACCATATGAATGTTAAGGGGATTCTTTTATAAACACTTCCTCATATGCAATTGAAAACAGTATTTCTCTCATGTTCTCAACATTATTTTGTTGTCCAGCAGCAAAATACACAATCCTAGTCATATGAACAACCCATGCTTGTTGATTCATATTTAGCTCTACCCTCTTTCTACATTTCTGAAGGATATTTTCATCTCTGTCATATGAAACCAATCACATTTGCAGTGCATTTTGAGAATGGTGTTTTTTTATTATTATCTTTATGTGAAGAAAGCCTAAAAGTTGATCAACATTTTCAACTAAATGTTTGGATCTGTTGCATCAGCCTCATTGCTTTTAAACGGTTTGTTGATGTAGAGTGGTTGTTTAATTTGGGATCTATCGCGTGCCACAACTATCCCAGAGTATGTTTGGAATATTTATTTCTCGCACAGAAGGAATATCTGACCAATAGAATAGGTTAACTTTTCTACTATGGGGGATGGTAAATTGACATAGGCTATTGTTTTTGCTGTTTGTTAGGCCTACTCATCTTGTTGGCTGACGAAATGTAAATGTGGACAGTTCTAACATCTTCAACATGTGCCTCAGAATTCGATAAGAAGGTTTGCATGCCGATGCATCCGTCTGTCTTCACTTGTAGCCTACTTCTGTCTTCATTCAGAGCTGTGATGCCTGTGAGAAGGACCCAATCATGTGATGGGCATTGGCTAATAAGAATTTAGATATCTGAGAGAGCCATGTGCGTGAGAGGCGCTTCGGAGCATGGCGATTGGCAGCAGGGAGAAGATAATTCATTATTTAAAAAATTGAAACCATTTGGAACAACACAAGAAACACAATAATAGTACAGCCAAGATTAAAAACCGTCGCATGCATTTGTGATTGCAATTGCTTTAGTCAACATGTTGCAGTTCATTTATTGTTTGATTATTCAAGGCTCCCTTTGTTACTTCTTTTTATAACTAAATGCTAGAACGAAATGATCAGACCAAAAGATGAGGACACAACAGTTCACCTGGCACAAGACTAAAGTTAGAAATGTCTAACTCAATATCACAGACCTGATTTGCCCTGATGAAAATGCATCAACCCGCTACAAATATGTCAATTGATTATAATCCACATAATAATCAAAACAACCTTATAGTAGGTAATGACAGTGCATTCGGAAAGTATTCAGACCCCTTCACTTTTTCCACATTATGTTACTAAAATTGATGAATTGTTTTATTTCCTCATCAATCTACACACAATACCCCATAATGACAAAGCAAAAACAGATTTTTAGAAATGTACGCAAAACAAATCCCCACAGCATGATGCTGCCACCACCATGCTTCACCGTAGGGATGGTGCCAGGTTTCCTCCAGATGTGACTCTTGGCATTCAGGCCAAAGAGTTCAATCTTGATTTCATCAGACCAGAGAATCTTGTTTCCAATGGTCTGAGAGTCCTTTAGGTGCCTTTTGGCAAACTCCAAGCGGGCTGTCATGTGCCTTTTACTGAGGAGTGGCTTCCGTCTGGCCACTCTACCATAAAGGCCTGATTGGTGGTGTGCGGCAGAGATGGTCCTTTTGGAAGGTTTTCCCATCTCCACATAAGACCTCTGGAGATGTGTCATAGTAACCATCGGTTTTTTGGTCACCTCCCTGACCAAGGCCCTTCATCCCCGATTGCTCAGTTTGGCCAGGCGGCCAGCTCTAGGAAGAGTCTTGGTGGTTCCAAATGTCTTCCATTTAAGAATGATGGAGGCCACTGTGTTCTTGGGGACCTTCAATGCTACAGACATTTTTTGGTACCCTTCCCCAGATCTGTGCCTCGACACCAATCCTATCTCGGAACTCTATGGACAATTCCTTCGACCTCATGGCTTGGTTTTTGCTCTGACATGCACTGTCAACTGTGGGACCTTATATAGACAGGTGTGTGCCTTTCCAAATCATGTCCAATGTATTTATTTTACCACAGGTGAACTCCAATCAAGTTGTAGAAACATCTCAAGGATGATCAATGGAAACAGGATGCACCTGAGCTCAATATCGAGTCTCATAGCAAAGGGTCTGAATACTTATGTAAATCAGGTATTTCAGTTTTTCATTTTTAATACATTTGCAAACATTTCTAAAAACCTGTTTTTGCGCTGTCCTTATGGGGTATTGTGTGTAGATTAATGAGGGGGAAAAATTATGTAATCCATTTTAGAATAAGGCTGTAACGTAACAAAAATACATTTTTCGTTAGGGCAAATCAAGTCTGACATTTCAAAGTGGAAATTACAAACTTTAGAAGCCTTTTTAAAACTAAAATACACTACAAGTTCGGAATATTCTCAGCAACAAAGGAGTGATCAAATTAAGATCCTACATCTGTACAAGCCAAGCTAGCCAAGTTTAGCTAGCTAGCTAGCCTCCGTGTCTCTCATTATGAGCAAAACTAGATAAATGTTTTGATAATGATGGCAGAGAGTAAAGGAATGACTTTGGCTTGATGACTCATATTAGTCTTGGAATAACTATACCTGATTGTTGTAGCTAGCTAGCTAGCTAATGTGTGTCTGTGAGATGTCTCATATTCTACACCATGCTGCTACAGCAGGAATACAGACAGTACACAATGATTGCCCATGAATGTGTAATAGCGTTTTCATCTTTCTCTCACAGACAATACCACTTTGATACAAATAAGTTGATGTTCTCAAGAGATGTGAAAGGTCCCATAACAAAAAACTCCCCTTGTATCAAAGTGACTCCGGACAACTCACTGCACCACCCGAATACACCATATGCAAGTATTCCCTTTGTAGAATTGTAGTATTTATTATAAGCATTAGTCAGAACCAGAACAGAGAACGAAAGTTATCTATACTGTTCCGGAAACAGAACCGTTATTTTAAAAACATGGGAACCGGTTAATAACATTGTTTTACGTTCCAGGCATTTTGTTCAATTTCCACAACAACAACAAAAAAAGAGCCTATGCAAAGCCCTCACAGTCACTCAGAAACTTATTCCAGTGTCTGCCTGCCTGCCAGCTGAAAATCTTTCCCAGTGTTTGTGTGTGTGTTTAGGCTACCTGACCCATGCATAGTCTACTGTGGCTACTTACGTTACAGGCGTGATTCAGAAATTAGGGAGAGAGATTTTTAATTAGAGAACAATGCTAGTTAAGGATACTATAGTTTATACGTTTCACATTGGATTTATTAACTACTGTAGTGTCGAGAAAACGATGCTGAGATGCTGTAAGAACAAGGAATCCGCTGACACTGTACTTTGATTATAAAGGTTTATTATATCAAAAGAGTTCAGCGTCAATTTACAGACATCTGCAGACATCTGGAGAATAACCGGACCCAATCTCTAATATGTTATTCTCCCCTCCTTTGTCCCAAACCATAGTATATATATCCTATGTAACCTGATATGGGTGTTTTCCCCTACAGACCAATCCCAGGACTCCACCTAACAGACTTCCTCTGTTTTAGGGTTCCCCTATAGAAATACTCTCCAGATGCTTCCCCAAGCTGAGTCAACATCCTCTAAGACCATTTGCAACCGTCAGCAAAGTCATAAATTCTTCAGACACTACATATTTCCACCCTTCGAGACTAATTAAGTCTCGAAAACAAAAAGAATAGGATTTTGACAAATAACACATTTTCTCTTATTCAGTAACTTTAACCATAAACCAATGGAGTGTAAATACATTTCTAGGAAATATGAACAAATCTTTATGGAGTGTGAATACATTTCTATGATATATGAACAAATCTTTATGGAGTGTGAGAGCGAAAAACCTGTCTGGCAGCTTTCTTTCCAAATATCCATCAATCAATCAAGACAGTAAAATTCTCTCACGGCCCCTCTGCCCCAGGCAACCACTTAAGTACTCCAGATCAATTAATAAATCTTTATCAATGCATTTTAAACTATGATGCAATTAAATACACATGAAAGCCTCAGCAAACAAAATACAATAAAAAAATGTCCACATTCAGGCTGGTCGACCCATCGGACCCTCCTGTGGATTCTCTCTGTCCCTGCCTAGACCCAATATCCCTAAGCATCAACAAAATAAACAAAAACATCTGAGATCCCCACATGTACCCAACTACAGCAAATATTATTCTTCAAAAATTAATACAGAAAGAATATGAAACAAATTATGTATTAGACATGCAAATATGTCTATATATCATTGCAGACACTGGAATGTAGTCCACTACACTTAATCTCCTCAGCAGTGTCGACTTTCAATGCAACGTCGATGATGGAATCTGAACATTTCCACACCTTCCTTGTTCCACTTCCTCCAGTCCATTCATATTGTCCCTTCATATTGTCCCCTCTACACATTCCCCCATATGCTTCTGGAAGAAAAGAAAAGACCAAACAGTATCTTTTGCAAAACAACACATTCAAATTAAAACATCAATATCAACTAAAAATGATATATAAAATGATATGTAAAATGAATCACATTCCATTTCCCCCATTTGATTCAACACAAAATACTAAAATCACAATAATATTTAAAAACATGTGAAAAATGATTGGGTATTCAAAATTGACATCTATCCATCAATACTCCTTTGAGTCTTGACAGAAGGTTAAACCCTCTTATCGTTTCATTTGCAAAACCCTTCAAAGTATAGGTAATATTATCAATGTGATCTTCCAAAAATGTTACACCATACCATGGAAAAAGTCCAAGTCCCCACTTCTCTCCTAGACTTATCCTCCAATGGTAGGCTTCCAGACTATGACATTTCTCTCTTTCAGAATCAGATTTATCTTTTTCCCGGTGCTTCCCCTCTTTTAATTTTAAAAACCTCAAATTGAAGCTTCAACATCGACATGTAACAACATCCTTTCCATCCATAGGGTAAGAATATATTATTTCTCACCACAAACCCCAGATGTTTCTCTAAATTCCCAATAATCACATTACCATGCAAAAGCTTATCTTTCCCCATCAAAGTCATGCTCTTCTTACTAACTTCAACATAAAAAGTTACATTATATTTCTCATTACTAACCTTATGTTCATGCTTACCCAAAGTCATCATTTAATCATCACCATCTGATATTCCCCTAAACATCCCCTTTCCATCATATGTTTTATTTTAACAAAAACAGCTTTGAGCCCTCACAGGTTTCACCTCCAGTGCTTCATGAAGCGCTGCTAACTGATTTCCCTTCCGATCTAACAAATTCACATAGGGTAATTCATTTAACCAAGAACACTTAAACCTAGGCCTAAACAAATGCTTCCACAACAACATTATTATATCTGTTAATGATTGTTGCTGATGCAACAGCCATGATAAAGCATAAGATTTACACATACTTGATAGAGGTTTAGCTACCTTCTCTAAGATTCAACCCCATGTTCCTAGTGCTGGAATTCTCAACAGACATGGACCCTCAAGATTCCTCACTGATCTTACAGAATGAGGTAACTGCTTGAACCAAAGATTCCTACCTCCCATCCATCTTTAATTTGCAAAACAGAAGAATCAAATCCATATGCCTTCCATTTAGTTTCTCTCTTCCCTAACAAGCAGTATTGATAAGATATATCTTCTTGTCTTCCATCAAAATCAAAGAACTCATCCTTTACCTCCATGATAGTATTCTCCCTGATCTTCCCCTCTAACATTACTCAAAATAAGTGAGCAATCACTCATAACCCTCTTCCACTTCATATCGTTGTACAAAATATACTTCCTTTGACTAGGTGAAACAGCTTCTACTTCTTGTCCTGATAACAACACTTCTTCTCCATAATTATCTCTCCACTGAACTCTAAATTTCCCTTCACCACTGTTCTCTCTCTCGTACTAACATTGAAGCTGAGCTGACTGTCCTAGAGTTCCTTCAACCCTAGTTTTCATAACTTTTTAGTCCGACTTTTTCTCCTAATTTTTTCAAAAACCATTTCACTGATTTATCCACAAATTCCTTTCCCACTAATTTCAGGATATTTGATCGGGAAGTCCCCACCTGCTTATGACTTCTTTACACAAAAACTATTGAGCATCTTTTAGCTTAGTTTGACATCTTATGCACCTCTTGGTGTAGGAATGTAACCAAGAATAACAGTCACACCCCTGCAAACATTATTTTTCAGACAGATTGTCCACCTGCCTATGACATAGTCAATCTATTCAAGCAAATATGGTTCCCAAAAACCCTACTCCTTTGTGATCTTTCTCCTAACCTTCCCCCTTGCAACATTAGCTAAACCATAGCTTCCTAAATCATCAGACCTATTAGGTCTAGAGGCGCTACTATCAACCCCTCATGGTTTCTCCAAAGACAACAATGGATTGCTACTCTAAGGATTTGTTCTATTGTCTTCAAAACACCTGCTTTTGAAAGTCCTTCAATTTCTGGTTCAATCCCTTGGATTGCTTCATCTTTCAATGGATACTGATTCTTCCAAGGAGGTCTGGCTCCTCGTCGAAGTTCAACTTTCACCTCAATTGGGCTGATTTCACAAGTCCAATATCGGTACTACTTTGATATCACAAACATTCTTGAACTTTTTTCAACATCTCCTCTTTCTGTCACGCCCTGGCCCTGGGGACTCTTATATGTTGAGCCAGGGTGTTAGTTTCTATGTTTAGTGTTCTATGTTTCATGTTCTAGTTCATGTGTTTCTATGTTGGCCGGGGTGGTTCCCAATCAGAGGCAGCTGTGGCTTGTTGTCTCTGATTGGGAACCATACTTAGGCAGCCTGTTTTGCACTTGTCATTTGTGGGATCTTGTTCTGTATAGGTTTGTGTTGGTGAACCTTTTGACTTCACGTATCGTTTTGTTGTTTTGTTGCATATTATAAAGTACTCATTAAAAGATGTACGCCTATCACGCTGCGCCTTGGTCCGGTTCTTACGACGATCATGACACTTTCATAGATTTTTTATCCATCTTCACACTGCAAATAGATTCATGTGTCATCCGTACAGCTTGTGACTCTCCTTGTCCTTGAGCCAAAATCATTATTTTGAGAAATCGCTGATCTTCACTCCTCCAAATCGCCCAAATTCTCTTTCATCAGTACAAAAACAGCTTTCTCTGCTTCTGTCATCATTTCTCCTATTTGCTTCTTCTCATAGCCTTCAGAAACCAACTAGGTCACATGTGGCACACTCTTCTCAATCTCAAATTCTTTATCCAGATAATCATCTGTGTTTATCTTCATAGCTGCTCCTTGTGGTCCTAAAATTATGCAACATAAGCTGAGTTGAACTTTCTTTAGTTGATTACTCAACCATTCCTCTGAGTTCAATTGGGCAGCATTCTTGAAATACTTGAGCTTAAAATGAAATGGATATTCCAGAAGCCTCGCATCTGGCATATTTTCCCCCCTTAAATTTCTTCCATATCTTAGCCTGCTTCAAAAAATCTTCACTGAGATTTCCAATCCAGAATACTGTAGACGAATCCATCTCTGTCATCATCAACAATTGGTAAACCTTTTCCTTTGGCACTTCTACCAGACAGCCGTCTGGTGTACATCTTATTGTACAGCTCAACTTATACAATGCATCTCTTCCCAACAATGCAATAGGTGTATGTTCTGATACCAGTATGGGTATTGTAATTTTCTAATTTTCATAGCAGAGCTCAATTGGTTCCTTAAGAGGAATCAACTGTTTCACTCCTTCAAATCCCTGTCCTAATTAGTTGATTGGACATAGTGAGATGTGTAACCTCTTCAGGCTGAACACAGATAAAAGCAGTTCCGCTATCCACCATCACTTCCAATGGTCGGTTGTTTATTTTCACCTCAATTGTTGGATATTTTTCCCCTAACTGGTGCTACCAGCTGACACCCCCCTTTCGGATCTTCTCAGCACCCCTAGAATCCTTGCTCCTTTCCCCTATAAGGGTTCACCTGTCCTCCAGATGATCTTCACTTGCCCCTGTATCTTCCTCTGAAATTCCCTCTTGTGTTTCCTTCTGGCCCATTACACTCACAGGCAAAGTCACCAACCTGTCCACAATCATAACACACTTCTGAAGATTGCTGGAAGTATGGCTTAAATCTTCCTCCTCTTCCTAAGCCTTCTCGTCCTCTTCCTCTCCAATTATGTGTCTGTCCAGAGACTGTCTATGAATATGAAACAACTTGTACCACTAATTGTGGCTGGTACAATTGCGGTTGGAACTGGTCCAGTTGAAGCTGTGGCAGTGATTGTTGATTTGGTGCACACTGATTCTTCATAACCAAAGCTTGTTTCTTCTCCTTCTTATTCTCCCCCAGTTGTATTTCATTGAGTTTTCTGAGAGTTTCTTGGTCCTGTTCTTTCTGGTTGTGTTCCTTTTTCCTGTACAGATCCACTTGATGGGCTATATGATCTGTATAGACAGACGCCTTTTGTCATGCTTCCAAGTCCAACCACCTCTGCCAGTTTGCTCCTTACTGGTGAGGGCAGTCCCATCTGCAGTTTAGCTCTCAAAATTGACTGCTCAATTTGACTCACATCTGGATCATTTCCGGTAATATTTCTCCACACTTGATGAACTCTTGACACATAGGCTCTCTGATTTTCTTGTTGTCCTAGTGGGTCAATCAGAATGTTGTCAGGATGCACATTTATTGGAAACATATCTTTCAGTGCTCTCCACAGCCGATTCCTACTTGCAGCCAACAATTCAGGGTCATTCACTGCAGTCCCCACATATCTATTAAGTCCAGCTCTCTGAAAAATGTCTTCCATATCTGGAATCCCAAGGAGATTAGCCAAAAGTCTCTTAATGTCTCCTATGGCAGACTGTGTTCCCACCATAATATCTTCCAATTTTGAAATCCAAAGATATGCTCCATCTTGAAGAGTAGGCAACTTCTCAAGTATATCTGACATATCGGTATTCTTCAAAGGCTTATATTCTAGGTTTTGTCCTCGAATTATCAATGGCATCATCTTCTTACTTGTGCTCTCTTTCCTTGGCCTCAATGTATACTTCTTCTCCAATTCTTGGGATCCTTTTCTCAGCAGTTTTTTCTTCTGTATCTTCAGCTTCTTGAGTTGTTCTTCCGGTTCTCTTACTTCTTCTAAATTATTCTCCTTATCCAGGCATGATACGCATCGATCTATATCTCTTTCTATTTCTTTTTAGCTAATCATTGTAGGATAAAATCCTCTTGAATATGAAGCACCTTTAATCTCCAAATCTTTATCGCTATTTTCATCTTCACTTTCATCAGAACTAGAATATCTTGTATTCTTCTTCTTCAAACATCCATCACCCCTTCTTTCCGCTCTGGCCAACCTCCGTCTGATCACAGGGTCATATCCACCCATGATCTCTTCTGAATCACTCTGATCATCATCATCAAGTTCCATCCTCCTGAACCTCACTCCACCCTTAGTTTCCAGACATCTCGTTTTCTTCTTACTTTTGGAGTTTGGATTCATCTTTATAGTCGTTTCTGCTTGTCCTCTCTCTATTATTCAAGCACTTTCATTATGTTAATGATGTCTGGGTTAAGAGTCCCTTCCACTGGCCATGGTTGTTCAATGTCAGGCCAATGTTTATTCCCTTTCCAGATAACCTTACAATACCATTAACTAGAGGATTACTATTTTCTACTACTTCAACAGGAGTAATTACTTTCATAGTTTTGATGTCCTTTTTCCCCATTGTAACAACTCTTTTATATTCCTTTATTGTGAATTATTTTATTATTTTAGACTATGTAGCTTATAGTTCCCTCCCTTTTTTTTTTCTTCCCAAATTAATTAATTCATTAATCAATCAATTCATTAATTTATTCATCAATTTACTTATTTGTATAAATTTATTTTATTTTATTTTACCAAATTATTGATTAGTGGCAATCTTACCACATCCGATCAGGAAAAGTAAAGAAAGTAGTCAACTTCAGAGCAATCCAAAAAAGAAAGACCTCTAATCCAGCAACACTACAGCACTCACAAACCAATTGCCTAATAAGCACTAAATTACCTTAATTTTACAGAATAATGTCAGTGCTGCATTTCCCCACTCAACTCTAATCAAACCAACTCATGCACAAAAACTCCAATATGCAATTCTTAATTACATCAATTGATCCAAGTCCTTGTCAAATTGTCATAACATGAAATATGCTAGGCACACAAAATATCCTCTATGGGAAGGTACGTTTTGTGAATAGAACAGTACTAGCCTTGATTTGACTTGATCTGTTGCAGCACACCCTGCCGCGTACTCGTCAGCACCTCCTCTCTCTCTCTCTGTCTACTCCTTATCGTCTCTCATATCACAGAAGAACAAAGAACAGACAAGAATTTAGTATTTTATGCACTCACTGGGTTATTTCAACCATGCAATACTCCTCTAGTCATACTCATTTTCACACTCGCGCTAAGAAATATGCAAACAGCTTAACTCAGGAATATTATAAATAGCTCAATAACATTTTATTTTATTTATTTATTTTATTATTTTTTATTTTTAATCTGTCAACATATCTCTCATTTATCAATTCAATAGATCTCAATCAAATAGTTTCATCGTTAAGCAACAGCCGATTTAACAAACAGAACACTTTATTAGTGTGTAAGTCTCCCCCTCCTTCTCTGTCTGCTCTGAGTCTGCATCTCCCAGCAGCTCAGTGCAGGCAGGGGAGTGGCATATTTGCTCTACGTAACTCTAAACTCATAAAATCACACGCCTGCGTAGTTCATTCACCAATGCGATTTCAGAGTGAGAAGAGCTCCCAAGCAGCTCTCTCCAAGCTAACCAACAGAAAGTAGACAGACCCGCTGTCCTTCCGTTATTTCCCCCCAACAGACAAACAGTAACACTTATCAGAGCTCACAAACCAACACAAAACATAGAACACAAATCCTACTCTCTTCCACACACACACACACACAGTTTAAGAGGCTTATATCCGTTCCTACGGACCCCTAAAGCATGCTACTACCATCGCACCGTTTTTTCCTTTGTTCCTAAATTTCTGCTACCTTGAGTTCGCAGATATTCAATGAGCGGTTACATCGAACATATACCTCGTCAACTATAAGTCGAGCGGTAACTTGCAACCGAATGTATCTACCACAAACTCCAGTCCCCTGAACTGACCTAAAAAACCACCCTAGTGAGATTTCAGGATTTTCGGCCCATCCTAATGATCGCCTCGTTTGAGGGCTTGCCATAGATTCGCGATGTCCTAATTTGTATACATTTTCCTTAGTTCCTGGCCTTTCCTTCCTTCATTCTTTTTGAATTTTATTCAAGCAAAATATCCCTGTGTCCAGTATTATCAATCCTATAGACACTCCCCCCTGTTTGCGTTGTTACCAGCGCAAACAAATTTAGAAATTTAGAACGGACTCTTATCCCACAGCAAATAACAGCAAAGCACACATGCAAGTTCTTAATGGTGCATTCATTCAACGCACACACACGCAGACACACGAACTGACCAGTGCCCAAAGTGGTGAGAAAACTCACCCTTATCTGCCGGACTCTGGAGCGAGAGTCAGCTCGGCGCCCATGAATGGAACGCTGAGAAAAGACGCAACACGACCCAAATACCTAGTCGCCATTAATGTAGTGTTGAGAAAACGATGCTGAGATGCTGTGAGAACAAGGAATCCGCTGACACTGTACTTTGATTATAAAGGTTTATTATATCAAAAGAGTTCAGCGTCAATTTACAGACATCTGCAGACATCTGGAGAATAACCGGACCCAATCTCTAATATGTTATTCTCCCCTCCTTTGTCCCAAACCATAGTATATATATCCTATGTAACCTGATATGGGTGTTTTCCCCTACAGACCAATCCCAGGACTCCACCTAACAGACTTCCTCTGTTTTAGGGTTCCCCTATAGAAATACTCTCCAGATGCTTCCCCAAGCTGAGTCAACATCCTCTAAGACCATTTGCAACCGTCAGCAAAGTCATAAATTCTTCAGACACTACACTACAAAAAGGTAAGATGTGTTTTTATTTTATGTCTGGTGCTTCTCTGCACACACAAGCTTGTTAGCCAGCTAGCTCTGGTCTAGCCCTTGAAAACTCTAGGCGGCATTATGTGTAATGTAATGGAACTGAGAGTCATGATCAAGGGTTAGTTCTGGTCCAACATTATTTAAGCCAAAGTTGAAAGACATTTAAAGTTCCGTCATAGAAGCCGCTCCTCCGTAGGTATAAAGCATAAATCATGGTCCAAAGACGCTAGGACAAGATAGTCCGGCATCCCATTGTGACATAGCTACATGGCTCTGAGGCCATCATCCGTTTGTAACATAGCTACATGGCTCTGACACCACCATCCGAGCCAAGGGGGACGCACAGCACCTCCTCAATTTCCCACCAACGCGTCTCCTGAATACGTCCACTATTCATTTGAATGTTTTGAGAAATTGTTTGAGCTGTGCTGAGAATTTCGAAAAGTATGAAAGCCAACAGTCCAAAATTCTTGAACACTCCTGTACGTACATGGAAACGTTGGTGAAAAGTTTGTGAAAAGATTTGAGGGGGGTTGACTTGTAGACAGTCTAGTTGTGAAGCATGGTGGAATCGGCATCACCAGTTGTGCTGTTGAGTAGACAAGCACTGCCAACAATAGAGTGAATACGCTAGAAGAATACTAACACCCTTCTCCCCCATGCCAAAGAACTGACTGCAAGGGTGTGAAAAGTTTAAGGAGCATTTGTCTTGTTGACAGTTTAGTGTATTGGTGATTTTGTTTTCTCAAGAGGGTATTGTATAAATACCTTTATACTTGTTTCAAAGTCAGATGATGTTGAGCTTGAGCTTATTCCAGGATGAAAGCGTTCATCCAATGGGTCTACAGGCTCTGTACTGCTAAAGCTGGTGTCAAGGTCATCGTCATCAGCAGCATGATTAGTCTGTAGGACACACAGTAGTCAGTGATTAGCCAACATCTTACTACTTTGTCCCCACCAATACACACAAACACTGTACTATATCCACCCACC
Organism: Coregonus lavaretus; assembly: GCF_964263955.1. NCBI lineage: Eukaryota > Metazoa > Chordata > Actinopteri > Salmoniformes > Salmonidae > Coregonus > Coregonus lavaretus. Next base: position 221,448 of record NC_140003.1, read on the forward strand.
CCCCTTGTAAAGAATTCCCGCTCCTGGTTGTTAGGATGAATTACAACTTGTTTACCTCATTTGGCTGGTGCCACATTGTCTAGGTCTCACCCATCCTTACCCCTCTCGCTCATCATGTGAGAGATCACTAGATTGCAGCCTAGCCAATCAGGGAGTAGCCATGTGCCTCACCCCTGCCCATGCCCTGAGCATGCTGTGCTTCTGGGTTGTGATTGGACAGCCAGCCCAGCCCATGTTCTCACAAGGGTAGACCAGATCCCGGGCTTCCTCCAATCAGGGGAGCCTTCTCTGACAGGTTGCAGTGGATGATATTGGATGGTCTTATGGAGTTCAGCAACAGGAAGCCGACTCTCCTCTAATAGCTGCTACTGAGACCGGGCAGGGACACTTCATGTTCCCAGCCCCCGCTGTTCATCAGGAGCTGCCTGCAATAGAGACAGAGCCCACACCGGATATTATTCCCGATCCCCTCTCTACCTCAGCCAACAGGCCTGGTCCTCCCTCATGGGCCTGCAGATCCTGTACCACAGCCCGCGGCTCAGCCAGCGGCCCGTGTGCCAGGAGCCAGCACTCGGCCGCACCACGACCCCTGCATCCAGGCAGGGGCCAGCCTGGCCTAGTACCCGGTGGTTGTTATCCAGACCCTGCTTATTTTACAGGGCCAGTACCTGTGCCTGGTGGGACCTATTTAACCCCTGCCCCTTCCCGATGCCCCGGCCTCATCCTCCAGCTCTTGCTCCACCAGCTATGCCAGTGCCAGTACCTGGGTTCTACCATCCTGCTGGTCCTTTATTTCCTGTGCCTGCGCCAGGAGGGTACCCACCAGGCCAACCACCCTACCTTTATCCGGGTGAAGGTGAGCCCGGCCCTGTCCTGCAACCACATGGCTGGGCCCCTGGTATCCTAGAGATGGCCGTCGCCTCAACATATGGAATACCCAAACCCAGACTTTCTCCCTTCAGCTCAGGGGAAGAGGGGGCCTTTTCCCACATCAAAATGGCTATGGTCAACCACGACAACTGGGACATGGTGAGTTGTCTGCCATCCTGAATGCACCCTCCATCAGAGTGGGATATGCCTAGGCACTGGAGGACTTTGCTTTATCAGTGGGAGGCCTGGTGGGTATGCTAAAGACACTTGAAGGGCCTGTGGGTAATGCGTACCTTTGTGGGTCCCATGTGGACAGGCTTCTCACAAAGCTACCCCCCTCCTACCGGGATAGCTTTGCTGAGCATTGTTTTTCAAAGGGAATGCTGCAAGACGGCGGCCCACAGACATACACACTGACAGACTTTTCTGATTGGCTGGAGAGGAAAGCAGCAGTGAAGCAGGTAGCTATGAGGGCCACTGACCTCTACCCCACGGAGAAGCCTGCAGAGCTCAGGGAGAAGCGCAGAGAGCAGCCCCTGCAGCAAAAATCTAGGCCCACCACCACTTTGTCTGGTGTGCACCAGGTGGTGGTAGAGCATAAGCCTAGTGGACCTAACAAAGGACAGTCCAGCGTTAATGACAGGTTTAAGCCTTTTTGACCCTTTTCTGACTCTAAGGATCACTACTTAAATAACTGCACTGGATTTTTTCCAAGTAGAATAGTGCATAGTGGTCCTCCTGGGTCCAACAGAAGGGCAGGTGTCCCAGTTGCGGACGGGGACACAAAGACAATGACTGTACATTAAAGAAACCCTGTGGCACATGTGGGGAGATACACCTGAATGCCTGACATGGGGCCACACAACAGGGCAACAAGAGTGTTCTCACCATTAGAACACCCTCCAGCACAACCATCTTCTGTACATGGGCCAGGCCAGCCGCTGCAGCCGGGACATGTTGAAGATAGTGCCTGTCCAGCTGAGGAGTGTTAACAAAACACTGGACACCTACATGGTCCTGGATGATGGCTCTGAGAGGACCATCATCCTCCCCTCAGCAGCAACCCAATTGAATCTCACCGGGCCAGAGGAGGTTATGTACCTCAGGACAATCCAGCAGGAGGTAGTACCGCTTGTTGGATCTACTGCCTCTTTCCAGGTGGCTGCCTTTGCTAACCCCCACAGGAAGCACATAATCCAGGGGGCCTTCACTGCTGGTCAACTCGACCTAGCCGAGCAGACATGCTCTTTCGCTTCCCTGAAGAGGCGCTAAGAGCACTTGCGGGACATACCACTGCATGCCTTCAACAGGGTGTGCCCTGCTTATAGGCTCTGGCTACCCACACCTCATCACTCCTGTTGAGCCAGTGCGGATGGGGCCCCCGGGGGGCCCTGTGGGGGTCCATACCAAGCTGGGCTGTCCAGGGCCCAGCTGCTCTCCTCACTCCCAGTGGTAAGAACACTAACTGTTTGTTAACTACCACTGCCTCTCCTCCAGTGCATTTATATATGCATGTGGAGAGACTGTGGCAGATGGACACTGCCTTACAGAAATGAACGCCCGTTCATGTGCCAGTGGGTGGTGTGGAGCGTTATGCTGAGAAAAGGGGGGGTTCTTACCTTCAGGCCATCCCCGAGGCTCTGATTCCGCTGCTACGCAATACAGAGCGCTGCCTGGCAAAGAACCCGGCACAAGCCGATGTGCATAGCTAGGAGGTATACAAGCTGGAACAGGCAGGCTATGTGGTGAAGCTGTCACCTGAGGAGGTGAGAAGTGCCAAGGAGACCTGGTACATCCCCCACCATGTTGTTTACCATAACGGTAAGAGCCGCCTGGTTTTCAATTGCTCCTTCAGCAGCAGATGGGGTAACCTGAATAACCAGCTGCTACAGGAGCCTATGCTGGGTCCCTCCCTCCTGATGGTCCTGATGCATTTTAAGGGGATGTTCCACCAGGTGCGCCTCCTCCCTGAGGATCAGACTCTCCTGCATTTCCTGTGGAGGGACATGAGGAGAGAAGACCCACTTGACGTTTATGAGTGGCAGTCCTTTTGGGACTACCTGCAGCCCTTGCTGTGCAATCTTTGTCCTGCAGAAGCATGTCAGAGACCACCAGCAGGGCAACGAGGAGGTGCTCGCCTTAGTGGAATGGGTGATCTATGTGGACAACTCTCTGCAGTCCCACTCCTCTCCACAGCAGGCCCGTGAGCTGCTGGACAAAATGAGAGCCCTGCTGGCCACAATGTTCCTGAGGTGGTGACCCATCTGCCCACGGAGGCCAGGTCAGAGAGTTGCGAGCTCTGGCTCACAATGGACAAGGCTGACTCCCAGGAGCCTACCCTCGGCCTCTGTTGGCACTGCCCATTTGATACCCTGAGATACAAGCACCGTCTTCTACCCTGTTCTGAGCCCACCGTGCAGAGTGTTTGCAGAGTGTTAGCCAGCCAGTATGACCCTTTGGGTTACATCATCCCCTTCACCACCAGGGCCAAGGTGCTGGTACAGGCACTGTGGAAAAGGGAGAGAGGCTGGGATGAACCCATCACCGATGAGCTGCTCTATGTGTGGCAGTCCTTGGAGAAGGAAATACCTCACCTGATGGACCAAACGGTGTCGACTTGGATATTACCCCTGCCGATCTTCACATCTTTTATGATGCCTCCGAGAGGGCCTACGGCTCTGTGGCCTACCTATGTGTCACAGATGAGCAGGGTCACACACACGTCTCCTTCCTGCAGGTGAGATCTAGGGTGTCCCCAAAGAAGCAGCTCACCATGCCACGCCTCGAGCTGAATGCAGCTCTCACTGGGGCACAGCTCTCTGACACTCTGTGTAAGGAGTTGTCTGTGCCCCTGGGGCAGATCACTATGGTCTGACTCCTTTACTGTGCTCACCTGGCTCAGCTCGGATTCATGCAGGTATAATGACTTTGTGGGCAACTGCGTTGCCGAGATTCAGGAACTCACAGCTGGGTGCTCCTGGAGGTACATAGACACTGCTAACAATCCTGCCGACGACATCACCAGGGGTAAAACTCTGAGAGAGCTGTCCCTGCCTGGGCCCTCTGTTCCTTACTCAGCCCACAGACAATTGGCCTGTTACGCCGCTGCCTCCCACTAAGAAGGGCATCTTCTGTGGCCTTATCACTGTGGATAAGGGTACTCCTCTGCCTGACCTGCTGCAGTACCAGACCTAGGGTGACTTGGTAACAGCGACCCATCTCTCCATGCACGGAGCGATAGCCCCAGACCTGCCCACTTACACCCACACTGACACTGAGCTGGTCCTGCTCAGGAAGGAGCAACATGACTGTTTCCCTGAGGATTATAAGCTGCTGCATGCCGGTGAGTTTGTTCTCTCCTCGATCCGTCTCTCGATGCCAGGCTGCTACAGGCTGGGCCTGAAAGGGTATTTGCTGAGCTCTGCCAGGCATATTGGATTCTTAAGGGTGAACAGGCAGTCAAACAGCATTAGCGGCAGTGCCTGGACTGCCAGCGGTGGCGCGGGAAACCTGCCATCCCCAAGGTGGCTGACCTGCTGTATGCCTCAGCCCCCTTTCTATTCCATGGGCATGGACTGTTTCGGGCCCATCACTGTTAAAATAGGCCACCGGCACGAGTAGTGTTGGGGGATTATCTTTAAGTGCCTGACAATGCATTGTGTACACCTGGATTTACTGAGCGGCATGGACAGTGACTCTTTCATGATGGCTCTTAGGAGGTTCACAGCTAGGAAAGGCAAGCCCCTCGAGCTCGTCTCTGACCAGGGAACCAATACAGGGGGGCCGAAAAGGAGTTACGAGAATCCTTTGCTGCTCTGGTGCCCGCCCTCCGTGAGCAGCTGGCAGAGCACAGTGTCACCTTCTGCTCCAACCCGCCGCACGCCCCTCACTTCGGTGGGGCCTGGGAGCAGGAGATACGATCTGTATGGATGACGGATCACCACCTCAAGCTGAACCCTGGCAAGACGGAGCTGCTCTTCCTCCCGGGGAAGGACTGCCCGTTCCATGATCTCGCCATCACGGTTGACAACTCCGTTGTGTCCTCCTCCCAGAGTGCGAAGAGCCTTGGCGTGACCCTGGACAACACCCTGTCGTTCTCCGCTAACATCAAGGCGGTGACCCGATCCTGCAGGTTCATGCTCTACAACATTCGAAGAGTACGACCCTGCCTTACACAGGAAGCGGCACAGGTCCTAATCCAGGCACTGGTCATCTCCCGTCTGGATTACTGCAACTCGCTGTTGGCTGGGCTCCCTGCCTGTGCCATTAAACCCCTACAACTCATCCAGAATGCCGCAGCCTGTCTGGTGTTCAACCTTCCCAAGTTCTCTAACGTCACCCCCCTCCTCCGCACACTCCACTGGCTTCCAGTTGAAGCTCGCATCCGTTACAAGACCATGGTGCTTGCCTATGGAGCTGTGAGGGGAACGGCACCTCCGTACCTTCAGGCTCTGATCAGTCCCTACACCCAAACGAGGGCATTGCGTTCATCCACCTCTGGCCTGCTGGCTCCCCTTCCTCTGCGGAAGCATAGTTCCCGCTCAGCCCAGTCAAAACTGTTCGCTGCTCTGGCACCCCAATGGTGGAACAAGCTCCCTCACGACGCCAGGACAGCGGAGTCACTCACCACCTTCTGGAGACATTTGAAACCCCACCTCTTTAAGGAATACCTGGGGTAGGATAAAGTAATCCTTCTACCCCCCCCCCCCCCCCCCCAAACAAATAATAATAAAAAAAAAAAAAAAAAAAATTGTAAAGTGGTTATCCCACTGGCTATAGGGTGAATGCACCAATTTGTAAGTCGCTCTGGATAAGAGCGTCTGCTAAATGACGTAAATGTAAATGTAAAAATCTGTCAAGTCTTCCCTACAGGTTGTGCTGAGGGATCAGACTGTGTCTAAGGAGGTGCTGCACACTGTTCTGATGGAGGTTTAGGGCATACTTAACTCTAAGCCACTCGAATATGTTTCCTCGGATGTAGCTGACCCCGACCCTGTTACCCCTAACCTTCTCCTGATGGGATGGCGGGATGCCTCCCTCCCTCAGGCTGTGTACACGGAAAGTGACCTATTGGGGCGGCGGAGATGGAAGCACAGCTAGGTGCTTGCCGACCACTCGGATGTTTACCCACACTCAGCGGGTCAACATCCGGGTTATGGCATTTCTGACGCACTTGCAGTAAATAATCCTTCAGGGAATGTAAAGAATTCCCCCTCCTGGACGTTAGGATAAATTACAGCTTGTTTACTTCATTTGGCTGGTGCCACGTTGTCTAGGTCTCACCCATTCTTACCCCTCTCCCTCATCATGTGAGATATCACTAGATTGCAGCCCAGCCAATCAGGTAGTAGCCATATGCCTCACCCCTGCCCATGCCCTGAACATGCAAAGCTTCTGGGTTGTGATTGGACAGACATCCTAGCTCATGCTCTCACAAGGTTATAGGTAAATCCCATCTAGGATGGTTTTTTTCCTTCCCAGTGTGAGGGTGCGTGGTTGGAGTTATGGCTTTGGGGTGCGTGAAAGAATACTATTCCCATCACACACAATACATACCCCCAACAGACACCAGTCAGTCACCCACACCATCCACTCCTTACTAATACCTCAATTTCTCCAATTTAGACTCAAGCCTTGCATGAACTAGGTCTCCATAACACAGAGAAATCTACAGTAGAAGTTGCAGCCTACTTGTAAACACACCAACTATGACAACAAGACATGGACCATGTTTATGCCTAGCTCCAATATATTTATTTGTGGAAAGATTTTAGTACAATTTTAGAAGGTGACTTACACCAGTTCCTGTTGCTGAGCTTAGTGTTGATGCCTCTGCAGATATTGATGGGATCAGACTCTAAATAGAACACAGTCACGTTAGCCTCTGCGGTAGTTATTTATCTAGCTAACAGTTAGCTAATGTAACCTAACTAAGCTAAGTTAGCTTGCAAAGTTACAAGTCACATCACCAGATAACAGCTGCCTAATTACATTGATATGCTCTGGAATGTCTAGCCACCGTATTATGAAAGCTAGCTAGCTAGATTTATAAACAAATGGAGTTTGCTAGCTAGCTAGTTATTCAAGTGGCGCCGACGAAGATGGCGGCCTCGCGACTAGCTCTTAGGAAACTTTGCAGTATTTTGTTTTCTTATGTATTATTTTTTACATTATTAGCTCAGAAAGTGTTTTGCATCATTACATACAGCCGGGAAAAACTATTGGATATCAAAGCGGCGGTAACTCACCAGCATTACGACCAGGAATTTGACTTTCCCGAAGCAGATCCTTTGTTTGCTCTCCCCAGGGCAACTGAACTGATTCCAGTGGCTGATTCAAAACATCGCCGGCGGAGGAGAGGCACTCGGAGCGGCCTGTTGGTTCGACTTAGGAGGCGCACACACCACCCACCGCTTCCAAGTATCCTACTCGCTAATGTTCAGTCTTTGGTTAACAAAGTCGACGAACTACGGGCAAGGATTTCATTCCAGAGAGACATCAAGGCCTGTAACATAGTCTGTTTCATGGAAACATGGCTCTCTTGGGATATTCTGTCTAAATCGGTCCAGCCAGATGGGTTCTCAGTTCATTGCGCAGACAGGAATAAATACAGTGAGGGAAAAAAGTATTTGATCCCCTGCTGATTTTGCACGTTTGCCCACTGACAAAGAAATGATCAGTCTATACTTTTTATGGTAGGTTTATTTGAACAGTGAGAGACAGAATAACAACAACAAAATCCAGAAAAACGCATTTCAAAAATTTTATAAATTGATTTGCATTTTAATGAGGTAAATAAGTATTTGACCCCCTCTCAATCAGAAAGATTTCTAGCTCCCAGGTGTCTTTTATACAGGTAACGAGCTGAGATTAGGAGCACACTCTTAAAGGGAGTGCTCCTAATCTCAGCTTGTTACCTGTATAAAAGACACCTGTCCACAGAAGCAATCAATCAGATTCCAAACTCTCCACCATGGCCAAGACCAAAGAGCTCTCCAAGGATGTCAGGAACAAAATTGTAGACCTACACAAGGCTGGAATGGGCTACAAGACCATCACCAAGCAGCTTGGTGAGAAGGTGACAACAGTTGGTGCGATTATTTGCAAATGGAAGACACACAAAAGAACTGTCAATCTCCCTCGGCCTGGGGCTCCATGCAATATCTGACCTCATGGAGTTGCAATGATCATGAGAATGGTGAGGAATCAGCCCAGAACTACACAGGAGGATCTTGTCAATGATCTCAAGGCAGCTGGGACCATAGTCACCAAGAAAACAATTGGTAACACATAACGCTGTGAAGGACTGAAATCCTGCAGCGCCCGCAAGGTCCCCCTGCTCAAGAAAGCACATATACAGGGCCGTCTGAAGTTTGCCAATGCACATCTGAAATTCAGAGGAGAACTGGGTGAAAGTGTTGTGGTCAGATGAGACCAAAATCGAGCTCTTTAGCATCAATTCAACTTTCCGAGTTTGGAGGAGGAGGAATGCTGCCTAGGACCCCAAGAACACCATCCCCACCGTCAAACATGGAGGTGGAAACATTATGCTTTAGGGGTGTTTTTCTGCTAAGGGGACAGGACAACTTCACCGCATCAAAGGGACGATGGACAGGGCCATGTAGCGTCAAATCTTGGGTGAGAACCTCCTTCCCTCAGCCATGGGCATTGAAAATGGGTCGTGGATGGGTATTCCAGCATGACAATGACCCAAAACACACGGCCAAGGCAACAAATGAGTGGCTCAAGAAGAAGCACATTAAGGTCCTGGAGTGGCCTAGCCAGTCTCCAGACCTTAATCCCATAGAAAATCTGTGGAGGGAGCTGAAGGTTCGAGTTGCCAAAAGTAAGCCTCAAAACCTTAATGACTTGGAGAAGATCTGCAAAGAGGAGTGGAACAAAATCCCTCCTGAGATGTGTGCAAACCTGGTGGCCAACTACAAGAAACATCTGACCTCTGTGATTGCCAACAAGGGTTTTGCCACCAAGGACTGTCATGTTTTGCAAGAGGGGTCAAATACTTATTTCCCTCATTAAAATGCTAATAAATTTATAACATTTTTGACATGTGTTTTTCTGGATTTCTTTGTTGCTATTCTGTCTCTCACTGTTCAAATAACCCTACCATTAAAATTATAGACTGATCATGTCTTTGTCAGTGGGCAAACGGACAAAATGAGCAGGGGATCAAATACTTTTTTCCCTCACTTTATCTCTCCGGGAAGCAGAAGGGCGGAGGTGTGTGTTTCATGATTAACGACTCATGGTGTAATTGTAGTAACATACAGGAACTCGAGTCCTTCTGTTCACCCGACCTAGAATATCTCACAATCAAATGCCGACCATATTATCTCCCAAGATAATTTTCTTCGGTTGTAGTCACGGCCGTGTATATCCCCCCTCAAGCCGATACTACGACGGCCCTCAAAGAACTTCACTGGACTTTATGCAAACTGGAAACCGCATATCCTGAGGCTGCATTTATTGTAGCCGGGAATTTTAACAAAGCAAATTTGAGGATTAGGCTGCCGAATTCTATCAAAATATCGACTGTTGTACTCGCGCTGCTAAAACCTCGACCATTGCTATTCAAACTTCCGGGATGGTTATAAGGCCCTCCCCCACCCTCCTTTCGGCAAATCTGACCCCGACTCCATTTTGCTTCTGCCTTCCTATAGGCAGAAACTCAAACAGGAAGTACCCGTGCTAAGGACTATTCAACGCTGGTCTGACCAATCGGAATTCACGCTTCAGGATTGTTTTGATCACGCGGACTCTGATATGTTCCGGGTAGCTTCCGAAAATAATTTAGACGAATACACTGAAACAGTGACTGAGTTTATCAGGAAGTGTATAGGTGATGTTGTGCCCACTGTGACTATTAAAACCTACCCTAACCAGAAACCGTGGATAGACGGCAGCATTTGCGCAAATCTAAAAGCGCGAACCACCGCATTTAACCATGACAAGGTGACTGGGAATATGGCAGAATACAAACAGTGTAGCTACTCACTCCGCAAGGCAATTAAACTGGCAAAACGTCAGTATAGAGACAAAGTGGAGTCGCAATTCAACGGCTCAGAAACGAGACGTATGTGGCAGGGTCTACAGACAATCACGGACTACAAAAAGAAAACCAGCCACGTTGCCGACACCGACGTCTCACTTCCAGACAAGCTAAACTCCTTCTTCACCCGCTTTGAGGATAACACAGTGCCACTGACGAGGCCCACTACCAAGGACTGTGGCCTCTCCTTCTCCATGGCCGACGTGATTAAGACATTTAAGCATGTTAACCCCCGCAAGGCTGCCGGCCCAGACGGCATCCCTAGCCGCGTCTTCAGAGCATGCGCAGACCAGCTGGCTGGTGTGTTTATGGACATATTCAATCTCTCCTGTTCCCACATGCTTCAAGATGGCCACCATTGTTCCTGTACCAAAGCAAAGGTAACTGAACTAAATTACTATCGCCCCGTAGCACACACCTCTGTCATCATGAAGTGCTTTGAGAGTCAAGGATCATATCACCTCTACCTTACCTGTCACCGTAGACCCACTTCAATTTGCATACCGCCCCAATAGATCCACAGACGATGCAATCGCCATCACACTGCCCTATCCCATCTGGACAAGAGGAATACCTATGTAAGAATGCTGTTCATTGACTATAGCATTCAACACCATAGTACCCTCCAAGCTCATCATTAAGCTCGAGGCCCTGGGTCTGAACCCCGCCCTGTGCAACTGGGTCCTGGACTTTCTGACGGGCCGCCCCCAGGTGGTGAAGGTAGGAAACAACATCTCCACTTCGCTGATCCTCAACACTGGGGCCCCACAAGGGTGCATGCTCAGCCCCCTCCTGTACTTCCTGTTCACCCATGACTACGTGGCCAAGCACGCCTCCAACTCAGTCATCAAGTTTGCAGACGACACAACAGTAGTAGGCTTGATTACCAGCAATGACAAGACCGCCTACAGGGAGGAGGTGAGGGCTCTGGGAGTGTGGTGCCAGGAAAATAATCTCTCACTCAACATCAACAAAATGAAGGAGATGATCGTGGACTTCAGGAAACAGCAGAGGGTGCATCCCCCTATCCACATCGACGGGACTGCAGTGGAGAAGGTGGAAAGCTTCAAGTTCTGTGGCGTACACATCACCGACAAACTGAAATGGTCCACCCACGCAGACAGTGTGGTGAAGAAGGCGCAACAGAGCCTCTTCAACCTCAGGAGGCTGAAGAAATTCAGCTTAGCACCTAAATCCCTCACAAACTTTTACAGATGCACAATTGAGAGCATCCTGTCGGGCTGTATCACCGCCTGGTACAGCAACTGCACCGCCCACATCCGCAGGGCTCTCCAGAGGGTGGTGCTGTCTACCGAACGCATTACCGGGGGCAAACTACCCGCCCTCCAAGACACATACAACACCCGATGTCACAGGAAGGCCAAAAAGATCATCAAGGACATCAACCACCCGAGCCACTGCCTGTTCACCCCGCTATCATCCAGAAGGCGAGGTCAGTACAGGTGCATCAAATATGGGACCGAGAGAATGAAAAACAGCTTCTATCTCAAGTCCATCAGACTGTTAAAAAGCCATCACTAGCACATTAGAGGATGCTGCTGCCTATTGAAATCACTGGCCACTTTAAGAAATGAAACACTAGTCACTTTAATTATGTTTACATATCTTGCACTACTCATCTCATATGTATATACTGCATTCTATTCTATAATATTCTACTGTACCTTAGTCCATGCTGCTCTGTCATTGCTTGTCCATATATGTATATATTCTTAAATCCCATTCCTTACTAGTTTTGTGTGTATTGGGTATATGTTGTGAAATTGTTAGATATTACTGCACTGTCGGAGCTAGAAGCACAAGCATTTCGCTACAACCGCTATAACATCTGCTAAACACGTGTATGTGACTTGATTTGATTTGATTTGATAATGTTAACTACGTTACCTCAGCTTGACTTATTTTTTTGCTGTGCAGATGTTGGCTGATCGGATAGCTCCCTCTTTGAAGGAAGAGGAAAATCGATAGAATAGCATCACTTTTCCACGTTCGTCAACATGGCAACCCCATCAGTTGAGATTTCAGTTCCATTCCTCTGGCTGAAAGTGCTGGCTACAAATACAGACATTTTGATATTTCTCACACCTCCACAGGGCGGTCCTCCAAGTTTAGATTTAGTTTGTAGTTTTCCTTACAGTCAGGCAATGTAGCTGGCCCGTTTCTACCGGTGAGATGCAGAAATGCTCATATTTGCGTGTAGTGAGGAAATTAAAACATTTTATGAAACATTAATGGACATACAGTATATAGTGAAATAGAACAGCGGTGAAATTTCACTTTAAGGCAAAAACAAAATGAGGGTGGTTGGTCAGGGTGGTTTGTCGGGGTGGATGGGAGCCGTATAACCGTTAAGGTTAGGGTTAGGTTTAGAATCACATTTTAAAAAGAGAACTTGTCGAAATAGGCAGGGTTTATGACTTTGTGGCTGTGGTAAATAACATTAGCATTAGCCACCTAGCTAACGTTAGCCACAACAAATTGGAATTCATAAGATATCATACGTATTGCAATTTTGTAACATATTGTAAGAATTGCAATTCATAACATATCATACTAAATGGAGAGAGAAAAATGTACAGCTATTATGTTACGTCTACCCCTGAGTCCAGGTTGCAGCACAGGGATGGCTAACACTAGAGGTCCCATTGATCACTATGGAATTAGGTAAATCTGCTTTCAGTTTTTTTGCGCATAGCATATGGAATGATCTGCAGAGCTCTACACCTTGATGCTCTTGTTACCTCTAGGGCAGTTCAAGTTGTTGATTGAGGACCTTGTTGAGGAATGTGATTGCTTTTCTTAAATTGCTTATAAATATTGTACGTTTTTATTACGTTGTATTTGTAAATTTGCTACATTTTGTATAGGCTAATTTGTGTAGCTTATTACATGCAGGGCTCCCTTGCAAAAGAGGCATTGGTCTCAATGGGATTTCCCTACTAAAATAAAGGTAAATACATTATTTAAATCCTGGTGATACAAATGCTGTTTCAAAAACACTGTCTATTTCCAATTACATTCTATAGCATAGGCTACTAAGCAATTGCCCAATTTCTATAATTGCTGAAAAATGTGTAGCCTATCCACACCAGTGTTTAAGTCAAATTGGTCCCACAATGTTGTGATTTAACAGATTACTGCAGGATTAAGGTCAAAACGAATCCAGTGAATCTGCCTCTGTTGACCTCGATATGGAGGGTATGCTGCTGCAGCCAGCCAGACTGCAACACCCACTTATTACTGACTATTTACGGTAATACTGCAGGATGCTGGTTTTGTGCATTTTATTTCAGACATGTTTTTTTTATGTATTTTATTAGGCCTATAGTGACAGTGCATTGTTGTTGCAAAAAAAATATGATGCAATGAAATCCAGTATAGGCTGTTAAAATCTCTTTATTTCTCTGCATTTTTCAAAGACTATGTTTTCAATGTGAATTCATTCAGTTATTTGAAGTGGATGAAATAGTTGTAGTTATGGATGTACTCTACAGACATCCATGTGATCAGTGATGACCTTGAAAAGGACATAGGAAAGGATGCCATTGTGAAGAATTTACACTCCATCAGTATGATGTCAAATTAAATCAAATTAAATCCAATTTTATTGGTCACATGCGCCGAATACAACAGGTGCAGACATTACAGTGAAATGCTTACTTACAGCCCTTAACCAACAGTGCATTTATTTTTAACAAAAAAAGTAAAAATAAAACAACAACAAAAAAAGTGTTGAGAAAAAAAAGAGCAGAAGTAAAATAAAATAACAGTAGGGAGGCTATATATACAGGGGGGTACCGGTGCAGAGTCAATGTGCGGGGGCACCGGCTAGTTGAGGTAGTTGAAGTAATATGTACATGTGGGTAGAGTTAAAGTGACTATGCATAAATAATTAACAGAGTAGCAGCAGCGTAAAAAGGATGGGGTGGGGGGGCAGTGCAAATAGTCCGGGTAGCCATGATTAGCTGTTCAGGAGTCTTATGGCTTGGGGGTAGAAGCTGTTGAGAAGTCTTTTGGACCTAGACTTGGCACTCCGGTACCGCTTGCCGTGCGGTAGCAGAGAGAACAGTCTATGACTAGGGTGGCTGGAGTCTTTGACAATTTTGAGGGCCTTCCTCTGACACCGCCTGGTATAGAGGTCCTGGATGGCAGAAAGCTTGGCCCCAGTGATGTACTGGGCCGTACGCACTACCCTCTGTAGTGCCTTGCGGTCGGAGGCCAAGCAGTTGCCATACCAGGCGGTGATGCAACCAGTCAGGATGCTCTCGATGGTGCAGCTGTAGAATTTTTTGAGGATCTGAGGACCCATGCCAAATCTTTTCAGTCTCCTGAGGGGGAATAGGCTTTGTCGTGCCCTCTTCACGACTGTCTTGGTGTGTTTGGACCATGATAGTTCGTTGGGGATGTGGACACCAAGGAACTTGAAGCTCTCAACCTGTTCCACTACAGCCCCGTCGATGAGAATGGGGGCGTGCTCAGTCCTCTTTTTTATCCTGTAGTCCACAATCATCTCCTTTGTCTTGGTCACGTTGAAGGAGAGGTTGTTGTCCTGGCACCACACGGCCAGGTCTCTGACCTCCTCCCTATAGGCTGTCTCATCGTTGTCGGTGATCAGGCCTACCACTGTTGTGTCGTCGGCAAACTTAATGATGGTGTTGGAGTCGTGCCTGGCCATGCAGTCATGGGTGAACAGAGAGTACAGGAAGGGACTGAGCACGCACCCCTGAGGGGCCCCCGTGTTGAGGATCAGTGTGGCAGATGTGTTGTTACCTACCCTTACCACCTGGGGGCGGCCCGTCAGGAAGTCCAGGATCCAGTTGCAGAGGGAGGTGTTTAGTCCCAGGATCCTTAGCTTAGTGATGAGCTTAGAGGGCACTATGGTGTTGAATGCTGAGCTGTAGTCAATGAATAGCATTCTCACGTAGGTGTTCCTCTTGTCCAGGTGGGAAAGGGCAGTGTGGAGTGCAATAGAGATTGCATCATCTGTGGATCTGTTGGGGCGGTATGCAAATTGGAGTGGGTCTACGGTTTCTGGGATAATGCTGTTGATGTGAGCCATGACCAGCCTTTCAAAGCACTTCATGGCTACAGACGTCAGTGCTACGGGTCAGTAGTCATTTAGGCAGGTTATCTTAGAGTCCTTGGGCACGGGGACATGTGTGTTTGCATGTGCTTATGTGTGTATCTGTGTCCTTGGGCACAAACATGTGTGTTTGCATGTGCTTATGTGTATATAGGCATATATTATTTTCCTCCCTCAGGTGAATCTGCGGCTGAGGTCATTGATGCGATGGATGCCGTTCTGGTTCTTGATGGTCCTGTGGACGGTGATGAGGAAGGGGAAGGCGGGGGGCAGCTCCACACTGCGGCTCAGCTTCTGGTGGCCCCAATGGAGGCAGCGCAGCCTCTCAGCCAGGTCGCAGCGCCCAGCATGCTCCACATTGTCCTGAAGCAACTTGGTCTTGTTGGGCTTATCCCACGACCTCTCATACCTGGGATTGGAGGGAGATACAGGGATGGGAGGGAGAGAGGGGGATGGGAGGGAGATAAAGTAGTGGTGGAGACATTTAGAAGGGCAAAAAGGACAAAGGGGAAGAGAGTTTAACATTGTCTCTGCATTGGAAATTATAATTTTCTATAGATAATGAATGTAATGACTGGCCAATCAGAACGTGCTCCATGGTGAAATATGTGGTTGCTTCAAGTTGTGTATTTACAGTCGTTTATGTATTCCCTTGGAATCAACTCCAATTCCAATGTTAGTGGGTTATAGTTTGTTAAATGGCTTACAGAAATGAAATAACAAAATGTAGACCTATCTTTGCTAAATACGTTAACTTGAACCCATTTGCAGTCCACATTGTTCTAAGTAATTGCATAGCTTCAATAGCATTCACACTGATATAGGGGCTAGGCCTACTGTAAATTACATTATGGCTGAGCATGGACATGCCAAACATTGTCAATAAGCAAGTTAAATTAATTGTTGATAAGGCCTAAAAAGAGAATGAATAACTCTAATCAATTCTAAACAAAACAAATCACTTGTTTTAATTAGGCAATGTCACACTTACAGACACCATAATTTCTCCCCGTGAGCATATAATATTTTAACAACACAGACTATGGAGGGTTTTATGCACATCACGTTGAAATCAAGGCCGGTCCGGACCGCACCAAAAAAAAAAAAAAAAGAACGTCCAAAAGATGTCAAATGCTTAGTGGAAAAGCTTGTGCTTTATTTATGATAGTTTTACAGCTTGCAGAAGATGAAGTTGTAGACATGTTATTGTTCTCAGAAATCAGTCCTGAGCGCACAACCAGACTTTCCTTACTCGATAGGCTGTATGCAGTGCAATAACTATTTTTTAATTTACAATTTTTTACTTGAGAATTACACCTCAGGTAGATGTAAAATTGCGTGACTAACCTCCTCGGCAAAAACGTCTACATTAAATACAGATTTCTTGATTTCTCTTCTGACTATTTTAAGGAAGTGGCTATGTTGTTGCTTTAGTGACTCAGGAGGGACAAACAACAGTACCTTCCAGGGTACGATATGCGAACATAACACACCCACATCCCCAAGAACACTCTCGTTTGGTTTCAGTCGTTTGGCTAGCATTTCTTAATCCTTAAATCTATTTACGCACATGATTCCACCCATGCGTCAATCTAAGTAACATAATAAAAAAATCCCTATCAAAATCCGTCAGTTTAAAATAGAGATATTTTTTGCATGCAATCCACTGCATCCGCCTATGTCAGCCTTCCACATCTGCGGTGGAAGGTGGCCGAGCTACAGCGGCGTTTGTCAGACCATGAGACATCCCGAAGATCGATCTTCTCACGAAAACGTCTGTAGTGTCCGAACGGTTTGACCCACAGGACTAATTTTAAGTCGATAATGTGCCAACTTCTGTCTATAGCGTCCGAACCGTTTGGGCTATAAACTAATATGAACCCACTGTTGGGAGACTCTCATGAACGTGATGGTGTTCTCTGTTTTGCTCTACGACCCCCACAAGTGTCACGGGACTCGTCTGAAGGTAACAAATAAGTTACGTAAGTTAAGGAGGAAGTTTTGTTCAGATGATAATACCCAATAGAGGGCGAAATATTCTTCAAACATGTTGTCAGGAATAAAAGATAACCTCACCTCCGCTTTAAAGAACAACTGCCCCTAAAAATCAATGAATCGCTTTGAAAATGGCCTATGTGGCATTGATATGAGTCAGAAACATTTATTCTAGTGTCAAAATGGACTGCAAAGTGTAAATAGGAGAATTTTGGTCAGTCTTGTCTAAAATGGAGTTTGGAACCTGAGTGTGTCACAATTAGTAATTTAAGGTTGGGTTTGGAATATAATAATGTAAACAATTCATGCCCTCTTTTGCCAAGCTCCACGTGCAAATAGCCCCTGCCCACTTCTCTTCCCTTTACTGAATGGGGCTCGGTTGTTTCATCACCCCTAACGTGTTCAAAGGATCACAGCCATTTGAGACTGAAAAGCCAGTATCTGGTGTAGCCACCAGCTGCATTAAGTACTGCAGTGTCACGAATGTCTGTGGAATGCGGTAGGCCAGAGTCAAGCGCAGGACACAGAATGAGATGAAGAAACACTTTACTGAGTAGTAAAGAAATACAAGCAAAAAAACTCCACAACCAGGGAGGAGCAAACCCGCTCACAAAATGACACTCGTACAAGCAAATAAACACGCACACCACACAGTGGACGTGAACAGGTTAAATAGGGAAGACAAACTAACATAATAGGGAACAGGTGTGCAACAACAGACAACAATCAAATTAACATAGAAACACATAACATAGAGCGGCAGCAGCTAGTACTGCGGTGACGACGAACGCCGAAGCCTGCCCGAGCCAGAAGGAAGGGCAGTCTCGGCAGAATACGTGACACGCAGTGCATCTCCACCTCATGGACTGCACCAGATTTGCCAGATCTTCCACCAAGGCACCTGCAAGTTCCCGGACATTTCTGGGGGGAATGGCACTAGCCCTCACCCTCCAAACCAACAGGTCCCAGATGTGCTCAATGGGATTGAGATCCGGGCTCTTCGCTGGCCATGGCAGAACACTGACATTCCTGTCTTGCAGGAAATCACGCACAGAACGAGCAGTATGGCTGGTGGCATTGTCATGCTGGAGGGTCATGTCAGGATGAGCCTGCAGGAAGGGTACCACATGAGGGACGAGGATGTCTTCCCTGTAACGCACAGCGTTGAGATTGGCTGCAGCTCAACACTCAGCTCAACGCTCAGCTCAAGCTCAGTCCGATGATGCTGTGACACACCGCCCCAGGCCATGACGGACCCTCCACCTCCAAACCGATCCCACTCCAGAGTACAGGCCTCGGTGTAATGCTCATTCCTTTGAAGATAAACGTGAATCCGACCATCACCGCTGGTGAGACAAAACCGCAACTCATCAGTGAAGAGCACTTTTTGCCAGTCCTGTCTGGTCCAGTGAAGGTGAGTTTGTGCCC
This sequence comes from Coregonus lavaretus, assembly GCF_964263955.1. Classification (NCBI taxonomy): domain Eukaryota; kingdom Metazoa; phylum Chordata; class Actinopteri; order Salmoniformes; family Salmonidae; genus Coregonus; species Coregonus lavaretus. Next base: position 239,912 of record NC_140003.1, read on the forward strand.
ATAGGCAACGTTGTTGCCGGTGATGTCTGGTGAGGACCTGCCTTACAACAGGCCTACAGGCCCTCAGTCCAGCCTCTCTCAGCCTATTGCGGACAGTCTGAGCACTGATGGAGGGATTGTGCATTCCTGGTGTAACTCAGGCAGTTGTTGTTGCCATCCTGTACCTGTCCCGCAGGTGTGATGTTCGGATGTACCGATCCTGTGCAGGTGTTGTTACACATGGTCTGCCACTGCAAGGACGATCAGCTGTCCATCCTGTCTCCCTGTAGCGCTGTCTTAGGTGTCTCACAGTACGGACATTGCAATTTATTGTCCTCATGCCTCCTTGCAGCATGCCTAAGGCACGTTCACGCAGATGAGCAGGGACCCTGGGCATCTTTCTTTTGGTGTTTTTCAGAGTCAGTAGAAAGGCCTCTTTAGTGTCCTAAGTTTTCATAACTGTGACCTTAATTGCCTACCATCTGTAAGATGTTAGTGTCTTAACGACCGTTCCACAGGTGCATGTTCATTAATTATTTATGGTTTATTGAACAAGCATGGGAAACAGTGTAGTTCTTTGGATTTTTACAAATTATCATTGAAAGACAGGGTCCTGAAAAAGGGACATTTCTTTTTTTGCTGAGTTTAGCTAACTCATGTCTGACTACAACAGTGTACTAACTAGTACCAACAAACCCAAATCAACCCAGGGCCATAGTAAACATGTCACAGTTGGTTACATAGTTGGTTACATAGGTTAATGGCATCACCGGCCTGTATCCAATCGTTGTCTCTCGAGCTATGTTAAAACAAATGGAGGGATGATGAAAATGAAACCTGTTTTTCTGTTAGACAAAGTGCACAGTTGGGTGCCAGACTGATCCCCTGGTCATGAACGGACGCTGGGACCTACCAGGAGCAAAGGTTGGTATCATAACATGTCCAGCAATGTGATTGCAATGATTTAGCGACCTCAAAAAAGAATTTCATTCACTGTTCACTTGATATTTTTACAGCTTGTCAGGCAAGACCGCATGACCCGAGTCATGCGCCACAAGTACCAGCTATGTAACCAACTGTGACATGTTCATTATGGCCCTGGGTTGGTTTGGGTTTGTTGCTGCTATTTAGTACACTGTTGTGACACCTCCTCCGTTGTTGCCAGTCTCCCTCAACTCCTATGAAAAGGACACGCCATCATGAGGCTTCTGATAGTGACCCGAGTTACTGCCCTGATGACACAGATGGCTTCATCAACAATGACAGATAATGTGTGTTGTGTGAAATGTGAAATCGTTTTATTCAAAGAAAATACCCGGCTTGATAAACAATTGGCTAATTCCCCAGCCAAGCAGATACAACCAGTAGAGTCATTTTGGTTGTGAAGTGCATTAGCAAAAAGTTTGGTCCTTTCTTTAGAACAAAATGCAATTTACCACTTGGCCCTCTGTTATATCACCCTGTCACAGGCCCTACTAGTCAACACCACCTCATAAGATTGCCTGCTGCAGTTGTTCGAGAGATGTCCAGTTTGCAGCCGAACATGCAGCATAGAGAAGATCAGCAAGGGGGCCCTCATCAGCATCATGCAGACATGCCCTTACTGTTGCCGTCCTTTGAATGGAACAGTCAGCCACACGTTGGCAAGTATCCTGCCAGCAATCTTCACCTGTCAGTGTCAAAAGCTTTCACAGGCTCATCATTTGTACAAATACAGAACCCAATTGTGAAACAAAATGTATCTAAATTGACATTATGTGTTGCTTATATTCTACTTATTAGATGCATATAATGTCCAGGGCATAACCTAGCCTAGTGGAACCAGCTTGATTGCTGTGTTCACCATTCTATTTCACTTCACATTTTATGATATCTGAAGTGAAATAGAAAGGTGAACACAGCGATCAGGCTGGTTCCACTAGGCTAGGTTAGAAGCAGTGCACTCCAACCTGCCCTCACCAAACTGGACAAAAGGAATACCTATGCTGTTCATTGACTGCAGCTCAGCATTCAACACCATAGTCCCCTCGAAGCTCATCACCAAGCTCAGGACCCTGGGACTGAACACCTCCCTCTGCAATTGGATCATGGACTTCCTGACGGGCCACCCCCAGGCGGTGAGGGGAGGCAACAACACATCCGCCAAGCTGGACCATCAACACAGGGGCCCCTCTGGGGGTGTGCTTAGTCCCATCCGTGGATGAAGAGGCGCTGTCCTCTTCACCCACGACTGCGTTCCTCTGTGTCCACATCACTAACATGGTCCATACACACCCACAGAGTTGTGATGAGGACAGTGCCTCTTCCCCCTCAGGAGACACCCCCACCAGGTGTCGCCCATCTTCCCCATTATCCCCTGTGCATTTATACCTGTGTTCTCTGTTCGTCTGTTGCCAGTTCGTCTTGTCTTGTCAGGTCTTACCAGCATGCTTTCCCGTCTTCCTGTTTTCTCAAGTTTCTGTTTCCTAGTTTCCCCTGGTTCTGACCATTCTGCCTGCCCTGACCCCGAGCCTGCCTGCCGTTCTGTACCTGCCTGACTCTGCCCTGGATTACGGACCTCTGCCGGGGGGGCGGATGGGATACCATACAGGAAAGTATGACGACTGACATGTTTGGCAAGGTAGCCCCAGCACCACCAGACAAAATGTTGATAGGTACAGTATCTGTATCGTCTGTGAATGACTATAAAGGATGAAAGACAAGTGTAATATTTGCACATTGTTATATTAGCAGAACACTGCTTCTACAATATTATGTGAAGGATGGTTTATTCTACATGGAACTGTTACACTTGAAAGTTATCAAAACACTTTGTTTAGAATATCTACATAAGTTCTGCAATTGTATTCTTCTAATTTTACTCTGTAGGCTACTCACTACGAGAAGAGGGCCATCCTCCTGCATCTCACATCTGCCTGTAGTTATTGAACTCAGCCTGCTGGACCCATGAGGCAAACTCTTTCATATCCAGGATGGAGTGCCGTACACTCCACCCCTCCTGCCACCGGACTGCAAATGTCCGTAACCTGTAATACATGACATAGATGGAAGGGACTTCATCACCCACTGGAGACTTGAAGACAGAACCTTACCCAGAGAGCTGTGCATGTCCGTGTGACAGCCAAATCCTCAGATTTGGTCAAATAGATCACAGAAATAGAAGTGCCATTCTACTTCTGTTTAGACAGCTGAAGTTACACACTATTGATTTTGATTTGTTAGGTAAAGTGTAGGTATTGTGTCTTTATACAGATGAAGTCAGACATTTACATACGCCTTAGCCAAATGCATTTAAACTCAGTTTTTCACAATTCCTGACATTTAATACTAGTAAAAATGATGTGTCTTAGGTCAGTTAGGATCACCACTTTATTTTAAGTAGAGAGAATGATTTATTTCAGCTTTTATTTCTTTCATCACATTCCAAGTGGGTCAGAAGTTTACCTACACTCAATTAGTATTTGGTAGCATTGCCTTTAAATTGTTTAACTTGGGTCAAACGTTTCAGGTAGCCTTCCACAAGCTTCCCACAATAAGTTGGGTGAATTTTGGTTGATTCCTCCTGACAGAGCTGGTGTAACTGAGTCAGGTTTGTAGGCCTCCTTGCTCGCAAACGCTTTTTCAGTTCTGCCCACTAATTTTCTATAGGATTGAGGTCAGGGTTTTGTGATGGCCACTCCAATACCTTGACTTTGTTGTCCTTAAGCCATTTTGCCACAACTTTGGAAATATGCTTGGGGTCATTGTCCATTTGGAAGACCCATTTGCGACCAAGCTTTAACTTCCTGACTGATGTCTTGAGATGTTGCTTCAATATATCTGCATAATTTTCCTTCCTCATGATGCCATCTAGTTTGTAAAGTGCACCAGTCCCTCCTGCAGCAAAGCACACCCACAGCATGATGCTGCCATCCCCGTGCTTCACGGTTGGGATGGTGTTCTTCGGCTTGCAAGCAACACCCTTTTTCCTCCAAACATAACTATGGTCATTATGGCCAAACAGTTCTATTTTTGTTTCATCAGACCAGAGGACATTTCTCCAAAAAGTACGATCTTTGTCCCGATGTGCAGTTGCAAACCCTAGTCTGGCTATTTTTGTTGGTTTTGGAGCAGTGGCTTCTTCCTTGCTGAGTGGCCTTTCAGGTTATGTCGATATAGGACTCGTTTTACTGTGGATATAGATACTTTTGTACCTGTTTCCTCCAGCATCTTCACAAGGTCCTTTGCTGTTGTTCTGGGATTGATTTGCACTTTTCGCTCCAAAGTACGTTCATCTCTAGGAGACAGAACGCGTCTCCTTCCTGAGCGGTATGATGGCTGCGTGGTCCCATGGTGTTTATACTTCTGTACTATTGTTTGTACAGATGAATGTGGTACCTTCAGGCATTTGGAAATTTCTCCCAAGGATGAACCAGACTTGTGGAGGTCTACAATTATTTTTCTGAGGTCTTGGCTGATTTCTTTTGATTTTCCCATGATGTCAAGCAAAGAGGCACTGAGTTTGAAGGTAGGCCTTGAAATACATCCACAGGTACACCTCCAATTGACTCAAATGATGTCAATTAGCCTATCAGAAGCTTCTAAAGCCATGACATCATTTTCTGGAATTTTCCAAGCTGTTTAAAGGCACAGTGAACTTAGTGTATGTAAGCTTCTGACCCACTGGAATTGTGATACGGTAAATTATACGTGAAATAATTTGTCTGTAAACAATTTTTGGTAAAATGACTTGTGTCATGCACAAAGTAGATGTCCTAACCGACTTGCCAAAACTATAGTTTGTTAAAAAGACATTTGTGGAGTGGTTGAAAAACGAGTTTTAATGACTGCAACCTAAGTGTATGTAAACTTCCGACTTCAACTGTATGCACATCAATATATGATATTTACAGCAGAAAATGTTTTGTCTTGGTAAAAGGAACATATCCATCAATTTTTATTTGGCCAATGTTTGTTTTATTGAACTGAATTAGCTGACCATTTTGACATGGCGAGTCAGTCAAAACTTTGTTCTCTCCATAGCAAAGCTTGCTAAGCTTACCTAGCTGTATTCACTACCGGACTTGTTTGTTGTGATTGAATGGCAAAGAAAAACCCACATCAAACCACACCCCCAAGACAACATTGATGAAAAACAAGGCCAAATCAGGATATGCAGCTGACCTTTTAAGGAGCAGTAAATCGGTGGCCAGTAATGGTTGCAATTGAGATCAGCTGTGCGGGTGATTATAGCACGCATTATTGGTTTAACAAGATATTACCTTGTTTATTGCAATAGGCCCATAATTGTATTACCAGTTTATAGAACAAAGACAATGCTCCTCTAACGTGTAGAATAAAGAGTCATGTCAGTTCTTTGCAAGACACTACTTCCACATTACATTAAGAAATAGTTTCATGACAGTGGCCCTGTTCGAACACTCCAAAAATGCATCCACTTGGCTTTTCCTTTCATAGTCACTGATCTGTATGTGATGTGGACCGGTAAAAGCAACCAATCCAGTCATCTTAGATCTGTGATTATATCAAGGATGGGAGGAAGGAAGGATGCATTGGAAAGGTATTCAAACAGGGCCATTCACACACCAGCACTCCTACTCCATGTTCCTGGCCTGGACCCTCTTCTCTCTGGACTTGATGTGGAACTGACAGACCTCGGTCCTGGAGAAGCTCAGCTCGTAGGCCAGAACAGTCCACTCAAACCCCAGCACCATGCAGATATCCTGGACAAACATCAGGTTTATCACAGCATCCTAGAAAAAACACCAGAGTTGTGTTTTTCAATAGGCTTGAAACGGACGGAAGCGGACCAAAATTGAGTGACCAAAATCTATTCTATTGTCCAATAAGAAACAGTTGTTTTTCGTTGCAAAAGGTTTTGCTATGGTGTGCCAGAAGACAAAAACTCATTATAGGCTACATTTGTAATTAGGTAGTGACCTGGAGGAAAAAAAACACATTTTCAACAATAATATTAAAGGGTTAAGGTTAGGGTTAGTGGAGTGGTTAACTAACATGCTAAGTAGTTGCAAAGTACCAAGTACAATTTGCTAAAATGCTCAAGTTGTCCGTGATAAGATTCGAACACCCTACCTTTGGGTTGCTAGACGTTTGCGTTGCATGCCCACCCATTCACCCTGACCAAGCACCCTCCACTCATTTTTGCCTCAAGTAACCTTCTGTCTTATGTAACCATTCCAAACATAATATACACTAATTTGAGTGTCCCGGATTTATGTTTACTATGTTACGTCTAGTCTATGAGACCCGGCTGCAGGAATACGGGCTTTCAAAAATGAGGGAAACATAAATGTAACAGACATGATGGAACACATTACATGTATTTAAATGTCTGGAGAAATGTGTAGGCCAATGGGTATTATTTTGGAAAGCTTTTATTTACATTGTATAATGCACTCATTCCTTTTCAATACCATGTGTTTTAGAAAAAGAGTCACAACTCCCCTACAGTGGCTTGCGAAAGTTTTCACCCACCTTTGCATTTTTCCTATTTTGTTGCCTTTCAACCTGGAATTAAAATAGATTTTTGGGGGGTTTGTATCATTTGATTTACACAACATGCCTACCATTTTGAAGATGCTAAATCTTTTTTCTTGTGAAACAAACAAGAAATAAGACAAAAAAAACAGAAAACCTGAGCGTGCATAACTATTCACCCCCCCCCCAAAGTCAATACTTTGTAGAACCACCTTTTGCAGCAATTACAAGTCTCTTGGGGTATGTCTCTATAAGCTTGGCACATCTAGCCACTGGGATTTTTGCCCATTCTTCAAGGCAAAACTGCTCCAGCTCCTTCAAATTGGATGGGTTCCGCTGGTGTACAGCAATCTTTAAGTCATACCACAGATTCCCAATTGGATTGAGGTCTGGGCTTTGACTAGGCCATTCCAAGACATTTAAATGTTTCCCCTTAAACCACTCAAGTATTGCTTTAGCAGTATGCTTAGGGTCATTGTGCTGCTGGAAGGTGAACCTCCGTCCCAGTCTCAAATCTCTGGAAGACTGAAACAGGTTTCCCTCAAGAATTTCCCTGTATTTAGCGCCCTCCATCATTCCTTCAATTCTGACCAGTTTCCCAGTCCCTGCAGATGAAAAACATCCCCACAGCATGATGCTGCCACCTCCATCCTTCACTGTGGGGATGGTGTTCTCGGGGTGATAGCGTTTTCCTTGATGGCCAAAAAGCTAGATTTTAGTCTCATCTGACCAGAGTACCTTCTTCCATATGTTTGCGGAGTCTCCCACATGCCTTTTGGCAAACACCAAACGTGTTTGCTTATTTTTTTCTTCAGGCAATGGCTTTTTTCTGGCCACTCTTCCGTAAAGCCCAGCTCTGTGGAGTGTATGGCTTAATGTGGTCCTATGGACAGATACTCCAATCTCCGCTGTGGAGCTTTGCAGCTCCTTCAGGGTTATCTTTGGTCTCTTTTTTGCCTCTCTGATTAATGCCCTCCTTTTCCTGGTCCGTGAATTTTGGTGGGCAGCCCTCTCTTGGCAGGTTTGTTGTGGTGCCATATTCTTTCAATTTTTTAATAGATTTAATGGTGCTCCGTGGGATGTTCAAAGTTTTGGATATTTTTTTATAACCCAACCCTTTGTCCCTGACCTGTTTGGAGAGCTCCTTGGTCTTCATGGTTCTGCTTGCTTGGTGGTGCCCCTTGCTTAGTGGTGTTGCAGACTCTGGGGCCTTTCAGAAGAGGTGTATATATATTGAGATCATGTGACAGATCATGTGACACTTAGATTGCACACAGGTGGACTTTATTTAACTAATTATGTGACTTTTGAAGGTAATTGGTTGCACCAGATCTTATTTAGGGGGTTCATAGCAAAGGGGGTGAATACATATGCACGCACCACTTTTCCGTTATTTATGTCTTAGAATTTTTTTTACAGGTTATTTACAGGTTGTAATGCAACAAAATAGGAAAAATGCCAAGGGGGATGAATACTTTTGCAAGGAACTGTATATGTGCAATTGTGTTTTACAGTACAATTGTTTCTCAGAATGAACATTCAAAATAGCAACTGTCCTGTAAACTGTAATGATAAGAAAGAGAAACAGAGCTACATTTGAGCTTTTATGATTGCAATATTTTCCGAAAGAATTCTGAGCATTTGTCTGAATCAACAACAGTACTCGTAAAAAGTGCCATTAGTTCTGAAAATAACAAATAAAGTTAATAAAATCAATTCCAAAACTTCTATAACAGGCACAAAATACTTTAAAACAATTGTTAAATTCATCTAAATCCATACTTAGACACTTGTTTCACAGTCCTCGATATTAAACAGGAAGGGACAGTTCGAAATGCCAACTCGAGGGGTCATAAAAAAAAGCACACCCTCCCCCTTCATAAAATTACCAAAATAATAATGATCACCACAAATAATAACTGTAGCAACCCTGTGTTTATAAATGTGGATATCGACTTTACCACTTCAGCATGGTTTTGTGGCACAGTTGATGCCAAGTAGGGCTACGGGCCAGAAGGTTGATGGTTCACCGACCACTATGGATGAGCTCACTCTTCCTGCCTGGCTCATTACACTACAATGAGAGCCAGCTGCAGACAATGATCAGCTAGGAGGAAAATAGATTTTCAACATTTTGATGCTATATTTATAATTATATAAAATATATGCAATACATTTTCTACCAACAGGTTTCTGTGCCATGCACCACACACATACGGGGACTCGTCGGAAGTCGGTACAGCCGATCTGCCAACTTCTGTCTGTAGCATCCGAACATTTTGGGCTACACACTAATATGGCCCCTCTGTGGAAAGGTGAGACTCTCACGAACACGTACATGTCAGTTGCTGTAGAACTCCCACAGGCCTCACAATATGGTCTGAAGGTACCCGGTACCAGTTGAACAAATTAATGGAAGTATATATGGAGACTGTTTAGTGCCAAATATAATGGGTTAAATAAATACATGTAAAATAAAAAAATGTTTACTGATTTTTTTATATATATTTTTTGATACTTCAACGGGTCTTAAAATTATAAATCAAATAGCAAAATGAGCCTTGCTATGGCCTTCTTAAAACAATTCCATATAGCTTATTAGAATGGGGCGGCAGATAGCTTAGTGGTTAAGAGCATTGTGCCAGTAACTGAAAGGTCATTGGTTCAAATCCCCGAGCTGACTAGGTGAAAAATCTGTCGATGTGCCCTTGAGCAAGGCACTTAACCCTAACTGCTCCTGTAAGTCGCTCTGGATGAGTGTCTGCTTAAATGTAGAATCCCTATTTTGTTAGCTATTTATCAGTCTTATTGCTTGGGTACAAAAGCTGTTCATGAACCTGTTGATGTCAGACTTGATGCACCGGTACCACTTGCCGTGCGGAAGCAGAGAGACTAGTCTATGGCTTGGGTGGTTGGAGTCTTTAACGATTTTCCGGGCCTTCCTTCCACACCGCCTGATATAGATGTCCTGGATGGCAGGGAGCTCGGCCCCAGTGACGGACTGTCCGCACCACCCTCTGTAGCGCCATGCGATCGAGGGCGGTGCTATTGCCATACTAGGCAGTGATGCAGCCTATCAAGATGCTCTCAATGGTACAACTGTAGAACTTTTTTAGGATTTGAGGGCCCATGCCAAACTTTTTCAACTTCCTGAGGGGGAAGAGGCGCTGTCGCGCCTTCTTCACGACTGTGCCTATGATTCCACCTTATTCCTATATTGTCATTTGGCTCGTTCGATGACTCTGCGGAGGTCATAGCGGGACTTCTTGTACTTATTCCTGTCCTCGGCCGTAGCCTCAGGGTTGTCTACGATAGCTCTGTGTGTGGTAGCTCTGTCCTTTAGTTTAGCTTCAACCTCAGTGTTAAGCCAGGGCTTTGATTTAGGAATCCTCACCGTGGGGACAACGTCGGCGGTGCATTTTCTAATGAAGCCGGTGACGGAGGTGGTTATCTCGTCAATGTTATCGGCGAAGTCTGGAAACATATTCCAATCAGCGCTAGCAAAGCAGTCCTGTAGCATAATCTCAACGAAGTGAGTCACGGGTACTTCCTGTTTGACATTCTGCTTGTAAACAGGAAGCAGGCGTACAAAGTCATGATTTGCTGAATGGCGGACGAGGGAGGGCCTTGTATGCTTGCTTGTGGGTAGAATAACAATGGTTTAGGACTTTATCGCCCCTAGTGGTGTTGGAGACGTGTTGATGGAAGTTGGGCATCACGTGTCTTAGTGATGCGGAATATAAAGAAGCAGCCTCTGGATGTAGTTTTTTTTGGGACCGACTCGCCAATGCAATCTACTTCTTTTTAAGTGCGCAGGGGCGTGTCTAGCGTGGTTTTCCTAACTTATTTTGCGCACGCCCAGTGCACAAACCACGCAGTGGTTTGAAATTTTTGAAAGCCAGCTAGTCAGGCAGCAGATAATGGAGAAGACTTTCCGCAGGAGAGGGATTTTTGAAATCGTTGAGAAACAAACAAACTTTACTCGGTGTGGTGGAGGTTCGGCACGGCCGTGCTATGAATGGGTCAGAGATGGTAGGATATAGTGATGGAGAGGAAAGGGAAGCAAGTATGGAACATAGTGGTACAAATAAAGGAGGGAGTAAGAAAGAGAAAAAGAAAGCGGGAGAGAAAGGGAGTAGGGGTATGAAGGGGAGCGAGAGTTCTATGGAGGTAGAGAGGAGGCAGAAAAGGAAGTTTGAGGAGAGCAACCTAGATTCCAACGATAGTGGAAGTTCGCAGAAAGTGCAGAGGAAGGGCAAGATAAGACACGAGAGGAACATGGAGGTGAGGAGGAGCATAAAGTGATTATGAAGTTTAGGGAGGAAGGGGGAGTTGGGGCGATGAGTTGATTGGGGAAGTTGTAATGCTAAAGTGTTAAGAGATGGGAGCTTGTTGGTGTTCTGTAAGGACATGGCGCAGGTGGAAAAAGCTATCGGAGTGAAGCAAATAGGGAAGTGTAAGGTGGTGTCGAGCAGCTGGTCTGACCAAGCAGGGAAGCAGTGGAGTAAAGGGGTGATAACAGGAGTGCCTGTGAGTGTTAGCACTAAAGAGATAAGGGAACATTTGAAAGGCGGCGTTCTAGTGAATGCACAAAGATTGCAAGCAACAAGGGGTGGAGATAGGGTAGATAGCACGTCTATTCTGTTAAATTTTAAGGTCCGGGTACTGCCAAATAAGGTAACAATAGGATATATGAGTTACTATGTGATGCCAGAGGTTTGGGCATGTGGCAACAGTCTGTACAGAGAAAAAGAGGTGTGCCAGGTGTGGAGGAGAGCATGAGTATGGGAAGTGTGGAGATGGTGTACAACCAAATTGTTGCAACTCTGGGCGTGCTCATAGTGTGGCATATAGTGGGTGTGAGGCTATGAAGAAGGCAGTGGAGGTGCAACAAGTGAGAGTGGAGAGAAGGGTGTCATATGCTGAGGCAGTGAGGGTGGTCCAGGAGAGAAGGTTGTAATATGCTGAGGCAGTGAGGGTGGTCCAGGTCCAGGGAGATACAGGTTCAAGGGAGAGAAGGGTAGGAGCATCTAGACCGGGGATTACGGGGCAGGTGGGCAGCGATATGGTATACATAGAAAAGAGAAAGCTGGTGACGTTCATAGCAGGAGCTATCAATAGCACTGCTAAAGTAGAGTCTAAAATGGAGAGGATTAAACTAATAGTGAAAGCTGCTGGGAGACATTTGAGTGACAGGGTTGACATGGGAAGAGGTTCGAGATGACCTCAATCAGCCAATGGTGGAGTCATGTATTACTGGATCTTAGTTATGGTGGTAGTACTACAATGGAATGCTCGAAGCCTGTTGGCTAATGGGCAGGAATTCAAGCAGTTCATTGTTGCTATGCTAGCTAAGCCGGATGTGATTTGTGTGCAGGAAACATGGCTCAAACCGAATGTGGAGTTTATTATACAGGGATATATAGTGGTTCGTAGGGACCGAGATATAAGGGAAGGGGTGGATGTGCCACCTTCATAAAGCAAGGAATTCCCTACAAGATGATAGGCAAAGGTATTGAACAGGAGTATGTGGTGTTGGAGGTGTGGCTGAGAGGAGGGGTGCTAGTGGTAGTGAATTACTATAATCCGTGTCAGATATTGGATGTGGAAGTGCTGGAGAGGCTGGAGGGCCAGGAAAGAAGTAAGGTAATGTGGTGTGGGGATTTTAATGCCTACAACATGCTTTTGGGGGTGGGGGGGAACGGATGGATGGAAATGGACAAGTGATGAAAATTTGATAGAAAAGAAAGATCTGGTGTGCCTGAATGATGGCCGAGGGACCAGGATTGATGTAGCCACAGGGAAAGAGTCTGCCTTGGACCTCACTCTGGTATCTAGTGCGATGGCAGGAATATGTGAGTGGGAGGTATGGAAGGAGTCGACAGTAGGGAGTGATCATTACCCCATTCTATGCACAGTAGGCCGAAGGGAGGAGGAGGTGTTAGTGGAGGGAGTAGGCAGGTGGGTGTTTGGAAGGGCAAAGTGGGATCAATTTCAGAAGCTGAGTGAGCAGGTGATGGCTCGGGTGGATATGAGAGGGGATGTAGATAGTATGAATAACTGGGTGAGAACAGCGTTAGTGAGGGCAGCTACTGAGGCTACACCTAAGAGTTCAGGGAGGAGGAGGAGGAGGAAAGCAGTTCCATGGTGGACGGAGGAATGTGGGGCAATGGTGAGGATTAGGAACAGGGCATTTAGAGTACTGAAAAGGACTCATAATGTCCAACATCTGATTCAATATAAGCAGGTCCAGGCCATGGTGAGGAGAACTATCCGTCAGGCAAAGAGGTCATGTTGGCATCGGTTCTGTGACACCATTGGAAGGGCGACACCTGTGGGAGAAGTGTGGAAGATGATTAAGAGGATGAGTGGGAACAGGAGGGAGTGGGATTATCCAGTGTTGACGAGTGGGGAGGATGTGGCAGTAACAGATGAGGAGAAAGCAGAGATGATGGCCAAAGCATTTGTCGAAGTGCATAGCTACGCAAATTTGTCAGAGGAGGGGCAGAGGGGGAGAGAGAGAACGAGAGAGGAGCATCCTGGAGTGCTGGAAAGGAGGGAGGATGTAAATGATGCGTTGAGTGCACCATTTACCAGGGCATAGGTGAAAAGAGCAATAGGTAAGGGAGGGTTAACTTCACCTGGGAAAGATGAGGTGTGCTATGTTATGTTGGCCCATCTTAGTGATGGACTGGATAAGGTATTGGTGTTGTACAACAGAGTGTGGGAGGAGGGGAAACTACCAGGCAGTTGGAAGGAGGCAGTAGTGGTACCAATCCGGAAGCCCGGGAAGGATCCAACGAAGCCAACAAGCTATCGGCCAATAGCTTTAACATCACATGTATGTAAGATTATGGAACATATGATCACGGAGAGGCTAACTTACTTCCTGGAGAAGAGAGGGCTAGTAACGCCACATCAGAGTGTGTTCAGGAAGGGTAGGGGAACTATGGATCCAGTGCTCTGCTTAGAAGCAGAGGTTAGGAAGGCTCAGGTGAACAAGGAGACTGTTGTAGCTGTCTTTTTTGATGTGGAGAAGGCGTATGATATGATGTGGAAGGAGGGGTTGTTAATCAAGCTAGATATAATGGGGGTAGGAGGAAGAATGTACAACTGGATAAAGGATTTCCTGTTTGGAAGGTCTATCCAGGTGAGGGTGGGGAAATCAGGCAGCTACTTCGTGGATAATGGTACATTACATTTACATTTACGTCATTTAGCAGACGCTCTTATCCAGAGCGACTTACAAATTGGTGCATTCACCCTATAGCCAGTGGGATAACCACTTGACACATTTTTTTATTTTTTTTTATTTTTTATTTTTTTTTACACCGCAGGGGAGCGTGATTAGTCCTCTGTTGTTCTCAATCATGATCAATGATGTTTACTCTCAGGTACAGCCGGATATAGGGAGGTCATTATTTGCAGATGATGGTGCCTTATGGAAGAGGGGAAGAAATGTGCCATACATAGTCAGGAAGGTGCAGGAAGCAATTGATGAAGTAGAGCGGTGGGCACTAATGTGGGGATTCAGGTTCTCTGTAGAGAAAACTCAAACAGTGTTCTTTACCAGGAGGAAGGTGGAAGATGAGGTATGCTTGAGGTTATATGGGAGAAACCTGGAGAGGGTGGGGGCCTTCAGGTTCCTTGGGGTATACTTTGATACTAGACTGACCTGGGCAGAACACAATGAGAGAGTGGTGGGAAAGTGTAAGAAGGTGCTAAATGTGATGCGCTGTCTGACGGGGAAGGAGTGGGGGGCTGGGCATTCCTCATTGATGACCATGTATGTTGCATTGATCCGATCTGTAATAGACTATGGAAGTATAGCATATGGTTCAGCAACCCGGACCTCATTGGAAAGGCTAGATGTCATACAGGGACAAGGACTCAGAATATGTAGTGGGGCATTTCGAACGTCCCCAGTGGCTGCATTTCAGGTGGAGATGGGGGATATGCCATTACAGATTAGGAGACAGCAGCTGGCAATGAATTATTGGGTCAACCTACAGGGACATGGGGTGTCTCATCCTGCGAAAGGGATTTTACAGGCATGCAGGGAACATGAGCGAAGACAGAACACGAGCTTTGGGTGGATGGGTAATACCCAGGCAAAGGAGATGGGGCTGTATGGAAGGGAGTTTAGTCCAATGGTAGTTATTCCTGTAAATCCACCATGGCTACTCCCACCTCCAGTAGTTGATCTAGAAGTGTTGGAGAGACTACAGAAAGATAAGGAGGCTGTTGATCCAGCTGATTTCTTTAAGAGACATCTGGAAACTGTGTATCAGGATTTTGTGGACATTTACACAGATGGTTCAAAAGATCCAAGGACAGGACGTACTGGGTCAGCATTTGTAGTGCAGGAATGTGGGGTGGAAGTCAGGAAACGTATTACAGATAATCTGGCTGTATATACGGCGGAGCTGATGGCCATACTATTGGCCTTGCAGTGGGTGGAGGAAGCTAAGCCAGACAGAGTAGTTATTTGCTCTGACTCATGCGCAGTGTAAATGAGTCTCCAGTCCTTTAGCTTACGTAGCAGACAAGACCTGCTTTATGAGGTGCTACAAATCCATGGCAGGATTAAACAGATGGGTATTCAGATAAGATTTACTTGAGTTCCAGCCCATGTGGGGGTGGAGGGGAACGAGGCAGTAGATGCACAGGCTAAACAAGCACTTAGTAGTGGGGATGTTGATGTTGAAATGTCAATGAGCAAGGCAGAGGCAAAAAGACTGATATATACAGTGATGGTGCAGAGATGGCAGGAGCAGTGGAATATAAATAATAAGGGAAGGCATTTATTTCAAGTACAGAGGAAAGTCGGGGAGGGGAGGACGGCAGGAAGGGACAGAAGAGAGGAGGCTATATTTACAAGATTAAGGGTGGGACACAGCCAGTTGAATAAGACACTAAGCGTGATAGGAAAGCATCCATCAGGAAAATTTGATTATTGTCAGGAAATAGAGATGGTGGAGCATGTATTGCTACAGTGTGGGCAGTATCAGAGGGAAAGAGAGAGGATGAGATTAAGTATGAAGGAGAAGGGGATACAGGAAATTAATTTAAAAGTATATTGAGTAGAACGTCATTAGATATAGTATCACATATTTTGTTGTCTTTTTTAAGAGAAACTGGGTTGGCAGATAGGATTTAGTTTATCCCTGTCTCTGGCCCACACTCCAGTACGGTAGGTGGCGGTAATGCACCATAATGTTGGATGCCAACCGCCGATAAACCCCACTGAAGAAGAAGAAGAAGAAGAAGAAGAAGAAGAAGGAGAAGGTTTTCTTGCTTTTTTTTAGCTTTGTACAGTTCATTAAGTTCCAGCTTGTTATTTTTCTTGTCCTGAGATGGAACGTATACAACAGTCACGATAACAGCTCAAAACTCGCTTGGGAGGGTTTTGACTATCAGGTATTCCAAGACGGGTGAACAGGGGTTTGCCTCTACACCAGTTGGTGTAGAGGCAAACCCCTCCCCCACTCGATTTCCCCGACTCTACTGTCTTGTTCACCCGGTGAATGGAGAATCCTTCATGTTGGATATCCATAGGTGGCATCTTGTCCGAGAGCCATGTTTCAGAAAAGCAAAGAATATTGCAGTTTCGAGAGTCCCGTTGGTAGCAAATCCGCGATCGGAGGTCATTCATCTTATTATCAAGTGGCCAGTAGAATGGAGGGAAGATGTGGCCGGTTTTCCCTTTGCCTTAATCTCATCAGGATTCCCCCCCTCTTGCTTCTGTAACGCCGGCATTTCCTCTTGGGTAGGCCGAAAATTGGCTCGGAATTACAGAGAGTCAAAGTTGAAGCCGGATTTGGGGTAAGGAGCTGCCAATCTGACGTTCAATAGTTCTTGTCGGTTGTAAAAAACAATAGCAGATACATTTGTGAAAATAAATCATCACAAAATAGCTAAATTGGGCCATTCAGTATGGCGCCCTTTTTAGAATTAACCCAACAACAGAAGGTAACAAGTGGTTCCCTAAAAGCTACCTGGGTTTAAACATCTCTTTTCAGAAAGTGAATAGCTGATCGAGACATAATAGTCAATTTTTGTCTCCCCGAGTATAGAAGGCCATGGCTCAGCCTCAGAATGTCATAGAGATGAAGCAAAGATATCCCCATATGCTTCAGAGTTGCATCTTTCACAGGTATTTTAAATCTTGTTTCTAGCTGAGCATTGTTACAGAACGCTTTATGTAACTAGGATCCTTTTTATTTATTTATTTTCAAAATATAAAGCTAACAATAGGTAGGCTATACCTTTTGCCCAGTTTTGTTTAACAAAGGGTATGGCATACCATCACCAGAGTCATAAAGATGGCTCTGACCGTCACATACCACCTCAATTCGAGCCCTGGTTTTAACCAAACCCTTCACAGACACAGAGATATTTAAGGAGTGCATGGTGACAGTAGGCCTATTGGAGGATTTGGCTACCGGCAAATCTATGGATAGCATAATTACATTTGCCTATCTCTTTTTTCTTTTCTTAAATAGGAAGAAATAGTCTCCAACAAAGCCCTCTTGTTGTTAATGAAGTCAGTTATTGAAATGAATTAGGCCTACTTTTTCCCAGTCTGCCCTGTACACAGATTGTGAGCGACCGGTATCCAAACATGCATGGCTTGAGAAATGCGGTCACCTGTCATGTGGTTTTATTCCTATAACTACTTAGTTTCAATATGAACAGTACTGCCACAGCAGCATTACATTTTATTAACACTTGATAACACTTGATTTAGCCTACATCATCATCAATATTCAGTTTGGTTGGCAGATATGCTCAGCAGAGAGAGGCAGAAAGACATAGAAAGGTAAATCACAATCAGTATAAGAAATCGAGCTAGCTAACTATCATCAACATAAATTATCAGCTGATAGCCCACCCTCTTTTCCCTATGTCAATGTCTTTAGGAGGCACTGTAGCTACACTACATTACCAAAAGTATGTGGACACCTGCTCGTCGAACATCTCATTTCAAAATCATGGGCATTAATATGGAGTTGGTCCCCCCTTTGCTACTACAGCCTCCACTCTTCCACTAGATGTTGGAACATTGCTTCCATTCAGCCACAAGAGCTTTAGTGAGGTCGGGCACTGGTGTTAGGCCTGGCTCGCAATCAGCGTTCCAATTCATCCCAAAGGTGTTCGATGGGGTTGAGGTCAGGGCTTTGTGCAGGCCAGTCAAGTTCTTCCACACAGATCTCGACAAACCATTTCTGTATGGGCCTCGCTTTGTGCACGGGGGCATTGTCATGCTGAACAGGAAAGGGCCTTCCCCAAACTGTTGCCACAAAGTTGGAAGCACAGAATCGTCTAGAATGTCATTGTATGAGTTGTTGGAAAGGTGGGATCCTATGACGGTGCCACGTTGAAAGTCACTGACCTCTTAGGTAAGGCCATTCTACTGCCAATGTTTGTCTATGGAGATTGCATGGCTGTGTGCTCGATTTTATACCTGTCAGCAACGGGTGTGGCTGAAATAGCCGAATCCACTCATTTGAAGGGATGTCCACATACTTTTGTATATATAGTGTAGCTTGCTTACAATTTGTGATGATGAGTGAATGTGTTTTTGCAGAAATCCATAGGCCTATGTTAAAAAAGTATAAAATTAGCTACAGAGACATTTGGGGTTATGAATTTTTATATATTAATGATGAAACTGCATTTCTTTCCCCAAGGGGATAGAGTTGCTCTTTGTTTCATTTTGAGCACCTGCCCCCTAAAAGGTCTATGCACGGCCCTGATGTGCAATGACGCACCTGGCCTTTCGACTGCCTATCTATGTTCTTGTGGATTGATATTTAAAATTGGTGCAGATTTAAATGATTGCTAGTTAACCTATTGCAGATCTGGACAAACCACTATTGTCACTATGGATAGAGGGTAGGTAGACTATATTGACCTGTGGTATAGTAAGCGTCCAGAAAGCATAGTGCATAAGGGAAGTATCAAAACACCTTGATAGGGGAGGCGCATGCAAGCAGATGAGGAAATGTACCTATATGGAAGAAGTAAAACCTGCAAAATGGGGAATGTAAAACAGGGAAAAAACGTACTACCCTCCCCTGTGCACAATAAAAAAAACACACAACCCTCCCCAAAGCGAAAACAGCCCTTCCCCAATACAACACAATGATTTCATAAAAGTTGTCCTGGGCCTTAGCGTCCAAAAATCGTTACGTATTGGATACAAGTGTCTAAATTTGGTAGAGATGCTCTTTGGGATGTGTAAATTTATATTAGAAGGGGTGTGTAAGGTTTTGTATTTATTTTCTTAGTCATCCGTGTGTTCTTGAACGTAGCCCTGTTTCTTTGTGTTCTTGAACGTAGCCCTGTCTTTCATTTTTGTTCATTGATTTCACCTGTGTTAGTTACTCATCTGGTCTCATCAGCTCCTTATTTAGTTCAGTTCATTCTGTTTGCGCCTTGTGAGGTATTGTTATTTTTGACTCTACTAAGCCTTTTCCTAGTGTAACAGTGTTGCTTCCGTCCCTCTCCTCGCCCCTACCTGGGCTTGAACCAGGGACCCTCTGCACACATCGACAACAGTCACCCTCGAAGCACCGTTACCCGTCACTCCACAAAAGCCGCAGCCCTTGCAGAGCAAGGGAATCAACTACTTCAAGGTCTCAGAGCGAGTGACGTCACCGATTTGAAATGCTACTAGCGCGCACCGCTAACTAGCTAGCCATTTCACACCGGTTACACTAGCTCGTTTGTGTGAACCAGTTATAGCCTTCAGTCCTAGTTTTTGATTCTCCTGCCTGTTTGCCTACCCGTGTATGACCATTGCCTGCCTGTGACCACGATTCCTGCCTTCTGTGAAGGCGAAATAAACACCTGCTGCGCTCTGCGCGTGAATCTACACCTTTTTCTCATTACAGGGTATTCAAAAATATATATTACGTATTTGTTAGTGGACCAATCTTCAATAATATACCATTATAATTCATTAGTAACCTGCCTAAAGTGGCAGAAATTACCTGGAAACACCAGAAATCAACCTGTAAACCACTCAGATTTTGGTGAACTACTACATTAATCACCTTAGAGATGTCTTTAAAGGGCAATGTTATTTCACATCTCAGTCATTTAGCAGACACTCTTTTCCAGAGTGACTTACAGTTAGTGAGTGCATACATTTTTTTTTCTACTTTTGCAATTATGCATTTAGGCTACCCGGGATTTTGCCCCAAATCCAATATTACTGTGAATCCAATATGGCAGCCATAATGATATGGCCGCCATTATGAAGCAGCAAGTTTCACCATGGTAAAACATGGCATGGAAATGCAAAAGTAGATCACACAAGATCTCACTTCTGGCCAAATACCTGTGATGGCCTTTGATTATTTTTTTTGTTGCTCTTGCAAAGTTTGTTCAAAAGGCTTATGAAGAGCAATGTTCGTGGTTATGTTTGGTGGACTGCACATAAAGATCACCCTATGGCACATAATAGGTAAACCTTTTGGCACCCCTTCTAAGATTTTCTCATATCACCTGAGGAATGTTTGTTCCAAATTTCTTGCTTGTATCCGCCCGTACTAAAAACCAATATAAGAATCCTGGCCTTGCTGACATTTTTGCTGGAGATGGATTCAATCACATGAATGAGAGTTTTGTGGCTCTATCTACTGTAACTTACACTGCCAATTCAGACCAGCAAATACCATTTGTCATCACCATATTGCCTTCTTGTAATAGTTTCTCCCACTTGTATCCTCTTGAACAGCTACATTAGATACTGCTGTTTCGATCTCTCCTCAGTCCCCAAGAATAGTCTCAGTTTTCTAGAACAATGATTCCAAGCACATTGACTTTTAAAGGTCATTTATGTGTACACTCTTAGAAAAAAGGCTTCCAAAAGGGTTCTTCGGCTGTCCCCATAGCAGAAACCTTTTTGGTTCCAGGTAGAACCCATTTGGGTTCCATGTAGAACCCTCTGTGGAAAGGGTTCTAAATGGAACCCAAGAAGGTTCTACCTGGAACAAAAAAGGGTTCTTCAAAGGGTTATTCTATGGGGACAGGTTCTAGATACAGTGGGGAAAAAAGTATTTAGTCAGCCACCAATTGTGCAAGTTCTCCCACTTAAAAAGATGAGAGAGGCCTGTAATTTTCATCATAGGTACACGTCAACTATGACAGACAAATTGAGAAAAAAAATCCAGAAAATCACATTGTAGGATTTTGTATGAATTTATTTGCAAATGATGGTGGAAAATAAGTATTTGGTCACCTACAAACAAGCAAGATTTCTGGCTCTCACAGACCTGTAACTTCTTCTTTAAGAGGCTCCTCTGTCCTCCACTCGTTACCTGTATTAATGGCACCTGTTTGAACTTGTTATCAGTATAAAAGACACCTGTCCACAACCTCAAACAGTCACACTCCAAACTCCACTATGGCCAAGACCAAAGAGCTGTCAAAGGACACCAGAAACAAAATTGTAGACCTGCACCAGGCTGGGAAGACTGAATCTGCAATAGGTAAGCAGCTTGGTTTGACGAAATCAACTGTGGGAGCAATTATTAGGAAATGGAAGACATACAAGACCACTAATAATCTCCCTCGATCTGGGGCTCCACGCAAGATCTCACCCCGTGGGGTCAAAATGATCACAAGAACGGTGAGCAAAAATCCCAGAACCACACGGGGGGACCTAGTGAATGACCTGCAGAGAGCTGGGACCAAAGTAACAAAGCCTACCATCAGTAACACACTACGCCGCCAGGGACTCAAATCCTGCAGTGCCAGACGTGTCCCCCTGCTTAAGCCAGTCCATGTCCAGGCCCGTCTGAAGTTTGCTAGAGTGCATTTGGATGATCCAGAAGAGGATTGGGAGAATGTCATATGGTCAGATGAAACCAAAATATAACTTTTTGGTAAAAACTCAACTCGTCGTGTTTGGAGGACAATGAATGCTGAGTTGCATCCAAAGAACACCATACCTACTGTGAAGCATGGGGGTGGAAACATCATGCTTTGGGGCTGTTTTTCTGTAAAGGGACCAGGACGACTGATCCGTGTATAGGAAAGAATGAATGGGGCCATGTATCGTGAGATTTTGAGTGAAAACCTCCTTCCATCAGCAAGGGCATTGAAGATGAAATGTGGCTGGGTCTTTCAGCATGACAATGATCCCAAACACACCGCCCGGGCAACAAAGGAATGGCTTCATAAGAAGCATTTCAAGGTCCTGGAGTGGCCTAGCCAGTCTCCAGATCTCAACCCCATAGAAAATCTTTGGAGGGAGTTGAAAGTCCGTGTTGCCAAGCGACAGCCCCAAAACATCACTGCTCTAGAGGAGATCTGCATGGAGGAATGGGCCAAAATACCAGCAACAGTGTGTGAAAACCTTGTGAAGACTTACAGAAAACGTTTGACCTGTGTCATTGCCAACAAAGGGTATATAACAAAGTATTGAGAAACTTTTGTTATTGACCAAATACTTATTTTCCACCATAATTTGCAAATAAATTCATAAAAAATCCTACAATGTGATTTTCTGGATTTTTTTTCCTCATTTTGTCTGTCATAGTTGACGTGTACCTATGATGAAAATTACAGGCCTCTCTCATCTTTTTAAGTGGGAGAACTTGCACAATTGGTGGCTGACTAAATACTTTTTTTCCCCCACTGTAGATAGGATTATTTTTTTACTAAGAGTGTACTGTGAATGCAATCAGTGCCTTCAGAAAGTATTCATATTTTATCCTCACCCCTCTACACACAATACCCCATAATGACAAAGTGAAAACATGTTTTTGGACATTTTTGCAAATGTATTGAAAATGAAATACAAAAATATCTCATTTACACCCCTGAGTCAACACTTTGTAGAAGCACCTTTGGCAGCGATTACAGCTGTGAGTCTTTCTGGGTAAGTCTTTAAGCGCTTTCCACACCTGGATTGTGCAACATTTGCACATTATTCTTTTCATAATTCTTCAAGCTTTGTCAAATTGGTTGTTGATCATTGTTAGACAACCATTTTCAGGTCTTGCCATAGATTTTCAGGTAGATTTAAGTCAAAACTGTAACTCGGCCACTCAGGAACATTCACTGTCTTCTTCGTAAGCAACTCCAGTGTAGAGTTGGCCTTGTGTTTTAGGTTATTTTCCTGCTGAAAGGTGAATTCATCTCCCAGTGTCTGATGGAAAGCAGACTGAAACAGGGTTTCCTCCAGGATTTTGCCTGTGCTTAGCTCCATTCCGTTTCTTTTTTATCCTGAAAAACTCCCCAGTCCTTAACGATTACAAGCATACCCATAACATGATGCAGCCACCAATATGCTTGAAAATATGGAGAGTGGTACTCAGTAATGTGTTGTATTGGATATGACACAAACATTACATTTTGTATTCAGGACAAAAAGTTAATTGCTTTGCCAAATTATTTGCAGTATTACTTTAGTGCCTTGTTGCATACAGGATGCAGGTTTTGGAATAGTTTTTATTCTGTACAGGCTTCCTTCTTTTCACTCTGTCAATTAGGTTAGTATTGTGGAGAAACTACAATGTTGTTGTTCCATCCTCAGTTTTCTCCTATCACAGCCATTAAACTCGGTAACTCTTTTAAAGTCACCATTGATTGGCCTCATGGTTAGGAAGGACGCCTGTATCTTTGTAGTGACTGGGTGTATTGATAGACCATCCAAAGCTTAATTAATAACTTCACCATACTCAAAGGGATATTTAATGTGTGCTTCTATTATTTTTTTAACTCATCTACTATAGGTGCCCTTCTTTGCAAGGCATTGGAAAACATCCCTGGTCTTTGTGGTTGAATCTGTGTTTGAAATTCACTGCTCGACTGAGGGACCTTACAGATAATTATATATGTGGGGTACAGAGATGAGGTTGTCATTCAAAACTCATGTTAAACACTATTATTGCACACAGTCCATGCAACTTATTATGTGACTTGTTAAACAATTTTTTTTACTCCCGAACTCATTTAGTCTTGCCATAACAAAGTGGTTGAATACTTATTGACTCAAGACATTTCAGCTTTTCATTTTTAATTAGTTAAAAAAACACACAAAAAAACATAATTACACTTTGACATTATGGGCCAGTGACCAAAAAATCTATTTTTAATCCATTTTAAATTCAGGCTGTAACACAACAAAATGTGGAGAAAGTCAAGGGGTGTGAATACTTTCTGAAGGCACTGTATCCCTTTAAGCTGCGACCCATATGGCCCATATTCCATGGCCTCAGGCCTTGGTTCAGAACATAGAGATCGTACAGTAACCCAATGATGATGAGGTGTTATACAACATCACGGGTTCAGTAGCAGCCATCCTTCCAGCTGCCATCTCTCAGGGCGCTTAGCGCAGCCAGGCTCTTTGGGGGGGTCAGTAGACTGCAAGAAAGTGAGAGGGGTTGAGAGAGAGAGAGTAATAGATAGAGAGATAGGGAGGGATATATATTTATATATATATATATAGAGAGAGAGATTCAGAGATACAGTCACTCAGGATGAAATGGGAGAGTTGAGACATAAAAATGACGTTTAGACCCATGAAAAGACAATCGTAACTATTGACATTAGCGTTTATGAGGTTATATTGCACTGCATATGAAGTTCTTATGTATGTACCCTTCCAATAAAGTGTAACAACAACATATTATAGAAATATTGCTTCTTATCATACTTTTATCTTTAACATTAGCCTCGATAAAGTACCCACATTCCTGAGGCTACAATAATCAACTACAGGTAATATTATATAATATCATAAATAACATACAGTAGATAATCTATAATCATATAATTTTTTATTGTACGATAATGTTAATTTGGCAAGTATAATAGACAGGCATGTATCCACCCTTAATCTGAATGACCCTATTTACCTGTGTGTCGACTGGGCGATCTTGCTGGGGCGGGGGGTGCCACCAGTCCCTATGAAGGAGGCGGGTCGTGGTAGAGCACTACGGGGGATGGAGGAGGGCTGGGGGACACCACTGGGGATGGTGCCTTTGAGGGGCTGGGGTGCACTGCTGGGGATGTTGTGAAGAATGACAGAGGTAGAGAGGGTGTTGGAGGAGGAGGAGGGACCCTGTTGGACCGTGGGGCTGACATAGGCTGTGGCCTTGACGGGGTGTCGGGGGGTCGTTTGGAAGTTTCCCACACTCTGGAACCGTTGGCTGAGATGGCCGGCGGAGGGAACTGAAGACGGGGGCAAAGGAAAGACGGGTTAGTCAGTCATCAAACTATTCTAACCCAAGAATGTGGGGTGCAATGAGCTTAAATTAAATAGACTTAAATAAACAGGTGATTCTGGCAAGCACAGTGTGCAGAATGTTCCTTCACTGTTAAGTCATTGTGTAAAGAATCAACATATATTATACATAACACGTATCAAAAATATAAAAACTCTATAAGAGAAGGTGGAAAACAATATATAAACATAAAGGGCAAAACAGTGTGCAGGATTCCTGTACTGATACAACTGACGGTAGACCAAGATGGGAGGGGTCTTACTGGAGGACTGAAGTCGGGCGAGCCCATTGGACGAGTCGAAGCTCTGGCTGTTCCGCATGGTTATTGGCAGGGAGGAGGGGCCAGACGATTGATTGACAGAAGACACCAGGCTTGGAACAACACTGGGATCGCAATGCATGCTGGGAGCTCGGATCAGGTTGGGCATGCTTCTCCGCAGCTTGTCTACGTAACGAGGGAAGTTAAAAATCCATTGCAATCAAACCGGGAAGACATGCATGAAACGTATTCCTCTTCCTTTAGGCCAATGGTGTTCAGTCCTGGTCCTGGAGATCAACAGTGTGTGCAGGCTTTTGTTGCAGCTCAGTACCAACACAATTCAACTACTCAAGGCCTGATGATCAGCTGATCAGTTGAATCAGATGTGTTAGCATTGGGCAGGAACAAAAGCCTGCACACCCTGTGGGTCTACCAGGATGGAACACCCCAGCTCTAGACTGACCTGTGCTGGACCTGTATCCATATGTGTCCACGATGAGGCTGGAGGGTCCGGAGAATTGCTGCTGGTACTGGGACAGCCCACTGGGGGAGTACTGAGGGGTGGAGGTGCTGCGTCTGCTGCACTCCCTGATACTGGAGATACTGGAGAAGGTGTGGGAGTGAGACAGGCTGCCCCACTGCATGGACCCGGTCCGGAGCAGCCGAGGCTGGGGCGGAGGGAGATGGTTGTAGCCCTCCTCATCCTCCTCTTCCTCCTCCAGGTCCATCTTGCTGCACCGGAGGGAGAAGCTGGAGCTGCGACGGCTGGCCGTGGCTGAAGTAGAGCTAGTGGCATACTCCTGACGCAGGCCTGGTGAAGGGAGACATACATGTATTCGTGGGTTGCATGTTTCATCACAATATTCTTTTGAATGTTAGTTTTGGACTGATGCCCGACTGAGCATTCTACTCGTCAATGAGCGTTGATGAAGATATCATAAAAAATGCATTATATAGGAGGCAAATAATAGGAGGCAAATAATTAGTAGGAAAACCTTTTGACAACATTTTGATGTCGCCAGATTGACTTTAGATGCAGTATAACGTTAGTTAGTTAGCTAAGATTGAGGGGAGGATACTAGGTTTTCGCTAGCTAACGTTAGCATCACTAGCTGTTTTTGACCAACTTTGCTAGCTAATGACAACATTGCTATCTGTCTTAAGTAAATTTGATGACATGATAATATTGGTAAAGTTGTTTCCTACTAAATATTTGACTACTTTAGCAATGTCATCGTATTTCCAGGCACTACAGTGTAATTTTTATTAAACGTCGTTAGCATCTGTCCAGAATGACAGGGCTTATCACGACTTTAGGGCACCACTATTGCTCCGCCGTTAGAGGGAGGTGCAGCCTATGATTAGGCATAAACACACCCAAAAACAACAGGATACACATGCACACACGGACGCACTGGCGCACGCAAGCACGCACGTACACACCCCATCTTGGCTGTCCATTGTGGATAGGGGGTAGTGGGAGGTTAGCGCTTTTGGTGCTGGTGCCACTTCATGTGGCTGTGGAGACCGATGCGGGAGCCATACACTCTGCTGCAGGTGGGACACGTACAGTATGCTGTGAGTCCAATGGCGTAATTACAGCTGCGCGTTGGTGTCTCTGGGTGAGTTTCTCGCTTCTCCTCTGTAAGTTGGTATCTTCGAGGTGCTGAACCCCTTTGGCACAGGAGGACTGTCAAATGGACCTGTTGAGTGCAAGAGTTTGTAGGCTTAAGGGGTTGATGTTGCAGCACTTCAGGATGTCCTTGCTGTGGTCTTTTAAGCGCTTTTTCTGACCATCAGCAGAGCGTTTGGCTGCACTTAGTTGGCCGTAGAGAACTCGGTGGAGGACGCGGTGCTCAGGCATGTGGATCACGTGGCAAAACAAATGGAAGAGTTGTTTAACCATGCTTGCCTCAAAGGTCGACTTGGTCGACTTGGTGTTGGCGAGGATATCATTGTGCGGTACTCTGTCCTTCCAGCTTAGCACTAAGATGCGTTGGAGGCCTCTGATGTGGAAGGCTTTCAAGATGTTTATGTGTCCCCTGTATGCGGACCAGGTCTCTGAACTGTAAAGCAGGGTGGAGACACAAACAGCATTGTATACTGCGACCTTGGTGTGGGTCTTGAGGTTACGATTATCGAAGACCCTGGCCCGGAGGCATCCAAAGGAAGCTGAGGATCTATAGACACGTGTGTGGATTTTGTTGTCTCAGTTGATCCGAGGGAGTTGTGTGACAGGGTTTTGATGGCACACGTACACGCACACAAGATAATGGTGTCTTAAAATAGTTTAGTATAGTAATAGAAGTTTGACCTTGGCCACTAAAACACAGCTTCATACATCAGTGTCATGCTGTTGAATGTAGGGAGAGGCCAACTTTCCAAATATAGTTTGACAATTATTTTCTTATCATGTTGGTTTAAATTTCACAGGCCTTGAGTTCAATAAACAGTGTGAGCAGATTTGTGACTCGTTTCGGGAAACAAGGCATATGTCACGCGTCACTAGGAGAGGCATTTGAACGTAAACATTTATTTTTATCAAAATGCATTTTTGGGCAGAAATGCATTTTGGAACATGTGAACTTTCATGTGCCTTAATAACAAACTTGTATGCCATCTGTAAATACGAATAAAATTGTTAAATTATGAGCCTAGTTGGTTTAGCAATGGAAAAAGAAAGGAACCTTCCCACTAGCCACGATTCGCTGAGATAATGGATGGGCCAGACATGCCGAGAGATGAGTTCGGATTGGTCTACCATGTAACACGCTTCTGTCTATAACATGAACTGGTCAGTATGTGTAGTTAATCCTTTCTAACGCTGCTTTTTTTAAAGATATCACAAAGAACTGCAAAAGTGTTGCTAATACTCTCCACTTTCTGGAGGAGCGAGTTTTGAAATCAGTGGAATGCCCAGTGGAAGCATTGATAGCTAAGGTGCTTGATTGCAAATATGCGGAGGATTACATCTTAAACTAAGGGCAACCATGACATCCGTGACAGAGAGGGAGAAGTGTTCATCAATGTATACGGGTAAGAGAGTCTAGCTAGCTACATTTTCTGATATTATACGTTTTTAATTTAGTCAGAAAGTCATTTTCATTGCAAGTTAAAGCGTACTGTAAGCTAGCTAGCTAACATTAGCTGGCTGGCTGGCTCTCTAGCTAATGTTATGTGTATGATCTGTGTAGTAATATTATTTGTAACTCCGATCCATTTGCATTGCTAGTTATAGCCTAATGTTAGCTAGCTAGTTAACATTGAACCTAGTTGGTTAGCTTTAGCTACCTGTAGATTCATGCAGGATAGTAACAGGTAGCTTAGTGGTTAAGAGCGTTGTGCCAGTAACCGAAAGGTCGCTGGTTCTAATCCCTGAGCCGACTAGGTGAAAAATCTGTCGATGTGCCCTTGAGCAAGGCACTTAACCCTGATTGCTCCTGTAAATCGCTCTGTATAAGAGCGTCTGCTAAATGACTAAAATTTTAATGTAACATTATGAGTTGGGATTATGGTTAATTGTTTATCTAGCTACATGTCTAAACAAAATACTTCACTATGCAAGTAACCATTTCACTGTGCCGTTTACACATTCTGTATCCTGTGACGAATAAACTTTGATTTTATTTGATATAGTGTGTTTACCATACACTGTAATGTGAAGAACAACATGACCTGCACCAAAGTCAAATTAGGATAACGTTAGACCAACGAGACAGTGTCCAAATTCTAAAATTCTCTGGTAGAATGCCCTGATTTTTTCTCGTCACACTCACAACCTTAAGCTATTTTCTGTAATTGGCTCACCATTAACTTGTAAAAAATGATCTTGTTGTGAGTTATTTTCCTGTAATAATGATTACAAATTAGATAAAGGTAAGACGTTGTCAGCTACAGTGCATTCGGAAAGTAGTCAGACCCCTTGACTTTTTCCACAATTTGTTACGTTACAGCGTTATTCTAAAGTTGATTTAAAAAATAATAATCTCATCAATCTACACATAATACCCCATAATGACAAAGTGAAAACAGGTTTTTAGAAATGTTTGCAAATGTATTTAAAATAAAAAACAGAAATACCTTATTTACATAAGTATTCAGACCGTTTCCTATGAGACTCGAAATTGAGCTCAGGTGCATCCTGTTTCCATTGATCATCCTTGAGATGTTTCTACAACTTGATTGGAGTCTACCTGTGGTAAATTCAATTGATTGGACATGATTTGGAAAGGCACACACCTGTCTAGATAAGGTCCCACAGTTGACAGTGCATGTCAGAGCCAAAACCAAGCCATGAGGTCGAAGGAATTGCTGTAGAGCTCCGAGACTGGATTGTGTCGAGGCACAGATCTGGGGATGGATACCAAAAAATGTCTGCAGCATTGAAGGTCCCCAAGAACACAGTGGCCTCCATCATTCTTAAATGGAAGAAGTTTGGAAGCACCAAGACACTTCCTAGAGCTGGCCACCCGGCCAAACTGAGGAATCGGGGGAGAAGGGCCTTGTTCAGGGAGGTGACCAAGAACCTGATAGTCACTCTGAAAGAGCTCCAGAGTTCCTCTGTGGAGATGGGAGTACCTTCCAGAAGGACAACCATCTCTGCAGCACTCCACCAATCAGGCCTTTATGGTAGAGTGGCCAGACGGAAGCCACTCCTCAGTAAAAGGCACATGACAGCCCACTTGGAGTTTATCAAAAGGCACCTAAAGGACTCTCAGACTATGAGAAACAAGATTCTTTGGTCTGATGAAACCAAGATTGAATGCCAAGCGTCACGTCTGGAGGAAACCTGACACCATCCCTACGGTGAAGCATGATGGTGGCAGCATCATGCTGTGGGGATGTTTTTCAACGGCAGGGACTGGGAGACTAGTCAGGATCGACAGAAAGATGAACGGAGTAAAGTACAGAGAGATCCTTGATGAAAACCTGCACCAGAGCGCTCAGGACCTCAGACTGAGGCGAAGGTTTACCTTCCAACAGGACAACAACCCTAAGCACACAGCCAAGACAACGCAGGAGTGGCTTTGGGACAAGTCTCTGAATGTCCTTGAGTGGCCCAGCCAGGGCCCGGACTTGAATGCGATCGAACATCTCTGGAGAGACCTGAAAATAGCTGTGCAGTGACGCTCCCCAATCCAACCTGACAGAGCTTGACAGGATCTGCAGAGAAAAATGGGAGAAACTCCCCAGATACAGGTGTGCCAAGCTTGTAGCGTCATACCCAAGAAGACTCGAGGCTGTAATCGCTGCCAAAGGTGCTTCAACAGAGTACTGAGTAAAGGGTCTGAATACTTATGTAAATGTGATATCAGTTTTTTATTTTTAATACATTTGCAAAACTTTATAGAAACCTGTTTTTTCTTTGTCATTATGGGGTACTGTGTGTAGATTGATGAGGGGGGAAAAAACTATTAAATACATTTTAGAATAATGTAACGTAACAAAATGTGGAAAAGTCGAGGGGTCTGAATACTTTCCGAATGCACTGTTTATGATATGGTCATTATTGGAACTGGCTAGCCAGCTAACTTAACGTTAGCTAGCTAACAAGCTAGAAACTAACCAAAACATTGTTTAGAAAGTTGCTTTTAGTTGCATGGTTTGCATGGGTTTATTGTTGTTAAAATACACCAGTTATGCTATTTTGGACCACCAGGCTGCTGTCATGCAGCCTGTCGTTTTTGTGTTTATACTTTTTCATAACGACAACGACAAATTTGATGTCGGACGACAATAGAATGTTCATGATGTCACTGCGACAACTGTATACAAACATACACTACCATACTCACTCTGTTTAGCACATGGCCTCATGTGAATCCTTAAAGAGATGGGTGGGGCTAAGGCTTAAGAGGGTGTGAACAATGCTGAATGGGTGTAGACAAAGAAGAGCTCTCCAATAGGTGTACCAAAACATTCAAGGGCCATTTCTTCAAATGTGGGGTTACAAGTTTATCAACTTTCAAAGCAGAATTACTTTCCCATTGTTCCTCAACTGTAGTGTATGATATACTTTTTTCTACTTTTATCCAATGTAAAAAACATAATTTCAAATGTTGCTACATAAGACCGAATCGAGCCGGTCGGTCACATTTATGCTTCATGGTTGAACAAAATATATTGTTAGCATTACAGCTACATATGTTCCTTCCACATCATCTAGCGTGTTCATAAGGTGTATCCAATACAAAGTGTTATTGAGTTTATTGTTCATTTCTACATGTACAATTTCCAACTGATGAAGATATTTATCATAACAAAAACAGTAGAGCGTACTCTACTCACTCTCCTCCTGCAGTCGAGCCATGACCTGTACGTCCGTCATGTCCTGTAGTTTATAGCCCATAGATATAGTGCCATCCTCCAGCTCTGAGGTGCCCACCTCACTGTCCATGGAAGACTGGGGGCTGACCGCAGCATGCTGCCGACTCACACCTGCAACTACAGAGGACACAGTAATGTATGCTAATGTACGTTAATGAATAATAATAATTTTACATTTACATTTAAGTCATTTAGCAGACGCTCTTATCCAGAGCGACTTACAGTTAGTGAGTGCATACATTTTTCATACTGGCCCCCCGTGGGAAACGAACCCACAACCCTGGCGTTGCAAGCGCCATGCTCTACCAACTGAGCTACACGGGA
The DNA here is from genome assembly GCF_964263955.1 of Coregonus lavaretus. Taxonomy (NCBI): domain Eukaryota; kingdom Metazoa; phylum Chordata; class Actinopteri; order Salmoniformes; family Salmonidae; genus Coregonus; species Coregonus lavaretus. The sequence continues at coordinate 271,544 of NC_140003.1, forward strand.
AAACATTTTTATTTTCTATTTTCATTCAAATGAGATTCTCAAAGACGCTTTAAAAAACAAACAATCAAAACCGATATAGGGTTCTGGAAGTTGGACGATGGTCTTCCACAGCTTCAGATAATAATGAGACGGTAATGTATGGTACAGTAATGTGTTGTTAAAGCTAATCTATGAATTCACTGCAGCTCCGTTACTGTTTCTGTAGTGTACTGAACACAATAGTTCAGTGGAAGTAAAATATGAGGTAAATACAAATGTTTTGGGAATAGTGTGATATATTTCAGTTGATGATATTGCTGTGGAGTGAGCATGCTGCAGTACTGTTGGTGAATGAACATATTTCAGTGTGAGTTATTACTTGCAAGGACAACATGATCACTCATGGAATTATGGGTCTTCACGTCTTTTAACTCAGCAATAGTACATCATGCTTCATAACAGTGATGAGTCTTACTGTGGTAAGCCGAGTTAAGGCTGCAGGAGCCCCTCCCTGGGAGAGTCTGTTGCTGGCGCAGAGGGTGGCTGGATGCAGAGAATGGAGCTGGAAAAAAGAAAGAGAGGAAATGGGTTCAAAATAGAGAGGGAGAGCCATAGAAAGCCTTCACACTATCCCAAATCAACCCCTAGCCCATACTCCTTAGGCACTTGTACAGATTTGAAAGAAATATATAATTGAAATAATGCAAAAAAAAAGTCTACCTAGCGAGCATCAAAGGTCAAGATGGAACTATTACCATTTTGCTGTCAGCAATCTAACCCTTTCAAAAATACGGTGCCTTCAGAAAGTATTCTCACCCCTTGACTTTTTCCACATTTTGTTGTGTTACAGCCTGAATTCAACATGTATTAAATTGAAATTTTGTGTAACTGATCTACACACAATATCCCATAATGTCAAAGTGTTTACAAATTAATAAAAAATGAAAAGCTGAAATGGTTTGAGTCAATAAGTATTCAACCCCTTTGTTATGGCAAGTCTAAATAATTTCAGCAGTAAAAATGTGCTTAACAAGTCACATAATAAGTTGCATGGACACACTGTGCAATAACAGTGTTTAACATGATTTTTAAATGACTACCCCCATCTCTGTACCCCACACATACAATTATCTGTAAGGTCCCTCAGTTGAGCAGTGAATTTAAAGCACAGATTCAACCACAAAGACCATGGAGGATTTCCAATGGTTCACAAAGGGCACGTACTGGTAGATGGGTAAAACAAAACAAAAACTGACATTGAATATCCCATTGAGCATGGAGCAGTTATTAATTACACTTTGAGTTGTGTATCAATACACCCAGTCACTACAAAGATACAGGCACCCTTCCTAACTCAGTTGCCAGAGAAGAAGGAAACCGCTCAGGGATTTCACCATGAGGCCAATGGTGATTTAAAACAGTTACAGAGTTTAATGACTGTGATAGGAGATAACTGAGGATGGATCAACAACATTGTAGTTACTCCACAATACTAACATAAATGACAGAGTGAAAAGAAGGAAGCCTGTACAGAATAAAAATAATACTGCAAAAAAAAATGGTATTGAATGTTCCTGAGTGGCCTAGTTACAGTTTTGACTTAAATCGGCTTGAAAATCAATGGCAAGACTTGAAAGAGGCTGTCTAGCAATGATCAACAACCAACTTGACAGATATGAATAATTGTTTTAATATTAATGGGCAAATATTGTACAATCCAGGTGTGCAAGGCTCTTACGACTTACCCAGAAAGACTCACAGCTGTAATCGCTGCCAAAGGTAATTCTAACTTGTATTGACTCACAGGGTTGAATACTTAACTAATCAAGCTATATTAGTGTTTAATTTTCCATTAATAAAAAATAAATGTTAGAATTTTTCTTCCACTTCCAAAATGACAATTACATCCACTTTTATCCCATTCTGTAACACAACAAAATGTGGAAAAAGTCAAGTGGTGTGAATACTTTCTGAAGTTACTGTACATGAAGTGCCTAAGGGTAGGGGCAAGGGGTCGAATTGGAATTGGCACCTAGAGTGACTGATATCCTAGAATAGACCATCAACACTCTATAACGATAAAACCTCCATTGTGGATTCCAAATCAGCACAACTAAAACCAATTGCATGCGATGTACATCATATTCCTGTACCCTTTTATATTGATTTATATATGGAGGCGTCTTGAGCCAATGAACGTTCATAAGACTGGCTGCCTGGCTGGTGCCACAGATAGACACCATCAAGGCTCTAGATAAAATATTCTGACGCAGCCTACTACGTTGAGATAAAGTAAGATACATTCTGGATTCCTATTGGGAGATGAAGATATTTACAGTCTTGTTTTGCTTGAGCTCGTCCATCTTTTTTTACGAACCCATAAGCTCCTCATTACACTCTTGTGTTCTCATTCTGTGAGCCTAGATGCATTTCTTCAAGCCAGGGATCATAATTTATAAGTCATAAATGTAATGTGCTTGAAATTATGTTATGATAATTTCCAGACTTGTAAGATGAAATATGTATGATTAATCAAATCATACAAATCCAATTGTATTGGTAAGATTTAGCAGATGTTATTGCGGGTGTAGCGAAATGCTTGTGTTCCTAGCTCAAACAGTGCAGTAGTATCTAACAATTCACAAAAATGCACTCAAATCTAAAAGTAAAAGAATGGAATTAAGAAATATATAAATATTAGGCCGAGCAATGTCGGAGTGGCATTGACTAAAATACAGTAGAATAGAATATAGTACATACATATGAAATGAGTAAAGGAGTATGTAAACATTATTAAAGTGACTAGTGTTCCATTCTTAACGTGACCAGTAATTCCATGTCTATGAACATACGGCAGCAGCCTCTAAGGTACAGGGTTGAGTAACCGGGTGGTAGTGATGGCTATTTAACAGTCGGATGGCCTTGAGATAGAAGCTGTTTTTCAGTCTCTCGGTCCCAGCTTTGATGCACCTGTACTGACCTCGCCTTCTGGATGGTAGCGGGGTGAACAGGCCGTGGCTCGGGTGGTTGATGTCCTTGATGATCTTGTTGGCCTTCCTGTGACATCAGGTGCTGTAGGTGGCCTGGAGGACAGGCAGCGTGCCCCCGGTGATGCATTGGGCAGACCGCACCACCCTCTGGAGAGCCCTGCGGTTGTGGGCGGTGCAGTTGCCGTACCAGGCGGTGATACAGCCCGACAGGATGCTCTCAATTGTGCATCTGTAAAAGTTTGTGAGGGTCTTAGGGGCCAAGCCAAATTTCTTCAGCCTCCTGAGGTTGAAGAGGCGCCGTTTCGCCTTCTTCACCACACTGTCTGTGTGGGTGGACCATTTCAGATTGTCAGTGATGTGTACGCTGAGGAACTTGAAGCTTTTCACCTTCTCCACTGCGGTCCCATCGATGTGGATAGGGGCGTGCTCCTTCTGCTGTTTCCTGAAGTCCACGATCAGCTCCTTCATTATTTTCCTGGCACCACTCCTCCAGGGCCCTCACCTCCTCCCTGTAGGATGTCTCATCATTGTTGGTAATCAGGCCTACCACTGTTGTCGTCTGCAAACTTGATGATTGAGTTGGAGGTGTGAATGGCCACGCAGTCATGGGTGAACAGGGAGTACAGGAGGGGGCTGAGCACACACCCTTGTGGGGCCCCTGTGTTGAGGATCAGCGAAGTGGAGGTGTTGTTTCCTACCTTCACCACCTGGGGGCGGCCCATCAGGAAGTCCAGGACCCAGTTGCACAGGGCGGGGTTCAGACCCAGGGCCCTGAGCTTACTGATGAGCTTGGAGGGTACTATGGTGTTGAATGCTGAGCTATAGTCAATGAACAGCATTGTTACATAGGTATTCCTCTTGTCCAGATGGGATAAGGTAGTGTGCAGTGCAATGGCGATTGAATCGTCTGTGGATCTATTGGGGCATTATGCAAATTTGTGGGACTAGGTTGTCAGGTAAGGTAGAGGTGATATGATCCTTAACTAGCGTCTCAAACACTTCATGATGACAGAAGTGAGTGCTACGGGGCGATAGTCATTTATTTCAGTTACGTTTGCTTTCTTGGGTACAGGAACAATGGGGGACATCTTGAAGCAAGTGGGGACAGCAGACTGGGATAGGGAGAGATTTAATATGTCCGTAAACACTCCAGCCAGCTGGTCTGCGCATGCTCTGAGGATGCGGCTAGGGATGCCAGCTAGGCCTTGCGATGGTTAACACGCTTAAATGTCTTACTCATGTCGGCCACAGAGAACGAGAGCCCACAGTCCTTGGGAGCGGGCCGCGTCAATGGCACTGTGTTATCCTCAAAGCGGACGAAGGTGTTTAGCTTGTCCAGGAGCAAAACGTTTGTGTCCGCGACGTGGCTGGTTTTCCCTTTGTAATCCGTGATTGTCTGTAGACCCTGCCACATATGTCTCATGTCTGAGCTGTTGAATTGCGACTCCACTTTGTCTCTGTACTGACGTTTTGCCTGTTTGATTGCCTTACGGAGGGAATAACTACACTGTTTATATTCAACCATATTCCCAGTCACCTTGCCATGGTTAAATGCGGTGGTTCGCGCTTTCAGTTTTGCGCGAATGCTGCCATCTATCCGCGGTTTCTGGTTTGGGTAGGTTTTAATAATCACAGTGGGAACAACATTCCCTATACACTTCCTGATGAACTCAGTCACTGTGACCGTATAAACGTCAATGTTATTCTCAGAGGCTACCCAGAATACATCCCAGTCCACGTGATCAAAACAATCTTGAAGCATGGATTCTGATTGGTTAGACCAGCGTTGAATAGACCTTAGCACAGGTCATTCCTGTTTGAGTTTCTGCCTATAGGAAGGGAGGAGCAAAATGGAGTCGTGATCTGATTTGCCGAAGGGGGGGGGGGCGGGGGAGGGCCTTGTAGGCATCCCAGAATGGGCAGTAGCAGTGGTCGAGCGTTTTAGCAGCGCAAGTTTTACAGTCAATGTGTTGATAGAACTTCGGTAGCGTTTTCCTCCAATTTGCTTTGTTAAAATCCCCAGCTACAATAAATGCGGCCTTAGGATATGTGGTTTCCAGTTTGCACAAAGTCCAGTGTAGTTCCTTGAGGACCGTCATGGTATCGGCTTGAGGGGGAATATACACGGCTGAGACTATAACCGAAGCTAGTTCTCTTGGGAGGTAATACAGTCGGCATTTGATTGTGAGGTATTCTAGGTCGGGTGAACAAAAGGAATTTAGTTTCTGTACGTTATCACAATCACACCATGAGTAGTTAATCATTAAACATACGCCACCGCCTTTCTTCTTCCCGGAGAGTTCTTTATTACTGAGAACCCAGCTGGCTGTATGAAAGGGAACAGTATATCAGGAGAGAGCCATGATTCCGTGAAACAGAGTATGTTACAGTCCCTGATGTCTCTCTGGAAGGAGATCCCCGCCCTGAGCTCGTCTTATTTATTGTCCAGAGACTGAACATTAGCGAGTAATATACTCGGAAGTGGTGGATGGTGAGCACGCCTCCTGAGTCGGACTAGAAGTCCACTCCGAATACCTCTTCTCTACCGGCGGCGTCTTGGTTCAGCCTCCAATTCCAATTCGGGAAAGTCATATTCCTGGTGAGTTCCCGCTGCTCTGATATCCAAAAGTTCTCACTGTTAGTCAGCACCTCTACACTAAGTAATTTTCTCTGGGTGTGTGCCAGCTTATGCTTTTTATAGCAGGGTGTTTGAGTAGGCTTAACTAGCTAGCTGCATTTGCTAGCTAAGTAAGTGAAACTGAGAGTGAAAAAATTTTTGAAATCTCTTTATCTCTCTCTCTCTTGCTTCTCCTTCATTTTGGAAGAAATTAATTTGTTCAAAACTGTTCAACTATTGTCTTTCTCTTTGAGTTAACTACTCACCACATTGTATGCACTGCAGTGCTAGCTAGCTGTAGCTTTCAGTACTAGATTCATTATCTGATCCTTTGATTGGGTGGACAACATGTCAGTTCACGCTGCAAGAGCTCTGATAGGTTGGTGGACGTCCTCAGGAACCATGAGCCTCCTAAGTTTTGTATTGAAGTCAATGTACCCAGAGGAGGACGGAAGCTAGCTGTCCTCCGGCTACACCATGGTTCTGCCCTACAGAGTGCTGTTGAGGCTACTGTAGACCTTCATTGCAAATAAAGTGTGTTTAAATCAATTATTTGGTAACATGTGAATATATTTAGTATAGTTGTATCTAAAAAGGATAACTTTTAAAAAGTTGTACACATTTTTTATTTTTACTGAGGAGGATGGTCCTCCCCTTCCTTCTCTGAGGAGCCTCCACTGACATAAGATCACCAAAGATCAAAATTAGGGTTTTCTGAGGTGATTTTCTCTCTACAACTTTCACTCTAAAATGTGAAGTTAGCTGACTTGCTCTCAATGCAGTTCTATAAAGCTGGAGGATAAAATGTCTTCCTTTAGTCTCTAATGCTTAGTACTGCATTATCTTACCTAAAATACAAGCCTGGCATTTTCAAACGCGCAAGAAATGCTAAAATAAACACAATTTGCTCTTGTCTAATTATGATAAAGTGTTAGTTGTCTCATGTTACTTTGTACAGAAAATTCATCTCAGAAATCGGATACACTGCATGATGGCTGGTTTTAAGGTCATTGGAAGCCATAAACAAGTTGGTGAGTGAGTGAGTGAATAATGCACGAGCGAGTGACTTACTGTAAGGTGTGAGTAAGGGAATAAGAACTATATGAGATAAATAAAATACACGTTTATGGACAAATGATCAATCAATAAAATGTTCACCACTCTGTCTATGCTGGTTGGATAGTGGCGAGAAAAGTGTGTCAGTTCCAGTTGTAGGCTTTTATAGTGCTGGCCATGCAGTGCAGGATATGTTACCTGTGGACTCTGTGGTTAGTGCAGCAGGTTTAGTGTAAGGCAGGATGGGGAAGCTGAGGGGAGATATCCCCTCTGTGATGGAGCTGTAAGGACGGACAGAGGAGACCAGACCCGAGCTGCTGATGCTTCTCCTCCACTTGGCTGGGGAGAAGAGCATGAGGAAGGGGAGGTTAGATTGAAATACTCAGACTGACAAATAAGCACACACACACACAGATATACTCTGAGCACATTTTCAATTGACTCACAACAAACAAATTCACAAAGTCACTTGTTCACTGCACCAAATCACCCTTTTCAAGTATTCTGCAAAATGCAATATTCACAATACTTTTGACATGTTTTAATTTGATAGTGTCTAGTTTTTTATGGCCTAGTTTGATAACTACTGAACACTGTAAAATTATAGATTTTTACATCATAAATGTATCAATTGACATCAATTTATGTTGGACGGTCAAATCATACAGTGAGGGAAAAAAGTATTTGATCCCCTGCTAATTTTGTACGCTTGCCCACTGACAAAGAAATGATCAGTCTATAATTTTAATGGTAGGTTTATTTGAACAGTGAAAGACAGAATAACAACAACAAAATCCAGAAAAACGCATGTAAACATTTTTATACATTGATTTGCATTTTAATGAGGGAAATAAGTATTTGACCCCCTCTCAATCAGAAAGATTTCTGGCTCCCAGGTGTCTTTTATACAGGTAACGAGCTGAGATTAGGAGCACACTCTTAAAGGGAGTGCTCCTAATCTCAGTTTGTTACCTGTATAAAAGACACCTGTCCACAGAAGCAATTAATCAATCAGATTCCAAACTCTCCACCATGGCCAAGACCAAAGAGCTCTCCAAGGATGTCAGGGACAAGATTGTAGACCTACATAAGGCTGGAATGGGCTACAAGACCATCGCCAAGCAGCTTGGTGAGAAGGTGACAACAGTTGGTGTGATTATTCGCAAATCAAATCAAATCAAATTTTATTGGCCACATGCGCCGAATACAACAGGTGCAGACATTACAGTGAAATGCTTACTTACAGCCCTTAACCAACAGTGGATTTATTTTTAATAAAAAAGTAAAATAAAACAACAAAAAAAGTGTTGAGAAAAAAAGAGCAGAAGTAAAATAAAATAACAGTAGGGAGGCTATATATACAGGGGGGTACCGGTGCAGAGTCAATGTGCGGGGGCACCGGCTAGTTGAGGTAGTTGAAGTAATATGTACATGTGGGTAGAGTTAAAGTGACTATGCATAAATAATTAACAGAGTAGCAGCAGCGTAAAAAGATGGGGTGGGGGGGCAGTGCAAATAGTCCGGGTAGCCATGATTAGCTGTTCAGGAGTTTTATGGCTTGGGGGTAGAAGCTGTTGAGAAGTCTTTTGGACCTAGACTTGGCACTCCGGTACCGCTTGCAGTGCGGTAGCAGAGAGAACAGTCTATGACTAGGGTGGCTGGAGTCGTTGACAATTTTGAGGGCCTTCCTCTGACACCACCTGGTATAGAGGTCCTGGATGGCAGGAAGCTTGGCCCCAGTGATGTACTGGGCCGTACGCACTACCCTCTGTAGTGCCTTGTGGTCGGAGGCCAAGCAGTTGCCATACCAGGCGGTGATGCAACCAGTCAGGATGCTCTCGATGGTGCAGCTGTAGAATTTTTTGAGGATCTGAGGACCCATGCCGAATCTCCTGAGGGGGAATAGGCTTTGTCGTGCCCTCTTCACGACTGTCTTGGTGTGTTTGGACCATGATAGTTCGTTGGTGATGTGGACACCAAGGAACTTGAAGCTCTCAACCTGTTCCACTTTGACAGCTCTTTGGTCTTGGCCATAGTGGAGTTTGGAGTGTGACTGTTTGAGGTTGTGGACAGGTGTCTTTTATACTGATAACATATTCAAACAGGTGCCATTAATACAGGTAACGAGTGGAGGACAGAGGAGCCTCTTAAAGAAGAAGTTACAGGTCTGTGAGAGCCAGAAATCTTGCTTGTTTGTAGGTGACCAAATACTTATTTTCCACCATAATTTGCAAATAAATTCATTAAAAATCCTACAATGTGATTTTCTGGATTTTTTCTCTCAATTTGTCTGTCATAGTTGACGTGTACCTATGATGAAAATTACAGGCCTCTCTCATCTTTTTAAGTGGGAGAACTTGCACAATTGGTGGCTGACTAAATACTTTTTTTCCCCACTGTATATATATATATATATATATATATATATATATATATATATATATATATATATATATATATATATACAGTGGGGAAAAAAAGTATTTAGTCAGCCACCAATTGTGCAAGTTCTCCCACTTAAAAAGATGAGAGAGGCCTGTAATTTTCATCATAGGTACACGTCAACTATGACAGACAAATTGAGAAAAAAAATTCCAGAAAATCCCATTGTAGGATTTTTAATGAATTTATTTGCAAATTATGGTGGAAAATAAGTATTTGGTCACCTACAAACAAGCAAGATTTCTGGCTCTCACAGACCTGTAACTTCTTCTTTAAGAGGCTCCTCTGTCCTCCACTCGTTACCTGTATTAATGGCACCTGTTTGAACTTGTTATCAGTATATAAGACACCTGTCCACAACCTCAAACAGTCACACTCCAAACTCCACAATGGCCAAGACCAAAGAGCTGTCAAAGGACACCAAAAACAAAATTGTAGACCTGCACCAGGCTGGGAAGACTGAATCTGCAATAGGTAAGCAGCTTGGTTTGAAGAAATCAACTGTGGGAGCAATTATTAGGAAATGGAAGACATACAAGACCACTGATAATCTATCTCGATCTGGGGCTCCACGCAAGATCTCACCCCGTGGGGTCAAAATGATCACAAGAACGGTGAGCAAAAATCCCAGAACCACACGGGGGGACCTAGTGAATGACCTGCAGAGAGCTGGGACCAAAGTAACAAAGCCTACCATCAGTAACACACTACGCCGCCAGGGACTCAAATCCTGCAGTGCGAGACGTGTCCCCCTGCTTAAGCCAGTACATGTCCAGGCCCGTCTGAAGTGCATTTGGATGATCCAGAAGAGGATTGGGAGAATGTCATACGGTCAGATGAAACCAAAATATAACTTTTAGGTAAAAACTCAACTCGTCATGTTTGGAGGACAAAGAATGCTGAGTTGCATCCAAAGAACACCATACCTACTGTGAAGCATGGGGTTGGAAACATCATGCTTTGGGGCTGTTTTTCTGCAAAGGGACCAGGACGACTAATCCGTGTAAAGGAAAGAATGAATGGGGCCATGTATCGTGAGATTTTGAGTGAAATCCTCCTTCCATCAGCAAGGGCATTGAAGATGAAACGTGGCTGGGTCTTTCAGCATGACAATGATCCCAAACACACCGCCCGGGCAACGAAGGAGTGGCTTCGTAAGAAGCATTTCAAGGTCCTGGAGTGGCCTAGCCAGTCTCCAGATCTCAACCCCATAGAAAATCTTTGGAGGGAGTTGAAAGTCTGTGTTGCCCAGCGACAGCCCCAAAACATCACTGCTCTAGAGGAGATCTGCATGGAGGAATGGGCCAAAATACCAGCAACAGTGTGTGAAAACCTTGTGAAGACTTACAGAAAACGTTTGACCTGTGTCATTGCCAACAAAGGGTATAAAACAAAGTTTTGAGAAACTTTTGTTATTGACCAAATACTTATTTTCCACCATCATATGCCAATAAATTCATAAAAAATCCTACAATGTGATTTTCTGGATTTTTTTTTCTCATTTTGTCTGTCATAGTTGACGTGTATCTATGATGAAAATTACAGGCCTCTCTCATCTTTTTAAGTGGGAGAACTTGCACAATTGGTGGCTGACTAAATACTTTTTTTCCCCACTGTATATATATATATGGAAGAAACACAAAATAACTGTCAATCTCCCTCGGCCTGGGGCTCCATGCAAGATCTCACCTCGTGGAGTTGCAATCATCATGAGAACGGTGAGGAATCAGCCCAGAACTACACGGGAGGATCTTTTTAATGATCTCAAGGCAGCTGGGAACGTAGTCACCAAGAAAACAATTGGTAACACACTACGCCGTGAAGGACTGAAATCCTGCAGCGCCCGCAAGGTCCCCCTGTTCAATAAAGCACATATACAGGCCCATCTGAAGTTTGCCAATGAACGTCTGAATGATTCAGAGGAGAACTGGGTGAAAGTGTTGTGGTCAGATGAGACCAAAATCGAGCTCTTTGGCATCAACTCAACTCGCCGTGTTTGGAGGAGGAATGCTGCCTATGACCCCAAGAACACCATCCCCACCGTCAAACATGGAGGTGGAAACATTATGCTTTGGGGGTGTTTTTCTGCTAAGGGGACAGGACAACTTCACCGCATCAAAGGGACGATGGACGGGGCCATGTACCGTCAAATCTTGGGTGAGAACCTCCTTCCCTCAGCCAGGACATTGAAAATGGGTCGTGGATGGGTATTCCAGCATGACAATGACCCAAAACACACGGCCAAGGCAACAAAGGAGTGGCTCAAGAAGAAGGACATTAAGGTCCTGGAGTGGCCTAGCCAGTCTCCAGAACTTAATCCCATAGAAAATCTGTGGAGGGAGCTGAAGGTTCGAGTTGCCAAATGTCAGCCTCGAAACCTTAGTGACTTGGAGAAGATCTGCAAAGAGGAGTGGGACAAAATCCCTCCTGAGATGTGTGCAAACCTGGTGGCCAACTACAAGAAACGTCTGACCTCTGTGATTGCCAACAAGGGTTTTGCCACCAAGTACTAAGTCATGTTTTGCAGAGGGGTCAAATACTTATTTCCCTAATTAAAATGCAAATCAATTTATTACTTTTTTGACATGCGTTTTTCTTGATTTTTATTGTTGGTTGTCTGTCTCTCACTGTTCAAATAAACCTACCATTAAAATGATAGACGGATCATGTCATTGGGCAAACGTACAAAATCAGCAGGGGAACTCTAAGACTGACATATTTAATAAAACAATAAAAATAATCTAGTTATAGCCAAATACTGTATGGAAAATGATATTTGCCATCTAATATTCCACTTCACTTTCAAAAACAATATATAGCATTTTTTACTATTGGATTAAATGTTATTTAAGTAAACGGTCAGCTTATCATTATCTGATGTATTGGTGGCTAAACAAAATGTTGTCATGGTACTGTATTTTACAGAAAAGTGTTGTTCAAATCAAAGATGATGAACATAAATGCAAGACAGGGGTCATTAAAAGTGTTATTGGTTTTGTGTTTTGTACAAAGAGATTTGAAAATATAACACAATACATCTGAATATTGTGCCAAAGATATTGAAAAACACTGTAATATTTCAGATTGTAAAAACTATTGTGTAAAACCTTTGCAGCTTCAGCTTGTTGGTTCATGGATATTTAGGGGGAATAATTAGGGATTAAACCATGTAAAATCCACTCCCAAAAAATGAAATGTGCTCCCTTCAACATCCCTAGTGTACTGGCTGGAACACACAGTGCATAGTGATTACCAGATATGAACATGTGTGGAGGCTGTGTGTGCATTTACAGCAAACTGAGTTTATTCCCAGCTGCGTTTGAAATGACACCATATTCCCTATATAGCACACAGAATGAAGTACACTGTATAGGGAATAGGGTGCCATTTCCTACGCAACCCCAGTTATTGGTAGGCAGCAAGGCACATGACAGAGAGAGAGATCAGTGCTTTAGTATTTAGCGTACTTCACACACAATTAGCCTTACCACTGCTGGGTAAAATTAGCAATTAGCATTTGTCTTCCTGGGGTCCAAACCAGATTAAGGCAATTACATCACAATTTTTTTTATAAAACAGTACATCACACAACATATTTTTACACCACGACCCTACAACTACATATCTACAATTCAAAATGTATTATACCACAATACAACAATGTTCCAACATTACAATGTACGTGTGTGTACAGTGCGTGTCATGACTTCCTCCGAAGCTGCCTCCCCTCCTTGTCCGGGCAGGCTTCGGCGTTCGTCGTCACAGGCCTACTAGCCACTGCCGCTCCATATCTCATCATTCCATTTGTCTTGTCTTGTCAATTACACACACCTGGTTCATATCCCCTCATTAGTACATGTATAAGTGTTCCCTCTGCCCCCCTTGTCCTTTTGGGAGATTGTTTATTGTGAGTTGAGTGTAGCTCGGTTGAGCTACCTGTACCTTGTATTTCCGGGGATATTGTTTCCCCGTGTGCCTGTATTTTGTTGACGCTATCCAGCGGAACTGTGTCCTACGGAATAAACTCTGTATTCGGTGATTTACCCTCCTGCGCCTGACTCCTTCAAATCACATTCTCACAGTGCGTGGTGTGTTAGTGTGTGTTGCGAATGTGTGTGTGTGTCTCTTCACGATCCGCGTTGTTCCATAAGGTGTCGATTTATTCGTTTTTTAAATCTGATTTAACTGCTCGCTTGAGTTAATTGATGTGGAATAGAGTTCCATGTAGTCATGGCTCGATGTAGTACTGTGCGTTTCCCAGAGTCTGTTCTGAACTTGGGGACTGTGAAGAGACCCCTGGTGGCATATCTTGTGGGGTATGCATGGGTGTCTGAGCTGTGTGCTAGTTGTCTGAACAGACAGCTCCTTGCTTTCAACATGTTAATACCTTTCACAAAGACAAGTAGTGATGCAATCAATCTCTCCTCTACTTTGAGCCAGGAGAGATTGACATGCATGTTATTGATGTTAGGTGTTCGTGTACACTTAAGGGCCAGCCGTGGTGCTCTGTTCTGGGCCACCTGTAATTTGCCTATGTCACTCTTTGTGGCACCATATGACTAGGCAGTAGTCCAGGTGAGATAAAACTAGGGCCTGTAAGACTTGTTTTGTTGATAGCGATGTCAATAAAGCAGAGTAACACTTTATTATGGACAGACCTCTCTGCCATTTTAGCTACCGTTGCATCAATATGTTTTGACCATGACAGTTTACAATCCAGGGTTACACCAAGCAGTTTAGTCTCCTCAACTTGCTCAATTTCCACATTATTAATTAAAATATGTATTTGAGGTTTACTGTTTAGTGAATGATTTGTCCCAAATACAATGTTTTTAGTTATTTAAATATTTAGGAAAAGTGTATTACTTGCCACCCATTGTAAAACTGACTGCAGCTCATTGTTAAGTGATGCAGTGATTTCACTTGCTGTGGTAGCTGACGTGTATAATGTTGAGTCATCATACATGGACAAAAAGGCTTTACTCAGTGCCAGTGGCAGGTCATTAGTGAAAATATAAAAAAGTAAGGGGCCTAGACAGCTGACCTGGGGTATGCCCTACCTGGTCTATGTTGGGGAGGCTTCAATTAAAGAACACCCTCTGTGTTCAGTTAGACAGGTTACTCTCAATCCATAATATAGCAGAGGATATAAAGCCATTCCATAGGTTTTTTTCAGCAGCAGACTATCGACAATGTCAAAAGTTGAACTTAAGTCTAACAACTCACAGCTACCTAGATAAACAACAGTTAACTGAGACCAGAGGAACAAAGCTGTATTCATGACATAGGGAGGGAGAGCCAACCTTTCCTGAATCCATCCTTTGAAAGCAGAGAGAAGGACTCTGAACATATACACACACCCCTTTGGAGACAAACTTCATCCATTATTCAACTGCAGAGGTGACTAGACAGGGCCACACCAAATAACTGATACTGAATTTATTGATCCCAACCAATCTTCAGAATAACAAGATTAAACTACACACACTGATATGTAGCAAAGCACACATGCACATATCAAATCAAATTTTATTGGCCACATGCGCCGAATACAACAGGTGTAGACATTACAGGGAAATGCTTACTTGCAGCCCTTAACCAACAATGCATTTATTTTGTAATAAAAAAAAGTCAAATAAAACAACAACAAAAAAGTGTTGAGAAAAAAAGAGCAGAAGTAAAGTAAAATAACAGTAGGGAGGCTATATATACAGGAGGGTACCGGTGCAGAGTCAATGTGTTGAGGATCAATGTGGCAGATGTGTTGTTACCTACCCTTACCACCTGGGAGCGGCCCGTCAGGAAGTCCAGGATCCAGTTGCAGAGGGAGGTGTTTAGTCCCAGGATCCTTAGCTTAGTGATGAGCTTTGAGGGCACTATGGTGTAGAATGCTGAGCTGTAGTCAATGAATAGCATTCTCACGTAGGTGTTCCTCTTGTCCAGGTGGGAAAGGGCAGTGTGGAGTGCAATAGAGATTGCATCATCTGTGGATCTGTTGGGGCGGTATGCAAATTGGAGTGGGTCTAGGGTTTCTGGGGTAATGGTGTTGATGTGAGCCATGACCAGCCTTTCAAAGCACTTCATGGCTACAGACGTTAATGCTACGGGTCGGTAGTCATTTAGGCAGGTTATCTTAGTGTCCTTGGGCACGGGGACTATGGTGGTCTGCTTGAAACATGTTGGTATTACAGACTCAGTCAGGGACATGTTGAAAATGTCAGTGAAGACACTTGCCAGTTGGTCAACACATGCTCGGAGTCCACGTCCTGGTAATCAGTCTGGCCCTGCAGCCTTGTGAATGTTGACCTGCTTAAAAGTCTTACTCACATTGGCTACGGAGAGCGTGATCACATAGTCATCCGGAACTGCTGGTGCTCTCATGCATGCTTCAGTGTTGCTTGCCTCGAAGCGAGCATAGAAGTGGTTTAGCTCGTCTGGAAGTCTTGTGTCACTGGGCAGCTCGCGGCTGTGCTTCCCTTTGTAATCTGTAATAGTTTTCAAGCCCTGCCACATCCGACGAGCGTCAGAGCTGGTGTAGTACGATTCAATCTTAGTCCTGTACTGACTCTTTGCCTGTTTGATGGTTCATCGGAGGGCATAGCGGGATTTCTTATAAGCTTCCGGGTTAGAGTCCCGCTCCTTGAAAGCAGCACCTCTACCCTTTAGCTCAGTGCGGATGTTGCCTGTAATCCATGGCTTCTGGTTGGGGTATGTACTTACGGTCACTGTGGGGACAACGTCATCGATGCACTTATTGATGAAGCCAGTGACTGATGTGGTGTACTCCTCAATGCTATCTGAAGAATCTCGGAACATGTTCCAGTCTGTGCTAGCAAAACAGTCCTGTAGCTTAGCATCTGCGTCATCTGACCACTTTTTTATTAACCGAGTCACTAGTGCTTTCTGCTTTAGTTTTTGCTTATAAGCAGGAATCAGGAGGATAGAGTTATGGTTAGATTTGCCAAATGGAGGGCGAGGGAGAGCTTTATATGCGTCTCTGTGTGTGGAGTAAAGGTGGTCTAGAGTTTTTTTTCCTCTGTTTGCACATTTAACATGCTGGTAGAAATTATGTAGAACAAGGGCACACACGTGCACAAGATGCACACATGTGCATACGAAAACACACATGCACACACGCACCATAAGTGTTTATGCTGTCTGATGCAGTACTAGTGAACCAATTTCTTTCAGTAGCAGGTTAATTACAGTATTTTTTAATCGCTTTGGTGCTATTTTCACAATAATGTGGTGAATTTTCAAAACTTAGTAAAAAACTCCAAACTGGTAACACTTGTAATGCAGCAAGTCTTATATTCTAAACATTTTATTGTCCATTAATTTTGTTTGGAGACATCTTTCACCACACAACAATTGATCCAAAATATAAGTTTACTCAGTGCCAGTGGCAGGTAATTAGTGAAAATATAAAAAAGTAAGGGGCCTAGACAGCTGACCTGGGGTATGCCCTACCTAGACTATGTTGGGGAGGCTTCCATTAAAGAACACCCTCTGTGTTCAGTTAGACAGGTTACTCTCAATCCATAATATAGCAGAGGATATAAAGCCATTCCATAGGTTTATTTCAGCAGCAGACTATCGACAATGTCAAAAGTTGAATTTAAGTCTAACAACTCACAGCTACCTAGATAAACAACAGTTAATTGAGACCAGAGGAACAAAGCTGTATTCATGACATAGGAAGGGAGAGCCTACCTTTCCTGAATCCATCCTTTGAAAGCAGAGAGAAGGACTCTGAACATATATACACACCCCTTTGGAGACACACTTCATCCATTATTCAACTGCAGAGGTGACTAGACAGGGCCACACCAAATAACTGATACTGAATTTATTGATCCCAACCAATCTTCAGAATAACAAGATTAAACTACACACACTGATATGTAGCAAGGCACACATGCACATATCAAATCAAATTTTATTGGCCACATGCGCCGAATACAACAGGTGTAGACATTACAGGGAAATGCTTACTTACAGCCCTTAACCAACAATGCATTTATTTTGTAATAAAAAAAAGTCAAATAAAACAACAACAAAAAAGTGTTGAGAAAAAAAGAGCAGAAGTAAAATAAAATAACAGTAGGGAGGCTATATACAGTGGGGGGAAAAAAGTATTTAGTCAGCCACCAATTGTGCAAGTTCTCCCACTTAAAAAGATGAGAGAGGCCTGTAATTTTCATCATAGGTACACATCAACTATGACAGACCAAATTAGAAAAATGTGTTGTACAGTTGTACTGTAATCAAATGAAACAAATGAAATGAATGAAAGAAACATAACGTTTAATAGGCCCTAGTTTGCATCAAGCCTGTCTTGAGCATATAATAATAAATAATAAGCATCTGGCCATAGGTTCTCATCGACACAGTAAATGTCCTCATTGTTCATGCACCTGGGGAAAAACCTTTTGGCAGGCCGAATCCAAAACTGACATAGGTCTTCATGTCATTGCGTGCCTCATCCATGGCCAGAGGGAGGATGGTACGCTCAACGGGATGGCAATCACACCTTCCACTTGTATTGTAATCATGTATTGTATTTAACAGTACTATATTGTACTTATGTCTTGTAGTGGTCCTGTGTGGTTCAGTTACACAGGACCACTACAATACATAAAGGCTCAGACACACCGGGCCCTCCTGTAGCTCAGTTGGTAGAGCATGGTGCTTGCAACGCCAGGGTTGTGGGTTCGATTCCAACGGGGGGCCAGTATGAAAAATGTATGCACTCACTAACTGTAAGCTGCTCTGGATAAGAGCGTCTGCTAAATGACTAAAAATGTAAATGTTAAAATGATTGTCAAACGTTTGCCTGCCGACAGTACTTAGCACCTCTGTACAGAATGTAGGCAGTCAATCTCTTTTGTGTTCACACAGCAAAGACCTTGAAGTCGGCCTTGATGTGTGTTGCTTTATGGTCTAAATAGCCAATGTTAGCTAGATAGCTAGCTGCGCTAATGTTGCTATTGTTGTAGAAAGCCCTTGATGACACTAGCCAGATGGCCGCAGCTACATTGCCTTCAGAAAGTATTCACACCACTTGACTTTTTCCACATTTTGTTGTGCTACAAAGTGGGATTAAAATGGATTTAACTGTCTTTTTTTGGTCAACAATCTACACAAAATACTCTGTAATGTCAAAGTGGAAGAAAAATTATATTTCTAACAAATAAAAAAAAATGCATGAAAAATGACCCGCTAATATATCTTTATTGGATAAGTATTCAACCCTGAGTCAATACATGTTAGAATCACCTTTGGCAACGATTGCAGATGTGAGTATTTCTGGGTATGTCTCTAAGAGCTTTCCACACCTGGATTGTGCAAAATTTGCCCATTTATTCTTTTTAAAAATGTTCAAGCGCTGTCAAATTGGTTGTTGATCATTGCTAGACAACCATTTTAAGGTCATGCTATAGATTTTCAAGTAGATTTAAGTCAGAACTGTAACTCGGACACTCAAAGTTAATTGCTTTGCCACATTTTTTGCAGTATTATTTTTGTTGCAAACAGGATGCATGTTTAGGAATAGTTTTATTCTGTACCGGCTTCCTTCTTTTGACTCTGTCAATTAGGTTAGCATTGTGGAGTGACTACAATGTTGTTGATCCATCCTCAGTTTTCTCCCATCATAGCCATTAAACTCTGTAATACTTTTAAAGTCACCATTGGCCTCATGGTGAAATCCTTGAGCGGTTTCCTTCCTCTCCGGCAACTGAGTTAGGAAGGATGCCTGTATCTTTGTAGTGACTGGGTGTATTGATACACCATCCAAAGTGAAATTAATAATTTCACCATGCTCAAAGGGATATTCAATGTCTGCTTTTTATTTTTACCCATCTACCAGTAGGTGCCCTTCTTTGCGAGGCATTGGAAAACCTCCCTGGTCTTTGTGGTTGAATCTGTGTTTGAAAATCATTGCTCGACTAAGGGACCTTACAGATAATTGTATGTGTGGGGTACAGAGATAAGGTAGTCATTCAAAAATCATGTTAAACACTTATTATGTGACTTATTATGTGACTTGTTAAGCAAATGTTTACTCCTGAACTTATTTAGGCTTTCCATAACAAAGGGGTTGAATACTTAATGACTCAAGACATTTCAGCTTTTCATTTGTAATTCATTTGTAAAAACAATGTAAAAACATAATTCCACTTTGACATTATGGGGTATTGTGTATAGGCCAGTGACACAAAATCTCAATTTAATCCATTTGATATTCCGTCTGTAACACAACACTGTAGACAACTAGGCACTGTAGACATCTAGCTAGCAAAATGACAAAGAAACTATTTAATTAACTTTCCATTATCTAATACATTTCTAGCTAGCTGGCTAACATTAGCTAAATGGTTAGCACGCTGTTGTGCTAGCTAGGTAAAGTAAAGACACTGAATTGACTCTCGGCAGCCAGCTGCAGGCAGCTGCTTCATGGAAACGAATCCATCGTGATTTAACTATAATGTTTATTATATCATAATTATTATTATTATATATATATATATTTTTTTTTTTTGGGGGGGGGGGGTAGATCAGCTTTAATATTGCAGATAGATTGTGTCTTCCATCAATGTAATTGTCTGCATCATTTCCAATCCCCCATATATTTTTTGAAATAAATATATAAAATATTTATTTTTTACAATATATTTCCCTTTATTATTTTCTCCTAACCCTACCACCTCTCCCCTAATTGGAGTAAACTAACGGACAACAACACTTATGCTTCTACTTCCTGTGTCCGTAAATACTATACAGTATATTTAACAATAGTTATCTTTTGTCTTCAAGAGATCGAGAGTTGCACCCCTCCTCAAAAAACCTATACTCGATCCCTCCGATGTCAACAACTACAGACCAGTATCCCTTCTTTCTTTTCTCTCCAAAACTCTTGAGCGTGCCGTCTCTAGCCAACTCTCCTGCTATCTCTCTCAGAATTACCTTTTTGATCCAAACCAGTCAGGTTTCAAGACTGGTCATTCAACTGAGACTGCTCTTCTCTGTGTCACGGAGGCTCTCCGCACTGCTAAAGCTAACTCTCTCTCCTCTGCTCTTATCCTTCTAGACCTATCCGCTGTCTTTGATACTGTGAACCATCAGATCCTCCTCTCCACCCTCTCCGAGTTGGGCATCTCCGGCGCTGCTCACTCTTGGATTGCGTCCTACCTGACAGGTCGCTCCTACCAGGTGGCGTGGCGAGAATCTGTCTCCGCACCACGTGCTCTCACCACTGGTGTCCCCCAGGGCTCAGTTCTAGGCCCTCTCCTATTCTCTCTATACACCAAGTCACTTGGCTCTGTCATATCCTCACATGGTCTCTCCTATCATTGCTACGCAGACGACACACAATTAATTTTCTCCTTTCCCCCTTCTGATAACCAGGTGGCGAATCACATCTCTGCATGTCTGGTAGACATATCAGTGTGGATGTCGGATCACCACCTCAAGCTGAACCTCGGCAAGACGGAGCTGCTCTTCCTCCCGGGGAAGGACTGCCCGCTCCAAGATCTCGCCCTCACGGTTGACAACTCCATTGTGTCCTCCTCCCAGAGTGCAAAGAGCCTTGGCGTGACCCTGGACAACACCCTGTCATTCTCCGCTAACATCAAAGCGGTGACCCGATCCTGCAGGTTCATGCTGTACAACATTTGCAGAGTAGGACCCTACCTTACACAGAAAGCGGCACAGGTCCTAATCCAGGCACTTGTCATCTCCCGTCTGGATTACTGCAACTTGCTGTTTGCTGGGCTCCCTGCCTGTGCCATTAAACCCCTACAACTTATCCAGAACGCCGCAGCCCGTCTGGTGTTCGACGTTCCCAAGTTCTCTCATGTCACCCCGCTCCTCCGCACACTCCCCTGGCTTCCAGTTGAGGCTCGCATCTACTACAAGACCATGGTGCTTGCCTACGGAGCTGTGAGGGGAACGGCACCTCCTTACCTTCAGGCTCTGATCAGACCCTACACCCAAACGAGGGCATTACATTCATCCACCTCTGGCCTGCTAGCTCCCCTACTTCTACAGAAGCACAGTTCCCACTCAGCCCAGTCAAAGCTATTTGCTGCTCTGGCACCCCAATGGTGGAACAAGCTCCCCCCCGACGCCAGGACAGTGGAGTCACTGACCACCTCCTGGAGACACTTGAAACCCTACCTCTTTAAAGAATACCTGGAATAGTATAAAGTAATCCTTCTACCCCCCCCCCCCCCCCCCCCCCCCCCCACACACACAAAAAAAAGTGGTTGTCCCACTTGCGATCATATGTTGAATGCACCAATTTGTAAGTCGCTCTGGATAAGAGTGTTTGCTAAATGATGTAAATGTTTGTTTTTAGTCCCATCCTTCAGCTGCACTCAACCCCTCCCATCTATCTCTAAACACCATCCAAATTTGATTTCTATTTGCCATATATTTTTCAACTGTGCTGTGATGTTTCACAAAAGTTCTGAACCTTTCTATTCTCATAGGTTTTACAAATTGTAAATTAAAGATAAACACTTTTGCTAAGAGTATTATTATATTATTGATTGATTGACTATGACTTTTTAAATCACCCAGCAGTGCTATTTGCAGAGTTTGCTCCAGGTAAATGTTGCAATTCTTCAGCCATTCCTGAACCTGCGACCAAAAACAAGCTACATATGGACAGTACCAAAACAAATTATCTAATAAATCTGTCTCTTCACAGCAAAATCTGCAGAGCTGGGATGGTTGTATCCCCCATATATATATCATTCTATTGGTTGCAAGAATAATAATTTAAACGTAAAAACTCTAAGTTTTGTTTTGTGTATCAGTTCATAGACCATGTGATATGGATTCGGTACATCGAAAATCTCTTCCCAACTATTTTGCAATCTATATGACACACCTGTCATTTTTTTGGTCCTCAAATGAAACTGGTATACTTTTTTATTGATCACAATCTTCTTTAACCAATTTTGTTCTTTAATGCAGGACCGACAGACAAGTTCCTTACTTTCTCCCCCTTCCACTTGCCTCTTCCATTTTTGTGGTAATGCTACAATTAGTTGGTTGTAATTTTGAGTAGAGCAGATGTTTCCATATATCTTTGATAGCTACATGTGTGACATAACTCCACCAGTCCTATTTATGATATCATTTACAAAGATTATACCTTTTTTTTTTTTTACTACACGCTATTGTATTTTTTAGTGATCCAATACGTAATATTTATCATAATTTGGTTGTAATCCAGAGAGGTTAGAACAATTATCTAGATCATCTATGAGGCTGAGGGATCAAAATTGTGGATTTAAAAGAAAACATGAATCATCAGCGTGCAATGACACCTTTGTTTTTAAGCACTGGATTTCTAGCCCCCCTGATATTATTGTTGATTTTAATAGCTAACATTTCAATGGCCATAATAAATAGATATGCCGATAGTGGACAACCTTGTTTTACTCCTCTTGACAGTTTAATACTTTCTGAGAAGTAGCCATTATTTACTATTTTACACCTAGGGTTACTATACATAACATTAACCCATTGTATAAGAGATTCTCAAAATTGAAATATACCAGCATTTATAAATAAATTCCAGTCGTACTTTATCAAAAGGTTTTTCAAAGTCGGCTATGAATACCAGGCCTGGTTTCCCAGATTTTTCATAGTGTTCTATTGTTTCCAGTACTTGTCCAATGTATTTACGTCCATGTAAAAAACCTGTCTGATTAGGATTAATAATATCCAACAATACCTTTTTAATTCTATGCGCTATGCATTTTGCTTGAATTTTTGCATCACAACAATGAAGTGTAAGGGGTTTCCAATTTATTTAATGGACTGGATTTTTATATTTACCACTTTGGTCCTGTTTCAGTAATAATTAAATCAGACCTTCTTGTTGAGTATCTGATAATCTACCATTTTTATAGGAGTGGTTAAAACATGCTAATAATGGTCCTCTGAGTACATCAAAAAAGGTTTGGTTAACCTCAACTAGTATGCCTTCCAGCCCTAGAGTTTCCCCAGACTTAAAGGCTTTAATTGCATCAAGAAGTTCCTTCTCTGTAATTTGGCCTTCACATGAGTCTTTCTGTACAGCAGTTCATTTTACATTATTAATAGGACAAAAATCCTTACAATTAACTTTGGTTAGTGGAGATGGAGACAGAAAAGAAAACATATGCTTAAAGTACTTTGTTTCCTCTTTCAAAATATAATTTGGTAAATTCTTTTTGGTAGCATTTCTATGTTAACGATAAAAAAATAATTTGATGCATTTTTCCCCATATTCCATCCAGTTCGCTTAATTTTTTATAATATATTACATTTGATATTTCTTGAATAGGTTCCTCCATTCCTTTTAGTTTTTCCTCTAACGTAATCTCTGCCTCTATGGTACAGTTTTTACTGTGCTGTTAGTCCCTCTATTTCCTTTGTTAATATGAATTATTTTGACCAAAATTGCTTTTGTTTTAAAGATGAGTATTGAATTGCATGGTCTCTAAAGGCACATTTAAAAGTGTCCCATACAATAGGGGGATCTGCTGTACCTATATTTTGTTAAAGGTCAGTTATAAATTATTCTGTCCTAGTTAAAAAAAAGTTGTCATCCAATAGGCTTTGATTACATTTCTGTAATTCTGTAAGAGTAATGTATATGCCAATTATTTGATGGTCCGACCACATTCTATCCCCTATCAACACCTTAACTTTTGGTGCCAGTGAGAATGGCATAAGAAAGTAGTTAAGACGACTAGCTTGATTGAGCCTCCGCCATGTACAGTGCCTTCGGAAGGTATTCAGACCCCTTGACTTTTTCCACATTTTGTTAGGTTACAGCCTTATTCAAAAATTGATCCATTTTATTCCCCTCATCAATCTACACACAAAACCCCATAATGACAAAGTAAAAACAGTTTATTTGAAATGTACCCTTTACTCAGTACTTTGTTGAAGCACCTTTGGCAGCAATTACAGCCTTGAGTCTTCTTGGGTATGACGCTAAAAGCTTCGCACAACTGTATTTGGGGAGCTTCTCCCATTCTTCTCTGCAGATCCTCTCAAGCTCTGTCAGGTTGGATGGGGAGCGTCGTTGCAAAGCTATTTTCAAGTCTCTCCAGAGATGTTAGGTCGGGTTCAAGTCCGGGCTCTGGCTGGGCCACTCAACAACATTCAGAGACTTGTCCCGAAGCCACTCCTGCATTGTCTTGGCTGTGTGCTTAGGGTTGTTGAACTGTTGGAAGGTGAACCGTCGCCCCAGTCTGAGGTCCTGAGAGCTCTGGTGCAGGTTTTCATCAAGGATCTCTCTGTACTTTGCTCCATTAATCTTTCCCTCGATCCTGTCATGTGCCTTTTACTGAGGAGTGGCTTCCGTCTGGCCATAAAGCCCTGATTGTTGGAGTGCTGCAGAGATGTTTGTCCTTCTGGAAGGTTCTCCCATCTCCACAGAGGAACTCTGGAGCTCTGTCAGAGAGACCATTGGGTTCTTGGTCACCTCCCTGACCAAGGCCCTTCTCCCCCGATTGCTCAATTTGGCAGGCCGGCCAGCTCTAGGAAGAGTCTTGGTGGTTCCAAACTTTTTCCATTTGAGAATGATGGAGGCCACTGTGTTCTTGGGAATCTTCAATGCTGCAGAAATGTTTTGGTACCCTTCCCCAGATCTGTGCCTTGACACAATCCTGTCTACGAGCTCTACGGACAATTCCTTTGACCTAATGGCTTGGTTTTTGCTCTGACATGCACTGTCAACTGTGGGACCATATGTAGACAGCTGTGTGCCTTTCCAAATCATGTCCAATCAATTGAATTTGCCACAGGTGGACTCCAATCAAGATGTAGAAACATCTCAAGGATATAATCAATGGAAACAGGATGCACCTGAGCTCAATTTCGAGTGTCATTGCAAAGGGTCTGAATACTTATGTAAATAAGGTATTTTGTTTTTTATTTGTAATAAATTGGCAAAAAAATCTAAAAAACTTTTCGCTTTGTCATTATGGAGTATTGTGTGTAGACTGATGAGGACAATTGTTTATTTAATCAATTTTAGAATAAGGCTGTAACGTAACAAAATGTGGAAAAAGTCAAAGGGTCTGAATACTTTCCGAATGCATTAACCAATGTCAAGTCCTAGCTGATGGCGCTCAGATACACCCCCCTACCCTGAAACACATACACGCTGATCCCCCGTTGTGACCATTTTCCTAAGCATCTCTGTGCAGTCAGACCTTTTGATTATTTTGTGCTAGCTACAGTGACCAGGTAACTAGGCTTGGAGGAAGCATTTAGTGTAAGTCGCTCTGGATAAGAGCGTCTGCTAAATGACGTAAATGTAATGTAAATGTAGTGTTTTGTGCATTGTCTGTGCACTTAGCTAGCTAGCATGATCCTATACATTGCATATTCTTATTCTTCATTGGGGTTTAACGGCAGTTGGCATCCATTGTTTATGGTGCATTACCCCCACCAACTGGACAGGGTAAAAAAATATGTAAACTCCAAAAAAGGGGTGGAGGGGGACCTTAATTCACACAAACAGAAACCTAACAAAAACGAACTTTCACTTCTTACTTCATTCAAAATTCCATAACTCCATTTTCAGGCTCTGGGGCCTGAGAGGGTGGCATTGCTCGTGACAGCACTCCTCCGCCCAAAACATTTTTCAATCCCAGGAACCGTTCTGCCTGAGACCCAATGATAGCAATCTTACTGGACTTATTCTCCACTCCAGCAGTGCCATTAATCACCATCGCCATAAAAGCCACAAAGTCCACTTTCTTAACATGTACTGTAACATATCTGGATCCTGCTGATGAGAGGCCAACTCTGCAGCCTGCAGTGAAGGCCTATCCAACACGCTGGAGTCTTCAGAAGGACCATTTGTTCCCTCAACCGCCTCTCCATATGAAATGCTCTGGACAGCCCTGACTCTGGCAACCTCATCTTCTTTTGCCATCTTCGGGCATTTCAAAGATGTAGCTTCATGGTTCCCACCACAATTGCAACACTTGACATGTTCTTCATCCATATAACATTCAACATGATCTTCTTTTCCACAACTTCCACATCTCGGCTTCTCTCTTCTACAGACACTTGAGGCATGTCCAAAAGCACCTGATTACACATGATGATTCACAAAAATATTAAACTAGACTCTTGGAATTATCTTGTTTGAACGACATAGTAAAAAAAATGAATAATATATATATAATTTTTTACTAAGTTGTTCAAACAAGATACTAAGTAAATTAAATGAGATACTAAGTTGTTTGAACGACTTAATTGTTCTTTTGTCTAATTAGGCCTCTTTTGTTATGCAGCTTGTCAGACTGTGTAATGGTTGCTGCAGCCATTCATTCACTGATTCCATCCGTTGATATGATTATTTACTGACAGTTCATCTATAGCCTAAAGCAGGGCTGCTTTTGAATGCCATAGCATGCAAGTGGGCGAGTGTGGAGCAAGGAGCAGAGCGTAATTCGAGCGGATAAAATAACATTGTCGGCCTTCTCTCCCGCTCCAATTTCTGGGCATGCTCTGCCTAGCACTTTTAGTTTCCTTTATCACTATTATTTTAATTAGGCCTGTTCGGTTGTAATTATTTAGCCTACTTCACTCACAGAAGCCTAAATCTAGTTTATATTCTACTTTTTCTTGGAATTGAAACACCATAATATGAATCAATTTAATTAAGCTAAAATATCAGAAATAAATTGTAAATAATAAAGGCCTGATCTTTTCATGAATAAAAGGGAATAAACAAAATAAATCTCAAACTGCAGCGGTCAAATTATTTGCGCACAGCAAGCACCAACAAGCTTCATGTGATATTCAAATGAAATATTATTATAATAAAAACAGAAAAATACACAAGCTTCATTACATAAAGGAATACTAGTGGGAATGTAGCCACAATATAAACAAGTATTCAGACCCCTTGACTTTTTCCACATTTTGTTACATTACAGCCTTATTCTAAAATGGATTAAATACATTTTTAAAATGTCATCAATCTACACACAATACCCCATAACGATAAAGGAAAAACAGGTTTTTATAAATTTTTGGAAGAAGTTTGGAACCACCAAAACTCTTCTTAGAGCTGGCCGCCTGGCCAAACTGAGTAAAATGCTGAAATGCCTTCACTCAATAAGTATTCAACTCCTTTGTTATGGCAAGCCTAAATAAGTTCAGCAGTAAACATTTGCTTAACAAGTCACACACTATATGTTGCATGGACTCACTCTGTATGCAATAATAGTGTTTAACATGATTTTAGAATGATTACCTCATCTCTGTACCCCACAAATACAATTATCTGTAAGGTCCCTCAGTCGAGCAGTGAATTTCAAACACAGATTCAATTACAAAGACCAGGGAGGTTTTCCAACGCCTTGCAAAGAAGAGCACCTATTGGTAGATGGGTAAAAATACAAAAAAGCAGACATTGAATATCCCTTTGAGCATGGTGGAGTTATTAATTACACTTTGGATGGTGTATCAATACACCAAGTCACTACAAAGATACAGAAGTCCTTCTTAACTCAGTTGGCAGAGAGGAAGGAAACCACTCAGGGATTTCACCATGCCAATGGTGACTTTAAAACAGTTACAGTTTAATGGCTGTGATAGGAAAAACACTGAGGATGGATCAACAACTCCACAACACTAACCTAATTGACAGAGTGAAAAGAAGGAAGCTTGTACAGAATAAAAATATTCAAAAACATGCAAACTGTGAAAAATGTAGCAAAGCAATTCACTTTTATACAAAGTGTTATGTTTTGGGCAAATCCAATCACACATTACATTACTGAGTACCACTCTCCACATTTTCAAGCATAGTTGTGGCTGCATCATGTTATGGGTATACTTGTAATAATTAAGGACTGGGGAGTTTTTCAGGATAAAAAAAAAAACGGAATGGAGCTAAGCACAGGCAAAATCCTAGAGGAAAACATGGTTCAGTCTGCTTTCCACCGGACACTGGGAGATTAATTCAACTTTCAGCAGGACAATAACCTAAAACACAAGGCCTTAGAGAGTTACCCAGAAAGACTCACAGCTGAAATCACTGCCAAAGGTGCTTCTACAAAGTATTGACTCAGGGGTGTAAAAACATATGTAAATCAGATACTTCTGTATTTCATTTTCAATACATTTGCAAAAATGTCAAAAAACATGTTTTCATGTTGTCATTATGGGGTATTGTATATAGATGGGTGAGAAAAATATATATTTAATCCATTTTGAATTCAGGCTGAAACTGAAAATGTGGAATAAATCAAGGGGTATGAATCATTTCTGAAGGCACTGTAAGTCTCTGACTTTTTTGTGATATCCCTGTCATATTTTTTATATGTATGTAGCTACTGTATGTATATGTGTCTTATTAACTGTGAAATAAAATCTATCTATCCTCTCTTTCTCGAAGTAATCACAGATCAAACAGCCCTGTGGCACATGCAGATGAGTGAGACAGGTGTACAGGTAGGTAAAAAGCAGTCAGACAGATAAAAGGCAGTCTCAGGTACGCTACCTTGCTCCAGTCTGTGGCACAGAGACCTCTTGGCCACCTCCACCTCAGGGCCTGGGTGGTCCAGCACCAGCCTGCTCCACTGTAGTGGACTGAGGACACACTCACCCCGTAGCCTGGCCTTAGGACACACATACAGCCTGGAACAGAAGACGATCAATTAATCATGTGTGTTGTCGTAATGAACAAAGTAGAGAAGACAGCCCAGGACATAGTGTGAGAGGAGATGTCGATGGCCTATTCTCCATGAGGAGCGATGGGCCGAAGTAAGTAAGTGTTGTCCTAATTCTCTCCAAGGCTGAGCCATAGGCCTACATCACAGTAAACATTGCTGACAGGGAAATTGAGAAAAGCATGACGTGTTGTTCATGAGAACTCAACTCAAATGCCCGATGCAATTATTACAACAACCACAACACTGTTCTGTAACTGTGTATGCGTTCAACGCAGGAAGTGTTTGTGTGTTCATATCCACTTCGACTTGGTAAGAGATTTTTTCTGATGTCTTTTCTGCATACAGTGAGGGAAAAAAGTATTTGATCCCCTGCTGATTTTGTACGTTTGCCCACTGACAAAGAAATTATCAATCTATAATTTTAATGGTAGGTTTATTTGAACAGTGAGAGACAGAATAACAACAGAAAAATCCAGAAAAACGCATGTCAAAAATGTTATAAATTGATTAGCATTTTAATGAGGGAAATAAGTATTTGACACCTCTGCAAAACATGACTTAGTACTTGGTGGCAAAACCCTTATAATAATAATAATAATAATAATAATAATAATAATAATATGCCATTTAGCAGACCCTTTTATCCAAAGCGACTTACTGTCATGTGTGCATTCATTTTCACGTATGGGTGGTCCCGGGGATCGAACCCACTACCCTGGCGTTACAAGCGCCATGCTCTACCAATTGAGCTACAGAGGACCACCATTGTTGGCAATCACAGAGGTCAGACGTTTCTTGTAGTTGGCCACCAGGTTTGCACACATCTCAGGAGGGATTTTGTCCCACTCCTCTTTGCAGATCTTCTTCAAGTCATTAAGGTTTCAAGGCTGACGTTTGGCAACTCCAACCTTCAGCTCCCTCCACAGAATTTCTATGGGATTTAGGTCTGGAGACTGGCTAGGCCACTCCAGGACCTTAATGTGCTTCTTCTTGAGCCACTCCTTTGTTGCCTTGGCCGTGTGTTTTGGGTCATTGTCATGCTGGAATACCCATCCACGACCCATTTTCAATGTCCTGGCTGAGGGAAGGAGGTTCTCACCCAAGATTTGACGGTACATGGCCCCGTCCATCGTCCCTTTGATGTGGTGAAGTTGTCCTGTCCCCTTAGCAGAAAAAGACCCCCAAAGCATAATGTTTCCACCTCCATGTTTGAAGGTGGGGATGGTGTTCTTGGAGTCATAGGCAGCATTCCTCCTCCTCCAAACATGGCGAGTTGAGTTGATGCCAAAGAGCTCGATTTTGGGCTCATCTGACCACAACACTTTCACCCAGTTCTCCTCTGAATCATTCAGATGTTCATTGGCAAACTTCAGACGGCCCTGTATATGTGCTTTCTTGAGCAGGGGGACCTTGCGGGCGCTGCAGGATTTCAGTCCTTCACGCCGTAGTGTGTTACCAATTGTTTTCTTGGTGACTATGGTCCCAGCTGCCTTGAGATCATTGACAAGATCCTCCCGTGTAGTTCTGGGCTGATTCCTCACCATTCACATGATCATTGCAACTCCACGAGGTGAGATCTTGCCTGGAGCCCCATGCCGAGGGAGATTGACAGTTCTTTTGTGTTTCTTCCATTTGCGAATAATCGCACCAACTGTTGTCACCTTCTCACCAAGCTGCTTGGCGATGGTCTTGTAGCCCATTCCAGCCTTGTGTAGATCTACAATCTTGTCCCTGACATCCTTGGAGAGCTCTTTGGTCTTGGCCATGGTGGAGAGTTTGGAATCTGATTGATTGATTGCTTCTGTGGACAGGTGTCTTTGATACAGGTAACAAGCTGAGATTACGAGCACTCCCTTTAAGAGTGTGCTCCTAATCTCAGCTCGTTACCTGTATAAAAGACACCTGGGAGCCAGAAATCTTTCTGATTGAGAGGGGGTCAAATACTTATTTCCCTCATTAAAATGCAAATCAATTTATAAATTTTTGACATGCGTTTTTCTGGATTTTGTTGTTGTTATTCTGTCTCTCACTGTTCAAATAAACCTACCATTAAAATTATAGAATGATAATTTCTTTGTCAGTTGGCAAATGTACAAAATCAGCAGGGGATCAAATACTTTTTCCCTCACTGTAGATACATACAGTGAGGGAAAAAAGTATTTGATCCCCTGCTGATTTTGTACGTTTGCCCACTCTCATGAGGACTGCCACAGGAAAGGAAGACCCAGAGTTACCTCTGCTGCAGAGGATAAATTCATTAGAGTTAACTGCACCTCAGATTACAGCCCAAATATTTGCTTCACAAAGTTCAAGTAACAGACACATCTCAACATCAACTGTTCAGAGGAGACTGCGTGAATCAGACCTTCATGGCCTAATTGCTGCAAGCAAAGAAACCACTACTAAAGGACACCAATAAGAAGAAGAGACTTGCTTGGGCCAAGAAACACAAGCAATGGACATTAGACCGGTGGAAATCTGTCCTTTGGTCTGATGAGTCCAAATTTGAGATTTTTGGTTCCAATCGCTGTGTCTTTGTGAGACGCGTGTGGGTGAATGGATGACCTCCACATGTGTGGTTGCCACCATGAAGCATGGAGGAGGAGGTGCGATTGTGTGGGGGTGCTTTGTTCGTGACACTGTCTGTGATTTATTTAGAATTCAAGGCACACTTAACCAGCATGGCTACCACAGCATTCTGCAGCGATATACCATCCCATCTGGTTTGCGCTTGACTTTTATTTGTTTTTCAAAAGGACAATGACCCAAAACACACCTCCAGGCTGTGTAAGGGCTATTTGATTAAGAAGGAGAGTGATGGAGTGCTGCATCAGATGACCTGGCCTCCACAATCACCCGACCTTAACCAAATTAAAATGGTTTGGGATGAGTTGGACCGCAGACTGAAGGAAAAGCAGCCAACAAGTGCTCAGCATACAGTGGGGGAAAAAAGTATTTAGTCAGCCACCAATTGTGCAAGATCTCCCACTTAAAAAGATGAGAGAGGCCTGTAATTTTCATCATAGGTACACGTCAACTATGACAGACAAATTGAGAAAAGAAAATCCAGAAAATCACATTGTAGGATTTTTAATGAATTTATTTGCAAATTATGGTGGAAAATAAGTATTTGGTCACCTACAAACAAGCAAGATTTCTGGCTCTCACAGACCTGTAACTTCTTCTTTAAGAGGCTCCTCTGTCCTCCACTCGTTACCTGTATTAATGGCACCTATTTGAACTTGTTATCAGTATAAAAGACACCTGTCCACAACCTCAAACAGTCACACTCCAAACTCCACTATGGCCAAGACCAAAGAGCTGTCAAAGGACACCAGAAACAAAATTGTAGACCTGCACCATGCTGGGAAGACTGAATCTGCAATAGGTAAGCAGCTTGGTTTGAAGAAATCAACTGTGGGAGCAATTATTAGGAAATGGAAGACATACAAGACCACTGATAATCTCCCTCGATCTGGGGCTCCACGCAAGATCTCACCCCGTGGGGTCAAAATGATCACAAGAACGGTGAGCAAAAATCCCAGAACCACACGGGGGGACCTAGTGAATGACCTGCAGAGAGCTGGGACCAAAGTAACAAAGCCTACCATCAGTAACACACTACGCCGCCAGGGACTCAAATCCTGCAGTGCTAGACGTGTCCCCCTGCTTAAGCCAGTACATGTCCAGGCCCGTCTGAAGTTTGCTAGAGTGCATCCAGAAGAGGATTGGGAGAATGTGATATGGTCAGATGAAACCAAAATATAACTTTTTGGTAAAAACTCAACTCGTCGTGTTTGGAGGACAAAGAATGCTGAGTTGCATCCAAAGAACACCATACCTACTGTGAAGCATGGGAATGAAAACATCATACTTTGGGGCTGTTTTTCTGCAAAGGGACCAGGACGACTGATCCGTGTAAAGGAAAGAATGAATGGGGCCATGTATCGTGAGATTTTGAGTGAAAACCTCCTTCCATCAGCAAGGGCATTGAAGATGAAACGTGGCTGGGTCTTTCAGCATGACAATGATCCCAAACACACCGCCCGGGCAACGAAGGAGTGGCTTCGTAAGAAGCATTTCAAGGTCCTGGAGTCTCCAGATCTCAACCCCATAGAAAATCTTTGGAGGGAGTTGAAAGTCCGTGTTGCCCAGCGATAGCCCCAAAACATCACTGCTCTAGAGGAGATCTGCATGGAGGAATGGGCCAAAATACCAGCAACAGTGTGTGAAAACCTTGTGAAGACTTACAGAAAACGTTTGACCTGTGTCATTGCCAACAAAGGGTATATAACAAAGTATTGAGAAACTTTTGTTATTGACCAAATACTTATTTTCCACCATAATTTGCAAATAAATTCATTAAAAATCCTGCAATGTGATTTTCTGGATTTTTTTTCCTCATTTTGTCTGTCATAGTTGACGTGTACCTATGATGAAAATTACAGGCCTCTCTCATCTTTTTAAGTGGGAGAACTTGCACAATTGGTGGCTGACTAAATACTTTTTTTCCCCACTGTATGTGGGAACTCCTTCAAGACTGTTGGAAAAGCATTCCAGGTGACTACCTCATGAAGCTGGTTGAGAGAATGCCAAGAGCGTGCAAAGCTGTCATCAAGGCAAAGGGTGGCTATTTGAAGAATCTCAAATATAAAATATATTTTGATTTCTTTAACACTTTTTTGGTTTCTACATGATTCCATATGTGTTATTTCATAGTTTTGATGTCTTCACTATTATTCTACAATGTAGAAAATAGTAAAAATAAAGAAAAACCCTTGAATGAGTAGGTGTTCTAAAACCTTTGACCGGTAGTGTACATCCATACACATATACATTCATACATATACATATACATATACACTACCGGTCCCCTAACCCTACCACCTCTCCCCTAATTGGAGTAAACTAATGGACACTTAGGCTTCCACTTCCAGCTTCTACATAATGTACTATATACATTTTACAGACACAATGTATTTTACAATAGTTATCTTTTGTTTGTTTTTAATCACATTCTTCAGCTATCCTCAACCTCCCATCTATCTCTGAAGAACATCCATTTTGATTTCTGTTTGCCATATATTTTTTACTGTGCTGTTTAACAAAAGTTCTGAACCTTTATACATTTTACGGAGACAGTATATTTTACATTAGTTATCTTGTTGTTTTTAGTCCCATCCTTCAGCTTCACTCAACCCTTCCCATCTATCTCTTAACACCATCTAGTTTTGATTTCTATTTGCTATATATTTTTCAACTGTGCTGTGATGTTTCACAAAAGTTCTAAACCTTTCTATTCTCATAGTTTCAGATTGTAAATTAAAGATACACATTTTTCCTTAAAGTATTATTATATTATTGATCGTTTGACTATGATGTTTCAAATCACCCAGCAGTGCTATTTACAGAGTTTGCTCCAGGTACAGTGAGGGGAAAAAAGTATTTGATCCCCTGCTGATTTTGTACGTTTGCCCACTGACAAAGAAATTATCAGTCTATAATTTTAATGGTAAATTTATCTGAACAGTGAGAGAGAGAACAACAACAAAAAAATCCAGAAAGACGCATGTCAAAAATGTTAGAAATTGATTTGCATTTTAATGAGGGAAATAAGAATTTGACCCCCTCTCAATCAGAAAGATTTCTGGCTCCCAGGTGTCTTTTATACAGGTAATGAGCTGAGATTAGGAGCACACTCTTAAAGGGAGTGCTCCTAATCTCAGTTTGTTACCTGTATAAAAGACACCTGTCCACAGAAGCAATCAATCAATCAGATTCCAAACTCTCCACCATGGCCAAGACCAAAGAGCTCTCCAAGGATGTCAAGGACAAGATTGTAGACCTACACAAGGCTGGAATGGGCTACAAAACCATCGCCAAGAAGCTTGGTGAGAAGGTGACAACAGTTGGTGCGATTATTCGCAAATGGAAGAAACACAAAATAACTGTCAATCTCCCTCGGCCTGGGGCTCCATGCAAGATCTCACCTCGTGGAGTTGCAATGATCATGAAAATGGTGAGGAATCAGCCCAGAACTACACGGGAGGATCTTGTCAATGATCTCAAGGCAGCTGGGACCATAGTCACCAAGAAAACAATTGATAATACACTACGCCGTGAAGAACTAAAATCCTGCAGTGCCCGCAAGGTCCCCCTGCTCAAGAAAGCACATATACAGGCCCGTCTGAAGTTTGCAAATGAACATCTGAATGATTCAGAGGAGAACTGGGTGAAAGTGTTGTGGTCAGATGAGACCAAAATCAAGCTCTTTGGCATCAACTCAACTCTCAGTGTTTGGAGGAGGAATGCTGCCTATAACCCCAAGAACACCATCCCCACCATCAAACATGGAGGTGGAAACATTATGCTTTGGGGGTGTTTTTCTGCTAAAGGGACAGGACAACTTCACCGCATCAAAGGGACGATGGACGGCGCCATGTACCGTCAAATCTTGGGTGAGGACCTCCTTCCCTCAGCCAGGACATTGAAAATGGGTCGTGGATGGGTATTCCAGCATGACAATGACCCAAAACACATGGCCAAGGCAACAAAGGAGTGGCTCAAGAAGAAGCACATTAAGGTCCTGGAGTGGGCTAGCCAGTCTCCAGACCTTAATCCCATAGAAAATCTGTGGAGGGAGCTGAAGGTTCGAGTTGCCAAACGTCAGCCTCGAAACCTTAATGACTTGGAGAAGATCTGCAAAGAGGAGTGGGACAAAATCCCTCCTGAGATGGGTGCAAACCTGGTGGCCAACTACAAGAAACGTCTGACCTCTGTGATTGCCAACAAGGGTTTTGCCACCAAGTACTAAGTGATGTTTTGCAGAGGGGTCAAATACGTATTTCCCTCATTAAAATGCAAATCAATTTATAACATTTTTGACATGCGTTTTTCTGTATTTTTCTGTTGATATTCTGTCTCTCACTGTTCAAATAAACCTACCATTAAATGAATAGACTGATCATGTCTTTGTCAGTGGGCAAACGTACAAAATCAGCAGGGGATCAAATACTTTTTTCCCTCACTGTAAATGTTTAAACTCTTCAGCCATTCATGGACCTGCGACCAAAAATAATCTACATATGGACAGTACCAAAACAAATTATCTAATGATTCTGTCTCTTCGCAGCAAAATCTGCAGAGCTGGGATGGTTGTATCTCCCATTTTTGCGGTAATGCTGCAAAAAAGTAGTTGGTTGTAATTTTGGGTAGAGCAGACATTTCTATATATTTTTGTTAGTTACATGTGTGACATAACTCCACCAGTCCTATTTATGATATAATTTACAAAAATTATACTTTTATTTTTTTATCCAAAAATAATGTTTTTTTTATTATCAATTATTATATTTGAGTTTAACCTTAATTTGTGGTATTATTTGTTCTGTCTTTTCTGGTGGATTAAACAGAAATTGCAACCAACTTTCTATGGCTTGTTTAAAAAATAGCTATATTTTGGAGATTCTTTCATTTTCAAATAACCGAAAGTGAGAGGTTGTAATCTGAATAAAGGGGAAAAGGTCATTCTTGAACATGCGGTGAGACATTCTTACTAATCTGCTAGAGAACCAGTTTGGATTTAACCCTCCCGTTGTCCTAGGGTCAAAATGACCTGCCACTGTGTTGAACCAACTTTATTTAATTTTTATATTTTTGGGATCATTTGTGAGAAGGAGGCAGTGAGACTTTAAAGAAAGTATCACTGCCTCCTTCTCACAAATGGTCCAAAAAATATAAAAATTAAATAAAGTTGGTTCAACACAGTGGCGGGTCATTTTGACCCTAGGACAACGGGAGGGTTAAGTATAACTGTTGTATGACTGAAGTCTTTAGTGAGAGGTCTAATGCTTTAATATTTAATCATTTCTGCCCTCCAAATTCATATTCATTATATAAATAGGCCAGTTTAATTTTGTCTGGCTTGCCATTCCAAATAAAATAGAATATGTTTTGCTCATATAATAAAAATAAAAACTGGTCGCTAGGTGTAGGCAAGGCCATAAGCAAATAGGTCAAATGGGTTTTTCCTTATTTAACTTATTCTGTACCTCTATGGTAGAGTTTTTATTGCTATCTATCTGTACTGGTAGTCCTTCCAATTCCTTTGTTAATATGGACTCTTTGACCTAAATTGCTTTTGTTTTAGAGATAAGTATTGAATTGCATGGCCTCTAAAGGCACATTTAAGTGTCCCATACAATAACATAGGTACAGCAGATTCCCTTCATGTCGGGAAAAGTCTGTTCTAAATTATTCTGTCCTAGTTAAAAACAAATTATCATCCAATAAGCTTTGATTACATTTCCAATATCCTCGCCCATGTGGAAATTCTGTAAGAGTAATGTATATGCAAATTATTTGATGGTTTCGACTGCATTCTGTCCCCTATCAACACTTTTTAAACTTTTGGTGCCAGCAAGAATGACATAAGAAAGTAGTCAAGACGACTAGCTTGATTGAGTATTTCTCACTAGGTCAGGATATTTAAGCCTCCATTTATCCACTAGTTCCAATATATCCATGATATTCGTGATAGTTCGTAGTGTGATTTCCTTTACGGTCCATTGAGGTATTATAATCTCCCGTCATAACAATAGAGTCTTGTATTGCTTGTAGGTTTGATAAATGATTATATATATTTTGAAAGAAGTGTGGATCATTATTTGGACTGTATAGATTAATGAGCCAAATCTGTTTATGGTCCAATAACATATTTAAAATAATCCATCTACCTTGCGGATCTGTTTGGAATATTTGCACATTCGGATCAAAATGATTGTTAATTAATATCATCACTCCTTTTGTGTTTCTTTGATATAGGCTATTGAATATAAAATGCCTCATGACCTTAGTTAAATGAGACAGGACATTTTCCAATTTAATGCAGTTATATATTTGTCCTGGCTTTTGTGTGATACAAATGCGCTTAATAGCTCCTCAATACTAAAACCTACACTTTGAGCTGTGAATCATATATATATATATTCTAATATTTTATTGACGTTTAGGCAGCCAGACACAGATTACTCAAATGAGGCAAGATGAACGAGCATGTTACTGTAACAGTCGGTCAGCTCCACTGAGTGGCCATTGAGTGAAACGTATAGGCTAATCATTGGATTGCTGAAAAGCTCTGGTGATGACACATACTTTACTATAGGATGCTACGAAATTAGTACTGGGATGGTAAGTCATTGTAGTAGTCAGTTAGTAGAGGGTGGCAGGTAGCCTAGCTGTTAGAGAGGCGGACCAGCAACTGGAGGGTTGTCAGGTTGAATCCCAGTTTGGATGGGAAAATCTGGTGTAGAGTGAGCTGGCTACAGAGGGTTGATGGCATCATACTAGATACCTTTAAGCAATGCACTTAATCCTCTACAATTGCTCCAGGGGTACTGTGCCTGACCCATTGCTTCCAGCCCCTCGGCAGGGCTGTTTCTAGCATTTTGGGTGCCCTAAGCCAGATTTTGTTGCAAGCAAGCAAAACATTTTAGTGGCACCCTTCTTGACTGCGGAGAGAAACATTTGCAGCTTTAAAGCTCATTTCCTGCAGTTCTACACATTTTGCCATGGGACGGAGAGAAAATGTTTCCATTTTAAAGCTCATTTCCTGCAATTCTTCCCTAGTGGCCCCATATGTCGCTTTTGCCAAGAAACGGCACTGCCCCTGGTGTGTGTGTGTGTGCGTGCTTATTTGTCTTTTTAGTATTTCAATCTAACCTCCCCTTCCTCATGCTCTTCTCCCCAGCCAAGTGGAGGAGAAGCATCAGCAGCTCTTTCATTCTCTGTAAGTTAATGGACAATAAAGTCTTAACTTTAGTAAGCTAACCTAACGTAGGCAGAGTCTACGTTTCTGGAAGGACAGATGTAGAATACAATATGCAAGGGTTTTAAAGTTTGAAATAACTTTTTAAGCTGTTTTCCATTAACATCGTCTAAAATCATGTTTTGGGCAAAATCCACAATGCAACTAGTTCGGCATATGAAGGGAGACAGTTTGTCTAACACAAATCTGAAACACATTTTTAAACAGTTTTCCCTGAACAGTGCAAAAAAATCATGTTTTAGGTTCAGCACTGGAATGACTTGATATTTAATACATTATGTAATATTTTTCAAGCTTGAAATAACGTTAAGCTTTTTTACATGAACATGGTCTAAAATCATGTTTTAGGCTAAATCCACCATGCAACTAGTTTAGCATATTATTATATGAAAGGAGACACCGTTTCTGAATAACAAACGTGAAACATATTTTTTATCCATTTTGCATGAACAGGGTCTAAAATATTTTTTTTGTATTCAGCACTGGAAGGACAGATGTTGAATACAATATGCAAGGGTTTTAAAGTTTGAAATAACTTTTTTCAGGGGAATACTGTATCCCAGAAAACCAGAAACATCCGCTTTCTACCAACTCTGCCAAGAGTGTAATAAGCTACTGTAGCACACTCATACCCATTTCACACTGCCGAGCCAAGTTGTACTGTGCTGGCCTGGTTACAAACCATAGTTGCTGGAACCATAGGACAATGTGGAATCAAAATAT
Source organism: Coregonus lavaretus (assembly GCF_964263955.1). Taxonomy (NCBI): domain Eukaryota; kingdom Metazoa; phylum Chordata; class Actinopteri; order Salmoniformes; family Salmonidae; genus Coregonus; species Coregonus lavaretus. Next base: position 310,886 of record NC_140003.1, read on the forward strand.
CCAAGACACACAGTATGGTTCAGGTTGGCCCTACAGCATGAATCTGGCACTAGAAGTAAACTGAATGGTACACTTTCCGTAAAAGACCATACATCTTGGTCAAAGGCTTCCGGTTTAGCATGTGAATGGAGACGAAGCTCGTGGATCAGGCTCTTACGCATTAGTTAATTTTGTGAAATTTGTACTTTGCATTCCACCCACTTACATATCAGATTTGATTGATGAGTTTGTAAGTTACCTTTTTGATTCAAATGTCGCACGACCTGAGGAGCACAAGAACTGTAACTAACGTTTCAACCGCGATGGCAAACGTGAATGGTAATGGCGCCGACTCCAGTCCAACCATTACAGAGTCTCATGCGGTCACACTCCCCACAGATCTTCAGAACCACCGTACGGTTCTGGTCTTGGAAATTACAGCTACCATTGCCACTCAGCTCAAAACTGCCATCGATGCTGCTCTGGCCCCCTTCTCCGCCATCCTGGATGGTGTCCGAGCCACTGCGGATTAACAAGGCCGCCGACTTAATGGCTTTGAACATGACCTGTGTGAACACAGTGACCGCATAGTAGCCCTTGAGAAAACGGTCGCCCATCTGAGCTCCAAAAACCAAAGGCTGATTGACAAGACCAATGACCTGGAATCCCGTTCTCGCTGTTGCAATCTTCAGGTTGCTGGTATACCAGAGAAATTGGAAGGAGGGGACTCAGTTAAGTTCATGTCAGACTTCTTTGCGGAGGAGCTGGGTCCGGCCATCGTTCTATCACACCCGAAGCTGGATAGAGCCCACCGCATTGGCCCCTCCGCAGCGGGCAGAGATGACAACTCCGAGCCAAGAGTGTTTATCGTCCGTTTTCACTACTACCATGACAAGGAGCGCATCCTCCAGAGGCAGGGCAGAGACCAGCTACACTTCAGCGGACACAAGGTGTTCATCTTTCCTGACCTCAGCTTGAGTGGAGGGGAGGGGAGGGGAATGACCTTTTTTGGTCCTTTTTTAATTATTTAATTTATTTTAATTTGCTTTTTTCATCCATTTTCTCTGTTATCTTTGCAAATGCTTTTTTCACACCTTTTTCCTTTCAATATTTTAGATGGCTAACAACGCTAATAATAGTAATATTGGAATACGTAGGCCTAATCCTATAAAGTTTTTGTCTTGGAATACTAAAACAATTAATAATGCTGTCAAGAGGTCTAGGGTCTTCTCCCATTTGAAAAAGCTAAAAGCAGATGTGGTATTTTTACAAGAGACCCATTTACGCATTAAAGATCACTCAACGCTCCAAAACTCCAGGTTCAGTCAGGTCTTCCATTCAGACTTTAACTCCAAAGCCAGAGGGGTTGCAATTTTGGTTAATAAAATAATACATTTCTCTACTACTACTGTTATTTCAGACAGTAATGGGAGATATTTAATCATAACTGGCACCATTTGGCACACACCTGTAGTATTGGTCAATGTATATGCTCCCAATTTTGATGATGTTGAATTTGCCAATGGGCTGCTGGGGAAAATCCCTTCTCTGAACACCCATCTTTTGATATTTGGCGGGATATTTGGATCTGAATTGTGTTATTAGCCTGGCTTTAGACTGCTCCAACCCCAGAACTATGCCTCCTTCTGCTACAGTGGGGGAAAAAAGTATTTAGTCAGCCACCAATTGTGCAAGTTCTCCCACTTAAAAAGATGAGAGAGGCCTGTAATTTTCATCATAGGTACACGTCAACAATGACAGACAAATTTAGGGAAAAAATTCCAGAAAATCACATTGTAGGATTTTTTATGAATTTATTTGCAAATTATGGTGGAAAATAAGTATTTGGTCACCTACAAACAAGCAAGATTTCTGGCTCTCACAGACCTGTAACTTCTTCTTTAAGAGGCTCCTCTGTCCTCCACTCGTTACCTGTATTAATGGCACCTGTTTGAACTTGTTATCAGTATAAAAGACACCTGTCCACAACCTCAAACAGTCACACTCCAAACTCCACTATGGCCAAGACCAAAGAGCTGTCAAAGGACACCAGAAACAAAATTGTAGACCTGCACCAGGCTGGGAAGACTGAATCTGCAATAGGTAAGCAGCTTGGTTTGAAGAAATCAACTGTGGGAGCAATTATTAGGAAATGGAAGACATACAAGACCACTGATAATCTCCCTCGATCTGGGGCTCCATACAAGATCTCACCCCGTGGGGTCAAAATGATCACAAGAACGGTGAGCAAAAATCCCAGAAACACACGGGGGGACCTAGTGAATGACCTGCAGAGAGCTGGGACCAAAGTAACAAAGCCTACCATCAGTAACACACTGCGCCGCCAGGGACTCAAATCATGCAGTGCCAGACGTGTCCCCCTGCTTAAGCCAGTACATGTCCAGGCCCGTCTGAAGTTTGCTAGAGTGAATTTGGATGATCCAGAAGATTGGGAGAATGTGATATGGTCAGATGACTTTTTGGTAAAAACTCAACTCGTCGTGTTTGGAGGACAAAGAATGCTGAGTTGCATCCAAAGAACACCATACCTACTGTGAAGCATGGGGGTGGAAACATCATGCTTTGGGGCTGTTTTTCTGCAAAGGGACCAGGACGACTGATCCGTGTAAAGGAAAGAATGAATGGGGCCATGTATCGTGAGATTTTGAGTGAAAACCTCCTTCCATCAGCAAGGGCATTGAAGATGAAACGTGGCTGGGTCTTTCAGCATGACAATGATCCCAAACACACCGCCCGGGCAACGAAGGAGTGGCTTCGTAAGAAGCATTTCAAGGTCCTGGAGTCTCCAGATCTCAACCCCATAGAAAATCTTTGGAGGGAGTTGAAAGTCTGTGTTGCCCAGCGACAGCCCCAAAACATCACTGCTCTAGAGGAGATCTGCATGGAGGAATGGGCCAAAATACCAGCAACAGTGTGTGAAAACCTTGTGAAGACTTACAGAAAACGTTTGACCTGTGTCATTGCCAACAAAGGGTATATAACAAAGTATTGAGAAACTTTTGTTATTGACCAAATACTTATTTTCCACCATAATTTGCTAATAAATTCATTAAAAATCCTACAATGTGATTATTTGGATTTTTTTCCCTCATTTTGTCTGTCATAGTTGACGTGTACCTATGATGAAAATTACAGGCCTCTCTCATCTTTTTAAGTGGGAGAACTTGCACAATTGGTGGCTGACTAAATACTTTTTTCCCCCACTGTATGTCAAATCCTTCTCAGGTTTTATGGTTCAGAATGGGTGTACAGATCCCTGGAGATTTCAGAATTCCCAGGCAAGAGAGTTTTCTTTCTTTTCACATGTACACCATTATTTTTCTCGTATTGACTATTTCTTTATTGATCATAAGTTACTTCTAAATGTCACCTCTTCTGAATATTTACGCATTGTAATTTCTGACCATGAACTTCTAGCCCTCGACATAGTCCTATCAGGACAAATTGGTACTCCTCTCTGGAGATTCAATTCTCTTCTCCTGTCTGATGCAGACTTCTGTAACGTTATTTCCACTTCTATTGATAATTTTCTTTTTTCTAATCAGACAAGCTCAACCTCTCATTCTCTCGTATAGGAATCACTTAAGGCCTATCTTAGAGGATAAATTATTTATTATTCTTCTCATTTAAACAAAACTCAGAAAGCTAAACTAGAAGAACTCTCTAAAGCCATCCTTGACTTAGACCATCAATATGCCTTGACGCCATCTCCAGAGCTATATGAGCAACGCTTGAACTTACAATCTGAATTCAATCTCATGTCCACTACAGATGCAGAACGGTTACTATTGCATTCACATGGTACCTACTATGAACATGGCGACAGGGCAAGTCATCTGCTCGCACACCAATTAAAACGCAGCACTGCTACCCATCTGATTCCCCAAATTAAAGATTCCTCTCATAGCTTGATTTCTGACCCTACGGCGATCAATGACACCTTCAAATCTTTCTATTCCTCCCTGTATACATCTGAATTTCCATCAGATACTGCCAATATGACTTTATTTTTGGGTGAACTGGAGACTCCCACAGTTGAGGCTGAAACTGCAGATGACCTTGATTCTCCTCTCAGCCTTGAAGAAGTTATTCAGTCTATCAAGTCAATGCAGAGCAGCAAAGCTCCAGGGCCTGATGGGTTTCCAACTGAGTTCTTTAAGAAATTCCATACCAAGTTAGCCCCTTTACTTTTATCTATGTATAATGAGTTACTTTAACATGGCTCGCTGCCACCTACCCTAACACAGGCTTCAATAGCGCTTCTCCTTAAGAAGGGGAAAGACCCCACTTCCTGTTCTACATTTAGGCCCCTAAGTCTCCTTAATGTGGATGTAAAGGTGCTGGCGAAGGTGATAGCGAGGCGACTGGAAGTAGCCTTATCAGGACTCATATCACAGGAACAAACCGGCTTTATAAAGGACAGATATTAATTTTTTATATTCATACGCTGTTTAACATGATTTATTCTAAACAATTCTCCAACTCCCCTGAGGTGGTAATCTCCCTAGAAGCAGAGAAGGCTGTTCTTAAAAAAATTGGATTTGGGGACAAATTTATGGATCCGTCTCTTGTATACATCTCCCCAGGCCAGTGTCTGTACCAATGACACCCGTTCTGATTATTTTGCCCTGGAATGTGGGACACGGCAAGGCTGCCCACTGTCCCCTTTATTATTTGCCTTCGCCATTGACCCCCTTTCAGTAGCTTTACGGGCATCCTCCACTTTCCAAGGTGTAACACGGGAAGGAGTTGAAGATAGGTTATCATTATATGCAGATGATTTGTTACTCTATGTAAATAACCCTGTAACCTGTTAACCTTCTATCCTTTCTATTCTGGAGAACTTTGGCTCCTTCTCCGGTTACAATCTGAATCTCCAGAAAAGTGAGTGCTTCCCAATCAATCCAGCAGCGCTACAGCTCTAGCAAACAGACTTGCCTTTTCATCTTAGCCGCTCTGGTTTCAAATACCTTGGAGTGAACGTAACTCGTTCATTACATGCTCTTTTTTCTGCAAACTTTGCTCCCCTCCTTATGCAAATGAAAACGGATTTTCAGAGCTGGGGTAGCTTACCACTATCACTTACAGGAAGGATTAATGCTGTAAAAAAGAACAGTTTACCCAAATTCCTTTATCTATTTCAATCTATCCCATTGTTTTTACCAAAGTGTTTTTTTTAAGTCAATCAATCAGGCTGTTACCACATTTATCTGGGGAGTCAGTAGATCTTTACTTCAGAGATGCAAGTTTAGTGGAGGGCTTGCACTACCCAACTTTTTATACTATTACTGGGCAGCCAACTTTCAGAAATTGCCATTCTGGTTACATGCTCCAGATACCCCATAGTGCCACCTAGAGGCACATTCTTGTATTTCTGCTTCTCTTCCTGCTTTACTCTGCTCTTCTCTCCCAGCATGCCCCTCTTGCTATACCGGCAATCCTGTAGTGCTTTCCACACTTAAGATTTGGTACCAGTTTCGAGGGCATTTTAAATTCTCCTCTGCATCTACTATGGGTCCTATTGATAAGAATAACTTATTCCCCACTTCCCTAATAGATAATGCTTTCTCTTACTGGACAAGGAAAGGTATTAAGACCTTCCATCCTGGCATCTAAATAGTCTTTGCCTCCATCTCACTTTTTCCGTTACCTTCAAATTAGGCATTGTGTCTCCTCCCAATGTTCTGGCTTCCCTGCACCACCCCCTTGCCAACCCTGGAATGGCATATTGACTCTATTACCTCAACAGAAAGCAGTCATTTCTCAGATCTATCTGTGTATTATGTCATTGGACAAACACTCCACCAACAAAACTAAATCTGCTTGGGAACAGGAAATTGGTGTTGAATTTACACAGGAGTGGTGGGATGAAAAAATAATAATAAAATAAAATAAAATAAAACATGTATGCACTCACTAAATGTAAGTCGCTCTGGATAAGAGCGTCTGCTAAATTACTAAAATGTAAATGTAATGAGGTGATTGATAGAGTACGCTCCACCACATCTTGTGTTCGTCTTGGTCTCATACAATTTAAGGTTTTACAGAGAGTGCATTTTTCGAAATCCAGATTATCTTAAATATATCCAAATGTGAATGATGAGTGTGATAGATGACATGTCTCAACATGTGACCCTAGTTCATTCAATGCTCTAAACTACAAAATTACTGGGATTCTATTTTTAAAATTGTATCTGAGGTGCTTGAAATTAACCTGCAGCCATGTCCCTTGATAGCTGTTTTTGGTATTCCTGAAGACTTGTTCTCCTTGGACCCCAAACATGCCGATATTGTTGCTTTTACATCCTTATTTGCTCGACGTAGAATTCATCTCCAGTGGAAGTCTGCTCAGCCCCCCTCTACTTCTCAATGGCTCAACGATGTAATGTTCTTCCTAAAGCTTGAGAAAATTAAGTATTCTCTAAGGGGTTCCAATGATACATTTGTTAGAAAATGGCAACCATTTATTTCATACTTCAATGGCTTGTACAGGCTCCCCTCTGATGAGATGCTTTAAGGTTTCCCAGAGGTATTCCGGGTAGTCTTTACATAATAGGTACAGTCATCAATATATTGCTATCCAGTCCAAGCAAGTTTGTCTAAGGTTTACTGATCATTTATTTACTTATTTCTGTTTTTGTTGCTCCACTTTTTGTATCTTGAATCTGTATTGAGTTGTTTAGTTTTTTCCTGTATTTTTGTTTGTTTGTTCTGATATCTCTGTAGAATTGTTGTTTTCTAGAACCGAACTGAGGTAGGGTGTGGGGTGGGTTGGGTATATGGGGTGATTGGGGTGGGTGGTTGGGTTGGGGTGAGTGGTTGGGAGGGAGGGAATCGAGGTGGGTGGACTAAGATAGGGCGGAGAGGTAGGAAAGGGACTGGGGGGGTTGGGTGAATGTGTTGTGTGGAGGGAGGGAGGGTGGTTGGGATATGGTAAAATATTTGTACTTACATTGATGTACATTTTGTCAAACTTTAATAAAAATATATACCAAAAATATATATATACAGTGGGGAGAACAAGTATTTGATACACTTCCGATTTTGCAGGTTTTCCTACTTACAAAGCATGTAGAGGTCTGTAATTTTTATCATAGGATTTTTAAGTAATTAATTAGCATTTTATTGCATGACATAAGTATTTGATACATCAGAAAAGCAGAACTTAATATTTGGTACAGAAACCTTTGTCTGCAATTACAGAGATCATGCGTTTCCTGTAGGTCTTGACCAGGTTTGCACACACTGCAGCAGGGATTTTGGCCCACTCCTCCATACAGACCTTCTCCAGATCCTTCAGGTTTCGGGGCTGTCGCTGGGCAATACGGACTTTCAGCTCCCTCCAAAGATGTTCTATTGGGTTCAGGTCTGGAGACTGGCTAGGCCACTCCAGGACCTGGAGATGCTTCTTACGGAGCCACCCCTTAGTTGCCCTGGCTGTGTGTTTCGGGTCGTTGTCATGCTGGAAGACCCAGCCACGACCCATCTTCAATGCTCTTACTGAGGGAAGGAGGTTGTTGGCCAAGATCTCGCGATACATGGCCCCATACATCCTCCCCTCAATACGGTGCAGTCGTCCTGTCCCCTTTGCAGAAAAGCATCCCCAAAGAATGATGTTTCCACCTCCATGCTTCACGGTTGGGATGGTGTTCTTGGGGTTGTACTCATCCTTCTTCTTCCTCCAAACACGGCGAGTGGAGTTTAGACCAAAAAGCTATATTATTGTCTCATCAGACCACATGACCTTCTCCCATTCCTCCTCTGGATCATCCAGATGGTCATTGGCAAACTTCAGACGGGCCTGGACATGCGCTGGCTTGAGCAGGGGGACCTTGCGTGCGCTGCAGGATTTTAATCCATGACGGCGTAGTGTGTTACTAATGGTTTTCTTTGAGACTGTGGTCCCAGCTCTCTTCAGGTCATTGACCAGGTCCTGCCGTGTAGTTCTGGGCTGATCCCTCACCTTCCTCATGATTATTGATGCCCCACGAGGTGAGATCTTGCATGGAGCCCCAGACCGAGGCTGATTGACCATCATCTTGAACTTCTTCCATTTTCTAATAATTGCACCAACAGTTGTTGCCTTCTCACCAAGCTGCTTGCCTATTGTCCTGTAGCCCATCCCAGCCTTGTGCAGGTCTACAATTTTATCCCTGATGTCCTTACACAGCTCTCTGGTCTTGGCCATTGTGGAGAGGTTGGAGTCTGTTTGATTGAGTGTGTGGACAGGTGTCTTTTATACAGGTAAGGAGTTCAAACAGGTGCAGTTAATACAGGTAATGAGTGGAGAACAGGAGGGCTTCTTAAAGAAAAACTAACAGGTCTGTGAGAGCCAGAATTCTTACTGGTTGGTAGGTGATCAAATACTTATGTCATGCAATAAAATGCAAATTAATTACTTAAAAATCATACAATGTGATTTTCTGGATTTTTGTTTTAGATTCCGTCTGTCACAGTTGAAGTGTACCTATGATAAAAATTACAGACCTCTACATGCTTTGTAAGTAGGAAAACCTACAAAATCGGCAGTGTATCAAATACTTGTTCTCCCCACTGTATATATATTTCCAATGTAGGGCAGAGTGGGAGAGAAGAAGAATACAAAAAGGGGATGACAGTTCTTGCTAGTTCTTTGACATAACTAGACAGAACTGGGTCACGATCATAAAAGACTCGAACTGGTGGGATCTGTTCAATGGACTGAAGGAATATCAATACAGCCGAGGCGAGTGTGGGATACGATAAACTTTGAGCTGCGTGAAAGTGTGCTACATTTTCCACCTCAGCAGATGCATAGCGCTAGAAATGGGTTAACCAGTCAGCATGTCAGTGGCTGTGTCCCAAATTGACATATACAATGGGAATAGGGTGCCATTTGAGAGACGCCGCACACAGCATGTCAGTGTATATAAGCAGCTTCAGTCAGCAGATAGCCTGCCTCGCTATAGTTCAGCCTGGAGCTAAAAGGATACACAAAGCCTGGGTAGCCAACTACACGGTAAATCAAGGATAGTTGAAATCACATTTTTTAGATTCAATTGACTCTACTGGGAGTTATCTTAACCCTCAAGAGAGTGATATGCTCCCTGGAGTTAGTGTTGATAACTGGAGTTCATTGGAACGGAGTACTTTTAACTCCATTAAGAGTAACCAGAGACAGACAGTGAATCACAAACAACCCCTCGTCCCTACCAAACTCGCTCAGAGGGCCCTCCGTTGTCACATGTTGCTGACGAAACTCCGAGGGTGACTTCCAGACAGTCGCGGGGGGTTCAATAAACCCATCAACTTCGGGACACACTTGTGACTTGAATGAGGCAATTCATATTGCACTTTTAAATAATAAAATTAAATTCAAATGAACAAATCCCCACTGTCGTTTTACAAGATATAAACCTCAGTAACAGGTAAACATTTAATTTGGGAGGTATCAAGTCTCGAAATCAGACATTAAAAAAACGCACATGGCACATAATTAGGCATTATTATGACATCAACCAATTAGTAGACAATTAGTAGTGATTTTAACCAATTATGAGTAGGCATTGCCTACCAATTGTCTACTAATTGGTTGATGATGTCATTGGAAACACTTATCTTCCTCTATCTTTTTACTACAAAACATAGAAATGCGCCATTTTCACATATGTTGCTGTTGGGGTGGTGCTGGAGATGATGAATATGAAGTAGAACATTTTTTAAATGTCCCTTTAATTCAAAAGGGAGTTCAATTTAAGCAACATTCTTGAGAGTTTGATATTTACTCCATTTAGTGTAATTTTAACTCCAAAAATATAAACCACTCCATTCACTGCAATGCAATACACTGTATAACTTTACTACCCGTCTCATATAAACTGGGGTGGGAAATTCTCAGTCGCGTCACTACTATCCAAATATGGTTAGTTTTGGAGGGGGACTGTGTCGCACGGCCTGCTGCTGGCTTTTCACTCCACCCCTTCCATAGCCCCCAATGCAATACACTGAAAAGACTGTACATGGGATACATGTTGGCTTGTACAGAGATAACTTTTCTACCTGTCTCAGCTAAAGTGGGATGGAAAATACTCAGTAGGTCTCTACTAACGAAATACATTGAGTATACCAAACATTAGCAGCCCCCCCCCCCCCCCCCCCCCAACAGAACAGCCTCAATTCATCGGGGCATGGACTCTACAAGGTTGACGAAAGCGTTCCACAGGGATGTGACCCATGTTGACTCCAATGCTTCCCACAGTTGTGTCAAGTTGGCTGGATGTCCTTTTGTTGGTGGACCATTCTTGATATACACAGGAAACTGTTGAGCGTGAAAAACCCAACAGCGTTGCAGTTCTTGACATACTACCATAGCCCGCTCAAAGGCACTTAAATGTTTTTGTCTTGCCCATTCACCCTCTGAATAGGTGAGGGGGGGTGGGGGCTGAGTCATACATATCCAGCAGCACTTCGTTCTCCACCCCCTCCATAGCCCCCAATGTAATACACTTAACATGGGATACATATTGGCCCATAGAGAGAAAAGTTGTGTACCTGTCTCAGTTATGGAGTGGTGAACAAAGTGTTGCTGGACATGTACAACACAGTCCCCCTCCAAAGCGACATATATTTGGTTATTAGATACCCTACTGAGTTATTTCCATCACACTTTAGCTGAGACAGGTACAAAAAGTTCTCTCTACATGCCAATATCAAATCTAATTTTATTGGACACATACACATATTTAGCAAACGTTATTGCGGGAGTAGCGAATTGCTTGTTCCCATGTACAGTCTACTACAGTATATTGCATTGGGGGCTATGGAGGGGACAGAGTGAAAAGCCAGCAGCAGTCTGTGTGACACAGTCCCCATCAAAAACTAACCATGTTTGGTTAGTAGAGACCCTACTGAGTATTTCCCATCCCACTTTAGCTGAGACAGGTAGAAAAGTTCTCTACAGCACAATATTCTCAACATACCAGTGTCAACATAGTATTTTTTATTATTGGTCAAAAAAATAAAAATATCTCTACTTATTGCCTTTACTTGTTGGCACAATAAAAGTGGCGACTGATTAAAATTATATATCTTTTGAATGAGTTGCAATGTTTTGAAATGCGGGCTTTTATTTAAAAGATTTCCTCATTACCATACTAACCTGACTTCATAATTTGTGCTGCTGGCAGAATACTAGTTAAATCAAATATGCATAAAAATGGCACAGACATGGTAGGAATGGGGTCAATAAAATAGAACAGCATCAATACCAGCTATGATCAGACTCTCCAACCGGGAGTATGGTATCCAGGTCTAGAATATCGACCTCGTCCAGAACCGTGGCAGGTCCGTTATCGACATCCTCCACATCAGCATCAAATACCGAGCTTTGTTGAAAATTGGAGAACGGTTCCTCGGACGAGGTGTATGGTCCAAGAGCACATGGATGCGATAGTGCTGGATTTGAATAATTCGCAGAGAAAACCGGACTAGAGGCAGAACACGCTGTACTCCCGTGCAGACAGGCCGACGAGGTTGGAAATATATGTGGCCCATTATTGCAGTTGTTTACTGAATTAGCTCTTGTCCTGAGCTGTTCGTTTTGTTTCTCCAATTTTCGGACCAGCTCCTGAAGCTTTATCACTTCGAGCTCCGCGTTTTGAATTTTATTGTTGCCATTGACGTCCGCCATCATTTGGGGGTTCAACACTTCCGCTTCCATTGGTTAAAATACGCATTTAGAAAGAAAAATAAACACACACAACGGTCGGTAACAAGTCCTGTTCAGTGTGTGATGATCGGTCGGGTCGTTCTTTGTAGTAGACAATTGAGACGTGCCTCGTAGTGATGCTGCGTGCAGATCCAGACCAATGATGAATTTATGCCGCGTTCAAGATGACTGGGAACTTCGAAATCTCTGACCTCCGAATTCAGTGTGTTCAAGATAACTGGGAACTCGGGAAAAACACGAGCTCTGACTGGGAAAATCGTTTTGAACGGTCATCCGAATTTGGGCATCATCCTAGACTCCTATTGCTCAGACTTTACGAACTGAAGATCACTGACGTCACGATTTGACCTCGTTTTTTTTCCGAGTTCCCAGTTGCCTTGAAAGCACCAATAATGCCTGGATTGCTGATTTCAGAGGGCCAATAAGAGTCTTTGAAGCCACCGGCCGCCATATTGGTACTCCTCAGAAGGAGCGGTGGAATGAATGGAATTCTACAGTATTTTAATAAAATATATCAAGGACAAAATTACATTTATTTAACTATTTATTTGTTGTAGTGGGGACAGTAACATTAGTACTCTCTAAAAAAATATATACTTTAAAGCTGGAATCAGTAATGGTGAAACTGCCACGTCCGTTTGCGATATTACAACGTCAAAGAAATGACTTCTAACAATGAACAATGTTTTTTTCCCTCTCGAATCATTGCACATCATTGCACGCGCGATAGAACAATTACCCCACCGAAAACATTCTTTAAAAAAGTATACTTGGTCATAGACTTTATATGGGCAAATAAAACTCATAGAATAAAAAGGAAGATTTTAACATTTCCTAATTCTGAGGGTGGTTTTAATCTTCCAGACTTGGAATTGTATTAACTCGCCACCCAGGGCTTTTACATATAGTTAGTTAAATGCACTAAAGCATTTCGCTACACCTGCAATAACATCTGCTAAACATGTGTATACCACCAATAAAAAAGTATTTTATTTTTGATTTGATAAAGAGAACAACGGGTACATATTGAAGATGCGCATGCTCATCCCCAGAATCTTTTCACATGTCTATTTTCAAAGGGTAAAGCTAAGAACATTAACAACTTCGTAGTTAAGTACTCTATAACAAAATGGAAGAAAATTAAATGTATTCTACAGAACCAATATCACTCCCTAAAAACACAACCCTATGGAACAATCCTTGGATAGCTTTTCAGAATTCACAGATAAATTGGTCCAAATGGAAAACTAAAGGCATATAAACCGTAAATGACTTGGTAATAGTTGAAAATATCTACATTTATTTCCATGACAGAATTAAAAAGCAATTTTGGACTGACTAATGTAGATATTTTCAAATACATGCAACTTAAAAGTTTCATGTCAAGACATTTTGATTTGAATTATTTTGGACATCAGAGCAATCTTAAGGGAATCCTATTTGAGTCAGAACAGGATAGTCATATGATAGGTAAGATATAAAAAATCTTGCAGAAAGCCGATCTAACTGACAATCTCTTAGAAAAATGTTTAAACTATTGGAACCAAGATTGAAAAAGAACTGATATTGTCACAAGATGGAGGGAATTTTGGAACATAACTAACAAAATTACAGGTAATTAAAATGTTTGCTTAATCCAGTATTAACTCATGTGTACAATTTATTACACGATACAAAATTCACAAATTTCACAGCACAATGGCAGTCATGTTTTAAGTGTAAAACTAACAATGACTCAATAATCCATGCCTTCTGGGAATCCTATGAAGTCCAGAATTGATGGGCAGAGTTGGCTGTCAGAAGAATTACAATGTAAATGTACTTTTAAATCGTTTGTCTGCATATTTCAAGACATGGCATATGAGGGTGCATTGAGATACCCAATGGGTTGGATGATACCATCGTTAACACAATTTTTTTTTTTTTTTTGCAGTTTGAGGCCATTTGGCGGAGAGTGAGGCGGGCGCTGGAGATGGGGGTGTGAGCAGGTGTGTCTGGGCAGGGCTGAAGTTGTCGTTTGTTTGTGTATGTTATATATTGTAAAAAAATAAAATAAAATGTGATGTGGGATGCGACGACTAAAGAGGAATTTTGTCCAAGTGTGGTGATACTGATGATTTGTCGGCACAGATGGTTTGTTTACATAGCAGGTTAGGATAATTAACATGGCAGGTTAGGTGAATTAATGTGGCAAGTTAGGAAAACTATCGCAACAGGTTAGGTGAATTAACGTATCAGGTTAGGAGAATGAGGTTAAGGTTAGGAAAAGTGTTAGGCTTTGAAACAATGCTACAGTTGTCAACAACTGTTGTCCCCGACGCGACCACTAGATGGCGCTGTATGCCTACTCCATCTAGCAAGAACAGGAGAAATGTAAACAAACCATCTGTGGCGACAAATCATCCGTATCATAACACTGGTGCGCAGATTATTTTGGCACTGATCATTTGGAAGAATCACGATTTCACAGGTGTTCTCATTTTTTGCATTTCAGGGGGGGGGGGGGGTGCATCCGGCCCATGCTTTGGTGTGCGTTCAGTTTGCTTCAAAGTTTGGTATGTTGTGTCACTTTGTACTGAATTACACTTTTCCTAAAACGGTGTGCACCATTCTTCAACAGGCTTTGAGGTACGTTTTATCTCGTTTGGTGGGTGTGGTCAATATGGGTGTGTGACACAGGCTGATGGCACCTTAATTGGGGAGGATGGGCTCAAAGTTAATGGCTGGAATGGAATATATGGAACAGTATCAAACACATCAAACACATTGTTTCCATGTGCTTGATACCATTCCATTCACTCTATTCCAGACATTACTATGAGCCATCCTCCCTTCACCAGCCTCCTGTGCCACTGTGTGACCATCTAAAATCGCAAAACTCATGCAGCACACTGGGCCACCATAATCACACATTTTTCAACTGGTTGTTCAGTACAGTACCATTCCGTTGAATTCAAAGTTGCACACCGTTCTGTCGTACTGAATGCAACCCTGGCTGAGAGTTTCCGTTTAGGGGGGTGGAGACTTCACCCCCCAGAACCTAATCAAGCATCTGACGCAATTCTGAAAGATTTTAGTTCTGGGTTTCTGAGATTAGGTTTGAATCAAACAGAGAGAATCAAACAGAGAAGCAAACTGTTGGTTTGTGCCGCAATAGACTACTGATTTCCATATGCTTACAAATACTTTTGATTCACATTTAATTTATTTGTCACACACACAATGCATAGCCTACAAATACTTGAAAGAAAACACCAAACTGTTTTGTGTAACTTCTGTCCAAATTGTAATAAATAATTATTTATATTTTTGTATTACACACACAACCAGCCCCCAGCCCTAATTCTTACACCATATGGGTATCTTACAGTAGGCCTACTTTGGTAGCCTGAATGCTTGTGAGAAATAGGTTGATTATGTAAAATAAATTGCTGGCTGAGACAGGTCAGAAAAATATTTGTTGGCCTATATGCATTTTACTGTGGATGTTTGAGATATTGTGATTCAGAGTCAATGTATTATAGGCTAGTCAAGTAAAAACAACATAGAAAAAACAACAACAATGCAAATGTGTTTTTTCTGTTAATTGCTTACAAATGTTCACATATCCCATATAGTATATTAATTTATGAAAACATGAATTGTCAGTGTAGTTTTTATGTTGAAGATTAACATCCACCCCCATTTTAGAAGAAAGGTATGAAATCTGAAACATGCTCTTTTTCAACCTCTATATGTTTCCCTATTTATATAAGGAGGACCCATGCCACCAAAATGTAATTCATAAACTTAAATCTGTTTAAACAGTTATAGAATAAAGACCCCATCTTCATCCGAATTAACTTTGGATATTCAGCAATGCCAGTTACCTCACAGTGACCCAAATTAGGTTTGGAGATTTTTATGCCCCCAAATTTAAAGAAACCAATTGAAACCGAGTAAGTCCTGACTCACCATTTGTGAAACATTGATACAATGTTCAGTAAAAAAACAGTATGAGATCTAGTTCTGAGTGTGTTTCTAAATGTGTTTACCTCTGGTGACTTCAAAGCAGCGCTCACAGTGGAACTCTGTAAACCCACATACTGTCCCCTGCCTTGAGATGGCCCCAGGGACTGCTACACACCTCACACTGGGGATGCAGAGACACACAATGTCAGATACTCTCATTAGACGAAGAAGAAGATCAAGATGCAATCTTAATGAGGAGATGGTTGGATGTAATCCAATCAATTATTGGATCTAGTAGTGCAAATGTAACCTATTTATATCACAATATTGCAGATCGGATAAGAAGACAGAAGCCTCTGTACGCACGCTCAGACACGGACACTAAAATATTTATTAGATTACGGTGTTAATATTTCAATATTTAAATAGTGTTTACCTTGAAGCAGGTAGTGTGGCAGATCTTCATATCCTCCAGCACCATCTTGGGGTCGTAGCTCATGGTCTTACGGCAGTAGGAGCCCAGGTCTCTCTCCAACACAGTCCTTGAGGGACTGAAAGGGACTTATCATCATCACATGGCTGTGTGAGAGAGCATGCATGGACCTCATGTAGGGCCAGACAGAATCTGCTAGGGGAGTTATTTTATCAAAACCATCACAGGCCTTGTTATTTGTGGCTAAATAACTATGTTATATCTTCTAACTACGTTATAGGTTTGTTACAACTATGTTATATAAAAATAATAACATTAAAATAAATGTTTTTGTTTGTACATGTGATATCTTAATCATGTGCACAGTCTTGTGATGAAAACATATAAATAGCACAGTTTGAGAGCATGATGATCATGACGGGATGAGATGACGGGATTTGTGAAAGCAACTAAGGACAATCTAAATTGCTATTTTGTATACCACTTGAATGAAGAAGAACATTTCAAATTTTGTCAACTCCCTAAAACAACTCCGTTACATTTTTGTCAGAGTGCTGAAAGATCTGATTAATCATTTACTGGGGATTTTCAAATGAATCATTTTCTATATTTTACAAATGAACTTTAATTTTTAGAAGAAAAAATATGTCTGATTTCAGTCAACTGTCAGTGGCTTGTCAACTCCGCCACCTTAAGTTAAATGTTTTTGTCAATATTCTGAAAAAGTATTTTAATCACTATTTATGCTTAAAGTATTTCCTGTGCTAGATCTAAGCGATAATGTTTGCTTTATAAATGTTGTTTTATGTTCTGAAACGAAATTAGCACTAGAGCATTATTTAGCGCTATTTGAAAAATCGAATGTTAGAATTGAACAATCAAGGTCTTTAAACACTTTTTGGACAATAAATATAAAAATGAAATGCCTTTTATGGTGTCTTGACGGAGTTGACATAAATCCAGTTAGTTGCATTTTATGAAAAAATTAAAGTATAAGGAGTCTGTTCCTTTCCATGGTGTGATAAAGAGACGGTGATATCGTGGACGTAGGTCGGGGGGCCTCGTAAGGATCCGACGGCGACCGACTATACTGGTCTTCCATCAAACCTATTAGCCAATCTTCAATCATTGGAAAATAAATTAGATTTACATTTACATTTTACATTTTAGTCATTTAGCAGACGCTCTTATCCAGAGCGACTTACAGGAGCAATTAGGGTTCAGTGCCTTGCTCAAGGGCACATTTACGTCATTTAGCAGACGCTCTTATCCAGAGCGACTCACCAATTGGTGCGTTCACCCTATAGCCAGTGGGATAATCACTTTACAAATTTTTTTTTGGGGGGGGGGGGGGGGGTAGAAGGATTACTTTATCCTATCCCAGGTATTCCTTAAAGAGGTGGGGTTTCAAATGTCTCCGGAAGGTGGTGAGTGACTCCGCTGTCCTGGCGTCGTGAGGGAGCTTGTTCCACCATTGGGGTGCCAGAGCAGCGAACAGTTTTGACTGGGCTGAGCGGGAACTATGCTTCCGCAGAGGAAGGGGAGCCAGCAGGCCAGAGGTGGATGAACGCAATGCCCTCGTTTGGGTGTAGGGACTGATCAGAGCCCGAAGGTACAGAGGGGCCGTTCCCCTCACTGCTCCATAGGCAAGCACCATGGTCTTGTAGCGGATGCGAGCTTCAACTGGAAGCCAGTGGAGTGTGCGGAGGAGGGGGGTGACGTGAGAGAACTTGGGAAGGTTGAACACCAGACGGGCTGCGGCATTCTGGATGAGTTGTAGGGGTTTAATGGCACAGGCAGGGAGGCCAGCCAACAGCGAGTTGCAGTAGTCCAGACGGGAGATGACAAGTGCCTGGATTAGGACCTGTGCCGCTTCATGTGTAAGGCAGGGTCGTACTCTCCGAATGTTGTAGAGCATGAACCTGCAGGAGCGGGTCACCGCCTTGATGTTGGCGGAGAACGACAGGGTGTTGTCCAGGGTCACGCCTAGGCTCTTCGCACTCTGGGAGGAGGACACAGCGGAGTTGTCAACCGTGATGGCGAGATCATGGAACGGGCAGTCCTTCCCCGGGAGGAAGAGCAGCTCCGTCTTGCCAGGGTTCAGCTTGAGGTGGTGATCCGTCATCCATACTGATATGTCTGCCAGACATGCAGAGATGCGATTCGCCACCTGGTTATCAGAAGGGGGAAAGGAGATGACCAAACGTTACGCTTATCCTACCAATGGGACATTAAAAACTGTAATATCTTATGTTTCACCGAGTCGTGGCTGAACGACGACATGGACAACATACAGCTAGCGGGCTATACGCTACATCGGCAGGATAGAACGGCTGACACCGGTAAGACAAGGGGTGGTGGTCTGTGTATATTTGTAAACATCAGCTGGTGCACAAAATCAAATACTAAGGAAGTCTCAAGATTTTGCTCGCCTGAGGTAGAGTATCTTATGATAAGCTGTAGACCACACTATTTACCAAGAGAGTTTTCATCTATATTTTTCATAGCTGTCTATTTACCACCACAAACCAAAGCTGGCATTAAGATTGCACTCAATGAGCTGTATAAGGCCATAACTAAACAGGAAAATGCTCATCCAGAGGCAGCGCTCCTAGTGGCCGGGGACTTTAATGCAGGGAAACTTAAATCCGTTCTACCTAATTTCTACCAGCATGTTAAATGTGCAACCAGAGGAAAAAAAACTCTAGACCACCTTTACTCCACACACAGAGACGCATACAAAGCTCTCCCTTGCCCTCCATTTGGCAAATCTGACCATAACTCTATTGTCCTGATTCCTGCTTATAAGCAAAAACTAAAGCAGGAAGCACCAGTGACTCGGTTAATAAAAAAGTGGTCAGATGACGCAGATGCTAAGCTACAGGACTGTTTTGCTAGCACAGACTGGAACATGTTCCGGGATTCTTCAGATAGCATTGAGGAGTACACCACATCAGTCTACTGGCTTCATCAATAAGTGCATCGATGACGTCGTCCCCACAGTGACCGTACCTACATACCCCAACCAGAAGCCATGGATTACAGGCAACATCCGCACTGAGCTAAAGGGTAGAGCTTACCCGGACGCTTATAAGAAATCCCGCTATGCCCTCTGACGAACCATCAAATAGGCAAAGAGTCAATACAGGACTAAGATTTAATCGTACTACACCGGCTCTGATGCTCGTCGGATGTGGCAGGGCTTGACAACTATTACAGACTGCAAAGGGAAGCACAGCCGCGAGCTGCCCAGTGACACAAGCCTACCAGACGAGCTAAACCACTTCTATGCTCGCTTCGAGGCAAGCAACACCGAAGCATGCATGAGAGCACCAGCTGATCCGGACGACTATGTGATCACGCTCTCCATAGCCGATGTGAGTAATACTTTTAAGCAGGTCAACATTCACAAGGCCGCTGGCCAGACGGATTACCAGGACCTGTACTCCGAGCACGTGCTGACCAACTGGCAAGTGTCTTCACGGACATTTTCAACATGTCCCTGACTGAGTCAGTAATACCAACATGTTTCAAGCAGACCACCATAGTCACCGTGCCCAACGACAGTAAGATAACCTGCCTAAATGACTACCGACCAGTAGCACTGACGTCTGTACCCATGAAGTACTTTGAAAGGCTGGTCATGGCTCACATCAACACCATTATCCCAGAAACCCTAGACCACATATGTCAGAGTCAAGGCCCGCGGGCCACATCCGGCCCGCGAGAAGGTTTTTTACGGCCCCTGGGATGATCTTGATTTATTATTAGAACCGGCCCGCAGACCGCAGCAAGCCGGCAGCCCGCAGATCTTTTACACGCACCAATACTACATTTCCCACAATGCAACGGTGACGCACCGAGCAGTAGGCTGCTTCATTTCAATATTTATTGGCACAGCAGTCGTCAGCATCACAGTAAAATTAACTTTCAGATACCCATCAAAAATGGCAAAACGGAAGGTGGACACTGAGAACCGGGGGTTTCAAACAAGGTGGGAGTCGGAGTATATGTTCACGGAGGTAGCTGGAAAACCTGTGTGTCTTCTGTGTGGAGAAAGTGTGGCGGTACTGAAAGAGTATAATCTGAGACGACATTATGAAACGAAACACGCGGACAAAAACAAGAATATGGACATGGAACAAAGGCTACAAAAGGCAGAGGAATTAAAACGAGGCCTCAAATCTCGACAGGCTCTGTTCAAAAAAGCCAAATCACAAGGCCAGGCTGCTGTCAAGGCCAGTTTTATTTTGGCAGAAGAGATCGCTAAATCAGCCCGGCCATTTACGGAGGGGGATTTCATCAAAAACTGCATGATTAAAGTTTGTGACGAAGTTTGCCCAGAAAAAAGGCAACTCTTTTTAAATGTGAGTCTGAGCAGAAACACCATTGCCGAGAGAGTAGACCAGTTGTCCATCAATCTAAAAGAGCAGCTTGTGAAAAAGGGAAAAGATTTCATTGCATATTCCTTGGCTGTGGATGAGAGCACCGACATTTCTGACATTGCCCAGTTGTCAATTTTCATCCGCGGAGTGGACTCCAGCCTAAGCGTGACAGAGGAGTTTTTGGCTTTACGTCCTATGCATGGCACAACTACGGGGCATGATTTGTATGAAGAGGTGTCAAGATGTGTAAATGAGATGGAGCTGCCTTGGGAAAAACTCGTGGGTTTGACAACCGACGGAGCACCTGCGATGTGTGGACACAGGAGCGGACTGGTGGCGAAGATACGGGAAAAGATGCAAGAGGAAAACGCGACAGGTGAGCTGACAGCTTATCATTGTATCATACACCAGGAAGCGTTGTGCGGTAAAGCCTTGAAAATGGAGCATGTAATGAGCATCATCACGCGCACAGTTAACTTTATCAGAGCCAAAGGTTTGAATCACCGCCAGTTCAAGGCATTTCTGACGGAGTTAGAAACGGAGCATGGTGATTTGCCTTATCACACAGAGGTGCGATGGCTAAGCCAGGGAAAGGTGCTTCAAAGATGTTTCGAGCTTCGTGAGGAGATTTGTCTGTTCTTGGACAGCAAAGGGAAAGACACAACACAACTCCGAGACGAAATGTTTCTGTGTGAAATGGCTTTTCTGTGTGACATTACGAGTCATCTGAATGCAATGAACTTGCAGCTGCAGGGTCGGGATCATGTCATCTCTGATATGTACAGTACAGTGAAGGCATTTAAAACCAAACTGACTCTGTGGGAGACGCAGATGCGGAAAGAAAATTTGAGCCACTTTCCCAGCTGCCAGACCATGAAAGAGAAGCTCTCTACCAGTGCGTTCCCGAGCGCACAGTTGGCTGATAAAATAGGTATGCTTGCCGCTGACTTTCGACGCCGATTTGCTGACTTTGAAGCACAAAAAAGCAGGTTGGAACTGCTCGGTAACCCATTTGCTGTTGACGTGGAAAGCTCACCACCAAACCTCCAAATGGAGTTGATTGACCTCCAATGCAATGATGCACTGAGGGCAAAATATGCGGCAGTGGGTGCTGCGGAGTTCGCCCGTTTCCTCCCCGACACAATGCCCCAGCTGCGCATCCAGGCTGCTCAAACGTTGTCTATGTTTGGCAGCACATACCTGTGTGAACAACTGTTTTCTTTGATGAACCTGAACAAAACATCACACAGAAGTCGACTTACTGCTGAACACCTCCACTCAATTCTGAGGATTTCCTCAGCTCAGAGCCTTACCCCGAACATTGATGAACTTGTGGAAAAGATGGGACACCACCAAGTATCACCCTCAACCTCAAACAAGTGAACATTACTGTGCAATCACATATTTAGAGTTTTTACTCAGTTCAAGTTTAAAAGTTAAAGTTTAATATTTGTTTTCACTGCATGTTACTTCTCCTTAAACAAAGTGTTGTTTTTGATTAATAGATTTTTGCACTTTATTTTATTGTATTTCAATCCAATTATATTTTAAAAATATTTCAGTTGAGTGGATGATAGAAAATTGCTATTATTGTTTTTTTCTTTGAAGTAAATTTAGCCCACTTTTGCTAAAATAGAAAATATAGGCTACTGATGGTGCCTTGAATACCGGTTTCTTTCATTTAATGTTCATGTTATGGGGATTTTTATATAAAGGAAATTTGTCTTTTGTGTCTGTTGAAAATTAAAGATTACTGACAGAGCCATAAGAAAATATTGCTTTATTTATCTGATCATATTGGAATATATTTGTTAGGTTTTCAGTAGGTTCAATTAGGTTCACTAGACTATATGCGTCATTTAAAAATTTTTCAATGAACATTCGAACAGTCCGGCCCTCGGCTTGTAGCTAAATTTTTTATTTGGCCCTCCGTCCATTTGACTTTGACACCCCTGCCCTAGACCCACTCCAATTTGCATACCGCCCCAACAGATCCACAGATGATGCAATCTCTATTGCACTCCACACTGTCCTTTCCCACTTGGACAAGAGGAACACCTACAGTGGGGGAAAAAAGTATTTAGTCAGCCACCAATTGTGCAAGTTCTCCCACTTAAAAAGATGAGAGAGGCCTGTAATTTTCATCATAGGTACACGTCAACTATGACAGAAAAAATGAGAAAAGAATTCCAGAAAATCACATTGTAGGATTTTTAATGAATTTATTTGCAAATTATGGTGGAAAATAAGTATTTGGTCAATAACAAAAATGTCTCAATACTTTGTTATATACCCTTTGTTGGCAATGACACAGGTCAAACGTTTTCTGTAAGTCTTCACAAGGTTTTCACACACTGTTGCTGGTATTTTGGCCCATTCCTCCATGCAGATCTCCTCTAGAGCAGTGATATTTTGGGACTGTCGCTGGGCAACACGGACTTTCAACTCCCTCCAAAGATTTTCTATGGGGTTGAGATCTGGAGACTGGCTAGGCCACTCCAGGACCTTGAAATGCTTCTTACGAAGCCACTCCTTCGTTGCCCGGGCGGTGTGTTTGGGATCATTGTCATGCTGAAAGACCCAGCCATGTTTCATCTTCAATGCCCTTGCTGATGGAAGGAGGTTTTCACTCAAAATCTCACGATACATGGCCCCATTCATTCTTTCCTTTACACGGATCAGTCGTCCTGGTCCCTTTGCAGAAAAACAGCCCCAAAGCATGATGTTTCCACCCCCATGCTTCACAGTAGGTATGGTGTTCATTGGATGCAACTCAACATTCTTTGTCCTCCAAACACGACGAGTTGAGTTTTTACCAAAAAGTTCTATTTTGGTTTCATCTGACCATATGACATTCTCCCAATCCTCTTCTGGATCATCCAAATGCACTCTAGCAAACTTCAGACGGGCCTGGACATGTACTGGCTTAAGCAGGGGGACACGTCTGGCACTGCAGGATTTGAGTCCCTGGCGGCGTAGTGTGTTACTGATGGTAGGCTTTGTTACTTTGGTCCCAGCTCTCTGCAGGTCATTCACTAGGTCCCCCCGTGTGGTTCTGGGATTTTTGCTCACCGTTCTTGTGATCATTTTGACCCCACGGGGTGAGATCTTGCGTGGAGACCCAGATCGAGGGAGATTATCAGTGGTCTTGTATGTCTTCCATTTCCTAATAATTGCTCCCACAGTTGATTTCTTCAAACCTATTGCAGATTCAGTCTTCCCACACTGGTGCAGGTCTACAATTTTGTTTCTGGTGTCCTTTGACAGCTCTTTGGTCTTGGCCATAGTGGAGTTTGGAGTGTGACTGTATGAGGTTGTGGACAGGTGTCTTTTATACTGATGACAAGTTCAAACAGGTGCCATTAATACAGGTAACGAGTGGAGGAAAGAGGAGTCTCTTAAAGAAGAAGTTACAGGTCTGTGAGAGCCAGAAATCTTGCTTGCTTGTAGGTGACCAAATACTTATTTTCCACCATAATTTGCAAATAAATTCATTAAAAATCCTACAATGTGATTTTCTGGAATTTTTTTCTCAATTTGTCTGTCATAGTTGTCGTGTACCTATGATGAAAATTACAGGCCTCTCTCATCTTTTTAAGTGGGAGAACTTGCACAATTGGTGGCAGACTAAATACTTTTTTTCCCCACTGTATGTGAGAATGCTATTAATTGACTACAGCTCAGCGTTCAACACCATAGTGACCTCAAAGCTCATCACTAAGCTAAGGATCCTGGGACTAAACACCTCCCTCTGCAACTGGATCCTGGACTTCCTGACGGGCCGCCCCCAGATGGTAAGGGTAGGTAACAACACATCTGCCACGCTGATCCTCAACACGGGGGCACCTCAGGGGTGCGTGCTCAGTCCCCTCCTGTACTCCCTGTTCACCCATGACTGCATGGCCAGGCACAACTCCAACACCATCATTACGTTTGCCGATGACACAACAGTGGTAAGCCTGATCACCGACAACGATGAGACAGCCTATAGGGAGGAGGTCAGAGACCTGGCCGTGTGGTGCCAGGATAACAACCTCTCCCTCAACGTGACCAAGACAAAGGAGATGATTGTGGACTACAGGGAAAAAAAAGAGGACTGAGCACGCCCCCATTCTCATCGACGGGGCTGTAGTGGAACAGGTGGAGAGCTTCAAGTTCCTTGGTGTCCACATCACCAACGAACTATCATGGTCCAAACACACCAAGACAGTCGTGAAGAGGGCACGACAAAGCCTATTCCCCCTCAGGAGATTTGGCCTGGGTCCTCAGATCCTCAAAAAGTTATACAGCTGCACCATCGAGAGCATCCTGACTGGTTGCATAACCGCCTGGTGTGGCAACTGCTCGGCCTCCGACCGCAAAGCACTACAGAGGGTAGTGCGTACGGCCCAGTACATCACTGGGGCCAAGCTTCCTGCCATCCAGGACCTCTATACCAGGCGGTGTCAGAGGAAGGCCCTCAAAATTGTCAAAGACTCCAGCCACCCTAGTCATAGACAGTTCTTTCTGCTACCGCACGGCAAGCTGTACCGGAGCGCCAAGTCTAGGTCCAAAAGGCTTCTCAACAGCTTCTACCCCCAAGCCATAAGACTCCTGAACAGCTAATCATGGCTACCTGGACTATTTGCACCCCCACCCCATCTTTTTACGCTGCTGCTACTCTGTTAATTATTTATGCATAGTCACTCTAACCACATGTACATATTATCTCAACTACCTCAACTAGCCGGTGCCCCCGCACATTGACTCTGCACCGATACCCTCCTGTATATAGCCTCTCTACTGTTCTTTGATTTTACTTACTTTTTTCTCAACACTTTTTTGTTGTTGTTGTTTTATTTTACTTTTTTATTAAGAAATAAATGCATTGTTGGTTAAGGGCTGTAAGTAAGCATTTCACTGTAAAGTCTACACCTGTTGTATTCGGCGCATGTGGCAAATACAATTTGATTTGATTTGATTTGAAAATGGGTGATCATTACACAGGTGCACCTTGTGCTGGGGACAATAAAAGGCCACTCTAAAATGTGCAGTTTTGTGACACAACACAATGCCACAGATGTCTCAAGTTTTGAGGGAGCGATTGGCATGCTGACTGCAGGAATGTCCAGCAGAGCTGTTGCCAGAGAATGCCATAACATCGTTTTAGAGAATTTCGTAGTACGTCCAACCGGCCTCAGAACCGCAGACCACGTGTAACCACGCCAGCCCATGACCTTAACATCCGGCTTCTTCACCTGCGGGATCATTTGAGACCAGCCACCCAGAGAACTGTGGGTTTTCTGCACAAGCTAGAATTTCTGCACAAGCTATCAGAAATAGTCTCAGGGAAGCTCATCTGCGTGCTCATTGTCCTCACCAGGGTCTTGACCTGACTGCAGATCGGCGTCGTAACCTACTTCAGTGGGCAAACGCTCACCTTTGATGGCCACTGGCACGCTGGAGAAGTGTGCTGTTCACGGATTAATCCCGGTTTCAGCTGTACCGGGCAGATGGCGTCGTGTGGGCGAGCGGTTTGCTGATGTCAATGTTGTGAACACAGTGCCCCGTGGTGGCGGTGGGATTATGGTATGGGCAGGCATAAGCTACAGTGGGGAGAACAAGTATTTGATACACTGCCAATTTTGCAGGTTTTCCTACTTACAAAGCAGGTAGAGGTCTGTAATTTTTATCATAGAACACTTCAACTTTGAGAGACGGAATCTAAAACAAAAATCCAGAAAATCACATTGTATGATTTTTAAGTAATTCATTTGCATTTTATTGCATGACATAAGTATTTGATACATCAGAAAAGCAGAACTTAATATTTGGTACAGAAACCTTTGTTTGCAATTACAGAGATCATACGTTTCCTGTAGGTCTTGACCAGGTTTGCACCCACTGCAGCAGGGATTTTGGCCCACTCCTCCATACAGACCTTCTCCAGATCCTTCAGGTTTCGGGGCTGTCGCTGGGCAATACGGACTTTCAGCTCCCTCGAAATATTTTCTATTGGGTTCAGGTCTGGAGACTGGCTAGGCCACTCCAGGACCTTGAGATGCTTCTTACGGAGCCACTCCTTAGTTGCTCTGGCTGTGTGTTTCGGGTCATTGTTATGCTGGAAGACCCAGCCACGACCCATCTTCAATGCTCTTACTGAGGGAAGGAGGTTGTTGTCCAAGATCTCGCGATACATGGCCCCATCCATCCTCCCCTCAATACGGTACAGTCGTCCTGTCCCCTTTGCAGAAAAGCATCCCCAAAGAATGATGTTTCCACCTCCATGCTTCACGGTTAGGATGGTGTTCTTGGGGTTGTACTCATCCTTCTTCTTCCTCCAAACACGGCGAGTGGAGTTTATACCAAAAAGCTCTATTTTTGTCTCATCAGACCACATGCCCTTCTCCCATTCCTCCTCTGGATCATCCAGATGGTCATTGGCAAACTTCAGACGGGCCTGGACATGCGCTGGCTTGAGCAGGGGGACCTTGCGTGCGCTGCAGGATTTTAATCCATGACGGTGTAGTGTGTTACTAATGGTTTTCTTTGAGACTGTGGTCCCAGCTCTCTTCAGGTCATTGACCAGGTCCTGCCGTGTAGTTCTGGGCTGATCCCTCACCTTCCTCATGATCATTGATGCCCCACGAGGTGAGATCTTGCATGGTCCCCAGACCGAGGTTGATTGACCGTCATCTTGAACTTCTTCCATTTTCTAATAATTGTGCCAACAGTTGTTGCCTTCTCAACAAGCTGCTTGCCTATTGTCCTGTAGCCCATCCCAGCCTTGTGCAGGTCTACAATTTTATCCCTGATGTCCTTACACAGCTCTCTGGTCTTGGCCATTGTGGAGAGGTTGGAGTCTGTTTGATTGAGTGTGTGGACAGGTGTCTTTTATACAGGTAACGAGTTCAAACAGGTGCAGTTAATACAGGTAATGAGTGGAGAACAGGAGGGCTTCTTAAAGAAAAACTAACAGGTTTGTGAGAGCCGGAATTCTTACTGGTTGGTAGGTGATCAAATACTTATGTCATGCAATAAAATGCAAATTAATTACTTAAAAATCATTCAATGTGATTTTCTGGAATTTTTTTTTAGATTCCGTCTCTCACAGTTGAAGTGTACCTATGATAAAAATTACAGACCTCTACATGCTTTGTAAGTAGGAAAACCTGCAAAATCGGCAGTGTATCAAATACTTGTTCTCCCCACTGTATGGACAACAAACACAATTGCATTTTATCGATGGCAGTTTGAACGCAACGAGATACCTGACGAGATTCTGAGGCCGATTGTCGTGCCTTTCATCCACCGCCATCACCTCCTTTTTCAGCATGATAATGCATGGCCCCTTATCGCAAGGATCTGTACAAAATTCCTGCAAGCTGAACATGTCCTAGTTATTCCATAGCCTGCATACTCACAAGATATGTCACCCATTTAGCATGTTTGGGATGCTCTTGATCAACGTGTACCACAGTGTTTTCCAGTTCCCGCCAATATCCAGCAACTTCGCACAGGAGTAGGAGTGGGACAAAATTCTATAGGCCACAATCACCAGCCTGATCAGCGAAGGAGATGTGTCGCACTGCATGAGGCAAATGGTGGTCACACCAGATACTGACTGGTTTTCTGATCCACACCCCTACCTTTTTTTAAAGGTATCTGTGACCAACAGATGCGTATCTGTATTCCCAGTCATGTTAAATCCATAGATTAGGGCCTAATTTATTTATTTAAATTGACTGATTTACTTTATTGATCTGTAACTCATTAAAATAATTGACATTGTTGCATGTTGCGTTTATATTTTTACTCAGTGAATGTTTAGTAATACTACAGATAGATACAATCCCAGGCATGATGCCATTAATAATTTCCCAACCAATATATACAATTCATCAGATGAATTTAAACGCCATTATATACCTGTTGTCTGGCTTGCTGTAGTCCTCAATGTGTGTGGAAACAGGGTGGGATTGTGGGTTATTTCCAAAGTCAGGTGAGGATTTATGTACTGTGTAACCCGTCTCTGATAGGTTATGTTCGAGATGACTGCATTGCAGTCTGCAAATGCAGACTTACTGATTTCCAGTACATAATCACTTTTCATCCTAAATAACTACTCATTATTATTTGTAGATCAGTCAGTCTGTCACCATTTACCCACATCACAAATTTGATGCTCTCAAACATGGCCATATATTCGGCGGGGGCCGTTGTACATCATTCTACAGCCATTACCTTGGCTTGGAACTGATGGAGTAGGATGAGGACTTGGTAGATGGAACGTTGTCACTGCTACAGTAGGAGCTGCAGCTGTTTGGAACGAGAGAGAGAACATGATAGGTTTAAGGAAGATGGCTGTGTTATTGTCAAATCTGACCGAAATGACAACAGAAATGTTATAATTTGATGTCCACTATCGTTATGTTGCATGAAGGACAGTAACTGTTGATCATATGCAGTAAGTTGTAAATAAAAGATTGTTGAAGAAGAATATATCATCATTAACGATAGACTACTGTTTTTTGTGTAGAGGTTATTATGTTTACTTGGTGATGGTCCTAGTTGTAGAGGTCGGAGGTCACAGTTTTATCATCTCTTAAAGGAGAGAATGATTGGATCATTATCACACACAGATAATGAACCAATACTGATATTGAGAAGTATTTTGCTCAAAGGTTCCCAATCAATTTTATTAGATCAATCAAACTTACCCTTTGGGGCTGTCCAAAGTTACAACTTCTTTCTTGGTGACGGTTGTAGTGCTGTAAGTATAAACAATGGAAAGTTTGTATAGAAAGTTTGAAATGATCAACGAATATTAGATGATGAAAGTATGATCAGTATGCAGAAATTGTATATATTGTGGACCACTTGAGTGTTCGGATGAGGAACTGTGCTGGATTCTGAAATGCTGAATACTAGAATAATCATATCATCATTCAATCAATATTGAATAATATAGATTTTTCTAACTAGTACTTAATTAAATGTATATTACATTTATAATTCCATAATTCCATACTGTAATTATATTTCACAGGTACTGTAGGAGTGTATTTGATGTGACCTTTCAAGTTAAATAGAGAGTGCAGTATCTGGAATAGCATGAACTCCTCCCTAAGGGAGACCTTACCTGTCAGGGGAAGAGTAGCGAGACTTCATGGATGCTGGCAGGAGAGTATCAAAGAGGTCATCCTCGGCCCTGTGAAGATTACACTTATACTGTAGTTATCTGTATTACATTATTATATTATGTTTAATGTTAACGCTGTTATAACAATGTCAACACCGAAGTCATTATCGTTAGCTAAATGGAGTTTTTCACCAATCATATGTTTGACAGAAGGGAGAATATGAAAATAATGGACCAATCCAAGGCCTTCGTATGGAGGTCAGTATGCTTACTTTGAGGAAGTCCTCCTTGGGGTAGTGGTGGGAGTTTTGCTGCCATCTCTGAATGAAAAGAAAAAAACCTGTTTTTAGGGAAATACAGTATATCATTACTGTTTTGCAAAAGTCGTTCCCATTGTGTGTTTGTGTTTAGTGCATATCTCTGATCAAACTAGCCCAGAAGGGCTGTCCTTTCTAGTGGTTTTCACTGTCACAGTCTCTGTTTTGGAGACACTTCTCATGCTTGAGGAACATAAAAAGAAATGGATCAACATATTGATCATTATTCATCAATATTCCTACACTAGTTCATTGCTGCATCCAGAAGGCGAGGTCAGTACAGGTGCATCAAAGCTGGGACCGAGAGACTGAAAAACAGCTTCTATCTCAAGGCCATTAGACTTATAAATAGCCATCACTAGCTGGCCTCCACCCAGTACCCTGCCCTGAATTTAGTCACTGTCACTAGACGGCTACCACCCGGTTACTCATCCCTGCACCTTAGAGGATGCTGCCCTATGTACATAGACATGGAACACTGGCCACTTTAATAATGGAACACTGGTCACTTTAATAATGTTTACATACTGTTTAACCCATTTCATATGTATATAATGTATTCTAGTCAAGTCCATCCTATTCAACTATTGCTGTACATATATAGTGCATTCGAAAAGTATTCAGACCCATTGACTTTTTCCAAAATAATTTACGTTACAGCCTTTTTCTAAAATGGATATGAATAGTTTTTTCCCCTCAACAATCTACACACAATACCCCATAATGACAAAGCAAAAACAGGTTTAGACATTTTTGCAAATGTATTAAAAATAAAAAACTGGGGCCTCCCGAGTGGTGCAGCAGTCTAAGGCACTGCATTGCAGTGCTAGAGGTGTCACTACAGACCCGAGTTAGTTCCCGAGCTGTGTCACAACTGGCCGTGATTGGGAGTCCCATAGGGCAGCGCACAATTGGCCCAGCGTCGTCCGGGTTAGGAGAGGGTTTGGCCGGGGGATCTTTACTTGGCTCATCGCGCTCAAGCGACTCCTTCTGGCGGGCCAGGCGCCTGCAGGCTGACCTCGGTCGTCAGTTGAACGGTGTTTCCTCCAACACATTGGTGCGGCTGGCTTCCGGGTGACTCGAGCTTCGCCTCCCGAGCCCATTGGGGAGTTGCAGCAATGAGACAAGATCGAAATTGGGGAGAAAAAGGGGGTAAAATACAACAACAACAAAGAAAACTGAAATATTACATTTACATAAGTATTCAGACCCTTTACTCAGTATTTTGTTGAAACACCTTTGGTAGCGATTACAGCCTTGAGTCTTCTTGGGTATGACGCTACAAGCTTGGCACACCTGTATTTGGAGAGTTTCTCCCATTCTTCTCTGCAGATCCTCTTGTGGTCCTCTGTAGCTCAGCTGGTAGAGCATGGCGCTTGTAACGCCAAGGTAGTGGGTTCGATCCCCGGGACCACCCATACACAAAAATGTATGCACGCATGACTGTAAGTCGCTTTGGATAAAAGTGTCTGCTAAATGGCATATTATTATTATTATATTATTAAGCTCTGTCAGGTTGGATGGGGAGCGTCACTGCACATCTATTTTCAGGTCGGATTCAAGTCTGGGCTCTGGCTCGTCCACTCAAGGACATTCAGAGACTTGGCCCTAAGCCACTTCTGCGTTGTCTTGGCTGTGTGCTTAGGGTCGTTGTCCTGTTGGAAGGTGAACCTTTGACCCAGTCTGTGGTCCTGAGCGCTCTGGAGCAGGTTTTCATCAAGGATCTCGTTGTACTTTTCTCCGTTCATCTTTCCCTCGATCCTGACTAGTCTCCCAGTCCCTGCCACTGAAAAACATCCCCACAGCATGATGCTGCCACCACCATGCTTCAGGTTTCCTCCAGATGTCACGCTTGGCATTCAGGCCAAAGAGTTCAATCTTGGTTTCATGGTCTGAGAGTCTTTAGGTGCCTTTTGGCAAACTCCAAACGGGCTTTTACTGAGGAGTGGCTTCTGTCTGGCCACTCTACCATAAAGGCCTGATTGGTGGAGTGCTGCAGAGACGGTTGTCCTTCTGGAAGGTTCTCCCATTGAGCTGTTCTTGCCATAATATGGACTTGGTCTTTTACCAAATAGGGCTATCTTCTGTATGCCAACCCTACCTTCTGATTGGCTCAAATGCATTAAGAAGAAAGTAATTCCACAAATTAACTTTTAACAAGGCACACCTGTTAATTGAAATGCATTCCAGGTGACTACCTCATGAAGCTGGTTGAGAGAATGTGCAAAGCTGTCATCAAGGCAAAGGGTGGCTATTTGAAGAATCTCAAATATAAACTATATTTTGATTTGTTTAACATGATGATGATGATTCCATATGTGTTATTTTATAGTTTTGATGTCTTCACTATTATAAAATAGTAAAAATAAAGAAAAACCCTGGAATGAGTAGGTGTGTCCAAACTTTTTACGGGTATATTTATCTATTTTTAGTCCAGACTCCGACATTGCTTGTCTTAATATTTCTATATTTCTTAATTCCATTCTTTTACTTTTAGATTTGTATGTATTTTTGTGTATTGTTAGACATCACTGCACTGTTGGAGCTAGGAACACAAGCATTTCGCTACACCCGCAATAACATCTAATAAACATGTGTATGCGACCAATAAAATGTGATTTGATGTGTATGTGGACATGTCCCAATCAAGCAGTATGTGGACATTTTTTAATCACCTTGTAAAATCTAAAAAATAATGTGAATGTTTTATCTATTGATAAGAACATTGTTAAACAAAGATCATACCAGTCCGGGATCAAGTACTCAGTTTTGACAGATGTTTGTATCAGAGTATTGAAGAGCTGATCCTCAGTCCTGCCCAGATAACAGAAACTCATTCATTATTAACCAGATATTGTATGGATTGTATTGATTATATTGTTTTTAGATTATATAGAAATACAGTATAGCATATTTTACAGTATCTTACACATCCTATGTTATTGTGTCACTATGAGCCTTGTCAAGCCTGATCATACTTTTTTGGGCTGGTCACTTTGACTTCTGTTGTCTTGCTCACTTTTGGCTTTGAAGGTGGTGTCCTATGTAAAAAGATGTTACCGTTACCACTACTATTACTAGTTACATTACTGTTACTGTTACATTGTTACTGTTATTGTTACATCTCTGCAAGAGGTCACTTTTACAACCATATACTACAGCTACAGTCAGGTCAATTATTATTGGCACCCTTGATAAAGATGAGCAAAAAATACTGTATAAAATAAATAATACAATGTATGCTCAAATTTATTTTGAAATTATATTATTTTATACTAAAAAGATAGGTGTCAAGATTACTGGCACCCCTGTTTTCAATACTCTAGCACACACCCCTTGAAACACTGAGCCTTTAAAAAAAAAAAAATATGAGATTGGAGAACACTTTGGGAGGGATCTTAGACCATTCCTCCATACAGAATATTTCCAGATCCTTGATATCCTTCGTCTGCTCTTATGGACTGCCCTCTTCAATTCAAACCACAGGTTTTCGATGGGATTGAAGTCCGGAGACTGAGATGGCTATTGCAAAATATTGTTTTTGTGGTCAATTAACTTTGTGGATTTTGATTAGTACTTGGCTGCAAGTGGATCTTTCTGGAAGATCCACTTGCAGCCAAGTGACAGCCTCCTGGCAGAGGCAACCAGGTTTTTGTCTAAAATGTCCTGGTAATGTTCATGATGCCGTTGATCTTAACAAGGACCCCAGGACCAGTGGATAGCCAGAGCCGCCGGAGAACATGTGGCAAGACAGCATTTGCCCCAGTACTTTTCAACACCACTTTCAAAGCAGCAGCACCGAACGCTTTTACCAGATATAAGTTAGTTCACGTCATAGAAAAACGTTAAGACAGCTAGCTGAGCCAGTTGCATTCTGCTGTTAATGTTGATTGCTGATGTGCTAAGGCATGCAGGACATTATGTTAATCTTTTTCATGTTTGCCAGTTTGCCATGTTTAACTAGCTAGCTACCAAAAATAGCCACTGTGGTGTGGATGCTAATCGATTAGCAAACTAATCAAACCCCATGTTACATTATATGGACACACCTACTAAGTTGGCTAGCTAGCTAGTCACAATGAAATTATAGCTAAATAGCTAGCTAGCAATTGGATTATAGATTTCAAGCTCGTTTTTTTGCATTTTCAACTAGTTGGCTAGCTAGATGAATACCATTTACATCTAGCCAGCTGGTAATTATGAAGCTAAATGTTTGCTAAATCTAGCTAGTTATCGTGTGTCTGCATTGCCATTGTTGGGCTGGAAGTATGTTAAGTGCGTACTGGGCATTTTAGTTCAGCTGTAGCAGTCAACAGGCAACAACAAGCTATAGGACATTAATTAATTCATGTTTTAATTAATTTTTCTGGAATTTGTCTTTCAGCACAAACCTGCTCTCCGCCACCAGTACAAGGAGATGATCGAGGGTAAACAAGCAAAACTTCTGGTATTTTGTTTTGTACTTTGAGCTTATAGCTTGAACTTGGGGGTCAATAAATGTTATTTCTGGTATGCAAGGTTTTAATGTCTAGTCTATTTTTGTCTGCTTTCCTCCTGTAGCATCTGAACAGTTTATAATTTTGGCTGTGGTTTGCAAATGGTGTGTTAGATGAACTTTACTCTGCTTTGCTGAAACATCTGGAAAGCATTACTATAGGGGCCCCCTGAAACAGCAGACACTTGGATATGTGGAGGCCAGGGATTGGTCTATCCAAAACACCCATCTTATGTTACTGTCACACCCTGGTTCTGGGACTCATTATGTTGAGCCAGGGTGTGTGCAGTCTATGTGGTTTTGTTCTATGTTGGGTGTCAAAGTGTTGTATTTCTAGGTTTGGTCAATGACTCCCAATCGGAGGTAACGAGTGTCAGCTGTCGGCTCGTTATCTCTGATTGGGAGCCATATTTATTTCTGTATGTTTTCCTGTGGGGTTTGTGGGTTATTGTTCCGTGTTTCAGTCGTTGTACTGTGGACTTCACGAGTCGTCTTTTGTTTTGTATTTCGGTGCTTTTTTCAATTAAAGTCATGTTCGTTCAACGCGCTGCGCTTTGGTCTCCTTCACTCCTAGACGATCGTGACAGAATAACCCACCAAAGAAAGACCAAGCAGCGCGTCCAGGAGCAACAGGATCCACCTACACAGGATTTATATCCACCCATAAAGGATTCATGGACATGGGAGGAGATTCTGGCTGGAAAGGGTCCTTGGGCACAACCGGAGGAATATCACCGCCCTCGTGAGGAGCTGGAGGCAGCTCAAGCCGAGAGGAGGTGGTATGAGGAGGCAGCACGGAGTCGTGGCTGGAAGCCCGTGGGTACTACCCAAAAATTTCTTGGGGGGGGGCTAAAAGGGAGTATGGCAAAGTCAGGGAGGAGACCTGCGCCTACTCCCTGGACTGACCGTGGAGAGCGAGAGTACGGGCAGACACCGTGTTACGCAGTTGAGCGCATGGTGTCTCCTGTACGCAGGCATAGCCCGGTTCGGTACAGTCCAGCTCCACGTATTGGCCGGGCCAGATTGAGTGTTGAGCCGGATGTCATGAAGCCGGTCCCACGCAGCAGGTCACCAGTGCGTCTCCTCGGGCCGGCGTACATGGCACCAGCCTTACGCATGGTGTTCCCGGTTCGCCCACATAGGCCGGTGCGGGTTATTCCACCTCCCCGTACTGGTCGGGCGACGGGGAGCATCAACCCAGGTAAGGTTGGGCAGGCTCAGTGCTCAAGGGAGCCAGTACGCCTGCACGGGCCGGTATTTCCGGCGCCACCTCCTCGCTCCAGCCCAGTACCACCAGTACCTACACCACGCACCAGGTTTCCTGTGCGTCTTCAGAGCCCTGTGTCTCCTCCACGCACTGGCTCGATGGTGCGTGTCTCCAGCCCTTTACCACCAGTGCATACACCACGCACCAAGCCTCCTGTGTGTCCCCAGAGTCCTGTGCGTCCTGTTGTTGCTTCCCGCACTAGCCCTGAGATGCGTGTCCTCAGCCCGGTACCTCCTGTTCCGGCACCACGCACCAGGCCTACGATGCGCCTCAGACGGCCAGAGTCGGCCGTCTGCCCAACGGGGCCTGAACTGTCCGTCTGCCCAACGCCGTCTGAACGGCCCGTCTGCCCAACGGCGCCTGAACTGTCCGTCTGCCCAACGCCGTCTGAACTGCCCGTCTGCCCAACGGCGCCTGAACTGCCCGTCTGCCCAACGGCGCCTGAACTGTCCGTCTGCCCAACGCCGTCTGAACTGCCCGTCTGTACTGAGCCTGCAAAGCCGCCCGTCTGCCATGAGCCTTCAGAGCCGTCCGCCAGACCGGAGCCGCTAGAGCTCTCCGCCAGACAGGATCAGCCAGAGCCTTCCGCCAGACCGGATCAGCCAGAGCCTTCCGCCAGACAGGATCAGCCAGAGCCTTCCGCCAGACAGGATCAGCCAGAGCCTTCCGCCAGACAGGATCAGCCAGAGCCTTCCGCCAGACCGGATCAGCCAGAGCCTTCCGCCAGACCGGATCAGCCAGAGCCTTCCGCCAGACCGGATCAGCCAGATCCGTCGGCCAGCCATGAGCAGCCAGATCCGTCAGCCAGCCATGAGCGGCCGGATCCGTCGGCCAGCCATGAGCGGCCAGGTCCGTCAGCCAGCCATGAGCAGCCAGATCCTTCAGCCAGCCATGAGCCGTTCAGCCAGGATCCGCCAGAGCCGTCCAGCCAGGATCCGCCAGAGCCAACCAGCCAGGATCCGCCATTGAGTCAGGTGCTGCCTCTTAGTCCGGTGCTGCCCCTTAAACCGGTGGGGGTCATTTGGAGGAACCTACGTAAGCGGGTAGTGACTATGGTGGGGTGGTGGTCTAGGCCGGAGCCAGAACCGCCACCGAGGAGGTATGCCCGCCCAGCCCTCCCCTGTTTGGGGGTTTTGAGGCGCGGTCGCAGTCCGCGCCTTTAGGGGGGGGTACTGTCACACCCTGGTTCTGGGACTCATTATGTTGAGCCAGGGTGTGTGCAGTCTATGTGGTTTTGTTCTATGTTGGGTGTCAAAGTGTTGTATTTCTAGGTTTGGTCAATGACTCCCAATCGGAGGTAACGAGTGTCAGCTGTCGGCTCGTTATCTCTGATTGGGAGCCATATTTATTTCTGTATGTTTTCCTGTGGGGTTTGTGGGTTATTGTTCCGTGTTTCAGTCGTTGTACTGTGGACTTCACGAGTCGTCTTTTGTTTTGTATTTCGGTGCTTTTTTCAATTAAAGTCATGTTCGTTCAACGCGCTGCGCTTTGGTCTCCTTCACTCCTAGACGATCGTGACAGTTACATAGGATATATACCAGGTTTTGAACAAAGGACGGGGAGAATAATCATATTTGAGATTGGGTTAGTTGTTCTCCAGATTCTGCAGAAATCTGTAAATTGATGCTGAAATCCTTGATGTAATAAAAGTTATAATCAAGTACAGTGTCAGCGGATTCCTTGTCAACACAGCATATCAGCATCGTTGTCTCGACACCACAGAAATTGGCGACGAGGATTTTGGGACGAGTTGCGTCTGTTCAGCGTTGCATCATGGGCTCCGAGCTGACTCCCGCTACAGAGGCCGGCAGCTAAGGTGAGCTTTCTCACAACTTTGGGTGCTGGTCAGTTCGTGTGGCTGTGTGTGCGTTGGGGGATGCACCGTTAAGAACTTGTGTGTGCGCCTTGCTGTTATTTGCTGTGGGATGAGAATCCGTTCTAAAGTTCTAAATAAGTTCTAAATTTGGAAACAACGCAAACAGGGGGGAGTGAGAATATAATACAGGATAAAAGGAAAAAAAGGAATTGATAACACTGGGCCCAGGGATATTTGGCTTGAATAAAATTAAAGGGAAAAGGAATAAAATAACGGAATAGAATGGAAAAGGAACTAAGGAAAAATGTATACTGTTAGGACGTCGCTGATCTACGGAAGCCCTCAAATGAGGCGATCATTAGATGGGCCACAAATCCTGGAGAGTCACTAGGTGGATTTTCGGGTCAGTCCAAGGGACTGGAGATTGTAGAATACAAATTCAATTGTATTTTACCTTACGAGGTATATAGTTGACGAGGTATGTGTCCGAAGTAGCCTCTCATTGAATATCTGCAACTCAAGGTAGCAAAAATTTAGGAAGGACTATAAAGGAAATAGGAGCGACGGAAGCATGCTTTTAAGGACCGTATGAATAGATGCATTCTTGTTGATTATGTGTGTGTGAGAGAAAGAGAGTGTCACGGTTTCGGCCGAGGCTGCTCCTCCTCCTTGTTCGGGCAGGCTTCGGCGTTCGCCGTCCCCGGAGTATTAGCTGCCACCGCTCTATGTTTCTGTGTTTGATTGCTTTTGTCTGTCTGTCACACCTGTGTCTGTTTGAGTGTTGATTATGTGTCTTATAAGTTCCTTGTTTTGCTCTATGGTAATTGTGTGTTGTTATTTTTCCGTTGCCTCTTGATTATGATACGTGTTTGTTTTTCCGTATCATTTTTCTATGTTGAGTGTTTTACGCGTGTGCGTAATTTTACCTCGCCTCTTCGTGTTATTCGAGGTCGGGGTTTATACATTTGCTTTTGAGACTATTAAAAGTCTTGTTGGACTAAACCTCTGCTTCCTGCGCTTGACTCCTCCACCACATCCACGACGGTTTTATGACAGAACAACACACCATTATGGAATCAGCAGGATCAGCGACGGCACCCGAATCCCTGCTGGACCGGATCAATTTCCAGGACGCCATGATCCAGCAACTCGGGACCGTCATGGACGAGGTGTCCAACGCCCTGCGCCGATTGGTGAACTCTGAGGTGGCCAAGGACCCTTACAACTTACATTTACATTACATTTTAGTCATTTAGCAGACGCTCTTATCCAGAGCGACTTACAGGAGCAATTAGGGTTAAGTGCCTTGCTCAAGGGCACATTTACGTCATTTAGCAGACGCTCTTATCCAGAGCGACTCACCAATTGGTGCGTTCACCCTATAGCCAGTGGGATAATCACTTTACAATTTTTTTTTTGGGGGGGGGGGGGGTAGAAGGATTACTTTATCCTATCCCAGGTATTCCTTAAAGAGGTGGGGTTTCAAATGTCTCCGGAAGGTGGTGAGTGACTCCGCTGTCCTGGCGTCGTGAGGGAGCTTGTTCCACCATTGGGGTGCCAGAGCAGCGAACAGTTTTGACTGGGCTGAGCGGGAACTATGCTTCCGCAGAGGAAGGGGAGCCAGCAGGCCAGAGGTGGATGAACGCAATGCCCTCGTTTGGGTGTAGGGACTGATCAGAGCCCGAAGGTACAGAGGTGCCGTTCCCCTCACTGCTCCATAGGCAAGCACCATGGTCTTGTAGCGGATGCGAGCTTCAACTGGAAGCCAGTGGAGTGTGCGGAGGAGGGGGGTGACGTGAGAGAACTTGGGAAGGTTGAACACCAGACGGGCTGCGGCATTCTGGATGAGTTGTAGGGGTTTAATGGCACAGGCAGGGAGGCCAGCCAACAGCGAGTTGCAGTAGTCCAGACGGGAGATGACAAGTGCCTGGATTAGGACCTGTGCCGCTTCCTGTGTAAGGCAGGGTCGTACTCTCCGAATGTTGTAGAGCATGAACCTGCAGGAGCGGGTCACCGCCTTGATGTTGGCGGAGAACGACAGGGTGTTGTCCAGGGTCACGCCTAGGCTCTTCGCACTCTGGGAGGAGGACACAGCGGAGTTGTCAACCGTGATGGCGAGATCATGGAACGGGCAGTCCTTCCCCGGGAGGAAGAGCAGCTCCGTCTTGCCAGGGTTCAGCTTGAGGTGGTGATCCGTCATCCATACTGATATGTCTGCCAGACATGCAGAGATGCGATTCGCCACCTGGTTATCAGAAGGGGGAAAGGAGAAGATTAGTTGTGTATCGTCAGCGTAGCAATGATAGGAGAGGCCATGTGAGGATATGACAGAGCCAAGTGACTTGGTGTATAGGGAGAAAAGGAGAGGGCCTAGAACTGAGCCCTGGGGGACACCAGTGGTGAGATCACGTGGTGCGGAGACAGCTTCTCGCCACGCCACTTGGTAGGAGCGACCGGTCAGGTAGGACGCAATCCAGGAGTGAGCCGCGCCGGAGATGCCCAGCTCGGAGAGGGTGGAGAGGAGGATCTGATGGTTCACAGTATCAAAGGCAGCAGACAGGTCTAGAAGGACAAGAGCAGAGGAGAGAGAGTTAGCTTTAGCAGTGCGGAGAGCCTCCGTGACACAGAGAAGAGCAGTCTCAGTTGAATGACCAGTCCTGAAACCTGACTGGTTTGGATCAAGAAGGTCATTCTGAGAGAGATAGCAAGAGAGTTGGCTAAAGACGGCACGCTCAATAGTTTTGGAAAGAAAAGAAAGAAGGGATACTGGTCTGTAGTTGTTGACATCAGTGGGATCGAGTGTTGGTTTTTTGAGAAGGGGAGCAACTCTCGCTCTCTTGAAGACGGAAGGGACATGGCCAGCGGTCAAGGATGAGTTGATCAGCGAGGTGAGGTAGGGGAGAAGGTCACCGGAGATGGTCTGGAGAAGAGAGGAGGGGATGGGGTCAAGCGGGCAGGTTGTTGGGCGGCCTGCAGTCACAAGTCGCAGGATTTTATCTGGAGAGAGAGGGGAGAAAGAAGTCAAAGCATAGGGTAGGGCAGTGTGAGTAGGACCAGCAGTGTCATTAGACTTAACAAACGAGGATCGGATGTCGTCAACCTTCTTTTCAAAGTGGTTGACGAAGTCATCCACAGAGAGAGAGGAGGGGGGGGCGGGGGGGGGAGGATTCAGGAGGGAGGAAAATGTGGCAAAGAGCTTCCTAGGGTTAGAGGCAGATGCTTGGAATTTAGAGTGGTAGAAAGTGGCCTTAGCAGCAGAAACAGATGAAGAAAATGTAGAGAGGAGGGAGTGAAAAGATGCCAGGTCGGCAGGGAGTTTATTTTTCTTCCATTTCCGCTCCGCTGCCCGGAGCTCTGTTCTGTGAGCTCGCAATGAGTCATCAAGCCACGGAGCTGGAGGGGAGGACCGAGCCGGCCGGGAGGATAGGGGACACAGAGAGTCAAAGGATGCAGAAAGGGAGGAGAGGAGGGTTGAGCAGGCAGAATCAGGAGATTGGAGGGAGAAGGATTGAGCAGAGGGAAGAGATGATAGGATGGAAGAGGAGAGAGTAGTGGGAGAGAGAGAGCGAAGGTTGCGGCGGCGCATTACCATCTGTGTAGGGGCAGAGTGAGTAGTGTGGGAGGAGAGCGAGAGAGAAAAGGAAACAAAGTAGTGGTCGGAGACATGGAGGGGAGTTGCAGTGAGATTAGTAGAAGAGCAGCATCTAGTAAAGATGAGGTCAAGCGTATTGCCTGCCTTGTGAGTATGGGGGGACGGTGAGAGGGTGAGGTCAAAAGAGGAGAGAAGTGGAAAGAAGGAGGCAGAGAGAAATGAGTCAAATGTGGACATAGGGAGGTTGAAATCCCCCAAAACTGTGAGGGGTGAGCCATCCTCAGGAAAGGAACTTATCAAGGCGTCCAGCTCATTGATGAACTCTCCAAGGGAACCTGGAGGGCGATAGATGACAAGGATATTAAGCTTAAATGGGCTAGTGACTGTGACAGCATGGAATTCAAATGAGGAGATAGACAGATGGGTTAGGGGAAAAATTGAGAATGTCCACTTGGGAGAGATGAGGATTCCTGTGCCACCACCCCTCTGACCAGATGCTCTCGGGGTATGCGAGAACACATGGTCAGACGAGGAGAGAGCAGTAGGAGTAGCAGTGTTTTCAGTGGTAATCCATGTTTCCGTCAGCGCCAGGAAGTCGAGGGACTGGAGATTAGCATAGGCTGGGATGAAGTCAGCTTTGTTGGCAGCAGAACGGCAGTTCCAGAGGCTGCCTGAGACCTGGAACTCCAGGTGTGGGGTGCGTGCAGGGACCACCAGGTTAGAGAGGCAGCAGCCACGCGGTGTGGGGCGTTTGTGTAGCCTGTGCAGAGAGGAGAGAACAGGGATAGGCAGAGGCATAGTTGACAGGCTGTAGCAAATGGCTACAATAATGCAGAGGAGATCGGAATGAAATGAAAACATCTGGGAGAGTAGAGAGCAGGGCCACCCTCACCAAAAACTTCTACCTCAGAAACTATAATTGTTTCACTGAACCACCCGAACAAAAACTCTACCAACTTCCACCTTTAGAAATCAGAATTGTTGTGAACCACAGCGGTTCAATGTTTAAAGGAATAGACTCAACCCTCTTTATTCAGCTAGCTAACTATGACACCATAGCTAACTAGCATGCTAGCATCCAAAAACACACAGTTTAGCACCAACACTTGCATCCAAGAACACACAGTTTAGCACCAACACTTGGTCACAACAAACCACCAATAGTGTGTTAACACACTAAGCAGATAATTCGTGTCCGTGTCTGTTGGCTAGCAAGCAATGGCCACTGTGTTGACCTTGTTTGAAGAACGGCTAGCTAGCTAGCTTCGTGCTACCCCCGGCACCGCCGAACAACAATGCCAACCCACAGTAACTAACCACAACAGCCCACGATGCCTAGCTATGACGCCATAGCTAACTAGCATGCTAGCATCCAATAACACACAGTTTAGCACCAATACTTGGTTACAACAAACCACCAAGAGTGTGTTAACACACTAAACAGATAATTCATGTCCGTGTCTAGTTTCTTTCGTAACGCAGCAAAAATTAAACGTTGGTTAGCTAGCACATTAACATTGGAAACAACTCTCCACCGTTGCACTAAACAGATAATTACCAATAAACGTTACCAGTAGCTACCCGCTAGCTAGCTAGCATACCAAGAGTGTGTTAACACACAAAACAGATAATTCATGTCCGTGTCAAGTTCCTTTCATAACGCAGCAAAACAAATTAAACGTTGGCTAGCTAGCACATTAGCTAGCACATTAACATTGGAAACCACTCTCCACCATTGCACTAAACAGATAATAACCAATAAACGTTACAAGTAGCTACCCGCTAGCTAGCTAGCCTCGTGCTTCGCCGGGCTCCGCCGTAACAATACTTAAACAATATGTAAACAATACTTACCTACAATAATTGCCAACGGAAACCTACAATAACTACCTAAATAAACTAAACTAAACTAACTACTAACTACCTACGATCTAAATACATGGTTTAAGCTTTACTCAACACCATATGAGAAGCCAAGCTTACCTCCTGCTAGAGAAAAACACAACCTCTCGGGATCAGGTTCTTCGCATCACCAACGGCCAGTCCTCCTCTCTCAGTACCGGAACCCAGTGGCATTCGGCTCTCACTCCCGAGGGCATATGACGGTTCTGCAGCCGGGTGTCAGGGATTCCTCCTGCAGGTAGAACTGTACCTTGCCACTATACACCCGGCGCCCTCGGATACGAGAGCGTCTCCGCCCTCATCTCCTGTCTCTCCGGCAAGGCGTTGGAATGGGCCAACGCCGAATGGAGGGGAATAGACGCCGCTACCATCACCTACGCGGAGTTCTCCCGCCGCTTCAGGGCTGTCTTCGATCATCCCCCTGAGGGGAAAGCGGCAGGAGAGCGTCTATTTCACCTCCGACAGGGGAAGAGGAGCGCACAGGAGTTCGCACTGGAGTTCCGGACACTAGCGGCGGATGCAGGGTGGAATGAGAGGGCCCTCATCGACCAGTACCGATGTAGTCTACGAGAGGACGTTCGTAGGGAGCTGGCCTGCAGGGACACCAACCTGTCGTTTGACCAGTTGGTGGACATTTCCATCCGTCTGGATACCCTGCTGGCTACCCGCGGACGTCCCGAGTGGGGGTCGTCCAGTCCACCCTCTAGCACCCCCGAGCCGATTCCCATGGAGCTGGGGGGTGCTGGCGC
Organism: Coregonus lavaretus; assembly: GCF_964263955.1. Taxonomy (NCBI): domain Eukaryota; kingdom Metazoa; phylum Chordata; class Actinopteri; order Salmoniformes; family Salmonidae; genus Coregonus; species Coregonus lavaretus. Next base: position 354,621 of record NC_140003.1, read on the forward strand.
TAGAGAGAGGAGGAGAGGGAACCCGAGGGGGGCCATCCACTGCACCACCTGCGGTCGTGGAGGACACACTGCGGCCAGGTGCTGGGGAGGGTCTCCTGGGAGAGGTGACAACAGGCCACGCACTGGGGAGTCATTTCAGGTGAGTAGGCGCCCCACTCACCCAGAGCTCTCTGTTGGTCACATGAGTATTCCTGTGAGGTTTCCACAGGTGGCACCTCATTCCCAGCATAAGGCGCTAGTAGATTCAGGCGCAGCTGGGAACTTTATTGATCGAGCATTTTGTGCTAGGTTAGGAATTCCCCTTCGGCCGGTAGAAGTTCCATTCCCTGTCCACGCATTAGACAGCCGGCCGTTGGGGTCGGGTCTGATCAGGGATGTCACAGCACCACTGACTATGACGACGCAGGGGGGTCATGAGGAAATCATTCAGTTCTATCTGATTGACTCTCCTGCGTACCCAGTGGTGTTGGGCCTTCCCTGGTTAAGTACCCATGATCCTACCATAGCGTGGCAACAGAGGGCTCTTATGGAGTGGTCTGCCCAGTGTGTAGGGAGATGTCTAGGTGTTTCCATAGGGGCGACCTCGGTAGAGAGTCCGAACCAAGGGCCCGCACTGCGCATTCCCCCCGAGTATGAGGATTTAGCACTCGTGTTTAGCAAATCGAGGGCAGCACGGCTACCTCCTCATAGACAGGGGGACTGTGCGATAAATCTCCAGACCGGAGCGGCTCTTCCCCGGAGTCATGTGTATCCCCTGTCTCAAGAGGAGACTGCGGCTATGGAGACCTACATAGCCGAGTCCTTGGCACAGGGATACATACGGTTCTCTACTTCCCCAGTCTCCTCGAGTTTCTTCTTTGTGAAGAAGAAGGACGGGGGATTGCGCCCGTGTATTGATTATCGTAGTCTCAATCAGATCACAGTTAAATACAGCTACCCACTTCCACTGATTGCGACGATGACGGAGTCATTACGCGGAGCGCGGTTCTTCACAAAGTTGGATCTCAGGAGCGCGTACAATCTGGTGCGCATTAGGGAGGGGGATGAATGGAAGACAGCATTTAGCACCACCTCGGGTCATTACGAGTATCTCGTCATGCCATACGGTTTAATGAATGCTCCTTCAGTCTTCCAATCCTTTGTTGACGAGATTTTCCGGGACATGCATGGGCAGGGAGTAGTAGTGTACATAGACGACATCCTAGTGTACTCTGCTACTCGAGCCGAGCATGTAGCCCAGGTACGCCGAGTGTTGAGACGACTGTTGGAGCATGACTTGTATGTCAAGGCAGAGAAATGCCTGTTCTTCCAGGAGTCCGTCTCCTTTTTGGGTTATCGGTTGTCCGCGTCTGGTGTGGAGATAGAGGTAGACCGGGTATCGGCCGTGCGTAATTGGCAAACTCCAACCACTGTAAAAGAGGTGCAACAGTTCTTGGGTTTTGCTAATTACTACCGGAGGTTTATTCGGGGTTTTGGACAGGTTGCAGCTCCCATTACGTCCCTGCTAAAGGGGGGTCCGGTTCGCTTGCAGTGGTCGGCTGAGGCGGACAGGGCATTTGTCAAACTTAAGAACCTGTTCACCTCGGCTCCTGTGCTGGCGCATCCGGATCCCTCTTTACCATTCCAGGTTGAGGTAGACGCGTCCGAGACTGGTATTGGGGCAGTTCTATCACAACGGTCCGGCACGCCACCTAAACTCCGCCCCTGTGCGTTCTACTCCAAGAAGCTCAGTGCGGCGGAGAGTAACTATGATGTCGAGGACAGGGAGCTGTTAGCCGTAGTCCAGGCCCTAAAGGTGTGGAGGCATTGGCTTGAGGGGGCTCAACACCCTTTCCTCATTCTGACGGATCACCGTAACCTGGAGTACATCCGGGCAGCTAGGAGATTGAACCCTCGTCAGGCTAGGTGGAACATGTTCCTAACCCGGTTCGTTTTTAAGATCACATACATCCCTGGGTCCCAGAATGGTAAGGCAGACGCCCTGTCCCGGCGATATGACACAGAGGAGAGGTCCAACGAGCCTACTTCCATACTGCCGGAGTCTTGTTTGGTGGCTCCGGTGGTGTGGGAGGTCGATTTAGAAATCGAGCGGGCACTGCGTACCGACCCTACTCCCCCCGAGTGTCCTGTGGGGCGGACGTACGTTCCGCTCGAGATTTGTGATAGACTTATTTATTGGGCTCATACATCACCCTCCTCTGGACATCCTGGTATTGGCCGGACATTGCACTGTCTTAGCATGAAATACTGGTGGCCAACGTTAGCCAGGGATGTGAGGGTTTATGTCTCCTCCTGCTCGGTGTGTGCCCAGTGTAAGGCGCCTAGACATTTGCCCAGGGGTAAGCTACATCCCCTGCCCGTTCCGCAACGACCATGGTCACACCTATCGGTGGATTTCGTAACCGACCTTCCCCCCTCCCAGGGGAATACCACCATTTTGGTCGTTGTGGATCGGTTTTCCAAGGCCTGTCGTCTCCTTCCCATGCCGGGTCTCCCTACTGCCCTACAAACCGCTGAGGCCCTATTCACCCATGTTTTCCGGCACTATGGGGTCCCCGAGGATATTGTGTCTGACCGAGGTCCCCAGTTCACTTCCAGAGTTTGGGGAGCGTTCATGGAACGGTTGGGGGTCTCGGTAAGCCTTACCTCAGGGTACCACCCAGAGAGTAATGGGCAGGTGGAACGTGTCAACCAGGATGTGGGTAGGTTTTTGAGGTACTATTGCCGGGACCGGCCGGAGGAGTGGTCGAGGTTCATCCCCTGGGCAGAGATGGCCCAGAACTCTCTCCGCCACTCCTCCACCAACTTAACACCTTTCCAGTGTGTTTTAGGTTATCAGCCGGTCCTGGCACCGTGGCACGAGAGCCAGATCGAGGCCCCTGCGGTGGACGAGTGGATTCGGCGCTCGGAGGAGACGTGGGACGCTGCCCATGTCCATCTGCAGCGTCCCATACGTCAACAAAAGGCGAGCGCCGATCGCCACCGCAGCGAGGGGCCGGTGTACACACCGGGAGATCGAGTCTGGCTCTCGACTCGAAACCTGCCCCTCCGCCTGCCCTGCCGGAAGCTGGGTCGGCGGTTTGTGGGGCCCTTCAAAGTCCTGAGAAGATTGAACGAGGTGTGTTACAGGTTACAACTGCCAATTGAGTATAAAAATATTAACCCCTCGTTCCATGTGTCTCTTCTCAGGCCGGTGGTAGCTGGCCCACTCCAAGAAGATGAGATAGGAGAGACCCCTCCGCCCCCTTTGGACATCGAGGGGGCCCCGGCGTACAGGGTCCGGACCATCCTGGACTCGAGGCGCCGGAGGAGTGGTCTCCAGTATCTCGTGGAGTGGGAGGGGTACGGTCCGGAGGAACGGTGCTGGGTGCCCAGGGGGGACATACTTGATCCATCCCTCCTGACTGAGTTTCACCATGGGCATCCCACGCGCCCGGGTCCGCGTCCTCCTGGCCGTCCCCGCGGCTGGGCCGCGCGTCAAGGGGGGGGTACTGTCACGGTTTCGGCCGAGGCTGCTCCTCCTCCTTGTTCGGGCAGGCTTCGGCGTTCGCCGTCCCCGGAGTATTAGCTGCCACCGCTCTATGTTTCTGTGTTTGATTGCTTTTGTCTGTCTGTCACACCTGTGTCTGTTTGAGTGTTGATTATGTGTCTTATAAGTTCCTTGTTTTGCTCTATGGTAATTGTGTGTTGTTATTTTTCCGTTGCCTCTTGATTATGATACGTGTTTGTTTTTCCGTATCATTTTTCTATGTTGAGTGTTTTACGCGTGTGCGTAATTTTACCTCGCCTCTTCGTGTTATTCGAGGTCGGGGTTTATACATTTGCTTTTGAGACTATTAAAAGTCTTGTTGGACTAAACCTCTGCTTCCTGCGCTTGACTCCTCCACCACATCCACGACGGTTTTATGACAGAGAGTGTGTGTTTGTGGAAATAAAGAGGTCTCTGCTGTGTTTCAGCTGTGTGTCGACTCATGCTATGATAAGATTTATGTTAGAGATATATACATATATGTTTTGGTTGAGAACAGGGGTTTTAGTTTTTGTAAGGAAATATGTTAATTACAGTTAAAACATTATGAGTCTCCATTTGAGAGAACGTTTTCAAAATTGTTAAAATCTATGAGCCCCCGGGAGGACGTTATGATTGTATAGAGAGGATTTGTAATGGATAAGAAAATAACTATAAATCTGCAGATTTGTCAGTGTAGCTGTAGGTGGGTGTGGTGGTGGAATCAGGCGCAGGACGCACAAAGTAAGTCCAAAAGACTTTAGTTGTTTGCAAACAAAACACAGCACGAAAACAAATGCCCAGAGGCGAGAAACTCTGCACGCAGGCGAAATAAAGCGGGCGCACAAAATACGCGCGACAAAATACTCCAATACACAGAAATGGAGAGCAGCTCAACCGAGCAAACTGTATAATCAATAGCTAAACGCACGACAGTGAAAAACAATCACACACAACACTAGACAAACACAACGAGAACTTATAGGACACTAATTACACTAAACGATAACAGGTGTACAACAATCAGACAAAAGCAAACGAACATAGAAACATGCAACGGTGGCAGCTAGTATTCCGGAGACGATGAACGCCGAAGCCTGCCCGAGCAAGGAAGAGAGGCAGCCTCGGCCGAAACCGTGACAGTACCCCCCCCTTGACGCGCGGCTCCAGACGTGCGCCGACTCCGGCCTCGGGGACGACCAGGAGGACGCGGAGCAGGGTGCGTCGGGTGCCCACGATGGAATTCCGTCAGGAGAGACGGGTCCAAAATGTCTCTCCTCAGCACCCAGCACCGTTCCTCCGGGCCGTACCCCTCCCACTCCACTAGATATTGGAGACCCCCCATCCGACGTCTCGAATCCAAGATGGACCGCACGGAGTACGCCGGTGCCCCCTCGATGTCCAATGGGGGCGGAGGAGTCTCCCTGATTTCACTTTCTTGGAGTGGGCCAGCTACCACCGGCCTGAGAAGAGACACATGGAACGAGGGGTTAATACTCTTATACTCAACAGGTAGTTGTAATTTGTAACACACCTCGTTCAACCTTCTCAGGACTTTAAATGGCCCTACAAACCGCCGACCCAGTTTCCGACAGGGCAGGCGGAGGGGCAGGTTTCTGGTAGAGAGTCAGACTCGATCACCAGGTGCGTACACCGGTCCCTCACTGCGGTGGAGATCGGCGCTCGCCTTATGACGTCGGAGGGCCCGCTGCAGGTGGACGTGTGCAGCGTTCCATGTCTCCTCCGAGCGCCGCGCCCACTCATCCACCGCAGGAGCCTCGATCTGGCTCTGCTGCCAAGGTGCCAGCACCGGCTGGTAACCTAACACACATTGAAAAGGGGTTAGGTTAGTGGAGGAATGGCGTAGGGAATTCTGGGCCATCTCGGCCCAGGGAACGTACCTTGCCCACTCCTCCGGCCGGTCCTGGCAGTATGTTCTAAGAAACCTACCCACATCCTGGTTCACGCGTTCCACCTGCCCATTACTCTCCGGGTGGTAACCCGAGGTGAGGCTCACCGAGACCCCCAACCGCTCCATAAAAGCTCTCCAGACTCTGGAGGTAAATTGGGGACCTCGATCAGACACAATATCCTCGGGTACCCCGTAGTGCCGGAACACATGGGTGAATAGTGCTTTGGCGGTTTGCAGGGCAGTAGGAAGGCCCGGCATAGGGAGCAAACGACAGGCCTTAGAAAACCGGTCCACAACGTGGTCGTTGTGGACCGGTTTTCTAAGGCCTGTCGTTTGCTCCTATGGTGGTATTCCCCTGTGAAGGAGGAAGGTCAGTGAGGAAATCCACCGAGAGGTGAGACCATGGTCGTTGTGGAACGGGCAGGGGTAGTAACTTACCCCTAGGCAGATGTCTAGGCGCCTTACACTGGGCGCACACCGAGCAGGAGGAAACATAAACCCTCACATCCCTCGCCAACGTGGGCCACCAGTACTTGGTACTAAGACAGTGCACTGTCCGGCCGATACCAGGGTGTCCAGAGGAGGGTGACGTGTGAGCCCAATAGATCAATCGATCCCGAACCTCGAGCGGAACGTACTTCCGACCCTCCGGGCATTGAGGTGGACTAGGGTCGGTGCGTAACGCCCGCTCGAGTTCAGCATCGACCTCCCCCACTACCGGTGCCACCAGACAAGACTCCGGCAGTATGGGAGTGGGCTCCACGGACCTCTCCTCCGTGTCATACCGCCGAGACAGTGCGTCTGCCTTACCGTTCTGTGACCCAGGGATGTACGTGATCTTAAATGTGAACCGGGTCAAAAACATATTCCACCTCGCCTGGCGAGGGTTCAGCCTCCTCGCTGCCCGGATATACTCCAGGTTACGGTGGTCCGTCAAAATGAGGAAAGGGTGTTGAGCCCCCTCAAGCCAGTGCCTCCACACCTTTAGGGCCTGTACCACGGCTAACAGCTCCCTGTCCCCCACGTCATAGTTTCGCTCCGCCGGACTGAGCTTCTTGGAATAAAAAGCACAGGGGCGGAGTTTAGGTGGCGCGCCGGACCGTTGCGACAGCACGGCTCCTATACCGGCCTCTGACGCGTCCACCTCTACCTGAAATGGCAAAGAGGGATCCGGATGCGCCAGCACCGGAGCCGAGGTAAACAGGTCCTTCAGCCTCCCAAACGCCCTGTCCGCCTCGGCTGACCACTGCAGACGCACCGGACCCCCCTTCAAAAGAGACGTTATGGGAGCTGCCACCTGTCCAAAACCCCGGATAAACCTCTGGTAATAATTCGCAAACCCCAAAAACTGCTGCACCTCCTTCACAGTAGTTGGCGTTTGCCAATTACGCACGGCTGACACCCGGTCTACCTCCATCTTCACCCCTGACGCAGACAACTGATAACCCAAAAAGGAGACAGACTCCTGGAAGAACAGACACTTCTCTGCCTTGACATACAGGTCGTGCTCCAACAGTCTCCGCAACACTCGGCGCACCAGGGCCACATGCTCGACTCGGGTAGGCGAGTACACGAGAATGTCATCGATGTACACGACCACCCCCTGCCCCTGCATGTCCCTGAAGATCTCATCCACGAATGATTGGAAAACTGAAGGAGCGTTCATCAACCCGTATGGCATGACAAGATACTCGTAATGGCCCGAGGTGGTACTAAAGGCTGTCTTCCATTCATCGCCCCCCCTAATGCGCACCAAGTTGTACGCGCTCCTGAGATCTAATTTAGTGAAGAAACGCGCCCCGTGCAATGACTCCGTCATGGTCGCAATCAGCGGGAGTGGATAACTGTACTTCACCGTGATCTGATTGAGACCACGGTAATCAATGCACGGGCGTAATCCTCCATCCTTTTTCTTCACAAAAAAGAAACTCGAGGACGCAGGGGAAGTGGAGGGCCGTATGTATCCTTGTCTCAGAGATTCGTCTATGTACGTCTCCATAGCTCTCTTCTCCTCCTGAGACAGAGGATACACATGGCTCCGTGGGAGCGCAGCTCCTGCCTGGAGGTCTATCGCACAATCTCCCTGCCTATGGGGGGGCAACCGCGTCGCCCTCGACTTACTGAACACAATAGCCAAATCCCCATACTCAGGGGGAACGTGCAATGCGGGCACCTGGTTTGGACTCTCCACCGAGGTAGCCCCTACGGAAACGCCTAAACATCGACCCACACACTGGGCAGACTACTCCATCAGAGCCCTCTCCTGCCACGAAATAGATGGGTTATGGGTACTCAACCAGGGCATGCCCAGCACCACCGGATACGCAGGCGAGTCGATCAGAAATAGCTGGATCATCTCCTGATGACCCCCCTGCGCACACATCCTAAGTGGCGCAGTGACCTCCTTGATCAAGCCCGCACCCAACGGACGGCTATCTAGGGCATGAACGGGGAAGGGAACGTCAACAGGGAGAAGGGGAATCCCTAAGGCTAAACAAAACTTCTTATCAACAAAATTCCCAGCCGCGCCTGAATCTACCAGCGCCTTATGCTGGGAATGAGGTGCTACCTGTGGAAAACGCACAGATATACAGAAATGTGCAACAGAGAGCTCTGGGTGAGTGGGGCGCCTACTCACCTGGAAGGACTCCCCAGTGCGGGACCTGTCGTCCTCTCCCCGAGGAGGCCATCCCCAGCACCTAGCCGCGGTGTGTCCTCCCCGAACCACAGTTGGTGCAGGAGATGGACCCCCTCGTAAGCCGACCCCTCCTCTCTCTAGCGCCAGCGCCCCCGAGCTCCATGGGGCACGGCTCGGAGGCGCTGGAGGGTGAAATGGACGGACCCCCCTCGGGACGTCCGCGGGTAGCTAGCAGGGTATCCAGCCTGATGGACATGTCGACCAACTGGTCGAACGAGAGGCTGGTGTCCCTACAGGCCAGCTCCCTACGGACGTCCTCGCGTAGACTACATCGGTAGTGATCGATGAGAGCCCGCTCATTCCACCCTGCATCCGCCGCTAGGGTACGGAACTCCAAGGCGAACTCCTGGGCACTCCTCTTCCCCTGCCTGAGGCAGACCAGACGCTCCCCCACCGCTTTCCCCTCCGGGGGATGGTCAAACACCGCCCTGAAGCGGCGGGAGAACTCGTCGTATTGATGGTGTTAGCGTCGATTCTCCTCCACTCTGCATTGGCCCATTCCAACGCCTTCCCGGAAAGGCAGGAGATCAGGGCGGACACGCTCTCGTGTCCCGAGGGCGCCGGGTGCACGGTGGTCAGGTAAAGCTCCACCTGGAGAAGGAATCCCTGACACCCGGCCGCGGTCCCATCGTAGGCCCTCGGGAGCGAGAGTCGAACTCCTCTGGGTTCCGGAGCGGGAATGGGCTGAGTTGCCGATGGTGCGGGCAGGGAGGATGGCGGTGGAGGAGTCCCTCGGGTCTCCCAGCCTCGGATGGTGGTGATCACCTCCTGCAGTGCGGACCCCATCCGCAGGATCTGGTCATTCTGTTCGCGGACCCTGTCCTCCAACGTCGCCTGTGCTGCTGCGGCTCCTGCTGATTCCATCGAGTATGGTGTGTGATTCTGTCAGTGTAGCTGTAGGTGGGTGTGGTGGTGGAATCAGGCGCAGGACGCACAAAGTAAGTCCAAAATACTTTAGTTGTTTGCAAACAAAACACAGCACGAAAACAAATGCCCAGAGGCGAGAAACTCCGCACGCAGGCGAAATAAAGCGGGCGCACAAAATACGCGCGACAAAATACTCCAATACACAGAAATGGAGAGCAGCTCAACCGAGCAAACTGTATAATCAATAGCTAAACGCACGACAGTGAAAAACAATCACACACAACACTAGACAAACACAACGAGAACTTATAGGACACTAATTACACTAAACGATAACAGGTGTACAACAATCAGACAAAAGCAAACGAACATAGAAACATGCAACGGTGGCAGCTAGTATTCCGGAGACGACGAACGCCGAAGCCTGCCCGAGCAAGGAAGAGAGGCAGCCTCGGCCGAAACCGTGACAAGATTAGAGTAGAATAAGTGAAGATAGTAAAGTTAAGAAACTTCGAAGTAGGATTTGTGTTCTATGTTTTGTGTTAGTTTGTGTGTTTTGTTCAGTGTTACTGTTTGTCTGTGTTGGAAAGAATGGAGGGACAGCTGGTCTGTCTGCTGTTTGACTTAGAGAAAAGTTACTTGCGGGAGAGCTCCTCTCACCTTGAAATCGCACTAGTAAATGAGCTGCGCATGTGTGGGATTTTATGAGTTTAGAGTTGCGCGGAGCGAATGTGCCACTCCCCTGCCTGCACTGAGCTGCTGGGAGACGCAGACTTATAGCTGAAAAAAAGAAAGGGGGAGACTTTGGGTACACACAAATAAAATATTCTGTTTGTTAAGTGGCTGTTGCTTAACTATGAAACTATTTGATTGAGATCCATTGAATTTATAAATTAGAGCTATGTTGACGGATTAAGAAAAAAAAAATATGTTATTGCGCTATTTATAATATTCATGAGTTAAGCTGTTTGCTTATTTCTTAGCGCGAATATGAACATAGGTATGCATAAAAGACTGAATTATTGTCTGTTTCTTTTGTTCTCCTGTGATGTGAGAGACGAGAGGGAGGAGACAGAGAGAGAGGAAGTGCTGGCCAGTGCGTCACGCAACAGCGTGTGCTACCCCGGATCCAGTCCAATTAAGGCCAGTACTGTTCTATCCACAAACTTACTTTCCCTTACAGGATATAATAGACACATTGTGTATGCATAGAATATTTCATGTTGTGACCATTTGACAGGGACTTGGCAACAGACTGATCAATTGATGTAATTAAGAATTGCACATTAGGGTTTTTTGTTCATGAGTTGTTTTGATTAGAGTTGTGTTGGAAATCCAGCACTGAGATTATTCTGTAAAATTAAAGTCATTGGGTGCTTATTAAGCAATTGGTTTGTGGGTGCTGTAGTGTTGCTTGATTACAGGTCTTTCTTTTTGATTGCTCTGAAGTTGACTAGTTTCCTTTACTTTTCTTTATCGGATGTGGTAAGATTGCCACTAATCAATAATTTGGTAGAATTTCTTTTTTTTTAATAAGTTGGAGGGAATGATAAGCTACATAGCTTAAAGTATTTTATGATTTAAAAATAATTTAGTTTAAAATAATAATTCACAATAAAGGAATATAAAAGAGTTGTTAGAATGTGGAAAAAGGACATAAAAACTATGAAAGTAATTACTCCTGTTGATGTGGTACAAAATTGTAATCCTCTAGTTAATGGTATTGCAAGGTTATCTGGAAAATGGAACAAACGTTGGCCTGACATTGAACAACCATGGCCAGTGGAAGGGACTCTTAACCCAGAAGTAATTAAGATCATGCAAGTGCTTGTGTCGACGTATAAGGCAGATCAAAAGAAGGGGAAAAGCGTAAAGAAAAGAGACAAAGAGAGCTGGGTGTTCTTAAGTTGTTTGAAAATGAGGGACAAAAACTGATAAAAGATACAAAAGATAAAAGAGATGAAGGTATAGAGAAATGGCAAAAGAGGCGAAGGTAACAGAAAAACGAATGGCAGAAGTCAATACACCTTTCTCACATACGGATTCAGCAAAGAGGCCCCCACCTTACGAGGAAGAAGTAGAGTTTAAGGACGTCTATCTTCAGCTTCCAATGATCATTCAGGAGGGTGATTATTGCATCAGAGATGAAGATGAACGAATAATAGAGAGAGGACAAGCAGCAACGATGTCACGCTCGTCGGGAACAGAGGAGGACCAAGGCGCAGCGTTGCAGGCAAACATACTCTTTATTAGAGACACGATCAAAAACAACCAAACGAAAACGTGACAGTTCACGGTCTAACACAACAGACTAGAAACAAGATCCCACAAACTCTGTGGGGAAATAGGCTGCTAAAGTATGGTTCTCAATCAGAGACAACAAGCAACAGCTGAATCACGTTGCCTCTGATTGAGAACCACACTGGCCAACATAGAACAACAATACTAGAAAGTGAAACCTAGAACAAAACACATAGACTTTACACACCCTGGCTCAACATATTAGAGTCCCCAGAGCCAGGGCGTGACAGTACCCCCCCCTAAAGACGCGGACTCCGACCGCGCCCACCAAATACCACAGGGGAGGGACCGGGTGGGCACTCCGCTTAGGCGGCGGATCCGGCTCCGGGCCTGATCCCCGCTCCCTCTCCAACCCCCCAAAGTACCCCTGGTCCGGTCTGGCCCCGCTGGCCGGAGCTGGACTGCACACTGGTGGAGCGGATTGCTCTAGCTCCGGCGTGAAGCATCTGACCGGTGCCGGACCAGCCCCCGGTGGAACAGGCACGGGCCGTGCCGGACTGACGACGCACACCACTGGCTTGGTGTGGGGAGCAGGAGCGGGCCGAGCCGGGCTGACGAAACGCACCACTGGCTTGGTGCGGGGAGCAGGGGCGGGCCGGACCGGGCTGACGAAGCGCACCACTGACTTGGTGCGGGGAGCAGGAACGGGCCGTGCCGGGCTGACGAAGCGCACCACTGACTTGGTGCGGGAAGCAGGAACGGGCCGAGCCGGGCAGACGAAGCGCACCACTGACTTGGTGCGGGGAGCAGGAACGGGCCGAGCTGGGCTGACGAAGCGCACCACTGACTTGGCGCGGGGAGCAGGAACGGGCCGTGCCGGACTGACGAAACGCACCACTGACTTGGTGCGGGGAGCAGGAATGGGCCGGACTGGGCTGGCGACGCGCACCACAGGCTTGGTGCGGGGAGCAGGAACAGGCCGGGCCGAGCTGGCGACGCGCACCGTAGACTTGGTGCGAGTGGCAGGAACAGGCCGGACCGTACTGGGAACACACACCACTGGCCCTACGTGGGGATCAGGAACAGGCCGGACCGGACTGGCAACACACCCCAGTACCTCTCGCCGTGCCTTTACACCTTCCATCCCCTCTTCGACCAGTGGCCCCCGTAACCTGGCGGCCTCCTCTGCCAACCCGCTGGACCGCTCTGTCGCGGTCTCCTGCTGCCCCGTCGTCCACGGCATTAGCCCCCCCCTAAAAATTTTATAGGCTTCACTCCTACCCGTGGACCAGGTCTCCATGCTTTTCGCCAGCCTCTCGCCCTTCTGCTTCCACGTCAAGTCCCTCTCCTCCTCACATGGCTTGACCCAGTCGAGGAGGCGAAGGAGATCCGCTAGAGATCTCCCTGGCGATGGCTCCTGGACTTGCTGCTTGGTCCAGTCTTGGTGGGATCTTCTGTCACGCTCGTCGGGAACAGAGGAGGACCAAGGCGCAGCATTGCAGGCAAACATACTCTTTATTAGAGACACGATCAAAAACAACCAAACGAAAACGTGACAGTTCACGGTCTAACACAACAGACTAGAAACAAGATCCCACAAACTCTGTGGGGAAATAGGCTGCTAAAGTATGGTTCTCAATCAGAGACAACAAGCAACAGCTGAATCACGTTGCCTCTGATTGAGAACCACACTGGCCAACATAGAACAACAATACTAGAAAGTGAAACCTAGAACAAAACACATAGACTTTACACACCCTGGCTCAACATATTAGAGTCCCCAGAGCCAGGGCGTGACAAACGACCATAAAGATGAATCCGAACTCCAAAAGTAAGAAGAAAACGACATGTCTGGAAACTAAGGGTAGAGTGAGGTTCAGGAGGATGGAATTTGAAGATGGTGATGATGATCAGAGTGATTCAGAAGAGATCATGGGTGGATATGACCCTGTGATCAGACAGAGGTTGGCTAGAGCGGAAAGAAGGGGTGATGGAAGTTGGAAGAAGAAGGATACAAGAGATCCGAGCTCTGATGAAAGTGAAGATGGAGACAGCGATGAAGATTTGGAGATTAAAGGTGCTTCATGTTCAAGAGGATTTTATCCTACAATGACTAGCACAGAAGAAATAGAAAGAGATATGGATCGATGCATATCATGCTTGGATAAGGTGAATAATTTAGAAGAAGTAAGAGAATTGGAAGAACAACTCAAGAAGTTGAAGATACAGAAGAAAAAACTGCTGAAAAAGAATCCAAAAAATTGGAGAGGAAATACACTTTGCGGACAAGAAAAGGGAGCACAAGTAAGAAGATGATGCCAGTGATAATTCGAGGACAGAACCTGGAGTATAAGCCTTTACAGAATACTGATATGTCAGATATACTTGAGAAGCTGCCTACTCTTCAAGATGGAGCATATCCTTGGATTTCTAAGTTGGAAGAAATTACGGTGGGAACACAGTCTGCCATAGGAGACATTAAGATACTTTTGGCTAATCTCCTTGGGATTCCAGGTATGGAAGACATTTTTCAGAGAGCTGGACTTAATCGATATGTGGGGACTGCGGTGAATGATCCTGAGTTGTTAGCTGCAAGTAGAAATCGGCTGTGGAGAGCACTGAAAGATACGTTTCCAACAAATGTGCATCCTGACAACATTCTGATGGACCCACTAGGACAACAAGAAAATCCGAGAGCCTATGTGTCAAGAGTTCATCAAGTGTGGAGAAAAATTACCGGAAATGATCCAGATGTGAGTCAAATAGAGCAGTCAATTTTGCGAGCTAAACTGCAGATGGGGCTGCCCTCACCAGTAAGGAGCAAACTGGCAGAGGTGGTTGTACTTGGAAGCATGACAAAAGGTGTCTATACAGATCATATAGCCCATCAAGTGGATCTATACAGGAAAAAGGAACACAACCAGAAAGAACAGGACCAAGAAACTCTCAGAAAACTCAATCAAATACAACTGGTGGAGAATAAGAAGAAGGAGATGAAACAGGCTTTGGTTATGCAGAATCAGTGTTCACCAAATTAACAATCACTGCCACAGCTTCAACCGAACCAGGTCCAACCGCAATTGTACCAGCCACCACTAGTGGGACCAGTTGTTTCATATCCACAGCCAGTTTACGGACATACATAGAATTGGAGAGGAAGAGGACAAAAAGGCTTAGGAAGAGGAAGAGGAGGAAGATTTAATCCATACTTCCAGCAATCTTCAGAAGTATGTTATAATTGTGGACAGGTTGGTCACTTTGCCCGTGAGTGTAATGGGCCAGGAGGAAACACCAGAGGGAATTTCAGAGGAAGATACAGGGGCCAGTCAAGATCATTTGGAGGACCGGTGAACCCTTATAGGGGCCAGGAGCCAGGATTCTAGAGGTGCCCAGAAGATCCGAAAGGGGGGTGTCAGCTGGTAGCATCAGGACCGGATAAAGATCCAACAATTGAGGTGAAAGTAAACAACCGACCATTGGAAGTGATGGCGGTTAGCGGAGCTGCTTTCAACTGTGTTCGGCCTGAAGATGCTACACATCTCACTATGTCCAATCAACTGATTCGGACAAACAGATTTGAGGGAGTGAAACAGTTGATTCCTCTTACAGAACCAATTGAGCTCTGCTATAAAAATCAGAAAACTACAATACCCATACTGGTGTAGGAACATACACCTATTGCATTGTTGGGAAGAGATGCATTGTGTAGATTGAATTTTACAATAAAATGTACACCAGACGGCTGTCTGGTAGAAGTGCCAAAAGAAAAGGTTTACCAATTGTTGATGACGACAGAGATTGACTCTTCTTCAGTATTTTGGATTGGAAATCTCAGTGCAGATTTTTTGAAGCCGGCTAAGATATGGGAGAAATTCATTGTGGCAAACATGCCAGGTGCGAGGCTTCCGGAATATCCATTTCATTGTACGCTGAAGTATTTCAAGAATGCTGCCCAATCGAACTCAGAGGAATGGTTGAGTCATCAACCAAAGAAAGTTCAACTCAGCTCATGTTGCATAATTTTAGGACCACCAGGAGCAGCTATGAAGATAAACACAGACGATTATCTGGATAAAGAATTTGAGATTGAGAAGAGTGTGCCACATGTGACCTTGTTGGTTTCTGAAGACTATGAGCAGAAGCATATAGGAGAAATGATGACAGAAGCAGAGAAAGCTGTTTTGTACCGTTGAAATTGAATTTGGCGATTTGGAGGAGTGAAGATCAGCGATTTCTCAAAATTATGATTTCGGCTCAAGGACAAGGACAGCCACAAGCTGTACGGATGACACATGAATCTATTTGCAGTGTGAAGATGGATTCAGACTCTATGAAAGAGGAGATGTTGCAACAAGTTCCTGAAGGTTTGTGGTCTCAACACAGTGCCGATATTGGACTTGTGAAATCAGCCCAACCGGTGAAAGTTGAACTTCGACCAGGAGCCAGACCTGCTTGGAAGAATCAGTATCCATTGAAAGATGAAGAAATCCAAGGGATCGAACCACAAATTGAAGGACTTTCGAAAGCAGGTGTTTTGAAGACAATAAAAAATCCTCAGAGTAACTCACCTTTGTTGCCTTTGAAGAAACCCGATGAGACTTATCGTATGGTTCATGATTTGAGAGCAGTGGATGAAGTAGGGACCTTTGAGAGCTATGACTAAAGATACTGGGAGTGGTCAACTCCATAGCAATCTTTCCTGGACACATGAAGGCCTTGTGGCATTTGAAACGATCAAACAGAGGCTACAGGAGGCACCTGCACTCACACTACCAGACTACTCTAAGATTGTTTTTCTTGCTATTTCTTGCTATATGTGTCTACTTCTACTGGAGGTAAATATGCATGTGCAGTTCTTTGTCAGCCGACAGGTACAGGGACGAATCCTCAACCTATTTCCTACTACTCTACTGCCTATTCAGAAGTAGAACTAGGGCTACCACTGTGCTACAGAGCAATGGTGGGAGTATATTTAATGTCTGACAAGGCATCATCTGTTACGATGGGTTACCCAGTAACAATTCTTACCCATCATAGTCTCAGAAATCTTCTGAACTATGGAAAATATACATTGACTATGCCTAGGCTCTTAGAGCAGGAAGATGTCACCCTAGTGAGGTGTGATACGGTGAATCCAGCCGAGAATTTGCCAACTTCAGAGGATGGTGACCCACATGATTGTGTTCAAGAAGCAGAAAAATACTAGAGGCTTAGATCAGATTTGCAAGCCTTTCCATTACGTGAGGCAGACCTGGAGTATTGGACTGATGGGTCTTGTTATCGTGTGGGAGATAAATTGTGTGCTGGCTATGCAGTAGTTAAAGCCCAAGGAACTGGATATGTTGATGAAAAGGCTGAAGTAATACCACAGCCTGCGTCCGCACAACTTGCTGAACTTGTGGGGCTAACAGAAGCGTGTTTGTTAGCAGTATGGAAAGGTCGAGGGTTTAAGAAAACGGATGGTTCTCCGATACACTATCATGCACAAATAATGAAACTGTTGCATGCTATGATGAAGCCTAAAGAGATAGCGATAGCTAAGTGTGCAGCTCATAAAACAGATGTGTCAAAAGTCACACAAGGGAACAAAGTTGCTGATGAAGCTGCAAAAGCCGTCACAGGAGCGGACAAATTGGGCAAGGTTTTTCTGGTCACTCATGGAGTGGACTTGGAAGACAAAATTACGCTTAAGGATGTGATTTTGATGCAGGAAGCTGCTTCTACGATTGACAAACAGTTATGGCTAGACCGAGGTGCCGTCAAAGATGCTACGGGTCTTTGGAGAAACCATGAGGGGTTGATAGTAGCGCCTCTAGACCTATTAGGTCTGATGATTCAGGAAGCACATGGGTTAGCTAATGTTGCAAGGGGGGAGGTTAGGAGAAAGATCACAAAGGAGTATGGTTTTTGGGCACCATATTTGCTTGAACAGGTTGACTATGTCATAGGCAGGTGCACAATCTGTCTGAAAAATAATGTTCGCAGGGGTGTGACTGTTCTTCCTGGTCGCATTTCTACACCGATAGGTCCTATGCGTGAGTTGGTTATCGACTTTGTTGATATGATAAAACCAATTGAAGGGAAAATATATATGCTGGTGGTTGTAGATAGATTTTCACGATGGCCGGAGGCATGTCCGACTAAGCGAAAAGACGCTCAGTCAGTTGCCAAGTTCTTGTGTAAAGAAGTCATAAGCAGGTGGGGACTTCCTGATCGAATATCCTCAGATAATGGGAAAGAATTTGTGGATAAATCAGTGAAATTGATGTTGCAAAAATTGGGAATTAAGCAACGTCTTGGAGCAGTTTATCACCCACAAAGTCAAGGGATTTGTGAAAAAATGAATGGTGTTTTGAAAAATCGCATTGTCAAAAATTGCCAGCATACGGGTCTAAACTGGATAGCGGCGCTTCCTTTAGCATTAATGGTGTGTCGCTCAAGTGAGTTGCGTGATCTACGTATGACACCCCATGAACTGGTCACAGGAAGAAGGATGCCTACGCCTTGTTTGCGAACAAGCGGAAAGGGTCCAAGTTTGGCACTTTTGGAAGATGAAATGAGAGCGTATGTTACATATATGGCCAATTTTCATAAAAAGTTGTCCACATATGTTTCTGACAGGCAAAGAAAAGAAGAGGTGCAGGAGAAGCTCGATGAGCAAAAAAGGAGTACAGTGCAACCTGGGGACAAGGTGTTCGTGAAGGTATTTAGAAGGAAGTGGTATAACGAACGTCGTGAGGGACCATTTGAAGTTGTTCGTAGTACTGGAACGGCTGTCCAGGTTAAAGGGTCTCCAACGTGGTATCATTTGTCACATTGTGTTAAAGCGCCTAGAGAAGAGGTGCCATGCGCAGAGAGACAGGATGTTGAAGGCTCAAGAGAGCAGGATGAAGATAGGGAAGAACAGGCAGAAGGAGAGATGCATTACAATATCCAGGGTCAAAACCCAGAAGGAGAGATTGTCCATGCTGTGGACAACGTTGATGATCATGTGTACACTTCTGATGTTGCCAGAGATGACTCTGCAATGGATGGACAGGAAAGGAGATTTGGGGACATTGATTTTCAATGCGTCCCAGAAACAACAGGGCATATTTCAGTGGAATGTGAAACCGCAGATATCACCAAGGGCAAGTCTGTTACAGGAGAAGCTGGTGATTCGGTTAGACAAAGTAGCCCCAGACCAGTTAGGAAAAAAGTCAGACCAAAACGTTACGAAAACTAGGGTTGAAGTAACTCTAGGAAATTTTGAATATCTGATTGTGAGATAATTTTCACATTTCTTTGCATATTATTGTGATATTTAGTATTTTCTTATGAATCAAAGGGGGAAATGGAATGTGATTCATTTTATATATCATTTTATATATCATTTTTATATTATTTTTGATATTGATGTTTTAATCTTCATGTGTTGCTTTGCAAAAGATACTGGTTGGTGTTTTCTTTTCTTCCAGAAGCATATGGGGAATGTGTAGAGTGGGATTCAAATACTCAAACATGGACAATATGAATAATAATAATAATAATAATATGCCATTTAGCAGACGCTTTTATCCAAAGCGACTTACAGTCATGCGTGCATACATTTTTGTGAATGGACTGGAGAAAGTTGAACAAGGAAGGTGTGGAAATGTTCAGATTCCATCAGATTCCATCATCGACGTTGCATTGAAAGTCGACACTGCTGAGGAGCTACAGTGTAATGGACTACATTCCAGTGTCATATTCTTTCTGTATTCGTTTTTTGAAGAATTATGTTTTTTGTGGTTGGGTACATGTGGGGACCTCAGATGTTTTTGTTTTTTTCGTGGATGCTTAGGGATATTGGGTCTAGGCAGGGACAGAGTGAATCCACAGGAGGGTCCGATGGGTCGATCAGCCTGAATGTGTAGGGTTTTTTTATGGTATTTTGTTTTCTGAGGCTTTCATGTGTATTCGATTGCATCATAGCTTAAAATGCATTGATAAAGATTTATAAATTGATCTGGAGTACTTAGGTGGTCGCCTGGGGCAGAGGGGCTGTGAGAGAATTTTACTGTATTGATGGATATTTGGAAAGAAAGCTGCCAGACAGGTTTTTTGCTCTTACACTCCATAACAATTTGTTTACACTACATAAACTTGGTTTTATTGCTAAAGTTACACAAGGTGTGTCATAGTCCTATTCTTTTTGTTTTCGAGACTTAATTAGTCTCGAAGGGGGGAAATATGTAGTATCTGAAAAGTTTATAATTTTGGCTGAGGTTTGCAAATGGTGTGTTAGATGAACTTTACTCTGCTTTGCTCACTTTAACTCTACCCACATGTACATATCACTTTAACTCTACCCACATGTACATATTACCTCAACTACCTCAACTAGCCGGTGCCCCCGCACATTGACTCTGCATCGGTACCCCCCTGTATATATAGCCTCCCTACTGTTACTTTATTTTACTTTACTTTTTTACTTTTTTTTCTCAACACGTTTTTTGTTGTTGTTTTATTTTTACTTTTTTTGTTAAAAATAAATGCACTGTTGGTTAAGGGCTGTAAGTAAGCATTTCACTGTAATGTCTGCACCTGTTGTATTCGGCGCATGTGACCAATAAAATTTGATTTGATTTGATTTGCTGAAACATCTGGAAAGCATTACTATAGGGGCCCCCTGAAACAGAGGACACTTGGATATGTGGAGGCCAGGGATTGGTCTATCCAAAACACCCATCTTATGTTACATAGGATATATACCAGGTTTTTAACAAAGGACGGGGAGAATAATCATATTTGAGATTGGGTTAGTTGTTCTCCATATTCTGCAGAAATCTGTAAATTGATGCTGAAATCCTTGATGTAATAAAAGTTATAATCAAGTACAGTGTCAGCGGATTCCTTGTCAACACAGCATATCAGCATCGTTGTCTCGACACCACACTCCTTTGCAGCTTTAATTTTCTGGTGTTGTTGTGGCCAAGGAGCTTTCACAGATGGAACCAGGTTTCAGCTGCTGTGCAATGTTGATGTCCTTCCTCACAGAGATGTGAAAGCATCCCCCGGACTGGACCCAACCCGGAAAACATATATTTTTGAGAAGATCAGGGCTTTTGCAATTAAAATGCCATGGACATTACATGTCCTGCTCCAAAGGGCAGGACAGAAATATGCTCTCAGGCTAGGTTCCTTTGTTCATATCATAGCATGACCTTAACCAAAGTTACTCAAAGGATCTTATGATATAGGCCTAGGTATAGATATTGTTTTTAACAAAGCCTTTATGTGTTTGTGTGTTTTAAGTATTTCCTAATTTTAGGCTACTACCTTTAGCACTTGAAGTTAATCAAGTATTTTATTGTTGAAATATTTCCTTTGTTTTTTAAGCACTACCTCCCTGCTTTAGCACATGGCCACAGTCGCATGTGTTCCAATGTGAATTCTTTAAGAGATGGGTGGGTCTACGGCTTTAGAGGATGTGAACAATGCTAAATGGCTGTAAACAAAGAGCAGCATTGTAGCTGTTCACTGTGAATGGCTATCTTTATTATACAACAATAGGCAATTGAATACTGTAAATGGTTTGCCTAATGGGGTAACTTGGTGACATTATGTTCAGAGAATCAATTTTGGCGATTTGGTGAAAGTATTCCTTTTATAAATATGTTTCTCAAGGATTAATGTAGAGCAAGTGTGAAAATCACAGCAAAATGTTTGAATGCCTTTTTCTCCATGGGATTATAAATGTATCAACTTTTAAAGCAGCATTACTTCCTCATGTTTCCTCCAACTACAGTGTATGATTAGCCATTTTGAAGGTCTGAGTCTGTACTTTTAGCCAATGTAAAAAATACAATTTCAAATTTTGGAACATAAGATTGAAAAGAGATGGTGGGTCAAATGTTTCAATTTAGAGCCCTGGAGATGTGCCTTTTGTTAAGTTAAATGAGGAGAAAGGGAAACTGGAATAGGACTTAAAATAATTAATTATTAC
This sequence comes from Coregonus lavaretus, assembly GCF_964263955.1. NCBI lineage: Eukaryota > Metazoa > Chordata > Actinopteri > Salmoniformes > Salmonidae > Coregonus > Coregonus lavaretus. Next base: position 375,814 of record NC_140003.1, read on the forward strand.
AGAATAACTAATCAGATGATGAGATAATAGGTTTTATGACACATAAAAATGTTGTTACAAAGTGTACTGTGTATAGTATTAAATGTAACCCTGCCTTACAGAATGAATAATTGCAGAAGAGCACTGTAATCAGATGAACAAATGATAGGTTTTATGACATAAAATGTAAATACTTTTCTACATTTAAAACTGTCTGCCTTGAAATTCATACAGTTGAAGTCGGAAGTTTACATACAACTTAGCCAAATTCATTTAAACTCAGTTTTTCACAATTCCTGACATTTAATCCTAGGAAAAATTCACTGTCTTAGGTCAGTTAGGATCACACCTTTATTTTAAGAATGTGAAATGTCAGAATAATTGTAGAGAGAATTATTTATTTCAGCTAATATTTCTTTCATCACATTCTTAGTAGGTCAGAAGTTTACATACACTCAATTAGTATTTGGTAGCATTGCCTTTAAATTGTTTAACTTGGGTCAAATGTTTCGGGTAGTCTTCTACAAGCTTCCCACAATAAGTTGGGTGAATTTTGGCCCATTCTTCATGACAGAGCTGTTGTAACTGAGTCAGGTTTGTAGGCCTCCTTGCTCGCACACACTTTTTCAGTTCTGCCCACAAATGTTCTATAGGATTGAGGTCAGGGCTATCTGATGGACACTCCAGTACCTTGACTTTGTTGTCCTTAAGCCATTTTGCCACAACTTTGGAAGTATGGTTGGGGTCATTGTCCATTTGGAAGACCCATTTGCGACCAAGCTTTAACTTCCTGACTGATGTCTTGAAATGTTGCTTCAATATATCCACATAATTTTCCTTCCTCATGATGCCATCTATTTTGTGAAGTGCACCAGTCCCTTCTGCAGCAAAGCACCCCCACAGCATGATGCTGCCACCCCCGTGCTTCACGGTTGGGATGGTGCTCTTCCGCTTACAAGCCTTCCCCTTTTTCCTCCAAACATAACGATGGTAATTATGACCAGAGGACATTTCTCCAAAAAGTACGATCTTTGTCCCCATGTGCAGTTGCAAACCGTAGTCTGGCTTTTTTATGGCGGTTTTGGAGCAGTGGCTTCTTCCTTGCTGAGCGGCCTTTCAGGTTATGTCGATATAGGACTCGTTTTACTGTGGTATAGATACTTTTGTACCTGTTTCCTCCAGCATCTTCACAAGGTCCTTTGCTGTTGTTCTGGGATTTATTTGTACTTTTCGCACCAAAGTACGTTCATCTCTAGGAGACAGAACGCGTCTCCTTCCTGAGCGGTATGACGGCTGCGTGGTCCCATGTTGTTTCTACTTGCGTACTATTGTTTGTACAGATGAACGTGGTACCTCCAGGTGTTTGGAAATTGCTCCCAAGGATGAACCAGACTTGTGGAGGGCTACACATTTTTTTTCTGAGGTCTTGGCTGATTTATTTTGATTTTCACATGATGTCAAGCAAAGAGGCACTGAGTTTGAAGATAGGCCTTGAAATACATCCACAAATACACCTCCAACTCTCAAATGATGTCAATTAGCCTATCAGAAGCTTCTAAAGCCATGACATCATTTTCTGGAATTTTCCAAGGTGTATAAAAGGAACAGTCAACTTAGTGTATGTAAACTTCTGACCCACTGGAATTGTGATGCAGTGAATTATAAATGAAATAATCTGTCTGTAAACAATTGTTGGAAAAATTACTTTTGTCATGCACAAAGTAGATGTGCTAACCGACTTGCCAAAACTATAGTTTGTTAACAAGAAATGTGTGGAGTGGTTGAAAAACAAGTTTTAATGACTCCAACCTAAGTGTATGTAAACTTCAGACTTCAACTGTATTGAAAGACATTGTAACCATTCTTTGCATAACACTCACCCCTGCTATAGTAGTTCACTAAAATACAGAGTATGTTGTCCATTGAAGTTGTTGTCTCTGGCTCTTTTGATATCAGATTCAGAATGAGTAATAACAAAGTTTGTGGTAGTTTGAAAGGATTTGATCCACCTTAGACCAGGAGTGTTTCCAATTCACATGACCCGACAAGAAAAGAAAAACAGCCCTAAAGTCATAGCACAGATGAGAAGGGTAAGCTGTCTATAATAATGATATTTTGTCATAGCCTACAAATAGGACCCAGAGTTTTACCTGACCAGGCCATGAAATCAGAAAAAACTCCAGGCCCCAGAAAGGACAAGTACAAATTTTGTTTCACCACTTTTTAACCTCTGGTGCCACCTCTGAAAATAGCCCCATAACATCAAAGATCCACCACAATATTTTACCGTAGGTTCTGTATATGCTTCTGTTTTTCCAACGTGAAACCCAAAAATGGGGTGTGTGGCCAAAGAGCTTTCTTTTCATGTCATCTGACCATAGCAGTTTGATAAACGGCATTGGCACTTGGATTGGAACCGGCGCTATGCTCAAATGCCATGAAAATAGAGCTCTTTGGCAGCGCAATAGAGCTCTTTGGCAACGGTGAGGAATGGTCTAAGATCCCTCCGAACGTGTTCTCCAATCTCATAAAACATTTTTAGAAAATGGCTTAGTGTCGTTATCCTCGCAGGGGGAGGGTGCAAGAGTATTGAAAACAGTGGTGTGATTTAATTTGCATTACTTGTTAAACAGAATATATCTCTGAGCAATTGTATTAGTATAAAATAATATAATTTCCCAAAAATGTTTTGCATACAATATAGCTCAGTATTTATTTATCATTTATTTTATACAGTCTTTTTTGCTCACTCTTTATCAAGGGTGCCAATAATTATGGACCTGACTGTATGTTACAGTTTATTTCACATCCTATGTTATTGTGTCACTATGAGCCTTGCCAAGCCTGATCTTACGCTTTGGGGCTGGTCACTTTGACTTCTGTTGTCTCGCTCACTTTTGGCTTTGAAGGTGGCGTCCTATTTAAAAAGATCTTAAGTTAATGTTACCATTGCGGTCACATTACTGTTACATTGTTACTGTTACTGTTGCATTGTTACTGTTACTGTTACATTTATTTAACCTTTATTTTGACAGGGAGTCAATGCTAAGACAAAGGACTATTTTCCAGATGAGCCCTGTATAGCACAACAATACACATCAAAATACAATAAACACATTCAACTACACATTCATATACACATAAAAATACACGTTATTATACACAAAAATACACAAAATCTAAACACAATCATAAAAAACAGACACATTCTTCAGTAAAAAGGTCTCCTAACAACCGTCTGAAATGCCCTAGAGCGGGGTTCTTCAATTCCGGTCCTGGAGGGCCGAGACACCTCTGTTTTTCATCCTCTCCTTCTAATCAGAGGCTAATTCTGACCTGGGACACCAGGTGAGTGCAATTAACTACCAGGTAGAAATAAAAAACAGAAGTATTTCGGCCCTCCAGGACCGGAATTGAAGAACCCTGCCCTAGAGGCACCAATTCCTCCAATTTAAAAGTCCATTGTAAGGTGCAAAAAAACTAAAAGCAGATCTACCCAACTCAATGGAGATCGAATGGATCTCCAGAGTTAGCCATCCTTGATCCCGGGTCCAGTAGCCGGTACATCTATAGGTTAACAATGAGGTAAGGTATGTCGGAAGTTTATGCAAGAGGGCTTTACAACCACTTTTACAACCATTTACTACGGCTATGTTACAGTATGTTTGCAAATTCTAGATTATTATGTCACTATGAGCCGTGGCAAGCCTAATGTTACGCTTTAGGGGTAGTCACTTTGACTTCTGTGGTCTCGCTCACTTTTGTCTTTGATGGTGGTGTCCTCTGAAAATAGATGTTACCGTTACCGTGACAGTTTCGTGACAGTTACTGTTACTGTTTACGATTACTGTTATTTTTTAATGTAATCGTTACTTTATCGTTACCGTTACTGTTATTGTTACAGTTACCGTTACTCTGTTACAGAACAGTTCATCTCTTGTAGACATATGCACGTAACATAAATGGTAGTAGCATCTGTCAACAGCCTGTGTGATGTGATGACTAACAAGGAACTTTGTTCCGGTACGCAGATTTTTTGGACAAATCACGATTTCGCAGGTGCTCAGTCTTTTACGTTTCAGAAGAGGGGTAGAGACAGGGCCGGTTCCAGGCATAAGCGACATAAACGGTCACTTAGCCCCCCCCTCCCCCAAAAATATACATATTCTATTGAGAGTAAAAATAGTACAATAAACCAGGTGCAATTTCTAAATGTGGTTGTGCATTAGCAGTCAGTCACAGACAGTCACTCAATTAGCCATGTCAGCTAACAATTTTTAGGTTGGTAGTTAGTCTAGCCAGCTATCTAAACTTGTAGTAATCATGGCCAAACACTGACCAGGCACGCAGGGCACGTGCCCAGCGGCCCTGACCTCCAGGGGGCCCCCATTGATTTGGTTAGTCATTCTCACTCAGACACAGTATCATATTAACATGGCATAAGTCATTACAAAATGTGAAGAATTGCAGGAAATGTGCTTTAAAACTCAAAAAAAATCTCTCCACCCAATGGCAAAATAGGGAGAAGTCTGTCCATAATAAAGCTCTGCTTTGCCTTTTTATTACAGCTAACAACAAGGCAGGTCCTATTTTATAATTTATAACTGACTTTTTCCGACATAACATAGGTACAGCAAATCCCCTTATTGTATGGGACACCTTTAAATGTGCCTTTAGAGGCCATGCAATTCAGTACTCATCTCGAAAACAAAAGCAATTTAGGTCAAAAGAGTTTATACTAACAAAGGAAATAGAAAGTCTAACTGAACAGATAGATGGCAATAAAAACTGTAACACAGAGGCTCAGAATAAATGAGAGGAAAAACTAAAAGAAATGGAGAAACTTATTCAAGAAAGATCAAGTGTAATATATTATATCAAATAAATCAAACTGGATGGAATATGGGGGAAAATGCACCAAATTATTTTTTAATCTTCAAAATAGGAATGCTTCCAAAAAATAATTTAATGAAACTGGTTACAATTGACGGAGTAATCCATGATTCACCAAATTATATTTTGAAGGAGGAAACAAAGTACTTTAAGCATATGTTTTTGTTTCAGTCGCCTCCATCTCCTCTAACTGAAGCTAATTGTAGAGATGTTTTTTCTATTGATAATGTAAAATTAACAGCCATACAGAAAGACTCATGTGGAGGTGAAATTACAGAGGAGGAACTTCTGGATGCAATTAAACTTTAACTCAGAGAAAACTCCAGTGTTGGATGGCATACCAGTCGAGGTATACCAAACCTTTTTTGATATACTAAGAAGACCGTTATTAGCATGTTTTAACCACTCCTATGTAAATGGTAGATTATCTGACACTCTAGAAGAAGGTCTGATCTCATTATTACTGAAACGGGATACAAGTGGAAAATATAAAGATCCAGTCCATTCAAAAAATTGGAGGCCCCTTACACTTCAGTGTTGTGATGCAAAGATTCTAGCAAAATGCATAGAATTAAAAAGGTATTGTTGGATATTATTCATTCTAATCAGACATGGAAGATACATTGGAGATAATATAAGGCAAGTATTGGAAACAATAGAACACTATGGAAAATCTGGGAAACCAGGCCTGCTATTCATAGCAGACTTTGAAAAGGCATTTGATAAAGTACGACTGGGGTTTATATATAAATGCCTGGAGCATTTCAATTTTGGAAAATCTCTTATAAAATTGGTCAAAATCATGTATAGTAACCCTAGGTGTAAAATAGTAAATAATGGCTATTTCTCAGAAAGTTGTAAACTGTCAAGAGGAGTGAAACAAGGTTGCCCACTATCGACATATATATTTATTGTGGCCATCGAGATGTTAGCTATTAAAATCTGATCCAACAATAATATCAGGGGATTAGAAATCCAGGGCTTAAAAACAAAGGTGTCATTGAACGCTGAGGATTCATGTTTTCTTTTAAATCCACAACTAGAATCCCTCCACAGCCTCATAGAGGATCTAGATACATTTTCTAACCTCTCTGGATTACAACCAAATTATGACAAATGTACTATATTACGTATTGGATCACTAAAAAATTAAAATGTTACATTACCATGTAGTTTACCAATAAAATGGTCTGATGGTGATGTGGATATAATCGGAATACATATTCCAAAGGAAATAAATGATCTCACTACAATAAAATTTTAATCCGAACTGGTTCTCTAGCAAATTAGTAAGATTGTCTCACCCAATGTTCAAGAATAGCCTTTTTCCCTTTATTCAGATTACAACCACTCACTTTAAGTTATTTGAAAAGGAGATCATCTCCCAAATATCACTATTTCTAAAACAAGCCATAGAAAGTTGGTTGCAATTTCAATGTAATCCTCCAGAAATGACAGAACAAATAATGCAACAAATATTGTGGTTAAACTCAAATATACTAACTGACAAAAAACCTTTATTTTGACAAAATGTTTTAAAAAAAGGTATATTCTTTGTAAATGATATCATCGGTAGGACTGGTGGAGTTATGCCTCACATGCAGCTAACAAAAACATATGGAAATGTCTGCTCTACCCAAAATTACAACCAAATAATTGCAGCCTTACCGCAAAAATGGAAGAGGAAAGTGGAAGGGGGAGAAAGTAAGGAACTTGTCTGTCGGCCTTGCATTAAAGAACATAATTGGTTAAGGAAAACTGTGATAAATAAAAAAGTATATCAGTTTCATTTAAGGACCAAAGGATTGTCAGCCGTCCCATATAGATTGCAAAATATTTGGGAAGAGATTTTTGAAGTACCGTTCCCATGGCATAGTGTTAATGAACTGATACGCAAAACGACACCGGATTCAAAACTTTGAATCTTTCAATTGAAATTATTATATAAAATTGTTGCTACCAATATAATGTTATTTATATGGGGGATACAATCTTCCCAGCTCTGCAGATTTTGCTGCGAAGAGACAGAATCATTAGATCATTTGTTTTGGTACTGTCCATTTGTAGCTTGTTTTTGGACACAGGTCCAGGAATGGATAAATGATTGCAATATTTAGCTATTGAGCTAACCTTACATATAGCATTACTGGGTGATCTGAAAAGTCATAGTCAATCGATCAATAACATAATAATACTTTTAGCAAAAATGATTATTTTCAATTCACAATCTGTAGAAACAATGAGAATAGAAAGGTTCAGAACTTTTGTAAGACATCACAGTACAGTTGAAATATATATGGCAAATAGAAATCCTATATGGATGGTGTTAAAAGATAGATGGGAGGTGTTGAATGGAATTGAATGATGGGACTAATAACAACTAACAACAAATAATAACAAGATAACTAATAATGTAAGCATACTGTGTCCATAATAAGTATATACAGTGGGGAGAACAAGTATTTGATACACTGCTGATTTTGCAGGTTTTCCTACTTTCAAAGCATGTAGAGGTCTGTCATTTTTATCATAGGTACACTTCAACTGTGAGAGACTGAATCTAAAACAAAAATCCAGAAAATCATATTGTATGATTTTTAAGTAATTAATTTGTATTTTATTGCATGACATAAGTATTTGATCACCTACCAACCAGTAAGAATTCCGGCTCTCACAGACCTGTTAGTTTTTCTTTAAGAAGCCCTCCTGTTCTCCACTCATTGCCTGTATTAACTGCACCTGTTTGAACTCCTTACCTGTATAAAAGACACCTGTCCACACACTCAATCAAACAGACTCCAACCTCTCCACAATGGCTAAGACCAGAGAGCTGTGTAAGGACATCAGGGATAAAATTGTAGACCTGCACAAGGCTGGGATTGGCTACAGGACAATAGGCAAGCAGCTTGGTGAGAAGGCAACAACTGTTGGAGTAATTATTAGAAAATGGAAGAAGTTCAAGATGACGGTCAGTCACCCTCGGTCTGGGGCTCCATGCAAGATCTCACCTCGTGGGGCATCAATGATCATGAGGAAGGTGAGGGATCAGCCCAGAACTACACGGCAGGACCTGGTCAATGACCTGAAGAGAGCTGGGACTACAGTCTCAAAGAAAACCTTTAGTAACACACTACGCCGTCATGGATTAAAATCCTGCAGCGCACGCAAGGTCCCCCTGCTCAAGCCAGCGCATGTCCAGGCCCGTCTGAAGTTTGCCAATGACCATCTGGATGATCCAGAAGAGGAATGGGAGAAGGTCATGTGGTCTGATGAGACAAAAATAGAGGTTTTTGGTCTAAACTCCACTCGCCGTGTTTGGAGGAAGAAGATGGATTAGTACAACCACAAGAACACCATCCCAACCGTGAAGCATGGAGGTGGAAACATTATTCTTGGGGATGCTTTCTGCAAAGGGGACAGGACGACTGCACCGTATTGAGGGGAGGATGGATGGGGCCATGTATCACGAGATCTTGGCCAACAACCTCCTTCCCTCAGTAAGAGCATTGAATATGGGTCGTGGCTGGGTCTTCCAGCATGACAAAGACCCGAAACACACTGCCAGGGCAACTAAGGAGTAGCTCCGTAAGAAGCATCTCAAGGTCCTGGAGTGGCCTAGCCAGTCTCCAGACCTGAACCCAATAGAAAATATTTGGAGGGAGCTGAAAGTCCGTATTGCCCAGCGACAGCCCCGAAACCTGAAGGATCTGGAGAAGGTCTGTTTGGAGGAGTGGGCCAAAATCCCTGCTGCAGTGTGTGCAAACCTGGTCAAGACCGACAGGAAATGTATGATCTCTGTAATTGCAAACAAAGGTTTCTGTACCAAATATTATATTCTGCTTTTCTGATGTATCAAATACTTATGTCATGCAATAAAATGCAAATGAATTACTTAAAAATCATACAATATGATTTTCTGGCTCAAAGTGGAGGAGAGATTGACTTCATAACTACTTGTTTTTGTAAGAAGTGTTGACATGCTGAATGCACCGAGGTGTCTGTTTAAAGAACTAGCACACAGTTCGGACACCCATGCATACCCCACAAGACAAGCCACCAAAGGTCTCTTCACAATCCCCAAGTCAAGAACAGACAATGGGAGGCGTACAGTACTACATAGAGCCATGGCTACATGGAACACTACTCCACATCAGGAAACTGATACAAGCAGTGGAATCAGATAAAAAAACAGATAAAAATACACCTTATGGAACAGCGGGACTGTGAATAGACACACACACAGGCACAGATACACATACACATGATAAGACATGCACTCTACACACACGTACACATGGATTTTGTATTGTAGATATGTGGTAGTAGAGTAGTGGCCTGAGGGAACACTCTTAATGTGTTGTGAAAAGTGTTATGAAATGTAATGTCATGTAATATCTTCAATTGTGTGTAACTGCCTTAATGTTGCTGGACCCCAGGAAGAGTAGCTGCTGCCTTGGCAGCAGTTAATGGGGATCCTTAATAAATGCAAATACAAATACAAAAATTAATAGAATTGCATGAAATCTTATGAAAATGCAACATTTTCTCTCCACCCCATGGCAAAATGTGTAGAATTGCTGAACATGCCCAGTGCAGTCGAAAACATGGTTTTCCTGTGTTTTATATATAGTTCCACATTATGAGATTGGAATAATACTGTGAAATTGTGAAAATTATGATAATGCCCTTTTAGTGTAAGAGCTGTTTGAAAAGACCACCTGAAATTTCAGCTTGTTTTGGTGGGATGGAGTTTTGGCCTGCCTGGTGACATGACCAGGCGGTAAATTAGTTAATTGACCAATAAGAAAGAGATTTCCAAACCTCTCTGCCAATAACATGTAGTTTTCCGTTTTCCCCTCCCCACTCAGACCACCCTGTCTCTTGCTGGTCATTATCAGTCCTCTTACCGGGACTCTGGGACAGTTGTACCTATATATTTAAACCGGCACCTCTATCTGAGACCACCACATGGTGCCACTCTTTTTCAACTGGTCTGAGCCATCGCACGCCTTTCAGGAACCACACCACCAGAGGATGAGACCCCGAGATATAGCCTTCAATCCTTACATGACACACCGAGATGGCTGCCATATAAACCTTCAATGTGGAAAAAGAAAGGCCCTGCTCAAAAAGCTCTTGCAAGAACATCAAAATGTCCACCAAAGAGCTCTAAAAAGGAGAAACTCCTTTGACCTGACACCAACCCTCAACCCTTTCGTAGAGGGCACACGTGCCGTCATAATCACGTGGGTAAACCGCTAGCAATCAAATTCAACCTTTCAGGGGCCAAACCCACAGATCCCATATCTGCGGTCGTGGTGCCAAATTCTCCCGTGCACCTGGGACAATAGATCCTGACGGAACCCTCCACGGAACCCTCCAAGGATCCCCACCGAACAGGCGGATGATCTCCTTGAACCAGGGTTTTTGGGCCAACGGGGAGCAAACCAGAATCAACAACATACCCTCCTGACGGACCCTCTCCATGGTGGCCTGAATCAGGTCCACCAGAGGAAACGCATAGAGCAGGGTTCGAGGCCACTGATACGCCTAAGCATCCGTTCCCAACAGAGCACCTATTGGACCTTACGAACACATGCTGGCCCTCCAACATCGGAAGAAAATGCCTCAGCGCCAGCAAAACAGTCAGTAGCTCTAGGTAATTGATATGCAGCGCCGTTTGCGTTGTTGACCAAATCCCTCTTTCCGAGTAGCCCACACACAGCGCTCCCCATTCCAGTAAGGATAAGTCTGTCGTGATCACCCTGCAGGACAATACACAGCCCATGAGAACCCCCTGCAACAGCAGTCGCTATCATAGAGGAACTGTACCAGACAGAGTCGGAATGCGACCCTACTCTGTTGGGACAAAAACATATGATTCAGAACAGAGTCCAGAATGAGATCCAGAAACTGAACGCGCTGAGCCGGAGTCAAACAACTGCCCAGAGACTGAATATGGGAAACCAGCGTGGCAGTGTGGAGCTCCACCTGTTTCCTCGACATCCTCTTAGAAGCCAGCAGGGAAAATAAAATACCTACGGGGGCAAAAAATAAGTGTGTGTGTCTGTGTGCGTCCATGTATCTGTGGGAAGCAGCAGCAGGAACATGAGTGTATGATCAATGAGCCTGTCTGGTTCCTCTGACAACGCAGGTAAACATATCCTCCCTGCAATCCCTCTCAGGCCTATCACAAGCCTCTCATATATAGCTTAATGATTATTTAGGCCATTTAGATTGTTTTTTTACTATTAAGATCACTTCATTTGTCGATAAGGTCTAACCAAATTTGGACTTTATCCAAACCCCTCCGACAGACACCAGACACGTACAGGTTGGAGAGTTTAGAGCAGAGGGCTGCCACACTGGGCACGCGTGGAGCAGCACAACAGCAGGCAATGGCATCTAGGATTTTGATACCAACAACCCTCCAGTTGCCAGTTCACTTCCCGCCAGGTTTTTCCCATTAGACTCAGGATTCAAACTGGCAACCCTCGAGTTCCTGGATCACCTCTCTAACCGCTAGGCTACCTGCTGTCCCTATTTTAAGAGGGTGTAGTTTTACCCTTTTCTTGAGCTCAAGACCCGATCGGTGAAGCTCTCAGAGTTGGTGGTGGGCAATTTCACAACTGGGTATCTGTAAACAGAACCAATAATGTTTGTGCCTGTTACAGTGCCTTCAGAAAATATTCACACCCCTTGACTGTTTTCACATTTTGTTATGATACAGCCTGAATTTTAAATTGATTAAATTGAGATTTTGTGTCACTGGCCTACACCCAATACCCCATAATGTCAAAGCGGAATTATGTTTTTAGAAATGTTTACAAATTAATTTAAAATGAAAAGCTGAAATGTCTTGAGTCAATAGGTATTCAACCCCTACTAGGGAGTTTTTTATGATAACAATTAACGGAATAGAGCTAAGCACAGGCAAAATCCTAGAGGAAAACCTGGTTCTGTCTGCTTTCCAACATACACTGGGAGACTATTTCACCTTTCAGCAGGACAATAACCTAAAAGGCCAAATATACACTGGAGTTGCTTACCAAGATGACATTGAATGTTCCAGAGTGGCCTAGTTACAGTTTTGACTTAAATCGGCATGAAAATGTATGGCAGGACTTGAAAATGGCTGTCTAGCAATGATCAACAACCAACTTGACAGAGCTTAAAGAATTTCATTAAGAATAATGTGCAATATTGTGCAATCCAGGTGTGCAAAGCTCTTAAGAAACTTACCCAGAAAGACTCACATCTGTAATCGTTGCCAAAGGTTATTCTAACATGTGGGGCAACTACGGTGGAGAGTCCAAACCAGGTCTCCACTATGCACATTCCTCCCGAATATGCCGATTTGGCTCTCGCCTTCTGTAAATAGAAGGCGACTCAATTACCACCCCATCGACAAGGGGATTGTGCAATAAATCTCCGGGAGGGCGCTGCACTTCCTCGGAGTCACGTGTATCCTCTGTCACAGGAAGAGACGGCGGCTATGGAAACATATGTCTCCGAATCTCTGGGACATGGATACATTTGGCTTCCCCTGCCTCCTCGAGTTTCTTTTTTGTGAAGAAGAAGGATGAAGGTTTACGCCCGTGCATTGACTATCGAGGTCTCAATCAGATAACGGTGAAGTACAGTTATCCACTACCTCTCATTGCTAGTATGACGGAGTCATTGCACGGGGCGCACTTCTTCACCAAATTGGATCTCAGGAGCGCGTACAACCTGGTGCGTATCCGGGAAGGGGATGAGTGGAAGACGGCATTTAGTACCACCTCTGGGCACTATGAGTACCTCGTCATGCCGTATGGGTTGATGAATGCTCTCTCAGTCTTCCAATCCTTTGTCGATGAGATTTTCAGGGACCTGCACGGACAGGGTGTAGTGGTGTATATAGATGATATTCTCATATACTCCGCTACACGAGCCGAGCATGTGTCCCCGGTGCGCAAGGTGCTTGGTCGACTGTTGGAACATGTCTGTTCTTTCAACAGTCCGTCTCCTTCTTAGGCTACCGCCTGTCCGCGTCAGGGGTGGAGATGGAAAATGACCGCATTTCAGCCGTGCGTAATTGGCCGACTCCAACCACGGTTAAGGAGGTGCAGCGATTCTTAGGTTTTGCCAACTACTACCGGAGGTTTATCCGGGGCTTTGGTCAAGTATTGGCTCCCATTACCTCCTTGCTGAAGGGGGGACCGGTGCGCCTGCAGTGGTCAGCTGAGGCGGACAGGGCTTTTGGTCACCTGAAGGCACTGTTCACCTCGGCTCCCGTGCTGGCTCATCCGGATCCCTCCTTGGCATTCATAGTTGAGGTGGACGCGTCCGAGGCTGGGATAGGAGCTGTACTGTCTCAGCGCTCGGGTACGCCACCAAAGCTCCGCCCCTGTGTTTTCTTTTCGAAGAAGCTCAGTCCGGCGGAGCGTAACTATGATGTGGGGGACCGGGAGCTGTTAACTGTTGTTAAGGCTCTGAAGGCGTGGAGGCATTGGCTTGAGGGGGCAAAACACCCTTTCCTCATTTGGACTGACCACCGCAATCTGGAGTACATCCGAGCGGCGAGGAGACTGAACCCTCGCCAGGCAAGGTGGGCCATGTTTTTCACAAGTTTTGTTTTCACCCTCTCGTACAGACCAGGTTCCCAGAATGCTAAGGCAGACGCTCTGTCCCGGCTCTATGACACAGAGGACTGGTCCAGGGAGCCAACTCCCATACTTCCCGGCTTCTTGTCTGGTGGCACCGGTGGTATGGGAGGTTGACGCGGACATCGAGCGGGCGTTACGCACGGAGCCCACTCCCCCCCAGTGTCCAGTGGGTTGTGTGTACGTTCCGTCTGATGTTCGCGATCGATTGATTTATTGGGCTCATACGTCACCCTCTTCTGGTCATCCTGGCATCGGTCGGACAGTGCGCTGTCTTAGTGGGAAGTACTGGTGGCCTACTTTAGCTAAGGACGTGAGGGTTTATGTTTCCTCCTGCTCGGTGTGTGCCCAGTGCAAGGCACCTAGACACCTGCCCAGAGGGAAATTACAACCCATACCCGTTCCACAATGGCCTTGGTCACACCTATCGGTGGATTTCGTTACGGACCTCCCCACGTCACAAGGGAATACCACGATCTTAGTCGTTGTGGATCGGTTTTCTAAGTCCTGCCATCTCATTCCTTTGACCGGTCTCCCTACGGCCCTACAGACTGCGGAGGCCCTGTTTACTCACGTCTTCCGGCACAACGGGGTACCTGAGGATATAGTGTCTGATCGGGGTCCCCAGTTCACATCAAGGGTCTGGAGGGCGTTCATGGACCATCTGGGGGTCTCGTTTCACCCCGAGAGTAATGGGCAGGTGGAGAGAATAAACCAGGATGTGGGTAGGTTTCTGAGGTCCTATTGCCATGACCGGCCGGGGGATTGGTCGGAATACATCCCCTGGGCAGAGATGGCCCAAAACTCCCTCCGCCACTCCTCTACTAACATGTCTCCATTTCAGTATGTACTAGGTTATTAGCCGGTCCTGGCACCATGGCATCAGAGCTAGATCGAGGCACCTGCGGTGGATGAATGGTTTCGGCGCCTGGAGAAAACCTGGAACCCTGCCCATGTACGCCTGCAACGGGCTATCAGGCGAGCGCCGACTGCCACCGCAGTGAGGCCACGGTGTATGCACCGGGGGACTGGGTCTGCCCCTTCGCCTGCCCTGCCGGAAGCTGGGTCGGCGGTTTGTGGGGCCATTTAAAGTCCTGAGGAGATTGAACAAGGTTTGTTATAGGTTACAGCTCCCTCCTGATTACCGTATTAACCCTCGTTCCATGTGTCTCTCCTCAGGCCTGTGGTAGCTGGTCCGCTCCAGGAGTCTGAGGTGCGGAAGGTCCCTCCACCCCCACTGGACATCGAGAGGGCACCGACGTACTCGGTCCGTTCCATCCTGGATTCGAGGCGTCGGGTGGGGGGCCTGCAGTTTCTCGTGGAGTGGGAGGGGTACGGTCAGGAGGAACGGTGCTGGGTTCCTAGGAGGGACATCCGCGATCCCTCCCTGTTGAGGGATTTCCACCGTCATCATCCGACTCGCCCTGCTCCACGTCCTCCTGGCCGTCCCCGAGGCCGGTGTCGGCGCACGGCTGTAGCCACGCGTCAAGGGTGGGGGGGTACTGTCACGAATTCAGCCGAGGCTGCTCCTCCTCCTTGCTCGTGCAGGCTTCGGTGTTCGTCGTCACCGGAGTACTAGCTGCTACCGATCTATGTTTCTGTGTTCTACTTGTGTTGTCTATATTGCACACACCTGGTTCCAATTACGATAATTTGTTTCCCTATTTTACCCTCTGGTTCCCGCATGGTGTTGTGCGTGATTGTTCGTTGTTTTGTTGTCATTGACATGTGAGTCGGTATTTTCTTCCCTGCGTGGAAGATATGTTTATTTACTTTTGACAAGTAAAGTACGTTGTTGACTAAGTTCTGTGTCCTGCGCCTGACTCCGTCCTACCGCTACACACTGACGCATGACACATGTATTGACTCAAGGGTGTGGATACTTATGTAAATGAGATATTTCATTTTCAATAAATTAGCAACATTTTCTATAAACATGTTAACACAACAAAATGTAGAATACGTCAAGGGGTATGAATACTTTCTGAGTGTAAAAAACATTAAGGGCACCTTCCTAATATTGAGTTTCATCTCCCCCTTTTGCCCTCAGAACAGCCTCAATTCATCGGGGCATGGGCTCTACAATGTGTCGAAAGCGTTCCACAGGGATGCTAGCCCATGCTTCCCACAGTTGTGTCAAGTTGGCTGGATGTCCTTTGGGTGGTGGACCATGCTTTATACACACAGGAAACTGTTGAGTGTGAATAACCCAGCAGCGTTGCAGTTTTTGACACAAACTGGTACGCCTGGCACCTTCTACCATACCCCGTTCAAAGGCACTTAAATCTTTTGTCTTGCCAATTCATCCTCTGAATGGCACACATACACAATCCATGTCTCAGTTGTCTCAAGGCTTAAAAATCCTTATTTAACCTGTTTCCTCCCCTTCATCTACACTGATTGATTGAAGATGCCATCAATAAGGGATCAGAGATTTCACCTGGTCAGTCTGTCATGGAAAGAGCAGGTGTCGTTAATGTTTTGTACACGCAGTGTATGTGTGTATTATGTTAAGTGACCCACAAGGGTGGAATTCACATTGTATTATATGCTGGGGGATAGTAAAACCAAACCAGGTGTTTCCATTGTATCTCACGTACATAGAGGATGTGAATGCCATACCTGCTCATGCTCTGGCTTGTGGTGATCGTAGTCTCAGCAGTCGTGCCACCTTTGGTGGAGGTAGTTGTTGTGGTGCTGAAGGAATAAATTCAACAGGATATCAAAACATTTAAATGTTAGTGTTACCTATGAGTAAGAATTTTATAAAGGTGGTGAATAAACTTGGCCAGGGCTCCCTTGCATAAGAGATGCTTGCCTGGTCAAATTAATGGAAAAATAAAAACAGAATAAAAGCAATAAAATACAATTATAGTGTTTGTTTTTTAAGTGTAAGTTTAATGATCTACCTTATCTTCTTAAGGTGGAACTGCCAGCATTTTAGCAACATTAAATCGTATTAAAATCTGTTCATATACACCCCCAGGAGAAATATGACAAATTGTTTAATATTTTCTGACAAGCGAGCACTTAGATATGGTCATTTTCACATTTTCATAAATTCATAGAATGTTTGCATTTGTGAAAGTTCTATTGCAATATAGAGTGGGAAAGCAGCCATGTGTTTGGACAATTAATAGACACTGCAATAAATAAAACCTAATAAAAACATCTGTCTTGTCCAGGACCAGAGTCTACGCAGACCGGTGCGCTATAGCCAATCAGAGCTATAGTAGGCCTATATGCAAATAAGCCATTTGCCACACAGGCCTGCCATCATTCACTTTAAACTAGACTGTGTGTTTACAGGCAGTAGCAACAGCATGACTTTAGATCATCAGAACACATTTGCCAAAAGCCGTCGGAAGTTTACATACACCTTAGCCAAATCCATTTAAACTCAGTTTTTCACAATTCCTGACATTTAATCCTAGTAAAAATTATCTGTCTTAGGTCAGTTAGGAACACCACTTTATTTTAAGAATGTGAAATGTCAGAATAATAGTGGAGAGAATGATTTATTTCAGCTTTTATTTCTGTTACGAGAATTTTGTTATCTCAATGGTTGAAGTCAAACACTTCTTAAATCTTTGAATAATTCCCAGAAATTAATTAAACAAAGACCCAATCCTGCAATTGTCAGCCTTTATTCATTGAGAGCGCTCTGCAACAAAATGGTCGTACAATCCTTTTATACACACACGTCATACAAAAATCCCACCCCGCTTTAAGCTCACACCTGGGTTTAGCTCACGTGATTTTCCTCTGCTCTCCTGACCATCAGGTCACACACACACACACACACACACACACACACACACACACACACACACACACACACGTTCTTATCATAGTCTACTCCTTGCTCGGGCAGGCTGCATTCTTCAGTTATCGCCATTCTCAGAATATCCTGAAAGCCTTTTCATACTCTCCTCCAAGCCTAACGGTTTCTCTCCACCCTAAATTGGGAGGCCTATTTCCTTATCTTGGTTTCTCAGTTGTCACAGGTTGTCTATAGACATTTCTCCTTGTCCTTTGTTGTCTGGCCTAACTCCTACTCACATTGCTAAATAGTAACACAATGTCATAATCTTAACTTGCCCAACGCTCACACATTACTAGATAGTAGTCTTATGATTCTAACACATTTCACAAAGTGGAGTGTAATAATTAGTCATTACCAAATTCTTCTATCAATTTCTTTCATCACATTCCCAGTGGGTCAGAAGTTTATATACACTCAATTAGTATTTGGTAGCATTGCCTTTAAATTGTTTAACTTGGGTCAAACGTTTCAGGTAGCCTTCCACAAGCTTCCCACAATAAGTTGGGTGCATTTTGGCCCATTCCTCCTGACAGAGCTGGTGTAACTGAATTAGGTTTGTAGGCCTCCTTGCTCGCACATGCTTTTTCAGTTCTGCCCACAAATGTTCTATAGGATTGAGGTCAGGGCTTTGTGATGGCCACTCCAATACCTTGACTTTGTTGTCCTTCAGCCATTTTGCCACAACTTTGGAAGTATGCTTGGGGTCATTGTCCATTTGGAAGACCCATTTGAGACCAAGCTTTAACTTCCTGACTGATGTCTTGAGATGTTGCTTCAATATATCCACATAATTTTCCTTCCTCATGATGCCATCTATTTTGTGATGTGCACCAGTCCCTCCTGCCGCAAAGCACCCCCACAGCATGATGCTGCCACCCCCGTGCTTCACGGTTGGGATGGTTTTCTTCGGCTTGCAAGCAACCCCCTTTTTCCTCCAAACATAACGATGGTCATTATGGCCAAACAGTTCCATTTTTGTTTTGTTTGTTTGTTTCATCTGACCAGAGGACATTTCTCCAAAAAGTACGATCTTTGTCCCCATGTGCAGTTGCAAACCGTAGTCTGGCTTTTTTATGGCGGTTTTGGAGCAGTGGCTTCTTCCTTGCTGAGCGGCCTTTCAGGTTATGTCTATATTGGACTCGTTTTACTGTGGATATAGATACATTTGTACCTGTTTCCTCCAGCATCTTCACAAGGTCCTTTGCTATTGTTCTGGGAATGATTTGCACTTTTCGCACCAAAGTATGTTCATCTCTAGGAGACATAACTTGTCTCCTTCCTGAGCGGTATGACGGCTGTGTGGTCCCATGGTGTTTAAACTTGTGTACTATTGTTTGTACAGATGAACGTGGTACCTTCAGGCATTTGGAAATTGCTTCCAAGGATGAACCAGACTTGTGGAGGTCTACAATATTTTTTTCTGAGGTCTTGGCTGATTTCTTTGGATTTTCCCATGATGTCTAGCAAAGAGGCACTGAGTTTGAAGGTAGGCCTTGAAATATATCCACAGGTACACCTCCAATTGACTCAAATTATGTCAATTAGCCTATCAGAAGCTTCTAAAGCCATGACATTATTTTCTGGAATTTTCCAATCTGTTTAAAGGCGCAGTGAACTTAGTGTATGTAAACTTCTGACCCACTGGAATTGTGATACAGTGAATTATAAGTGTGGTTGAAAAACAAGCTTTAATGACTCCCAACCTATGTGTATGTAAACTTCCGACTTCAACTGTACATAGGATGCTGTATATAGCATTTTAACATATTAAAACAGAAGAAGAGATCAACACCATTATCCCAGAAATCCAAGACCCACTCCAATTTGCATACCGCCCCAAAAGATCCACAGATTATGCAATCTCTATTGCATTCCACACTGCCCTTTCCCACCTGGACAAGAGGAACAGCTATGTGAGAATGCTGTTCATTGACTACAGCTCAGTGTTCAACACCATAGTGTCCTCAAAGCTCATCACTAAGCTAAGGACCCTGGGACTAAACACCTCCCTCTGCAACTGGATCCTGGACTTCCTGACAGGCCGCCCCCAGGTGGTAAGGGTAGGTAACAACACATCTGCCATGCTGATCCTCAACACAGGGGCCCCTCAGTGGTGCGTGCTCAGTCCCCTCCTGTACTCCCTGTTCGCCCATGACTGCATGGCCAAGCACAACTCCAACACCATCATTAAGTTTGCAGACGACACAACTGTGGTAGGCCTGATCACTGACAACGATGAGACAGCCTATAGGGAGGAGGTCAGAGACCTGGCTGTCTGGTGCCAGGATAACAACCTCTCCCTCAACGTGATCAAGACAAAGGAGATTATTGTGGACTACAGGAAAAAAAAGGACTGAGCACTCCCCCATTCTCATCGACGGGGCTGTAGTGGAACAGGTTGAGAGCTTCAAGTTCCTTGGTGAGGCCCCGTGTAGCTCAGTTGGTAGAGCATGGCGCTTGCAACGCCAGGGTTGTGGGTTCGTTTCCCACGGGGGGCCAGTATGAAAATGTATGCACTCACTAACTGTAAGTCTCTCTGGATAAGAGCGTCTGCTAAATGACAAAAATGTAAATGTAAAATGTGTCCCCATCACCAACAAACTATCATGGTCCAAACACACCAAGACAGTCGTGAAGAGGGCACGACAAAGCCTATTCCCCCTCAGGAGACTGAAAAGATTTGGCATGGGTCCTCAGATCCTCAAAAAATTCTACAGCTGCACCATCGAGAGCATCCTGACTGGTTGCATCACCGCCTGGTATGGCAACTGCTTGGCCTCCGACCGCAAGGCACTACAGAGGGTAGTGCGTACGGCCCAGTACATCACTGGGGCCAAGCTTCCTGCCATCCTGGACCTCTATACCAGGCGGTGTCAGAGAAAGACCCTAAAAATTGTCAAAGACTCCAGCCACCCTAGTCATAGACTGTTCTCTCTGCTACCGCATGGCAAGCGGTACCGAAGCACCAAGTCTAGGTCCAAAAGGCTTCTCAACAGCTTCTACCCCCAAGCCATAAGACTCATTTGATATTTGTCCAGCCTTTGCTGCTATACTTGCAGATGTGCATAATATGCTGCCACCCTAATCAAAAAGTATTTAATAAATCCAAAAAACAAAAACGTAGCTATAGCTTTGCTCTAACATTTAAACTTAAAACATGTTTTTAATTTTTTTGCACTGCATGGATCACTGGTGCGGTTGAATGCAACACTGCTGTATGGTGTACTCAAAATGTATTATTGAGTAGCCAGCCTAGGCTACTGATCAAATGTTGCTGTAATAGGCATTCATGTTTCTCCTTTGCATGGTGTTTTGTTGCAGGTTTAGTTTGTTTATTATTCATTGTCAAGCTTTAAAAACCGAAGCCAGACTGCAACGTTTTAGTAGCCTAGCTAGTGTAGCAATATGGATGTTACGCATATTGATGTTACACAGGAAACAGAAACCAATTGTTACTTACAGTCTTCATGTACTGGATGTGCTGGTTGACAACATGCATAGTAAAGTTTGCTAAACTATATATATTTGTCTGTCGTGACTACAACACAAAGCATATTGAAACATAGTGGCAGCGGTACTCAAAAGAACCTGGATCTCATTGATGTAAATGAAGAATACATCCCAGGCGGCGGTTTGGAAAAGTGCCGCGTTTACAAGCTAGTTATCCCGCCGAACGTCAACACCAGCTGGCTATCATGAGTGACTCTATGCTCAAAGCTAACTGGCTATTGGACACTAGCAGATTCGTGAGTAGCTAACATTCCATTCTACAAATAAATCACCATGGAAAATGCACTGAATCCTCCTGGAAAAATTGACTTTAATGATTGTAATTTAGAACTAACCTGGAAAAGATGGAAAGAGGAATTCAATTTGTACATGGCTCTTATAATGGGAGAAAAACCTAATGACTACAAAGTGAAGCTACTGTATTATCTCATTGGAGGAAAAGGCAGAGAGATTTGTGAGAACCTCTGTGTGGGCAGTACAAAAGACAATCTCTTTGTTGAGGAAGTAATTGCAGCACTGGATGCATTTTGTAATCCCAAGAAAAATGAAACAATTGAGATGTATTCATGCGCAGTCAGGGCCAAGATGAGAGTTTAGACAAATATCTCACTGAATTGAGGACTCTAGTGGCCACCTGCAACTTTGGAATATTCACAGACTCTCTTATCAGGGACAGGATTGTGTGTGGCACGTGTGACCCACACTTAAGAGAGCGCTTACTTAGAGAGCCTGATCTCAGTTTAGAGAAATGCATACAGATTGGAAGAGCTGCAGAACTGTCCAGACAGAGAACTAAAGTCATAAATGTGCAGGGTCCTATAGCAATGCATGCAGTAACACAGAGAGACCGAGAGGGAGAGGAGACCCTATAGAGGGACAGAGCATTATACAGATACTGTGGACGTCGACCACGAAGATCCATCTGCTAGCCCCGGCTCGCTGGCCTCTTGCTCGCCAGTGCTATAGCAACCCCCGAACTACCTCCGAACTCTCCTATTGCTGTTCACCGGACCTTATGATAACTCAGCTATACAGCTGATACCTGCTGTACTGTTCCTTTATACGGTACCGCATCCTGTTTATGTTTAGCCTCAGCCCAAACTTTGTCGCCATTACCAGCTGTTGTCTTAGCTCTCTCGAATAACACCTGTGATTGCTTTATGCCTCTCTCCCATGTCAATATGCCTTGCTTATTGCTGTTTTGGTTATTTCTTATTGTACTATTTCACTGTAGATCCCCCAGCCCAGCTCAACCTGACTTAGATAGCTCCTTTGTCCCACCCCCCATACACGCGGAGACCGACTCAATCGGTGCCTCCAGTGATGCTATCTCTTTCATCGTTACCCAACGCTTAGGTTTACCTCCACTGTACTCATATCCTTCCATATCCTTGACTGTACATAATGCCCTGAATCTATTCTACAACGCCCGGAAATCTGCCCCTTTTTTTCTCTGTACCCAACGCACTAGAAGACCAGTACTTAAAGCCTTTAGCCGTATCCTTATTCTACTCCTCCTCTGTTCCTCTGGTGATGTAGAGGTTAACCCAGGCCCTGTAGCCCCCAGTATCACTCCTACTCCCCAGGCGTTATCATTTGTTGACTTCTGTAACCGTAAAAGCCTTGGTTTCTTGCACGTTAACATTCAAAGCCTCCTCCATAAGTTTGAGTTATTTACTGCGTTAGCACACTCCGCCAACCCTGATGTTCTAGCAGTGTCTGAATCCTGGCTTAGGAAGGCCACCAAAAATTCAGAAATGTCCATCCCCAACTACAACATTTTCCGTCTCGATAGAACTGCCAAAGGGGGTGGAGTTGCAATCTACTGTAGAGATAGCCTGCAGAGCTCTATCGTACTATCCAGGTCTGTGCCCAAACAGTTTGAGCTTCTACTTTTAAAAATCCACCTTTCCAGAAATAAGTATCTCACTGTTGCCGCTTGCTACAGACCCCCCTCAGCCCCGAGCTGTGCCCTGGACACCATATGTGAACTGATTGCCCCCCATCTATCCTCAGAGTGCGTACTGCTTGGTGACCTAAACTGGGATATGCTTAACACCCCGGCCAACCTACAATCTAAACTAGATGCCCTCAATCTCACACAAATTATCAACGAACCTACCAGGTACAACCCTAAATCTGTAAACATGGGCACCCTCATAGATATCATCCTGACAAATATACCCTCTAAATACACCTCCACTGTCTTCAACCAGGATCTCAGCGATCACTGCCTTATTGCCTGCGTCCGTAATGGGTCCGCGGTCAAATGATCACCCCTCATCACTGTCAAACGCTCCTTAAAACACTTTAGCAAGAAGGCCTTTCTAATTGACCTGGCCCGGGTATTCTGAATGGATATTGACCTCATTCCGTCAGTAGAGGATGCCTGGTTGTTCTTTAAAAGTGCTTTCCTCTCAATCTTAAATAAGCATGCCCCATTCAAAAAATTCAGAACTAAGAACAGATATAGCCCCTGGTTCTCCTCAGACTTGACTGCCCTTGACCAGCACAAAAACATCCTGTGGCGTACTGCATTGGCATCAAACAGCCCCCGCGATATACAACTTTTTAGTGAAGTCAGGAACCAATATACACAATCAGTTAGGAAAGCAAAGGCTAGCTTTTTCAAACAGAAATTTGTATCCTGTAGCACTAACTCCAAAAAGTTTTGGGACACTGTAAAGTCCATGGAAGACAAGAGCAGCTCCTCCCAACTGCCCACTGCACTGAGGCTAGGAAACACTGTCACCACCGATAAATCTACAATAATCGAGAATTTCAACAAGCATTTTGCTACGGCTGGCCATGCTTTCCACCTGGCTACCCCTACTCCGGCCACTAGCTCTGCACCCTTCGCTGCAACTTGCCCATGCCCCCCCCCCCCCGCTTCTCCTTCACACAAATTCAGACATCTGATGTTCTGAAAGAGCTGAAAAATCTGGACCCCTACAAATCAGCTGGGCTAGACAATCTGGACACTTTCTTTCTAAAATTAGCCGCCGAAATTATCGCAACCCCTATCACTAGCCTGTTCAACCTCTCTTTCGTAACGTCTGAGATCCCCAGAGATTGGAAAGCTGCCGCGGTCATCCCCCTCTTCAAAGGGGGTGACACTCTAGATCCAAACTGTTACAGACCTTTATCCATCCTGCCCTGCGAAAGTATTTGAAAGCCAAGTTAACAAACAGATCACCGACCATTTCGAATCCCACCGTACCTTCTCCGCTATGTAATCTGGTTTCCGAGCTGGTCATGGGTGCACCTCAGCCACGCTCAAGTTCCTAAACGATATTATAACCGCGATCGATAAAAGACAGTACTGCGCAGCCGTCTTCATCGACCTGGCCAATGCTTTCGACTCTGTCAACCACTGCATTCTTATCGGCAGACTAAATAGCCTTGGTTTCTCTAATGACTGCCTTGCCTGGTTCACCAACTACTTCTCAGATAGATTTCAATGTGTCAAATCGAGGGCCTGTTGTCAGGACCTCTGGCCATCTCTATGGGGGTGCCACAGGGTTCAATTCTCGGGCCGACTCTATTCTCTGTGTATATCAATGATGTCGCTCTTGCTGCTGGTGACGCTCGGATCCACCTCTATGCGGACGACACCATTTTGTATACATCTGGCCCTTCATTGGACACTGTGTTAACAAAGCTCCAAACAAGCTTCAACGCCATACAACACTCCTTCCGTAGCCTCCAACTGCTCTTAAACACTAGTAAAACTAAATGCATGCTCTTCAACCGAACGCTGCTTGCACCCACCCACCCAACTAGAATCACTACTCTCGGCGGATCTAGAGTATGTGGACAACTACAAATACCTAGGTGTCTGGTTAGACTGTAAACTCTCCTTCCAGACTCGCATCTCCAATCAAAAGTTATATCTAGAATCGGCTTCCTATTTCGCAAACAAAGCCTCCTTCACTCATGATGCCAAACATGCCCTCGTAAAACTGACTATTCTACCGATCCTTGACTTCAGCGATGTCAATTACAAAATAGCCTCCAACACTCTACTCAGCAAATTGGATGTAGTCTATCACAGTGCCATCCGTTTTGTCACCAAAGCCCCATATACTACCCACCATTGTGACCTGTACGCTCTTGTTGGCTGGCCCTCACTACATATTAGTCGCCAAACCCACTGGCTCCAGGTCATCTATAAATCACTGCTAGGCAAATCCCTATCTTATCTTAGCTCACTGATCACCATAGCAACACCCACCCGTAGTCTGCACTCCAGCAGGTATACAGTGGGGGAAAAAAGTATTTAGTCAGCCACCAATTGTGCAAGTTCTCCCACTTAAAAAGATGAGAGAGGCATGTAATTTCATCATAGGGACACGTCAACTATGACAGACAAAATGAGAACATTTTTTCCAGAATATCACATTGTAGGATTTTTTATGAATTTATTTGCAAATTATGGTGGAAAATAAGTATTTGGTCAATAACAAAAGTGTCTCAATACTTTGTTATATACCCTTTGTTGGCAATGACACAGGTCAAACGTTTTCTGTAAGTCTTCACAAGGTTTTCACACACTGTTGCTGGTATTTTGGCCCATTCCTCCATGCAGATCTCCTCTAGAGCAGTGATGTTTTGGGGCTGTCGCTGGGCAACACAAACTTTCAACTCCCTCCAAAGATTTTCTATGGGGTTGAGATCTGGAGACTGGCTGGGCCACTCCAGGACCTTGAAATGCTTCTTACGAAGCCACTCCTTCGTTGCCCGGGCGGTGTGTTTGGGATCATTGTCATGCTGAAAGACCCAGCCACGTTTCATCTTCAATGCCCTTGCTGATGGAAGGAGGTTTTCACTCAAAATCTCACGATGCATGGCCCCATTCATTCTTTCCTTTACACGGATCAGTCGTCCTGGTCCCTTTGCAGAAAAACAGCCCCAAAGCATGATGTTTCCACCCCCATGCTTCACAGTAGGTATGGTGTTCTTTGGAAGCAACTCAGCATTCTTTGTCCTCCAAACAGGACGAGTTGAGTTTTTACCAAAAAGTTATATTTTGGTTTCATCTGACCATATGACATTCTCCCAATCCTCTTCTGGATCATCCAAATGCACTCTAGCAAACTTCAGACGGGCCTGGACATGTACTGGCTTAAGCAGGGGGACACGTCTGGCACTGCAGGATTTGAGTCCCTGGCGGCGTAGTGTGTTACTGATGGTAGGCTTTGTTACTTTGGTCCCAGCTCTCTGCAGGTCATTCACTAGGTCCCCCCCCGTGTGGTTCTGGGATTTTTGCTCACCGTTCTTGTGATCATTTTGACCCCACGGGGTGAGATCTTGCGTGGAGCCCCAGATCGAGGGAGATTATCAGTGGTCTTGTATATCTTCCATTTCCTAATAATTGCTCCCACAGTTGATTTCTTCAAACCAAGCTGCTTACCTATTGCAGATTCAGTCTTCCCAGCCTGGTGCAGGTCTACAATTTTGTTTCTGGTGTCCTTTGACAGCTCTTTGGTCTTGGCCATAGTGGAGTTTGGAGTGTGACTGTTTGAGGTTGTGGACAGTTGTCTTTTATACTGATAACAAGTTCAAACAGGTGCCATTAATACAGGTAACGAGTGGAGGACAGAGGAGCCTCTTAAAGAAGAAGTTACAGGTCTGTGAGAGCCAGAAATATTGCTTGTTTGTAAGTGACCAAATACTTATTTTCCACCATAATTTGCAAATAAATTCATTAAAAATCCTACAATGTGATTTTCTGGATTTTTTTTTCTCAATTTGTCTGTCATAGTTGACGTGAACCTATGATGAAAATTACAGGCCTCTCTCATCTTTTTAAGTGGGAGAACTTGCACAATTGGTGGCTGACTAAATACTTTTTTCCCCCACTGTATCTCACTGGTCATCCCCAAAGCCAACACCTCATTTGGCCGCCATTCCTTCCAGTTCTCTGCTGCCAATGACTGGAACGAACTGCAAAAATCTCTGAAGCTGGAGACTCTTATCTCCCTCACTAACTTTAAGCGTCAGTTGTCAGAGCAGCTTACCGATCACTGCACCTGTACACAGCCATTCTGAAATTAGCCCACCCAACTACCTCATCCCCATATTGTTATTTATTTTGCTAATTTTACACCCCAGTATCTCTATTTGCACATCTTCTTTTGCACATCTATCTTTCCAGTGTTAATACGAAATTGTAACTATTTTGCACTATGGCCTATTTATTGCCTTACCTCCATAACTTACTACATTCGCACACACAGTATATACATTTTCTGTTGTATTTTTGACTTTGTGTTTTGTTTCCCCATATGTAACCATATGTAACTCTGTGTTGTTGTTTTTATCACACTGCTTTGCTTTATCTTGGCCAGGTCGCAGTTGTAAATGAGAACTTGTTCTCAACTGGCTTACCTGGATAAATAAAGGTGAAATAAAAATAAATAAATCGTAGTCAACAAGAACGTGCACAGGCCCATTCTAGGCAGTAAGGCTATCCAGGCAATGGAGTTGATTACTGTTGAGCACCACAACATCCTGGCCATCGAGAAAACAACAGGATCCTGGACTAAAGAGCAAATAAAACAGGAGTACGCTGATGTATTCTAGGGAGACGGATGCTTACCCGGCAAACTGAAGCTGGAAGTGGACATGTGTATTGACATCGAATTTCCTGAGTTTTCCCCGCATTCCCAGCATAAGGCGCTCATAGATTCAGGCGCAGCTGGGAACTTTATTAATCGTAAGTTTTCCCGTAGTTTAGGGATTCCTATTGTTCCTGTTGATGTGCCCTTCCCTGTACATGCCTTAGATAGTCGCCCTTTAGGGTCAGGCCTGATTAGGGAGGACACAACTCCACTCTGGATGAAAACGCAGGAGGGTCATGAGGAGAGAATTTGTCTCTTTCTGATTGATTCTCCTGCGTTTCCAGTGGTGTTGGGGCTTCCCTGGTTAACCTCTCATGACCCCACGATTTCATGGCAACAGAGGGCTCTCAAGGGATGGTCACGCCAGTGCTCGGGGAGGTGTGTACATGTTTCCATAGGTGCAAATACGGTGGAAAGTCCAAACCAGGTCTCCACTATGCACATTCCCCCCGAATATGCCGATTTGGCTCTCGCCTTCTGTAAAATTGAGGCGACTCAATTACCACTCCATCGACAGGGGGATTGTGCGATAAATCTCCAGGTAGGCGCTGCACTTCCCTGGAGTCATGTGTATCCTTTGTCACAGGAAGAGACGGCTGCTGTGAAAACATATGTCTCCGAATCTCTGGGACAGGGATACTTTCGGCCTTCCACTTCACCTGTCTCCTCAAGATTCTTTTTTGTAAAGAAGGATGGAGGTTTACGCCCGTGCATTGACTATCGTGGTCTCAATAACTGACTTGGACTGACCACCGCAATCTGGAGTACATCCGAGCGGCGAGGAGACTGAACCCTCACCAGGCAAGGTGGGCCATGTTTTTCACAAGTTTTGTTTTCACCCTGTTGTACAGACCAGGTTCCCAGAATGCTAAGGCAGACGCTCTGTCCCGGCTCTATGACACAGAGGAGTGGTCCAGGGAGCCAACTCCCATACTTCCGGCTTCTTGTCTGGTGGCACCGGTGGTATGGGAGGTTGACGCGGACATCGAGCGGGCGTTACGCACGGAGCCCACTCCCCCCCAGTGTCCAGAGGGTCGTATGTACATGCCGTTAGATGTCCGCGATCGATTGATCTATTGGGCTCACATGTCACCCTCCTCTGGTCATCCTGGCATCGGTCGGACAGTGCACTGTCTTAGTGGGAAGTACTTGTGGCCCACTTTAGCTAAGGACGTGACGGTTTATGTTTCCTCCTGCTCGGTGTGCGCCCTGTGTAAGGCACCTAGACACCTGCCTAGAGGGAAATTTCAACCCCTTCCCGTTCCACAACGGCCGTGGTCCCACCTATCGGTGGATTTCAATACAGATCTTCCCCCGTCACAAGGGAACACCACGATCCTGGTCGTTGTGGATCGGTTTTCTAAGTCCTGCCATCTCATTCCTCTGCCCGGTCTCCCTACGGCCCTACAGACTGCGGAGGCCCTATTTACACACGTCTTTTGGCACTACGGGGTACCTGAGGATATAGTGTCTGATCGGGGTTCCCAGTTCACCTCAAGGGTCTGGAGGGTGTTCATGGAACGTCTGTTGGTCTCGGTCAGCCTGACCTCAGGGTTTCACACCGAGAGTAATGGGCAGGTGGAAAGAGTAAACCAAGATGTGGGTAGGTTTCTGCGGTCCTATTGCCAGGACCGGCCGGGGGAGTGGTCGGTTTTCATCCCCTGGGCAGAGATGGCCCAAAACTCCATCCGCCACTCCTCCACTAACCTTTCTCCATTTCAGTGTGTATTAGGTTATCAGCCGGTCCTGGCACCATGGCATCAGAGCCAGATCGAGGCACCTGCGGTGGTTGAATGGTTTCGGCACTCGTAGGAGACCTGGAACGCTGCCCATGTACGCCTGCAACGGCCATCAGGCGACAAAAGGCGAGCGCAGACCACCACCACAGTGAGGCCCCAGTGTATGCACCGGGGGACCGAGTCTGGCTCTCGACCAGAAATCTGCCCCTTCGCCTGCCCTGCCCTGCCGGAAGCTGGGTCGGCAGTTCGTGGGGCCATTTAAAGTCCTGAAAGATTGAACAAGGTTTGTTATAGGTTACAGCTTCCTCCTGAGTATCGTATTAACCCCTCGTTCCATGTGTCTCTCCTCAGGCCGGTGGTAGCTGGTCCACTCCAGAAGTCTGAGATACGGGAGGTTCCTCCGCCCCCACTGGACATTGAGGGGGCACCGGCGTACTCGGTCCGTTCCATCCTGGATTCGAGGCGTCGGGTGGAGTATCTCGTGGAGTGGGAGGGGTACAGTCCGGAGGAACGGTGCTGGGTCCCTAGGAGGGACATCCTCGATCCCTCCATGTTGAGGGATTTCCACCGTCGTCATCCTACTCGCCCTGCACCGCATCCTCCTGGCCGTCCCCGAGGCCAATGACAGCGCACGGCTGGAGCCGCGCGTCAAGGGGGGGTACTGTCACAGATTCAGCCAAAGCTGCTCCTCCTCCTTGCCTGGGCAGGCTTCAGCGTTCTTCGTCACCGGAGTACTAGCTGCTACCGATCTATGTTTCTGTGTTCTACCTGTTTTGTCTTCATTCTACACACCTGGTTCCCATTATGTCTATGATTTGTTCCCTATTTAACCCTCTGGCTCCCACTGTGTTGTGTGCATGTTTGTTCTATGTTTGGTGTTATCGACTGGTGAGCGGGATTATTCCTCCCTGCGTGGAGTTTATGTTCATTTGTTATTTCGAGTAAAGTACGTTGTCTACTAGCTCTGTGTCCTGCGCCTGACTCCGTCCTACCGCTGCACACTGACGCCTGACAAGATCGTACTTTTTGGAGAAATGTCCTCTGGTCTGATGAAACAAAAATAGAACAGTTTGGCCATAATGACCATCATTATGTTTGGAGGAAAAAGGGGGTTGCTTGCAAGCCGAAGAACACCATCCCAACCGTGAAGCACGGGGGTGGCAGCATCATGCTGTGTGGGTGCTTTGCTGCAGGAGGGACTGGTGCACTTCACAAAATAGATGGCATCATGAGAAAGGAAAATTATGTGGATATATTGAAGCAACATCTCAAGACATCAGTCAGGAAGTTTAAGCTTGGTCGCAAATGGGTCTTCCAAATGGACAATGACCCCAAGCATACTTCCAAAGTTGTGGCAAAATGGCTTAAGGACAACAAAGTAAAGGTATTGGAGTGGCCATCACAAAGCCCTGACCTCAATCCTATAGAACATTTGTGGGCAGAACTGAAAAAGCGTGTGCAAGCAAGGAGGCCTACAAACCTGACTCAGTTACACAAGCTCTGTCAGGAGGAATGGGCCAAAATTCCTCCAACTTATTGTGGGAAGCTTGTGGAAGGCTACCTGAAACGTTTGACCCAAGTTAAACAATTTAAAGGCAATGCTACCAAATACTAATTGAGTGAACCGCTGTGGTTCACAACAATTCTGATTTCTAAAGGTGGAAGTTGGTAGAGTTTTTGGTCGGGTGGTTCAGTGAAACAATTATAGTTGTTAGAAGTAGAAGTTTTTGGTGAGGGAGGCCCTGTTCTCTACTCTCCCGATGTTTAGTTCATTTCATTCCGATCTCCTCTGCATTATTGTAGCCATTTGCTACAGCCTGTCAACTATGCCTCTGCCTATCCCTGTTCTCTCCTCTCTGCACAGGCTACACAAACCCCCCACACCGCGTGGCTGCTGCCTCTCTAACCTGGTGGTCCCTGCACGCACCCCACACCTGGAGTTCCAGGTCTCAGGCAGCCTCTGGAACTGCCGTTCTGCTGCCAACAAAGCTGACTTCATCCCAGCCTATGCTAATCTCCAGTCCCTCGACTTCCTGGCGCTGACGGAAACATGGATTACCACTGAAAACACTGCTACTCCTACTGCTCTCTCCTCGTCTGACCATGTGTTCTCGCATACCCCGAGAGCATCTGGTCAGAGGGGTGGTGGCACAGGAATCCTCATCTCTCCCAAGTGGACATTCTCAATTTTTCCCCTAACCCATCTGTCTATCTCCTCATTTGAATTCCATGCTGTCACAGTCACTAGCCCATTTAAGCTTAATATCCTTGTCATCTATCGCCCTCCAGGTTCCCTTGGAGAGTTCATCAATGAGCTTGACGCCTTGATAAGTTCCTTTCCTGAGGATGGCTCACCCCTCACAGTTTTGGGGGATTTCAACCTCCCTATGTCCACATTTGACTCATTTCTCTCTGCCTCCTTCTTTCCACTTCTCTCCTCTCTTGACCTCACCCTCTCACCATCCCCCCCTACTCACAAGGCAGGCAATACGCTTGACCTCATCTTTACTAGATGCTGCTCTTCTACTAATCTCACTGCAACTCCCCTCCATGTCTCCGACCACTACTTTGTTTCCTTTTCTCTCTCGCTCTCCTCCCACACTACTCACTCTGCCCCTACACAGATGGTAATGCGCCGCCGCAACCTTCGCTCTCTCTCTCCCACTACTCTCTCCTCTTCCATCCTATCATCTCTTCCCTCTGCTCAATCCTTCTCCCTCCAATCTCCTGATTCTGCCTCCTCAACCCTCCTCTCCTCCCTTTCTGCATCCTTTGACTCTCTGTGTCCCCTATCCTCCCGGCCGGCTCGGTCCTCCCCTCCAGCTCCGTGGCTTGATGACTCATTGCGAGCTCACAGAACAGAGCTCCGGGCAGCGGAGCGGAAATGGAAGAAAACTAAACTCCCTGCCGACCTGGCATCTTTTCACTCCCTCCTCTCTACATTTTCTTCATCTGTTTCTGCTGCTAAGGCCACTTTCTACCACTCTAAATTCCAAGCATCTGCCTCTAACCCTAGGAAGCTCTTTGCCACATTTTCCTCCCTCCTGAATCCTCCCCCCCCCGCCCCCCCCTCCTCTCTCTCTGTGGATGACTTCGTCAACCACTTTGAAAAGAAGGTTGACGACATTCGATCCTCGTTTGTTAAGTCTAATGACACTGCTGGTCCTACTCACACTGCCCTACCCTATGCTTTGACTTCTTTCTCCCCTCTCTCTCCAGATAAAATCTTGCGACTTGTGACTGCAGGCCGCCCAACAACCTGCCCGCTTGACCCCATCCCCTCCTCTCTTCTCCAGACCATCTCCGGTGACCTTCTCCCCTACCTCACCTCGCTGATCAACTCATCCTTGACCGCTGGCCATGTCCCTTCCGTCTTCAAGAGAGCGAGAGTTGCTCCCCTTCTCAAAAAACCAACACTCGATCCCACTGATGTCAACAACTACAGACCAGTATCCCTTCTTTCTTTTCTTTCCAAAACTATTGAGCGTGCCGTCTTTAGCCAACTCTCTTGCTATCTCTCTCAGAATGACCTTCTTGATCCAAACCAGTCAGGTTTCAGGACTGGTGGTCATTCAACTGAGACTGCTCTTCTCTGTGTCACGGAGGCTCTCCGCACTGCTAAAGCTAACTCTCTCTCCTCTGCTCTTGTCCTTCTAGACCTGTCTGCTGCCTTTGATACTGTGAACCATCAGATCCTCCTCTCCACCCTCTCCGAGCTGGGCATCTCCGGCGCGGCTCACTCCTGGATTGCGTCCTACCTGACCGGTCGCTCCTACCAAGTGGCGTGGCGAGAAGCTGTCTCCGCACCACGTGCTCTCACCACTGGTGTCCCCCAGGGCTCAGTTCTAGGCCCTCTCCTTTTCTCCCTATACACCAAGTCACTTGGCTCTGTCATATCCTCACATGGCCTCTCCTATCATTGCTACGCTGACGATACACAACTAATCTTCTCCTTTCCCCCTTCTGATAACCAGGTGGCGAATCGCATCTCTGCATGTCTGGCAGACATATCAGCATGGATGACGGATCACCACCTCAAGCTGAACCCTGGCAAGACGGAGCTGCTCTTCCTCCCGGGGAAGGACTGCCCGTTCCATGATCTCGCCATCACGGTTGACAACTCCGCTGTGTCCTCCTCCCAGAGTGCGAAGAGCCTAGGCGTGACCCTGGACAACACCCTGTCGTTCTCCGCCAACATCAAGGCGGTGACCCGCTCCTGCAGGTTCATGCTCTACAACATTCGGAGAGTACGACCCTGCCTTACACAGGAAGCGGCACAGGTCCTAATCCAGGCACTTGTCATCTCCCGTCTGGACTACTGCAACTCGCTGTTGGCTGGCCTCCCTGCCTGTGCCATTAAACCCCTACAACTCATCCAGAATGCCGCAGCCCGTCTGGTGTTCAACCTTCCCAAGTTCTCTCACGTCACCCCCCTCCTCCGCACACTCCACTGGCTTCCAGTTGAAGCTCGCATCCGCTACAAGACCATGGTGCTTGCCTATGGAGCAGTGAGGGGAACGGCACCTCTGTACCTTCGGGCTCTGATCAGTCCCTACACCCAAACGAGGGCATTGCGTTCATCCACCTCTGGCCTGCTGGCTCCCCTTCCTCTGCGGAAGCATAGTTCCCGCTCAGCCCAGTCAAAACTGTTCGCTGCTCTGGCACCCCAATGGTGGAACAAGCTCCCTCACGACGCCAGGACAGCGGAGTCACTCACCACCTTCCGGAGACATTTGAAACCCCACCTCTTTAAGGAATACCTGGGATATGATAAAGTAATCCTTCTACCCCCCCCCCCCCACAATTTTTTTTAAAAGTGATTATCCCACTGGCTATAGGGTGAACGCACCAATTGGTGAGTCGCTCTGGATAAGAGCGTCTGCTAAATGACGTAAATGTGCCCTTGAGCAAGGCACTTAACCCTAATTGCTCCTGTAAGTCGCTCTGGATAAGAGCGTCTGCTAAATGACTAAAATGTAAAATGTGTATGTAAACTTCTGACCCACTGGGAATGTGATGAAAGAAATAAAAGCTTAAATAAATAATTCTCTCTACTATTATTCTGACATTTCACATTCTTAAAATAAAGTGGTGCTCCTAAATGACCTAAGGGATTTTTTTTACTAGGATTAAATGTCAGGAATTGTGAAAGACTGAGTTTAAATGTATTTGGCTAAGGTGTATGTAAACCTCAGACTTCAACTGTAAACCACTCAAAGAGGAGAAAAGAAGGATGATGAAAGCAGTTGAAAAAAGCACAGATTGGATTACCCACTTCCCACTATTGAAGATGTGCTGCCAGATCTGAACAGATCATTCGTGTTCTCTGTTTGTGATATAAAAAAACTGATTTTGGCATGTGGAACTGGAGGAGGAATCCAGCTATCTCACCACATTCTCTACTCCCATGGGACGCTACAGGTGGCTGCACATGCCAATGTGTCACGCCCTGACTCAGGGGACTCTTATATGTTGAGTCAGGGTGTGAATGTTTCTATGTTAGTAGTTCTATGTTTTCTATCTAGTATGTGTAGATCTATGTTGGCCGGTGTGGTTCCCAATCAGAGGCAGCTGTTGCTCATTGTCTCTGAATGGGGTTCATACTTAGGCAGCCTATTGGCACTGTTTAGTTGTGGGATCTTGTTCCGGTTTAGGCTAGTTTTGTGTTCAGCCTTTGGACTTCACGTTTGGTTTGGTTTGTTGTTTTGTCGTGTGTTCAGTGTAATAAACATGTATGCATATCACGCTGCTCTTTGGTCTGACCCGTCCTTAACCTCCTAGGGCTTAGTGGTCACATACGTGGACAGCACTTTTTAGCTCTTATGTCCACAATTGTGTAGAAGTTCTGTCATATTTCATGGCTTATTCTGATTTAGATATTTATAAAAGCCTTGTATATTTGTCATGACATGCAAATTTGAAAAAAAAAGTGTAAAACTAGCAACTTTGTAGGTCGCTAAACATGAAGTACACGTAAGTGTACTTATGGACTGAGGCTCCTCGAAACAGCTAATATGCTTGTAAACATGCACACACGTAAAATGGGAAAAAAGCTAGCTCTGATGCAGCTAAAAAGCTGTACATGGTCCCAATGAAATAAATAACAATTAAATCACTAAATACATACATACATACTTAAATTAGTTGCGTTGAAAATGTTAGCCTAATGCAATTCGGACCATGAATCCACATATGTGGACATCATTTTTCTCTAAAAGTACATCATATCAAAAGATGATACTTAGTTTTTATTCTAATTAGGTTCCAATAAGCCCAAATAGCAAAGAGAAATAAAAAATGCATGTAAAAAAACAGCTTGGGCCTTAAGAGGTTAAACGAATGTGACACAATGGGAATCAGTCCAGCCCCAGGGATCTTTCAGAGGAAGTTGAACCAGGCAATGGAAGGTCTTCCAGGAGTCAAAATCATTGCAGATGACATCCTGATTGTGGGAGAAGGAGACAATGATGAAGCAGCGACTCTGGACCATGACAAGAACCTGAGAATGCTCCTGGACAGATGCAGGAAGCTCAATATCAAGCTGAATCTGGAAAAGCTGCAGCTCAGGCTGAAGGAAGTGCCCTACATTGGCCACCTGCTAACATCAGAGGGGTTGAAAGTGGACCCAGGATGCCTAGGCTTACCATTGCACAGACCCCTGTGCTGAAATACTACAACCCAACAGAGCAGCTTGTACTAGAATGTGATGCTTCAGAAAGTGGGTTAGGAGCAGCCTTGATGCAGGGAGGATAACCAATAGCATACGCCAGCAGAGCCCTGACAGAGACTGAAAAAGGGTATGCACAGATAGAGGAGCTGCTAGCAGTGGTGTTTGGCATGGAGAGGTTCTACCAATTCACATATGGACGAACTGTCAAAGTGCAGTCAGATCACAAGCCTCTAGAGAGCATCATGACAAAGCCTCTCCTCAGCGCACCAAAAAGACTACAACGCATGCTCATGAGACTCCAAAACTACGAGGTCAGTCTCCAATACGTTCCTGGAAAACATGTGGTGCTGGCCGACATCCTGAGCAGGGCGTACCTCACAGAACAAGAAAACAGAGGCCCTGTGGAGGTCGAAGTGGAATCAATCAATTTGATACACTACCTGCCTGTGTCAAGCGAGAGACTAAAGGCCATCCAGAGAGCCACTGAGCTGGACCGGGAATTCCAGACACTGAAAAATGTGATCCTGAAGGGTTGACCAGAAGTGAAAGAACATGTACCCTTGGAAGTAGCCACACTGCCCTTTCCCACCTGGACAAAACCCACCTGGACAAAAGGAATACCTATGTGAGAATGCTGTTCAATGACTACAGCTCAGTGTTCAACACCATAGTGCCCACAAAGCTCATCACTAAGCTAAGGACACTGGGACTAAACACCTCCCTCTGAAACTGGATCCTGGACTTCTTGACGGGCCACCCCCAGGTGGTAAGGGTAGGCAACAACACGTCTGCCACGCTGATCCTCAACACTGGGGCCCCTCATGGGTGCATGCTCAGTCCCCTCCTGTACTCCCTGTTCACCTACAACTGCGTGGCCAAGCACGACTCCAACACCATCATTAAGTTTGCTGACGACACAACAGTGGTAGGCCTGATCACTGACAACGATGAGACAGCCTACAGGGAGGAGGTCAGAGACCTGGCCGTGTGGTGCCAGGATAACAACCTCTCCCTCAACGTGATCAAGACAAAGGAGATGATTGTGGACTACAGGAAAAAAAGGTGGGCCGAACAGGCCTTCATTAACATTAACGGGGCTGTTGTGGAGCAGGTCAAGAGTTTCAAGTTCCTTGGTGTCCACATCACCAACAAACTATCATGGTCCAAACACACCAAGACAGTCGTGAAGAGGGCATGACAACACATTTTCCCCCTCAGGAGACTGAAAAGATTTGGCATGGGTCGTCAGATCCGCAAAAAATTCTACAGCTGCACCATCCAGTACATCCTGTATATAGCCTCAGTACCAGTACCCCCTGTATATAGCCTCGTTATTGTTATTTTAATGTGTTACTTTTTATTATTTTTTACTTTAGTTAATTTGGTAAATATTTTCTTAACTCTTTCTTGAACTGCATTGTTGGTTAAGGGCTTTTAAGTAAGCATTTCACGGTAAGGTCTACACCTGTTGTATTCGGCGCATGTGACAAATAAAGTTTGATTTGATTTGTATTTTCACAACAGAGATGAGCTGAGTGAGCGAGTCATTGTGCCTGCTGCCCTCTGCGCAGAGATGATGCAGAGAATCCATTCCTCACACATAGTAATTGAGGGATGTCTGAGAAGAGCTCGCGAGTGTGTCTACTGGCCAGGCATGAATGCACAGCTGAGAACATACATGGAACAATGTAGCACCTGCACTGCATGGGGTGTGAAGCACAGAAAGAGACGCTGAGGCCACACGAAGCACCAAAGCGTCCCAGGGGGAAAAAAAGGGACTGACATGTTCAAGTTCAACGACAGAGACTACAAGGTCACAGTTGATTATCTCTCAAACTTCTGGGAAGAGGACCATTTGGAGAACACACAGTCGAAAACGGTCATTCGAAAACTGAAGACACCCTTCGCACGCTATGGGATACCTGACATCCTTTACTCAGACAATGGCCCCCAGTACTCTTCAGACGAGTTCCGAAGTTTGAGCAAGGCTTGGGACTTTAAACACAAAACATCGTCTCCAGGATACCCGCAAAGTAATGGGAAAGTGGAATCGGCAGTGAAAACAGCCAAAAGACTAATGGCAAAAGCAAAGAGAGCAGGTGCTGAGCCATACCTGGCCATGCTGGATCAAAGAAATACCCCGTCACAAGGAACAGACAGCAGCCCTGCAATGGCGCTCATGGGAAGACGTACAAAGACACTTCTGCTAATGAGTGAAAATCTGCTGGGACCGGTGATGACAAACTGTCAGCAGGAGAAGTTCAAAGACACCTCTGCTAACGATCTCACAGAGCTGCAACGAGATGACAGGGTGAGAGTTCAGCCACTCACAGGACAGAAACAGTGGTGGCAGAGGGCCACAGTAGTCAGACCTGTGGAGCAAAGGTCCTACGAGGTGAAGACAGAACAGGGACAAGTCTTCAGGAGGAACAGGAGACACCTGAGTTAGAGCAGAGAAATAGAGGAGGATTTCCCCACTGTTGAGGAGCCTGGCACAGAGCCAGTAAACAGAGCACCAGCTGATGCCCAGCAGGGTGCGGAACACAACCTAGAGGTGGACGCTGCACCTCAACAAGAAGATCCAAACATCTCAGGTCAAGCACCTCCAGATGTAATCAACACTCCCCACACAAGGTCTGGTAGGGCCATCCGAAGACCTATACACCTGAAAGACTGTGTGAATGTAAATTTAAAAAATAAAATAATGTAATGGACTGTGCAGCTATTTCTTGTCACGCTTCAGTCTCTGAAAATATTTGTTTGTAAGTTCAGTTCAAGCATATTGCTAGTGATGATAATATTGTTTAGAATTGCTTACTTATCAATGTTAGTTGGTTACATTTACTCACGCAAATTGCCTTGCCTTTCATGTATGCCTTCAGCTGTATTAGTTTGCTCGTGCGTCATGTAAGTGAATTGTAAAACATACTATACTATAGTTTGTTACTGTTTCTAGTGTAATATGCATTGTTATTGTACAGAGGTATTTGCACATTATTAGAGTAATGAAAGGAGTTGGCTAGTTGCTACTCATATGGTAATTATCTATCATGGTACCTTGGCACGTGCTTTGTATTTATGCAACTTCAACTTGAAATGTATAATGTATAGCTACAGTATGTCAATGTGAATTGAATAGTAAAGTATATTATTTTCTGTATTTTGCAGTTTCACAACATAAATGTTTTCAATACAGTTGTTCAAGAAAGGTCACGCCTTGGAAGTTTTATTGAAGACTCAGTTGTTAGCTATCTGTCTAGTTTGCATGGGAGCCCAATTCCAGGGCAGAATAGTGAAAAAACATCATCACGGCGGGCTCAAGCACAAGAATAATCGCAGGTGGTGGTTCATTAGCCAACAAATCTTCTGATCCTAGGGAAGACCAGCAGTCTACGATGCAGCAACCAGAGGCAAGTGTTCGACAGAAAGAGGAAGAGGAGCGAGTAAGAGAGATGGAGGAGCCTCTTCAGCACATTGAGACCAAGTCTCAGTCTACAAGATCAAGGTAATCAAAAGAGTCAAGCAGATCCTCAACAGTGAGGTCTGCAGCCATCAAAGCACGTGCCAATGTGGACGCAGCGCATGCTCAAGTCTCCTATGCTGAAAAGTAAGCTTCTGTGATGAAACAAAAGGCGGAACTGGAGGCCAGCTTGTTGAAGCAAAAAGCTGACCTCGATGTTCTCCAAGTTGAGAGAGCAGCTGCTGCTGCGTTGGCTGAAGCTGCAGCCTTTGAAGAAGCTGTAGAGTCAGAATGCAGAGAGCTCCGCAAAGAACTCGACACAGGGACACAGTCCTTAAATCCAGTCCAACGTACTTGTGAGTATGTGCAACAACATGCTAAGCACTACTTTGCTGAACTGCCATTTGAAGTAGAGACAGAAGAGCTTAGTGTTGACCCAGCTACACACCACAATCCAGAAAGTAGCAAACAACGCAGCATGAGCAGAGACTCTCCGTTCAAAAGAAATTAACAGCAGCATGGTGTAAAGGGAAAACAAGCCCACTTCCAGTCACCGACACAAAGCTTCCCTGAGTCACAAGTGGCACCAGACCTCACCAAGTACCTCCTGCGCCGTGAGATGGTGAGTTCCGGACTCCTGAAGTTTGATGATCGCCCTGAAAAGTATTGGGGATGGAAAGCATATTTTCTCAATGCGACCAGAGACTTGAATCTATCAGCCAGGGAAGAGTTAGATATAATTACCAAGTGGCTAGTGGCAGAGTCGTCTGAGCAAGCAAAGATAATTAGATCTGTCCATATTCTCAATGCAACAGCAGGGCTTAACATGGTCTGGCAACAACTAGGGCTCCGGGCAGCTGAGCGGTAATGGAAGAAAACTAGACTCCCTGCGGACCTGGCATCTTTTCACTCCCTCCTCTCTACATTTTCTTCATCTGTTTCTGCTGCTAAGGCCACTTTCTACCACTCTAAATTCCAAGCATCTGGCTCTAACCCTAGGAAGCTCTTTGCCACATTCTCCTCCCTGCTGAATCCTCCAACCCCCCCCCCCCTCCTCCTCCCTCTCTGTGGATGACTTCGTCAACCATTTTGAAAAGAAGGTTGACGACATCCGATCCTCGTTTGTTAAGTCAAATGACACTGCTGGTCCTGCTCACACTGCCCTACCCTATGCTTTGACTTCTTTCTCCCCTCTCTCTCCAGATAAAATCTTGCGACTTGTGACGGCCGGCCGCCCAACAACCTGCCCGCTTGACCATATCCCCTCCTCTCTTCTCCAGACCATCTCCGGTGAACTTCTCCCTTACCTCACCTCGCTGATCAACTCATCCTTGACCGCTGGCTATGTCCCTTCCGTCTTCAAGAGAGCGAGAGTTGCACCCCTTCTCAAAAAACCAACACTCGATCCCACTGATGTCAACAACTACAGACCAGTATCCCTTCTTTCTTTTCTCTCCAAAACTATTGAGCGTGCCGTCTTTAGCCAACTCTCTTGCTATCTCTCTCAGAATGACCTTCTTGATCCAAACCAGTCAGGTTTCAAGACTGGTCATTCAACTGAGACTGCTCTTCTCTGTGTCACGGAGGCTCTCCGCACTGCTAAAGCTAACTCTCTCTCCTCTGCTCTTGTCCTTCTAGACCTGTCTGCTGCCTTTGATACTGTGAACCATCAGATCCTCCTCTCCACCCTCTCCGAGCTGGGCATCTCCGGCGCGGCTCACTCTTGGATTGCGTCCTACCTGACCGGTCGCTCCTACCAAGTGGTGTGGCGAGAAGCTGTCTCCGCACCTCGTGCTCTCACCACTGGTGTCCCCCAGGGCTCAGTTCTAGGCCCTCTCCTATTCTCGATATACACCAAGTCACTTGGCTCTGTCATATCCTCACATGGCCTCTCCTATCATTGCTACGCAGACGACACACAACTAATCTTCTCCTTTCCCCCTTCTGATAACCAGGTGGCGAATCGCATCTCTGCATGTCTGGCAGACATATCAGTATGGATGACGGATCACCACCTCAAGCTGAACCTTGGCAAGACGGAGCTGCTCTTCCTCCCGGGGAAGGACTGCCTGTTCCATGATCTCGCCATCACGGTTGACAACTCTGTTGTGTCCTCCTCCCAGAGTGCGAAGAGCCTTGGTGTGACCCTGGACAACACCCTTTCGTTCTCCGCTAACATCAAGGCGGTGACCCGATCCTGTAGGTTAATGCTCTACAACATTCGGAGAGTACGACCCTGCCTTTCACAGGAAGCGGCACAGGTCCTAATCCAGGCACTTGTCATCTCCCGTCTGGATTACTGCAACTCGCTGTTGGCTGGGCTCCCTGCCTGTGCCATTAAACCCCTACAACTCATCCAGAATGCCGCAGCCCGTCTGGTGTTCAACCTTCCCAAGTTCTCTCACGTCACCCCGCTCCTCCGCACACTCCACTGGCTTCCAGTTGAAGCTCGCATCTGCTACAAGACCATGGTGCTTGCCTACGGAGCTGTGAGGGGAACGGCACCTACGTACCTTCAGGCTCTGATCTGTCCCTACACCCAAACGAGGGCATTGCGTTCATCCACCTCTGGCCTGCTGGCTCCCCTACCTCTGCGGAAGCATAGTTCCCGCTCAGCCCAGTCAAAACTGTTCGCTGCTCTGGCACCCCAATGGTGGAACAAGCTCCCTCACGACGCCAGGACAGCGGAGTCACTCACCACCTTCCGGAGACATTTGAAACCCCACCTCTTTCAGGAATACCTGGGATAGGATAAAGTAATCCTTCTACCCACCCCCTTACCCCAACCCTCCCCCCCAAATTTTTTTTAAAAATAAAAATAAAAACATTGTAAAGTGGTTATCCCACTGGCTATAAGGTGAATGCACCAATTTGTAAGTCGCTCTGGATAAGAGCGTCTGCTAAACTACGTAAATGTAAATGTAAATGTAGAAGAGTTCTATGGTACACCCGAAGTGACCGAGAATGTACTGTTGAAGAAAATTTATGATTTCCAAAACTAATAAAGACAATTACAAACTAAGAGAACTGGGTGACATTCTTCTTGAACTGGAGTTTGCTAAAGTAGAAGGGTACCTTCCAGGCCTCGCTTATCTGGACATATCTCAGGAGTTAAATCCTATAGCAGAGAAACTTCCATTCAGTTTACAAAAGAAATGGATAGCACAGGGATCCAAATACGTGGAAGACTATCGGGTAGCATTCCCACCATTCTCGTTTTTCTCGCGATTCATCAGGAACCAGGCGAAAACTAGAAACGACCTCTGTTTCACCCTGTATACCTCAACTACCCAGGTGTCTGCGAAAAGTGAGAAACCTGTCAGATACAGCAGCAAGACACCTGTGACTGTACACAAAACAGACATGTCATCTGAGCCCTCAGACCACCAAACCAAACCCAGTAAGACAAAGGTTGAAAGCCCTGACCATCACTGCCCAATACATAACAAGCGTCATCCTCTTAAAAAGTGTAGTGGGTTTAGATACAAAACTCTAGATGAGCGCAAATCATATCTCAAAGAGAATGGCATTTGTTTTCGATGTTATGGGTCAACTCAGCACGGAGCTAAAGACTGTAAGGTGTCAATCAAGTGCTCTGAGTGTGACAGCGACAGACATCTTGCTGCTCTGCATCCAGGTCCAGCCCCTTCAACTACAGACACCGCTACAGCAGAGAAAGAGCATGGCGGGGAGCAAGGTGAAGATGCTCTTCTATTAGTCACCTCAAAGTGTACCGAGATCTGTGGTGAGGCAGCCAATCCAAGATCATGTTCAAAAATATGTCTAGTCAAAGCTTATCCAGCTGGGAAAAGAGAGAAAGCTGTGAAAATGTATGTAGTGCTTGATGATGGGAGCAACAAATCTCTGGCCAAGACAGAGTTTTTCATTCTCCGACATCAATGACAACTCTGCTCCATACACCATGAAGACCTGTTCTGGGGTAACAGAGACTTCAGGCAGGAGAGCCGTCAACTTCATGGTGGAGTCTATAGACGGACACATGCAGCTCACTCTCCCTACTCTGATAGAGTGTGACATGATGCCAGACGATAGGATGGAGATTCCCTCCCCCAACATTGCGCATCATCATCACCATCTGCAACCAGTGGCGGACAAAATTCCAGCTGTGGACCCAGACGCTCCCATCCTCCTGCTCTTAGGACAAGACATCTTAAGGGTACACAATGTACGAGAGCAAATCAATGGGCCCCACGACACTCCTTATGCACAACGACTCGACCTCGGGTGGGTCATCGTGGGTGAGGTTTGTCTGGGAACGGCTCACCGACAAGCCAGTGTTAACGTGTTCAGGACAAACATACTTCACAATGGTCACACATCCTATCTGAGCCCTTTCCCTGACATCATCCAAGTGAAAGAGAACTACAGCAGCGTAGCTCAGCAACACATCTCTCTCTCTAC
Organism: Coregonus lavaretus; assembly: GCF_964263955.1. Taxonomy (NCBI): domain Eukaryota; kingdom Metazoa; phylum Chordata; class Actinopteri; order Salmoniformes; family Salmonidae; genus Coregonus; species Coregonus lavaretus. The sequence continues at coordinate 419,581 of NC_140003.1, forward strand.
AGTGCAATCGAGAGATCCAAGCACAACTGTGAACACAGACAGCCTGGGATGTTCCGTGTTCGACAAAACACAAGACGATGATAAACCAGCACCATCTGTGGAGGACAAAGCCTTCTTGGACATTATGGACAAACAGGTTTTCCAGGATGATGGAAACAACTGGGTGGCTCCACTACCCTTTCGCCTTCCTAATAACAGGGAGCAGGCCATGAAGCGTCTCACATCACTTCGTAGGACTTTAGACAAAAAGCCTGACATTAAACTTCATTTTATTGACTTCATGCAAAAGATGCTGGATAACGATCAAGCCGAACCTTCTCCGTCACTAGAGGGAGACAAAGAACGCTGGTATCGCCAATATTTGATGTTACCATCCACAAAAGCCTGAACAAATAAGAGTTGTGTTTGACTCCAGCGCTGAGTGTCAATGCGTGTCACTGAACGACATCCTGCTCAGGGGTCCAGACTTAAACAACACACTCTTGGGCGTCCTAATGCGCTTCCGCAAGGATTGCATTGCACTAACGACAGATGTGCAACAAATGTTTTACTGTTTTGGTGTAGGTGAGTATCATAGAGGTTGCTTAAGGTTTCTCTGGTATGAAGACAACAACCCAGATAGAAACATAACTGAGTACAGGATGAAAGTCCATGTATTTGGGAACAGCCCCTCACCAGCCGTAGCCATCTACTGCATGACACGAGCAGCTCTACAGGGTGAGAAGGAACACAGGTCAGAACCCAAACAGTTTGTAGTGAGGAACTTTTATGTCGATGATGGGCTGATATCAGTAGCTACTCCAGAAGAAGCTATCAACATTCTGAGAAAAACACAAGCAATGTTAGCGGAGTCCAACATGAAACTACACAAGATTGCATCCAATAGCAAAACAGTTATGGAAGCCTTCCCCATGGAGGACCGTGCTAAAGACTTAAAAGACCTGGACCTCAGAGTGGATACTCTCCCCTTTCAACGGAGCCTGGGACTTTCCTGGAACCTGGAAACAGACAGCTTCACATTCCAGGTGTCCCACAATGAGAAGCCTTTTATGCAGAGAGGCATCCTGTCCACAGTGAATAGTCTTTATGACTATAACAATAACAATGCTCCAATAACAATGCAAGGTAAAGCCTTAATCAGAGAACTCTCTTCTGATCAGAGTGAGTGGGATGACCCCCTTCCCACAGAAAAAGAAGAGGAATGGAAAATGTGGAAGGAATCTTTGATGGAGTTGGAACATCTGTATATTCAGCGGCCCAACATCCCAGTCTCCTTGTCTACCACTCAAAGAAGAGAGCTACACATCTTCTCGGATGCCTCTACAGTAGCCATAGGAGCGGTAGCCTACCTGAGAGTTATTGACTCGGAAGGTCAATGCCATGTTGGATTAGTCATGGGGAAATCTAAATTGGCCCCTCGACCGGCCCACACTATCCCGTGCCTAGAACTGTGTGCGGCTGTGCTAGCTGTTGAGATGTATGAACTGATCAGAGACTAAATGGACATTGATGTAAATGCGGCCAAGTTCTACACAGACAGTAAGATAGTTCTCAGTTCCATCCACAATGTCACCAAAATATTCTATGTGTATGTTGCCAATAGGGTAACTCGTATCAGGAAGTCTACCCATCCAGACCAGTTGTGTTACGTAAACACTGACAGCAATCCAGCAGACCATGCAACCAGGCCCATACAAGCCGCACTCTTATAGCACACCAGTTGGTTCTCAGGTCCACCTTTCCTGGCCCAGGCAAACTCAAGTGAGTCTGAGACCATCAATTTTGACCTTGTAGAGCCTGACGCAGACGCAGAGATTCGGCCAGACGTCACTGCCTTCGCCACTAAGGTTTCTGGAGTTCAACTCAGCTCTCATCGCTTTGAGAGGTTCTCGAACTGGAAAGCTCTCAATCGAGCCACAGCACGATTCATTCATGATGCCAGAGCCTTCCATGAAGGTGCTGACGACACCAACTGCAGAGGCTGGCATCACTGTAATAAACCATGCAGTACAAGTGAGTTGTCACAAGCCAAAACAGCAATCATTCACTGTGTGCAACATGAAGCCTTCAAAGAGGAATTAAAATGCCTTGAGAAAGGAAAAGAGTTCCCAAAACAAAGTACACTCAAAAAGCTGAACCCAATAATTGATGAGGATGGGTTGCTGAGGGTGGGAGGCCGCTTCTCCTCTGCCGACCTGTCACAAGACGAAAAACATCCTCTTATCATCCTATGGACGCACCATGTCGCCACTCTGCTGGTAAGACATTATCACGAGCAAGTGGCTCACCAGGGCCGTCATTTTTCAGATGGAGCTATTTGAGCAGCAGGCTTCTGGATTATTGGGAGCAAACATCTGGTCTCTGGTCTCTCATCCACAAGTGTTTCACCTGCCGCAAGGTTAGAGGGAGGTCAGTTGACCAAAAGATGTCTGACTTGCCTGCAGACAGACTCACATCTGAGCCACCACTCACCAGCGTTGGACTTGATGTGTTTGGACCATGGAATGTCATAACTCGTCGCACTAGAGGTGGTAGTGCAGACTCCAAGCACTGGGCGGTACTCTTTACATGTATGTCTACTAGAGCAGTCCACGCTGAGGCGTTTCTTCTCCATCCGTGGTCCAGCAAAGGTGCTAAGCTCTGATCAAGGTACAAACTTTATAGGTGCCTGCAGGGAACTGGGAATCGACACAAATGACTCAGAGCTGACTAAATACCTCTCAGACAAGGGATGTACTTGGACATTTAATCCCCCGCACTCGTCTCATATGGGTGGTTCTTGGGAGAGACTCATTGGGGTTGCCATACGTATCGTTGATGTTATGCTGTTTCAGACGGGCTACACTCGTCTCACACATGAGGTCTTGAGCACTCTTATATCTGAAGTTATGGCAATAATCAATGTGAGACCCCTAGTGTCAGTGTCAACCGATCCTGACATGCCTGCCATTCTCACACCCTCAATGTTACTGACACAAAAGACCAGTGCTACCTCAGCCCCTTCTGGATATTTCCACATGAACGACCTTCATGGAAAACAGTGGAAGCAAGTCCAGTGTCTCTCTGACACCTTTTGGAAAAGGTGGAGACAGGAGTACCTGACAACACTGCAGAGACGCAGAAAATGGACAGCAGAAAAGCCAAATGTAAAAGTGGGAGTTGTTGTGTTATTGAAAGACAGTCAGGCGCACAGAAATGACTGGCCAGTCAGACTTGTGATCAAAACCTTTCCCAGTACTGACGAAAAGTTCAGGAAAGTAGAACTAAAAGTTGTCAAGCAAGGGACTGCTAAGGTGTTTCTGAGACCAATCTCAGAGATTATTGATCTTCTTTCTGAAGCATCCTAGAGACACAATATTTTTTGAAAGGAGCATTATTTGTTTCTTGATAAGTTTTATTTCATAGTGGCACAATTTAATTATACCAGGCGGGGAGTGTGCTGCCATCCTGTTAGAAGGTAACAGATTATTTTAATTATAATGGTTATGATTGACTTTCTTTGTGTTCCATGGTGTTTATCGCCCCCCTAGTGGAGCTTTCTGGTACTTAGAAAGACTGCACAAAAACCGGAAGTAGAGTAGAGTAGTCATTCTGCACGCAGACAAGCAGCTAAAAACAATGCTACGGTACAGTTCTTTCTGTGCAGCTATTTCTTGTCACGCTTCAGTCTCGGAAAATATTTGTTTGCAAGTTTAATTCAAGCATATTGCTAGTGATGATAATATTATTATTGATAGAATTGCTTACTTATCAATGTAAGTTGGTTACATTTACTCACGCAAATTGCCTTGCCTTTCATGTATGCCTTCAGCTGTATTAGTTTGCTAATGCATCATGTAAGCGAATTGTAAAACATACTATACTATAGTTTGTTACTGTTTCTAGTGTAAAATGCATTGTTATTGTACAGAGGTGTTTACACATTATTAGAGTAATGAAAGGAGTTGGCTAGTTGCTACTCACATGGTAATTATCTATCTGGTTTGGCATCATGTCAGAGACATGGAACCTTGGCACGTGCTTTGTGCAACTTCAACTTGAAATGTATAATGTACAGCTACAGTATGTCAATGTGAATTGAATACTAAAGTATATTCTTTTCTGTATTTTGCAGTTTCACAACATAAACATTTTCAATACAATCGTTCAAGAAAAGTCACGCCTTGGACGTTTTATTGAAGACTCAGTTGTTAGCTATCTGTCTAGTTTTGCATGGGAACGCAATTCCAGGGCAGAATAATAACACTGATGATGTAGTAAGTAGACCACAATCTTTCAGTAATGTTCAGATGTTTTCATGAACTTCAAGGATGCTGCTGTTTTTACAGTTAGTAAAAAAGAGCGCCACCAACTGATGGTGTGTATGCTGTGAGGGGCTCTGATCAGTCCCTACACCCAAACGAGGGTATTGCGTTCTTCCACCTCTGGCCTGCTGGTCCCCCTACCTCTGCAGAAGCACAGTTCCCGCTCAGCCCAGTCAAAACTGTTCGCTGCTCTGGCACCCCAATGGTGGAACAAGCTCCCTCACTACGCCAGGACAGCGGAGTCACTGACCACCTTCTGGAGACACTTGAAACCCTACCTCTTTAAGGAATACCTGGGATAGTATAAAAGTGATCCTTCTACCCCACCCCACCCCCCTACCCCACCCCCTCCCCCAAAAAAGTATATATATATATATATATATATATATATATATATATAAAACAAATTAAAATTAAAAATATACTCTAGAAATAAACATTATAAAATTATAAAAAATAAAGTGGTTGTCCCACTGGCTATCAGAAGGTGAATGCACCAATGTGTAAGTCGCTCTGGATAAGAGCGTCTCCTAAATGACGTAAATGTAAAAATGTAAAATGGTGGTCTCCAGAAGAGATGCCGGTTAAATATAGGTACAATCATCCCGGCATCTCTTTTAGAAGGCGCGGTAATGACCAGCAGAAGACAGATTTACAGAACACACTTTATTGCACACTCAAGACAGGCACACACAGCAAACAGAGAGTAGGAGGGAACTAGTGGAAGTGGTTTCTGTAGTAAAACAGAGAGAAATACAGAGCATGTATTACATTGTGGTAATAACTGGCTAATGACTGTATAATAACAATGCAGAATATACATAATAGCAACAGCATGACTATACAGTCACAAAGTGCTATGGCAATGGCTGGGCAATGCTACATCCGGGCTGCATATAGCAGTTAGCAACATAGACTAATAAGCTAGCGGTTAGAGCGTAATACCCGAGCCGACAAGGTGAATAATCTGTCGATGTACCCTTGAGCAAGGCACTTAACCCTAATTTGCTCCAGAGGTGCAGTGCTACTATGGCTGACCCTGTAAAACAACACATTGCACTGCACTTATATGACAATCATTGTTTTCGTTTTTTTTTTTTTTTTTTACAATATATACAAAGCAATGACCTAGCGCGCTAGGCTAGGCCATGGGCTAGCTGGCTACACAGTAAAACGTAGGCTATATACAGGAAGGCTAGCATTAGCAGGGCTAGGCTAACAGTGATGGCTAGCAGGGTAATAACACAGCACACAGTATAGCAGTATACAATAGCAGCTAGCTTAGCATGTTATAAGGCTATGCTATGTTAACAATAACAAGGCCATGGGGGCCGCTATCTTAGGTTACATAATAACAAACAACAAACACTGCGGCCATCTTAAGGCCTATAGTAGCAGTAAGCCAAGGCTGTACTGCCTGGCCTGAACAGTAATACAGTCTATGCAGGTTTCAATACACCCAAACACTTACTCTGTCATGGACTCACTAACATAGGGAAAGTCCAGTGGAGGAGAGAAGGGTCCATAGGTGAGTGGTCCAGCTGTTGGTGTGCAGGGCAGAGGTTTATCAAAGGGCTCCTCACTCCGTCACTGCTTTCTGGAAACTGAGGGAAGGAGGCAGGAATTGGGGATATGTGACCCCAGATGACTGCCTGTTATTGGCTGACCCCACGGTGTGATAAGGCCCCTGGCAACCTGGCCCCTAGCAACCAATCAGTGGCCAGGGTTGGAGGTGTGAACAACTAATTTATGACCAGGGATCAGCACCTACAGTAGGAGGTAGAAACTCCAAGTTTGTGAGCCTGTGTCCCAGGGCCAGAGAGTAATTGTGATGGGTTTTCTACAGTAAGTATCCATAGAAGATCCATGAAAATAAAAATTATTTGTAGAGTGTTCAGGTTTTCATTGGATTTATATACAAGTTAAAGCCAAGAATAGGTGATATATGAAGGGAGGGACTACAGGAGATGCAGTATCAGGAAATGACTTTACCGGTCAAGAGCCTCATTAGACCTGCATTTGTTCAGAACCACTGCCAAAGTTGGGATCCCGGCTAAAAGGAAGAAAATAAGTGGACATGGTGAGAGGCAAAGTTTCCTGTTATTTGAGCAACCTTGAGCAACATTGACTGTAACAATGATAGGGTCAGAGCTGCTTTGCTTTGACAGTAATGACACAGCAGTCATGATTATGTAGTCACCCTTAACTTCTACCCTACAGTAATGTTCCATACAGATGACGGGTGGAGGTGCGTGTGTTTGTGTGTTCGTGTTTGTGATGCCAGTGTCTCACTCGACGGCTTCGTCCTCCTCTGTATCTCTGCTGATCTAATTGTTGTCCTTTAGCAGAGACGTCTTCTTGCTGTCTTCAATCGCCTGGCTCAGACTGCAGCTCTTGGCTACAGCCACCACAACACCACACACGCGCACATGCGCGTACACACACACAAACAAAACATTGACTAACTTAGACCTATACATTGATTGTATAGAAAATACTGCAATAGACAGAACAAAAGAAGTACTGCATTATAATGAAATATATATCACAATTGAAAGTGCTGTCTTTTTCTTTGATGGTCTTTGTCTTTCACCTGATCCATTCATCATAGTTACTCAACACAAGGACCGGTTACAGTGCTGAGCCCTTTGTGAGGTTATGACACTGTGAAACCTCACCCACTGTCAAAACCCACAGAGGAGTTAGGTACCTTGACCAGCACCTAATATTTAACTAGTGTCACTGGTGTTCAGTTCTCACACAATGGGCCTTTTGCAGAGCTTAGGGGGGATTGGGACACAGAACATGGCTGAATGAATGGACAAATTGAGAAGTGAACACTGTGTGTTTATAGGAACAGTAGAAACAGACAGCTTTTGTGGAAATCATATGTCTACCTCATTGCTGCTAAGAAAATGTGTTAGGAATGTGAAATTGCAGGTGTGTGGCACTGATAATGCTCATATACTGTGTGGCTGTGTACACAGTGCCTAGTTAAAGTTTTCCAATGTAGCTTCCTTAAAGTTAAATCTAAAAAGTAATTAAATTGGGATTGTTTTTCACTGATCACAACCTACTCCACATGTTCCACAACATTTTCCTGAAATAAATACAATAATAATAATACAAACAAAGAAGTCGTGATTGCAAAAGTCTCCCTTGCTGTTGCACATCTAAATATGTTTCAGGAGCAAATCTTTTCATAAAAAATCACACAATTTGTTGAATGAGGTCCATCTGTTTGGAAAATAAGTGGTTCTCATGATTTAAGAATAACTTCCCCTGTCTCTGCAAAGTCCCTCAGTTGGATAGTGAATTTCAAACAATGATTTAATCCAGGGGCGCAACTTTCACTGGGGACAGGGGGACAACGGTGTGCTTTAGGACCATGTGTACGCCTCCGAGCGGTCATGTAGGCTGTTTGCAGTATTTATCCGACTGGATTTATGACCGCGCGGACACCACAGAGCGGGCTGACAGGCTGTGTGAAGGCAAAGCTTGTGGAAAGCTGGCTGGACCAGCACGGACGTGTTGCGCTCTTTCACCGAGTTGTAAAAGGAAGCAGAACAGAAACTGGCTACTCTTTAGTTGACTGATGTAGCTGGCAAGGTAACTGCTGTTTAACTTAACAGAAAAAAAAAAACTAAACTAGTGTTTATTCGCAGTGCTGAGCTAGTATTGTAACTGACGTAACGTTAGCTAATGTTTCATCCCCTCTCGACTGAGGTGAATGAATAAGCTACGCTAGTGAGTAGCTACCACAGCCAGGTCAGCTCTAGCCTCTAGTTATCTGTCAGATAGCGATATGAGGTGGCTATTATTACTATCTAACAGCATTTGTTTGTATGGAAATGTTTTGTAGCCTTTATTTTGTCACGTTTCAGAAGTAAATGAACTTGGCAAGCTTTCATCAGTTGATGTACCGTTAGAGAGAAAGCTGGCCAAAAGTTGGCTTACATTAGCTATTATTTTTGCCTCAATCAAACTAGACCTGAATCAAATGATGAAAACATCAGCCATTTCCTTGGAAAGATAACTGCCCTGTGCTTCTCCGCCCATGTTTACATACATAGGCTATAGCCTACTCTATTTAATTGAGACCACACGCAAACCTGATCTCGCAGGTATGGCTACTGAACTGGAAGCAGCAAGAATGATGACAGCGACACTTGCTACGTTTTGCATAGTCCTATAGGATATAGCCTACCTTTTAAGAAGGACGATTTGCAGGCAGAGACAAATAAATGGGTAATCCATACTTACTGAAAATTAAAAGGCGCAACGCTCGCTCACCATAGTAGCCTAACCTATGTGTGTGTTGTGCCTTTTCTTTTTCAATGATGATAAAAAAATTTGATTGCACTTCGACTCACGTTGGTTGAGCGCCCTCCACTTCTTTTCATTATCAATATTTATTTACAGACACTGTAGTAAACTACAGTCTAATCATATTTAAGTTAATTTCACATTCAAGTTAACTGCCAGGTAGGCTACTGAAGTTGAAGCAGTGAATTCTGAGTGTGTGAATAATGCAAAAAATATGTAATTTTAATACAATAGGTAGGCTAACGCATGCAAAGCAGAAAGAGGACCGTTTCAAAATAATCTGTGGGACAACAAAAATATTTTCATCCCAAAATCGTATGTCTGACCACCCGCTCCCACCTCTCATCTGTCTGACCACCCGCAGGTCCCGCGGGCATCCCGTGGGAAAGCAGCCCTCTAAGCTCATCATGTCTTAGCAGGATCATATTGGTGACAGGGGTCCCAGCAGGGTCAGACAGCCAGGGAAGACCAGTCTACGGAGCCGAAGTGAATTTTGCAGTATATTCAGTGAATTATACAAAGTTCCATCTTGAATTGATGGGTAGACCTACAGTAGCAACAGGACAGAAGCTTAAGCTTAAAGCTACAGTCTGGGATCTGGGAATAAAGGTAATTTCAATTATTGAACCATTGATTCTATTCTTGGATAATATAAAGTATATATGTAAGGTAATTCTTTGTCATGCCTCATTTTAGGAGGATCAGATGGTGACAGGGGTCTCAGCAGGGTCAGGCAGCCAGGGAAGACCAGTCTGTGACAGCGGTGAGGCGAATTTTTGCAGGTACAACACTTTATTCTTTCTGTCCAGCAAACACTGGACAAGCCAGATGCTATTTTAAGGCAGTCTGACAAACCTCCAAAATTGATTTCCATACTGTATCAAGGGTTGATAGAGGCTTTTCCCGATGACACAAAACATGTGAAACAAAAATGTGTGTAAGACCTGGAAGTCGCTATTGATGATGATGAATGGATACAGATATGTTAGAATGACCAGTCATGTTCATATAATCTCAGACATAAATTATTGCAGTTTAAGACCATCCATAGAACGTACTGTATGCCAGTGAAACTGAATATCTTGCACTCAGAAATTGTATTATTCTGCTGGAGGTGTAAAGCACAAAAGGGGACATATTTGCAAATGTTGTGGTCTTGTGAAGGCTGGCTGAATTCTGGCAAATAGTGTGTTCTTCTATCTCAGCATGTCTACCGATTCTCCCTTCTCCCTGTTTTTGTTTGCTTGGAAATGTTGATACTGGTGACTGTTATCAGAAGAAACTGTGTAACCTAGCATTTATAGTGGCTAATAAATGCATTGCCCTTAATCTCACAATTTATGGAAGAAATGTCAAGTTATGTACAGTATCACTAGATTTGTTTTAAGATGTGTAAGGGCTATTTGACCAAGAGGACAGTGATGGAGTGCTGCAACAGATGACCTGGCCTCCACAATCACCCAATTGAGATGGTTTGGGATGAGTTGGACCGCAGAGTGGAGGAAAAGTAGCCAACAAGTGCTCAGCATATGTGGGAACTCCTTCAAGACTGTTGGAAAAGCATTCCAGGTGAAGCTGGTTGAGAGAATGCCAAGGGTGTGCAAAGCTGTCATCAAGGCAAAGGGTGGCTACTTTGAAGAATCTCAAATATAACATTTGTTTAACACATTTTTGGTTACTACATGATTCCATGTGTTATTTCAAAGTTTTGATTTCTTCACTATTATTCTACAATGTAGAAAATAGTAAAAATAAAGAAAAACCCTTGAATGAGTAGGTGTATCCAAACCTTTGACTGGTACTGTATATGTTGCCATAAGAGTTGTGTGAAGTTTGTGAGATCTTATTCAAAATTATTCACAGCTGCAATTATTGTAATTGCTGCCAAAAGTCCCTCGACCTAGTATTAACTCTGGGGTGTGAAGACCTACATAATCAAGAAATCGTATAATTTTTTTTGTAATTAAGAACATTAATATATATATATATTTCACTTTGAAAATATGTAGTAGGTTTGATTGTGTGGATCAGTAGGGAAAAAAATCTAATTTAATACTTTTTTATTTTATTTCATTTTTTTGTAATTCTTACCCCCTTTTTCGTGATTACAAAATTGTCTCATCGCTGCTCTCCCCAACGGTCTCGGGAGAGGCAAAGGTCGAGTCATGCGTCCTTAACTCCCGCTCACTTAACCCGGAAGCCAGCTGCACCAATGTGTCGGAGGAAACACCATTCTACTGACGACCGAAGTCAGCCTGCAGGCGCCCGGCCCACCACAAGGAGTCGCTGGAGCACAATGAGCCAAGGAAAGCCCCCCCAGCAAAACTCTCCCCTGAGCTCTTTGGTCTTGGCCATGGTGGAGAGTTTGGAATCTGATTGATTGATTGCGTCTGTGGACAGGTGTCTTTTATACAGGTAACAAACTGAGATTAGGAGCACTCCCTTTAAGAGTGTGCTCCTAATCTCAGCTCGTTACCTGTATAAAAGACACCTGGGAGCCAGAAATCTTTCTGATTGAGAGGGGGTCAAATACTTATTTCCCTCATTAAAATGCAAATCAATTTATAACATTTTTGACATGCGTTTTTCTGGATTTTTTTGTTGTTATTCTGTCTCTCACTGTTCAAATAAACCTACCATTAACATTTTAGACTGATCATGTCTTTGTCAGTGGGCAAACGTACAAAATCAGCAGGGGATCAAATACTTTTTTCCCTCACTGTATGTCACAGGCACCTGTCATCTTGTGCAACAACTGTGATGTTATAGAGCCATCTATCCAATAGGTCTTTATTGATCCATTATATACAGAGGGGTCGTTCTTGAATTGCAGTGACATTTGGGCATGTTATTTTTTAAATATTTGTATTTATTTAAATTTATTTGGGTACATCTTCCCATTCTAAATCAACTATTATGGAAGCTGAATACTTTAAATATTTTTTTCCATCATTATAACACCAGTAGGAGTAGTAACTCCAATGATGGTAACACCAATGACAAATTCTAGCTAATTTTTTTAACAATTTTGCAGTATAAAGGACATGCATTATGTTTTATCATTGATGCACAGTTCAATATAAACAAAAACATGTATGATGTGTAACTATTTGTCATTTTATAATATTTTTAATGGTTGAAAAGGCAAGGGATGCCACTCCAATTCAAGAATGATCCAGAGACAAGGAAATTTTTCATTTTGCTGTAACATGACCCAGCACCACCACACAACACTCACACACTACAGGCCAAACTATCTGTATGTACTATAGTAAGCTGACATAGGCCTACAGAATTTGCTCTTCAGACAACCACACTTGCCCACACTCTGTTGTACTAACAGCACCAACTGTCAGTGCTCTCTAACCAACCTGGTCTCAGAGCATTTCGTATTATTCTGTACATGATTCTGTGACACTCCATTTTGTGCGATATGTTACGAATTACAATTCGTATTATATGTTACAAATTTGCAAAACGTACAATATGTTTTGAATTTCCTAAATGTACTATATGTTACGAATTTGAAAAATGTATGATATGTTACAAATTCTAGCGAGGTGGCTAGCTGGCTAACGTTATCTAGGCTAGGGGTTAGGTTTAGGGGGTTAACGTTAGGGTTATGTTTAGGAGTTAGGTTAAAGGGTTAAGGTTAGGGTTAGGGGAAGGGTTAGCTAACATGCTAAGTAGTTGAAAGTAGCTAAAAATAGTAAGTAGTTGAAAAGTTGCTTCTCCATCTGTCGGAGGACTGCACCAGGCACCGTTAGCTATGGGTTCAAGTTATCCTGCCTCTCGCCCATCCTTAAAGGGTTCTCCGAATCCTGTGAAGCGTGGGAGTGGGCGGATTTTCTCGTCCTTCTCGCCAGCCATGATTTTGGGCAGCTCTTTGGCCTGAATACTTATGTAAATAAGGTTTTTCTGTTTTTTGTTTTTAATAAATTTGCAAATAATTCTAAAACCTGTTTTCACTTTGTCATTATGGTGTATTGTGTGTAGATTGATCATCCATTTTAGAATAAGGCTGTAACGTAACAAAATGTGGAAAAAGTCAAGGGGTCTGAATACTTTCCGAACGCACTGTACTGCATCAGAACATGGAAATCGATTATATTATAGTCCATGTCGGTTTTAATGACATTATGAAGGGCAGCTATGAACAGTTGAAACTGGATTTTAAAGAGCTGATTGACTCTCTGCTCGACACTAATAAAAAATATAAAATAATATCTGGCCCTGTGCCCTCTCTGAATTGTGGCATTGAATGCCTTAGCAGGATTCTTTCACTTCACAACTGGCTACATGATTATTGCAGCTCAATGGGTGTAACGTTTTATGACAATTTCGATACCTTTTGGAAACAAAGCACGTTTTATAAGGAGGATGGGATCCACCCAAATCATTTGGGTTCCTGGATCCTTTCACAGCATTATAAGGCTGCATTGAGAAAATGACTTATCAATGACCCAAGCCCAGCTCAGTAAATCCCTACCATTGTGTCGCTGAGTTGTCATAACGCTTTAGCAAATGTACGTTATACCAGGGGCGTTGTATGTCCTTCTAACTGCCCTGAATGGCTCTGCTGATCCTACAGCTATTGTGTGCAGCAAGCATGTGACTATGAACCAGACTTATGTTGTTAGCACTGAGGCGCTGTGCCCTAGTAGGAAGTCCACTGTGTGCAGCTTAACCTGCACTAACATAAATAACATGAGAATATCTACTTTTGCTAAAATTCCCAGTAAAGCAATGAAAAAAAGCAAGCATCCCAGAAAAGTCCTCAAAATAACCCATGTTAACATATGTAGCTTAAGAAACATGTTAACATATGTAGCTTAAGAAACAAGGTTAATTAAATTCATAACTTGCTAGTAACAGATTACATTCATATTCTGACTATCTCTGAAACTCACTTGAGGAATTCAAAAATTGTATGGTTGAGAGGGATGAGGCAAAAGAAATGGCAATAAGTCTGGCTGCACAACCGATAGGCAAACATACTGCAAATTGAGAAATCATGTGACTAAACTGAATAAAAAGAAGAAGAAACTACACTATGAAACAAAGATAAATGCCATAAAGAATGATAGTAAACAGCTTTGGAGTACCTTCAATGACATTTTTGGGAAAAAGGCAAACTCAGCTCCGTCATTCATTGAATATGATGGCTCATTCATCACAAAACTGACAGATATTTTCAACTACTTTCATGATTTTTTCATTGGCAAGATTAGCAAACTTAGGCATGACATGCCAGCAACAAACGCTGACACTACACATCCAAGTATATCTGACTAAATTATGAAAGACAAGCATTGTAATTTTGATTTCCGTAAAGTGAGTGTGGAAGAGGTGAAAAAATGATTGTTGTCTATCAACAATGACAAGCCACCGGTGTCTGACAACTTGGATGGAAAATTACTGAAGATAATAGCAGACGATATTGCCACTCCTATTTGCCACATCTTCAATTTAAGCCTACTCGAAAGCGTGTGCCATCAGGCCTGGAAGGAAGCAAAAGTCATTCCGTTACCTAAGAATAGTAAAGCCCCCTTTACTGGCTGAAATAGCCGATCAATCAGCCTGTTACCAACCCATAAAAAACCTTTGGAAGAAATTGTGTTTGACCAGATACAATGCTACTTTACAGTAAACAAATTGACAACAGACATTCAACAAGCACATCACTTGACTGATGATTGACTGTGAGAAATGTATTGTAAAAAGATTGTGGGGGCTGTTTTGTTAGACTTCAGTGCGGCTTTTCACATTATCGATCATAGTCTGCTGCTGGAAAAACGTATGTGTTATGGCATTACTGTCCCTGCTATATTGTAGATAAAGAGTTACCTGTCTAACAGAACACAGAGGGTGTTCTTTAATGCAAGCCTCTCCAACATAATCCAGGTAGAATCAGGAATTCCCCAGAGCAGCTGTCTAGGCACTTTACTTTTTTCAACCTTTACTAACGACATGCCACTGGCTTTGAGTAAAGCCAGTGTGTCTATGTATGCGGATGACTCAACACTATACACATCAGCTACTACAGCGACTGTGTCACGTTCGTCTACGAGAGAGGAGGACCAAGGCGCAGCGTTGAAAGCAAACATCTTTATTATACGAATGATCACACGATCAAAACAACGAAACGTGACGTCCTTGGTTACAGCAACAAACCTTAACGGAACAAGAAACCACAACACAAAGTGGAAAGACCGATAGTTAAATATGGCTCCCAATCAGAGACAACCAGCTGACACTCGTTGCCTCTGATTGGGAGTCACTCAGGCCAACATAGATATACAAACATAGACTTACACACCCTGGCTCAACATAACATAGTCCCCAGAGCCAGGGCGTGACAGTACCCCCCCCCAAAGGCGCGGACTCCGACCGCGCCAAACAACCACAACAGGGGAGGGACCGGGTGGGCACTCCGCCTCGGCGGCGGATCCGGCTCCGGACATGACCCAGGCACGGGTTGTGCTGGACTGACGACGCGCACCCCTGGCTTGGTGCGTGGAGGAGGAACGGGCCTTACCAGGCTGACGACGCACACCGTAGGCTTGGTGCGTGGAGCAGGGACAGGCCGGACTGGGCTGACGAAGCACACCACTGACTTGGTGCGGGGAGCAGGAACGGGCCGGACCGGGCTGACGAAGCGCACCCCTGACTTGGTGCGGGGAGCAGGAATGAGCCGGACCGGGCTGACGACGCGCACCACAGACTTGGTGCGGGGAGCTTGGATGGGCCGGACTGGGCTGGCGACGCGCACCACCGACTTGGTGCGGAGAGCAGGAACGGGCCGGACAGGGCTGACGAAACGCACCCCAGACTTGGTGCGGGGAGCAGGAACGGGCCGGACAGGGCTGACGAAACGCACCACAGACTTGGTGCGGGGAGCAGGAATGGGCCGGACTGGGCTGGCGACGCGCACCACAGACTTGGTGCGGAGAGCAGGAACGGGCCGGACAGGGCTGGTGACGCGCACCACCGACTTGGTGCGGGGAGCAGGAATGAGCCGGACCGGGCTGACGACGCGCACCACTGACTTGGTGCGGGGAGCTTGGATGGGCCGGACTGGGCTGGCGACGCGCACCACAGACTTGGTGGGAGTGGCAGGAACAGGCCGGCCCGTACTGGGAACACACACCACTGGCCCTACGTGGGGATCAGGAACAGGCCGGACCGGACTGGCAACACACGCCAGTACCTCTCGCCGTGCCTCTACCACCTCCTTCCCCCTGGTGACCAGTGACTCCCGTAACCTGGCGGCCTCCTCTGCCAACCCGCTGGACCGCTCTATCGCGGCCTCCTGCTGCCCCGACGTCGTGAGCCCCCCCCTAAAAAAATTCTGGGGGTCTCTCCTCCCCGTGGGCCAGGCCTCCATCGTTCTCGCCAGACTCTCACCCCACTGCTCCAAAGTCCAACCTCTCTCCTCTTCTCTTGGCTTGGCCCAGTCGAGACTCCTACTCCACTGCTCCCAAGTCCACCCTCTCTGCTCCTCACTAGGCTGCTTGGTCCAGTTCTGGTGGTTTCTTCTGTCACGTTCGTCTACGAGAGAGGAGGACCAAGGCGCAGCGTTGAAAGCAAACATCTTTATTATACGAATGATCACACGATCAAAACAACGAAACGTGACGTCCTTGGTTACAGCAACAAACCTTAACGGAACAAGAAACCACAACACAAAGTGGAAAGACCGATAGTTAAATATGGCTCCCAATCAGAGACAACCAGCTGACACTCGTTGCCTCTGATTGGGAGTCACTCAGGCCAACATAGATATACAAACATAGACTTACACACCCTGGCTCAACATAACATAGTCCCCAGAGCCAGGGCGTGACAGACTGAAATAACTTCAACACTTAACAAAGAGTTGCAGTTAGTTTCAGAATGGGTGGCAAGGAATAAGTTAGTCCTAAATATTCATATAACTAAAAGCATTGTATTTGGGACAAATCATTCACTAAACCCTAAACCTCAACTAAATCTTGTAATAAATAATGTGGAAATTGAGCAAGTTGAGGTGACTAAACTGCTTGGAGTAACCCTGGATTGTAAACTGTCATGGTCAGAACATACTGTATGTCACTTGTTTCGAGAAACTAGGTGTATGTCGCGTGTGTATCACTACTTCACAGGAGAGGCATCTGAACGTAAACGTTTTTTTTAATCAAAATGCGTGTTTTGGCAGAAATGCCTTCTGGAACATGTGAACTTTCATGTGCCTTAATAACAAACTTGTATGCCATCTGTAAATACAAATACAATTGTTAAATTACAATCCTAGTTGGTTTAGCCATGGAAAAGACAGGAACCTTACCGCTAGCCATGATTGACTGAGAAAATTGATGGGCTGGACATGCTGAGAGATGAGTTCGGATTGGTCTGCCATGTAGCACGCTTCTGTCTATAACATGAGCTGGTCAGTATGTGTAGGTAATCCTTTCTAACACTGCTTTTTTGAAAGATATCACGTAGTGGAACTGCAAAAGTGTTGCTCTCCACTTTCTGGAGAACCGAGTTTTGAAATCAGTGCAATGCCCGGTGGAATTAGAGTATGATAGCTAAGGAGATGGAGAACATTCTGGCATTTGATGGAAATATGCAGAGGGAGTCGAAAATAGAACACACAGAAGGCTGTTGTATAAAACACCTGTCTACGGATTACACCTTCAAACTAAGGGCAATCCTGGCATTCATGACAGAGAGGGAGAAGCATCCATCTATGTATACGGGTAAGATAGTCTAGCTAGCTACATTTTCAGATATTATACAATTCTAATTTTGTCAGAAAGTCGTTTTCATTTCAAGTTAAAGCGTACTGTTAGCTAGCTAGCTAACGTTAGCTGGCTGGCTCACTAACTATCGTTACGTGTACGATCTGTGTAGTAATATTATTCGTATCTCAGAGCCATTTGCATTGCTAGTTATAGCCTAATGTTAGCTAGCTAGCTAACATTGAACCTGGTTGGTTTGCAGATTCATGAATGGTAGTATTGTTATGAGTTGGGATTATGGTTCATTGTTTAGCTAGCTAGCTAGCTACATGTCTAAATAAAAGACACCACTATGCAAGTAACCATTTCACTACACCTCTATCCTGTGCATATGACAAATAAACTTAGATTTTATTTGATATAGTATGTGTTTACAGGGGAGAGTAATGTGAAGAACATGACCTGCACCAAACGTATAACATTAGGCCAACAAGACAGTGTCCAAGTTCTAAAATTCGCAGTTAGAATGCCCTGCTTTTATTTAGTCACACTCACTATTTTCTGTAATTGGCTCGCCATTAACTTGTAAACAATGATCTTGTTGTGGGTTTATTTTCCTGTAATAATGAAGACAAATTAGCTAAAGTAAAGATGTTGTCAGCTATATGATATGGTCATTATTTGAACTGGCTAGCAAGATAACTTAACATTAGCTAGCTAGCTAACAAGCTAGAAAATAACCAAAACATTGTTTAGAAAGTTGCTTTCAGTTGCTTGGTTTGCTAGATTGACATATACTCATTTCATTTTTAAACAGATGGGTTTATTGGTGTTAAAATACACTAATTATGCTATTTTGGACCACCAGGCCTGCTGATGTCATGCAGCCTGTAGTAGTTTGATGTCGGACGACAATAGAATGTTCATGATGTCACTGCGATAGACGTAGTATAAACCAGCCTTTATGCTTGAAATCTTTGGTTGTTTAGTACACTACCATACTCACTATGTTTAACACATGTCCTCACATGTAAATCCTTAAAGAGATGGGTGGGGCTAAAGCTTAAGAGGGTGTGAACGATGCTGAATGGGTGTAGACAAAGACGAGCTCTCCAGTAGGTTTACCAAAACATTCAAGGGCCATTTTCTCAAAAGTGAAGTTACAAGTTTATCAACTTTCAAAGCAGAATTACTTTCCCATTGTTCCTCAACTGTACTGTATGATATACCATTTTCTAGCTCTGAGTCTCTACTTTTATCCAAATTTTGCTACATAAGATCGAGCCGGTCGGTCACATATTGATACAACAGTAGCTAAGATGGGGAGAAGTCTGTCCTTAATAAAGCGCAGCTCTGCCTTCTTAACAGCACGATCAACAAGGCAGGTTCTACAGGCCCTAGTTTTGCTGCACCTGGACTACTGTTCAGTCGTGTGGTCAGGTGCCACAAAGAGGGACTTAAGAAAATTGCAATTGGCTCAGAACAGGGCAGCACGACTGGCCCTTGGATGTACACAGAGAGCTAACATTAATAATATGCATATCAATCTCTCCTGGCTAAAAGTGGAGGAGAGATTGACTTAATCACTACTTGTATTTGTGAGAGGTGTTGACATGTTGAATGCACCGAGCTGTCTGTTTGAACTACTGGCACACAGCTCGGACATCCATGCATATTCCAGAAGACACGCCACCAGAGGTCTCGTCACAGTCCCCAAGTCCAGAACAGACTATGGGAGGCGCACAGTACTACATAAAGGCATGACTACATGGAACTATCAAGTATCAAGCATGACCACATCAAGTAACTGATGCAAGCAGTAAAATGTGATTTAAAAAACAGATAAAAATACACCTTATGGAACAGCGGGGACTGTGAAGCAACACAAACATAGGCACAGACACATGCATTCATACACATGATAACATACACACTATACACACACGTACACATGGATTCTGTGTTGTAAATATGTGGTAGTGGAGTAGGGGCCTGAGGGCACACATTTAGTGTGTTGTGAAATCTGTTATGAATGTATTGTAATATTTTTTAAATTGTATTTTTTAAATGTTGCTGGACCCCAGGAAGAGTAGCTGCTGCCTTGGCAGCAGCTAATGGGGTTCCATAATAAATACAAAGTCAAATACAAATTAGCTAAAATGCTAAAGTTGTCCGTGATGAGATTCGAACTCGCACCCACATAAGAAACCATCTGTCTTATCATACTAATTTGAGTTTCCAGAATTCCCTTTGCTATGTTACGTCTAGTCTATGAGACCAGGCTGCTCTAACCCCTGACTCACCAGCTAAGTCCTCAGACCTGTCCGTCTTGCTCTGCCCATATAGAGACTCAGAAACACCCTCCACGACATACCTTTTCTATTCACACCTTTGGCAGCAGAACACAGAGCTGCACATCAACAACATTCCTCGGGCCATTCAAGATAAGGACCACTCTCCCACTACAATGTTGTCCAGTTTATTGTTTGACCAAGTCACTGAGATTATATTTGCTTATCAGTTCAAAATAGGCTACTTTGATGCATAGCCTATAGCCTATAAATCAGATCAAGGAACCAAGCGAGCTTCATTGCCTACACAACACTGCACCCACGGCTGCGTAAGGAATAATACAGCGCGTAAAATGTTTTATGTGGCATGGGAGTACATTGTCGAATGTTGGAAAAACGACTGCGCTACGCTTCGAATCTTCTGTAACCATAGGATATAAATTGGCCTTAACACCCACACTGTGCAGTGTGAGCACAACTGTGACAAACATTAGCAAGCCTGTCATTACCAAGCTAGGGCGCTAGGGGTAGGGCGGGCCAGGCCTCCTATCGTACCTCCTTGCCCGTCCAAATAAAATATTGAAATATGGATCATTTATTTGACCGAGACGCACACCGACAGAAAGATGCATTAATCTCAGTTAAAGCATTCGAACGAAGGAAACAGCGCCCCTATGTCTCAGTATGTGTAGACCATGTATCTGATGCTGTCTGGACCAAAAGTGTATGACATGTAATACTATTTCTGGCCAGACAGCATCAGATATATGGGCTACATATAGAGGGGCGCTGTTTCGCTCGCTCGGATGCTTTCTCATATACACTACATGATCAAAAGCATGTGGACACCTGCTCGTCAAACATCTCATTCCAAAATTATGGCCATTAATATGGAGCTGGTCCCTCCTTTGCTGCTATAACAGACTCCACTCTTCTGGAAAGGATTTCCACTAGATGTTGGACATTGATGCGGGGACTTGCTTCCATTCAGCCACAAGAGCATTAGTGAGGTTGGGCAATGATGTTGGGCAATTAGGCCTGGCCCGCAGTCGGCGTTCCAGTTCATCCCAAAAGTGTTTGATGTGGTTGAGGTCAGGGCTCTGTGCAGCCCAGTCAAGTTCTTCCACACCAATCTTGACAAACCATTTCTGGATGGACCTCGCTTTGTGCACGGGGGCATTGTCATGCTGAAACAGGAAAGGGCCTTCCCCAAACTGTTGCCACAAAGTTGGAAGCACAGAATCGTCTAGAATGTCATTGTATGCTGTAGCGTTAAGATTTCCCTTCACTGGAATGAAGGAACCTAGCCTGAACCATGAAAAACTGCCCCAGACCATTATTCCTCCTCCAACAAACTTTACAGTTGGCACAATGCATTCGGGCAGGCAGCGTTCTCCTGGCATCCGCCAAACCCAGATTCGTCCGTCGGACTGCCAGATGGTGACGTGTGATTCATCACTTCAGAGAACGCGTTTCCACTCCAGCCGATGCTTGGCATTGCGTACGGTGATCTTAGGCTTGTGTGTGGCTGCTCGGCCATGGAAACCCATTTCATGAAGCTCCTGACGAACAATTATTGTGATGATGTTGCTTCCAGAGGCAGTTTGGAATTCGGTAGTGTTGCAACCGAGGACAGGCGATATTTAAGCGAGCGCTTCAGAACACGGCGGTCCCATTCTGTGAGCTTGTGTGGCCTACCACTTCGGGGCTGAGCTGTTGTTGCTCCTAGACATTTCCACTTCACAGCACTTACAGTTGACAGGGGCAACTCTAGCAGGGCAGAAATTTGACAAACTGACTTGTTGGAAAGGTGGCATCCTATGACGGTGCCACGTTGAAAGTCACTGAGCTCTTCAGTAAGGCCATTCTACTGCCAATGTTTGTCTATGGAGATTTCATGGCGGTGTGCTCTATTTTATACACCTGTCAGCAAGGGGTGTGGCTGAAATAGCCGAATCCACTGATTTGAAGGGGTGTCCACATACTTTTGTATATATAGTGTAGTTTCAGCAGATCTGTCCAGTATAAGCCCAACGCATTTCTATGGGAATGATATGCAGACCTAAGCTTGTCGCCTGCCTTCCCGCCTTTGGGACAAAGATGGGAACAGAGAATGGCGCCGGAGAAGATGGCTGCCGTTTTACAGCCCTCTAACCAATTGCAGTATTACGTGTGTTTTTTTCACGTTATTTGTAATTTATTCTGTTCATAATGTTTTTGCCACCGTCCCTTATGACCATAAAGAGCTACTGGATATCAGGACAGCGATTACTAACCTCTTATTGGACGAAGATTTTTTCTTCAAAGAGTTGGACGCGAAGGATATCCTACAGACACCCGACAAGGCCCAAATCCCCGTCATTCGCATGAGAAAGAGACAGAGATATCGTGGACGTAGGTCGGGGTGCCTTGTAAGGATCCGGCGGCGAGCGAGTAAATTGCCTCTTCCATCAATCCTATTAGCCAAAGTTCAA
Organism: Coregonus lavaretus; assembly: GCF_964263955.1. Lineage (NCBI taxonomy): Eukaryota > Metazoa > Chordata > Actinopteri > Salmoniformes > Salmonidae > Coregonus > Coregonus lavaretus. Next base: position 441,699 of record NC_140003.1, read on the forward strand.
TCATTTGAAAATAAATTGGATGACCTAAGATTAAGGTTATCCTACCAACGGGACATTAAAAACTGTAATATCTTATGTTTCACCGAGTCGTGGCTGAACGACTACATGAATAACATACAGCTGGCGGGATATACGCTACATCGGCAGGATAGAACGGCTGAATCCCGTAAGACAAGGGGTGGCGGTCTCTGTATATTTGTAAACAACAGCTGGTGCATAAAATCTAATACTAAAGAAGTCTTGAGGTTTTGCTCACCTGGGGTAGAGTAACTCATTGTAGACCACACTATTTACCAAGAGAGTTTTCATCTATATTGTTCGTAGCTGTCTATTTACCACCACAAACCGATGCTGGAAAAAAGATTGCACTCAATGAGCTGTATAAGGCCATAAGTAAACAGGAAAACGCTCAGCGAGAGGCAGCGCTCCTAATGGCCGGGGATTTTAATGCAAGGAAACTTAAATCCGTTCTACCTAATTTCTACCAGCATGTTAAACGTGCAACCAGAGGAAAAAAAACTCTAGACCACCTTTACGCCACACACAGAGACACGTACAAAGCTCTCCCTCGCCCTCCATTTGGCAAATCTGACCATAACTCTATCCCCCTGATTCCTGCTTATAAGCAAAAACTAAAGTAGGAAGCACCAGTGACTCAGTTGATAAGGAAGTGGTCAGATGACGCAGATGCTAAGCTACAGGATTGTTTTGCTAGCACAAACTGGAATATGTTCCGGGATTCTTCCGATAGCATTGAGGAGTACACCACATCAGTCACTGGATTCATCAATAAGTGCATCGATGACGTTGTCCCCACAGTGGCCGTAAGTACATACCCCAACCAGAAGCCATGGATTACAGGCAACATCCACATTGAGCTAAAGGGTAGAGCTGCCGCTTTCAAGGAGCGGGACTCTAACCCGGACGCTTATGAGAAATCCTCCAACAAACCTTCAAATAGGCAAAGAGTCAATACAGGACTAAGATTGAATCGTACTACACCGGCTCTGACACTCGTCGGATGTGGCAGGGCTTGAAAACTATTACAGACTACAAAGGGAAGCACAGCCACGAGCTGCCCAGTGACACAAGCCTACCAGACGAGCTAAATCACTTCTATGCTCGCTTCGAGGCAAGCAACACTGAAGCATGCATGGGAGCATCAGCTGTTCCGGATGACTATGTGATCACGCTCTCCGTAGCCGATGTGAGTAAGACTTTTAAGCAGGTCAACATTCACAAGGCCGCAGGGCCAGACGCATTACCAGGACGTGCACTCCAAGCATGCGCTGACCAACTGGCAAGTGTCTTCATTGACATTGTCAACATGTCCTGACTGAGTCTGTAATACCTACATGTTTCAAGCAGACCACCAAGAACACTAAGATAACCTGCCTAAATGACTACCGACCCATAGCACTCATGTCTGTAGCCATGAAGTGCTTTGAAAGGCTGGTCGTGGCTCACATCAACACCATTATCCCAGAAACCCTAGACCCACTCCAATTTGCATACCGCCCCAACAGATCCACAGATGATGCAATCTCTATTGCACTCCACACTGCCCTTTCCCACCTGGACAAGAGGAACACCTACGTGAGAATGCTATTCATTGACTACAGCTCAGCATTCAACACCATAGTGCCCTCAAAGCTCATCACAAAGCTAAGCACCCTGGGACTAAACACCTCCCTCTGCAACTGGATCCTGGACTTCCTGACGGGCCGCTCCCAGGTGGTAAGGGTAGGTAACAACAGATCTGCCACGCTGATCCTCAACACGGGGGCCCCTCAGGGGTGCGTGCTCAGTCCCCTCCTTTACTCCCTGTTCACCCATGACTGCATGGCCAGGCACGACTCCAACACAATCATTAAGTTTGCCGACGACACAACAGTGGTAGGCCTGATCACCGACAACAATGAGACAGCCTATAGGGAGGAGGTCAGAGACCTGGCCGTGTGGTGCCAGGATAACAACCTCTCCCTCAACGTGATCAAGACAAAGGAGATGATTGTGGACTACAGGAAAAAAAGGAGGACTGAGCACGCCCCCATTCTCATCGACGGGGCTGTAGTGGAACAGGTTGAGAGCTTCAAGTTCCTTGGTGAGGCCCCGTGTAGCTCAGTTGGTAGAGCATGGCGCTTGCAACGCCAGTGTTGTGGGTTCGTTTCCCACGGGGGGCCAGTATGAAAATGTATGCACTCACTAACTGTAAGTCGCTCTGGATAAGAGCGTCTGCTAAATGACTAAAATGTAAATGTAAAATGTGTCCCCATCACCAACAAACTATCATGGTCCAAACACACCAAGACAGTCGTGAAGAGGGCACGACAAAGCCTATTCCCCTCAGGAGACTGAAAAGATTTGGCATGGGTCCTCAGATCCTCAAAAAGTTCTGCAGCATCGAGAGCATCCTGACTGGTTGCATCACCTCCTGGTATGGCAACTGCTCAGCCTCCGACCGCAAGGCACTGCAGAGGGTAGTGCGTACGGCCCAGTACATCACTGGGGCCAAACTTTCTGCCATCCAGGACCTCCATACCAGGCGGTGTCAGAGGAAGGCCCTAAACATTGTCAAAGACTACAGCAATCCTAGTCATAGACTCTTCTCTCTGCTACCGCACGGCAAGCGGTACCAGAGCGCCAAGTCTAGGTTCAAAAGGCTTCTTAACAGCTTCTACCCCCAAGCCATAAGACTCCTGAACAGCTAGTCATGCCTCTGCTGATCCTGCAGCTGTTGTGTGCAGTGATCATGTGCCTAGGAACCAGATTTATACTGTTAGCACTGAGCCGGTGTGCCCGAGGAGGCAGTCCACTGTGTGCAGCTTACCCTGCACTAACATAAAGAACAAGAGCACATCTACTGCTGCTAAGCTTCCCAGTAAAGCAATAAAAACAAGTAAGCATCCCAGAAGAAAAGTGCTCAAAATAGCCCACGTTAACATTTGTAGCATAAGAAACAAGGTTCATGAAATCAATAATTTGCTAGTAACAGATTACATTCATATTCTGACTATCTCTGAAACTCAATTAGATAATACCTTTGACGATACAGTGGTAGCAATACACGGTTATAACCTTTACAGAAAAGATAGAAATGCCATTGGTGGAGGTGTTGCTGTTTATATTCAGAACCACATTCCTGTGAAGATTAGAGAGGATCTCATGTTAAATATTTTTGAAGTAATATGGCTACAGGTTCATCTGCCTCACCTAAAGCCAATTCTGGTGGGTAGCTGCTATAGACCACCAAGTGCTAACAGTCAGTATCTGGATAATAACAGAGGATAATAACAGACAATATTACCTATTTCCCATATTTTCAATTTAAGCCTACTAGAATGTGTGTGCCCCCAGGCTTGGAGGGAAGCAAAGGTCATTCCGCTACCTAAGAATAGTAAAGCCCCCTTTACTGGCTCAAATAGCCAACCAATTAGCCTGTTACCAACCCTTAGTAAACTATTGGAAAAAAATGGGTTTGACCAGATGCAATGCTATTTTACTGTAAACAAATTGACAACAAACTTTCAGCATGCTTATAGAGAACTTACAGAAATGACTGATGATTGGCTGAGAGAAATTTATGATAAAAAGATTGTGGAGGCTGTTTTGTTAGACTTCAGTGCAGCTTTTGACATTATCGATCATAGTCTGCTGCTGGAAAAACGTATGTGTTATGGCTTTACACCCCCTGCTATAATGTGGATAAAGAGTTACTTGTCTAACGGAACACAGAGGGTGTTCTTTAATGGAAGCCTCGCAAACATAATCCAGGTAGAATCAGGAATTCCCCAGGGCAGCTGTCTAGGCCCCTTGCTTCTTTCCATCTTTACTAACGACATGACACTGGGTTTGAGTAAAGCCAGTGTGTCTATGTATGTGGATGACTCAACACCATACACATCAGCTACTACAGCGACTGAAATGACTACAACACTTAACAAAGAGCTGCAGTTAGTTTCAGAATGGGTGTCAGAGAATAAGTTAGTCTGAAATATTTCAAAAACTAAAAGCATTGTATCTGGGAGAAATCATTCACAAACTAAATCTTGTAATAAATGTGTCAATTGAGCAAGTTAAGGAGACTAAACTGTTGAAGTAACCCTGGATTGTAGACAGTCATGGTCAAAGTATCTTGATACAACAGTAGCTAAGATGGGGATAAGTATGTCCATAATGAAGTGCTGCTCTGCCTTCTTAACAACACTATCAACAAGGCAGGTCCTACAGACCCTTTTTGTCGCACCTAGTGTGGTCAGGTGCCACAAAGAGGGACTTGGGAAAATTGCAGTTGGCTCAGAACAGGGCACCATGGCTGGCCCTTAAAAGTACATGGAGAGCTAACATTAATGACATGCATGTCAGTCTCTCCTGGCTCAGAGTGGAAGAGAGATTGACTTCATCACTGCTTGTTTTTGTAAGAGGTGTTGACAAGCTTTTACTTATCTATTATTTACTTAACACTTTTTTTCTTTTCTTAAAAACTGCATTGTTGGTTAAGGGCTTGTAAGTAAGCATTTCACTGTAAGGTCAACACCTGCTGTATTCGGCACATGTGGCAAATACCATTTGATTTGATTTTGATTTGATTTGATTTGACTCCCATTGTTAGAGCGGAGACATGAGCATCTCCTCATTATATACAGAACTCTGGTTTCAGCCTCTTGCGAATTGGAAAGGAAAGTTGGCGAGTGCAGAGTGCACTGTTAGGAAGCTGGATTGCCCTAAAGTAAATAGATGTTTAGACAAAATTCTATAATTACTCCTGTCTAAATAAAATCATTCCAAATACTTCACTAGGGAGCATGACTTAGACACAGAGTATCATTAGCTTCTTTAAAACAAATTGCTGTGAATTGTTTTAAATCACAAGTGTGTTTGGGAAGCCCGCAATTTGGGTAGTGCGCCTGGCAATAGGTCTAGCTGATTGAGTTGCTGCTGTCAATGAAAAGAGTCTAAAATATGTGTGAAGATAATGTGTCTTGAGTATAATTGAAAATGTTGCATCAAGAAGAAGGGGAGGGGGGTGTGGCGAAGATATGGTGTGTCTCTCTCCAGAGTGCATGCATATGTAGGAAAATGCCCATTTGGCAATGTCTGATTTCTGATCGTCTTAACTCACCACGTACACCGCCATTTTATTCAACAGTCATTTTTTTTTCATCCATTGCGAATGATAGTTCCTCTGTATTTGAAAAATCTTTCCAACACTTCCAGCCTCGATAATCACCAAGCCTCGGTGAGAAAGATCAAAATATCATGATCTGATGAGCACATATATCCAGCGGAAACATCATAAAAAACAAGCACGTGCACACATAGGAGGTTCCATAAAAAAACTTGACCGCCTATGGAAATCAAAAGCCCGTCCAACTGATTCGTTCTGTACAAAAGTGTCTAAACTGGGAAGTACAGTATCTGTCCAGAGCCATATAATTCTCTATATATGCCTATAGGCCAATAGCTGTCATTTTCAAAGGAACAGGAATAGTAATAAAATATATACTACTGTTAATATTTTATAACCACTAATTATTTGCTTGTGATTGATGGATTGATTATTGTGACTCATACAGCTAAGGGAACAGTGAGGGAAAAAAGTATTTGATCCCCTGCTGACTTTGTACGTTTACCCACTGACAAAGAAATGATCAGTCTATAATTTTAATGGTAGGTTTATTTGAACAGTGAGAGACAGAATAACAACAAAAAAATCCATAAATTGATTTGCATTTTAATGAGGGAAATAAGTATTTGACCCCTCTCAATCAGAAAGATTTCTGGCTCCCAGGTGTCTTTTATACAGGTAACGATCTGAGATTAGGAGCACACTCTTAAAGGGAGTGCTCCTAATCTCAGCTTGTTACCTGTATAAAAGACACCTGTCCACAGAAGCAATCAATCAATCAGATTACAAACTCTCCACCATGGCCAAGACCAAAGAGCTCTCCAAGGATGTCAGGGACAAGATTGTAGACCTACACAAGGCTGGAATGGACTACAAGACCATCGCCAAGCAGCTTGGTGAGAAGGTGACAACAGTTGGTGCAATTATTTGCAAATGGAAGAAACACAAAAGACCTGTCAATCTCCCTCAGCCTGGGATTCCATGCAAGATCTCACCTCGTGGAGTTGCAATGATCATGAGAACGGTGAGGAATCAGCCCAGAACTACACGGGAGGATCTTGTCAATGATATCAAGGCAGCTGGGACCATAGTCACCAAGAAAAACAATTGGTAACACACTACGCCGTGAAGAACTGAAATCCTGCAGCGCCCGCAAGGTCCCCCTGCTCAAGAAAGCACATATACAGGGCCATCTGAAGTTTGCCAATGAACATCTGAATGATTCAGAGGAGAACTGGGTGAAAGTGTTGTGGTCAGATGAGACCAAAATCGAGCTCTTTGGCATCAACTCAACTCGCCGTGTTTGGAGGAGGAGGAATGCTGCCTATGACCCCAAGAACACCATCCCCACCGTCAAACATGGAGGTGGAAACATTATGCTTTGGGGGTGTTTTTCTGCTAAGGGAACAGGACAACTTCACCGCATCAAAGGGACGATGGACGGGGCCATGTACCGTCCAATCTTGGGTGAGAACCTCCTTCCCTCAGCCAGGTCATTGAAAATGGGTCGTGGATGGGTATTCCAGCATGACAATGACCCAAAACACACGGCCAAGGCAACAAAGGAGTGGCTCAAGAAGAAGCACATTAAAGGTCCTGGAGTGGCCTAGCCAGTCTCCAGACCTTAATCCCATAGAAAATCTGTGGAGGGAGCTGAAGGTTCGAGTTGCCAAACGTCAGCCTCGAAACCTTAATGACTTGGAGAAGATCTGCAAAGACGAGTGGGACAAAATCCCTCCTGAGATGTGTGCAAACCTGGTGGCCAACTACAAGAAACGTCTGACCTCTGTGATTGCCAACAAGGGTTTTGCCACCAAGTATTAAGTCATGTTTTGCAGAGGGGTCAAATACTTATTTCCCTCATTAAAATGCAAATCAATTTATAACATTTTTGAAATGCGCTTTTCTGGATTTTGTTGTTGTTATTCTGTCTCTCACTGTTCAAATAAACCTACCATTAAAATGATAGACTGATCATTTCTTTGTCAGTGGGCAAACTTACAAAATCAGCAGGGGATCAAATACTTTTTTTCCATCACTGTAAATATAGAGGTGGCACTGAGATCCATAGAGTAGATTCTGTTGTGTTATTGATTTCTAATACATAATCAGTTAGATTCTTAGCAAAGGACTCCAGCTGTGGTTCATAACTTAAAGAGAAATGTATCCTATTTGTGCTGTATTGCCAACTCCTATGGTCATTGTCATGCCTGGCAAGACAACAGCACAGACAGATCTGGGACCAGGTTAGTAAATTTACCATTCCCAGTTTTAAACAACAAGGATAGAAAACCTGCATGTAAGCTTGACGACAGCTAATACCCTCATATCAGATGAGGAAGTGTGTGAAAACGATTTGATGCTTATGTCAAAACACAAAACTTTCTAACCATAAGGATGCCCTGATTATGTAATTATGACTGGGATTTGCACAGACTGGTACAGTATGTGTTTCATGTTCACCAACATTCTACTCGCACATTGACATGGGCAAGTCTCAACAACAAAGAATGCTTCAACTCTGTCATATCCTTGTCAGTCATTCTACAAGTTCACATGAGGTAACAACAGACTGCTGCTATGATTTGAGGTTTATTAAGGATTTAACAGTTCACATGACGAATACAGAGATGAAAAAAAGCTTGCAATAGGAATTATCTCAGTGTCTATAGAGCATTATTCAATGTTAATAAAATAGACTATATTTGTCATGTAATTATAAATGTCATGTAATTATAAATGTCATGTAATTGTAAAAATATGTACATATACAGTAATTATGTATAGTCCATATACTGTATAAGACCCTATTTCTTACAGAATTCTTACAACCTCAAAATCAACCTAAAAATTGAGACACTTACAGTGGCTTGCGAAAGTATTCACCCCCCTTGGCATTTTTCCTATTTTGTTGCCTTAAAACCTGGAATTAAAATTGATTTTTGGGGAGGTTGTATCATTTCATTTACACAACATGCCTACCACTTTGAAGATTGTGAAACAAACAAGAAATAAGACAAACAAACAGAAAACTTGAGGCTGCATAACTATTCACCCCCCCCCCCCCCCTCCCCATAGTCAATACTTTGTAGAGCCAACTTTTGCAGCAATTACAGCTGCAAGTCTCTTGGGGTATGTCTCTATAAGCTTGGCACGTCTAGCCACTGGGATTTTTGCCCATTCTTCAAGGCAAAACTGCTCCAGCTCCTTCAAGTTGGATGGGTTCCGCTGGTGTACAGCAATCTTTAAGTCATACCACAGATTCTCAATTGGATTGAGGTCTGGGCTTTGACTAGGCCATTCCAAGACATTTAAATGTTTCACCTTAAACCGCTCAAGTGTTACTTTAGCAGTATGCTTAGGGTCATTGTCCTGCTGGAAGGTGAACCTCCTTCCCAGTCTCAAATCTCTGGAAGACTGAAACAGTTTTCGCTCAAGAATTTCACTGTATTTAGCGCCATCCATCAATCCTTCAATTCTGACCAGTTTCCCAGTCCCTGCCGATGAAAAACATCCCCCACTGCATGTTTTTTGTAGTATTTAGTATTTGGTTGCATTGCCTTTAAATTGTTTAACTTGGGTCAAATGTTTCGGCTAGCCTTCCACAAGCTTCCCACAATAAGTTGGGTGTCTCCCACATGCTTTTTGGCGAACACCAAACGTTTTTGCTTATTTTTTTCTTTAAGCAATGGCTTTTTTCTGGCCACTATTCCGTAAAGCCCAGCTCTGTGGAGTGTACGGCTTAAAGTGTTCAAAAGGACAGATACTCCAATCTCCGCTGTGGAGCTTTGCAGCTCCTTCAGGGTTATCTTTGGTCTCTTTGTTACCTCTCTGATTAATGCCTTCCTTGCCTGGTCCGTGAGTTTTGGTGGGTGGCCCTCTCTTGGTAGGTTTGTTGTGGTGCCATATTCTTGCCATTTTTTAATAATGGATATAATGGTGCTCCATGGGATGTTCAAAGTTTCTGATATTTTTTTATAACCCAAGCCTGATCTGTACTTCTCCACAACTTTGTCCCTGACCTGTTTGGAGAGCTCCTTGGTCTTCATGGTGCCACTTGATTGGTGGTGCCCCTTGATTAGTGGTGTTGCAAACTCTGGGGCCTTTCAGAACAGGTGTATATATACTGAGATCATGTGACAGATCATGTGACACTTAGATTGCACACAGGTGGACTTTATTTAACTAATTATGTGACTTCTGAATGTAATTGGTTGTACCAGATCTTATTTAGGGGCTTCATATTAAAGGGTACATATGCACCCACCAATTTGGACTATTTTGTGTATGTCCATTACATAATCCAAATAAAAATCAATTTAAATGACAGGTTGTAATGCAACAAAATAGGAAAAACGCCAAGGGGGATGAATACTTTTGCAAGGCACTGTACCCCTAAGCCATAAGAATCCTGAACAGCTAATCAAATGCCCCCCCCCCCCCCTCTTATCCAGAGCGACTTACAGTTAGTGAGTGCATACATTTTCATACTATTATCTATGCATAGTCACTTTAACTCTACCTACAGTTGAAGTCGGAAGTTTACGTACACCTTAGCCAAATACATTTAAACTCAGTTTTTCGCAGTTCCTAACATTTAATCCTAGTAAAAAATCTCTCACCTTATATACTGCTCTTCCAATCTACTTTTATCTTACCCAGCTGCTAACCATTATTGATTGACACTCATCCACCACCATATCATGTGCCTCCTTGGTGTTGCGTGGCACCCTAGCCAGGCCATTCCATCACGCACCCATCCTAAGATTAGCACCAGTGGCCCACATTCTATCTTGGCACACTGACCTTCTATTACTCACTCGTGACACCACTAACACATGGCTTGTCGTTGTTCTCTGTCCACATACAGCTTATGAGTTGCACATACATTAATGAATGTTGTATTACAAATCATCATAACACTTGCTGAGCGGCCTTCCAGGTTTTGTCGATATAGGACTCGTTTTACTGTGGATATAGATACTTTTTATACCTGTTTCCTCCAGCATCTTCACAAGGTCCTTTGCTATTGTTCTGGGATTGATTTGTACTTTTCGCACCAAAGTACGTTCATCTCTAGGAGACAGAACGCGTCTCCTTCCTGAGCGGTATGACAGCTGCGTGGTCCCATGGTGTTTATACTTGCGTACTATTGTTTGTACAGATGAATGTGGTACCTTCAGGTGTTTGGAAATTGCTCCCAAGGATGAACCAAACTTGTGGAGGTCTACAAAAAATTTTCAGAGGTCTTGGCTGATTTATTTTGATTTTCCCATGATGTCAAGCAAAGAGGCGCTGAGTTTGAAGGCAGGCCTTGAAATACATCCACAGATACACCTCCAATTGACTCAAATTATGTCATTTAGCCTATCAGAAGCTCCTAAAGCCATGACATCATTTTCTGGAATTTTCCAAGCAGTTTAAAGGCACAGTCAACTTAGTGTATGTAAACTTCTGACCCACTGGAATTGTGATACAGTGAATAATAAGTGAAATAATCTGTCTGCAAACAATTATTGGAAAAATTACTTGTGTCATGCACAAAGTAGATGTCCTAACCGACTTGGCAAAACTATAGTTTGTTAACAAGAAATTTGTGGAGTGGTTGAAAAATGAGTTTTAATGACTCCAACCTAAGTGTATGTAAACTTCCGACTTCAACTGTACATATTACTTCAATTACCTCGACTAACCGGTGCCCCGGCACATTGACTCTGTACCGGTACCCCCTGTATATAGCCTCGCTATTGTTATTTTACTGCAGCTCTTTAATTACTTGTTACTTTATTTGTATTTGTTACTTATCAATTTTTTACTTCACACTTATTTTTCTTAAAACTGCATTTTAACACAAGAAAATATCCTAGATGGTGACATCATATTACTTATATAACTTACAGATGGCCTAGTTATACAGTATGTAAAAGCTGGCTCGGCTCAGTCGGTGGATGTTACATGCAGCGCTTCCTGACTGTCACGCCCTGGCTCTAGGGACTCTTTTAAGTTGAGCCAGGGTGTGTAGAGTTTATGTTTTGTGCTCGTTGTGTCTAGTCTAGTTTGTATATCTATGTTGGCCAGAGTGGTTCTCAATCAGAGGCAACGAGTATCAGCTGTTGCTGGTTGTCTCTGATTGGGAACCATATTTAGTCAGGTGGTTTTCCCACAGTGTTTGTGGGATCTTGTTCCGTGTTGGTTTGTGTTTTGCACCTGTGGACGTCACATATCGATTTGTTGTTTTGTTCGTGTATCATTTAATAAATAAGTATGTTCACCTTCCACGCTGCGCCTTGGTCCTCTATATCCGACGATCGTGACACTGACAGACCCTGTCACAGCAAACTTGGCCCTCATTGCTTGCACCTCATGGATCAGTGGGCGCCTCTCCTTCTTAAATGTATTTTCCAAAGACTGATGCAAAGCGTCCTATAACCAAGGAATAGTTAACTTAGTGCTTCTGAAATTAATGTAGTTTTTGTACATTATGAAACATACATATTGTATTTCTTATTTTTTCCTTCATGAAGGGATATCTGGTGACAAACAGGAAAATAACATCTGTGTATTGTTTGCTGCTAGGATACATTGGGGGAAGATATATAATTAGTAAAACCTGTACACAATTGCATATTATGTAGGGTAGGCTACATAATAATATTTTTTTTTCTCCCAGAACTGTGCTTTCATCACAGCACATTACCTATTGTCATTAGATGTAGAGGAATCTAATTCCTCCAAGCACTTCAGGAATTGTGCTTGGATATTTAACAAGGGGATTAGACGATCAGCCATCCTCTCTGTCTAAATCTTTAATGTTGCCCCATCTATGTCATTCTCTATACAGTGGGGGAAAAAAGTATTTAGTCAGCCACCAATTGTGCAAGTTCTCCCACTTAAAAAGATGAGAGAGGCCTGTAATTTTCATCATAGGTACACGTCAACTATGACAGACAAATTGAGAAAATAAAATCCAGAAAATCACATTGTAGGATTGTAATGAATTTATTTGCAAATTATGGTGGAAAATAAGTATTTGGTCACCTACAAACAAGCAAGATTTCTGGCTCTCACAGACCTGTAACTTCTTCTTTAAGAGGCTCCTCTGTCCTCCACTCGTTACCTGTATTAATGGCACCTGTTTGAACTTGTTATCAGTATAAAAGACACCTGTCCACAACCTCAAACAGTCACACTCCAAACTCCACTATGGCCAAGACCAAAGAGCTGTCAAAGGACACCAGAAACAAAATTGTAGACCTGCACCAGGCTGGGAAGACTGAATCTGCAATAGGTAAGCAGCTTGGTTTGAAGAAATCAACTGTGGGAGCAATTATTAGGAAATGGAAGACATACAAGACCACTGATAATCTCCCTCGATCTGGGGCTCCACGCAAGATCTCACCCTGTGGTGTCAAAATGATCACAAGAACGGTGAGCAAAAATCCCAGAACCACACGGGGGGACCTAGTGAATGACCTGCAGAGAGCTGGGACCGAAGTAACAAAGCCTGCCATCAGTAACACACTACGCCGCCAGGGACTCAAATCCTGCAGTGCCAGACGTGTCCCCCTGCTTAAGCCAGTACATGTCCAGGCCCGTCTGAAGTTTGCTAGTGCATTTGGATGATCCAGAAGAGGATTGGGAGAATGTCATATGGTCAGATGAAACCAAAATATAACTTATTGGTAAAAACTCAACTCGTCGTGTTTGGAGGACAAAGAATGCTGAGTTACACCATACCTACTGTGAAGCATGGGGGTGGAAACATCATGCTTTGTGGCTGTTTTTCTGCAAACGGACCAGGACGACTGATCTGTGTAAAGGAAAGAATGAATGGGGCCATGTATCGTGAGATTTTGAGTGAAAACCTCCTTCCATCAGCAAGGGCATTGCAGATTAAACGTGGCTGGGTCTTTCAGCATGACAATGATCCCAAACACACCGCCCGGGCAACGAAGGAGTGGCTTCGTAAGAAGCATTTCAAGGTCCTGGAGTGGCCTAGCCAGTCTCCAGATCTCAACCCCATAGAAAATCTTTGGAGGGAGTTGAAAGTCCGTGTTGCCCAGCGACAGCCCCAAAACATCACTGCTCTAGAGGAGATCTGCATGGAGGAATGGGCCAAAATACCAGCAACAGTGTGTGAAAACCTTGTGAAGACTTACAGAAAACGTTTGACCTGTGTCATTGCCAACAAAGGGTATATAACAAAGTATTGAGAAACTTGTGTTATTGACCAAATACTTATTTTCCACCATAATTTGCAAATAAATTCATTAAAAATCCAACAATGTGATTTTCTGGATTTTTTTCTCTCATTTTGTCTGTCATAGTTGACGTGTACCTATGATGAAAATTACAGGCCTCTCAAATCTTTTTAAGTGGGAGAACTTGCACAATTGGTGGCTGACTAAATACTTTTTTTCCCCACTGTATAAAAATATGCAAATCACAATGTTCATATGAATTGCTGAACACCATATATTAGCACATTTTTGTACACCTCACATTTTCCTATTGGCCTGTGGTGTAGACTGGTCATCATTGTCATCTGTAAAGACACCTAGCAGGTAATAATATGCTTCATCCCCTGGCTTGAAGGCAACCCGCTTCCTTGTGCCTTGGACGCTGTAGGCATGTAGGTGTTCCTTAAAATGTGTAGCTGTATACACATGCCACAGACCAGCCATTGGTCCCGGAACTTAAGTACAATCCTTTCGGAAAGTATTCAGACCCCTTGACTTTTTACAGCCTTATTCTAAAATGTATTAAATAAAACCATTTCCTCAGCAATCTACACACAATACCCCATAATGACAAAGCGAAAACAGGTTTTTAGAAATGTTTGCTAATTTATTAAAAACAAAAAACAGAAATACCTTATTTACATAAGTATTCAGACCCTTTGCTATGAGATTAGAAATTGAGCTCAGGTGCATCCTGTTTCCATTGATCATCCTTGAGATGTTTCTACAACTTGATTGGAGTCCACCTGTGGTAAATTCAATTGATTGGACATGATTTGTAAAGGCACACACCTTTCTATATACCGTCCCACAGTTGACAGTGCATGTCAGAGCAAAAACCAAGCCATGAGGTCGAAGGAATTGTCCGTAGAGCGCAGAGACAGGATTGTGTCGAGGCACAGATCTGGGGAAGGGTACCAAAATATTTCTGCAGCATAGAAGGTCCCCAAGAACACAGTGGCCTCCATCATTCTTAAATGGAAGAAGTTTGGAACCACCAAGACTCTTCCTAGAGCTGGCCGCCCGGCCAAATTGAGCAATCTGGGGAGAAGGGCCTTGGTCAGGTTGGTGACCAAGAACCCAATGGTCACTCTGACAGAGCTCTAGAGTTCCTCTGTGGAGATGTGAGAACCTTCCAGAAGGACAACCATCTCTGCAGCACTCCACTAATTCGGCCATTATGGTAGAGTGACCAGACGGAAGCCACTCCTCAGTAAAAGGCACATGACAGTCCGCTTGGAGTTTTCCAAAAGGCACCTAAAGACTCTCAGACCATGAGAAACAAGATTCTCTGGTCTGATGAAACCAAGATTGAACTCTTTGGCCTGAATGCCAAGCGTCACGTCTGGAGGAAACCTGGAACCATCCCTACGGTGGAGCATGGTGGTGGCAGCATCATGCTGTGGGGATGTTTTTCAGCGGCAGGGACTGGGAGACTAGTCAGGATCGAGGGAAAGATGAATGGAGCAAAGTACAGAGAGATCCTTGATGAAAACCTGCTCCAGAGCTCTCAGGACCTCAGACTGGGGCGAAGGTTCACCTTCCAACAGGACAACGACCCTAAGCACACAGCCAAGACAATGCAGGAGTGGCTTCGGGACAAGTCTCTGAATGTCCTTGAGTGGCCCTGCCAAAGCCCGGACTTGAACCCGATCGAACATCTCTGGAGAGACCTGAAAATAGCTGTGCAGCAACGCTCCCCATCCAACCTGACATAGCTTGAGAGGATCTGCAGAGAAGAATGGGAGAAACTCCCCAAATACAGGTGTGCCAAGCTTGTAGTGTCATGTCCAAGAAGACTCGAGGCTGTAATCGCTGCCAAAGGTGCTTCAACAAAGTACTGAGTAAAGGGTCTGAATACTTATGTAAATGTGATATTTCAGATACATTTAAAATACATTTTCAAGAAATTCTAAAAACCAGTTTTTGCTTTGTCATTATGGGGTATTGTGTGTAGTTTGATGAGCAAAAAAAAAAAAAAAATCCGTTTTAGAATAAGGCTGTAACTTAACAAAATTTGGAGAAAGTCAAGGATAAAACAAAGTACACAGGTCACCAATGCTGGTAGTTTACCTATTATCAAGGCAATTTAACTGAGGAATTATCTCTTCGTAAAATCCAGCTGATAAATCCTCACACTGAGTTCAGTTTGTGTCAGGTGTCAGTGTGCAGTGGTAGGACGGAGTCAGGCGCCGGACACCGAACTGAGTAATAGACGAACTTTACTCGAAAAACAACAAATCTCATTTCCACGCAGGGAAATATATCAGCTCACAGCAGTATAAACACCAAACAAAGAACAATCACGCACAACACCATGAGGGAACCAAAGGGTTAAATAGGGAAACAAATTAACGTGATGGGAACCAGGTGTGTACAATACAGACAATAGAAAACCGAAACGTAGATCGGTGGCAGCTAGAAAGCCGGTGACGACGACCGCCGATAGCCGCCCGCATAAGGAGAGGCACCAACTTCGGCGGAAGTCGTGACAGTTTGATGTGCAGCCAACTGCTGATTTGTGGTACCTGGGCCCGAATTCACTTCATAAGAAGACATTTCTACTTAAGTAAAAAAAAATCCTGAAGTTTATTCTTAAGAAGAAATGTAGGAAAAGTTGCTATTCCTTAAAGTTATTGGAAATGTTCTTACATTTCTTCCTATGTTTCTTTTTTAAAGGTATTTTTAAGGAGTGGGGCAGTCCCACACCATTCGTAATTTTTTTGCTTTATTGAAGAGATAGGACAGTGTTGGAAAAATGGGGGCAGAGGGAGTCAAAGGGCAGTGGGCCAGACTCAAACCCATTCTGACTCTGGCATACATGTGTGCCGGGTCAGCGGTTGTAACCACTGGACCACACAGGCCTCTCTTCCTATGTTTCTTAGTGTGTTAAGAAGGGAGGTGTGCTGTCCTTAAAGGCCCAGTGCAGTCAAAATTCAGTTTTTCCTGTGTTTTATATCACGTTGTACAACAGCTGATGAAACTAACACTGTAAAAGTGTTATTTCCTTATAGTTGCTGGTTGAAAATACAATCTACACAGGACCTTCTAATCAGCAGGTTTGCTTAGACGGAAGTTTCGTCTTTCCATGGTTACATCACCATGTGGCAAATTGGTTAATTGACCAATAAGAAAGAGGGTTCCAAACATCTCTGCCAATAACAGCTAGTTTTCAGTTTTCCCCTCCCCACTCAGACCACTCGCTGTCAGTCATAGCAAAATTCTTGCTTGAGAAATTAGGTTTTTCTAAAAAAGCTATTTTTGCCAATTTGAATGGAAATCTATTGCAGTAAGGTACTTAATTGTTACCCAGACATTTTTTGATATTGATATAAAAACGTCTGCAGTGGGCCTTTAATGTTGCACATAGAAATGCCTATATGTTCTACATAATTTATATATGTCTGAATGATCTGTGAAGGATTGCACTGCACTACTACTAGTCCACTATCAGAAATATTTTCTGAAACCTATTACATAGACTATTGAACTCCAAACAGTCTAAGGAGTGTGACAGAAGTGATTTGGAATCATGTTCTAGCAGTTATATTTGTCCTGCCTGAGAAGCCTCTAAGCCCTGTGTGTCACCCTTGGACATTAGGGAATTCCTCCTTGGCGGGTTGGTAGATGCTAATGGTGCCCAACTGGGTTGGTAGATGCTAATGGTGCCCAACTGGGTTGGTAGATGCTAATGGAGCCCAACTGGGTTGGTAGATGCTAATGGTGCCCAACTGGGTTGGTAGATGCTAATGGAGCCCAACTGGGTTGGTAGATGCTAATGGAGCCCAACTGGGTTGGTAGATGCTAATGGAGCCCAACTGGGTTGGTAGATGCTAATGGAGCCCAACTGCAGGGCTGGTCTCTCAGCTGGGAGGGGGTGTTCAAAGGAGGGTGAATGTGACATAAAATATTTGGAATTATGCTCTAGCAGTTATAGTAGCCCTTAGGGAATTCCTGTTTGGTCTGATGATAGCTGCAAGGGTTTCTTATTCGGAAGGCCAGGTTTTGACTCCCTGCAGTGACAGGAGAATGAGAAACTCTTCAAAGATGTAAGAGTTTTCAAAGTAATAATGGTCTGATAAAATGTGCTTCTGCTGGACACTTCATATACATTTGACTTAGATATATCATGACTAAGCCAAGTTGAAAAGATCATTGTGTAGTCTTGCTGACATTGGTGCACTTTGGTAGAATGCCAGTATCAAATCCTGACAGATTGGGCTGAAACTTTATTGGGCCAAACTGGTTTCCTCAAACAATGTTTGGAAATTAAACATTGCTACATTTAATTCTTTACTATCAAATGCTATAGTTAGCATATTAGTTTTGTCTCACAATCCTAAATCATACAATAGATCCATTGAAAGAGAGCCATCCTTTGCACCTACATTAAAAGGTTTACTAAAAGACAAAAAGTCAAATCAACAGTACTAATAGTCAGGTAGCCCCTCCCTTGTGGCCTGTATGGTCCAGTGATCAGTGTTACTGATTCCAGTACTGACATGGGTTCGAATCCAGCCCACTGCTAGTTAACTCTGACTCCTGTCTATTAACTCCAAAAATGATTTTTTTATTTACAAATTAACAGTAATAAGAATCAGGTAATGTTCATGAAATAATCAGGTACTGTAGACTGCCCCCATTTCGACCCATGTCTCTGTTTCATTCCAAGTGAATATGATCTTGCACACATTATCCAACTCAATTGCACACATTATCCAACCCCACACACACACACACACACAAGCACATACACACACACATAATTGCACAATTAACCATATTCTTTGGATGAAATTATGCCACAGAGTGGCCTGTATGGTCCAGTGGTCAGTGTTGCTGACTCCAGTACACACCATGTACCAGAATCGGCAAGGGTTCAAATCCAACCTGCTGCTGTTTAACTCTGACTCCCTTCTCTGTGTAAAAAATACTCATAATAAGGAATGGCGAAGACATCAACAATGACAGTACTGTATGTAAAATTATTAAGGGGTTACTAGATGCATGTAAAACATATTCCCAGGTAGGTCCAATTTAAAATATTCTCACACATATATTTTAAACTTATCAGATTACTCAAACTCCTGATGGTAAAATGTAAACCGTATTGCTCAGGCACTATTTAATAGAAAGAATGAAAAAAACATCTATAAAAAAGCTTGTTCAGATTCAGAAGAGTTCTATATAGAACAATCCTTCTTGCCTTCCAAACAATCATCAAAGAACCCTTTCTTCCGAAAATGGTTCTTAGGATGGAAAAGGTTCTACGTAGAAGTCTTTGCCTTACAAAGAACCCTTGTCTTCCAAAAAGAGTTCTTCA
Source organism: Coregonus lavaretus (assembly GCF_964263955.1). Classification (NCBI taxonomy): domain Eukaryota; kingdom Metazoa; phylum Chordata; class Actinopteri; order Salmoniformes; family Salmonidae; genus Coregonus; species Coregonus lavaretus. Next base: position 460,390 of record NC_140003.1, read on the forward strand.
GATGAAAAGGGTTATTGGTAGAACCCTATCCTTCCACACAGAGTGTGGCTTTGATATGGTTTATGTACCCAAGAAAGCGAAGGTAACTGAACTACAGTGGGGAAAAAAAGTATTTAGTCAGCCACCAATTGTGCACGTTCTCCCACTTAAAAAGATGAGAGAGGCCTGTAATTTTCATCATAGGTACACGTCAACTATGACAGACAAAATGAGAGAAAAAAATCCAGAAAATCACATTGTAGTATTTTTTATGAATTTATTTGCAAATTATGGTGGAAAATAAGTATTTGGTCAATAACAAAAGTTTCTCAATACTTTGTTATATACCCTTTGTTGGCAATGACACAGGTCAAATGTTTTCTGTAAGTCTTCACAAGGTTTTCACACACTGTTGCTGGTATTTTGGCCCATTCCTCCATGCAGATCTCCTCTAGAGCAGTGATGTTTTGGGGCTGTCGCTGGGCAACACAGACTTTCAACTCCCTCCAAAGATTTTCTATGGGGTTGAGATCTGGAGACTGGCTAGGCCACTCCAGGACCTTGAAATGCTTCTTACGAAGCCACTCCTTCGTTGCCCGGGCGGTGTGTTTGGGATCATTGTCATGCTGAAAGACCCAGCCATGTTTCATCTTCAATGCCCTTGCTGATGGAAGGAGGTTTTCACTCAAAATCTCACGATACATGGCCCCATTCATTCTTTCCTTTACACGGATCAGTCGTCCTGGTCCCTTTGCAGAAAAACAGCCCCAAAGCATGATGTTTCCACCCCCATGCTTCACAGTAGGTATGGTGTTCTTTGGATGCAACTAAGCATTCTTTGTCCTCCAAACACGACGAGTTGAGTTTTTACCAAAAAGTTATATTTTGGTTTCATCTGACCATATGACATTCTCCCAATCCTCTTCTGGATCATCCAAATGTACTCTAGCAAACTTCAGACGGGCCTGGACATGTACTGGCTTAAGCAGGGGGACACGTCTGGCACTGCAGGATTTGAGTCCCTGGCGGCGTAGTGTGTTACTGATGGCAGGCTTTGTTACTTTGGTCCCAGCTCTCTGCAGGTCATTCACTAGGTCCCCCCGTATGGTTCTGGGATTTTTGCTCACCGTTCTTGTGATCATTTTGACCCCACAGGGTGAGATCTTGCGTGGAGCCCCAGATCGAGGGAGATTATCAGTGGTCTTGTATGTCTTCCATTTCCTAATAATTGCTCCCACAGTTGATTTCTTCAAACCAAGCTGCTTACCTATTGCAGATTCAGTCTTCCCAGCCTGGTGCAGGTCTACAATTTTGTTTCTGGTGTCCTTTGACAGCTCTTTGGTCTTGGCCATAGTGGAGTTTGGAGTGTGACTGTTTGAGGTTGTGGACAGGTGTCTTTTATACTGATAACAAGTTCAAACAGGTGCCATTAATACAGGTAACGAGTGGAGGACAGAGGAGCCTCTTAAAGAAGAAGTTACAGGTCTGTGAGAGCCAGAAATCTTGCTTGTTTGTAGGTGACCAAATACTTATTTTCCACCATAATTTGCAAATAAATTCATAAAAAATCCCACAATGTGATTTTCTGGATTTTTTTTCTCATTTTGTCTGTCATAGTTGACGTGTACCTATGATGAAAATTACAGGCCTCTCTCATCTTTTTAAGTGGGAGAACTTGCACAATTGGTGGCTGACTAAATACTTTTTTTCCCCACTGTACACGTGTTTAGCAGATGTTATTGCGGGTGTAGCGAAATGCTTGTGCTTCTAGCTCCGACAGTGCAGTAATATCTAACAAGTAATATCTAACAATTTCACAACATGTACATTTACATTTTAGTCATTTAGCAGACGCTCTTATCCAGAGCGACTTACATATTTTTTTTATACCGGCCCCCCGTGGGAATCGAACCCACAACCCTGGCGTTGCAAACGCCATGCTCTATCAACTGAGCTACATCCCTGCCGGCCATTCCCTCCCCTACCCTGGACGACGCTGGGCCAATTGTGCGCCGCCCATGAGTCTCCCGGTCGCGGCCGGCTGCGACAGAGCCTGGATTCGAACCAGGATCTAGTGGCACAGTTAGCACTGCGATGCAGTGCCTTAGACCACTGCGCCACTCAGGAGTATAGTAATGTACCCAATACACAGAAATCTAGTAAGGAATGGAATTTAAGAATATATACATATATGGACAAGCAATGACAGAGCGGCATGGACTAAGATACAGTAGAATATTATAGAATAGAATGCAGTATATACATATGAGATGAGTAGTGCAAGATATGTAAACATTATTAAAATGACTAGTGTTCCATTTCTTAAAGTGGCCAGTGTTTTCTGAAGGTAATGTAATTTTGAAGGCCCATGTAATTCCAGTTGATATTGCGAGGGTTGTTTTGTTTGTGCGTCTGTATATTTTATATAAAAGTGGATTGTATTTTCCTTCCTTTTTAGACCACAAAGGCCTAATAAAATACTTCAAATGGTAAGGTAACTGAGTCTCTCTCTCTGATTTAAAGAAGAGTAAAGTTAAGGTCTCAACATCTTGCTGAAGTTATCTGAACTAACATCTATCTGAATTTCTGTCGGTGTCCATTTTGAAAGTGCTGAACGAATAGGCCTACCTCATACCTTAGAGCTTAGTGTTAATAATATAAGAATAAACATTATGAATTTACTGAACATAAATATAATAATGTTTGTGTATGGTTCAAAAGTCAAAACCCATTTTGGCGTTTGTTATTATTGAAGGAGATTGCAGTTCTTATCGACTTACACAAATCCACAAGTTGTCAGTAGAAACCACATTTGTTTAAGCAAGTCAGTCATATCAGCTGTTTTTATAAGGCTGAATGAACTGTTTCGCTGCCAGACAAGGCTCCACTGATAGCCAGGTGTAGTGGTGGTAAGGATTCACTCCATGGTGCTGAAAAGAAAGCTCTGCTGTTGGGACAGCTTTATGTAGGCCCTAACAATTTGTGGGCACCGTTTGTTACCGTTATAGTGCAATTAATGTATTGTTTAGTGTTGTGTAGTGGCTTTGCTGGCATGCATCAAAACATTTTGGGGGGAGTTTGCCCCACATACATTTAAATGCTAAAATCGCCACTGCCTGGAGTGCAGGCAGTGTGCCCCTGATAATTAGTTGGGCTGACCGCACCACCCTCTAGAGAGCTCTGCTGTTGCGGGCAGTGCAGTTGCCGTACCAGACGATCATACAGCCCGACAGAATGCTCTCAATGGTGCATCTGTAGAAGTTTGTGAGGGTCTTAGGGGCCAACTCAAATTTCTTCAGCCTTCTGAGGTTGAAGAGATGCTGTAGCACCTTCTTCACCATGCTGTCGGTGTGAAGTGACCATTTCAGGTCCTCAGTGATGTGCATGCTGAGGAACTTCAAGCTTTTGACCCTCCGCTGCGGCCCCGTCGATTTGGATGGAGGCGTGCGCTCTCTGCTGTCTTGTGTAGTCCACGATCAGCTCCTTCATTTTGTTGACTATAAGAGAGAGGTTATTTTCCTGGCACCACTCCGCCAGGGCTCTCACCTCCTCCCTGTAGGCTGTCTCGTTGTTGATGATGAGTTGGAGACATGCATGGCCACGCAGTAATGGATGAACAGGGAGTACAGGAGGGGGCTAAGCACAAACTCTGTGGGGCCCCCGTGTTGAGGATCAGCGGGTTGGAGGTGTTGTTGCCTGTCAGGAAGTCTAGGATCCAGTTGCACAGGGAGGGGTTCAGACCCAGGGCCCTGAGCATAGTGATGAGCTTGGAGGGCACTATGGCGTTGAAGCCTGAGCTGTGGTCGATGAAAAGCATTCTTACATAGGTATTCCTCTTGTCCAGGTGGGATAGGGCAGTGTGCAGTGCAATGGCGATTGCGTCGTCCGTGGATCTGTTGGGGCGTTATGCAAATTGTAGTGGGTGTAGGGTATCGGATAAAGTGGAGGTGATATGATCCTTCACTTGCCTCTCAAAACACTTCATGATGAAAGAAGTGAGTCGTACAGGGCGATAGTCATGTACAGTGGGGGAAAAAAAGTATTTAGTCAGCCACCAATTGTGCAAGTTCTCCCACTTAAAAAGATGAGAGAGGCCTGTAATTTTCATCATAGGTACACGTCAACTATGACAGACAAAATGAGAAAAATAAATCCAGAAAATCACATTGTAGGATTTTTTATGAATTTATTTGCAAATTATGGTGGAAAATAAGTATTTGGTCACCTACAAACAAGCAAGATTTCTGGCTCTCACAGACCTGTAACTTCTTCTTTAAGAGGCTCCTCTGTCCTCCACTCGTTACCTGTATTAATGGCACCTGTTTGAACTTGTTATCAGTATAAAAGACACCTGTCCACAACCTCAAACAGTCACACTCCAAACTCCACTATGGCCAAGACCAAAAAGCTGTCAAAGGACACCAGAAACAAAATTGTAGACCTGCACCAGGCTGGGAAGACTGAATCTGCAATAGGTAAGCAGCTTGGTTTGAAGAAATCAACTGTGGGAGCAATTATTAGGAAATGGAAGACATACAAGACCACTGATAATCTCCCTCGATCTGGGGCTCCACGCAAGATCTCACCCCGTGGGGTCAAAATGATCACAAGAACGGTGAACAAAAATCCCAGAACCATACGGGGGGACCTAGTGAATGACCTGCAGAGAGTTGGGACCAAAGTAACAAAGCCTACCATCAGTAACACACTACGCCGCCAGGGACTCAAATCCTGCAGTGCCAGTGTCCCCCTGCTTAAGCCAGTACATGTCCAGGCCCGTCTGAAGTTTGCTAGAGTACATTTGGATGATCCAGAAGAGGATTGGGAGAATGTCATATGGTCAGATGAAACCAAAATATAACTTTTTGGTAAAAACTCAACTCGTCGTGTTTGGAGGACAAAGAATGCTGAGTTGCATCCAAAGAACACCATACCTACTGTGAAGCATGGGGGTGGAAACATCATGCTTTGGGGCTGTTTTTCTGCAAAGGGACCAGGACGACTGATCCGTGTAAAGGAAAGAATGAATGGGGCCATGTATCGTGAGATTTTGAGTGAAAACCTCCTTCCATCAGCAAGGGCATTGAAGATGAAACGTGGCTGGGTCTTTCAGCATGACAATGATCCCAAACACACCGCCCGGGCAACGAAGGAGTGGCTTCGTAAGAAGCATTTCAAGGTCCTGGAGTGGCCTAGCCAGTCTCCAGATCTCAACCCCATAGAAAATCTTTGTAGGGAGTTGAAAGTCCGTGTTGCCCAGCGACAGCCCCAAAACATCACTGCTCTAGAGGAGATCTGCATGGAGGAATGGGCCAAAATACCAGCAACAGTGTGTGAAAACCTTGTGAAGACTTACAGAAAACATTTGACCTGTGTCATTGCCAACAAAGGGTATATAACAAAGTATTGAGAAACTTTTGTTATTGACCAAATACTTATTTTCCACCATAATTTGCAAATAAATTCATTAAAAATCCTACAATGTGATTTTCTGGATTTTTTTCTCTCATTTTGTCTGTCATAGTTGACGTGTACCTATGATGAAAATTACAGGCCTCTCATCTTTTTAAGTGGGAGAACTTGCACAATTGGTGGCTGACTAAATACTTTTTTCCCCCACTGTATGTGACAAATAAAATGTGATTTGATTATTACTGAACCTTTAGTTGAAAACAAATATTTGAATGGGAAGAGACTGTCACTGGCAAACATGGCTCCAGACCCAACAACATTATATAGTATCCCCTCCTCGTGAAGAAAAGCATATGAGCTAAATATAATACACAAAGTAAGCAAAACAATTAAATCATTCCAACATTGCCTAAAATGATGAATAAGAGGCTAATGAGATAGACCTGTATAAGCAACAGGCCTATAACAATTGAGATGTACAAACTATACCATATGGGAACGATGAGCGGATAAGAGGCAATCCGTAATTTCGATTAAGACATTAATGAGCGAGCTAAGACAGACGTAGTCAATATGACTATTTGTTCAGCACTTTTGAAATGTACAGCGACAGAATTCAGAACATGGGCCGTCCTTACATTACTCTCCCTGTACACCAAGTCAGAACCGTAGGATAAATAAAGGGGGCATACAGTGCCTTGCAAAAGTATTCATCACCCTTGGCGTTTTTCCTATTTTGTTGCATTACAACCTGTAATTTAAATGGATTTCTATTTGGATTTCATGTAATGGACATACACAAAATAGTCCAAATTGGTGAAGTGAAATGAAAAACATAACTTGTTTTCAAAAATTCAAAAAGAATAATAACGGAAAAGTGGTGTATTCACCCACTTTGCCATGAAGCCCCTAAATAAGATCTGGTGCAACTAATTACCTTCAGAAGTCACATAATTAGTTAAATAAAGTCCACCTGTGTGCAATCTAAGTGTCACATGATCTGTCACATGATCTCAATATATATACACGTTTCTGAAAGGCCCCAGAGTCTGCAACACACTAAGCAAGGGGCACCACCAAGCAAGCGGCACCATGAAGACCAAGGAGCTCTCCAAACAGGTCAGGGACAAAGTTGTGGAGAAGTTGTCACAAGAATTTTGTTATCTCAATGGTTGAAGTCAACTACTTCTTAAATCTTTGAATAATTCCCAGAGGTTGTAAATCTCTAGTTTAAATAATGAATTAAACAAAGACCCCTTTCTGCAATGGTTAGCCTTTATTCATGAGAGCGCTCTGCCACAAAATGGGCGCACAGTCTTTTTATACACACACGTCACACACACGTTCTTATCATAGCCTACTCCTTGCTCAGGCACGCTGCATTTTTTTCTCTATTCCTATACATAGTTAGCGCTGTTCTCACAATACTCTGCAAGCCTCTCACTCCCCTTCCCTGTGTGGGGACATCTGTTTTTGAAACCGGTCTCCTGTTATTGGTTTCAACGTTTTGCACTTCTGCTTGCCTAATTACAAGACACAAATACTCTGTTGCTGGGCAAATATGCATCTTATATAAACACATATGATTAAATCTCTAAGCTCTAGTCTTCTAATAGTCATATATTATTAGTTTAACTGAGGGTGTGACATTTTAGTCATATCTTACTCACACATTTCTTTATCAGAAGTACAGGTCAGGGTTGGGTTATAAAACAATATCCGAAACTTTGAACATCCCACAGAGCACCATTAAATCCATTATTAAAAAATGTCAAGAATATGGAACCACAACAAACCTGCCAAGAGAGGGCCGCCCACCAAAACTCATGGACCAGGCAAGGAGGGCATTAATCAGAGAGGCAACAAAGAGACCAAAGATAACCCTGAAGAAGCTGCAAAGCTCCACAGCGGAGATTGGAGTATCTGTCCAGAGGACCACTTTAAGCCGTACACTCCACAGAGCTGGGCTTTATGGAAGAGTGGCCAGAAAAAAAGCCATTGCTTAAAGAAGAAAAATAAGCAAACACGTTTGGTGTTCGCCAAAATGCATGTGCGAGACTCCCCAAACATATGGAAGAAGGTACTCTGGTCAGATGAGCCTACAATTAAGCTTTTTGGCCATCAAGGAAAAAGCTATGTCTGGCGCAAACCCAACACCTCTCATCACTCCGAGAACACTATCCCCACAGTGAAGGATGGTGGTGGCAGCATCATGCTGTGGGGATGTTTTTCATCAGCTGGGACTGGGAAACTGGTCAGAATTGAAGGAATGATGGATGGCGCTAAATACAAGGAAATTCTTGAGGGAAACCTGTTTCAGTCTTCCAGAGATTTGAGACTGGGACAGAGGTTCACCTTCCAGCAGGACAATGACCCTAAGTATACTGCTGAAGCAACACTCGAGTGATTTAAGCGGAAACATTGAAATGTCTTGGAATGGCCCAGACCTCAATCCAATTGAGAATCTGTGGTATGACTTAAAGATTGCTGTACACCAGCGGAACCCATCCAACTTCATGGAGCTGGAGCAGTTTTGCCTTGAAGAATGGGCAAAAATCCCAGTGGCTAGATGTGCCAAGCTTGTAGAGACATACCCCAAGAGCAGCTGTAATTGCTGCAAAAGTTGGCTCTACAAAGTATTGACTTTGGGGGGGTGAATAGTTATGCACGCTCAAGTTTTCTGTTTTTTTGTCTTATTTCTTGTTTGTTTCACAACAAAAAATATTTTGCATCTTCAAAGTGGTAGGCATGTTGTGTAAATCAAATGATACAAACCACCCAAAAAAAATCCATTTTAATTCCAGGTTGTAAGGCAACAAAATAGGAAAAATGCCAAGGGGGGTGAATACTTTCACAAGCCACTGTATAAGCAGACAATCTTACAATATTTGATGATGACATTTCTCTAAAACAGGCTATAGGCTACACGTTCACGACCAAGTCAGAAGAGTAGGCTAAGTTATGAGGGGGAAAGGGACCAAATTATTAGGGTGAGGCACATGGGCTACTAACAGCTTACTACACAACATACACTTAGTATTACTTTCTTAGCTACAGAATACATATCTCCCTGGCATATTACATCATTTATCAAGCAGCATAAAATACATTTTTGGACTCACCGTTGTTGTGCTGTAGTCATTGAATATAGTAATTGAACACTGGTCACTTGAATAATGTTTACTACTGTTTTACTCACATTATATGTACAGTGCATTCGGAAAGTATTCAGACGCCTTGACTTTTTCCACATTTTGTTATGTTACAGCCTTATTTTAAAATTGATTAAATAAAAAATGTTCCTCATCAATCTACACACAATACCCCATAATGACAAAGCGAAAACAGGTTTTTAGAAATGTTAGCAAATGTATTAAAAATAAAATAACAGAAATACCTTATTTACATAAGTATTCAGACTCTTTGCTATGAGACTCGAAATTAAGCTCAGGTGCATCCTGTTCCATTGATCATGCTTAAGATGTTTCTACAACTTGATTGGAGTCCACCTGTGGTAAATTCAATTGATTGGACATGATTTGGAAAGGCACACACCTGTCTATATAAGGTCACACAATTGCCAGTGCATGTCAGGGCAAAAACCAAGCCATGAGGTCGAAGGAATTGTCCATAGAGCTCCAAGACAGGATTGTGTCGAGGCACAGATCTGAGGAAGGGTACCAAAACATTTCTGCAGCATTGAAGGTCCCCAAGAACACAGTGGCCTCCATCATTCTTAAATAGACGAAGTCAGGGAGGTGACCAAGAACCCGATGTTCAATCTGACAGAGCTCCAGAGTTCCTCTGTGGAGATGGGAGAACCTTCTAGAAGGACAACCATCTCTGCAGCACTCCACCAATCAGGCCTTTATGGTAGAGTGGCCAGAAGGGAGCCACGCCTCAGTAAAAGGCACATGACAGCCCGCTTGGAGTTTGCCAAAAGCCACCTAAAGACTCTCAGACCATGAGAAACAAGATTCTCTGGTCTGATGAAACCAAGATTGAACTCTTTGGCCTGAATGCCAACCGTCACGTCTGGAGAAAACCTGGCACCATCCCTATGGTGAAGCATGGTGGTGGCAGCATCATGCTGTGGGGATGTTTTTCAGCGGCAGGCACTGGGAGACTAGTCAGGATCGAGGGAAAGATGAACAGAGGAAAGTACAGAGAGATGCTTGATGAGAACCTGCTCCAGAGTGCTCAGGACCTCAGACTGGGGCGAAGGTTCACCTTCTAACAGGACAACGACCCTAAGCACACAGCTAAGAGAACACAGGACTGGCTTTGGGACAAGCCTCTGAATGTCCTTGAGTGGCCTAGCCAGAGCCCGGACTTGAACCTGATCTAACATCTCTGGAGAGACCTGAAAATAGCTGTGCCAAGCTTGATAGGATCTGCAGAGAAGAATGGGAGAAACTCCCCAAATACAGGTGTGCAAAGCTTGTAGCGTCATATCCAAGAAGACTCGAGGCTGTAATCTCTGCCAAAGGTGCTTCAACAAAGTACTGGGTAAAGGGTCTGAATACTTATGTAAATGTGATATTTCCATAAAAAATTTTTATACATTTGCTAAAATGTCTAAAAACCAGTTTTTGCTTCATCATTATGGGGTGTTGTGTGTAGATTTAATACATTTTAGAATAAGGCTGTAACTTAACAAAATGTGGAAAAAGTAAAGGAGTCGGAATACTTTCCGAATGCACTGTAGCCTTCGGGGAAGTCCGGGGCCACATGGTTACAGATGTCACTTACTTTGCGCTTCACATTCTCACCCTGGTCCTTGGGGACACTGTAAAGCTGTAGCCCCCACCTTCTCCGGTATCGCTCTGCTTCCAACAAGCGCTCTTGCGTGTCGGCGATGGTCTTCTTCTGTGCAGTACATTCATCAGAGGTTGCAGTGTTTACAAGTTTAAGATCTTTGATACTCTAGTATGCATGATTCAGAGAGGTGTTGAGGTCAATGATTTTTTATGTGTTTTCGCATATCATTTTCTCCAGACCATCGGCTCTTTCGTTTATCTTTGCAGTTACAGCATCGATTATGTTGACCTGGAGTTCGCGCAAAGACAATTATTTCTATTGACTGGAGTTTCTGAATCAACCGAATGTCCAGATTCCTCCATTTCTTCTCCTGAGGAGTCAGTTGGCGGTTTCTCTGCAGTGCATGAGTGGTCAGCTAGCAATAGCCTTCTCCTCCCTTTGCTCTTTTGCAAAAAAAGATCTTCAAGTTTCAGATCAAATTAGGGGTCCACTGAGCGGTGTTCTCTGTTGTGTTTACTATAACCCCCCCCCCCCCCCCCAGTGTGATGAGATAATTAAATCTGGTCGGAGAGAGATTTTTGAGGTGACGAGTGATCATAATTTAACAACTTAAACTGTACATTTGGTCACATGTAGAAGTGAGGCCGTATTTATATCACTATATTTGCACAAAAAATGCACGTAGAGTTGTGAAATGTTGTATTTCAACTCTTACTTTCCCTTTACTATGTTACAATATATGAGACCTATCGTCGCGGGAAAAGAGGGGGAAATACGTCACAGGTATGCGTGTCCGAGCATACGTGCCCTGTCAGAGCATAGAAGATTATGCGCTACTTACCCTCAAACTTTGGAGTCAAAGACGCCAGGTTCCACTCATTCAGCATATACTGTATTTATATAAAGCTGTCTATTCAAGTACAGAAATAAAGAAACGTTAGAAGCTAGCTAAACTAACTTGGCTACATCAAATAAGATAAACACTAACGTTCGCCTCAACTTCACAAGTCCAACTAAAGATGCCACTGTCAGAAACCATTGAAAACCAGTACAGTAACACTAGCTAACTCAATCAATCACCATGCAAGCCTGCCAAATAGCTTGGTTAAATTAATGGAGAATAAGTCAAATCTAGCAGTGGTAACTTAGCTAGCCAGCTAACTTAGCTAACATTAGCTAACGAGTGACACCGTGTCCGAGACAGTCCAGAAGAAGTGTCAGACTTACAGTGGCTTGCGAAAGTATTCACCCCCCTTGGCATTTCTCCTATTTTGTTGCCTTACAACCTGGAATTAAAATTGATTTTGGAGGGGTTTGTATCATTTGATTCACACAACATCCCTACCACTTTGAAGATGCAAAATTAATATTTTTTATTGTGAAACAAACAAGAAATAAGACAAAAAAACAGAACTTGAGCGTGTATAACTATTCACCCCCCCAAAGTCAATACTTTGTAGAGCCACCTTTTGCAGCAATTACAGCTGCAAGTCTCTTGGGGTATGTCTCTATAAGCTTGGCACATCTAGCCACAGAGCTCGTTCAAGTTGGATGGGTTCTGCTGGTGTACAGCAATCTTTAAGTCATACCATAGATTCTCAATTGGATTGAGGTCTGGTCTTTGACTAGGCCATTCCAAGACATTTAAATGTTTCCTCTTAAACCACTCGAGTGTTGCTTTAGCAGTATGCTTAGGATCATTCTCCTGCTGGAAGGTGAACCTCTGTCCCAGTCTCAAATCTGGAAGACTGAAACAGGTTTCCCTCAAGAATTTCCTGTATTTAGCGCCATCTATCATTCCTTCAATTCTGACCAGTTTCCCAGTCCCTGCCAATGAAAAGCATCCCTACAGCATGATGCTGCCACCACCATGCTTCACTGTGGGGATGGTGTACTCGGGGTGATGAGAGGTGTTGGGTTTGCGCCAGACATAGCGTTTTCCTTGATGGCCAAAAAGCTGAATTTTTGTCTCATCTGACCAGAGTACCTTCTTTGGGGAGTCTCCCACATGGCTTTTGGCGAACACCAAACGTGTTTGCTTATTTTTTTCTTTAAGCAATGGCTTTTTTCTGGCCACTCTTCCATAAAGCCCAGCTCTGTGGAGTATACGGCTTAAAGTGGTCCTATGGACACATACTCCAATCTCCGCTGTGGAGCTTTGCAGCTTCTTCAGGGTTATCTTTGGTCTCTTTGTTGCCTCTCTGATTAAAGCTCTCCTTGCCTTGTCCGTGAGTTTTGGTGGGCGGCCCTCTCTTGATAGGTTTGTTGTGATGCCATATTCTTGAAATTTTTTAATAATGGATTTAGTGATTTAGTGGTGCCCCTTGCTTAGTGGTGTTGCAGACTCTGGGGCCTTTCAGTACAGGTGTATATATACTGAGATCATGTGACAGATCATGTGACACTTAGATTACACACAGGTGGACTTTATTTAACTAATTATATGACTTCTGAATGTAATTGGTTGCACCAGATCTTATTTAGGGGCTTCGTAGCAAAGGGGGTGAATACATATGCACGCACCACTTTTCTGTTATTTATTTTTTAGAATTGTGTATGTCCATTACATGAAATCCAAATAAAAATCCATTTAAATTACAGGTTGTAATGCAACAAAATAGGAAAAACGCCAAGGGGGATGAATACTTTTGCAAAGCACTGTATCTACAGTGGGGGAAAAAGTATTTAGTCAGCCACCAATTGTGCAAGTTCTCCCACTTAAAAAGATGAGAGAGGCCTGTAATTTTCATCATAGGTACACGTCAACTATGACAGACAAATTGAGAAAATAAAATCCAGAAAATCACATTGTAGGATTTTTAATGAATTTATTTGCAAATTATGGTGGAAAATAAGTATTTGGTCACCTACAAACAAGCAAGATTTCTGGCTCTCACAGACCTGTAACTTCTTCTTTAAGAGGCTCCTCTCTCCTCCACTCGTTACCTGTATTAATGGCACCTGTTTGAACTTGTTATCAGTATAAAAGACACCTGTCCACAACCTCAAACAGTCACACTCCAAACTCCACTATGGCCAAGACCAAAGAGCTGTCAAAGGACACCAGAAACAAAATTGTAGACCTGCACCAGGCTGGGAAGACTGAATCTGCAATAGGTAAGCAGCTTGGTTTGAAGAAATCAACTGTGGGAGCAATTATTAGGAAATGGAAGACATACAAGACCACTGATAATCTCCCTCTCACCCCGTGGGGTCAAAATGATCACAAGAACGGTGAGCAAAAATCCCAGAACCACACGGGGGGACCTAGTGAATGACCTGCAGAGAGCTGGGACCAAAGTAACAAAGCCTACCATCAGTAACACACTACGCCGCCAGGGACTCAAATCCTGCAGTGCCAGACGTGTTCCCCTGCTTAAGCCAGTACATGTCCAGGCCCGTCTGAAGTTTGCTAGAGTGCATTTGGATGATCCAGAAGATGATTGGGAGAATGTCATATGGTCAGATGAAACCAAAATAGAACTTTTTGGTAAAAACTCAACTCGTCGTGTTTGGAGGACAAAGAATGCTGAGTTGCATCCAAAGAACACCATACCTACTGTGAAGCATGGGGGTGGAAACATCATGCTTTGGGGCTGTTTTTCTGCAAAGGGACCAGGACGACTGATCCGTGTAAAGGAAAGAATGAATGGGGCCATGTATCGTGAGATTTTGAGTGAAAACCTCCTTCCATCAGCAAGGACATTGAAGATGAAACGTGGCTGGGTCTTTCAGCATGACAATGATCCCAAACACACCGCCCGGGCAACGAAGGAGTGGCTTCGTAAAAAGCATTTCAAGGTCCTGGAGTGGCCTAGCCAGTCTCCAGATCTCAACCCCATAGAAAATCTTTGTAGGGAGTTGAAAGTCCGTGTTGCCCAGCGACAGCCCCAAAACATCACTGCTCTAGAGGAGATCTGCATGGAGGAATGGGCCAAAATACCAGCAACAGTGTGTGAAAACCTTGTGAAGACTTACAGAAAACGTTTGACCTGTGTCATTGCCAACAAAGGGTATATAACAAAGTATTGAGAAACTTTTGTTATTGACCAAATACTTATTTTCCACCATAATTTGCAAATAAATTCATAAAAAATCCTACAATGTGATTTTCTGGATTTTTTTTTTCTCAGTTTGTCTGTCATAGTTGACGTGTACCTATGATGAAAATTACAGGCCTCTCTCATCTTTTTAAGTGGGAGAACTTGCACAATTGGTGGCTGACTAAATACTTTTTTTCCCCACTGTAACTAAGGTAGCTAGCTAGCTAACTTTAGCTAGCTAACATTACCACAGCCAGAGATATTAGCCCAGAAAATGTCTAGGTAGCTAACGGTCATTAGCTAGCTAACGCTCAAGCTAACGTTAGCTAGCTACCTAATTATGATAGGACAACCTATTTAACCTGAATGACCATCAAATTCATAATTCGTAACATTTGTTACTTACCGTTGTTATGGTTTTTAGTCAGCCAAAACACCCTTAGTCTGTAGAAATAACGTTAGTCATTTTCCACTTGTTAGTCACTCAGTCGCACTAGAACTAGAAAACTTGCAAGTATTCTGGTGGACTTCACACGCTGGTTTCAGGAGAATTAACGCACTGGCTTGGTCAAATATCCATAGCCCAAACTTAATAGCCCAGCACCAACAAGCCAACCTTGCTGTATTTACAGAAAACCACCTAAATATTGACCCAATGCCTGCAACCCAGCAATTGGGTCATCCAAACAACCCAGCCTTGACCTGTCTGGTGCACAAATATTTCTCTGTCCTCAGTTTGATTGAAGGCCTCAATCTGTATTTTTGCCTTGTAACTGACTGCTTCTAGAAAGAGAGAAGGAACAACACATGATCAAGATGAGCTAGCTACTAGTTTAAAACAATGAAATATCTAATTGTTCCAAAGAATGAATGTATGGGCTACATTTAAGAGAATAATACATGCATTTTACTTATTCTCCATTTCATCAATCTTGAAGACGATACACTCATTTGTCACAAAAAAAAGTGTTATGAGTGAGTGCACCACAAACATAGCCTCTTCCAACACCACGGGTAGGGAGAGGGTATCCATCTGCAAAAGTTACGTTTCGCTTTGACGTCACCTTAGCTGATGTGCTAGCTAACATGCTACTGAACAGTGACACTAGCATGTATTTTTTTTTTTAAAGACAGCAACGTATTCACCTAAAAATATAAGTGTTAAGCAAATCATTATTTAGCTAGCTACCTATCACATGAACTGTGCACAAATATGACAGCTAACATTAGCTAGCTAAGTGCTAGCCAGTCAGTCAGTGGTGCTGACAGATTGAAACTGATATCAACAAAATGTGTTTCACTCTATCCCATAAAACATGACATTGCTAACTAGGCATAATTTAGCTAATAAAATGTTCACATTTATTAGGAAGTTTAATTAATAAGTTAGACCCTCACTGGACAACTTTGGCAGGTACTGTAGCTAGCTAGATAGCTTGGTTTCCATTTTCCAACATATGTTTCTAATCCCCTTGATTGTTGATAGACAACAAT
Organism: Coregonus lavaretus; assembly: GCF_964263955.1. Taxonomy (NCBI): domain Eukaryota; kingdom Metazoa; phylum Chordata; class Actinopteri; order Salmoniformes; family Salmonidae; genus Coregonus; species Coregonus lavaretus. Next base: position 476,079 of record NC_140003.1, read on the forward strand.
ATTTTTTCCCCTCTTCCACACTCACTTTACGGAATTAAAAAGTACAATGCTTGTCTTTCATAACTTGGCATGTCATGCCTAAATTTGCCAATCTTGCCAATGAAAAAATAATTCAAGTAGTTGGCAATATCAGTGGGTTTTGTGATGAATGAGCCATCTGCCATGAATAAAGCCATGCACCATCTGCCATGTAAGCAACAAAGTGAGGTAGGTTGTGCGGCTGATCAGATTGGTGTGTCCGTGTAATCAGCTAACGTTATATTATATGCAGAGACCGTGGCATAAGTGAGGCGAGGTCGTAGATATAATGGGTTATTGAAAACTATGGAGCTAGACAGGATTATCGGTTTCATCCATATCTGGCAACCTTTTCACGCTACAGCTAGGCTAGGCAGTAGGCTTGTATTTGAGTTGATCATCTGTGAGGTGATAACCTTTTACTTGCTTTGTGAATTGTCAAAAACTGTAAACAACTTGTCAAGTCATGTACTCCGGTTCTTGTATACACTGTAACAAGCACATTGAAGATTTGTAAGATGCTGAAAAGTGGCCAAACTAAGTTGATCTTATTCGTGTCATTGCTAGAAGGGATCCAGCTATTGTCAAATTAACGTCCAAAGTAGATTTAGCATTTTAGCTAACCCTAACCTTAACCAACCCTGCTACGTTAATTCTCCTAACCTGCTGCGTAAATTCTCCTAACCTGCTAGGAAAAGTCAAATCTGACGTTAATTAGTTGCTACTGTTACAATCACATATTTGCGATTGTACGCTGCAGGGACCAATCAACAATAACCACAAATATGTGATATATATATTTTTTTTAAGTAGTTTATATAGAAAATTCAATATTGACAGCACCTCCACCACAAAACATCTTCCTGCGGCCATGAGTGTAAATCTCTTCCCGACACACACGCACGTGTGCACAGACGTTTTTCCATGGCTATGTTGTAAAATCAAGCAGCACAGCACACATTTCACTGTGGGATTTCTTCAGTACTACACCAGGGTTCCCAAATAGGCGGCCCAATTCAGGTTTTATTTTGCCGAAGCCGAAAAACGTGATGTTGATCGATCCCCGTCGTATGGAGAGCTAACGCTGTTGACCACTTAGTTAATTTATTGAAAGATTTGACTAGCCTAGCCAGCTACTGTAAATGTCAATTTGACTGCTCAAGGAGATAGTGTTTCATTCAGCTATCTCTATGTTGGTGAGCTAGACAGGATAGTGAGAATGCTATTCATTGACTACAGCTCAGCATTCAACACCATAGTGCCCTCAAAGCTCATCACTAAGCTAAGGATCCTGGGAATAAACACCTCCCTCTGCAACTGGATCCTGGACTTCCTGACGGGCCGCCCCCAGGTGGTAAGGGTAGGCAACAACACATCTGCCACACTGATCCTCAACACGGGGGCCCCTCAGGGGTGCGTGCTCAGTCCCCTCCTGTACTCCCTGTTCACCCATGACTGCATGGCCAGGCACGATTCCAACACCATCATTAAGTTTGCCGACGACACAACAGTGGTAGGCCTGATCACCGACAACGATGAGATAGCCTATAGGGAGGAGGTCAGAGACCTGGCCGTGTGGTGCCAGGATAACAACCTCTCCCTCAACGTGACCAAGACAAAGGAGATGATTGTGGACTACAGGAAAAAGAAGAGAACCGGGCATGCCCCCATTCTCATCGATGGGGCTGTAGTGGAACAGGTTGAGAGCTTCAAGTTCCTTGGTGTCCACATCACCAACAAACTATCATGGTCCAAACACACCAAGACAGTGATGAAGAGGGCACGACAAAGCCTATTCCCCCTCAGGAGACTGAAAAGATTTGGCATGGGTCCTCAGATCCTCAAAAAATTATACAGCTGCACCATCGAGAGCATCCTGACTGGTTGCATCACCGCCTGGTATGGCAACTGCTCGGCCTCCGACCGCAAGGCACTACAGAGGGTAGTGCATACGGCCCAGTACATCACTGGGGCCAAGCTTCCTGCCATCCAGGACCTCTATACCGGGCGGTGTCAGAGGAAGGCCCTCAAAATTGTCAAAGACTCCAGCCACCCTAGTCATAGACTGTTCTCTCTGCTACCGCACGGCAAGCGGTACTGGAGTGCCAAGTCTAGGTCCAAAAGACTTCTCAACAGCTTCAACCCCCAAGCCATAAGACTCCTGAACAGCTAATAATGGCTACCCAAACTATTTGCACTGCCCCCCCACCCCCACCCCATATTTTTACGCTGCTGCTACTCTGTTAATTATTTATGCATAGTCACTTTAACTCTACCCCCATGTACATATTACCTCAACTACCTCAACTAGCCGGTGCCCCCGCACATTGACTCTGCACCGGTACCCCCCTGTATATATAGCCTCCCTACTGTTATTTTATTTTACTTCTGCTCTTTTTTTCTCAACACTTTTTTGTTGTTGTTTTATTTTACTTTTTTTATTAAAAAATAAATGCATTGTTGGTTAAGGGCTGTAAGTAAGCATTTCACTTTAATGTCTACACCTGTTGTATTCGGCGCATGTGGCCAATCAAATTTGATTTGATTTGAATTACATTTTTGTATCATGTTTTGGCATGGTTATATTTCTCATTTCAAGTAACTAGCTGCAGGCTTAAAGAAACATTCAATCATATAATTAGCATAGAGCACAAATATAAGCATGTATACTGAACAAAAATATAAACGCAAAATGCAACAATTTCTACAATTACAGTCAATTGAAATAAAGAAATTAGGCCCTAATCTATGGATTTCGCATGACTGAGCAGGGGCGCAACAATGGGTGGGCCAGGGAGGGCATAGACCCACCCACTGGGGAGCCAGGCCCAGCCAATCAGAATTAGTTTTTCCCCACAAAAGGGCTTTATTACAGACAGAAATACTCCTCAGTTTCATCAGCTGTCCGGTTGGCTGGTCTCCAACGATCCCGCAGATGAAGAAGCCAGATGTGGAGGTCCTGGGTTGGCGTGGTTACACATGGTCTGCGGTTGTGAGGCCGGTTGGACGTACTTTCAAATTCTCTAAAACAACGTTGTAGGCGGCTTATGGTAGAGAAATGAACATAAAATTATCTGGCAACAGCTCTGGTGGACATTCCTGCAGTCAGAATGCCAATTGCACACTCCCTCAAAACTTAAGACATTTGTGGCATTGTGTTGTGTGACAAAACTGCACATTTTAGATTGGCCTTTTATTGTCCCCAGCACAAGGTGCACCTGTGTAATGATCATGCTGTTTTATCAGCTTCTTCATATGCCACACCTTTCAGGTGGCTGGATTATCTTGGCAAAGGAGAAATGCTCAAAGTACAAATTAGCTCATCCGATATTGTTTCCCAAAACCAATCATATAGGATTTTGCAAGGATTTAAGACCTACGTTAAAAAGGCAAGCACGTGCTATTCCGGTGCACAACCTCTGGTTTTTGGCAACGTGTACTTTTCAGTGGGAGCTTGCTGATCGACATCTCACAGCCCTGGATGACCCAATGTTTTGGATGCAATCATCAGCAAAACGAATTGTAGCATACAATTTCCATACACCATCACACAACATGTTGAAGTCAAGAAGGGTTTCATTGCCATAAATGGGTTCCCAAATACGAACGGAGCAATAGACGGCACCTTTTTGGTTGTACTCAATCTCTGACACTAGCACCTCTATTTCAGTCTCAGAAAAGTTTATTTTTCGTAGGTATTTTTGGTTGTGACATTTTCATGGTACGGTGTTGTATGTTCCCCATAGGCTTTAAAGGGATGATTTTTACCATATATGGTTAATTAGGGGCGTTTCGAAATGCAAATAGTGCACAAGCACTTAGGCTGAGAACAATTGGTATGTATCAATGGTTATCTCCTACCAGTGTGCGTATGACGCTCGTAGGATTGTTTGATAAATCCCACTTTTTCTATGCATACAAACATTCTAAATTCCGTTGGTAAGTAGTATTTTAGAATAGTTTACACAATATTGATAAATGAGGTCCCTGGATTGTGCAATATTTGCACATTATTATTTTCAAAATTCTTCAAGCTCTGTCAAATTGGTTGTTGATCATTGCTAGAAAGCCATTTTGTCTTGCCATAGATTTTCAAGCCGATTTAAGTCAAAACTGTAACCAGGCCACTCAGGAACATTCAATGTTGTCTTGGTAAGCAACTCTAGTGTATATTTGGCCTTATGTTTTAGGTTATTGTCCTGCTGAAAGGTGAATTTGTCTCCCAGTGTCTGTTGGAAAGCAGACTGAACCAGGTTTTCCTCTAGGATTTTGCCTGTGCTTAGCTCTATACCATTTATTTTTATCATTAAAAAAACTCTGTAGTCCTTGCCGATGACAAGCATACCCATAACATGATTCAGCCACCTCCATGCTTGAAAATATAAAGAGTGGTACTCAGTGATCTGTTGTGTTGGATTTGCCCCAAACATAACGCATTTTTACTCCTGACTTTATTTAGGCTTGCCATAACAAAGGGGTTGAATACTTATTGACTCAAGACATTTCAGATGATTCATTTTTAATTAATTTGGAACATTTTCAAAAAACTTAATTTCACTTTGACCTTATTGGGTATTGTGTGTAGGCCAGTGCAAAAAAAAACTCAATTTAATAAAAAATTTATTCAGGCTGTAAAACAACAAAATTTGGAAAATGGCAAGGGGTGTGAATACTTTCTGAAGGAACTGTACCTTGCAATTAGGGCTGTCAAATGATTAAAATAATTAATCAAGTTAAAGGCATTAGTTAATTAATCGCAATTGTTTTATTTGTTCACATTTTCTATTTAAAAAGCAGTGCATTGAGTTATAAGCAAACTACAGTATGTTTTGATTGTAATGGAAAGAAACACAAAATAATCTGCATCAGAATGTTTTTAAATGTATAATATGCGACATGTTCGTTGGCATGGGGAAAGGTCCGATGGATACAATTTGTGAAAACTTTATTGAACTTGATGCAGCTAAAGAAAGGATTATTACTCTTCATGAAAAAGTAAAACATTTGACCAAGCGCCTTGAACTGAATAAGGATTCTATGAGACTATAGGCATCTTTAAATGCTTCCTATCAAAACATCCAAGAGGATCATAATGGGACCTTTCCAGACTGTGATCAATTTCCGCCACTGCAACCCTCTATTAGCTTGAACCAGAAAATGGATGCTCATTGTTCGACTCCAGGTGAGCGTAAATGGATGCGTGTCAGAACCAGAAAGAAGGAGAATAATCGTTCTCGGCGCACCTGACTTCTTCCCCCGCGTCCGGACTTAAGACTTTCAAATCGCTTTGAGCCCCTGTACCAGCTGTCTTCTGTCGGGGGCTTGGGTGTTCCCTCCATGGCTGTGGATGCCCCTCCAGCTACCTCTCCCTGTCCTAGTCAATCAACTGCCTGGGCACAGCCTGGACCACCGCGGATCAGAGCTCTGTCCATTTGGTGGTTGTGGCCTGCACACAGCCGGCGTCACAAATCGTGGCATTGAATGATTCAGCAGACTTTTAGCCCTGCATAACTGGCTACGAGACTATTGCAGCTCAATTTTGATACATTCTGGAAACAAAGCTCGTATTATAAGGAGGATGGGATCCACCCAAATCATTTGGGTTCCTGGATCCTTTCACAGCATTATAAGGCTGCTTTGAGACAATGACTTATCAATGACCCAAGTCCAGCTCATTTAATCCCTACCATTGTGTCACTGAGTTGTCATAATACTTCAGCAAATGTACATTATCCTAGGGGCGTTGGAAGACACAATGTAAATAACCTAATTTATGTCCCTCTTACTACCCGGAATGCCTCTGCTGATCCTACAGCTATTGTATGCAGTAATCATATGCCTATGAACGAGAGTAATACTGTTAGCACTGAGGTGGTGTGCCCTAGTAGGAAGTCCACTGTGTGCAGCTCACCCTGCACTACCTCTGCTAAGCTTCCCAGTAAAGCAGGAAAAATAATCAAGCATCTCAGAAAAGTGTTAAAAATAGATCACGTTAACATATGTAGCTTAAGAAACAAGGTTCATGAAATCAATAATTTGCTAGTAACAGATGACATTCATATTCTGACAATCTCTCAAACTCACTTAGATAATACCTTTTGTTGTGTATTGATATTCTAGTTTTGTCCCTTTAGGGCACCTGTAACCCCTCCTAGCTTACCTACGTTGAAATGCTTGGAATGTTCTTCCTGTGAAACGCATTAAAACAATGCCCACGTTAATTTCTACTCCCGTCTCATGTCCTGTCCTTATATTAGTTGTATAAGTAATACAGTGTGCTATACAACAAAACTGGCGACGAGGAAGAAACGTTCTCACGTTTGTGCTCATCGTCTTTTTCAGAAAGTCTGAGTTAAATTCGTTATTTATTTATTTTTCTCGCTGTAGAAAGACACAAACATAACGTGGAGCTAGCCAGTCGAGTGATGCTAGCTAGCCTTTGATGTCATGGCAACGAGAGCCTCGAGGGATAGGAAGAGTTTCGCTGCGGGAGAAAGTGAAGTCATCCTGAGTTAAAAGAAAGAAAAATAAACCGAAAATGTCTGCATTGATTGGAAATATAGGAACATTTGATGAATCTGTGGAACAATGGAGTTCTTACACAGAACGTTTTGAGTACTTTGTGTTGGCAAATGGAATTAAAGCTGAAGTCGTCGTGCCAACATTTTTGACTGTTATGGGAGGAAAAACATTAAATCTACTGCGCAGCCTAGTAGCGCCTGAAAAACCTGGTGATAAATCATATGATGAAATTGTGGCTACCTTAAAAGGACATTATTTCCGGCCCTCTGTTGAGTACCTGGGCCACGTCATCGACAGTTCGGGGCTCCACAAGGCGCCATCGAAGGTGAAGGCCGTTGCAGAAGCTCCATCCCCACAGAACGTGAGTCAGCTGAGATCATTCTTAGGACTACTGACATACTACGCAAAGTTTGTGCCAAACCTAGCTAACATGTTAAAGCCACTGCATGAACTCTTGAACAAAACCAATCAGTGGAAGTGGACAGACAGATGTGAGGAGGCCTTCAAGAAAGTGAAAACAGCCTTAGCTCAGTCAGAGGCCCTAACCCACTTCAACCCCAACTTGCCATTACAGTTGGCATGTGATGCATCGCTTTATGGCGTTGGTGCTGTGGTCTCACACATCATGCCATCAGGTGAAGAAAGGCCAATTGCTTTCGCATCACGGACCTTAAGTAAAGCCGAGAGCAATTATGCACAGATAGAGCGTGAAGCACTCGCCATTGTGTTTGGAGTTAAGAAATGTCATCAGTTTCTGTTTGGCCTACGATTCACACTTCTGACGGACCATAGACCCCTCACCTCCATCTTTGGTCCCCACACCGGCATTCTGTCGCTTGCAGCCAGCCATCTGCTCACCAGTACGATATCAAGTACAGAAGGTCTGAGCAGCACTGCAATGCAGATGGCCTCTCAAGGCTTCCCTTACCTGTCGCACACACTGAGCACTCCCAGGCTGAAATCTTCTACTTCAAGGAAGTGACGAACGCCCCAGTTACATCTGTCCAAGTGAAAAAGTTCACCCACACTGATCCAGTGATGTCTGAGGTCGTGGACATTGTCACTCATGGAAAAGAAGGAGAGATGTCAGACAGCCTACAACATTACCTAATGAGGAGAAACGAGCTCACAGTTCAGTTTGGATGCTTGCTATCCAATCACACTGAGAAGGCAGGTGCTTGAAGAACTCCATTCAGGGCACTGTGGTATGGTGCGAATGGAGATTGCACGCAGCTACTTTTGGTGGCCAGGTCTGGATGCAGCTATCGAAGACAAGGTCAAGTCATGTTCTGCATGTCAAAAGATGAGGAACATGCCTCAGCTAGCGCCACTACACCCATGGGACTTCCCAGAGGAGCCTTGGCAGCGAGTCCACATAGACTATGCAGGCCCACTGGAGGATCGTAGGTTCTTAGTCGTAGTTGACGCACACAGCAAATGGCCTGAGGTCACAGTGATGAAGAGCACCTCAGTGGAGAGAACCATCGAAGAGCTACGGTCAATTCTCAGTTGCTTCAGCTTGCCAACGCAACTCGTTAGTGATAATGGCCCCCAACTGGTGTCTGAAGAGTTCCGGTCATTCATGGAAGCAAATGGAATTCAGCACATCAAGTCAGCGCCGTATCACCCTGCAACGAACGGCCTGGCTGAAAGGTTTGTCCAAACGATGAAGCAAACTTTAAAATCATCACGAGGGAACAGCTCCCTCAATAGGCGTCTAAACACCTTCCTGTTAACCTACAGAAACACTCCCCACGCTACAACCAAAGTGGCACCTGCGTCAGCCATGATGAAAAGACAGCTTCGCACGCGACTCGACCTCCTGAGACCTCCAAAGACGAGACAGGTTGTACAGATGCAACAGAGAGTACAGGTGGACAGACGTAGCAAAGCAAAAGATAGAAGCTTCATAGCTGGAGAGAGAGTTCTTGCTCGAAACTACTGCAAAGGTCCAAAGTGGATACCAGCCACAGTGGTTGCCCAAACAGGGCCTGTGTCCTACACAGTTCACACACCGGAAAACATCATCTGGAAGAGACATGTGGATCAACTGTTGCCAGGAACCAACCTCAGAGATGACTCCTGTCAAGTGACAAACCAAGATCAGCTACTGGAGACCTACCATGACTACGAGCTATCACCTGAACATCCACTGCAGCAACCTACCAATGTGGAAAGTGCTCCAGACTCACCTGAACCAGCCAGAGTGCCTACTCAGGGTACTGTTGCACCCCAGTCTGAGCATACACCATCACCACTCAGACTCAGAGATAATGTGACTGTAGACTCACCTGTACGTCGTCATTACCCTGCAAGAGAAAGACGGCCCCCTGACTATTTAGTTCAGACTAACCTCCGACATTGGGGCAGAATACACCCCAGGGTTAAGTCTGGGGACTGAGGCAGTCTACCCTCTATCCCTAGTTTAGAAAAGGTTATTCTGAAAAGTTCATTTATTTACATTAAGAAAACAATAGGCAAAACAGTGAATATTTACTTTTTCCTTATGAGTCATCAAAGGTAAAGGGGGAGGAATATGTTGTGTATTGATATTCTAGTTTTGTCCCTTTAGGGCACCTGTAACCCCCCCTTGCTTACCTACGTTGAAACGCTTGGAATGTTCTTCCTGTGAAACGCATTAAAACAATGCCCACGTTAATTTCTACTCCTGTCTCATGTCTTGTCCTTATTTTAGTTGTATAAGTAATACAGTGTGCTATACAACACATTTTATGATACAGTGGTAGCAGTACAAGGTTATAACGTTTACAGAAAATACAGAAATGCAAACGGAGGCGGTGTTGCGGTCTATATTCAGAACAACATTCCTGTAAAGCTTAGAGAGGATCTCATGTTAAATACTGTTGAAGTAATATGGCTACAGGTTCACCTGCCTCACCTAAAGCCTATTCTGGTGGGAAACTGCTATAAACCACCAAGTGCTAACAGTCAGTATCTGGATAACATGTGATATCAATAGAGGTATACTTTCTGGGTGATTAAGAAATTGACTGGCTTTCATCAGGCTGCCCACTCAAGAGAAAGCTTCAAACTAACTAGTGCCTGCAACCTGGTTCAAGTTATCAATCAACCTACCAGGGTAGTTACAAACAGTACAGGAATGAAATCATCAACATGTATTGATCATATCTTTATTAATGCTGCAGAAATTTGTTTGAAAGCAGTATCCAAATCCATCGGATGTAGTGATCACAATATAGTAGCCATATCTAGGAAAACCAAAGTTCCAAAGGCTGGGCCTAATTTAGTATATAAGAGGTCATACAATATGTTTTTGTAGTGATTCCTATGTTGTTGATGTGAAGAATATTTGTTGGTCCGTGGTGTGTAATGACGAGCAACCATACACTGCACTTCACACATTTATGAAAATGCTTATCCCAGTTACTAATAAGCATGCACCCATTAACACAATGACCGTAAAAACGGTTAAATCCCCATGGATTGATGAGGAATTAAAAACTTGTATGGTTGAGAGGGATGAGGCAAAATAGATGGCAAATAGGTCTGGCTGTACAACCGATTGGCAAACATACTGCAAATTGAGAAATCATGTGACTAAACTGAATAAAAAGAAGACTACACTATGAAACAAAGATAAATTACATAAAGAATGATAGTAAAAAACTTTTGAGCACCTTAAATGAAGTTTTGGCCGAAAAGGCAAACTCCACTCCATCGTTAATTTGAATCAGATGGCTCATTCATCACAAAACCCACTGATATTGTCAACTACTTTATTGATATTTTCATTGGCAAGATTAGCAAACTTAGGCATGACATGCCAGCAACAAACACTGCTACTACACATCCAAGCATATCTGACCAAATTATGAAAGACAAGCATTGTAATTTTGAATTCCGTAAAGTAAGTGTGGAAGAGGTGAAAAAAGTAGTGTTTTCTATCAACAATGACAAGCCACCAGGGTCTGACAACTTTTATGGAAAATTACTGAGCCATCCCCGCCGGAGGGGATGGCTGCCGTTTTATGCACTCTTAACCAACCGTGCTATTTTGTGTGTTTCTTTGCATTGTTTGTAACTTATTTTGTACATAATGTTGCTGCTACCGTCTCTTATGACCGAAAAGAGCTTCTGGACATCAGAACAGCGATTACTCACCTTGAACTGGACAAATAATTTTTCTTTAATGAGTCGGACGAGAGGGATTTGCTCCAGACACCTGACAGGGCCCTCATCCCCGTCATTCGCAGTAGAAAGAAAATGAGATATCGCGGAAGGAGACCGGGGTGCTTGGTAAGGAGCCGGCGACGAGTGGCTATCTACCTTTGCCATCGATACTATTGGCCAACTTACAATCACTTGATAAGAAAGTGGACGAACTAGAGGCACGAATATCTTACCAACGGGACATAAAAAAACTGTAATATCTTATTTTTCACCGAGTCGTGGCTGAGAGAAGACATGAATAACATACAGCTGGCAGTTATACACTGTATCAGCAGGATAGAACAGCAGCCTCTGGTAAGACAAGGGGTGGCGGTCTATGTATATTTGTAAACAACAGCTGGTGCAGCTGGTGCACAATATCTAAGGAAGTCTCGAGGTTTGCTCGCCTGAGGTAGAGTATCTCATGATAAGCTGTAGACCACACTATCTACCAAGAGAGTTTTCATCTATATTCTTCGTAGCTGTCTATTTACCACCACAAACCGATGCTGGCACTAAGACCGCACTCAATGAACTGTATACGGCCATAAGCAAACAGGAAAATGCTCATCCAGAGGCGGCGCTCCTAGTGGCTGGGGACTTTAATGCAGGGAAACTTAAATCAGTTTGAACTCATTTCTACCAGCATGTTAAATGTGCAACCAGAGGGAAAAAATCTCTAGACCACCTTTACTCCACACACACAGACGCGTACAAAGCTCTCCCTCGCCCTCCATTTGGATCCTGGACTTCTTGACGGGCCGCCCCCAGGTGGTAAGGGTAGGTAACAACATATCTGCCACGCTGATCCTCAACACGGGGGCCCCTCAGGGGTGCGTGCTCAGTCCCCTCCTGTACTCCCTGTTCACTCATGACTGCATGGCCAGGCACGACTCCAACACCATCATTAAGTTTGCCGATGACACAACAGTGGTAGGCCTGATCACCGACAACGACGAGACAGCCTATAGGGAGGAGGTCAGAGACCTGGCCGTATGGTGCCAGGACAACAACCTCTCCCTCAACGTGATCAAGACAAAGATGATGATTGTGGACTACAGGAAAAAGAAGAGAACCGAGCACGCCCCCATTCTCATCGACAGGGCTGTAGTGGAGCAGGTTGAGAGCTTCAAGTTCCTTGGCATCCACATCACCAACAAACTAACATGGTCCAAGCACACCAAGACAGTCGTAAAGAGGGCACGACAAAACCTATTCCCCCTAAGGAGACTGAAAAGATTTGGCATGGGTCCTTAGATCCTCAAAACATTATACAGCTGCACCATCGGGAGTATCCTGACTGGTTGCATCACCACCTGGTATGGCAACTGCTCGGCCTCCAACCGCAAGGCACTACAGAGGGTAGTGCGTACGGTCCAGTACATCACCAGGGCCAAGCTTCCTGCCATCCAGGACGTCTATACCAAGCGATGTCAGAGGAAGGCCCTAAAAATTGTCAAAGACTCCAGCCCCCTAGTCATAGACTGTTCTCTCTGCTACCGCACGGCAAGCGGTACCGGAGCGCCAAGTCTAGGTCCAAGAGGCTTCTAAACAGCTTCTACCCCCAAGCCATAAGACTCCTGAACATCTAATCAAATGGCTACCCAGACTATTTGCATTGCCCCCCGTCCTCTTTTACGCTGCTGCTACTCTCTGTTTATTGTCTGTGCATAGTCACTTTAATAACTCTACCTACATGTACATAATACCTCAATTACCTCGACTAACCGGTGCCCCCGCACATTGACTCAGTACCGGTACCCCCTGTATATAGCCTCACTATTGTTATTTTTACTGCTGCTCTTTAGTTATTTGTTACTTTTATTTCGTATTATTTTATATTGTATTTCTTTGTGATTTGTTTTGGTATTCTTTCTTAAAACTGCATTGTTGGTAATGGGCTTGTAAATAAGCATTTCACTGCAAGGTCTACACCTGTTGTATTCGGCGTATGTGACAAATAACATTTGAATTGACTTGATTTTCATTCAACAAGCACAGCACTTACACAAATGACTGATGATTGGCTGAGAGACATTGATGATGAAAATATAGTGGGGGCTGTTTTGTTAGACTTCATTGCGGCTTTTGACATTATCGATCATAGTCTGTTGCTGGAAAAACGTATGTGTTATGGCTTTACACCCCCTGCTATATTGTGGAAAAATAATTACCTGTCTAACAGAACACAAAGGGTGTTCTTTAATGGAAGCCTCTCCAACAAAATCCAGGTAGAATCAGGAATTCCCCAGGGCAGCTGTCTAGGCCCCTTACTTTTTTCAATCTTTACTAATGACATGCCACTGGCTTTGATTAAAGCTAGTGTGTCCATGTATGCGGATGACTCAACACTATACACGTCAGCTACCAAATGACAGCAACACTAAACAAAGAGTTGCAGATAGTTTCAGAATGGGTGGCAAGGAATAAGTTAGTCCTAAATATTTCAAAAACTAAAAGCATTGTATTTGGGTTAAATCATTCACTAAACCCTAAACTTCAACTAAATCTTGTAATGAATAATGTGGAAATTGAGCAAGTTGAGGAGACTAAATTGCTTGGAGTGACCCTGGATTGTAAACTGTCATGGTCAAAACATATTGATAGAACAGTATCTAGGATGGGGAGAAGTCTGTTGATAATAAAGCCCTAGTTTTGTCGCACCTGGACCACTGTTCAGTCGTGTGGTCAGGTGCCACAAAGAGGGATTTAGGAAAATTGCAATTGGCTCAGAACAGGGCAGCACGGCTGGCCCTTGGATGTACACAGAGAGCTAAAATTAATAATATGCATGTCAATCTCTCCTGGCTCAAAGTGGAGGAGAGATTGACTGCATCACTACTTGTATTTGTGAGAGGTATTGACATGTTGAATGCACTGAGCTGTCTGTTTGAACTACTGGCAAACAGACACCTATGCATACCCCCACAAGACATGCCACCAGAGGTCTCTTCACAGTCCCCAAGTCCAGAACAGACTATGGAAAGCGCACAGTACTACATAGAGCCATGACTACATGGAACTCTACTCCACATCAAGTAACTCATGCCAGCAGTAAAATTTGATTTAAAAAACAGATACAAATACACCTTATGGAACAGCAGGGAATGTGAAGCAACAGAAACATAGACACATGCATACAAACACACAATAACATGTGCTCTATACATACATGTACACTTGGCAGCAGCTAATGGGGATCCATTATAAATACAAATGGCGTTTTCAAAAGTCACTGTAACATACAGCTATTAATGATTTGAATGTTTAAGTAAGCCTACTCCCTCTTATCAATGTTTTTGAAGTTTAACACTTGTGTGCGCACACACACACACTTAAGTATTGTTAAAGCTTCAGGCAGTCTAAGTAAGTGTTCTCCATATTTCTGATTGGAGGGCTGACTATAGGAAAAATTAATCGGCTCTATGGATACAAAGAACGAATAACTTTTAAACCTGACCAACAATGCTATGAATTCCATAGAAGACAATAACAACAGATCAGCCTGGACTGAGTTCATGTAAAATATAGTATGGCTATTAGATCTAGCCTAGGCTACTTATCCATGTCCTTCAACATAAACTAGTCACAAGCTGCTACTACTAGAATTGGGATAATTTGCTTAAATAATTTGACCTAGAACAACAACAAAAAGTATGGAAAGAATGTCATGTTCTGATTAAAATCATTGTGGGAAGTTAGCTAGTTGAATCAAGAGGCATTCAGCCATGGTATTGTAAACATTATTTTAGTGAGCTAGCTAACGTTAGCATTACTAGCAAGCTACTTCTGTCCAAATTATGTTATTGCTGTTATCTAATGAAACGCCTGGGAATGTGTTTATGGTTGAAATTTCTGTAAGTTTTCCTTCAAAATTGTTGCTCAAAGCTGCGGCAAAGGGGGACAATTCCAACTTCGGAATTTACGCCTTTCCTATGCATGCCTTTCCTACGCACGTCTCAGTATTTGGTATTCAGATGTACCTTATTCAGTCTCGTAACACGCTCTGCAAGTGTGGCTACCTTGCGCTCTGTGAATAAATGTCATTCAACCACTGAAAACCCTCCCACTTGCTAGCCAACAGATTTTCTCGTGGAGTTTTCATTCAGTAGGGTTATCAGTAGTTTTTTATTAAGCCATCCCTTTAAATAAGGTGTAAATTAATTATAATTTTGTCGACAGACTGAATAGAATACATAGAGAGAACGGGTTCAGAAAATAGGGACCGTCTCCGTTTCAGCACCAACTGGTAGATTTTAAAATATCTGATCTTGTAGATTATTTAGGCACATTTTAGGGTTAGGAAAGTATTTATAAATCATTTAAAAACTGGTTTGGAGAGCCTTTACACACAAAATACACTACCGGTCAAAAGTTTTAGAACACCTACTCATTCAAGGGTTTTTCTTAATTTTTTACTATTTTCTAAGTGTTAAACAAATGAAAATATATTTTATATTTGAGATTCTTCAAATAGCCACCCTTTGCCTTGATGACAGCTTTGCACACGCTTGGCATTCTCTCAACCAGCTTCACCTGGAATGCTTTTCCAACAGTCTTGAAGGAGTTCCCACATATGCTGAGCACTTGTTGGCTGCTTTTCCTTCACTCTGCGGTCAGACTCATTCCAAACCATCTCAATTTGGTTGAGGTCGGGGGATTGTGGAGGCCAGGTCATCTGATACAGCACCCAATCACTCTCCTTCTTACACAGCCTGGAGGTGTGTTGGGTCATTGTCCTGTTGATAAAACAAATGATAGTCCCACTAAGCCCAAACCAGATGGGATGGCGTATCACTGTAGAATGCTGTGGTAGCCATGCTGGTTAAGTGTGCCTTGAATTCTAAATAAATCACAGACAGTGTCACCAACAAAGCACCCCCACAACACCATCACACCTCCTCCTCCATGCTTTACGGTGGGAAATACACATGCGTAGATCATCCGTTCAACCACACCTCTTCTCACCAAGACACAGCGGTTGGAAACAGAAATCTCCAATTTGGACTCATCAGACCAAAGGACACATTTCCACCGGTCCAATGTCTATTGCTCGTGTTTCTTGGCCCAAGCAAGTCTCTTCTTATTATTGGTGTCCTTTAGTAGTGGTTTCTTTGCAGCAATTCGGCCATGAAGGCCTGATTCACACAGTCTCCTCTGAACAGTTGATGTTGAGATGTGTCTGTTACTTGAACTCTGTGAAGCATTTATTTGGGCTGCAATTCCTGAGGCTGGTAACTCTAATGAACTTATCCTCTGCAGTAGAGGTAACTCTGGGTCTTCCATTCCTGTGGTGGTCCACATGAAAGCCAGTTTCATCATAGCGCTTGATGGTTTTTGCGACTGTACAGTGAGGGAAAAAAGTATTTGATCCCCTTCTGATTTTGTACGTATACCCACTGACAAAGAAATGATCAGTCTATAATTTTAATGGTAGGTTTATTTGAACAGTGAGAGACAGAATAACAACAAAAAAATCCAGAAAAACGCATGTCAAAAATGTTATAAATTGACTTGCATTTTAATGAGGGAAATAAGTATTTGACCCCTCTCAATCAGAAAGATTTCTGGCTCCCAGGTGTCTTTTATACAGGTAATGAGCTGAGATTAGGAGCACACTCTTAAAGGGAGTGCTCCTAATCTCAGCTTGTTACCTGTATAAAAGACACCTGTCCACAGAAGCAATCAATCAATCAGATTCCAAATTCTCCACCATGGCCAAGACCAAAGAGCTCTCCAAGGATGTCAGGGACAAGATTGTAGACCTACACAAGGCTGGAATGGGCTACAAGACCATCGCCAAGCAGCTTGGTGAGAAGGTGACAACAGTTGGTGCGATTATTCGCTAATGGAAGAAACACAAAAGAACTGTCAATCTGCCCCGGCCTGGGGCTCCATGCAAGATCTCACCTCGTGGAGTTGCAATGATCATGAGAATGGTGAGGAATCAGCCCAAAACTACATGGGAGGATCTTGTCAATGATCTCAAGGCAGCGGGGACCATAGTCACCAAGAAAACAATTGGTAACACAGTACGCCGTGAAGGACTGAAATCCTGCAGCGCCCGCAAGGGCCCCCTGCTCAAGAAAGCACATATACAGGCCCGTCTGAAGTTTTCCAATGAACATCTGAATTATTCACAGGAGAACTGGGTGAAAGTGTTGTGGTCAGATGAGACCAAAATCGAGCTCTTTGGCATCAACTCAACTCGCCGTGTTTGGAGGAGGAGGAATGCTGCCTATGACCCCAAGAAAAACCATCCCCACCGTCAAACATGGAGATGGAAACATTATGCTTTGGGGGTGTTTTTCTGCTAAGGGGACAGGACAACTTCACCACATCAAAGGGACGATGGACGGGGCCATGTACCATCAAATCTTGGGTGAGAACCTCCTTCCCTCAGCCAGGACATTGAAAATGGGTCGTGGATGGGTATTCCAGCATGACAATGACCCAAAACACACGGCCAAGGCAACAAAGGAGTGGCTCAAGAAAAAGCACATTAAGGTCCTGGAGTGGCCTAGCCAGTCTCCAGACCTTAAACCCATAGAAAATCTGTGGAGGGAGCTGAAGGTTCGAGTTGCCAAACGTCAGCCTCGAAACCTTAATGACTTGGAGAAGATCTGCAAAGAGGAGTGGGACAAAATCCCTCCTGAGAGGTGTGGAAACCTGGTGGCCAACTACAAGAAACGTCTGACCTCTGTGATTGCCAACAAGGGTTTTGCCACCAAGTACTAAGTCATGTTTTGCAGAGGGGTCAAATAGTTATTTCCCTCATTAAAATGCAAGTCAATTTATAACATTTTTGACATGCGTTTTTCTGGATTTTGTTGTTGTTATTCTGTCTCTCACTGTTCAAATAAACCTACCATTAAAATTATAGACTGATCATGTCTTTGTCAGTGGGCAAACGTACAAAATCAGCAGGGGATCAAATACTTTTTTCCCTCACTGTACTTGAAGAAACTTTCAACGTTCTTGAGATTTTCCGTATTGACTGACCTTCATGTCTTAAAGTAATGATAGACTGTCGTTTCTCTTTGCTAATTTGAGCTGTTCTTGCCATAATATGGACTTGGTCTTTTACCAAATTGGGCTATCTTGTGTAAAAAACCCTTACCTTGTCACAACACAACACAACTGATTGGCTCAAATGCATTAAGAAGGAAAGAAATTCCACAAATTAACTTTTAACAAGGCACACCTGTTAATTGAAATGCATTCCAGGTGATTACCTCATGAAGCTGGTTGAGAGAATGCCAAGAGTGTACAAAGCTGTCATCAAGGCAAAGGGTGGCTTGTCATGCCCTGACTCAGGGGACGCTTAAATGTTGAGTCAGGGTGTGTATGTTCTATGTTGGGTATTTCTATTTTGGTGTTCTATTATGTGTATTGCTATGTTGGCCGGTGTGGTTCCCAATCAGAGGCAGCTGTAGCTCGTTTTCTCTGATTGGGGACAATACTTAGGCAGCCTATTGGCACTAGTGGGTTGTGGGATCTTGTTCCGTGTTAGGTATGTTGTTTGTGTACCTTGGACTTCACATTTCGTTTGTTGTTGGTTATTCTGTTCAAATAAACATGTATGCATATCACGCTGCGCCTTGGTCCGTCCCGTTCATGAACGATCGTGACAGGTTATTATAAAATATATTTTTATCTGTTTAACACTTTTTTGGTTACTATATGATTCCATACGTGTTATTTCATAGTTTTGATGTCTTCACTGTTATTCTACAATATAGAAAATAGTAAAAATAAAGAAAAATCCTTGAATGAGTAGGTGTTCTAAAACTTTTGACCGGTAGTGTATATTGATGAATAAAAAATACAGTGGTTTGATTCATCCTGAAAGTTGTCATATTCAGTGGTGTAAAGTCCTTAAGTAAAAATACTTTAAAGTACTACTTAATTGTTTTTTTGGGGTATTTGTACTTTACTATTTATATTTTTGTCAACTTTTACTTCACTACATTCCTAAAGAAAATGATGTACTTTTTACTCCATACATTTTCCTTGACACCCAAAAGTAAATGCTTAGCAGGACAGGAAAATCACGCACTAATCAAGAGAACATCCACGGTCATCCCTACTGCCTCTTATCTGGCAGACTCACAAATGCTTCATTTGTAAATTATGTCTGAGGGTTGGAGCGTGCCCCTGGCTATCCGTAAATGTAAAAATAAAATAAAAATTGTGTCGTCTGGTTTGCTTAATATAAGGAAATTGAAATTTTTTATACTTTTTTTGTTTTATAGTTTTTATTGTTTCCTTTCACGATATAACAACAATGCAATTGAATTACAATTGTCTTAAACAATAATTTGACAGACATGAAAAACAGTGCACCGGAAAGCACCTAAACCCACCCCCCTCCCCCCCCCCCAGTTTAAACATGAGCTTCTCAGTCTATTAATATCCTTAGTGATATTCAGTAATAACAAAGTAGGATTTGCAAGTATTGTGGTACCCAGAATATCCCCAATCTTTTCCATTACCTTCTGCCAAAAGGTATGCAAGCTTGGACAGTTACAGAACATATGGATCATGTAACCTGTACTTGACTGACATCTCCAGCATAGGTTGGATTCTATCCAACCTATTCTGTTCAACCTCAGAGGAGTCCAATAAATCCTATTGAACACTTTAAATTGAATCAGCTTGGATCGGAGATCTCTCATAGGGAGGAGTATCTGTTGTACTATTATATTCCATTCCTCCTCTGCAAACGTTACCTCCAAGTCTTTTTCCCATACGGCCTTTAGGCCCTTACAAGTTCCATTAAATGCACCTATAAGGTGGCTATATATAAGCCCTGCGGTATGTGGTAATTTGCATAGGGTTTCTATCTTAACACTTATATCGGACTGTACTGGGAATTTGTTGTTGTTTTATCCTACTTTAAAAACATAAGCTGGAGATACCTCCAAAAGTCTTGTTTCTGTAAATTATACTTGGACCTTAGTTCTTCAAAAGAGGTAAAAGTGTTTTGTTGATACAGACAACCAATATTCTTTATCCCCTTTCTATACCAATCTTTCCAGAAAACCATGTGTCCCCCATTTTCAATTTAGGGTTGTTCCTTAACAAAGCAGAGCTTGTAAAGAAAGGCGAGGATGAATCTGGCTCCATATATTTTTAGTATGGGACATTATTGGATTCTGCAGTCCCAATTTTTGTTGACTCAAATAATCTAATGACTCGAATGGGGCATTAAGTTCCTCTTCCATGTCCACCCAAATTGGCCTAGTTGAGTTCTCAATAAAGAGACAGCCTATTTGGGCAGCTACAAAGGCTTCTTGATATAATTGCATGTTAGGGAGCTTCATCCTCCCTTCTCAGTCTTTGCCTGTAGTCTCGCTAGTTTCATCCTGCCCCTTTTACCGGCCCAAATAAACTACGTAATCATTTTGTCTATGGATTAAAAATGATAGACAGGTATGGATAGTGGTAACATGCTGATGACGTAATTCAGTTTAGGAGCTATGAACATCTTTATAACCTGTATCCTACCCCATAATGAGATTTGTAGTTTATCCCAGCTCTTAAACTGGAATTGAATTTTGTTCAATAGTGGGTCAAGGTTTTCAGAAATCATGTTCTCTAGACCAGGATTTAAAGCGATCCCCAGGTACCACAAGTTACATCAAGTCATTTCTCAGACAATGTTTTGATGGGGGCATTACTTCAGATTTGGTCCAGTTTAATTTATAGCCCGATATCTCTGAGAATGCATTTACAAGGACCTGTAAAGGCGGTGTAGAGAGTTGGGGGTCTGACATTAATAGTAATATGTAATCTGCATAAAGCAGTAGTTTATTATCCCTACCTCCCATATTAACCCCTTTGATTGACTGATTCAGCCTAATGGCATCCGCTAATGGTTCTAATGCTATAATAAATAGGAGGGGCGAGGGACAGTCACCTTGTCTCGTGCCTCGTCCTACTGAAAATGGAGATGATCGTAGTCCGTTAGTGACTACTATGGATTTGGGGTCGTTGTACATACGTTTAATAATATTCTGAAAGCCCTGTCCTAATCCAAATGTATTTATTGTATAAAGCAGGTAGTCCCAGCCCACCATATCAAAGGCTTTCTCTGCATCTAGGGATAAGGCTGCCACTGAAGTATCCAAATCGTTTACCTTCCAGATGACATGCAAGATTATCAGATGAAGTTCTGCCTTTTACAAATCCCACCTGGTCTGGATTTATGATTTTATTAATGATTTGATTTACGCTCATAGCCGAAAGTTTTGTAAACAACTTTCCATCACAATTTATCAAAGAAATTGGACGGTAGCTCCCACACTCATGGGGATCCTTTCCCTTTTTGAGGATTAGGGTGATTACTGCATCACTCATAGAAGGTGGGAGCTCACCTGTGTCAATCGATGTGTTAAATGTTTTCAATATTTCTGGGCTAAGCTGCTCTGCAAACCTTTTATAGAAATCACTGGGTATCCCATCCAACCCTGGAGTTTTACCACTGGGTGCTTGTCTTATAGTTTCGGTGACTAGTTAACGTTAGCTTGGCTCTCTCTGTGTGTTCGTGCCGTGAAAGGAGGGGTTCTTCTTTGTCTGAAAGCAATGGCTAGATAGCTTGCTAACTATTCTAGCTAACTAACTGGCTGAATAAGTTGACGACGGACTCGCTCAAGCTGTCGGGACTAACCCACAACGTTAGACACGGACACGAACGATCTGCTTGCGTGTTGATACACTGGTGGTTTGTTGTGGCCGAGTATTGGCGCTAAACCGTGTTGTTGGAGTCCGGCATGCTAGCTGGCTGTGGCGTCT
Source organism: Coregonus lavaretus (assembly GCF_964263955.1). NCBI lineage: Eukaryota > Metazoa > Chordata > Actinopteri > Salmoniformes > Salmonidae > Coregonus > Coregonus lavaretus. The sequence continues at coordinate 497,607 of NC_140003.1, forward strand.
TATGACTAGGAGCCCGGACGATTTTCACGGAATAATACTGTACCTAGTTAGCTAGCTGAATAAACTAAGTTAGTCTATTCCTAGAAAACATTGAATCGCTGTAGTTTACAACAATTATAGTTTCTGAGGTGGAAGTTGGGGGAGTTGTGGTGAGGGAGGCCCCGCTCTCTCCTTTCCCAGATGTTTAGTTAATTTCATTCCGATCTCCTCTGCATTATTGTAGCCATTTGCAGCAGCCTGTCAACTATGCCTCTGCCTATCCCTGTTCTCTCCTCTCCGCACAGGCTATACAAACGCCTCACACCGCGTGGCTGCTGCCTCTCTAACCTGGTGGTCCCTGCACGCACCACCCACGTGGAGTTCCAGGTCTCAGGCAGCCTCTGGAACTGCCGTTCTGCTGCCAACAAGGCAGAGTTCATCTCAGCCTATGCTACCCTCCAGTCCCTCGACTTCTTGGCGCTGACGGAAACATGGATTACCACTGAAAACACTGCTACTCCTACTGCTCTCTCCTCGTCTGACCATGTGTTCTCGCATACCCCGAGAGCATCTGGTAAGCGGGGTGGTGGCACAGGAATCCTCATCTCTCCCAAGTGGACATTCTCAATTTTTCCCCTGACGCATCTGTCTATCTCCTCATTTGAATTCCATGCTGTCACAGTCACTAGCCCATTTAAGCTTAATATCCTTGTCATCTATCGCCCTCCAGGTTCCCTTGGAGAGTTCATCAATGAGCTTGACGCCTTGATAAGTTCCTTTCCTGAGGATGGCTCACCCCTCACAGTTCTGGGGGATTTCAACCTCCCTACGTCTACATTTGACTCATTTCTCTCTGCCTCCTTCTTTCCACTCCTCTCCTCATTTGACCTCACCCTCTCACCGTCCCCCCCTACTCACAAGGCAGGCAATACGCTTGACCTCATCTTTACTAGATGCTGTTGTTCTACTAATCTCACTGCAACTCCCCTCCATGTCTCCGACCACTACTTTGTATCCTTTTCTCTCTCGCTCTCCTCCAACACTACTCACTCTGCCCCTACACAGATGGTAATGCGCCGTCGCAACCTTCGCTCTCTCTCTCCCGCTACTCTCTCCTCTTCCATCCTATCATCTCTTCCCTCTGCTCAATCCTTCTCCCTCCAATCTCCTGATTCTGCCTCCTCAACCCTCCTCTCCTCCCTTTCTGCATCCTTTGACTCTCTATGTCCCCTATCCTCCCGGTCGGCTCGGTCCTCCCCTCCAGCTCCGTGGCTTGATGACTCATTGCGAGCTCACAGAACAGAGCTCCGGGCAGCTGAGCGGAAATGGAAGAAAACTAGACTCCCTGCGGACCTGGCATCTTTTCACTCCCTCCTCTCTACATTTTCTTCATCTGTTTCTGCTGCTAAGGCCACTTTCTACCACTCTAAATTCCAAGCATCTGCCTCTAACCCTAGGAAGCTCTTTGCCACCTTCTCCTCCCTGCTGAATCCTCCTCCCCCCCCCCCCTCCTCCCTCTCTGTGGATGACTTCGTCAACCATTTTGAAAAGAAGGTTGACGACATCCGATCCTCGTTTGTTAAGTCAAATGACACTGCTGGTCCTGCTCACACTGCCCTACCCTATGCTTTGACTTCTTTCTCCCCTCTCTCTCCAGATAAAATCTTGCGACTTGTGACGGCAGGCCGCCCAACAACCTGCCCGCTTGACCCTATCCCCTCCTCTCTTCTCCAGACCATCTCCGGTGACCTTCTCCCTTACCTCACCTCGCTGATCAACTCATCCTTGACCGCTGGCTATGTCCCTTCCATCTTCAAGAGAGCGAGAGTTGCACCCCTTCTCAAAAAACCAACACTCGACCCCTCTGATGTCAACAACTACAGACCAGTATCCCTTCTTTCTTTTCTCTCCAAAACTATTGAGCGTGCCGTCTTTAGCCAACTCTCTTGCTATCTCTCTCAGAATGACCTTCTTGATCCAAACCAGTCAGGTTTCAAGACTGGTCATTCAATTGAGACTGCTCTTCTCTGTGTCACGGAGGCTCTCCGCACTGCTAAAGCTAACTCTCTCTCCTCTGCTCTTGTCCTTCTAGACCTGTCTGCTGCCTTTGATACTGTGAACCATCAGATCCTCCTCTCCACCCTCTCCGAGCTGGGCATCTCCGGCGCAGCTCACTCTTGGATTGCGTCCTACCTGACCGGTCGCTCCTACCAAGTGGCGTGGCGAGAAGCTGTCTCCGCACCACATGCTCTCACCACTGGTGTCCCCCAGGGCTCAGTTCTAGGCCCTCTCCTATTCTCGCTATACACCAAGTCACTTGGCTCTGTCATATCCTCACATGGCCTCTCCTATCATTGCTACGCAGACGACACACAACTAATCTTCTCCTTTCCCCCTTCAGATAACCAGGTGGCGAATCGCATCTCTGCATGTCTGGCAGAGCTCAAGCTGAACCTTGGCAAGACGGAGCTGCTCTTCCTCCCGGGGAAGGACTGCCTGTTCCATGATCTCGCCATCACGGTTGACAACTCCGTTGTGTCCTCCTCCCAGAGTGCGAAGAGCCTTGGCGTGACCCTGGACAACACCCTGTCGTTCTCCGCTAACATCAAGGCGGTGACCCGATCCTGTAGTTTCATGCTCTACAACATTCGGAGAGTACGACCCTGCCTTACACAGGAAGCGGCACAGGTCCTAATCCAGGCACTTGTCATCTCCCGTCTGGATTACTGCAACTCGCTGTTGGCTGGGCTCCCTGCCTGTGCCATTAAACCCCTACAACTCATCCAGAATGCTGCAGCCCGTCTGGTGTTCAACCTTCCCAAGTTCTCTCACGTCACCTCGCTCCTCCGCACACTCCACTGGCTTCCAGTTGAAGCTCGCATCTGCTACAAGACCATGGTGCTTGCCTACGGAGCTGTGAGGGGAACGGCACCTCCGTACCTTCAGGCTCTGATCAGTCCCTACACCCAAACGAGGGCATTGCGTTCATCCACCTCTGGCCTGCTGGCTCCCCTACCTCTGCGGAAGCATAGTTCCCGCTCAGCCCAGTCAAAACTGTTCGCTGCTCTGGCACCCCAATGGTGGAACAAGCTCCTTCACGACGCCAGGACAGCGGAGTCACTCACCACCTTCCGGAGACATTTGAAACCCCACCTCTTTAAGGAATACCTGGGATAGGATAAAGTAATCCTTCTACCCCCCCCTTACCCCAACCCCCCCCCCCAAAAAAAAACAACATAATAATAATAATAAACAAAAATTGGTTATCCCACTGGCTATAAGGTGAATGCACCAATTTGTAAGTCGCTCTGGATAAGAGCGTCTGCTAAATAACGTAAATGTAAATGTAAAAAATTCCGGTCTTGCTCTGTTAGTTTAGGAAGGTTCAAATTCTGAAAGAATGCCTCTGCTTTCTGCATATCTAAAGGACCGTCTGAAGTATAAAGTTCCTGATAGAAGTCTCAAAATGTATTGTTTATTTCTTTATGATTGGTAATCAGCTTGCCTGTCTTATTTCTGATTCCACATACGTGCCGATATGTTTCTCTAGATTTCAATTGACTGGCCAACAGTTTTCCTGCTTTTTCACCTGATTCGCACCATCTCTGCTTCAGCCTGTACAGTGAATATTCAGCTTTTTCACTGAATAAAGTATTCAGCTCGTATTTGGTTTTCGTCAGATTTACCAGATAAACGTTTTTAGGATTGGACCAATTTTCCCTCTCCAGCGTTTTGAGCTCTGTTTCAAGTTTCTCCATTTTCTGTTTATCTTGTTTCTTAATAATAGCTGATTGTTGTATCATTACTCCGCGTATGTAAGCTTTAAAAGCTTCCCAGACATGTACCTGTTTTGCACTATTGTTGTTTGTTTCAAAGAATATCGTAATGTGTGTTTTAAGGAATTCACAAAATGCCTTGTCCTGTAAAAGGCTGGTGTTCATTCACCAACATTGAAATGTTTCTCTTTCTTCTCCTATTCCAACAGTCAGATCAATGGGTGCATGATCTGACACAGCTATCGTGCCCACACTGCAAGCACCCACTTTATCTAGGAGAGAGTGTGAGATCAGAAAGTAGTCGATGCGTGAATAAACAGTGTGCCTATTTGAAAAGAATGTGTAATCACGAGCGGTTGGATTGATCAATCTCCATATATCATAAAGACCAGTGTTTTAATTGCTTCCATCTGTCTCCCACCCTTGGAGCATCATTTTCCAGCAGATGGGTCTCTTGGAGCATAATCACGTCAGAGATTTTTTGTTTAAGATAATTCAATACCTTACGTCTTTTTAAATATGAACCTAATCTGCTCACATTCCACGACGTAACTTTAATCACATTGGTCATTATATCTGAAAGGTTGTAAATATATTATTACCAAAACGTGACAAGCATTATAATATTTCTTATCAATGTATTTCTGATAGCCACTGCTTAGAAAATCAATTAAAGTGAATGACTGGTAATGCCCCCCACCTGGAACACTAAACTTCCCATAGAACAAACATGTCATAAACATATCCCAACCACACACGGTAAAAGATTATTGAAAAAATAAAATACAAAAATCCCTCCCCCCTAAACCAGGACTTCATCTGTGTGAAGTGTCCCAAGGTCTTCCGAGCACTGACGCTCCAACTAGAATAAGAGCGTTTGTCATGCGACGTGTATGCGGTAGCGAAGTCAAAAGCAGGACACAGAGCTGCTGGCAACGTTATTTACTGAACACAGTAAAATCAACGTACACAACAACAAACCTCCAAAACAGGGAGGAAAGCAACAAAGACCCGTACATACATGAACTGCCGGAAATGACAACAAACAATAACACAGAAAATACCAAATGAGAGACAGGGGTAAAAATAGGGAATACAATCAAACATAATGGGGAACAGGTGTAAACAATAAAGACTAAACAAGACAAACACCGAAACATCGATTGGCAGCAGCTAGTACTCCGGGGACGACGAACGCCGAAGCCTGCCCGAGCAAGGAGGAGGAGCAGCCTCGGCTGAAACCGTGACAGTAACCCCCCCTTGACGCGCGGCTCCAGCCGTGCGCCGACCCCGTCCTCGGGGACGGCCAGGAGGACGCGGAGCAGGGCGAGTCGGATGACTCCGGTGGAAATCCCTCAACAGGGAGGGATCTAGAATGTCCCTCCTAGGGACCCAGCACCGTTCCTCCGGACCGTACCCCTCCCACTCCACGAGATACTGCAGACCCCCCATCCGACGCCTCGAATCCACGATGGACCGGACTGAGTACGCCGGAGCCACCTCGATGTCTAGTGGGGGCGGAGGAGCCTCTCGTATCTCATTCTCCTGGAGTGGACCAGCTACCACCGGCCTGAGGAGAGACACATGGAACGAGGGGTTAATGCGGTAATTAATGGGCAGTTGTAACCTATAACATACCTCAATCTCCTCAGGACTTTAAATGGCCCCACAAACCGCCGACCCAGCTTCCGGCAGGGCAGGCAAAGGGGCAGGTTTCGGGTCGAGAGCCAGACCCGATCTCCCGGTGCATAAACCGGACCCTCACTGCGGTGGCGATCGGCGCTCGCCTTTTGCCGTCTGATAGCCCGCTGCAGATGGACATGCGCAGCGTTCCATGTTTCCTCCGAGCGCCGAAACCACTCATCCACCGCAGGAGCTTCGATCTGGCTCTGATGCCAGGGTGCCAGGACCGGCTGATACCCCAACACACACTGAAAAGGCGTAAGATTAGTGGAGGAGTGGCGGAGTGAGTTTTGGGCTATCTCTGCCCAGGGGATATACCCCGACCACTCCTCCTGCCGGTCCTGGCAATAGGAACTCAGAAACCTACCCACATCCTGGTTTACTCTCTCCACCTGCCCATTACTCTCAGGGTGAAAACCCGAGGTAAGGCTAATCGAGAACCCCAAACGTTCCATAAACGCCCTCCAGACTCTAGAGGTGAACTGGGGACCCCGATCAGACACTATATCCTCAGGCACCCCGTAGTGCCGGAAGACGTGAGTAAACAGGGCGTCGGCCGTTTGTAGGGCCGTAGGAAGACCTGGCATAGGAATGAGACGGCAGGCCTTAGAAAACCGATCCACAACGACCAAGATCGTGGTATTCCCCTGGGAGGGGGGAAGGTCCGTGACAAAATCCACCGATAGGTGAGACCACGGCCGTTGTGGAACGGGTAGAGGTTGTAACTTCCCTCTGGGCAGGTGTCTAGGCGCCTTACACTGGGCGCACACCGAGCAGGAAGAAACGTAAACCCTCACGTCCCTAGCTAAGGTGGGCCACCAGTACTTCCCGCTAAGGCAGTGCACCGTCCGACCAATACCAGGATGATCAGAGGAGGGTGACGTGTGAGCCCAATATATCAGTCGATCACGGACCTCGAGCGGCACGTACCTCCGCCCCTCTGGACACTCTGGGGGAGTAGGGTCGGCACGTAACGCCCGCTCGATTTCCGCATCGACCTCCCACACCACCGGTGCCACTAGACAAGACTCCGGAAGTATGGGAGTGGGCTCAATGGACCTCTCCTCTGTGTCATATCGTCGGGACAGGGCGTCTGCCTTGACGTTCTGTGACCCTGGTATATAAGTGAGCTTAAATACAAACCGGGCAAGAAACATGGCCCACCTAGCCCGACGAGGGTTCAGTCTCCTCGCTGCCCGGATGTACTCCAGGTTACGATGGTCAGTCAGAATGAGAAAAGGGTGTTTAGCCCCCTCAAGCCAATGCCTCCACACCTTCAGGGCTTGATCCACCGCTAGCAGCTCCCTGTCCCCCACGTCATAATTGCGTTCCGCCGGACTGAGCTTCTTAGAATAGAAAGCACAGGGGCAGAGTTTTGGAGGCGTGCCCGAGCGCTGAGACAGTATAGCACCGATCCCCGCCTCGGACGCATCCACCTCAACTTGGAACGCCAAAGAGGGATCCGGATGTGCCAGCACCGGAACCGAGGTGAACAGGTCCTTCAGATGTCTAAACGCCCTGTCCGCCTCAGCCGACCACTGCAAACGCACCGGGCCCCCCTTTAGCAGGGAGGTGATGGGAGCTGCTACCTGTCCAAAGCCCCGGATAAACCTCCGGTAGTAATTGGCAAAACCCAAAAACCGCTGCACCTCCTTCACCGTAGTGGGAGTCTGCCAATTACGCATGGCTGAAACACGGTCAATCTCCATCTCCACCCCTGACGCGGACAACCGATGTCCCAGGAAGGAGATGGACTCCTGGAAATACAGACATTTCTCCGCCTTCACATACAGGTCATGCTCCAACAGTCTACCTAGCACCCGACGCACCAGGGACACATGCTCGGCTCGTGTAGCGGAGTATATTAGAATGTCATCAATATACACCACTACACCCTGTCCATGCAAATCCCGGAAAATCTCGTCCACAAATGATTGGAAGACTGAAGGAGCATTCATTAAACCGTATGGCATGACGAGGTACTCATAGTGACCCGAGGTGGTACTGAATGCTGTCTTCCACTCATCTCCTTCCCTAATGCGCACCAGGTTGTAAGCGCTCCTGAGATCCAATTTTGTGAAGAATCGCGCCCCGTGTAATGACTCCGTCATACTAGCAATCAGAGGGAGAGGATAGCTGTATTTGATTGTAATCTGATTGAGACCACGGTAATCAATACACGGGCGTAAACCCCCATCCTTCTTCTTCACAAAAAATAAACTTGAGGACGCAGGGGAAGTGGATGGCCTTATGTATCCCTGTCTCAGAGATTCGGTGACGTATGTCTCCATAGCTGCCGTCTCCTCCTGAGACAGAGGATACACATGACTACGAGGAAGCGCAGCGCCTACCTGGAGGTCTATCGCACAATCCCCCTGTCGATGAGGTGGTAATTGAGTCGCCTTCTTTTTACAGAAGGCGAGTGCCAAATCGGCATACTCAGGAGGAATGTGCATTGTGGGAATTTGGTTCGGACTTTCCACCGTCGTTGCCCCTACGGAAACACCTACACACCGCCCGACACACTGATCAGACCATCCCTTGAGAGCCCTCTGTTGCCATGAAATGTTGGGGTCATGAGATGTTAACCAGGGAAGCCCCAACACCACGGGAAACGCAGGAGAGTCAATCAAATACAACTGTATAATCTCCTCATGGCCCTCCTGCGTCTTCATCTTAATTGGCGCTGTGACCTCCCTAATGAATCCCGACCCCAAAGGGCGGCTATCTAGGGCATGGATGGGGAAGGGCACATCAACTGGTACAATAGGAATCCCTAACTTATACGTGAACCGGCGATCGATAAAATTCCCAGCTACTCCTGAATCTACTAGCGCCTTATGCTGGGAGTGAGAAGAAACCTCGGGAAACACAACTTTAATACACATATGTACAACAGAGAGCTCTGGGTGAGTTGGTTGCTTCGACATGTCCACCAGCTGATCGAAACTTAGGTTGGTGTCCCTGCAGGCCAACTCCCGACAAATGTCCTCCCTGCACCTGTAGTGGTCGATGAGGGCCCTCTCATTCCATCCCGCATTGGCAGCCAGAGTCCGGAAGTCCAGTGCGAACTCCTGCGCGCTACTCTTCCCCTGTCTGTGGTGGAACAGACGCTCACCCGCCGCCTTCTCCTCTGGGGCATGATCGAACACCGCCCTGAAGCGGCGGGTGAACTCCACATAGTTGATTGTAGCGGCGTCTATTCCCCCCCACTCGGCGTTGGCCCACTCCAGTGCCTTGCCAGACAGGAGATGAGGGCGGACACGCTCTCACATCCCGAGGGCACCGGGTGGATGGTTGCCAGGTAGAGTTCCACTTGGAGTAGGAACCCCTGACACCCGGCCGCAGTGCCATCATAAGCCCTCGGGAGCGAGAGCCGAATCCCACTGGACTCCGGAGGTGAAGCGATGGGTATAGCTGATGGTGGTGGTATCGTTCGAGGAGGTGTGGGCAAACCTCCTCTTTCCCATCGCCTCAAAGTGTTCATCACCACTTCCATGTCGGTGCCAAGATCCTGGATCATGGCCGCTTGTTGGATAACGCGCTCCTCCAGTGATCCCGCTGGCACCGCCGCTCCTGCTGACTCCATGGGTGGTGTGTTATTCTGTCATGCGACGTGTATGCAGTAGCGAAGTCAAAAGCAGGACACAGAGCGGCTGGCAACGTTATTTATTGAACACAGTAAAATCAACGTACACAACAACAAACCTCCAAAACAGGGAGGAAAGCAACAAAGACCCGTACATACACGAACTGCCGGAAAGGACAACAAACAATAACACACAAAATACCAAATGAGAGACAGGGGTAAAAATAGGGAATACAATCAAACATAATGGGGAACAGGTGTAAACAATAAAGACTAAACAAGACAAACACCGAAACATCGATCGGCAGCAGTGTCACGCTCTGGCTCCGGGACTGTGTTGTTTGAGCCAGGGTGTATTCATTTGGTTGTGTTGGGTATAGGGTGTGTTCATTTGTTGTGTTTGGTATTGGTTTTGTTTTCCGTGTTTGGTCAGGTGACTCCCAATCGGAGGTAACGAGTGTCAGCTGTCGGCTCGTTATCTCTGATTGGGAGCCATATTTAAACTGTGTGTTTTCACCTTGTGGTTGTGGGTTATTGTTCTATGTTCAGTCGGTGTACTGAGGACTTTACGGATCGTGTTTTGTTTTGTCGTGTATTCAACATTAAAGTCATCATGTTCACTCCCAACGCTGCGCTTTGGTCCTCCTCCTCTATGTATGACGATCGTGACAGAATAACCCACCATCAAAGGACCAAGCAGCGTGTCCAGGAGTCGGCAGCCTGGATGTGGGAGCAGCGTCGGAGGGACGAGAGGCACCCCCAAGAAATTTTTAGGGGGGGGCACAGGGCATGGACGACGGGGCTGACGGAGGCAGAGAAGGGGCGAATTCAAAAGGCCACCAGGTTACGGGGGCCACTGGTCAAAGTAGGGAGAGGAGATGTAGAGGCACGGCGAGTGGTACTGGGGTGTATTACCAGTCCGGTCCGGCCCGTTCCAGTTCCCGGGGTAGAGCCAGTGGTGTGTGTCCCCAGTACGGTCCGGCCTGTTACGACCCCTCGCACCAAATGGACGGTGCGCGTCGCCAGCCCAGCCCGGCCTGTTCCTGCTCCACGTACGAAGCCTACGGTGTGCGTCGCCAGCCCAGCCCGGCCTGTTCCTGCCACCCGCACCAAGTGTACGGTGCGCGTCGCCAGCCCAGCCCGGCCTGTTCCTGCTCCACGTACGAAGCCTACGGTGTGCGTCGCCAGCCCAGCCCGGCCTGTTCCTGCCACCCGCACCAAGTGTACGGTGCGCGTCGCCAGCCCGACCCGGCCTGTTCCTGCCACTCGCACCAAACCTACGGTGCGCGTCGCCAGCCCGGTCCGGCCTGTTCCTGCCACCCGCACCAAGTCTACGGTGCGCGTCGCCAGCCCGGTCCGGCCTGTTCCTGCCACTCGCACCAAGCCAAGGGTGCGAGTCGTCAGCCTGGTTCAGCTCGTCCCTGCTACTCACACCAAGCCAAGGGTGCGAGTCGTCAGCCTGGTTCAGCTCGTCCCTGCTACTCGCACCAAGCCAAGGGTGCGAGCCGTCAGCCTGATCCAGCCCACTCCTGCTACTCGCACCAAGCCAGGGATGCGAGTCGTCAGCCTGGGGAGGCTCGTTCCGGCTCCACGCATCAAGCCTAGGGTGCGTTTCGTCGGCCCTGTCCGGCCCGTTCCTGCTCCCCGCACCAAGTCTGTGGTGCGTTTCGTCAGCCCTGTCCGGCCCGGTCCCGCTCTCCGCACCAAGTCAAGGGTGCGCTTCGTCAGCCCGGTCCGGCCCGTTCCTGCTCCCCGCGCCAAGGCAGTGGTGCGCGTCGTCAGCCTGGTAAGGCCCGTTCGTCCTCCACGCACCAAGCCAGGGGCGCGCGTTGGAGGTCCTGATCCAGCAAGCTGGGTCAGATCGGACCGGGGGCACTACGGGGGGAGTGAAGTGGGGTGGTGGTCAAGCCCGGAGCCGGAGCCGCCTCCGAGGAGCAACACCCACCCAGCCCTCCCCTATTTTGGGGTGTAGGCGCGGTCGGAGTCCGCGCCTTTAGGGGGGGGTACTGTCACGCTCTGGCTCCGGGACTGTGTTGTTTGAGCCAGGGTGTATTCATTTGGTTGTGTTGGGTATAGGGTGTGTTCATTTGTTGTGTTTGGTATTGGTTTTGTTTTCCGTGTTTGGTCAGGTGACTCCCAATCGGAGGTAACGAGTGTCAGCTGTCGGCTCGTTATCTCTGATTGGGAGCCATATTTAAACTGTGTGTTTTCACCTTGTGGTTGTGGGTTATTGTTCTATGTTCAGTCGGTGTACTGAGGACTTTACGGATCGTGTTTTGTTTTGTCGTGTATTCAACATTAAAGTCATCATGTTCACTCCCAACGCTGCGCTTTGGTCCTACTTCATTGGCGATCGTGACAAGCAGCTAGTACTCCGGGGACGACGAACGCTGAAGCCTGCCCGAGCAAGGAGGAGGAGCAGCCTCGGCTGAATCCGTGACAGCGTTTTACCAACCCCAAATATAGGCATGACCATATACATTTTATGACAGAGATGACATGTCATAGACATGACATAGATCAACCAAAAACATTGAACATAAAGACAGGCTGATCGTTATTCTCACAAAGAGAAGAGATTACCTTTCTCATGTAGACTGATACATGAACTGTCTAATTCCAAAAGACAGGAATGTAAGGTGAGGTCAAACACAAAACGGAGACCGGTATAGGTCATAATAATGATAAAATAAAATAAACTGACTAACACTTTGGGTTGTGCTCATCACACATGGCACAAACGCCTGGTATGGTCTATATTGACCCACTATTGTAGTTATTAGAGTGAAAACTTAAAATAATATATATGCTTATCACCACTATAACCATAATACAGAATTATATGCTTGGACTATATTCCTGCTTAATCTAGTACTATAATGATGTCAACTGTAAACAAGAAAGATAAATTATAGGCAGCATTTGTAGCATAAACACTCAATGAGACTGTTACTCACAACATGGGAGGTTCTATCACCTTAAAGAAAAATGGTTGTCCATCCGAGATGAACCACTGCCACCATGGGATCTTCCATAGCCTTCCACGCTACTCAATTTGTTCGGCCTCATTGACGTCCATGACACACTTCTTTGCCTCCTTTGGTTCTGTGAAACGACATGGTGATCCTTTCACAGTAACCCAGAACACGGCGGATATTGCAACGAGTTTTTCAGTCCCCGTTTCATGCACATATGTCTCACCTCCGTGAACACATTTCTCTTGTCCTGATCCTCCTTGGAAAAGTCAGGGAAAAACTCCACCTTTTGACCCTTTCCAGTGAAAAGTCCTGAGCTCTTTAGCTCTGAGCCGGACCTTCTCCCTGTTGGTGTATTGTAAGAATTTCACCAGGATAGGCCGGGGGTTGCGTGGTCCTGGGCGCAGTGTCGTCAGTGTCCGATGTGTTCTCTTGATGGTCATGTTGTTAACATCCTCCAGTGTGTTATCAAATAGGTTGCGTAAAATGTCTTTCACACAATCTCCCGTATTTATGTGGATTTCGGGAACCCCTCTGATCCGAAGTGTGTTTCTCTGACTGTAATTTTCCTGGTATTGAAGTTGTTCTTCGAGTTTTTCGATCACAGTCTCCATTTTTCAAACAGTGTTGTTTAGGCAGGTGTTCTTGTCCTCCAGGGTTGATATCCTCTCTTCTGCGTTTGTAACTTAGTTGTCGAGCGTGTCCACTTTTGTTTTCAGTGCGCCCACTGTATGTTTTACTTCAGCCACATCTTTGCCCACTTTCGCAATTTTCTCTTCGGGATTTTTGTTCATTTTGCAAATCTCATTTAGAACTGGGTCATCAGGCTGTTCTTCTCCGCCATTTTCCTTGCTAGCAGCAGCTGCAGGTAGAGACGACATTTTCGTGGTTTTCGTCAAAAGTGTCTGCTTTTGTGCGTTTCTATGTTGTTTTTCCATGTGACCGATATTTTGTGTAACTAGGCGTTGAATAATTAGTTAAAATATAGTTGGAGCTACACAGCCTCTTTAGTTAGCTGCTGCTCCTTGCCACATCGTCGCCGGAAGTCCTATACCTTTACTTTTAATACTTAAGTATATTTAAAACCAAATACTTTTAGACTTTTACTGGGTGACTTTCACTTTAGTTATTTTCTATGGTATTTTTACTTTTACTCAAGTATGACAATTGGGTGACTTTTCTACCACTGGTCAGATTCAAGTTCAATCCATGAAATATTGGAAGGTGGAAAAAAGTATACAATAGTCCTATAAATCTACCCTAATTCTCACTAATCATGGAACTATATGACACAATGGTCCAGTCATTGTGAGCTGTGCACCAGGCTCCAGGTTCAACCTACTTGGTGTGGTCTGAGTTCCATAATGATTCAAATAAGATGTCCCAAATTATTGCACTCTAGCCTAATATTATCAACGTGACAGAGGAAAGAAAGGTAAACGGAATGGAATTATGCAAAATGTAAGCTACAAATTGAAGAAAACGAACACTAAAGTGACAGTTATAAATGTATGTGGGTATTACTGACAGTGGCTCCTGATAGTGGCTAACATTTAACATGATACAAATTGTAAAATAAAACGGAGAAAATCCCGGTCATAGGCTATAATTAAAACATTCTAAAGCGCATACATCAACTCGGCAGGTTCAGCTCTACAGAAGCCCATAGCTTGGGTGTCCAAATTTCATCAACGCAAATTATGAGGGCACACAATTAAAATTCTGAATAATGGCACAGATATTTATAGCCTATTTCACTGTGGAAAAGGGGCCTCAATATATGTCATGTTAATATGATTTTCAGTTTGCTTCAATATGGCTGGTTTCACATTAGTCTCCAGGGATCATAATGAATGAATGGCGCCGGAGGAAATGGCTGCCGTTTTACGGGCTCCTAACCAATTGTGCTATTGTGTGTGTTTTTTTGCATTATTTGTAACTTATATTGTACATACTGTTTCTGCCACCGTCTCTTATGACCGAAAAGAGCTTCTGGATATCAGGACAGCGATTACTCACCTCGTACTGGATGAATATTTGTTATTTAACGAGTCGGACACAAAGGATTTTCTTCAGACACCCGACAAGGGCCAAATCCCTGTCATTCGCAGGAGAAAGAGACAGAGATATTGGGGAAGTAGGTCGGGGTGCCTTGTAAGGATCCGACGGCGAGTGGGTAATCTGCCTCTACCATCAGTCCTATTAGCCAACGTACAATCATTGGATAACACAATAGACGTACTACGATCACGGATATCCTACGAATGGGATATTAAAAACTGTAGTATCTTATGTTTCACCGAGTCGTGGCTGAACAACGACCTGGATAACATACAGCTGGCGGGATTTACAGTATGCTGCATCGGAAAGATAGAACAGCTGCCTCCGGTAAGACAAGAGGTGGCAGTCTGTGTATATTTGTAAACAACAGTTGGTGCACAAAATCTAATATTAAGGAAGTCTCGAGGTTTTGCTTGCCTGAGGTAGAGTATCTCATGATAAGCTGTAGACCACACTATTTACCAAGAGAGTTTTCATCTATAATTTTCGTAGCTGTCTATTTACCACCACAAACCAATGCTGGCACTAAGACCGCACTCAATGAGCTGTATAAGGCCATAAGCAAACAGGAAAACGCTCATCCAGTGGCGGCGCTCCTAGTGGCCGGGGACCTTAATGCAGGGAAACTTACATCTGTTTTACCTCATTTCTACCAGCATGTTAAATGTGCAACCAGAGGAAAAAAAACTCTAGACCACCTTTACTCCACATACAGAGACACATACAAAGCTCTCCCTCGCCCTCCATTTGGCAAATCTGACCATAACTCTATCCTCCTGATTCCTGCTTACAAGCAAAAACTAAAGCAGCAAGCACCAGTGACTCAGTCAATAAAAAAGTCGTCAGATGACGCAGATGCTAAGCTACAGGACTGTTTTACTAGCACCGACTGGAATATGTTCCTGGATTCTTCCGATGGCATCAATAAGTGCATTGATGACGTAGTCCCCACAGTGACCATACGTACATACCCCAACCAGAAGCCATGGATTACAAGCAACATCCGCACTGAGCTAAAGGGTAGAGCTGCCGCTTTCAAGGAGCGGGACTCTAACACGGACGCTTATAAGAAATCCCGCTATGCCCTCCGATGAACCATCAAACAGGCAAAGCGTCAATACAGGACTAAGATTGAATCGTACTACACCGGCTCCGACCCTCGTCGGATGTAGCAGGGCTTGCAAACTATTACAGACTACAAAGGGAAGCACAGCCGCAAGCTGCCCAGTGACACAAACTTACCAGACGAGCTAAATTACTTCTATGCTCGCTTCGAGGCAAGCAACACTGAAGCATGCATGAGAGCATCAGCTGTTCCGAACGACTGTGTGATCACGCTCTCCGTAGCTGATGTGAGTAAGACCTTTAAATAGGTCAACATTCACAAGGCTGCAGGGCCAGACGGTTTACCAGGACGTGGACTCCGAGCATGCGCTGACCAACAGGCAAGTGTCTTCACTGACCCTTTCAACCTGTCCCTGACTGAGCCTGTAATACCAACATGTTTCAAGCTGACCACCATAGTCCCTGTGCCCAAGAACACTAAGGTAACCTGCCTAAATGACTACCGACCCGTAGCACTCACGTCTGTAGCCATGAAGTGCTTTGAAAGGCTGGTCATGGCTCACATCAACACCATTATCCCAGAAACCCTAGACCCACTCCAATTTCCGTAACCGCCCCAACAGATCCACAGATGATGTAATCTCTATTGCACTCCACACTGCCCTTTCCCACCTGGACAAAAGGAACACCTACGTGAGAATGCTATTCATTGACTACCGTTCAGCATTCAGCACCATAGTGCCCTCAAAGCTCATCACTAAGTTAAGGACCCTGACACTAAACACCTCCCTCTACAACTGGATCCTGGACTTCCTGACGGGCCGTCCCCAGGTGGTAAGAGTAGGTAACAACACATCTGCCACACTGATCGTCAACACTGGGGCCCATCAGGGGTGCGTGCTCAGTCCCCTCCTTTACTCCCTGTTCACCCATGACTGCATGGCCAGGCACGACTCTAACACCATCATTAAGTTTGCCGACGACACAACTGTGGTAGGCCTGATCACCGACAACGATTAGACAGCCTATAGGGAGGAGGTGAGATACCTGGCCGTGTGGTGCCAGGATAACAACCTATCCCTCAACGTGACCAAGACAAAGGAGATGATTGTGGACAACAGGAAAAAGAGGACCGAGCATTCTCATCGACGGGGCTGTAGTGGAGCGGGTTTAGAGCTTCAAGTTCCTTGGTGTCCACATCACCAACAAACTATCATGGTCCAAACACACCAAGACAGTCGTGAAGAGGGCACAACAAAGCCTATTCCCTCTCAAGAAACTGAAAAGATTTGGCATGGGTCCTCAGATCCTCAAAAAGTTATACAGCTGCACCAGAGAGCATCCTGACTGGTTGAATCACTGCCTGGTATGGCAACTGCTTGGCCTCCAACCGCAAGGCACTACAGATTGGTGCATTCACCTTATAGCCAGTGGGATAACCACTTTACAATATGTATATATATATATTATTATTATTTTTTTTGGGGGGGGGGGTATTGGGGGGTAGAAGGATTACTTTATCCTATCCCAGGTATTCCTTAAAGAGGTGGGGTTTCAAGTGTCTCCGGAAGGTGGTGAGTGACTCCGCTGTCTTGGCGTCGTGAGGGAGCTTGTTCCACCATTGGGGTGCCAGAGCAGCGAACAGTTTTGACTGGGCTGAGCGGGAACTGTGCTTCCGCAGAGGTAGGGGGGCCAGCAGGCCAGAGGTGGATGAACGCAATGCCCTCGTTTGGGTGTAGGGACTGATCAGAGCCTGAAGGTACGGAGGTGCCGTTCCCCTCACAGCTCCGTAGGCAAGCACCATGGTCTTGTAGCAGATGCGAGCTTCAACTGGAAGCCAGTGGACTGTGCGGAGGAGCGGGGTGACGTGAGAGAACTTGGGAAGGTTGAACACCAGACGGGCTGCGGCATTCTGGATCAGTTGTAGGGGTTTAATGGCACAGGCAGGGAGCCCAGCCAACAGCGAGTTGCAGTAATCCAGACGGGAGATGAGAAGTGCCTGGATTAGGACCTGTGCCGCTTCCTGTGTAAGGCAGGGTCGTACTCTCCGAATGTTGTAGAGCATGAACCTACAGGATCGGGTCACCACCTTGATGTTAGCGGAGAACGACAGGGTGTTGTCCAGGGTCAAGCCAAGGCTCTTCGCACTCTGGGAGGAGGACACAACAGAGTTGTCAACCGTGATGGCAAGATCATGGAACGGGCAGTCCTTCCCCGGGAGGAAGAGCAGCTCCGTCTTGCCGAGGTTCAGCTTGAGGTGGTGATCCGTCATCCACACTGATATGTCTGCCAGACATGCAGAGATGCGATTCGCCACCTGGTTATCAGAAGGGGGAAAGGAGAAGATTAGTTGTGTGTCGTCTGCGTAGCAATGATAGGAGAGGCCATGTGAGGATATGACAGAGCCAAGTGACTTGGTGTATAGCGAGAATAGGAGAGGGCCTAGAACTGAGCCCTGGGGGACACCAGTGGTGAGAGCACGTGGTGTGGAGACAGATTCTCGCCACGCCACTTGGTAGGAGCGACCGGTCAGGTAGGACGCAATCCAAGAGTGAGCCGCGCCGGAGATGCCCAGCTCGGAGAGGGTGGAGAGGAGGATCTGATGGTTCACAGTATCAAAGGCAGCAGACAGGTCTAGAAGGACAAGAGCAGAGGAGAGAGAGTTAGCTTTAGCAGTGCGGAGAGCCTCCGTGACACAGAGAAGAGCAGTCTCAATTGAATGACCAGTCTTGAAACCTGACTGGTTTGGATCAAGAAGGTAATTCTGAGAGAGATAGCAAGAGAGTTGGCTAAAGACGGCACGCTCAAGAGTTTTGGTGAGAAAAGAAAGAAGGGATACTGGTCTGTAGTTGTTGACATCAGAGGGATCGAGTGTTGGTTTTTTGAGAAGGGGTGCAACTCTCGCTCTCTTGAAGACGGAATTGACATACCAGCGGTCAAGGATGAGTTGATGAGCGAGATGAGGTAAGGGAGAAGGTCACCGGAGATGGTCTGGAGAAGAGAGGAGGGGATAGGGTCAAGCGGGCAGGTTGTTGGGCGGCCGGCCATCACAAGTCGCAAGATTTTATCTGGAGAGAGAGGGGAGAAAGAAGTCAAAGCATAGGGTAGGGCAGTGTGAGCAGGACCAGCAGTGTCATTTGACTTAACAAACGAGGATCGGATGTCGTCAACCTTCTTTTCAAAATGGTTGACGAAGTCATCCACAGAGAGGGAGGGGGGGGGGGGGAGGATTCAGCAGAGAGGAGAAGGTGGCAAAGAGCTTCCTAGGGTTAGAGGCAGATGCTTGGAATTTAGAGTGGTAGAAAGTGACCTTAGCAGCAGAAACAGATGAAGAAAATGTAGAGAGGAGGGAGTGAAAAGATGCCAGATCCGCAGGGAGTCAAGTTTTCCTCGATTTCCGCTCGGCTGCACGGAGCCCTGTTCTGTGAGCTCGCAATGAGTCATCAAGCCACGGAGCAGGAGGGGAGGACCGAGCCGGCCGGGAGGATAGGGGACATAGAGAGTCAAAGGATGCAGAAAGGGAGGAGAGGAGGGTTGAGGAGGCAGAATCAGGAGATTGGAGGGAGAAGGATTGAGCAGAGGGAAGAGATGATAGGATGGAAGAGGAGAGAGTAGCGGGAGAGAGAGAGCGAAGGTTCCGATGGCGCATTACCATCTGAGTAGGGGCAGAGTGAGTAGTGTTGGAGGAGAGCGAGAGAGAAAAGGATACAAAGTAGTGGTCGGAGACATGGAGGGGAGTTGCAGTGAGATTAGTAGAAGAACAGCATCTAGTAAAGATGAGGTCAAGCGTATTGCCTGCCTTGTGAGTAGGGGGGGACGGTGAGAGGGTGAGGTCAAAAGAGGAGAGGAGTGGAAAGAAGGAGGCAGAGAGAAATGAGTCAAAGGCAGACGTAGGGAGGTTGAAGTCACCCAGAACTGTGAGGGGTGAGCCATCCTCAGGAAAGGAACTTATCAAGGCGTCAAGCTCATTGATGAACTCTCCAAGGGAACCTGGAGGGCGATAGATGACAAGGATATTAAGCTTAAATGGGCTAGTGACTGTGACAGCATGGAATTCAAATGAGGAGATAGACAGATGCGTCAGGGGAAAAATTGAGAATGTCCACTTGGGAGAGATGAGGATTCCTGTGCCACCACCCCGCTTACCAGATGCTCTCGGGGTATGCGAGAACACATTGTCAGACGAGGAGAGAGCAGTAGGAGTAGCAGTGTTTTCAGTGGTAATCCATGTTTCCGTCAGCGCCAAGAAGTCGAGGGACTGGAGGGTAGCATAGGCTGAGATGAACTCTGCCTTGTTGGCAGCAGAACGGCAGTTCCAGAGGCTGCCTGAGACCTGGAACTCCACGTGGGTGGTGCGTGCAGGGACCACCAGGTTAGAGAGGCAGCAGCCATGCGGTGTGAGGCGTTTGTATAGCCTGTGCGGAGAGGAGAGAACAGGGATAGACAGAGGCATAGTTGACAGGCTACAGAAAATGGCTACAATAATGCAAAGGAGATCGGAATGAAATGAACTAAACATCTGGGAAAGGAGAGAGCGGGGCCTCCCTCACTTACGTTTCACTGAAACACCCAAATATAACTCTCCCAATTTCCACCTCAGAAACTATAATTGTTGTAAACTACAGCGGTTCAATGTTTTCTAGGGATAGACTAACTTTATTCAGCTAGCTAACTTGGTACAGTATTCTTCCGTGAAAATCGTCCAGGGCACCTAGTCATATGACGCCACAGCCAACTAGCATGCCGGACTCCAACAACACGGTTTAGCACCAATACTCGGCCACAACAAACCACCAGTGTGTCAACATGCCATGCAGATCATTCGTGTCCGTGTCTAACGTTGTGGGTTAGTCCCGACAGCTTGAGCGAGTCCGTCGTCAACTTATTCAGCCAGTTAGTTAGCTAGAATAGTTAGCATACTAGCTAGCCATTGCTTTCAGACAACGAAGAAACCCCTCCTCCCACGGCACGAACACACAGAGAGAGCCAAGCTAACGTTAACTAGTCACCCATGTCCCGAATTCCCTTGAACGACTCTGGCTACCAGTATGTAAAAACAAAACACAAATGTAGGTTATAACTTACCCCTAGCAGCTACTGTTAGCTAGCCAAGTGCAAAGCTAGCCACTGAATTGACTCAGCCAGTTCGCGTCTGTTCGCTAGGTCGTTCCAGCTATTGTTTAGTAGCCATCCAGGTAGCAACAAACTAGCTAAATTTCAAGCACAGTAGCCACTTACTACCTAACGTTAACGCTTCAGACAATGAGGTTAGAAAAACAGCTGAATGGTAGGCATTATTGTATGTAATTATTGTAGGCAGCTAGCTGGCGTAATTACAGGTACTCTCAGGCGTGAAACAACTATCCACAGTTGCTAATAGTTACCAGTAGCTACCCGCTAGCTAGTCCAGGTAGTGGGTTAGCTAGCTTCGTGCTTCACCGGGCTCAGCCGAATACAATACTAACTACAATAATTCCATACAACAACCCACGATAACTACCTACAATACCTAACTACAATCTAAATACATAGTTTAAGCTTTACTCGACAAAGCCCAAACTATGTATATAAGCCATATAAGCCTGTCACACCCTGGCTCTGGGACTCTTTATGTTGAGCCAGGGTGTGTGCATTCTATGTGTTCATGTTCTATGTTGGGTGTCTAGGTTGTCGATGTCGATGTTTGTATTGAGTGACTCCCAATCGGAGGTAACGAGTGTCAGCTGTCGGCTCGTTGTCTCTGATTGGGAGCCATATTTATACTGTGTGTCTTCACCTTGTGTTTGTGGGTTTTTGTTCCGTGACGGTATGTTTAACCGTGGACTTCATGAATCGTGTTTTGTTTTGGTTTTCGTGCTTTAATTAAATAAAGTCATGTTTATTTCACACGCTGCGCCTTGGTCTACTACTCCTTACCCAGACGATCGTGACAGAAAGACCCACCATACCAGGACCAAGCAGCGTGTCCAGGAGCCAAGGGTCTGGACATGGGAGGAGATTGTGGACGGTAAAGGGTCTTGGACTTGGGAGGAGATCCTGGATGGGATGGATCGCCGGCCATGGAGTGAAACAGTGGAGAGGCGACTGAGAGAGGAGCAACGGCGTCAGCAGGGCCATCGTCGGAAGGACGAGAGGCAACCCCAAAAAAGTTTTTGGGGGGGGGCACATGGCTTGGGCGGCTGGGCAGCAGGAGGCTGCCACAGGGAGACGTGGAGAGAAGGCTACCGGATTACGGGAGCCATTGGCGAGTAGAGGGAGGGAAGTAGTTGAGGCACGGCGTAAGAGACTGAGGTGTGTTACCAGTCCGGTCCGGCCCGTTCCTGATCCCCGGTTAAGGCCAGTGGTGTGTGTTCCCAGTACGGACCGGCCTGTTCCTACTCCACGCATCAAGCCCACGGTGTGCGTGGCCAGCCCAGCCCGACCTGTTCCTGCTCCACGTACTAAGCCTAAGGTGTGCGTCGCCAGCCCAGCCCGGCCTGTTCCTGCTCCACGTACGAAGCCTACGGTGTGCGTGGCCAGCCCAGCCCGGCCTGTTCCTGCTCCACGTACTAAGCCTAAGGTGTGCGTCGCCAGCCCAGCCCGGCCTGTTCCTGCTCAACGCACAGAGCCTACGGTGTGCGTCGCCAGCCCAGCCCGGCCTGTTCCTGCTCCACGTACCAAGTCTACGGTGCGCGTCGCCGGCCCGACCCGGCCTGTTCCTGCCACTCGCACCAAACCTACGGTGCGCGTCGCCAGCCCGGTCCGGCCTGTTCCGGCCACCCGCACCAAGTGTACGGTGCGCGTCGCCAGCCCGACCCGGCCTGTTCCTGCCACTCGCACCAAACCTGCGGTGCGCGTCGCCAGCCCGGTCCGGCCTGTTCCTGCCACCCGCACCAAGTCTACGGTGCGCGTCGCCAGCCCGACCCGGCCTGTTCCTGCCACTCGCACCAAACCTACGGTGCGCGTCGCCAGCCCGGTCCGGCCTGTTCCTGCCACTCGCACCAAGCCAAGGGTGCGAGTCGTCAGCCTGGTCCAGCCCGTTCCTGCTACTCGCACCAAGCCAGGGGTGCGAGTCGTCAGCCTGGTAAGGCCCGTTCCTCCTCCACGCACAAAGCCCGGGGTGCGAGTCGTCAGCCTGGTAAGGCCCGTTCCTCCTGCACGCACCAAGCCAGGGGCGCGTGTCGTCAGTCCGGCTCCGGCCAGCGGGGCTAGACAGGACCAGGGGTACTATGGGGGGTGTATCGGAGGGTGGTGGTCAAGGCCGGAGCCAGAACCACCACCGAGGAGGTATGCCCGCCCAGCCCTCCCCTGTTTGGGGTTTTTGAGGCGCGGTCGCAGTCCGCGCCTTTAGGGGGGGGTACTGTCACACCCTGGCTCTGGGACTCTTTATGTTGAGCCAGGGTGTGTGCATTCTATGTGTTCATGTTCTATGTTGGGTGTCTAGGTTGTCGATGTCGATGTTTGTATTGAGTGACTCCCAATCGGAGGTAACGAGTGTCAGCTGTCGGCTCGTTGTCTCTGATTGGGAGCCATATTTATACTGTGTGTCTTCACCTTGTGTTTGTGGGTTTTTGTTCCGTGACGGTATGTTTAACCGTGGACTTCATGAATCGTGTTTTGTTTTGGTTTTCGTGCTTTAATTAAATAAAGTCATGTTTATTTCACACGCTGCGCCTTGGTCTACTACTCCTTACCCAGACGATCGTGACAAAGCCAAGCTTACCTCCCGCCAGAGAGAGACACAACCTCAACCGACGACGACTTTTAGCATGCAGGCCTTTGCAACTGCCTTATAAAATGTTTACTCACATCTGTCATCACTATTATGTTGATTGATTAATTCAGTTCATAATTTTGGATTGAAAACGTATAGGCAGCCTAGCCAGCCCAATTTTGAATATAAACCAAATTTGATCACATTCACATTTTCTCCTGACACACAAATGGACCATAAATACATAACGTTACCAATTAGTTAACCTGACCAAATGGACAGCGCACATAGGCTGTATGCATCTACTCTCATTAGTAGCCTACAGTAGCCTACTGAAAAATTGTCTCGTTTTCATCACATACAGCATGTTAAATCTCTAATGTTTAGGAGTAGCCTAGGCTGCTGCAACATTTATGTAATGAGTTTTTGCTTGTGTCTGTCCGGAGTGATTATGTGTTATCATCTTTGCTAAATAAATACAGAAGGAAAGTCGTGTCCTCTAAAAGCCAATTATTGCATGCCCAAAAACGCAGTGGTGTTGATAACCTGCTTGAGAACATCCCTGTTTCTTCTTACTTTCTCGTTGTGTTGCGCAGTTTGAATATGCAGACCTTCGTCATGATCGATGCAGCTTTTTCCCAGAAGCTTGAATCTGATGTGGGCATTTATATGCTCCCTGCTTTTGTTTTGCTGTTTAGCTGAACGATCAATGTTCTTCAGGTCACTGTACCCCTCGTTCACCCAAGGCTCAGACTTTCCAAAAAGCAGGCAAGGCCAGCAATACAGGTGGCTTGATGAAAGCTATACTTTTGAAACCAATTGGTATTGAACGCCTCACCTTTTCATCCTTCTTCATGAAACTGATCTCAGGCAGAGGTCGACCCTCGGTTTTAATTCACACCTTTTCTGTGTACCCCAGAGAATGAAAGGGGTTCTTCAACAAAAAGTCAAAAAAATGTGCGGTAGCATTGGCGGCAAAAGGTGCACACTCGCTACTGAAGTTAGCAAGGGAAATTGAAATACATTGCACTAACTGGACACAAAAATAAAGTTATAAAACCAAGAAAACAATTTATAATCTACCTCCTCCTGTAATTTGAAGAAACTAATTTGAATTGAATAATATGAAGAAAAAAAAATCAACTATCACTTTTCTTTATTTTTGACCCCCTTTACTCCCCAATTGGTAGTTACAGTCTTGTCCCATTGCTGCAACTCCCGTACAGACTCGGGAGAAGCGAAGGTCGAGAGCCGTGCATTCTCCGAAACACAACCCCACCCAGCCGCACTGCTTCTTGACACAATGCACGCTTAACCCGGAAGCCAGCCGCACCAATGTGTCGGAGGAAACAATGATGCAATGCCTTAGACCGCTGCGCCACTTGGGAGGCCACGTTTCAATCTCTATCCAATAATGTCACCAACTCACCAAGCTTCTCAACACATAGAACCTGCTCATAATGGTTTGCGGCACAACCCCAATACAACACACTAGGTTCATTCTCTGATCGTAATCCTATGATTGGATGGACAACATGTCAGTTCATAACGAAAAAGCTTTGATTGGTTGGAGGACGTCCTCCGGAGGTGGTCATAATTACCATGTAGGTCTATGGAAGGGGGTGAGGCCTACGAGCCTCCTAGGTTTTGTATTGAAGTCAATGTACCCAGAGGAGGACAGAAGCTAGCTGTCTTCCGGCTACACCATGGTGCTACCGTAGAGAGTGCTGTTGAAGTTACTATAGACCTTCATTGCAAAACAGTGTGTTTTAATCAATTATATGGTGACATATTAATATATTTAGTATAATTTTATCTAAAAAGGATAACTTTGTTAGTGTTTCACTATTTTAATTTTTATGAAATTTTACTGAGCAGGATGGTCCTCCCCTTCCTCCTCTGACGTTCCTCCACTGCTGTTCTTCAACAATGCCTCCTTGTCTTCTGTACTCTATTATTACAGTTTGCATATACTGTGGTATTATAGTAGGAGAGTGTATAAAAGTGTATTAGGCTAGTCTGAGTGTTGTTATTTGTGATGAAATATGTGATCTAACTGCCCCACAATCCAAAGTATTAAGGTTGATAGTGTAGTCTATCAAAGTGATCAGACAAATAATTTTACTAAATTTAACTTTGACTGTATTTAACTGCTTGGCTTAAGTAAAACATTTTAAACTTCTTCCACTACCACAAACATACTTGTAAAGAGTTAAAGCAAGTCCCATAAATGTTTCTTCATGGAAAAGTACCATGCTTTTTAAGTGTTCTCCCTCCAGAGGTTAAATGTATCTCAGGCCTTTAGATAAGTATGGCTCTGGATAAGAGCGTCTGCTAAATGACTAAAATGTAAATGTAAATAAGTAGCTAATTATTTCCTATTTGATGCTGTTGCCATGGTTACTGACCGTATCCTTAAAATTAAGGCCAAGCCAGAAAACAAAACAAAAAAACATGAATAGATTCAAAAGCAGACTATATAGGTCTACCTTGATTCGTATATGTTAGACATTGCATTGTCCTTGAGTGAAAGTCTTGTATTTGTATGTTTTCAAAAGAATAACTAGCTACATATTTATAAAAACGGAATTATTTCCTGTTACAAAACACTGTAATTTTTTATCGGGAAATGGAAATAGGAAGAATGATATTCCAATATGCAGTTACAAAGTCTCCTAGAATAACATAATTACTACTACTAATACTGTATTGTGTGCATGGAAATGTATCCCAGCATGCTTGACAGCGAAACGACGAGCAGGGAAGGATGATGAAGCTAAAATGGCAGCACAACTGACGGTGCTGCCAATTCGGGGTGAAGAAATACACAAGGAAGAAACTAGAACAAAAGGCGACATGACACATTTTTGAAAGAGATTCTTTGCTTAATCCCAAATTAAAAAACGATATGGTCTGAGATTCGGAATTCCGGGAAACAAGGACCGATTCGACGCTCTGAAATTAGAAGACTATTTCGCAGTTGCATCGCGCGGGCTACATTTTTTCCGTTTTTAGGAGATACACTGGGATGTAACAATTCTGCTGTTAATGCATTTCAGGATGGATAAATGACGTGAGGTGTAGGCTTTTATAATGACCGTTGAGATATAATTGCAAACTAGCTGTTATATTTTTAATGTTATATATGCATTGTTCTCCAAAACGATGATGTGTGCTGCTGCTGCAGCCGGTGGAGGGATTCTGCCATCCACATCGCCTTCGATGGGGCTAGGCATCAGGGTCATTTCTGGAGTTGGAGACGATTTCTCCTCCATTGGGTCGGGTATGGGTTCGTGTCAAACACCGGGAACCCAGTCGGATTGCCGAAGTCGGTACCAGCTTCTACTCTCTGGGCGAGCTTTGGCGGAAAGATACAGGAGGATTTATACCACGGCTATCAATGACAAAGAGCAAGGGATAAACCAAGGAAGGTATGTTGGGTGAAAATGAGAAATTGCAGACTCGTCTGACAAAGCTGGCTAGCCTTTGTAGCTAGCTTGCGAATTAGCCCAACTACCTGCAGGGTTTGTCACATCACCAATACTGTTTGACTGCATGCTCACATATCCAGTTAGCCTACTAAACTCAACGATTTACGATGGGAAATCCATCGTAAATCGTAGAGTTATGTTTAATCGGCTAATATCCAGTTAGCCAGGCTAACTTCCCTAACTAGGTTGCTAGCAAGGTGGCTAACTTTGACAGCTAACGTTAGATAGCTATCCAACACTTAGCAGTTTAGCAGCTAACTGGCCACATGATAGCTACGAGTGACGTTAACGTTAGTGTCCAGTCA
This sequence comes from Coregonus lavaretus, assembly GCF_964263955.1. Taxonomy (NCBI): domain Eukaryota; kingdom Metazoa; phylum Chordata; class Actinopteri; order Salmoniformes; family Salmonidae; genus Coregonus; species Coregonus lavaretus. Next base: position 524,224 of record NC_140003.1, read on the forward strand.
TAATAATTTTACTGTGGGGTAGGTTCGTTTTGAATAGGCTTATGTACGCACAGGCAGATACCCGTCAATTATGTTACTAGGTTATATCGGTAACTTACTAGCTAACTAACGTTAACTAGTAATGAGTAGCTAGCTACCTAATCTAATTAGCTAGCCCGCTATTTAGCATAGCTAGCTAACGTTAGCTATCCTCGCTAGTTGCGTTTGTGGTAATTTTTTACGCACTGCAGTATACAGGATTGCCAGCTAACGTCAGATAACGTTACTCTTCGTATGATCAATGCATGTTGGTTAATATGTGTAGTTACCGAACTAGTCTACATTCGGCAGGTAAACATAAACAAATAATGATGTCAGTAGCTGCTTGATTTTTGACATCTCACGTAGTTAAGTACCTAGCTAGCATGGATCGAACAATGTGTCTGGTATAGATCCTACTTAGTTTCTATTTAGTCATAAACCCTCAAAATTCGAGAATGGGGTTGAAAATTGCAGCCATATTGGTAAGGCAGAAATCCAAACCAGTCCAATTGCAATGAGTGGCAGTAAGGGCATAATCCTGATTTTACTTATGCAGGAAAATAAAAGGCATGTAATATATCAGAAATTGTGTAATATAATTATTGTCAACCAAAGATATTGTCATGTAATTATAAATAGTTTATACAAATCTTCTGTATAAATAGCCTCTAAAATATATGTAAACAGACCATAACTTTCTACATTTTGGTTTTCTTGGAAAGCTGTGAGTGCTACTATATAATACAGTATCAGTACTTCTTGCTTTTACAACTTGTTTAAGTCTTAATATCCACTGATTTCAGCCAGTGTATGGCTGTGTATTAGAGGTCTTTGCGGATCCGTGTGGACCCAATATATCCGAGACCGGGTTCGGGTCTGAAATTCTAACTGGTCCGGGCGGGTCCTGTTAGATTGTCCTAGGATTTCGGGTCTATGTAGCTACAGCTGGTGGACCCATGAAGATCTATATTGTGGATTGACTGCATTGTTTGAATGTAATGTTGGCATATTAGCAGTTAAAGCTGCAATATGTAACTTTTTGGGCGACCGATGAAATTCAAATAGAAATGTGAGTTATAGATCTCATTCTCATTGAACGCAAGTCTAAGAAGCGGTAGATCTGTTCTATGTGCGCTATTTCTATGCTTCCCGTGCTTAAGTGTCGTTTTTGCATCTTACGGTTTTATACACCAACTTCTAACAGCTGAAAATACAATATTTTTGGTTATTGAAAATATATTTCACAGCGGTTTAGATGGTACAATAATTCTCTACACTTGCTTGTTTTGTCATAAACTGAAATTAGGCAAACTTAGAATTTTAGCAACCAGGAAATGGAGTAGCGATTTCTGTATATAGCACCTTTTTTTAAATTAAAGAAATGTAAGGAATCAATCCTCTAAAATAGTCTGGTTAGCTAGCTAACAAACATACAGTTCAGATAAATTCTTCAAATTCATTATTTTACACAATAGCTTATTACAACTTTGGCAAACCATGGTTGACCAACTCCCTGACCAAAATCTCTGACCTTTATCCCATCATAAGAATGTTTGTTCCCATTCTAGTATTCAAATTACAAATTCTATGGCGTGTGTGGGCCCAAATTCACAGGGCTGTAGTAGCAGCCCTTCCCTTGCAAATGGTATTGTCTATAAGGGATACAGCTTTTGCCAAAATTGACTTTTCATAGAAGGTTTAGGAGAACTAATGCAGCAGGTAAGGATAATTAATGTAGCAGGTTAGGAGACGTTGGTTAAGGTTAGGAAAAAGGTTAGCTAAAATGCAAAACAATCTACTTTTGATGACAATTTGACAAATGCTGTGTCCTGTCTAGACATGACCCTGGCAAACGCAGCCAGCACTTTTTTTCTCAGATAAATAAAGGGTGGCCTTATCTGGGATTATAAAGTGCATTCGGAAAGTATTCAGACCCCTTGACCTTTTCCACATTTTGTTAAGTTACAAACTTATTCTAAAATGGATTAAATTGTTTTCCCCCCTCAATCTACACACACTACCCTATAATGACAAAGCAAAAACAGGTTTAGACATTTTAGCAAATGTATTAAAAATAAAACAATTACATTTACATAAGTATTCAGTCCCTTTACTCAGTACTTTGTTGAAGCACCTTTGGCAGCGATTACAGCCTCAAGTCTTCTTGGGTATGACGCTACAAGCTTGGCACACCTGTATTTGGGGAGTTTCTCCCTTCTCTGCAGATGCTCTCAAGCTCTGTCAGGTTGGATGGGGAGCGTTGCTGCACAGTTCTTTTCAGGTCTCTCCAGAGATGTTCGATCAGGTTCAAGTCCGGGCTCTGGCTGGGCCACTCAAGGACATTCAGAGACTTGTCCCGAAGCCACTCCTGCGTTGTCTTGGCTGTGTGCTTAGGGTTGTTGTCCTGTTGGAAGGTGAACCCAGTCTGAGGTCCTGAGTGCTCTGCAGCAGGTTTCCATCAAGGATCTCTCTGTACTTTGCTCCGTTCATCTTTCCCTCGACCCTGACTAGTCTCCCAGAGCCTGCCGCTGAAAAACATCCCAACAGCATGACGCTGCCACCACCGTGCTTCCTCCAGACGTGACGCTTGGCATTCAGGCCAAAGAGTTCAATCTTGGTTTCATCAGACCAGAGATCTTGTTTCTCATGGTCTGAGATTCCGTTAGGTGCCTTTTGGCAAACTCCAAGTGGCTGTCATGTGCCTTTTACTGAGGAGTGGCTTTCGTCTGGCCACTACGATAAAGGCCTGATTGGTGGAGTGCTGCAGAGATGGGAGAACCTTCCAGAAGGACAACCATCTCAACAGAGGAACTCTGGAGATCTGTCAGAATGACCATTGGGTTCTTGGTCACCTCCCTGACCAAGGCCCTTCTCCCCCGATTGCTCAGTTTGGCCGGGCGGCCAGATCTAGTAAGATTCTTGGTGGTTCCAAACTTCTTCCATTTAAGAACGATGGAGGTCACTGTGTTCGTGGACCTTCAATGCTGCAGAAATGTTTTGGTACCCTTCCCCAGATCTGGGCCTCGACACAATCCTGTCTCGTCAACTGTGGGACCTTAAATAGACAGGTGTGTGCCGTTCCAAATCATGTCCAATCAACCGAATTTACCACAGGTGTACTCCATTTATGTTGTAGAAACATCTCAAGGATGATCAATGGAAACAGGATGCACCTGAGCTCAATTTCGAGTGTCATAGCAAAGGGTGTGAATACTTACAATACCAGTCAAAAGTTTGGACGCCTACTCATTCAAGGGTTTTTCTTTATTTTTACTATTTTTTACATTGTGGAATGATAGTGAAGACATCACAACTATGAAATAACACATATGGAATCATGTAGTAAACCAAAAAGTGTTAAATCAATCAAAATATATTATATATTTAAGATTCTTCAAATAGCCACCCTTTTGCCTTGACAGCTTTGCACGCTCTTGGCATTCTCTCAACCAGCTTCACCTGGAATGCTTTTCCAACAGTCTTGAAGGAGTTCCCACATATGCTGTGCACTTGTTGGCTGCTTTTCCTTCACTCTGCGGTCAGACTCATCCCAAACCATCTCAATTGGGTTGAGGTAAGGGAATTGTGGAGGCCAGGTCATCTGATGCAGCACTCCATCACTCTACTTGGTCAAATAGCCCTTACACAGCCTGGAGGTGTGTTGGGTCATTGTCCTGTTGATAAACAAATGATAGTCCCACTAAGCCCAAACCAGATGGGATGGTGTATCGCTGTAGAATGCTGTGGTAGCCATGCTGGTTAAGTGTGCCTTGAATTCTAAATAAATCACAGACCGTGTCACCAGCAAAGCACCATAACACCACCACCTCCATGCATTACGGTGGGAAATACAATTGCGGAGATCATCCGTTCACCCACACCGCGTTTCACAAAGACACGGCGGTTGGAACCAAAAATCTCAAATTTGGACTCCAGACCAAAGGACACATTTCCACCGGTCTAAAGTCCATTGCTCGTGTTTCTTGATCCAAGCAGGTCTCTTCTTCTTATTGGTGTCCTTTAGTAGTGGTTTCTTCGCAGCAATTCGACCATGAAGGCCTGAATCACACAGTCCCATCTGAACAGTTGATGTTGAGATGTGTGTCTGTTACTTGAACTTTGTGAAGCATTTATTTGGGCTGCAATTTCTGAGGCTGGTAACTCTAATAAACGTATCCTCTGCAGCAGAGGTAACTCTGGATCTTCCATTCCTGTGTTGGTCCTCATGAGAGCCAGTTTCATCATAGCACTTGATGGTTTTTGCGACTGCACTTGAAGAAACTTTCAAAGTTCTTGACATTTTTTGGAATGACTGACCTGTCTTAAAGTAATGATGGACTGTCGTTTTCTCTTTGCTTATTTGAGCTATTCTTGATATAATATGGACTTGGTCTTTTACCAAATAGTGCTTTCTTCTGTATTACCCTCCCTACCTTGTCACAACACAACTGATTGCCTCAAACGCATTAAGAAGGAAAGAAATTCCACAAATTAACTTTTAACAAGGCACACCTGTTAATTGAAATCCATTCCAGATGACTACCTCATGAAGCTGGTTGAGAAAATGCGAAGAGTGTGCAAAGGTGTCATCAAGGCAAAGCGTGGCTATTTGAAGAATCTCAAATCTAAAATATATTTATGTTGGTAAAAAAAATGTTTGGTTACCTCATGATTCCATATGTGTTATTTCATAGTTTTGATGTCTTCACTATTATTCTACAATGTATTAAATATAAAAATAAAATAAAAAAAACCTTGAATGAGTAGGTGTGTCCAAACTTTTGACTTGTACTGTATGTAAATAAGGTATTTCTGTTTGTTTTTTTATACATGTGCAAACATTTCTAAACCTGTTTTCACTTTGTCATTATGGGGTATTGTGTGTAGATTTCTGAGGGAAAAAAATTAATTCAATCAGATTTATAAAAAGGCTGTGATGTAACAAAATGTGGAGAAATTCAAGGGGTACTTTTCGAATGCACTGTGTATATATATCTATTATTTAAATGTTTGTTTTTGTATGGAGGCCCTTGGAGGTTGTGGCCCCAGGGCGTTTGGTTGGTCAGCAATCTGGCCATTACCATCACTCTTTTGGTGAAAGTGTTACCATATTGATTAGACATTGCTGTGATAGGCTCTAGGCTCAAATGTTACTGAAATAGCTAATGAATTCACAATGTGTTTCAGAGGAAAGAAAGCTTTGAGCAAGAAGAAGCTGAAACGGCGGCAAAAGGTCAAGTCAAAAGTCAAAACAAGAACCAAGGTAAGAGATTTTATTGGTACAAGAGGGACCTTTCTTTCCTTGTGAGTTACTCACTTTTTTCAGAATAATCCAATAGTTTCTTTCCTCTCGTTCTTTTTGATCAAAGAATGTTGGAGTAGCCTATTTGAAGTCTCAAGCTGAGAAGAAAATAAATTATTTAAGCTGGGTGCCAGGAACACAGTTTTATTTAGCTGAGTTGACCAACTGCCAGGGCTCCATCTTCCACACACCAGGAGGAGTAGCTAGAGAAGGAGGATGAGGTAGGAATGGGAGTGGGTCTGGCTTGGGCATGATGGAGCTGTTGCTGAGCGACCTATGTGTTCCACATCTCCACAGAAACCGTTGCCAGCCTGCCATCTCCTGACCTGTGCTGTGAATCTTTCCTGTGTGTGTCTCTGTCTGCGCAGGGCTAGGAATAACTCTCTTAGTTATTTATGCCCAAGGGCAACACCCCAACAAAACATCAGCGTATTGAGTAGTTGAGCACTGCGAACATGGTCTGTGCAGCGTGTCGTAGTGCACAAAGTGACACTTGGTGTGTGTCCCAAATGGCACCCTGTTCCCTACATAGTGCACTACTTCTTACCAGGGCCCATAGGGCTCTGGTGAAAAGTAGTGCACTGTATACAGTATAGGACAGGGCTCTCCAACCCTGTTCCTAGAGAGCTAGCCCTAATCTAGCACACCTAATTCTAATAATTAGCAAGTTGATCAACTGAATCAGATTAGTTATAACTGGGGTTGGAGCGAAAACCTACAGGAGGGTAGCTCTCCAGGAACAGTATTGGAGAGTCCTGGTATAGGGAATAGTGTGCCATTTGGGACACTATCTTAGAGATGCCAGTAAATAATTCTGATTTGGTCAGGCCCCCAAATGGAATCCGGTCCGCTTAATGGAAAGTTGTCAAATATAATTCCACATGAAATAGCCTATCTACTAGGCCTAAAATTTTAAGGGTGCAACTCCTGAGTCCTGTCACCAGCTGCTGTCAGCAAAAGGGTCATGTTAATTTTGTCCTACAACATTTTACAACTTTTGCAACCGAAAACAAAAATGAGTTTATTGGACAAACCCTGTATCTGTCTGTTTTTGATGGCTAATAAACACAACCCAGCAGCTCTGGTCCCTTACAATTACAATCATCATCACCATGACTCAATCAGGTGTGATAGGATTTATCTTTGGGACTTGAGGCCTACTTGATTTTTCACGTTGACATCCGCATGTTCTATTAGCCTACATGCTGGACTAAGCTGACCGTTCAAATAATTCAGAACACACGACATGCTGTATTGCACTTCTTCTCTGCATTGCCTCTGCCGCTGTAAAGGCAATGCAACAGCAATTGTTAGCCATGGATTTGGATTGCAGACTAATTTGCATACATTACATATGCTATTCCTTATTGTACTGTGCTTAGTGGCTGAAGAGGCTTGCCCATCACCTCAGCCAGCCAAACTGCATTCCATATCATCACCATAGCCATCTTGGATACTTTGGGGTCATTTTCTGTCTCCAATTTGATTTGCAGCAGAAATAAGCAGATGTAATCTCTCTCAAATGGCACCCTATTCCCTATATAGACCCCTTTCTGAGGCACAAGGGCGATGTAAGCAATTTGGTTGCAGAACACGGGAGTTCTCAGATCGCCAGCAAAAAAAGCCTCCATTTACATTTAGCTTGAGTGCATTTCACACTACTTCTTGCTATAATTGTATTTTAAGGTTCGTATGAATGTCCTGCTTTATGTCTTTCATCACAAATCAACTGCATTATACTTAAACACTTCAACCAGTAAAATGGCTCTGGCTAGATTTGATATTGTAATGTTTTTAAAATTGTATAACTGCCAGACCCCAGGAAGAGTAGCTGCAGTCAATGTCAATTAGCGTTAGCATTTTAGCTGACAACTGCCGCATCCAAAATAGGTATTTTGCAAAGATCACAACCAAATATAATCGTAGCGATTTGTTCAAGCAATAATCAAAACAACATTGTTAAGCGTATTACAACCCCAAAATATAGGGCACTGGTTACAACAACCTTTGAATGTTTCTTCGGTGGCGCTGACTGACAATGGGGGACTTCCTGCTTTTTTTCTACATCCAATGTGTGTCATGTACTGAAAAGGGGCCTATAGTGTACAGTTGTGGTCAAAAGTTTTGAGAATGACACAAGTATTGGTCTTCACAAAGTTTGCTGCTTCAGTGTTTTTAGATATTTTTGTCAGATGTTACTATGGTATACTGAAGTATAATTACAAGCATTCCATAAGTGTCAAAGGCTTTTATTGACAATTACATTACGTTTATGCAAAGGGTCAATAATTGCAGTGTTGACCCTTCTTTTTCAAGAGCTTTGCAATTCGCCCTGGCATGCTGTCAATTAACTTCTGGGCCACATCCTGACTGATGGCAGCCGATTCTTGTATAATCAATGCTTGGATTGACCACAAGCTCTCAATGGGATTAAGGTCTGGGGAGTTTCCTGGCCATGGACGCAAAATGTCAATGGTTTGTTCCCCGAGCCACTTAGTTATCACTTTTGCCTTATGGCAAGGTGCTCCATCATGCTGGAAAAGGCATTGTTCGTCACCAACCTGTTCTTGGATGGTTGGGAGAAGTTGCTCTCGGAGGATGTGTTGGTACCATTCTTTATTCATGGCTGTGTTCTTAGGCAAAATTGTGAGTGAGCCCACTCCCTTGGCTGAGAAGCAACCCCACACATGAATGGTCTCAGGATGCTTTACTGTTGGCATGACACAAGACTGATGGTAGCGCTCACCTTGTCTTCTCCGGACAAGCTTTTTTCTGGATGCCCCAAACAATCTTAAAGGGGATTCATCAGAGAAAATGACTTTACCCCAGTTCTCAGCACTCCAATCCCTGTACCTTTTGCAGGATATCAGTCTGTCCCTGATGTTTTTCCTGGAGAGAAGTGGCTTCCTCGCTGCCCTTCTTGACACCAGGCCATCCTCCAAAAGTATTTGCCTCACTGTGCGTGCAGATGTACTCACACCTGCCTGCTGCCATTCCTGAGCAAGCTCTGCACTGGTGGTGCCCCGATCGCGCAGCTGAATCAACTTTAGGAGACGGTCCTGGCGCTTGCTGGACTTTCTTGGGCGCGCTGAAGCCGCCTTCACAACAATTGAACCTCTCTCCTTGAAGTTATTGATGATCCGATAAACGGTTGATTTAGGTGCAATCTTACTAGCAGCAATCTCCTTGCCTGTGAAGCCCTTTTTGTGCAACGCAATGATGACGGCACGTGTTTCCTTGCAGGTAACCATGGTTAACAGAGGAAGAACAATAATTTCAAGCACCACCCTCCTTTTTAAAGCTTCCAGTCTGTTATTCTAACTCAATCAGCATGACAGAGTGATCTCCAGCCTTGTCCTCGTCAACACTCTCACCTGTGTTAACGAGAGAATCACTGACATGATGTCAGCTGGTCCCTTTGTGGCAGGGCTAAAATGCAGTGGAAATGTTTTTTTGGGATTAAGTTCATTTTCATGGCAAAGAGGGACTATTAATTGCTATTCATCTGATCACTTGATAACATTCTGGAGTATATGCAAATTGCCATCATAAAAACTGAGGCAGCAGACTTTGTGAAAATTAATATTTGTGTCATTCTCAAAACTTCTGACCACGACTGTATGTAGGGATTAGGGTTCCAGCCTCTGTTTCTCCACAGCTGATGATGGGTCGTATTCTGTGGGCAGATGTAGGCCTAGGCTCTGTTTAGCTAGAACTAGGCTATGCTATGTATGTAATGTCTGAGTTTTTATTGGAGTGGTTGTGATTGTGACCCAGACCTAACAACTAGCATATGACTGGTCATAGGCCAAGATGTTGTAATAGAAGATTCAATAATTAGGCTAAATGTGTTTTGTCAATTTCATTAAAATTCTGCTGAACATAATTTTACTGACATGAATAGGCTAGTATGCAATGCAGGCTGAAGTGCTCTTATTGACTCTGTCCTGTAAGACCGAGTAGAGCTGTTGGTGAGGGCTAGGTAGGGTTGCAAACGGAGGGTATTTTACTGGAAACTTTCAAAGTTTACCAGTAAACTACCAGAATTTTGGTATCTTTCAAGGATTTTATGTCATCGATCACAACACACCTAGTGGCCCTTTTTGGTACTTCATATTATGACAGGTGTTTTATCTCTGGCCTGCTGTGCCTTATTACATGTAAAATATATTAAATGATTTCATACGTCTTTAAAATAAACAAATACTTACAAAGCTGTAAAACATTATCCTAAATATAAACCATCAACTTAGTGAATACCATTGGTGTTGTAATGATGGTTTCAGCATTAAATATCCCGTGTAGCTCAGTTGGTAGAGCATGGCTTTTGCAACGCCATGGTTGTGGGTTCGATTCCCACGGGGGGCCAGTATAAAAAAATAAGAAATGTATGCACTCACTAACTGTAAGTCACTCTGGATAAGAGCGTCTGCTAAATGACTAAAATGTAAAATATATTATATTTTTTATGTCTATATATTTGTTGTCAATGTTTTGCCGTTAAACTGGTGGCAGTTATGAAGAAAAGTCAATCGTTGGAGGAGTTGCAGAGTTCATTGAAAATAATGGCATTGTTGCATATGTGTGCATAATGTCCATGAGTTTCTAGTAGATACACCATATGGTTCAAGAGAAAATAGCCTTAACTGAAAAAAACATCTAATGCCATTTTCAGTTATTAGGCTATTTTCTCTTGAACCATATGCTTTTTTCAGTTATTAGGCTATTTTCTCTTGAACCATATGCTTTTTTCAGTTATTAGGATATGTTCTATTGAACCATATGGTCTATCTACTAGAAGCTCATGGGCAATATGGACATGGAAAAATATATGAATACATTTATTTTTTATTCAATTTGCAGCAGTGAGAAAATCCACCCCTGCAAGACATGTGGGTCAGGGTAGGGGGTTGAATATAGCCTAGTCTTCCTGGTGCTTTTTACTTAAGAAGATGGCACCGTACTGTATGGCTGCCGTCTTGGGAGCTCCGACCCAACTTTGCTATTTTGTGATTATTTTGGCATTTACCTTTTTCTTTTTTTGTTGTTGCATGAAATGTATCCACTATAATTTCTTATGATCGACAATAACTTTTGAACATCAGATCGGCAGTTGCTAACATAAATTCAGGCTTCAACTTCGACCATTCTGCCCTGGGCTCTTTGTCATTCCGACCCAATTTTTGGGCTATCCAAGAGGAAATGCCTGCGGAAAAGAGGCAGGAGAGGGAAGCCCATGGCGAGATTAAGGTGAAAGGAAAACCGGCCACCTCTTCCCTCTCTTCCATTGGCTTGATAGTAAGATGGATGACCTCCGATCGCAGATTTGCTATTAACGGGACTCTCGTAACTGCAATATTCTCAGCTTTTCTAAAACATGGCTTTTGGACAAGATACCCCCCATGGCTATCCAACTCAATGGATTCTCCATTCACCGAGCAGACAGGACATTAGATTCAGGAAAATTGAGAGGGGGAGGGGTATGCCTCTTCATCAACAGCAAATGGTGTGCTGACTGGTGCAGTGGAAGTCTCAACCTATTGTTCACCTGTCTTGGAATACCTGATGGTCAAATGCCGACCCTTCTATCTCCCGAAATAGTTTCCATCTCTTACCATGACTGCTGTATATATTCCACCTCAGGACAAGAAAAACAACAAGCTGGCACTTAACGAACTGTACGAGGCTATAAACAAGCAGGAAAACATGCACCCGGAGGCTGCTTTCCTTATTGCCAGCTTTAACCCTATTTAAAACGTGACGCCAAACTTCCATCAACACGGCCGATTTAAAGTCCTAGACCGCTGTTACTTTTTTTACCCACAAGCAAGCGTACAAGGCCCTCCCTCGTCCCCCTTCGGCAAATCAGATCATGACTCTATACTTCTGCTTCCTGTCTACAAGCAGAAGCTCAAACAGGAAATGTCTGTGACTAGTGTTGTCACGATAACAGAATTTTGACTAAGATACCAGGTTTAGTATCACAATACTCGATACTATCATGATACTCAATACCAAAACGATACAAAGGCAAAAAAGGCATATTAGCCAAAGTCACAATGGCATTTGATCCAGACAGAAACTCTGCTACGGTCATGTGAAATCCATAGATTAGGGCCTAATTAATTGAATTGACAGATTTTCCTAATGTGAAATATAACTCAGTGAAATTGTTGCATGTTGCGTTTTTATATTTTTGTTCAGTATAATTGTAATAATTATAATTCCCGGCTGCCAATCGCCGTACCCCCGAAGCACCTCTCACTCATATGGCTCTCTCAGGAACATGGTAAGACATGCCTCATAAAATGGAAAAATAAGTCCAGGTTTTAAACAATTACGGTAATGTTGTCTGCCTCCGCTCAGATTGCAAGGTGGGTGAACGAACAGTGCCTCAAGTATGTTGACAGAATCAAGTCTTTTAGATGTTAATATTAATAATGATCCTACATTATATTTGTCAAACCTGACTGGTGTTTAGCCTATGCATTCGGAAAGTATTCAGACCCCTTGACTTTTTCCACATTTTGTTACGTTACAGCCTTATTCTAAAATGCACACAATACCCAAAAATAACACAGAATAAACAGGTTTTTAGAAATGTTTGATAATTTATTAAAAATAATGTAAATATGACATTTACATAAGTATTCAGACCCTTTACTCAGTAATTTGTTGAAGCACCTTTGGCAGCGATTACATCCAAGTCTTCTTGGGTATGACGCTACAAGCTTGGCACACCTGTATTTGGGGAGTTTCTCCCATTCTTCTCTGCAGATCCTCTCAAGCTCTGTCAGGTTGGATGGGGAGCGTCGCTGCACAACTATTTTCAGGTCTCTCCAGAGATGTTAGATCGTGTTCAAGTCCGGGCTCTGGCTGGGCCACTCAAGGACATTTAGAGACTTGTCCTGAAGCCACTCCTGTGTTGTCTTGGTTGTGTGCTTAGGGTTGTTATCCTGTTGGAAGGTGAACCTTTGCCCCAGTCTGAGGTCCTGAACACTCTGGATCAGGTTTTCATCAAGCATCTCTCTGTGCTTTTCTCTGTTCATATTTCCCTTGATCCTGACTAGTCTCCCAGTCGCTGCTGCTGAAAAACATCCCCACCACATGATGCTGGCACAACCATGCTTCACCGTAGGGATGGTGCCAGGTTTCCTCCTGACGTGACGTTTGGCATTCAGGCTAAAGAGTTCAATCTTGGTTTCATCAGACCAGAGAATCTTGTTTCTCATGGTCTGTGAGAGTCCTTTGGGTGCCTTTTGGCAAACTCCAAGTGGGCTGTCATGTGCCTTTTTACTGAGGAGTGGCTTCAATCTGACCACTCTACCATAAAGGCCTGATTGATGGAGTGCTGCAGAGATGGTTGTCCTTCTGGAAGGTTCTCCCATCTCCACAGAGGAATTTTGGAGCTCTGTCAGAGTGACCATCGGGTTCTTGGTCACCTCCCTGACCAAGGCCCTTCTCCCCAGATTGCTCAGTTTGGCCGGGCGGCCAGCTCTAGAAAGATTCTTGGTGGTTCCACACTTCTTCCATTGAAGAATGATGGAGGCCACTGTGTTCATGGGGACCTTCAATGCTGCAGAAATGTTTTGGTACCCTTTCCCCGATCTGTGCCTTGACACAATCCTGTCTGGGAGCTCTACGGCCAATTCCTTCGACCTCATGGCTTGGTTTTTGCTCTGACATGCACTGTCAACTTATATAGACAGGTGTGTGTGCCTTTCCAAATCATATCCAATCAATTGAATTTACCACAGGTGTACTCCACTCAAGTTGTAGAAACATCTCAAGGATGATCAATGGAAACAGGATGCACTTGAGCTCAATTTCGAGTTTTATAAATTTTCAGACATTTCAGAAAACCAGTTTTCGCTTTGTCATTATGGGGTATTGTGTGTAGATTGAGGATTATTTAAAAAAATCAGTTTTAGAATATGGCTGTAATGTAACAAAATGTGGGGAAGGGGTCTGAATACTTTCCGAATTCACTGTATACAGTGAGCTCCAATAGTATTGGGAAAGCGACAATTGTTTTGTTGTTTTGGCTCTCTACTCCAGCACTTTGGATTTGAAATGATACAATGACTATGAAGTTAAAGTGCAGACTGTCAGCTTTAATTTGAGGGGATTTTCATCCATATCTGGTGAACCGTTTATAAATTACAGCACATTTTGTACAACCCCATTTTAGGGACCCCAAAGTATTGGGACAAATTCACTTATGTTAATTAAAGTAGTAGAAAGTTAAGTATTTTGGCCCCATATTCATAGCACTCAATTACTACTTCAACCTTGGGACTCTACACATTTTGTAGGATGCATTTTATGTTTGTTTTGGTTGTGCCCAATACAAATTAATGGTACATTTTAGAGTAATTTAAAATAAAAATAGAATGTTTCTAAACACTTCTACATTAATGTGGATGCTACCATGATTATGGATAATCCTGAATGAATCGTGAATAATGATCGGTGAGAGAGTTAGAGGTAAAAATATCATACCCCCCCGAAAATGCTAACCTCCCCTGCTATTGTAATGATTAGAGGTTAGCATGTCTTGGGGGTATGATATTTGTCTAACTTTCTCATTCATCATTATTCACGATTTATTCAGGACTATCCGTAATCATGGTGGCATCCACATTAATGTAGAAGTGTTTAGAAACATACTGTATTCTATAATTATTTACAATAAAAATGTCTAACTACACTTTTTACTACTTTAATATCCATATAAGTATACTTTTGGTCCCCTAAAATGGGGGGGACTATGTACAAAAACTGTTGTAAATTCTAAACGGTTCACCTGATATGGAGGAAAATACCCTCAAATTAAAGCTGACAGTCTGCACTTTAACCTCATAGTCATTGTATCATTTCCAATCCAAAGTGGTGGAGTACAGAGCCAAAACAACAAAACGTGTCACTGTCCCAATACTTTTGGAGCTCACTGTAGTGGTTTGGCCCGTTTTATAACCTTATTTCTGTGGTAAATGGTTCCTAGGCCTAGGTGCTCTTCACAGGCACAGTGTCCCTCGTTGAATGACGTAGCTGTGCCGACTCTGACGGGAGTGGTTCCCTCCCTGAGGAAAGAATGGGAGGGGGGAGAGTAGATATCTCCTCCCCCCTGGTGTGTTGCACTCAAAAATGAATGACCTCCCCTTCCTAAATGTATGACATCACCGTCTGTCAGTGGCTTCGATGCCTGAAATGTGACGATGCAGCAAGTCAAGGGGAAAACAATCAATAGCATGAAGCATTCTCCATCCGGAGGTTGCCTCAGGAGTACTGCGTAGTAACGCTATACCCTGGTCCATGAAAAGAAGAGTAATTTGATTTCATTGATCCAGGTTTTTAGGTGGTATTCATTAATTAATTGATCATAACTTCATTTTGTAGCAATGATTATTATCACGCATTAGCCTAAAGGCAATGGTGGACTTCTTATTTCTCGTTCAGCTAGATTTGTCCAACCCCTCATTTCAATGGCTCATTGACCTTACTGTTGGTGGCAATGCTGGGTTATTTAGCATTGTTTTAAAAGCCGTTCAGTGCTTATACTGAGCCATATTCACAGTGTAAGGAACCAAAGGAGGGCCACGTTTTTGAATTATTGACCAGGGCCTGTATTCTTATAGCATCTTGATCTAGTATCAGGTCCCCCCCGTCCATGTGATCGTATTTATTATCATCTAAGAGGCAAAACAGATCCTAAATTATTGTAGATGGGGCGGATGACTTTGTGTGCCGGTCACGTCCTTGTTCTTATCACTGCAAGGCAAATGGGGCGGCAGGTAGCCTGGCAGGTAGGAGCGTTGGGCCAGTAACCGAAAGGTTGCTGGGTGGAATCCCCGAGCTGACAAGGTAAAAGTCTGTCGTTCTGTCCCTGAGCAAGGCAGTTAACCCACTGTTCCCCGGCCACCGATGACGTGGATGTCGATTAAGGCAGCCCCCTGCACTAAATGTGGAAGACACATTTCAGTTGAATGCATTCCGTTGTACAACTGACTAGGTATCCCCCTTTCCCTTTCCAAATGGCCGCTTCCCCTCCTCTTTTAGCCTTAATCATTAAAACAGTGCCACTCCCTCCCCTCAATGGTTATTGGGCTGTCCTCACTCCTACCTTTACAGCTCACACCACAATAAAATAATCTCTTCTTTGCCTTCCTCTCTTCCCCTCTCTCCTACCGTCCCTCATCTTATCATCATCGCTCTCTCACTTGAATCGCTCTCTCTTCCCCTCTCACCATTTTTCATCCTATTTCTCGCACTGAAATCTGAGAATGGTATCCTCTTCTCGCAGACAATTCCATTAGGCTTAGTTTCACAGAATGATTTTCTCTGAATAGGCTATATCTCACTATATCCCTCTTTAGGCTTTACTGTAGTGTCTCGACTATCTGGTCTACCTTCTACTCCAAACAGAGAATCAATCTCCATTGGACTGCTACAGTTAGCTAAAGAACTTAGCCTACATCTTCCTCCAAGAATGCCTGCCATCTCTGAATATGCATTCTAATTAGCCTATCTGTCTTCTCTTTTGATGAAGGCTTGAGGGGCAACACGCCTCCATTCATTGACTGCTGAAAATAAATATGAATAATTGTTTATTTGCGAGTCATGGCTGTATTTCTTAAACTTTATCTCAATTTTCTCCACAGACTGATAACCTAGATGGGGCCTTCTGTGTGCCGGACATCAAGCTGCACAGTAACCCATCGGCGTTCAACGTGTACTGCAACGTGCGCCACTGCGTGCTGGACTGGCAGCAGCGGGAGTCGTCCCTGGCGCTGGCCTCACGGAGCTCCGTGCAGAGCGGTGACTCGGACAGCGAGGAGGAGGAGGAGTATCGTGAGCCCGCCATCAAGCTGCCCAAGGTAACTTCAGAAGCACAGAGATGGGAACAGGGTTGGTGGAAGGGTAGAAATACAATGACTAGAACAGGTTGAGGACCAAAGCTAGATAGCCCGGTAAATTTGAATATTTACCCTGTGGCAGCAGCCATCAATTAGACATTGGTTGCTGTCGCCGTGTAAATATTCAAATTTACCGGACTATCTAGCTCGGGTCCTCAACCTGTTATCCCAATATATTGGATACCACCCTTGATCCATCAAGCTTCCTAAGGTCAGAAAGAATGGAACGAATTGGTATCAGTTAAATCCAGCACAATTGTCCTAAAGTATAAAATGCATCTTGAATTTTCCTAAATAATCATTTAGCAAAATAAAAGTTGTAATGTGATCTCCTTAGTAAGTTGCACATCATACCGCGCCCTAACTGTGGGCATCTGTCCTGCCTTATACCTATCCATTTTAGTCTAGTCTATATGGTGCATGGTGAACTTTGCCTCTAGACATTGACCTAGAGTCAGTTTAGCATTTTCTCCACCAAAGGTTAGGATTGGGGAGGGGAAGCTGATCATAGATCTCTACCTAGTGGAATTTTCACCCCTGTAGCCTATATCCTGTATCTCCCATTGCTCTCTGGTTCCCGCCCCGACACTGAACTCTGTTACTCTGGGTTAGTGTTGTTGAACCCTTTTGACTGCCATGATAATTTATAGCAACACTATGAGAGGCTTAAAGCACTGGTCTGTGAGGATTAGCTACCGCCTTGTCTAACTCACTCAATCTCTCACTCACTGACTCACTCTCTTTCCGTGTCTGCCTCTCGCTGTCTCTCACTCTCGCTGTCTCTCACTCGCTGTGTCGCTGGCTCGTTATCTTTTTTTCTTTCAGCTCTCTCTGAGTCTCACTTTATTTTTCTCTCTCCCTGCCTCTCTGCCTCTCTCTCTCGTTTCTCTTGTTTGTTGTTTTCTCTCTGTCATGTCTCCCTTTCTCTCTGTTCCTCTCTGGTCGTCACTGCTTTGCCACTGTGGCCTCATTGAAACAGGGCATGTCCCCAGGAGCAATATCACAACACACAGAGGAGGGCGTGTGTGTGTAGCTGGTCTATGTTTGCGTGTGTGTCCTGCATCCCCCGCATTTTTTTGCGCCGGCCGTCGGCTAATTAGCTGTTTACAGACCAAAGATCAAGCGTGGTGGTGGTGTGATGGTTTGGGGATGCTTTGCTGCCTCAGGACCTGGACGACTTGCCTTAATAGAAGGAACCATGAATTCTGCTCTGTATCAGAGAATTCTACAGGAGAATGTCAGACCATCCGTCCGTGAGCTGAAGCTGAAGCGCAGCTGGGTCATGCAGCAAGACAATGATCCAAAACACACAATCAAGTCTACATGAAAATTGCTAAAAAGCAACAAATTGGAAGTTTTGGAATGGCCTAGTCAAAGTCCAGACCTAATCCCAATTGAGATGTTGTGGCAGGACTTGAAACGAGCAGTTCATGCTTGAAAACCCACACGTCACTGAGTTAAAGCAGTTCTGCATGGAAGAGTGGGCCAAAATTCCTCCACAGCGACGTGAGAGACTGATCAACAACTACAGGAAGCATTTGGTTGGAGTCATTGCAACTAAAGGTGGCACAACCAGTTATTGAGTGTAAGGGGGCAATTACTTCTTCACACAGGGGAATTGGGTGTTGCATAACTTTGTTTATGAAATAAATATGTAATTGTTGTTATTTGTCCACTTATGTTCCCTTTATCTAATATTAGGTTTTGGTTGAAGATCTGATAACATTCAGTATCACAAATATGCAAAAGTAGAGAAAATTAGAAAGGGGGCAAATACTTTTTCATAGCACTGTATACTAGGCTACTTTTAATTTAAAAGTTTCAAATCGCTAGTCCGTCGAGCCCTCTCCCACTAGAATGAACGGTATGCATCTTCTAGCGATCTATTGATAGGATAGATGGGCGCCTGTTAGTCACAAAGCGAGCGACGACAGGGAAACGCAGTCTGCTCTCTGTCCTGCCTCCCAGTACAATTTGTCTGTGCAGAAGTTGGTTGCAGTCTAATTTCTTTACACGGAGAAGGGAGAGCGCATGATGCGTGTATTTGGGCGTTCCATGTAATGTAAGTGGTAACGATGAGTCGAAATCCACTTAGTGAGTGACTCTCGTCAGTCAGTGTAACCTACCGAATCGCATCGTTGAGAGCCGTTCATTTGGTCCATAGTTTGCATAGGCTACTGGTAGGCCTAGGCTTTTTGCCGTTTCTCTGCAGATAAATTATGAAAAAGTTTGATGAAGATGGTCAATCATCACTGCAGGAACAATAGGTCCAAATTTGATAGTTAGGGCCCTCATGGAATCCAGGCATTAAAATGGAATTCAACAATATTCAAAAATGTATTGACCTCATTAGGGAATCCACTAAATGTATTGAAAATGTATAAATTTTCCCAAGTTTATCATAAGACCTGAACAGAATGGGGGGGGGGGGAAATACCTAGTCAGTTGCACAACTGAATGAATTCAACCGAAATGTGTCTTCCGCATTTAACCCAACCCCTTTGAGTCAAGAGAGGTGCAATGGGCTGCCTACATCGACATCCACGTCATCGGCGCCCAGGGAGCAGTTGTTGTTGGGGGTTAACTGCCTTGCTCAAGGGCAGAACAACTTATTTTTGGCTTCCAGTTACTGGCCCAACGCTCATACCCGCCAGGCTACCCTGTCACCTCTGCAGTGATTCGTATTTCCTAGAACTTTTTGAAGAGGCAACGAGAATGCCCCTATCTGTGTGTGTGCGGCGTACACATCTACCTCTTTGTCTAGCCGTTAGCAATGATGCTAATGAAAACAGTCTTCTGGTAGATGGAAAGGCTTTCCCAAAAGCCTTGTCAGTTAAATGCTAACTACAAAGTAGCCTATGCTTACCTGGCAGAATGATTATAATGATTATTTTAATAAATCCAGTGGGTATTTGTTTTGCAAACTCTACCATCACATGTGCGCTACAAAAACACAGCTAGACAACAGCCTCTTGCTAGGTGTACACTTGAATTAAAGGGTAACTTTTTGATGGAGGAGACTGTTATAGAGGAGTGTAAATGCTATTTTTAGGCTGGATCATGTAGTTGAATTGTATTGTTGTATGTTTTAATTCTGTAATATATTGATTGTTGCTGCCTTCTTGGCCAGGTCTCCCTAGAAAAAGAGACTCTGGTTCTCAATTGGCTTTTCCTGGTTAAATATAGGTAAAAAAATAAAATGGAAAAAAAAAACTCACCCAAAAATCCATATTTCTCAGATTTTTCCCAGACCTCAAAAGTGGTCTCCAAATGTGGTTTAAGCATTGTTGTGGACTTAGAACATCCAATTTGGTTGTTTTTCTATTTTTAAAAGTCGGATTTTGAAAGTGAAAACCTGGAAAAACTATTTGGGAATGAACAAAACGGACTAAGGCAAAAAATACATGATTTTAGGGCCCTACCTAATGATAATTAAGGGGAGGGCGGGGGGAGGGGGGGCATGGTTATGGCTAATAGGAGTACAGGCAGAGGTCTCCAGAATTTTTAATGAATTTTTTTGCATAAAGTTATTGCCAGTAACACCTGTAGGGGATTTAGTTGATGAAAAGAGAAGTGCTGGAAGAGAGGTGTTATGTGTACAGTGAGGGAAAAAAGTATTTGATCCCCTGCTGATTTTGTAAGTTTGCCCACTGACAAAGAAATGATCAGTCTAACTCTGTCCATAAGGTGTAGATAGTAAGTATAGATCGGAAGTAGAGGCCTGGGCATTGTTGTTCACTAATTTACTCCAAGTAGGGAAAGGATGGCGGGGTTGAAAAGTAATAAAGGGGAGTATATATATATATATATATATATATATATATATATATATATATATATATATATATATATATATATATATATATATATATAAATAAAACATGGGGGATTGGAAGTGATGCAGACAATTACATTGATAGAAGATTCAATCTATCTGCAATATTAAGCTGATCCACCCCCCCCCGAAAAAAAAGAAATGATCAGTCTATAATTTTAATGGTAGGTTTATTTGAACAGTGAGAAACAGAATAACAACAACAAAATCCAGAAAAACGCATGTCAAAAATGTTATAAATTGATTTGCATTTTAATGAGGGAAATAAGTATTTGACCCTCTCTCAATCAGAAAGATTTCTGGCTCCCAGGTGTCTTTTATACAGGTAACGAGCTGAGATTAGGAGCACACTCTTAAAGGGAGTGCTCCTAATCTCAGCTTGTTACGGTAACGAGCTGAGATTAGGAGCACACTCTTAAAGGGAGTGCTCCTAATCTCAGCTTGTTACCTATATACAGTGGGGAAAAAAAGTATTTAGTCAGCCACCAATTGTGCAAGTTCTCCCACTTAAAAAGATGAGAGAAGCCTGTAATTTTCATCATAGGTACACGTCAACTATGACAGACAAAATGAGAATTTTTTTTCTCCAGAAAATCACATTGTAGGATTTTTAATGAATGTATTTGCTAATTATGGTGGAAAATACGTATTTGGTCAATAACAAAAGTTTCTCAATACTTTTGTTATATAACCTTTGTTGGCAATGACACAGGTCAAATGTTTTCTGTAAGTCTTCACAAGCTTTTCACACACTGTTGCTTTAATATTTTGGCCCTTTCCTCCATGCAGATCTCCTCTAGAGCAGTGATGTTTTGGGGCTGTCGCTGGGCAACACGGACTTTCAACTCCCTCCAAAGATTTGAGATCTGGAGACTGGCAAGGCCACTCCAGGACCTTGAAATGCTTCTTACGAAGCCACTCCTTCGTTGCCCGGGCGGTGTGTTTGGGATCATTGTCATGCTGAAAGACCCAGCCACGTTTCATCTTCAATGCCCTTGCTGATGGAAGGAGGTTTTCACTCAAAATCTCACGATACATGGCCCCATTCATTCTTTCATTTACACGGATCAGTCGTCCTGGTCCCTTTGCAGAAAAACAGCCCCAAAGCATGATGTTTCCACCCCCATGCTTCACAGTAGGTATGGTGTTCTTTGGATGCAACTCAGCATTCTTTGTCCTCCAAACACGACGAGTTGAGTTTTTACCAAAAAGTTATATTTTGGTTTCATCTGACCATATGACATTCTCCCAATCCTCTTCTGGATCATCCAAATGCACTCTAGCAAACTTCAGACGGGCCTAGACATGTACTGGCTTAAGCAGGGGGACACGTCTGGCACTGCAGGATTTGAGTCCCTGGCGGCGTAGTGTGTTACTGATGGTAGGCTTTGTTACTTTGGTCCCAGCTCTCTGCAGGTCATTCACTAGGTCCCACCGTATGGTTCTGGGATTTTTGCTCACCGTTCTTGTGATCATTTTGACCCCACGGGGTGAGATCTTGCGTGGAGCCCCAGATCGAGGGAGATTATCAGTGGTCTTGTATTTGTGTCTTCCATTTCCTAATAATTGCTCCCACAGTTGATTTCTTCAAACCAAGCTGCTTACCTATTGCAGATTCAGTCTTCCCTGCCTGGTGAAGGTCTACAATTTTGTTTCTGGTGTCCTTTGACAGCTCTTTGGTCTTGGCCATAGTGGAGTTTGGAGTGTGACTGTTTGAGGTTGTGGACAGGTGTCTTTTATACTGATAACAAGTTCAAACAGGTGCCATTAATACAGGTAATGAGTGGAGGACAGAGGAGCCTCTTAAAGAAGAAGTTACAGGTCTGTGAGAGCCAGAAATCTTGCTTGTTTGTAGGTGACCAAATACTTATTTTCCACCATAATTTGCAAATAAATTCATTAAAAATCCTACAATGTGATTTTCTGGATATTTTTTCTCTCATTTTGTCTGTCATAGTTGACGTGTACCTATGATGAAAATTACAGGCCTCTCATCTTTTTAAGAGCGAGAACTTGCACAATTGGTGGCTGACTAAATACTTTTTTTCCCCACTGTAAAAGACACCTGTCCACAGAAGCAATCAATCAATCAGATTCCAAACTCTCCACCATGGCCAAGACCAAAGAGCTCTCCAAGGATGTCAGGGACAAGATTGTAGACCTACAAAAGGCTGGAATGGGCTACAAGACCATCGCCATGCAGCTTGGTGAGAAGGTGACAACAGTTGGTGCGATTATTCGCAAATGGAAGAAACATAACATAACTGTCAATCTCCCTCAGCCTGGGGCTCCATGCAAGATCTCAACTCGTGGAGTTGCAATGATCATGAGAACGGTGAGGCATCAGCCCAGAACTACACGGGAGGATCTTGTCAATGATCTCAAGGCAGCTGGGACCATAGTCACCAATAAAACAATTGGTAACACACTACGCCTTGAAGGACTGAAATCCTGCAGCGCCCGCAAGGTCCCCCTGCTCAAGAAAGCACATATACAGGCCCGTCTGAAGTTCGCCAATGAACATCGGAATGATTCAGAGGAGAATTGTGTGAAAGTGTTGTGGGCAGATGAGACCAAAATTGAGCTCTTTGTCATCAACTCAACTCGCCGTGTTTGGAGGAGGAGGAATGCTGCCTATGACCCCAAGAACACCACCCCCACCGTCAAACATGGAGGTGGAAACATTATGCTTTGGGGGTGTTTTTCTGCTAAGGGGACAAGACAACTTCACCGCATCAAAGGGACGATGGACGGGGCCATGTACCGTCAGATCTTGGGTGAGAACCTTCTTCCCTCAGCCAGGTCATTGAAAATGGGTTGAGGATGGGTATTCCAGCATGACAATGACCCAAAACACACGGCCAAGGCAACAAAGGAGTGGCTCAAGAAGAAGCACATTAAGGTCCTGGAGTGGCCTAGCCAGTCTCCAGACCTTAATCCCATAGAAAATCTGTGGAGGGAGCTGAAGTTTCGAGTTGCCAAACGTCAGCCTCGAAACCTTAATGACTTGGAGAAGATCTGCAAAGAGGAGTGGGACAAAATCCCTCCTGAGATGTTTTAAAACCTGGTGGCCAACTACAAGAAACGTCTGACCTCTGTGATTGCCAACAAGGGTTTTGCCACTAAGTACTAAGTCATGTTTTGCAGAGGGGTCATACTTATTTCCCTCATTAAAATGCAAATGAATGTATAACATTTTTGACATGCGTTTTTCTGGATTTTTTTGTTATTCTGTCTCTCACTGTTCAAATAAACCTACCATTAAAATTATAGACTGATCATGTCTTTGTCATTGGGCAAACGTACAAAATCAGCAGGGGATCAGATACTTTTTTCCCTCACTGTATATCTTTTTCAATAGCGAGCCATGAAGGGGTGGAGCGATCTACCATGCCAGGGTATGCATCCTGTCAATAAACCAGTGCTCTAGCATTTGCTGCCCAATAATAATGCTGAAAATTTGGCAGACTCAGGCCCCCTAATTTTGGGGGCCTGATTATGTTTTTTTGAGATACGGTGTACTTTGTATCCCCACACAAAAGGCAAGATGAGAGAATCCAAGGATTTGAAAAAAGCTTTAGTTAAAAATATAGGCAGATTCTGAAAGAGATAAAGGAATCTGGGGAGTGTATCCATTTTAATAGCATTAACGCGGCCTATCATAGTTAGATGCAACACTCTCCAGATCTCAATGTTGCACTTCAACTTCTCCATCATGTCGCTATAGTTCAATTTATAAATCAATTTAGGGTCCTTTGGGATGACGACACCTAAATATAAAATGTTGTCTCCTGTGATTTTAAAAGGTATATGTTTAAGAAACTCTGGGTTTAAGTCACCTTTAAGAGTCATGAATTCACTTTTATCCCAGTTTATGATGTACCCAGAGAGTGCTCCAAATGATTCGATGAGCTCCAACAGCGGTGGGAGTGACTCTTCGGGGCGTGAGACGTACAAAATGACGTCATCCGCATATAGCGAGATGCGGTGATCAACCTTGCCCATGTTTAGCGGAGCAATGACAGGATGGCTTCTGATACTAATAGCTAAGGGTTCCATAGCAATGGCGAATAGCAACGGACTCAAGGGGCACCCCTGGCGGCAGGAATCCAAAAACAACCAGCAAGTGAAAACGGAGATGATTTATTGTAATTAGTGAGAACTGAAGCAGTCGGGCACGCATATAGTATTTAAACCCAAGAGACAAAACTCGCCCAGACCAAACTCATTTATTACTGTCAGGATGTAGTTCCATTCCAATTGGTCAAATGCTTTTTGACCGTCAAGTGCAAGAATCGCAACTTTAGAATCTTTGTCATGTTTGGAATACATGATGTTCATCAGTTGCCTAACGTTGGAAAATGAGAATCTGCCTGGGATAAAACCAGTTAGGTCATGATCAATTATAGTGAAAATGCATTTATATAGTCTGTTTGCGAGTATTTTAGTAAACACATTAAGATCGCATCCGAGGAGGGCGAAAGGACGATATGAAGATGGATCTGTTTCATCTTTATCTTTCTTTAATATTAGGAGATATTGGCTGAGTATAAAGACTCCGGGAGTCTGCAAGTTTCAATAGAGTGTTTAAACACCCTCAACATAAGAGGAGTAACTTTTTCTAAATATGCTTTGTAAAACTCTACCAAAGCTGTCAGGGCCAGCCGCTTTACCGTTAGGGAAGGAACGTACTGCAGAGACAACCTCTTTTAAAGTTATCTCTGCATTTAGCTCCCTTTGAGCAGCGCTGCATAATTTAGGTAGGGAAAGGGAATGGAGGAAATCAGAACTTCTGCAGTAGTCTTTGAAGTGTAGAGGTCTTGATAAAACTTTGAAACATGCATTCATTTATTTTGGGTCCGTAGTAACAGCTCCTGTACTAGATTACATTTTATGAATAGCTCTATTGGCCTGTATACCTCTCAGCTGGCGCGCCAGTAGTTTATCCGGCTTGTCACCCAACTCAAAGTGTTTTTGTTTAATCTTTAATAGCATTGTCTTTACTTGGTTAGAGAGAATAGTGTTCTATTCATATTTTGAGTTCTATTATGTCATTCAACTTGGAAGATAAGGGCGCTTCCATATAATCTCTTTCAAGCACTGGGAGCTGTGCCTTGATTTCTAATCTTCTCTGCCTAAATTTTTTAATGGTAGCCTCATGATATTATATGCCTACGCATAACAGCCTTAAATGCCTCCCACAAAGTGGAGTCGGAAACATCAGCAGTATCATTCTGGGACATATAGTCCATAATTAAATTGGCTGTTTATTGGTGAAATTGTTCATCATTGAGAAATGTTGGATTAAATCGCCAGCTGAATTGAGGCTTTGTTCTGCCAAAATCCATTTGTAATAAAATGGGACTGTGATCGGAAATTATTATATTATGGTACTTGGTAGAGGTGACTTTTAACGAGTCTGTTAAAAAGTAGTAAATTCTTGTTTATGATTTATACGCATGTGAGATGAAAGAATAATCCTTATCCTTAGGCTGTTATCTTCAAATATCAAGGTTTATTGTTCCAATTAAATTATTCAAGACAGTAGTGGAATTTAGTGAAGTGGTAGGGCAAGTATGAAGCCTATCCATAGGATCCAAAATGCAGTTAAAATCTCTGCCTGTAATTAAGTGTGTGGTTGATAAATCTGGTAAGAGATTGAAGACATTCCGAAAGTACCCTGGGTCATCGAAATTTGGTGTTTAAAGATTAATAAAAAAAAAAAATTGTGATAGAATATGGCCTATTACTATAATAAAGCGGCTTATAGTTGAAATGTTTGAATGGGATGTTTTTTCGTAATATGGCTACACCTCTAGCCTTGGATGAGAAAGTTGATTGATAAATCTGTGATACCAACTACATTTTAATCTCCATTGCTCAGTATGGTTTATGTGAGTTTCTTGTAGTAACATAATATCTCCAGATAAAGATTTCAAATGGGGAAAAAAGCCTTTTTTTCAAATTTGTTCTCAAACCTCGTACATTCCACGAAAGAAGGGTAATGTCGATATGAGTTACCAGTAGCCATAATAAATAATTATTTGGTCCTCCAAATACATTAAAATTGTAGCAGTAGGGCTTGCACAACACGTAAAGAGCAAAGGACAAATGAAAAACACAAACATTCTCCACCTCCCTATCCCCGTCCACTTCCCCAAATTAAGTGGAATATAAGTTCCCCCATAAACACTGTGGAACTGCTGGACACTACAAGGAGACATAGGCTAGCTAACCAATTTATAATGAAACTAAATTAGCGTACTTTCAGGTGGTCTGAATGAGCCCCCTCACCCTTATGTCTAGAACAATTGCTCTTATAAAATAACTGAATTGAGCCAAACAATGTAGTCAATATGTCCCTACTGAAATAGGGAAACCGGTCAGGTGCAGTCTTACCCGCCTTTAGGACTATGATAGCGCTGTCATATCTAAAAACTTTGGGATAATCGGAACTACCTCTTCTGGTGAACAGCTACTCGGGACGGCCCTATCGGTTCTAGGCGTCGGTGGCTATGGTAGTAATCCTGTCAATGAAAGGCATATTGTGGTTTTTCGAACACCTTCACTACCGTATCATGGGTAAGAATCAGCTGAGCAGGGAAGAGGATGCCGTGTCTGATTCCCGCATCTCTGAGTTTCTTCCTAGCTCCATCGAAGGCCTGGCGCTGCTTGGTGACCTCAGCAGTGTAGTCTGGGTATATGTTAACCCGAGCCCTGTTGAAGGACATGGGTAATTGCTGGCGGGACAGACGCAGAATATTTTCCTTCTCGGGGTTGTGGTGTATTTTAGCAATCATATGACGTGGGGCCGTGTAGCTGAGAGCATACCGATGGGGTGCGCTCAGTCCACTTTTAGGCCTTTGGGGAAATTGTCAATCCCTAACAGTTTTGGTATGAGTACTGCCACGAACTGTGTTGGTCTGCCCTTCTCAATTTTTTCTTCGAAGACTGTGATTTTGATATTCGAACGCCTTAAACCTTCCCTCGAGGTCAAATAGCTTGAGTTTCATAGCTTTGTTTGCTGTTAGTAGCTCTTCATACTGTCCCTCGAGGGTGGTGCTGCGTGTCTCGTGGTCACCTGCGTTTCCTTCCAGGTCAATAATGCGGGTTGTGTGGTCAGCCAGGGAGGTTTGCACTGATTGTAAGGAGGAGTCCAGATTATTAAATTGAGCGTTCATGTCCTCTTCCATTTTCTTGATAGCTGCTAATATGATAGTCGGTGAAAGCTCAGAGTCCGGGTTAGCCATGCTAGCCATTACGGCCAGGCTAATGCAAGCATCGCCATCCTCGTCTTGTGCTGTGGTGGGTTCAGACACAACGGTAGGGACTTTTCCGTCTTTCATGCTGGTTGTTTTTTGATTAATTAGTTTCCCCTTGGCCGTGTTTCTCATAGGGTTTCTCATTGTAGCAGTTTGGTCAGGCAAAAGTAGAATTTAAATCAAATTTAAGCAGGGGTGAGGAGGTGGAAGTCGGAGAAGCGTCTACTCCAGGGTTCTTCAATTCCGGTCCTGGAGGGCCGAAACACTTCTGTTTTTTATTTCTACCCGGTAGTTAATTGCACTCACCTGGTGTCCCAGGTCTGAATTAGCCCCTGATTAGAAGGAGAGGATGAAAAACAGAGGCGTTTCGGCCCTCCAGGACCGGAATTGAAGAACCCTGCTCTACTCCATGTGGTGCTCACTAGCGCCCCCAGCTAATTCAGTTCTATGTGTAGGCTAAAGTAGAAATTAAGAAGCGACTAGATCATCTTATGCGCTGACCTTATGTTTAGCCAAGCTGACGGCAACTGGCTAGCCTATCTAACGTTAGCTAGCTTATATTTCTCTGTCAAATCACAATTATGCCAAGATGGCAAGAACCAGTGTCTGGAATGTATTTCATGAGACACTCGTTCTACAATACCTTGCCACGAAAGTAGCTTTTAATTTAGTTTCAAAGTTACATCACGTCATGTTACCTTGGAAACGATATCAACTACAGCTCAGCTGTCCTACAACACAATATTCTATAATTGGCTAGTTTTGTCTCGTCTCTCCTTATGTCCGCTGTTAGATCTTTCATGTTTTGTTTCCTTGCCACGATACTAATGAGTATCACGATACTGGTATCGTCCCGGACCTAATATTTATGTGCTTCTAGAGGTCGTATGTCTACACTTTACCTAGCAAATCAGAATCAGTTGTGTGTAGGGTACAGCTTCAGCTCTCTAACCAGAACTAGAAAAGTACATTTCCTGAAGAAAATGTGGTGTGCATGCTAGCTTGTAAAGGATCGATTGATTGATAGGAAAGCCTGAACATGTGAAAGTTGGTTTGGTGTCTCTAGCTTGAACGGATCAAGAGTTACTGTTGGTGGGTTATTTTATGCAAATGTATATAGTTATAGTTGATGATCATCTTAAAGAATTTGAAGTTAGGATAGCCTCAATGTTTTAAAGTTGATCTTCTATCGTAATTGGTCAAGGAGCAGGACCATTTTAAATAGTTTCCATTGTATTACTATGGTTCTAATTCATACCAATGTTAATTTATGCAAATTTTAAATGGTTATAATATAGTATAAACATTTTAATGCAAACAATCTAAATTGGTCTGAACATCTCAACGTTAGTTTGGCGTTGATCGCTTAAACGGTGTTAGAACAATGGTGAATCCAAATACTTCCCATTCAAGCCCTATAGAGCTTTTATTAACAAATGTTTATAGTTCCAAAACTATAAATGTTATTGAAATTCTGAATGCAAGCGACGTTAGTTTGGCATTGATAGTTTAAATGGTGTAGGAGGAGATACACACCCAGATTTCAAACATTTCCCCATGCAAGTATTTTGCAGTTGAAATGCATTGGGAGGTCATTTAACATTTACATTTTACATTTTAGTCATTTAGCAGACGCTCTTATCCAGAGCGACTTACAGTTAGTGAATACATATTTTTTTTATACTGGCCCCCCGTGGGAAACGAACCCACAACCCTGGCGTTGCAAACGCCATGCTCGATCAACTGAGCTACATCCCTGCCGGCCATTCCCTCCCCTACCCTGGACGACGCTGGGCCAATTGTGCACCGCCCATGAGTCTCCCGGTCGCGGCCGGCGGCGACAGAGCCTGGATTCGAACCAGGATCTCTAGTGGCACAGTTAGCACTGCGATGCAGTGCCTTAGACCACTGCGCCACTCAGGAGTACAAAATTTAAATATTATTGTAGTACAAAAAGTATAAATGTGACCGACCGGTTCGATTCGGTCTTATGTAGCAACATTTGAAAAGTTTTTTAAATTTATTTTTTACATTTGATAAAAGTAGAGACTCAGAGCTAGAAAATGGTATGCCATACACTACAGTTGAGGAACAATGGGAAAGTAATTCTGCTTTGAAAGTTGATAAACTTGTAACCTCACTTTTGAGAAAATGGCCTTTGAATGTTTTGGTACACCTACTGGAGAGCTCTACTTTGTCTACACCCATTCAGCATCGTTCAAACGTTCACACCCTCTTAAACTTTAGCCCCACCTATCTCTTTAAGGGTTGATCCGAGCGTTCTGTCCAAACAGCAGTCAAGCGCCCAAGCTAACATTGGCTAGCTTGCTAGCTACTTCCAGACAATGAGAGAACAGCTCACTCTGACCATTTTACTCGCCATAGCAGAGCTGGTTATCCAGAGCGTTGGTGACTGCAACTGTGCTGCTGGCAACATTTTACACTTTTTTGCAAACGTTTAGTGCGTTATTCGTCAGTTATTCTGCGCTCTGGCACACTCAGACGAGAGTGCTCTGAAATCGGAGTAGATAGCCAGAGCGAATTTACCAGCTACGTCTATCAACAGCTGTCGCAGTGACATCATGAACATTCTATTGAAATGGATATTTGCATAGTGGAGTCTTTTTTGTTTAGACATGTAGCTAGCTAGCCAACTCATGACGTTAATACCCTGCATGAATCTGCAGGTATTTACAGATGGCATACAAGTTTGTTATTAAGGCACATGAAAGTTCACGTTCCAGAAGGCATTTCTGCCAAAAAACGCATTTAGATTTTAAATTTTTTTTTATGTTCAAATGGCTCTCTTGTGAAGTAGTGATCTGCAAAATACGCCTAGTTTCCTGAAACGAGTCACAAATGCTATCAAAAATACACTGTGTACAAAAAAATCGGAACACCTTCCTAATATTGAGTTGCACCCCCTTTTGCCCTCAGAACAGCCTCAATTCGTTGGGGCATGGACTGACTACAAGGTGTCAAACGCGTTCCACAGGGATGCTGGCCGACGTTGACTCCAATGCTTCCCACAGTTTTCAAGTTGGCTGGTAGTGGATCTCTATTCCGAATAGCTCGTTCCATCATCCCACAGATGCTCAATTGGATTGAGATCTGGTGACTGGGCAGGCCACTGCAGCTGAATTCACTGTCATGTTCGTGGAACCATTCCTGGACAATCCTAGCCTTGTGTCATGGGGCATTATCCTGCTGGAAAAATCAATTTGCAGATGGACACTGCTGCACCTGATTGGCAATGATGTTCAGATATCCTGTGGCATTCAAACGTTGCTCCACTTTTATCATGGTGCCCAATGTGTGCCATGAAAACACACCCCACACCACCACCACCAGCCTGCAGTGTTGATACGCGGCATGATGGATGCATGTACTCAGGTGTTTTTCTCCATACCCTAGTCCTCCCATCAGCATGAAACGGCAGGAACCGGGATTCATCAGACCAGGCAATGTTTTTCCAATTCTCCAGTGTCCAGTGTTCCTTAGCGCACTGCAACTGCCGTTTCTTGTTTTGTGCTGGTAGAAATGGAACTCTGTAAGGTCGTCGGCTGCCATACCCCATTTGTGTCAAGTTACGATGAGTTGTGCATTCTTTTATGGGTCTTTTGGCTCCAATGTTGTACTATCCCTGATGGTGCTGACGGAGATGACGGCCACGCGACTAGCCCTTAGGAAACGTTGCAGTATTTTATTTTATTTTTATGTATTATTTTTTACATTATTAGCTCAGGAAATGTTTTGTCATTACATACAGCCGGGAAAAACTTGGATATCAGAGCGGCGGTAACTCACGAGAACTACCAGCATTACGACCAGGAATACGACTTCCCTGAAGTAGATCCTTTGTTCAGAGCAATTGAACTGATTCCAGAGGCCGACCCAAAACATCACCGGTAGAGGAGAGCCACTCAAGGCGGCCTGCTGGTTCGACTTCGGAGGCGCGTACACCACCAACCACTTCTGAGTATATTACTCGCTAATTTTCAGTCTTTGGATAACAAAGTTGACGAGCTCAGGGCAAGGATTTCTTTCCAGAGAGACATTACATTTACATTTTCGTCATTTAGCAGACGCGCTTATCCAGAGCGACTTACAAATCAGGGCCTGTAACATACTTTGTTTCACGGAAACATGGCTCTCTCGGGATACTCTGTCGAAATCGGTACAGCCAGATGGGTTCTCAGTTCATCGCGCAGATAGGAATAAATATTTCTCTGGGAAGCAGAAGGGCGGAGGTGTGTGTGTTTCATGATTTAACGACTCATGGTGTAATTGTAGTAACATACAGGAACTCAAGTCCTTTTGTTCACCCGACCTAGAATACATTACAATCAAATGAAGACCGTATTATCTCCCAAGAGATTTTTCCTCCGTTATAGCCATGGCCGTTTATATCCCCCCTCAAGCCGATACCACGACGGCCCTCAAAGAACTTCACTGGACTTCATGCAAACTGGAAACCACATATCCTGAGGCTGCATTTATTGTATCTGGGGAGTTTAACAAAGCAAATTTGAGGACTAGGCTGCCGAAGTTCTATTAACATATTGACTGTAGTACTCGCGCTGCTAAAACACTGGACAGATGTTATTCAAACTTCCGGGATGCTTACAAAGGGTCTCCCCCCCCTCTCCTTTTGGCAAATCTGACCACGACTCCATTTTGCTTCTCCCTTCCTATAGGCAGAAACTCAAACAGGAAGTATCCGTGCTAAGGACTATCCAACGCTGGTCTGAACAATCGGAATCCACGCTTCAGAATTGTTTTGATCACGCAGACTGGGATATGTTCCGGGTAGGTTGCGAAAATAATTTAGACGAATACACTGATACGGTGACTGAGTTTATCAGGAGGTGTATAGCAGATGTCGTACCCACTGTGACTATTTAAACCTACCCTAACCAGAAACAATTCAACGGCTCAGACACAAGACCTATGTGGCAGGGTCTACAGACAATCACGGACTAGAAAAGGAAAACCAGCCACGTCGCCGAGACCGACGTCTTGCTTCCGGACAAGCTAAACACCTTCTTCGTCCGCTTTGAGGATAACACAGTGCCACCGACGCGGCCCGCTACCAAGGACTATGGGCTCTCCTCCTCCGTGGCCGACGTTAGTAAAACATTTAAATGTGTTAACCCTTGCAAGGCTGCCGGCCCAGAAGGCATCCCGAGCCGCGTCCTCAGAGCATGCGCAGACCAGCTGGCTGGTGTGTTTACCGGCATATTCAATCTCTCCCTATCCTAGTCTGCTGTCCCCACATGCTTCAAGATGGCCACCATTGTTTCTGTACGCAAGAAAACCAAGGTAACTGAACTAAATGACTATCGCCCTGTAGCACTCACCTCTGTCATCATGAAGTGCTTTGAGAGACTAGTCAAGGATAATATCACCTCTACCTTACCTGCCACCCTAGACCCACTTCAATTTGCTACACACTGCCCTATCCCATCTGGTCAAGAGGTATACTTTCGTAAGAATTCTGTTCATTGACTATAGCTCAGCATTCAACACCATAGGACCCTCCAAGCTCATCATTAAGCTTGAGGCCCTGGGTCTGAACCCCGCCCTGTGCAACTGGTTCCTGGACTTCCTGACGGGCAACCCCCAGGTGGTGAAGGTAGGAAACAACACCTCCACTTCGCTGATCCTCAACACTGGGGCCCCACAAGGGTGCGTGCTCAGCCCACTCCTGTACTCCCTGTTCACCCATGACTGCGTGGCCAAGCACGCCTCCAACTCAATCATCAAGTTTGCAGACGACACAACAGTAGTAGGCTTGATTACCAACAATGACGAGACCGCCTACAGAAGGTGGTGAGGGCTCTGGCAGTGTGGTGCCAGGAAAATAACGTCTCACTCAACGTCAACAAAACAAAGGAGATGATCATGGACTTCAGGAAACAGCAGAGGGTGCACCCCTCTAACCACATCGACGTGACCGCAGTGGAGAAGGTGGAAAGCTTCAAGTTCCTTGGCGTTCACATCACTGACAAACTGAAATGGACCACACAGACAGTGTGGTGAAGAAGGTGCAACAGAGCCTCTTCAACCTCAGGAGGCTAAATACATTTGGCTTGGCACCTAAAACCCTCACAAACTTTTACCGATGCACAATTGAGAGCATCCTGTCGTGCTGTATCACCGCCTGGTACGGCAACTGCACCGCCCGCAACCGCAGCGCTCTCCAGAGGGTGGTGCGGTCTGCCCAATGCATTACCGGGGACAAACTACCCGCCCTCCAGGACACCTACAGCACCCGATGTCACAGGAAAGCCAACAATATCATCAAGGACATCAACCACCCGAGCCACTGCCTGTTCACCCCGCTATCATCCAGAAGGCGAGGTCAGTACAGGTGCATCAAAGCTGGGACCGGGAGACTGAAAAACAGCTTGGCCATCAGATTGTTAAACAGCCATCACTAGCACATTAGAGGTTGCTGCCTATGGACATAGACTAGAAATCACTGGCCACTTTAAGAAATGAAACACTAGCCACTTTAATAATGTTTACATATCTTGCATTACTCATCTCATATGTATATACTGTATTCTATACTATTCTACTGTATCTTAGTCCATGCCGCTCTGACATTGCTCGTCCATATATGTACATTATATCTTCTTAATTAGTTAATGTTACTGCACTGTCGGAGCTAGAAGCACAAGCATTTCGCTACACCCGCTATAACATCTGCTAAACACGTGTATGTGACAAGCAAAATGTGATTTGATTTGACTAACTGTAGCCCGTCTGTTGCTCTGCAGAATTTGTGTTCGTCTCCTTTGTCCTCTTTCATCAATGACCTGTTTTCGACCACTGGCCTGTTGTTGGCTGGATGCCTTTGGGTGGTGGACCATTCTTGATACATACAGGAAACTGTTGAGCGTGAAAAAACGAGTAGCGTTTGACACACTCAAACTGGTGCACCTGACACCTACTACCATACCCCGTTCAAAGGCACTTCAATATTTTGTCTTGTCCATTCACCCTCTGAATGACATGCATACACAATCCATGTCTCAATTGTCTCGAGGCTTAAAAATCTTTCTTTAACCTGTCTCATCCTCTTCATCTACACTGATTTGAAGTGGATTTAACAGGGATCATAGCTTTAACCTGGATTCACCTGGTCAGTCTATCATGGAAAGAGCAGGTGTTTCAAATGTTTTGTACACTCAGTGTATATTCTCAAGCAATCTAAGTTGGGGCAGTCTGCACGTTTGGAAGTTGGTTTTGTGTTAATAGCTTCAGTCATTTAAGCGCT
This sequence comes from Coregonus lavaretus, assembly GCF_964263955.1. Lineage (NCBI taxonomy): Eukaryota > Metazoa > Chordata > Actinopteri > Salmoniformes > Salmonidae > Coregonus > Coregonus lavaretus. The sequence goes on from NC_140003.1 coordinate 558,845, forward strand.
AGAGCGAGCGGAATAAATATAATAATAATAATAATAATAATAATAATAATAATAATAATCATAATAATAATAATGCTATGTGAATTTATGCACATTTATGTAGTTATAGTTGATAAACGGGTTTAAGAATTTGATGTTAGGATAGCCTGAACATGAGGAAGTGGATGGTTTAGTGTCTCTAGCTTGAACGGTTTGAGTTACTATTGGTTATGTTATGCAAATGTATATAATTATAGTTGATAAAGATATTAAAACATTTGAAGTTAGGATAGCCTGAATGTTTTAAAGTTGGTCTTATAGCTTTATTGGCCAAGGAGCAGGACCATCTATCTACTACTGTATTACTGTGGTTCTAATTCAAACCCATGTTCATTTATGCAAATTTAAAATGGCTATAGTTCAAAAAGTATAAACGTTATCAAAATTCTGATTGCAATCAATCTAAGTTGGGTCAGTCTGAACATCTCAACGTTGGTTTGGCGTTGATAGTTTAAGTGGTAGGAGGAGATTCATGCCCACATTTCCATATTTTTCCAATGTAAGTCTATGGCACTGTTGTAGGACAAAGAAGTTTGGGCAGTCTGCACATTTGGAAGTTGGTTTCCTGATAATAGCTTAAGTCGTTTAAGAACTAGAGTGAGCGGAATATGTCAAATAATAATGAGTATGTAAGAAGTATGTGGACTTGTTCGTTGAATAAAGTCCCCAAAGTCATGGGCATTGATATGGAGTTTGTCCCCCCTTTGCTGCTATAACAGCCTCCACTCTTCTGGGAAGGCTTTCCACTAGATGTTGGAACATTGCTGCGGGGACTTGCTTCTATTCAGCCACAAGAGCATTAGTGAGGTCGGACACTGATGTTGGCCGATTAGGCCTGGCTCGCAGTCGGCGTTCCAATTCATTCCAAAGGTGTTTGATGGGGTTGAGGTCAGGGCTTTGTGCAGGCCAGTCAAGTTTTTCCACACCTATCTCGACAAACCATTTCTGTATGGACCTCGCTTTGTGCACGGAGGCATTGTCATTTTGAAACGGGAAAGGGCCTTATCCAAACTGTTGCCATAAAGTTGGAAGCACAGAATCGTCTAGAATGTCATTGTATGCTGTAGCTTTAAGATTTCCCTTCACTGGAACTAAGGGGCCTAGCCCGAACCATGAAAAACAGTCCCATACCATTATTCCTCCTCCATCAAACTTTACAGTTGGCACTATGCATTGGGGCAGGTAGCGTTCTCCTAGCATCCGCCAATCCCTAGATTCGTCCGTCGGACTGCCAGATGGTGACGCATGATTCATCACTCCAGAGAACGCGTTTGCACTGCTCCAGAGTACAATGGCGGCGAGCTTTACACCATTCCAGCCAACGCTTAGCATTGTGCGTGGTGATCTTAGGCTTGTGTGCGGCTGCTTGGTCATGGAAACCCATTTCATGAAGCTCCCGGCGAACAGTTATTGTGCTGACGTTGCTTCCAGAGGCAGTTTGGAACTCGGTAGTAAGTGTTTCAACCGAGGACAGACAATTTTTACGCGCTACGCGCTTCACCACTAGGCAGTCCCGTTCTGTGTGCTTGTGTGGCCTACCACTTCGCGGCTGAGCCGTTGTTGCTCCTAGACGTTTCCACTTCACAATAACAGCACTTACAGTTGACCGGGGCAGCTCTAGCAGGGCAGAAATTTGACTAACTGACTTGTAGGAAAGGTGGCATCCTATGACGGTGCCACATTGAAAGTCACTGAGCTCTTTAGTAAGGCCATTCTACTGCCAATGTTTGTCTGGAGATTGCATGGCTGTGTGTTCGTTTTTATACACCTGTCAGCAACGGGTGTGGCTGAAATAGCCGAATCCACTGATTTGAAGGGGTGTCCACATACTTTTTGTGTATATAGTGTATCTATCCTAATCTATCTATTTTATCTAGCCTGGCTCATTAGCATTATTACATAATGTTGCTAGCTGGCTAGCTAGCTAGTGCAACCAACTCACCAACATGTACAGGCAGTATCTTGTTTTGCATGGCACGGTGCCCCAGGTGGGCGGTGTCTTCTCCAACAACACGGTGCCACCACATGTTAATGGTCAAAAGGGGTCATGAATTGACATAATTGTAATCCAAACCCAACCTTCATTTACGTTGTGACGCACTCAGGCTCCTAACTCCGTTTTGGATGAGGTTGTCTTCATGACCAAAATTATCCTATTTACACTTTGTAGTCAATGTTAACAGTAAAATGAATGTTATTGACTCGTATTGATACCACAGGCCATTTTCAAAGGGATACAGTGAGGGGAAAAAAGTATTTGATCCCCTGCTGATTTTGTACGTTTGCCCACTGACAAAGACATGATCAGTCTATAATTTTAATGGTAGGTTTATTTGAACAGTGAGAGACAGAATAACAACAAAATAATCCAGAAAAACGCATGTCAGAAATGTTATAAATTGATTTGCATTTTAATGAGGGAAATAAGTATTTGACCCCTCTGCAAAACATGACTCAGTACTTGGTGGCAAAACCCTTGTTGGCAATCACAGAGGTCAGACGTTTCTTGTAGTTGGCCACCAGGTTTGCACACATCTCAGGAGGGATTTTGTCCCACTCCTCTTTGCAGATCTTCTCCAAGTCATTAAGGTTTCGAGGCTGACTCTGATTGATTGATTGCTTCTGTGGACAGGTGTCTTTTATACAGGTAACAAACTGAGATTAGGAGCACTCCCTTTAAGAGTGTGCTCCTAATCTCAGCTCGTTACCTGTATAAAAGACACCTGGGAGCCAGAAATCTTTCTGATTGAGAGAGGGTCAAATACTTATTTCCCTCATTAAAATGCAAATCAATTTATAACATTTTTTACATGCGTTTTTCTGGATTTATTTTTTGTTATTCTGTCTCTCACTGTTCAAATAAACCTACTATTAAAATCATAGACTGATAATTTCTTTGTCAGTGGGCAAACGTACAAAATCAGCAGGGATCAAATACTTTTTTCCCTCACTGTAAGTTGGTTTTTAGAGACAGTCGCTCTTTAAAGATACTAAATTAAGCTTTTGCCTCAGGCTCTTGAACCAAAAGGGGCCCCTAAATTGACAGAAATGTTGACTTTAATGTAGGTTTGTGATGAGACTGATTCTAGTTTAATTGTTTTTGACAATGCAACCCACCACCACTGTAGTTGTCTCCTAACCACCTCAAATAGTCAAATGAACACAAAATAATTGCATGATGTCACATAGCTTAATGATATTGATTGATTGCATAATAGGCTACTCTCTGTATGTGATCCATTTGAAATATGAACAGATGGTCAAGTGTGGTTGGATTGAAAGTTAGCCTATGTTAAAGGCCCAATCCGAATGGCTATTTCTAAAATCAACAAAACGGCAGCCTGGTATGCTATAAAGCTGAGGGATTGGGCCGTAGAAAAGTAACCACTCTCTAAAGGACTGACAATCCATGAGAGGGATCAGCATGGTAATACCAAGGTTCTGTATAGATTAACTTTTTCTTTAACTGATGGGCCTATAACTTCCAAAACTAGCCTTAAACGCGACATAAAGAGTTCCACCTCAATCATAGCTGATCCTTGGACACAATAAAATATTCCCTCCATTATACAATAAAATATATTATAATACTCTTCTACTTAATTCTGTAGCGGAACGGCCAAATTAATGAACCAATAAGAACAAACATAAACAAGCTCCTCACGCTGATGAGGACACAGTGTAACTTTTCCTTTACTTAGGGTACCAAATGGCACCCTATTCCATAGGATGTGTACTACTTTTGAGCAGGGCCCATAAGGATTCCAATAGGGCTCTGGTCAAAAGTAGTGCACAATGTAGGGAATAGGGTGCTATTTGGGACCACCTTAATTATATTCTAACGGGCAACCCTGAGAGGCAGGCCTTTCTAGGCCAAATTGTTACCTTTAACTTACCCTCTCAGAGAGAAGCTATCGTTATAGGCTGATCAGAATGGATGTTTAAACTTGGCCGTAATCACCGCACTGTACAGACTGTTCAGGCTCGGAGCCTACTAGAGGAAACCGAATGTTGTTCTCTGGGGTCGAATTCATTAGATTAAACTGTAACTAAATGTTTCGCAAAAGACAACAGAAATGAACATTTCTAAGTCAGGTAGACGGTCCTCCCTGTCTCAATCCGTTTTTGTCCGTTTGGTCCTAATAAAGAAGCCGTGGGTTGTTGGATGTGTGGACGTGGATAATAGGAGAGCGCAGCAGTCCATTTGAACCTTTGCGTAACCCTCCGATTGATAAAACTCAGAAAGATGCCTGAATAGAACCCAATAAATGCGAATGTTTAGAGGTCTAGCCTAGTTTTTGTGGATTGAGTCTTATTTAGGCTAAACCTCTCTGTGGGTTTTAGCTGAGGTGGTACCAGTGACTTCTTTTCTCTCTAGATCATTGGCACTGGGCTATGTTGAGTCTTTAAACCTCTTTGACGTGTGATATTTTGAGTTCTGTGTAATGTTGTAGCTTATAGCTATCTGATAATAACTGTATTGTGTGTGTTTTCTCTCTATAGATCATTGGCATCGGTCTGTGTGGGGTGTTTGAGCTGATCAAGGAGACACGGTTCTCCCACCCCTCCCTGTGCCTGCGCAGCCTTCAGGCCCTGCTGCATATGCTGCAGGGACAACAGCCAGAGGGCTTCCAGACCGAACCTCCTGATGTACTGGGTGAGTACTACTAATAATAATAATACTACTACTAATAATATATTTATTTCATATAGTGCTTTCATTACAAGTATAATCTCAAAGTCGCTTTAAAAACAAAATAAACCAAAAACAATTTAACAAAACAAATATAGGTATTTGGGCGATGTTCTTCCACATCTTTAGATGATAGGCAGTTCAGAAAGGTAGTATCCTGAGAGGAGGGAGCATAGATGGTAAAGCCAGGCAGGGAGGTAGAGACATCTGGCAGACTGGCCACAGAGCACCTCAACGGGAAACTCGTCATCTTTGAAAGTTACAGCTCCTCCTCTGTAGATCGTCCACTACTGAAATGTAACACCCACATGGGTGATGCTTCAGTGACTGTAAAAGTGGCAGTAAGACCACCACACCTCAGCAATGGCCAGAAAAGCCCCAGATGAAGTGAGCCTCTTCATCCCCTTACACCACTGTCCACTTCTCTCTAGAAACTGGAGCAGGGAGCTAAACATCTGATGCTGTTGATCTGGTGTTGCTGCATCATTCAAATCATATTAGTTAGCTAGCCAAGCCAAATATAAACTGACTTACCATAATCAGTCCTGCAATTCCATGTGTCACCACCAGATATTTCAGTTAATCTATCAACAAGTTATCAAAAGAATTATACAAATAAACAATTTTAATAATAATTTAATAAAGAAAATGCAATTTAAAAACAATATATGTAAAATATTTAGAGGGTTTCCAGCAATGGCGAAGCTCTAACAAGATGCGTCTGTGTAGTGTCCTCAAACCTTTGACATTTTCGTTTACCTGTTCGTTAAAAGTAGGTTGAAAGTTAATACGTCTCTTTTTATCGCCAAAACAAAAAATGCCCAATCATGCAAAGCCTCAGACGAGGCATGGAAAAGTGACCCCCCCCCCTCTGACAGCCCGTCGGCCTCAGCTGATGCTAGCTCGGAAGACGCACTAGCATGGTTCAGAATCAAATTAAATGAAATTTTATTGGTCACATATTTAGCAGATGTTATTGCGGGTGTAGCGAAATGCTTGTGTTCCTAGCTCCAACAGTGCAGTAGTATCTAACAATGCACACAAATCTACAAGTAAAAGATGAGTATGGACAAAGGTATTACACAAATTCAAGATGCACTTTCTGAACGCCTCATCAAAATTGATGTGCTGGTTGATAAACTTCACGAAGACCAGAATGTCACAAAGGGACGAGTGACAACGTTAGAAAAAGACCACGCTGCAATCCTGGAAGTCCGCGAGGACGTGGATTCAAAGCACAAGAAGTTGGAGGATGCCATTTTGAAACTCAGGGAGAAATTTGATTCTTAGGAACATTAACAAAACGCTTGAATTTCCCGGAGGCCGTGGAGGGAAGCGGTGCCATCTCCTTTCTACAGGAATGGATTCCCAGAATCCTGGATCTACCCCCTTCCGCGCACCCACTGGAAATCGAGAGGGCCCATCGCACACTACGGAGACAGCTGCCTGGCCAGGCTGTACCCACGGCATTTGTCATTTAAATTGCTACGGTACCAAGGCACTGTCCGCATCTTCGCTGCTGCCCGAGCAAAGGGAGAGCTCAAGTATAGAGATGCGAGAATCATGATCTTTCCGGTTCTTTCTCCCATACTACACAAGAGGAGGATGGTTTCTCCCCACTCAAGAGGCTTCTGCGGCAGGCGGGCATATGGCCTGCGCTACCCGGCGACTCTGGATCGAAACCAAGAATGGTGAGCCCACATTTAACTCTGTGAAGACGTCTGAAGCATACATGAAGAAGGAACACCCTGACTTGTTCACTCCAACTACATTATGAGGAACTGACTTTCGAACTTGGATACAGTGGATAGTGAACTGTTAGAACATGGCGATACAACAAAATGACTCTCAGATATGATCGACTGGCTGGCTGGCAAGATGGCTAGCTTGACAATGACTGGGAAGGTAACGTTGGAACATAGCTAATGTTGGCTGCGCTATTTAGCCAGCTAGCTAAGTTTACATGGGTGTGACTATAGCTACACAGCATAGCCACACTACGCCAAGTAGTTAGATTTATTGGGTGCTTTTATTTTGCGCATAGAGATCCAGTCGGATTTGTTTTAAATACAGTGAGGGAAAAAAGTATTTGATCCCCTGCTGATTTTGTACGTTTGCCCACTGACAAAGAAATTATCAGTCTATAATTTTAATGGTAGGTTTATTTGAACAGTGAGAGACAGAATAACAACAAAAAAATCCAGAAAAACGCATGTCAAAAATGTTATAAATTGATTTGCATTTTAATGAGGGAAATAAGTATTTGACCCTCTCTCAATCAAAGATTTCTGGCTCCCAGGTGTCTTTTATACAGGTAACGAGCTGAGATTAGGAGCACACTCTTAAAGGGAATGCTCCTAATCTCAGTTTGTTACCTGTATAAAAGACACCTGTCCACAGAAGCAATAAATCAATCAGATTCCAAACTCTCCACCATGGCCAAGACCAAAGAGCTCTCCAAGGATGTCAGGGACAAGATTGTAGACCTACACAAGGCTGGAATGGGCTACAAGACCATCGCCAAGCAGCTTGGTGAGAAGGTGACAACAGTTGGTGCAATTATTTGCAAATGGAAGAAACAAAAAATAACTGTATCTCCCTCGGCCTGGGGCTCCATGCAAGATATCACCTCGTGGAGTTGCAATGATCATGAGGAAGGTGAGGAATCAGTCCAGAACTACACGGGAGGATCTAGCCAATGATCTCAAGGCAGCTGGAACCATAGTCACCAAGAAAACAATTGGTAACACACTACGCCGTGAAAGACTGAAATCCTGCAGCACCCGCAAGGTCCCCTGCTCAAGAAAGCACATATACAGGCCCGTCTGAAGTTTGCCAATGAACATCTGAATGATTCAGAGGAGAACTGGGTGAAAGTGTTGTGTTCAGATGAGACCAAAATCGAGCTCTTTGGCATCAACTCAACTCGCTGTGTTTGGAGGAGGAGGAATGCTGCTGGTAGAGCACGGCGCTTGTAACGCCAAGGTAGTGGGTTCGATCCCCGGGACCACCCATACACAAAAATGTATGCACGCATGACTGTAAGTCGCTTTGGATAAAAGCGTCTGCTAAATGGCATATTATTATTATTATTATAACACCATTCCCACCGTCAAACATGGAGGTGGAAACATTATGCTTTGGGGGTGTTTTTATGCTAAGGGAACAGGACAACTTCACCGCATCAAAAGGGACGATGGACGGGGCTATGTACCGTCACATCTTGGGTGAGAACCTCCTTCCCTCAGCCAGGGCATTGAAAATGGGTTGTGGATGGGTATTCCAGCATAACAATGACCCAAAACACACGGCCAAGGCAACAAAGGAGTGGCTCAAGAAGAAGCACATTAAGGTCCTGGAGTGGCCTAGCCAGTCTCCAGACCTTAATCCCATAGAAAATCTGTGGAGGGAGCTGAAGGTTCGAGTTGCCAAACGTCAGCCTCGAAACCTTAATGACTTGGAGAAGATCTGCAAAGAGGTGTGGGACAAAATCCCTCCTGAGATGTGTGCAAACCTGGTGGCCAACTACAAGAAACGTCTGACCTCTGTGATTGCCAACAAGGGTTTTGCCACCAAGTACTAAGTCATGTTTTGCAGAGGGGTCAAATAGTTATTTCCCTCATTAAAATGCAAATCAATTTCTAACATTTTTGACATGCGTTTTTCTGGATTTTTTTGTTGTTATTCTGTCTCTCACTGTTCAAATAAACCTACCATTAAAATTATAGACTGATCATGTCTTTATCAGTGGGCAAACATAAAAAATCAGCAGGGGATCAAATAATTTTTTCCCTCACTGTAGTTATGTGGCTGTAGACTGTGGTTCAAGCCTAAGTTGTTCATATTACTGAAGTTGTTCATATTACTTCAGGGAATTTGACTGGCTTGTTTATCGTTATCGATTTATGCTAGCGTTAGTGATACCGAGGCAGGGATAAGCTACACAATAGCTAGCGTGGCTGGCTGCTGCTAGCTGATAGCTTTACTATTTTTTTCATTTGTGGTTGGGAAGGTAAACTCATGATGTTGATTGTTTAACTAATTGTCCCTGTTCCTATTTCATATTTGAGGGATGATAGCCATTGTCTCAAAGGTTTCCATTTATTCGTCATCTTTTTTCCTGGGCTGCTTGGGTGCGTTTGTGGTCATCGCTTTTGCTGCAGGTTACAGGGCACCTTGGGGAATGCTGATTGGTTGACATTTAAGTGTACTGGTAGGTACAGCACAGCTGCGGAGGACGACTGTGAATAAATACGTCCTCTATGTTTTTTTTTTTTTTTTTATTCCAGATACATGCTCAAGTGGGGCTAATAGTCCTGTATTTTTTGTTGCCGATGTTTGTCGCTTTGAATCACATTTTTATTTAGTGATTCGACTGACAACATTTTCATGTTACAGGGAACAGTTAATGCACTTTCATGCACTAGACGTATAATTTAGAATGAACCTAATTCGGGTGATGCTATGCACAGCAGGTACATCTAGCTTAAAGACTAGCGTCTAAGTTTTTTTTTGTTACACTCAGTTGAGGAGGGGGTTGGGTGGGTTTGTGGTATGGTCAGGGTTTTAGCTCACGAGGTATTTACTATTTTATACTTTCATATTTTCATTTTGTACAATTTGTATACACTCAATGCAATTTTGTTTCTAGCTCTTTTCCCTTTTCTTTTCCTTAAAGATGTTGGCACTTAATATCTATACATTTCTGACACTAAACTTTAGGCGTACTAAATGCCCAGTCAAGCGCATTCTGAATACTCTAAAGTGGCATAAGGTTGAAATAGCTCTTCTTCAGGAGACACACCTGACTGACACTGAGCATGGTAAACTAAAGAGAGAGTGGGTGGGTCAAGTTTACTATGCGTATTTCACCTCTCGGGCAAGAGGGGTTGCCATTCTCATTAATAAGAACTGCCCCTTTCAGCTACAATCTCTGATTAAAGACAACGGGTGTAGGTTTGTGATCATTCAAGGTTCCTTTAACACTGAGTCCATTACTATTGTGAATGTGTATGGGCCTAACCATGATGATCCTACATTTTACCAAGACATCTTTCAGGAATTAACATGCCCCTCATCAGAGATAATAATAGATTTTCCTCTAATAGTATTAACCTCACACAGGCAGCTAAAATTTTAAAAGCAGAAATGAAAGCTTTTGGACTTGTGGACATATGGAGATTTCACGACCAAAAGTTTATAGAATACTAATTTTACTCCCCTGTCCATAACAGTTACTCTAGAATTGACATGTTTCTTATTCCTGCAGGCACACAAGCAAGCATTTCGCTACACCCACAATAACATCTGCAAAATACAGTGGGGAAAAAAACTATTTAGTCAGCCACGAATTGTGCAAGTTCTCCCACTTAAAAAGATGAGAGCCCTGTAATTTTCACCATAGGTACACGTCAACTATGACAGACAAAATGAGATTTTTTCCCAGAAAATCACATTGTAGGATTTTTTATGAATTTATTTGCAAATTATGGTGGAAAATAAGTATTTCGTCAATAACAAAAGTTTCTCAATACTTTGTCATATATCCTTTGTTGGCAATGACACAGGTCAAACGTTTTCTGTAAGTCTTCACAAGGTTTTCACACACTGTTGCTGGTATTTTGGCCCATTCCTCCATGCAGATCTCCTCTAGAGCAGTGATGTTTTGGGGCTGTCGCTGGGCAACAGACTTTCAACTCCCTCCAAAGATTTTCTATTTGGTTTCATTTGACCATATGACATTCTCCCAATCCTCTTCTGGATCATCCAAATGCACTCTAGCAAACTTCAGACGTGCCTGGACATGTACTGGCTTAAGCAGGGGGACACGTCTGGCACTGCAGGATTTGAGTCCCTGGCGGCGTAGTGTGTTACTGATGGTAGGCTTTGTTACTTTGGTCCCAGCTCTCTGCAGGTCATTCACTAGGTCCCCCCGTGTGGTTTTGGGATTTTTGCTCACCTTCCTCATGATCATTGATGCCCCACGAGATGAGATCTTGCGTGGAGCCCCAGACCAAGGGAGATTATCAGTGGTCTTGTATGTCTTCCATTTCCTAATAATTGCTCCCACAGTTGATTTATTCAAACCAAGCTGCTTACCTATTGCAGATTCAGTCTTCCCAGCCTGGTGCAGGTCTACAATTTTGTTTCTGGTTCCTTTGACAGCTCTTTGGTCTTGGCCATAGTGGAGTTTGGAGTGTGACTGTTTGAGGTTGTGGACCAGGGGCGGTGTGTTCAATAGGGCGATATGGGCGACGCACTGCCAAACGGGAAAAGGAAGGGATTTTTTTTCTAATCAATTATATCACGGCAACAGTAGTTATCAGTGTTGTAATCTAGACGTTTGATCTGCCACAGTGCCACACTGCCACTAAATGTCCAATCAGGCTAAAGTCGTGCTTCAAATGCCCCCCCCCCCCCTTTTGGGGCGATTTCAGTCAGGTTGAAAATCGCCCAGAAGTCTGTCATAGACTCCCATGTAAAATCTATTTTTTTCAAATTTCAGAGCTTTCAATACAATCTCTATGGGTTTCTGAGGGCTTGCACTTACGCGCTTTCGTCATACGTAACGTAACCATGAACGTAACTAAGAAAAGAGCGGGTAGCAGCATCAATCAATTCACGTACTACTATCAAGATGGCTATAGCGTTCAGTGCAACTCGATTGTCTCTTTGAAAGAAGTTCACATCAAAGAGACAACCACAAAGTGCAGGAGCGCTTTTTTGAGTTCCTTCCCATCTCGGAATCAACCTCAGTCTCAATCGCCAGTGTGCTTTTGGAGAGACTGAACGGTCTTTTTGCCGACGACGTGAAAGTCAAACTCATTGCGCAAGCTTACGATGGAGCCAGTGTGATGAGGCGAGAGAAGGCAAAAGGTGCGTGAGCATTTCAAGAAAGGCCATTACGTGCATTGCTATGCGCATCAGCTGAATTTGATCATGCAGCAAGCTAAAAAGTAACTAGTAAACTAGTCCTCAGCATGCCTGATTTCAATGAGAAAGTCATTGACCGCTTTGCTGCATTGAAAGAGAGAAGAGAACAGTTTCAGTACAAGTAATGTAGCCTCTCTCTCTCTTTGTCCCTCCCTGTCTGTCTCTTTAACACACACACGCCCAAATCAGTTCACAGTTGATGTTGTTTAAAATAGTTATTTTTCATTTTAAAAAAAGTAAACAATTTTTTTTTTTACAAATCTATACAATTGGCCAGAATATGGTTGTTCATATTTACAAAGCCATACAGATAGCTGTGTTTACCTTTTCTAGAAATTATTTTCAAATTCTGTTTTCAGGCAAAATGTCTATCACTGTTCATTTTCACAAATCTATACAAGAGGGCAGAATATGGAAGTCTATAAAAATTTCTTATTACCAATAACTTGCATCAATGTTTTCAGTAGCCTCTATCAAAAGCTCCTGCTTGCTCAGGTGCACATATTTCCAATTCAACCATGAGGCCTTTTTGAAGCAAGTAATGTGTATATCAGTATTGACTTATATGCTGCCCCTGTCTTCATGTTGTTGCTGGACATATCTTTTTTAAAATGTGTGTAGGTCACCTAAATCATCAGAAAAATTGCCCCCCCCGAGAATTTTTTCAGGAGCCGCCACTGTTGTGGACAGGTGTCTTTTATACTGATAACAAGTTAAAACAGGTGCCATTAATACAGGTAACGAGTGGAGGACAGAGGAGCCTCTTAAAGAAGAAGTTACAGGTCTGTGAGAGCCAGAAATCTTGCTTGTTTGTAGGTGACCAAATACTTATTTTCCACCACAATTTGCAAATAAATTCATAAAAAATCCTACAATGTGATTTTCTGGAATTTTTTTTCTCAATTTGTCTGTCATAGTTGACGTGTACCTATGATCAAAATTACAGGCCTCATCTTTTTAAGTGGGAGAACTTGCACAATTGGTGGCTGACTAAATACTTTTTTCCCCCCACTGTATGTGTATTCGACCATTAAAATTGTATTTGATTTGAAGGGAACTTTAACTACTGGGTGTAAGTATTTATACAGATCTATAAAAGCTCTTAGGAGAACAAAAAACAAAAAAAGCTCTTAGGAGAACAAAACAAATCTACTATGAGCATGGAGATAAAGCCGGAAAGTAGCTTGCTTGGCAGATAAAGTGAGAGGAAGCAAGTAGAGTTATTAACTCTTATTAAGCTTCCCAATAACAGTTGTTCAGGGTCCTGAGGAAATGTATCTAGTCTTTAGGGAGTTTTATGAAACACTGTACAAGTCTGAAGGGGATGCCCCCTGCCACAATGCATGAGTTTTTGAACAAGCTCAATTTGAGCTTTAACTGATGAGAATAGAAAGGGCTTGGAGAAAGAGATTACATCTGAAGAAATTAGGGAATGCGTTTTCAACACTGCTGGGGGAAATCACCAGGGGTTAGACAGATTAATTGAGCCTCTTTGCGATATGTTTAATCATGCCATAGAGACAGAACAGCTCCCAGACACTTGAACAAGCACTGATCACAGTTTTGTTAAAACCTTGGAAAGATCCTCTGCTTTGTGGGTCGTATAGACCAATGTCTTTATTGAACACTTCATAAGATTCTTGCAAAACTCATAGCTCTTTGGCTATCGAGCCATTGGCGGAAGCTTTTAGATCCTATCCATCCATCCATCCATCCATCCATCCATCCATGGTGTTCGTATAAGTGGGCACGAACATCTGGTCTTGCTATATACTGATGACATTTTAGCTTTACCTCACTAAACCAGAAATTTCACTCTGAGCTTTAGTTGACATACTGAAATAATATTCAACCTTTTTAGGATATTAAATAAACCTATCAGAGTATAATCATGCGTTTTCACAGGAAGGTCTCTTCATTTCTGTTGAAACGGCAACCTCCCAGAGGGAAACTCACAACTTTATGCAGACCATACTTACTTTACCTGACTTCCAGTTGTATTACTGTGTGGGTATGGCAGGATACAACAACAAGTTCACCCTCTTGGAAACAGATGGAGGAAGAGTGTCTTTCCCGTTTCATTGGCAACTATACCTTATAGTAGCCCACCTAAAGCTTTGATGGGTCTCACAAACAACCCTATAATAAAAAACACTCTAAATATAATGATTGAAGTCCGTAAACAAGCAGGAGGGCATAGATCTATATATGAACAAACACCTTTCTGTAATTACCCCATCTTACCTAAAGCCCTGAGAGAGGGTATTACATTTTCTTGGTTCAACAAAGGAATTAAAACATTTGGTCGTCTGTATAGAAAAGGTGAACTATTATCTTTCCAACAACTGGGATCTCACTTTCAGTTACCTCAACCTAATTTATTCAAGTACCTACAGGTTAGGCATTATATTGCCATTCAACAGGGAGGTAGGAGTCAGCCCATGAGTAAATCTAATGGGGCATTATCTGATTGTCATACGCTATACAGTGGGGAGAACAAGTATTTGATACACTGCCGATTTTGCAGGTTTTCCTACTTACAAAGCATGTAGACGTCTGTAATTTTTATCATAGGTACACTTCAACTGTGAGAGACGGAATCTAAAACAAAAATCCAGAAAATCACATTGTATGATTTTTAAGTAATTAATTTGCATTTTATTGCATGACATAAGTATTTGATACATCAGAAAAGCAGAACTTAATATTTGGTACAGAAACCTTTGTTTGCAATTACAGAGATCATACGTTTCCTGTAGGTCTTGACCAGGTTTGCACACACTGCAGCAGGGATTTTGGCCCACTCCTCCATACAGACCTTCTCCAGATCCTTCAGGTTTTGGGGCTGTCGCTGGGCAATACGGACTTTCAGCTCCCTCCAAAGATGTTCTATTGGGTTCAGGTCTGGAGACTGGCTAGGCCACTCCAGGACCTTGAGATGCTTCTTACGGAGCCACTCCTTAGTTGCCCTGGCTGTGTGTTTCGGGTCGTTGTCATGCTGGAAGACCCAGCCACGACCCATCTTCAATGCTCTTACTGAGGGAAGGAGGTTGTTGGCCAAGATCTCGCGATACATGGCCCCATCCATCCTCCCCTCAATACGGTGCAGTCGTCCTGTCCCCTTTGCAGAAAAGCATCCCCAAAGAATGATGTTTCCACCTCCATGCTTCACGGTTGGGATGGTGTTCTTGGGGTTGTACTCATCCTTCTTCTTCCTCGAAACACGGCGAGTGGAATTTAGACCAAAAAGCTATATTTTTGTCTCATCAGACCACATGACCTTCTCCCATTCCTCCTCTGGATCATCCAGATGGTCATTGGCAAACTTCAGACGGGCCTGGACATGCGCTGGCTTGAGCAGGGGGACCTTGCGTGCGCTGCAGGATTTTAATCCATGACGGCGTAGTGTGTTACTAATGGTTTTCTTTGAGACTGTGGTCCCAGCTCTCTTCAGGTCATTGACCAGGTCCTGCCGTGTAGTTCTGGGCTGATCCCTCACCTTCCTCATGATCATTGATGCCCCACGAGATGAGATCTTGCATGGAGCCCCAGACCAAGGATGATTGACCGTCATCTTGAATCCATTTTCTAATAATTGCGCCAACAGTTGTTGCCTTCTCACCAAGCTGCTTGCCTATTGTCCTGTAGCCCATCCCAGCCTTGTGCAGGTCTACAATTTTATCCCTGATGTCCTTACACAGCTCTCTGGTCTTGGCCATTGTGGAGAGGTTGGAGTCTGTTTGATTGAGTGTGTGGACAGGTGTCTTTTATACAGGTAATGAGTTCAAACAGGTGCAGTTAATACAGGTAATGAATGGAGAACAGGAGGGCTTCTTAAAGAAAAACTAACAGGTCTGTTCCAGCTGGAATTCTTACTGGTTGGTAGGTGATCAAATACTTATGTCATGCAATAAAATGCAAATTAATTACTTAAAAATCATACAATGTGATTTTCTCTCACAGTTGAAGTGTACCTAGGATAAAAATTACAGACCTCTACATGCTTTGTAAGTAGGAAAACCTGCAAAATCGGCAGTGTATCATACCTGTTCTCCCCACTGTATATATACAAAAATATGTGTACACCCATTCAAATGAGTGGATTCGGCTATTTCAGCCACACCGTTGCTGAAAGGTGTATAAAATCGAGCATAGACAAACATTGGCAGTAGAATGGCCTTACGGAAGAGCTCATTGACTTTCAACGTGGCACTCATAGGATACCACCTTTGCAACAAGTCAGTTTGCTAGAGCTGCTCTGGTCAACTGTTAGTGCAGTTTTTGTGAAGTGGAACCGACTAGGAGCAACAACAGCTCAGCCGCGAAATGGTAGGCCACACAAGCTCACAGAACGGGACCGCCGAATGCTGAAGCGCGTAGCGAGTAATATTCTGTCCTCGGTTGCAACACTCACTACCGAGTGCCAAACTGCCTCTGTAAGCAACGTCAGCACAATAACTGTTTGTCGGGAGCTTAATTTATTAAAAATAAAACAGGGAAATATTAGATTTACATAAGTACTCAGACCCTTTACTCAGTACTTTGTTGAAGCACCGTAAGCAGCGA
This sequence comes from Coregonus lavaretus, assembly GCF_964263955.1. Taxonomy (NCBI): domain Eukaryota; kingdom Metazoa; phylum Chordata; class Actinopteri; order Salmoniformes; family Salmonidae; genus Coregonus; species Coregonus lavaretus. The sequence continues at coordinate 575,076 of NC_140003.1, forward strand.
TTACAGCATTGAGTCTTCTTGGATATGACGCTACAAGCTTGGCACACCTGTATTTGAGGAGCTTCTCCCATTCTTCTCTGCAGATCCTCTCAAGCTCTGTCAGGTTGGATGGGGGAGCGTTGCTTTCAGGTTTCTCCAGAGATGTTCGATCAGGTTCAAGTCCGGGCTCTGGCTGGGCCACTCAAGGACATTCAGAGACTTGTCCCGAAGCCGCTCCTGCGTTGTCTTGGCTGTGTGCTTAGGGTCATTGTCCTGTTGGAAGGTGAACCTTCGCCCCAGTCTGAGAACCTCCTCCAGAGCGCTCAGGACTTAATCAAGGATCTCTCTGTGCTTTGCGCCATTCATCTTTGCCTCGATCCTGACTAGTCTCCCAGTCCCTGCCGCTGAAAACCATCCCCACAGCATGATGCTGCCACCACCGTGCTTCACCATAAGGATGGTGCCAGGTTTCCCCCAGATGTGACGCTTGGCATTCATGCCAAAGAGTTCAATCTTGGTTTCATCAGACCAGAGAATCTTGTTTCTCATGGTCTGGGAGTCTTTTAGATGCCTTTTACTGAGGAGTGGCTTCCGTCTGGCCACTCTACCATAAAGGCCTGATTGGTGGAGTGCTGCAGAGATGGTTGTCCTACTGCAAGGTTCTCCCATCTCCACAGAGGAACTCTAGAGCTCTGTCAGAGTGACCATCGGGTTCTTGGTCACCTCCCTGACCAAGGCCCTTCTCCCCCGATTGCTCAGTTTGGCGGGGCGGCCAGCTCTAGGATGTGACTTGGTGGGTCCATACTACTTCCATTTAAGAATGATGGAGGCCACTGTGTTCTTGGGGACCTTCTATGCTGCAGACCTTTTTTGTACCCTTCGCCAGATCTGTGCCTCGACACAATCCTGTCTTGGGGCTCTACGGACAATTCCTTCGACCTCGCGGCTTGGTTTTTGCTCTGACATGCACTGTCAACTATGTGACCTTATATAGACATGTGTGCCTTTCCAAATCATGTCCAATCAATTGAATTTACCACAGTTGGACTCCAATCAAGTTGTAGAAACATCTCAATTTCGAGTCTCATAGCAAAGGGTCTGAATACTTATGTAAATAAGTATTATTATTTTAATTTTATTATTAAAGTAGTATTTATTTTTTCACTTTTTCCACAAACAAATAAATAAATTTTTTAAATAAAACGTACAGCATAAAAACATTGAGCATGACATCCAGACATATCCTCCAACATAGCACACATACACAGTCAAATAATATCTCACTAGCTATAATACAGAACTAAATGGGTTCACAAGCATAAGTAATCACCTCCCAGTCTTAGAAACATGACAAATAAAACGTGTCCAGCTTCTAGAATTGTCGTTTCTACCAGTGATCCTTGCAAGCATTTGTTCATAAGATGCTACCTCCAACATTGATTCTATCCACTGTTTCAGAGTAGGAGTGACATGACCCTTCCAAATTCTAAGGATTACTCTAGCTGCTGTAACGATACCAACAGTGATCAGTGCAAATTCCTCATTTGTGACTTTGTAACTCGCCCAAGAGACATATTCTCGGTGAAACTGGAATTGTTAACCCCAACTTTTCCTCCAGATATTTCAAAACATCCTTCCAGAAAGGTAGCGCTAATGTACATTCCCATATTGCGTGTAAAAAATGTCCCAGTGTCTTTTTGGCATTTCCAAAAAAGAGAATTGTTGGTCAGCCCCATCTTATGAAGCCTTGTTGGGGTCCAATAAAACCATTTTAATATCTTATATTGAGTAAGTTTCCCCCTGGCTTCCCTTTATGTTCCTCCCTGACAAGATCTTCAACCAGGTATCATCATCAATTTCACACTTAAGGTCAATTTGCCATATTGTTCAGAGGTTTTCAGTCTTTACTCTGCAGATAACTAAATATTGAGTAAAAGATGGCTGCTTTATGTTTGGGTAATTCCAAATACTCAGCTATTGGGTTCTTTCCTGGATTTTGTTGATAGCCAGTTAACAAACATTCTCTCAATTTGTAAATAGTTCCAGAAATGTCCCTTGTCCACCACATCACATTTTTGTACCAAATCTGAGTATGATATTAAAACATCTTCATTGTACAGATATGAATTCCTTTCATTAGCCACTGTTTCCAGTAAACAGACTAATTTTCCTATCTGTAGCCTAGGATTGTTCCACAATGATGAGTATCCTTGTTTTTGATGTGAAATTCCACATATCTTGTGTACTGTTCTCCACACCTCTTTTGAGTGTAACAAAATTGGGTTGGGAGTTTCAACAGACCTCTCCCCTGTAAGACTGTGACGGAGTATCAACAGGGGTGAAAGGATAACTTAGTTCCCGTTCTATTGCTATCCAATCCAAGCCACCATCCCTTTTGCCCCAATGCTTCTCCAATTTATCAATTTCAAATGATAAATTGTACAATTTAACATCTGGTAAAGCCAAGGCTCGTACATCCCTTGGTGAGCACATCTTCTTCATATTAATCCTGGGTTTCTTCCTATCCCACAAAAATGATTTAGTTAATTTGTCATATTGTTTAAAATATTAATAGTTAACATTGCAGAGATATATAATTAAATTGTGGTACCACAACCATTTTAATCACATTGTTCTTTCCCCATGAAGAAAGTTGTATCTTTTCCCATTTATCTAAATTGGTCTTAATCTTGACTAGTAGTGAGCTCAAATTCCTCCAAATATGAGCTCAACTTAATACCCAAATATTTAATCCCAGTAGAAATTTGAAATTCAATGTGGTAACGGTTCCAGAGTAACATTTGGCATTGCTTCCGACTTATTCCAATTAATTTTGTAGCCTGACATACTAGAATATGATTCAATACAAGTAAGTAATCCTGGTACAAACTATGAAATAACACATGGAATCATGTAGTAACCCAAAATGTGGTAAACAAATCAAAATATATTTTACATTCTTCAAAGTAGGCACCCTTTGCCTTGATGACAGCTTTACACACTCTTGGCATTCTCTCAACAGCTTCATGAGGAATTATTTTCCAACGGTCTTGAAGGAGTTCACACATGCTGAGTACTTGTTGGCTGCTTTTCCTTCACTCTGCGGTCCAACTCATCCCAAACCATCTCAATTGGGTTGAGGTCGGGTGATTGTGGAGGCCAGGTCATGTGATGCAGCACTTAATCACTCTCCTCCTTGATCAAAAGCCCTCACACATCCTGGTGGTGTGTTTTGGGTCATTGTCCTGTTGAAAAACCAATGATAGTCCCACTAAGCGCAAACCAGATGGGATGCCGTATCGCTGCAGAATGTTGAGGTAGCCATGCTGGTTAAGTGTGCCTTGAATTCTAAATAAATCACAGACACTGTCACCAGCAAAGTACCATCACACCTCCTCCTCCATGCTTCACGGTGGGTACCACACATGCGGAGATCATCCGTTCACCTGCTCTGCGTCTCACAAAGACATGCCGGTTGGAACCAAAAATCTCAAATTTGGACTCATCAAACCAAAGGACAGATTTCCACCGGTCCATTGCTCATGGTTCTTGGCCCAAGCAAGTCTGTTCTTCTTATTGGTGTCCTTTAGTAGTGGTTTCTTTGCAGCAATTGGACCATGAAGGCCTGATTCACGCAGTCTCCTCTGAACAGTTGATGTTGAGATGTGTCTGTTACTTGGAACTTTGTGAAGCATTTATTTTGAATGCAATTTCTGAGGCTGGTAACTCTAATGGACTTATCCTCTTCAGCAGAGGTAACTCTGGGTCTTCCTTTCCTGTGGCGGTCCTCATGAGTGCCAGTTTCATCATAGCGCTTGATGGCTTTTGCGACTGCACTTGAAGGAACTTTCAAAATTCTTGAAATATTCCGTATTGACTGACCTTCATGTCTTAAAAGTAATGATGGACTGTCGTTTCTCTTCGCTTATTTGAGCTGTTCTTTCCATAATATGGACTTGGTCTTTTACCAAGTAGTGCGATCTTCTGTATACCCCCCTACCTTGTCACAACACAACTTATTGGCTCAAACGCATTAAGAAGGAAAGAAATTCCACAAATTAACTTTTAACAAAGCACACCTGTTAATTGAAACGCATTCCAGCTGACTACCTCATGAAGCTTGTTGAGAGAATGCCAAGAGTGTGCAAAACTGTCATCAAGGCAAAGGGTGGCTACTTTAAAGAATCTCAAATATAAAATATATGTTTATTTGTTGAACACTTTTTTGGTTACTATATTATTCCATATGTGTTATTTCATATTGTTGATTTCTTCACTATTATTCTACAATGTAGAAAATAGTCAAAATAAAGAACAACCCTGGAATGAGTAGGTGTGTCCAAACTTTTGACTGGTACTGTATATACACACAGTATATCTACAGAGCTCTATTGCTGGCACGCACATGCTTGGGCAGACACGCACAGTGCATTTATACACGCACGCACGCAAATGCAAATAGACCAAGACACACAGAGGCATGCACGCAAACACACTTGTACAGACACAGGTTAACGCACACACATATTGCAGACACACACCCCTCTTAACCCTCTATATCCTCCCTTCAGAGTCTCTGTTCCACCTGCTGCTGGAGACGACAGTGCGCAGCACGGGGATGAACGACCCCACGGGGCAGGCCCTCACCGCCCTGTCCTGCGCCTGCCTCTTCAGCCTGGTGGTGTCCTGGGGAGACACGGGCAAGACCCTGCAGGCCGTCTCCGCCATACTCACCAACAACGGCAGTCACGCCTGCCAGACTATCCAGGTGAGACGACGCGGTGCAACACAACACTAAACAAGACAACACACTTCCCCACTCAGGGTAGACTTGTTAAAACTGCTCCACACTAATCAGACTGTCTCAAGGCAGCAGTGTCTGGAGATCTGATGGAGAGCAGAAATTACATTGGAGAGAATGTCAAGCGTCTGATTTCCACCCTCTTATGTTACCCCGCCCGCATTCTTCCACTTATTAAGTTTATAATATTTGAGCGTATGAGTCCCTTGTTTGTGTGTGTACGTTATTTTCTGCTTGAGTGATACTATTTGTGTGTGTGCGTTTGTCTGTCTGTAACCATGTTTAACCAACCTTTTTTAATGCGAGTAAAGTCATGCCGTATAAAAATTAATCACGACAGGTGGAATGAAAACAGCACAATTTCGTAAATGTCAAGACAATTTTTTCGTTCGTCATGTTGGGATCTTTTTGTATCGGTAAAATTAATAATGCGACAATTGTGATGGAAACGGTTTTATGCGCAAATATTGATAAAATAAATGTCGATGTCAACATGCACTCACGCGATGCTATGTTGTGTGGTCCTCCAACTGCGACTTGGAAAAGCATGCACAGTTTTTTTTAGGCTAAAGATGAAATAAGTTATGATTAACTTCACAGGGTGGTAAAAGTACACGGTGATGCGTTTGATGCTACTTTCCCAAAAATATGTGATTTAGTCTTATTGATTTGGTCTTTATGTAGCAACATTTTTAATGGTGTTTTTACATTGGATAAAAGTTGAGACTCCGAGCTAGAAAATGGCATATCATACACTGCAGTTTAGGAACAACGAGAAAGTAATTCTGCTTTCAAAGTTGATAAACTTGTAACCCCACTTTTGAGAAAATGGCCCGTGAATGTTTGGTACCTACTGGAGAGCTCTTCTTTGTCTACACCCATTCAGCATCATTCCCACCCTCTTAAGCCTTAACCCCACCCTTACTCTTTAAAGATTCACATGTGAGACCATGTGCTAAACAGAGTGGGTAAGGTAGTGTAGTAAACAACCAAAGATTTCAAGACTAAAAGTGGTGAAAGTAGTAGCAAAAAGTAGTAGTAAAAAAAAACGTTATCTATTCCTTGGCCTATATCCTAATGTGACTTTGGTGCAGGTCATGTTGTTCACATTACCGTCTCTGGTAAACACATACTATATCAAATAAAATCTAATTTTATTTGTCTCATGCACAGGATACAGAAGGTGTAAACGGTACAGTGAAATGGTTACTTGCATAGTGGAGCCTTTTGTTTAGACATGTAGCTAGCTAGCTAAACAATGAACCATAATCCCAACTATAATGCAGCGTAAAAAAAACTGGGAAAAATAGTTTTGAACGGTTATCCAACTCGGAATTCCAACTCGTGAACTCAGGCCTCTTTCTAGAGTTCCTACACAGATCATACACGTAATGTTAGCTAGCTAACTTGCAATGAAAATGACTTTCTGACAAAATTTGAAAAGTATACTGCTACCTAACTGTGTTCCGTACATCAGTGTTCCGTACGCTTGACCTTATTTTAGCGCCAAATAAATTAAATACTTCCAGGTCAACTGTAATATTAACACCATTGTAAAGGCCAATTTCTCCCCTTTCCAGCAAAATCAATGACGAGACCTCCACGCTCTGCATGATTGAAGAAAGCAATGGAGCTCTGCCGGGTCTTTTTAACAATGGCGGTGGGGGATGCGAAGGCTATTGAGTGATAGGGAAAGATATGTCGTTTGGGGAAACAGCTTTTTTCACCCGATTTGTCCAACTTAAAACCTCTAAAATGTCAATAAAACACTATAAAGAGTTTATATAATGTCTCATTACATACCTATTTGAAGGTTTGTCTAATTTTAATAGAGGTTTTAGGGCGGCGCTAAAGTTGTCTTCACACTTAAACTGCGGCTGTCACAGCTTTTGAGATGATGGCTTGCAGTGATGACACAAAAAATGTACTCTTGATTGAATTAACTGTTGATGAACTCACGAGTAATTAACTTTACACTCACCATTGATAATGTCTTGATAAATAAATAAATACCGTTAAATATTTGATTCACACAAAGTAGTGAACTTTATTTTGAGAGTGGTTGGACCCTAATTGCTCCTGTAAGTCGCTCTGGATAAGAGCATCTGCTAAATTACTAAAATGTAATGTAAATGTAATGTGATTCTGTTCAAAGAGATTAAGGAATATAATGTTACTTTATATAATGTTAATGAAGAAAGCATGAGAATGATTAGGGTTACTATTATAACTTCCAATAGCACGAGATAAATACTTTTATAAACTACTTAATGTTAGTAAATTACTGTATAAAGCAACTATTAATATAAAAAATAAATTAAACTAACAGTTGTAACACCAACTCACTCCATCATATACACTGAGTGTACATGAACACCTGCTCTTTCCATGAAATATGCAATAACATTATGTTGGATTACATGGAAATGATATCCACATTTGTGAGTCCATTTCCTTGGCACTATCTTAATAAATTATGTCGCATGAACACAAAAAAAAAAAACTTGTTTCATTGTATTATGACAGGAAATGTCTGGAAAGGGAATGGCCCAACAAGCCCAAGAAACAGCACCACTACACCCCCGAACAGGAAGTGAAGGCAGGGAAGAGCCTGAGGGAGGTGGCTCGTACCTCCTGTCAGTACCTGTTTTTACAGGGAAGCCAATGGTCCAAAAACATTCCACGTAGTTCATACAGTAACTATTGCAGTTTGGTGACATGCTGTTTTTTAGGGAGTCCTGTTCATTTTCTTCACCTGTGCACAATCAAGAGTAGAAAGGGAGGCACGCAGGAATGTCGCGTCTCATTTTGGGTTAGAGCATGTCATTTAAAAACGAGTTTAGTAGATGGCACACGTGAGATTTTAGGACATGCGTTATTGACATGCACATGAGAGTTCAGAATTATTGAACACAACTCTCGTGAATAGGTTGGCACAGCAAACGTGAGAGCAAAAAATCGAAAGCTCTTTGTGAGCAGGTATGACGGGTTTGCTTGTGTAAATTTAGATCAGAGGATGGCGCAGTGGTATTCTTTTTAAGATTCTGCACAAAGTATTTTATTCAATTCATTATTTATTGATTCAGTGTTTGTGTTATTGATGACCACATTGCTATTAGAACCCTACTCATGAAAGATGTTTAATATTAGCCATAATAATATGAATACTAATGCTCATTGAAACGAAAATCATGAATAATTAAGTGTATATGGTTAAGCATGTTTTTAATCTACGAGAGAAGCGCTACCCCTGGTGGAATGATGATGTACGGCAGCGTTGATGTAACGTACAGCGTTAGAGGGGTCCGTAAAAAAAAAAGAAAAAAAAAAAGCTTTTCTCTAATACTATTGGCCCATTACCATGTCAATCAACGCTTGAACAGAAACAGCTTATACCCCGGATTTTAATGCCAACATAGTCGCTACAGTCCCATTAGTTTTCATTACAGCCTCGTTTGAATGCCGCGGTTACGCAAAATGTGTACTGAACACACTGTCAAGTGTTTTATACAACAGCCTTCTTTCTGTGTTCTCTTTTTGGACTATCTTCCACCGGGCATTCCACTGATTTCAAAACTCTGTAAACTTATTCCGTGACAACGACACAGTTTCTTCCCCACCATTGTCATCAGAAGACTCTACAATGTCTGGTTCAATGAGAATGTTTTTACCTAAATCAGGGATTTCCTCATTCTGATTTATTTTCAGAGTCAGCATGGCATGATCATCCTCCAGAAAGTAGTCCATCACAACGTTTTCCCATGGAGCTTTGTCGATAGCGCTATTAACTTCAGGGCAGCAATGTTGAAAGTTGTAGCAAAACCTTCATGATATCTTTCAAAAAAAGCAGCGGTAGACAGGATTACCCACACATACTTAGCAGCTCATGTTATAGACAGAAGCATGCTACATGGCAGACCAATCCTCTCTCTTCTCTCGGCATGTCCAGCCCATCCATTATCTCAGCCAATCATGGCTAGCGGGAAGGTTCCTGTATTTTTCCGTGGCTAAACCAACTAGGCTTGTTATTTAACATTTGTATTTGTTTTTACAGATGGCATGCTTGTTTGTTATTAAGACACATGAAAGTTATCATGTTCCAGAAGGCTTTTCTGCCTCCAAAGTTTTAATTTTTTTAAACGTTCAAATGCCTCTCTTGTGAAGAAGTGACGTGCGACATACACCTAGTTTCTTGAAACGGGTCACATATAGAGGGCCTTCATTTGTATGCTGATGATCAGTGCTAGGATGCCAATTGACAAATACAAATTATCTTGCTCCTATCCATAATCTCATCATGCACTGTGTCTGCGAGCTGATGGCTAGAGTGCACGTGCCAAGACCCGAGGGGGCAGATTTGCTGTTTATCGCAGACTTTTTGTGCCAAAACCATCGACAGAGATAAAAATGGGATGGAAACACACAACTTTAGTTGTTTTATTCGGTAAATGAAAAGTTATACGACTAAATGCTTTTTATGTGCACTACGTCACCGTGCACAACCTTTTATTCACAATAAGTCAGTATGATGGATGGAAACACCTGTGGTGGGCAAATGCGCATATTCATTTAATGCAGATTTTAGAATATTTGCATGAAAATCTGTCGCAAATTGGATGGAAAACCTAGTTTGTGAGATGATTTGTTTCCTCTGTATCAAATGGTGTCTTCATTACGTTAATGCACAGTTCAGAGAATCATGCTCTTCAGGGGTGAATGGCGATATTTCCATTGGATAGGCCTAAAACTCCTGATGAGTGTTTATACAGTAAAACAATACTTTCTGTTTGAAAATCCCGTCATCATCAGGCCTCCACATATTACTCTAGTTAATGTGTGCCATGATTAACCCCAAAATGGACTACATCAAGGCGGATCCAGGTATTAACATTTATCAGAAACAATGTTATCTGAGAAAATCATGGATTCTGAGGTTACTATTGATGGTGTTAGAGTATTCAAGGCTGATAGAATGGGCAAAGGTGGTGGTGTTTCTATCTATACAAAAAGTCACCTTTGTGTCTCTTTTTTAAAGGCTTCTTCCAGTCTTAAACTATTTGAATTTCTAGCTTTAAGTCTTCGACTAGGTTCTAATTGTAAAGTAACTCTTCTGGGAGTCTACCGCCCTCCCTCCGCTAAGAAATGTTTGTTAACTAGTCACACTGACTTAATAGCTTATTTTTCTACTTCTGAGATGTTTGTCCCAGGTGACTTGAATCTGTCCTGGGGAACCCAAGACTCAGACGGTTTAATGGATTTTTGGAATAACCTAAATCTCACTCAGTTGATTACCAAGCCCACACGTCTAAATCAGAGGGATCCTACGAAATCAACATTAATTGACCTTACGTTTACAAATACTCCAGAGAAATTTGTGGTTAGTGGTGTTTTCTCCCAGGATATTAGCGATCACTGTCCTATTGTTTGTATTAAAGATGTTAGGACTCATTGGGCAAAACCATGCATTATTACAAAGAGACATTTTAAAATGTTTAGTGAACAAGCTTTTTTACATGATCTCTACCATTGTGATCTTAAAGGTATCTTAGCTATACCAGATTCTAAATAGGCTCTTAACCACTTTATTACTGTTTTTAAAAACATTGCAGATAAGCATGCCCCGTTTAAAAAAAACGGAGAGCTCAAAGTAGGTTGAACACTTGGTTCACACCTGATTTTATGAGTTCATACGCAATAGAGATGCTGCCTGGGCTATGGCTAGAAGTACTGACTCCGGCCGGGACTGGCAATCCTTCAGAGAATTGAGAAATCTATGTGGGAAACTTGTTCGAAAAGCGAAATCTGATTAGGATACTAACACTATAGCTGACTGTACTGGAAATCAATATAAATTCTGGAAAGTCATTAACCCCCTAAGGTAGATACCGCTCTCCCGCATAAATGTAATTAACATAATACAAAAATCCCCATAAAAATACGTCAGTTTAAGCTAGAGATATCGTTGCATTGGGTGCGGCTCAATCCACTGCAGCCGCCTATGTAACACTTCCGCATCTGCGATGAAAGGTGACAGAGCTTGAGTGTTGTTTGTCAGACCATGAAACACCCCCCTACATTTATTTTATGGAGACTGTTAAGTGAAAAAAAAGGGTTTAAATACATGTGTCAGCAACGGGTGTGACTGAAATAGCCAAATCCACTAATTTGAAGGGGTGTCCACATACTTTTGTATATATAGTGTAGGTTCTGATTTTTTTGGTTCAATTGAGAGGAATTTGTCTAAATTTTTACGTTCAATAATATCACGTTAGGCTATTTCATCTGGGGCTAATTCACCTGAAGAAGAGGAAACTCAAAACACATTAGCTAGATCGCAAACTCTAAATATAATACAATTGTATTTTGAGATGTTATACAATCAGAATGCATTTTTCTCAAATGAAAGGGTTGCAAAATGTGTCAACATTTTTGGCACTCTGGAGCCCTGATATCAAACCAGACCTTTCTACCAAAGTCAAAAAAAGCCAAAACAGTCCACTTCATAGTCTCCCATCTCTATTACAGTTCAATTCCGTTAAAGCTTCTACATTCTTAATCTTCATTCTTCCCTCCCTTTCCTCTTCGTCCCAGGTGCCGACCATTCTGAACGCGCTACAGAGGAGCGTGCAGGCCGTGCTGGTGGGCAAGATCCAGATCCAGGACTGGTTCGGCAACGGCATCAAGCGGGCGGCGCTGATGAACAAGTGGGTACTGAAGGAGGTGACGATCGACGAGGATGAGCGCTGCCTGCTGCAGACCGACGGCTCCTTCCTCTACCTGCTCTGCAAGGACGGCCTCTACAAAGTGGGCTCCGGCTACAGCGGCACAGTCAGGGTACGTGGGGTTGGGTATAGGAGGGTTGATGTGAGAGAGAGAGCGTATATGCTACCTGCTCTGCAAGGACGGCCTCTACAAAGTGGGCTCCGGCTACAAAAGTGACACATCCTTGCTCACTGCAGGCATAGTCCTCATAGTTTCTTTGCCAGTTTATATAGAAAGGTTTTTAAAGCATTTTTGTAACGCTATGCTCTTCTACAGCAACAATGGTTTTATGACTCTGTACCTCTGCTTTAAAGATGACAGGCTTGTCGAAGTGAAAAGTAGATTACAGCACACACGAAATAAGACTTTTTAATTTTTTTAATTTTTTTTTACATTTAGCAGACGCTCTTATCCAGAGCGACTTACAGGAGCAATTAGGGTTAAGTGCCTTGGGCACATCGACAGATTTTCACCTAGTCTGCTCGGGGATTAGAACCAGCGACCTTTCGGTTACTGGCACAACGCTCTTAACCACTAAGCTACCTGCCGCCCCCCTTCATCATACCTAAGTTCTTACAAAGCATTATGTAGATCCTTCCATTGACTTTTGATCACACAGTAATAGGTCATTGAGTCAGGACTTTTCAAAAACATATCTCCGAGCAAATGCTCCAGTTACTGCCCCAGTTGGTCGATAAGAGGAGACTCTCCATAATAGCACTCTGCTGTTCTAAAGTAGTAGAATAAATAAAATATTTGACACTAACTTCCCCCAGATTCCATAATCATTCTCTCATTTCTGAGGAGAATGATTGTTGATGCCACATAGTGCTGACACAGAGGACCATACATCATTGAGGGAACATATTTGTGTCTAACGTTTGGCTGTGCGTTTGTGGTTGCACTCTAAAATTGGATCAGTGTGTGTGTGTGTATTCCAGGGTCATGTGTATAATTCCACATCACGCATCAGGAATCGGAAGGAGAAGAGATCATGGTTGGGTTTCGCTCAGGTAACTTAACCTCCGGATTCTGTTTTCATAATGTGGAATCAAAATAAGATTAACACTAAAATTAAGACTATAGGCAACCTGGAATTCTATTTCATCGCGAGTTATGGTTGTCTTGTACAACGCCGTTTGCTCACTGCATTGATTTTGATCACCCCCCATTTGACCCAATAAACATGGTTGCTGATCTGTATGATTGTGACAAATGCAGTCCTAAAAGTAGTGTGTGTGTATGTGTGTGTGTATATATATATATATATATATATATATATATATATATATATATATATATATATATATATATATATATATATATATATATATATATATATATATTAAAAAAAATATTGATTGATTGTGTGCGTGCAGGGCTGCCTGTTGTACCGGGATATGAGTAACAACCACAGTACGTCGGCCATCAAGATCAACCCAGAGACTCTGGAGCACGAGGGGACCATCACCATGCCAGGTACATGACAACACACAGTAACACCTCCTTCTCCCCCATATTGTGTGTTATAATAAACAATGCATGGATTTTTTTTCATGCACCAGTTTTTTTTTGTTTTTTTGTAATGACTATTGTCTTGAACCAGTGAACAAGGCCTCTTTGAAAATAGATTTTATCTTGAGATTAACTTGGATACATTTAATAATAATATTTAAGGCTCATAAAACTAATAGGTGCTTTTAACCCGATTGACCAGTGATTGACAATATACCCTTTAGCCAGTTATCATATCATTAATATACGCTAAAATAAGGCTTGTACCTACAATATTTCAATATTCCTGATTGAACTAGGAAAGGATTGAAAGGGAACCAAATGGACAAATAGCCACAGGACAAGGATGGCTACATAGCTTTATCGATTCAATGTGCAGACAACACTTGAAACACTATCTGTTTTTTACAGTATGCAAAAAAATTGTACCGTATCAAGGACGGACACTTTAATTAATAAAAAAATAATAAGGTTGTATTAACGGAAACGGAGGCCAATGCACAACGTTTCGGCTGAATTCCTTTGTCAAGAACATGACAAATTCATCTCCCTCTTCTTTGTATATTATAACTAATCTCATCTTGCTCACTCTGTCCTCTCCATAGGCCTACAGGCAGACGGCCAGAACATAGTCTTCACCGATGGAGAGTACATCAACCAGATTGCTGCCTGCAAAGATGTGAGTCTCCTCATTCTCTATCACACACACACACACCTACCTACCTGCTCCAGGGGCGCTAAAGTATTCTTCCATTCTTTTATTTTTTTGCTTCTTGAGAGAGAGGAGTTGATAGGGCCAATACGTACAAACAACTCCCACTCCTCAAATGGTTATTATACTATAATGTAGAGAGCTGCTGGCCCCGACAGAGATCATAACGGCGTGGTCAGCATTTTTCCTGCTGTGGCCTTGAGCAGGCGGTCAGACTACTTCAGGATGAAAATATTTGGTAACACTTTACTTGACACCCAGCTTCATAGAGTACTAGGTCCAAAAGGCTCCTTAACAGCTTCTACTCCCAAGCTATAAGACTGCTGAACAATTAATCAAATGGCCGCTATTTACATTGACCCCCCCCTACTCGCTGTTGATTATCTATGCATAGTCACTTTACCCCTACCTACATGTACAAATTACATTGACTAACCTGTACCCCCGCACATTGACTCGGTACCGGTACCCCCTGTATATAGCCTCGTTATTGTGTTACTTTTTATTTAATTTTTTACTTTTGTTTATTTGGTAAATATTTGCATTGTTGGTTAAGTGCTTGTTAGTAAGCATTTCATGGTAAAGTCTACACCTTTTTGTATTCGGCGCATGTGACAAATACAATTTGATTTGATTTCAGGTGCAGGGCAAGACACCCTCTTTTTGACTGATGACTGACATAAGGGCATGTACGTGATAGGCCTATCTGGCTTATATGATTATGATGGTCATAATGCTTCTTGACCGTGTCATAAAGTGCATTTTCTTAGTCCCAAGTAAAGTGACACAGGATGGTCATAATGCTTCATGTGTCTGTACCTTTGTGTGTATCTCTTATCTGTCCCCGTTGTTCCATAAGGTGTATTTTTACCTTTTAAAATGTATTTATTTATCTGATTTTAGTGTTTGCATCAGTTACCGGTTGTGGAATAGAGTGCCATGTAGTCATTGCTCTATGTAGTACTGTGTGCCTCCCGTAGTCTGTTCTGGACTTGGGGACTGTCAAGAGACCTCTGGTGGCATGTCTTGTGGGGTATGCATGGGTGTCCGAGCTGTGTGCTAGTATTTTAAACAGACAGCTCGGTATATTCAGCTTGTCAGCACCTCTTACAAAAACAAGTAGTTATGAAGTCCATCTCTCTTCAGCTTTGAGCCATGAGAGAATTTTAGCTCTCCGTGTACTTTTAAGGGCCAGCCGTGCTGCCCTGTTCTGAGCCAACTACAATCCCTCTTTGTGGCACCTGACCACACTACTGAACAGTAGTCTAGGTGCGACAAAACTAGGGCCTATAGGACCTGCATTGTTGATAGTGTTGTTAAGAAGGCAGAGCAGCTCTTTATTATGGACAGACTTCTCCCCATCTTAGCTACTGTTGTATAAATATGTTTTGACCATGACAGTTTACTCCAAGCAATTTAGTCACTTCAACTTTCACATTATTCATTGCGAGATGTAGTTGAGGTTTAGGGTTTAGTGAATGATTTGTCCCAAATACAATGCTTTTAGTTTTGGAAATATTTAGGATTAACTTACTCCTTGCTACCCATTCCGAAATGAACTGCAGCTCTTTAAGTGTTGCAGTCATTTCAGTTCCTGTAATAACTAAAGTGTATAGTGTTGAGTCATCCGCATACATAGACACACTGGCTTTATTCAAAGCCAGTGGCATGTCATTAGTAAAGATTGAAAAAAAGTAAGGGCCTAGACAGCTGCCCTGGGGAATTCCTGATTCTACCTGGATTATGTTGGAGAGGCTTGCATTAAAGAACACCCTCTGTGTTCTGTTAGACATGTAACTCTTTGTCCACATTATAGCAGGGGGTGTAAAGCCATAACACATACGTTTTTCCAGCAGCAGACTATGATCTATAAAGTCAAAAGCTGCACTGAAGTCTAACAAGACAGCCCCCACAATCATTTTATCATCAATTTCTCTCAGCCAATCATCAGTCATTTGTGTAAGTGCTGTGCTTGTTGAGTGTCCTTCCCTATAAGCATGCTGAAAGTCTGTCAATTTGTTTACTGTAAAATAGCCTTGTATCTGGTCAAACACCATTTTTTCCAGAAGTTTACTACAGGTTGGTAACAGGCTGATTCGTAAGCTATTTTAGCCAGTAAAAGGGGCTTTAATATTCTTGGGTAGCGGAATGACTTTTGCTTCCCTCCAGGCCTGAGGGCACACACTTTCTAGTAGGCTTAAATTGAAGATATGGCAAATAGGAGTGGCAATATACTATCCACTATTATCCTCAGTAATTTTCCATCCAGATTGTCAGACCGGTGGCTTGTCATTGTTGATGGACGACAATAATTATTTCACTTCTTCCACACTGACTTTACGGAATTCTCGTCTTTCATAATTTGGTCAGATATACATGGATGTGTATTGTCAGCGTTTGTTGCTGTTATGTCATACCTAAGTTTGCTTATCTTGCCAATGAAAAAGTCATTAAGGTAGTTGGCAATATCAGTGGGTTTTGTGATGAGTGAGCCATCTGATTCTATGAATAATGGAGCCGAGTTTGCCTTTTTCCAAAACATTTCAGTTAAGGTGACTCAAAGCTTTTTACTATCATTCTTATATTATTTATTTTTGTTTCATAGTATAGTTTATTTTTATTTCGTTTAGTCACATGATTTCTTAATTTGCAGTACGTTTGCCAATCGATTGAGCTGCCAGACTTATTTGCCATACCTTTTTTCCTAATTTACATTTACATCATTTAGCAGACGCTCATCCCTCTCAACCATACACTTTTTTAATTCCTTGTCAATCCAAGGGGATTTAACAGTTTTTACAGTCATTTTCTTAATGGTTGCATGCTTATTAGTAACTGGAATAAGGAATATCATAAATGTGTCAAGTGCAGCGTCCGGTTGCTCCTCATTACACACCACAGACCAGCAAATATTATTTACATCATCAACATAAGAATCACTACAAAACTTATTGTATGACCTCTTATACACTATATTAGGCCCAGCCTTTGGAACTTTGGTTTTCCTAGATATGGCTACTTTATTGTGATCATTACATCCTATGGATTTGGATACTGCTTTAAATCAAATTTCTGCAGCATTAGTAAAGATGTGATCAATACATGTTGATGATTTAATTCCTGTGCTATTTCTAACTACCCTGGTAGGTTGACTGACAACCTGAACCAGGTTGCAGGCACAGGTTACATGTTTGAAGCTTTTTCTTGATGAAAGCCAGTCAATATTTAAATCACCTAGAAAATATATATCTCTGTTGATATCACTTACATTATCAAGCATTTCATAAATGTTATCCAGATACTGACTGTTAGCACTTGGTGGTCTATAGCAGCTTCCCACAAGAATGGGCTTTAGGTGAGGCATATTACTTCAACAGTATTTAACATGAGATCCTCTCTAATCTTTACAGGAATGCGGTTGTGAATATAGACCGCAACACTGCCCCCGTTGGCATTTCTGTCTTTTCGGTAGATGTTATAGCCATGTATTGCTACAACTTTATCATCAAAGGTATTATTTAAGTGAGTTTCAGAGATAGTCAGAATATGAATGTCATCTGTTACAAGAAAGTTATTTACTTCATGAACCTTGTTTCTTAGTCTACATATGTTCATATGGGTTATTTTTAGCACTTTTCTGGGTTACTTGATTGTTTTTAATGCATTACTGGGAAGCTTATCAGAAGTAGACTTGCTCATGTTATTTCTATTGGAACTGGTAGTGCACAGTGAGCTGCACATAGTGGACTTTCTACTAGTGCACACCGCCTTAGTGCTAACAGTGTAACTCCGGTTCATAGGCACATGATTACGGCATATAATAGCTGTATGATCAACAGAGGTATTCAGGGCAGTTAGGGGGACATAAGTTACTTAGATTGTGTCTGCCAACGCTCCTGGGATAATGTACATTTGATGCAGCATTATGACAACTCATTGTCACAATGGTAGGGATTAACTGAGCTGGTCTTGGGTCATTGAGAAGTCATTGTTTCAACGCAGCCTTGAAATGCGTGGACAGAGTCCAGGAGCCAAGATGATTTGGATGGTCATTCCTGTAGAGTATCTTCTGTTTCCAGAAGGTATCAAAGTTATCTACAAAAGTGATTCCAACAGAGCTACAGTAATCTTTTAGCCAGATGTGTAATGCCAGTAGACTCCTGAATCTTTCACACCCGTGGCCCAATGATGGTACCGGACTTGAAATTATTGGCCACTTTTTGGAATCTTTCAATGCTAGAATCAGTTCGTTAAAATCAATTTCAGAATTTCTGAGCTAGCCCTCCTGATGTCTTTTGACCCCACTTGGACTACTACAGCGTCAGCTCCTGGCATCTATCGTAGAATGGTTGAAGCAGCCCTGTAATGTCCTGTACTCGTGCTCCTGGGTTGCACAGGGTTTTTGCACTGGGAACCGAGATGTTTCTCACCATAGAGCTGCCGATGATGACATCTGGTGAAACAGCCGGGGAGGTCCTGACGTTCTTTCGCCTCGAGTGGTTTAAAAGACACCTCGAGGACCGTAGGTTGGTGTGGCCCGATGGACCATAGCCGGCTGTAGTATATATGCTGGAGAACCCCTGGGCTGGAGACAGGGTAGAGGATGAAGGAGCATGAATCTCTGGAAGCAGGTGGGCGAAGCTGTTGGTCAGCAGGATGTTATCCTCCAAAGCCATTTCAGCCAATTCACCAAAGACCCATGCCTTGCGCAGGGCTTACAGTGTGTGACGTGCCTCCACTGGGATGCAGGATCGATAACCGTGGCATCCGCCAGCTCCTCATAAAGCATCCTTGCTCCTTTTTTCTCAGAGAGGGGTGGGCAGGAAGGTCAGGGTTGGATGGGGAGCGCAGGTGAGATGGGAGGGGAGAGGTGACTTCACTAGGGAGGGGTCTCTGCAGGGCAGCTCTGCCCAGTCAGTCATAAGAGTGGCAACATGGTGGCGAGGCAGTGGCACGACGACCAAACTGAGGAGTAGAAAAGGTCTAAGAGTGGGACCTATCCAGGATACGCACCAATGTCTCAATTTTCTTACTCTGGACGTCCAGCTCAGACATGTATTCCTCAATAAGCTGAATGTTTTCACATTGGAAATATGGCTGGACAATATTATCTCAGAACTGTGAAAAATAGGTGCAGCTCCTACATGGGATGAAACATTCACCGTAGGCTCTGAAGGTGGTTGCTGCCAATCTGGATAAAGTCAGTTTCCCCTTATGGCGGAAAGTGGTAGACGACATTTTGGAACAATTCTGTTAAAATCCACGCAAATAAAATAGGTTGTAGAGGAATCAGCTAAAAGTCAATCAATCCACACAGTGTGATAGTCAGTTAGATTGAATCACACAGTTTGTAGGATCACCACAGTCATAGGCAGCGAGCCAGAACCCAACCACAGACTAGAAACCAGCCAGCAATAGCACCCACAATAAACACAACCAAGGCACAAAACTCGCCAGCATAACAACCGCAAGGAGAGAGCGGTGACTTACTCAATGCGATTGAATGTTGGGACCCATCAGCAACGCAATGGAGGCTGTGTTACCAGTATTACAGCCAGGAGAGAAGCACCTTGGAGGGGACGTAGTTTCCAGTACAGGTCGGTGGAAAGCCGGGAGGGTGGCAAGCACTACACCGGGACACAGAAGAGTCAAAAATAGTAAATCCAAGTGGAGTTCAAGTTAGGTAGTAGTCCAAAAACATCCAAGGCACATTGTCAAGTGGAAGGCACAATGTCAAGTGGAAGGATGAAAGCAGTAGTAGGCAGGTGTCTGCTCAGATAATGCCCCAGTGCAGAGTAGAGTGCCCAGGTATATCCAAGTAGGCCTCAAAAGTTTCAGCAGACCTGTTTTGTATGTCTCCTTAAAAACTCTGTATGCAATATTGCACTATTGTACAATGTGTTCACAGCCAGATGAAACAAAGGTAAATGGAGACACAAATCCACCAAAAACGTTTCAGCTACAAACACTGATCAGACAAAAAAAAGACATGCTTGCCGCCATCTTGAAAAGTGTGTGTGTCTCAGAATGGTATCAGATCAACAAGTTGTAGAAACTTCTCAAGGATGATCATAGGAAACAGGATGCACCTGAGCTCAATTTAGAGTCATAGCAAAGGGTCTGAATACTTACGTAAATAAGGGGGTCTGTTTAAAAAAACAAAAAAGTTAGCAGAAATTTCGAAAAACCTGTTTGCTTTGTCATTATGGGGTATTGTGTGTAGATTGATAAAAAAAAATTAATCGGTTTTAAAATACGGCTGTAACGTAACAAAATTTGGAAAATGTCAAGGGGTCTGAATACTTTCCGATTGCACTGTACGTGTCAGCAACCACAGCTAATGAAGTCACTGAAACCCTTAACAAGGAGTCGCAGTCAGTTTTGGAATGGGTGGCCAGTAATAAACTGGTCCTAAACATCTCTAAAACATTGTATTTGGTAAAAATCATTCCCTAAGCTCCAGACCTCGGCTGAATCTGGAAATGAATGATGTGTCTGTTGAACAAGTTGAGGATACAAAATTACTTGGTGTTAGCTTAGATTGTAAACTGCCATGGTCAAAACATATAGTTTAATTGGTTGTAAAGATGGGGAGAGGTCTGTCCATAATAAAGAGATGCTCTGCTTTTTTGACACCACACTCCACAAAGCAAGTCCTATAGGCTCTAGTTTTGTATTATCTTGATTATTGTCCGGTCGTGGTCAAGTGCTGCAAAGAAAGACCTAGTTAAAGGAAAAATCCACCCAAAATCACTAATTCCTTTAATTTACAGCCTTAAATAACACTAATATGTGAACAATATTTTTTGTGAACAAATGTTTCATTTTGGCATAATAATAGGGTTGGTAGCAACATGGAAAATCGTTGTGGAAATGTAGATGCAGCTCAAGTCGACTACAAAATTCGCAATGCGCTCTCTATGGGCTGGCCAGCTAGCTAGGCAAATATACCTACACACAGTAATACCAAAGACACTAGTAGCTAGTTAACTTTAAAATCGCTCAAACAAACTGCACTATCAATTTAGGAGTCTACAATCTCACCATGTTCAACTTTCTGTGCGATTCTGGGACAAGGAGCGCTCTCCTTCAAGGAGTGAACAGGAGTCTATTGGGCGCTAGCTCAAAAACCCAACATTAGCACACATTTCGTCAACAAGAAGTACAACATTACAAACCTTTTCCGAGATGTTAGATAGTATGTTAATTATCTGTAATATCGTATAGCTTTGGAATCGTGACATCATGTACTTTAGAAGAAAATAGACAAGTTTCTCGACATATACACTGACTTTGAGAAGGGATTGTGTGACGATAAGCTTAGCAACCACGTGATGCAGCATGACAACGTGAACGCGATTGGTCGACAGTGTGCTCGGTGGGGCGTTTATACATTCCTTTATTCATTGGATTCCGATCGCCTTTCTATAATATCTCTGGTAACGGCACCATGCAATGCACCCTGGACTAAAGAGGCAGACAAATAGGAAAACTGTACTAGACCCACCTTAAAATTAAACATTTCTCGAGGTAGGAGTATCGCAAAAATATGATCAATGGCTCATTCGAGAGAAGACATCCCCCCCAGAGTTATCGGCCGGTATTGAAATCTGACATGTATAACAGACATTTTTGTGATCTAAAAGTCATATACCTATTAACTTCCAGTGTAGTGAGAGCGACTTTATCAAAGTGTTACATCATACCGGCCAGATCTTTGCTTGCTTGAACGGCAATAACTCAGATAAATATGAAATTATCCAGGGAATCGATAGAACATCACTCAGAGATGCACAAAAACAATATAACATTCAAAATGGGTGAACCTTTTCTTTAAGCTGCAGCTAGCCCAGAACAGAATGGCACGTCTTGCTCTTCATGGGCTAATATAAATATTTTGCGTGCCAGTCTCTCTTGGCAAAGAGTTGAGGAGAGACTAACGACATCATTTCTTTTTATAAGAAACATTGTGTTAAATTCCAAATTGTTTGCAGAATCAACTTACACACAGCTCTGACACACACACTTACCCCACCAGACATGCCACCAGGGGTCTTTTCACAGTCCCCAAATCCAGAAGCAATTCAAGAAAGCGTACAGTATTATATAGAGCCATTATTGCACGGAACTCCCATCTCATATTGCTCAAATGAACAGCGAACTTGGTTTAAAAAAACCCCCAGATAAAACAATACCTCACGGCACAACACCTCTCCCATATTGGACCTAGATATTTTTTATGTAGGCTATGTGTGCCGTTTTAAAATGTATATAGTTCTGTCCTTTAGCTGTTCTTGTCTATTAATGTTCTGTATTATGACATGGAAGAGTAGCTGCTGCTTTTGCAACAGCTAATTTGGATCCTAATATAATACCAAAAATACCATGTCATGGCAAAATGGGTAGAATTGCAGGAAATTTGCTGTAAAACTGCAACAGAGAAATCTGTACATCAAACTTATTTGTTTACCTTTTGTTAATGAAGTATTTTTTATTTTAACAGATCCCTCTGTACGTATGAAATTATAGTTTTTAATCCCGGTGCTGAGTTAATGGGTAGCGGCTAATTGCATACTGTAGCTAATAGGCTATGTGTTTGCAGATGAACTGAGGTTACATTTACATTTACATTTACGTCATTTAGCAGACGCTCTTATCCAGAGCGACTTACAAATTGGTGCATTCACCCTATAGCCAGTGGGTTAACCACTTTACAATATATATATATTTTTAATAAAGTTACATGCAACCAATGTGATAATGAATGGGGTCATCTTTGTTTGTTTTTGCCGTGCTCCAAATAGGAATTTAGTGTTTTGAAATTGTATAGAAATGCAGTAAATGACCTTAAACTTTGTTAAAATAGGCACAAAAAGTCAGACCCTGCGGTATGGAGAAAGCAGTCCCACGCAGAACTCTACTATAGAGTGAGTGAGAGAGAATGAGTGAGTGAGAATGAGAGAGACCCTAGTTACCTCAGTCCCAGGCATCACTCTGTCCCCTCTTACAGCTCCGTCACAGAGAGAAGGGGTGTGTTTTTGTATTTTTCTGTGTGTGTATAAGGACAAACGCCTAGTAAACCAGCATGTCACCATACTCTCCAGGGTTAATCCTCCCAGGCAGATGTAGGTCTATACATTCATGAGTAGTAAGCAGAGATACAGGGGTGGGGGAGGACCTTACATTTATTTCAACTATGAAGCCTTATGCATGGGTATGTGATCAGTCCCTGGATAAAAGAGGGCGGGGGTGGGGTTGAACGTGTGATAGAGAGATGCTGCTGATGAGAGGAGCATATCTACCTTCCGCAGAGGAGGGAGATAGGCAGTAAAGGGAGGGGCAAGGGCAATCCGAGGGGAGGAGGAGAAGGAGGGGCTAGGCAGTGGATATCTTACAGAAATGGGATGGGATGACGGGAAGAAGAGCATGTGCTCAGCTCAGCAGGAATCAAAGCACAGTGGAGAACCGTGTCATCACACCAGCATGGCCCCAGTCCAGCTTCTGTCTATCATGGCCCAGCCCCCCTAATACGTTACCTTACAGAATCTCATCACTGTCACCGACTCGCTCTCTCCTTCATTCTTTTCACGAGCATGCAGAGAATGGGGTTCTAAACATTTTAATAAAATACATTTCAGGTAGGCTACTAGCAACGTCTCATATATTTAACACTACATGACCAAAAGTATGTGGACACCTGTTCGTCCAACACACCGATCTCGACAAACCGTTTCTGTATGGACCTCGCTTTGTGCACGGGGGCATTGTCATGCTGAAACAGGAAAGGCACTTCCCCCAACTGTTGCCACAAAGTTGGAAGCACATAATCTTCCCTTCACTGGAACTAAGGAGCCTAGCCCGGACCATGAAAAACAGCCCCAGACCATTAATCCTCCTCTGCCAAACTTTACAGTTGGCACTATGCATCGAGGCAGGTAGTGTTCTCCTGGCATCCGCCAAACCTAGATTCGTCCGTCGGACTGCCAGATGGTGAAGCGTGATTCCACTGTTCCAGAGTCCAATGTTGGCGAGCTTTACTCCACTAGCCGATGCTTAGCATTGCGCATGGTGATCTTAGGCTTGTGTGCGGCTGCTCAGCCGTGGAAACCCATTTCATGAAGCTCCCGACAAACAGTTCTTATGCTGATGTTGCTTCCAGAGGCAGTTTGGAACTCGGTAGTGAGTGTTGCAACCCAGGACAGACTATTTTTACGCACTATGTGCTTCAGCACTCGCCGGTCCCGTTCTGTGAGCTTGTGTGGCCTACCACTTTGCGGCTGAGCTGTTGTTGCTCCTAGACATTTCCACTTCATAATTACAGCACTTACAGTTGACCGGGGCAGCTCTAGAAGGGCAGAAATTTGACTAACTGACTTGTAGGAAAGGTGGCATCCTATGACGGTGCCATGTCCACATACCTTTGTATATACAGTGGGGGAAAAAAGTATTTAGTCAGCCACCAATTGTGCAAGTTCTCCCACTTAAAAAGATGAGAGAGGCCTGTAATTTTCATCATAGGTTCACGTCAACTATGACAGACAAATTGAGGGGAAAAAATCCAGAAAATCACATTGTAGGATTTTTAATGAATTTATTTGCAAATTATGGTGGAAAATAAGTATTTGGTCACCTACAAACAAGCAAGATTTCTGGCTCTCACAGACCTGTAACTTCTTCTTTAAGAGGCTCCTCTGTCCTCCCTCGTTACCTGTATTAATGGCACCTGTTTGAACTTGTTATCAGTATAAAAGACACCTGTCCACAACCTCAAACAGTCACACTCCAAACTCCACTATGGCCAAGACCAAAGAGCTGTCAAAGGACACCAGAAACAAAATTGTAGACCTGCACCAGGCTGGGAAGACTGAATCTGCAATAGGTAAGCAGCTTGGTTTGAAGAAATCAACTGTGGGAGCAATTATTAGGAAATGGAAGACATACAAGACCACTGATAATCTCCCTTGATCTGGGGCTCCACGCAAGATCTCACCCCGTGGGGTCAAAATGATCACAAGAACGGTGAGCAAAAATCCCAGAACCACACGGGGGGACCTAGTGAATGACCTGCAGAGAGCTGGGACCAAAGTAACAAAGCCTACCATCAGTAACACACTACGCCGCCAGGGACTCAAATCCTGCAGTGCCAGACGTGTCCCCCTGCTTAAGCCAGTACATGTCCAGGCCCGTCTGAAGTTTGCTAGAGTGCATTTGGATGATCCAGAAGAGGATTGGGAGAATGTCATATGGTCAGATGAAACCAAAATATAACTTTTTGGTAAAAACTCAACTCGTCGTGTTTGGAGGACAAAGAATGCTGAGTTGTATCCAAAGAACACCATACCTACTGTGAAGCATGGGGGTGGAAACATCATGCTTTGGGGCTGTTTTTCTGCAAAGGGACCAGGACCACTGATCCGTGTAAAGGAAAGAGTGAATGGGGCCATGTATCGTGAGATTTTGAGTGAAAACCTCCTTCCATCAGCAAGTGCATTGAAGATGAAACGTGGCTGGGTCTTTCAGCATGACAATGATCCCAAACACACCCCCCCAGGGAAACGAAGGAGTGGCTTCGTAAGAAGCATTTCAAGGTGCTGGAGTGGCCTAGCCAGTCTCCAGATCTCAACCCCATAGAAAATCTTTGGAGGGAGTTGAAAGTCTGTTGCCCAGCGACAGCCCCAAAACATCACTGCTCTAGAGGAGATCTGCATGGAGGAATGGGCCAAAATACCAGCAACAGTGTGTGTAAACCTTGTGAAGACTTACAGAAAATGTTTGACCTGTGTCATTGCCAACAAAGGGTATATAACAAAGTATTGAGAAACTTTTGATATTGACCAAATACTTATTTTCCACCTTAATTTGCAAATAAATTCATTAAAAGTCCTACAATGTGATTTTTCTGGATTTTTTCTCCTCATTTTTTCTGTCATAGTTGACGTGTACCTATGATGAAAATTACAGGCCTCTCTCATCTTTTTAAGTGGGAGAACTTGCACAATTGGTGGCTGACTAAAAACTTTTTTACCCCACTGTATAGTGTATCTAATCAAAACAGTAAAATTCTGTAAGCAGAAAAATAAAACTAATAGGCATGTTCAACTATTTTAAATAAATTATGACGTTCAACGATGGAGAGAGTCTATCAGAGCAGAGAGTGGAAATAGAATCTAAGGCGCACACTTTTTTTCTCTCACCACAGCAATGCGTTGCACTCAAAACATGAAATGTTGCGAAAACCTAAGCCCGGACACAGCCCAACCCAAATCTCACATTACATTTTTTTTTGGAGGTGGTGGGGGAGCAAGACAATTAATGAGGAGTGTTTCCAGATTTCTATGAACTATTGACTATACTTAACAAAAATATGTAAAGTGTTGATCCCATGTTTCATGTGCTGAAATAAAAGATCCCAGAAATTTTACATTTGCACAAAAAGCTTATTTCTATCAAATTTTGTGCACAAATTTGTTTTCATCCTTGTGAGCATTTCTCCTTTGCCAAGATAATCCATCCACCTGACAGGTGTGGCATATCAAGAAGCTGATACCACAGATGTCTCCCACTTTGAGGGAGCCTGCAGTTGGCATGCTGACTGCAGCAATGTCCACCAGAGCTGTTGCCAGAGAATTGAATTTTAATTTCTCGACCATAAGTTGTTTTAGAGAATTTGTCAGTACGTCCAACCGGCCTCACAATCGCAGTCCACATGTAATCACTCCAGCCAGGAAGTACCTCCACATCCGGCTTCTTCACCTGGTGGGATCGTCTGAGACCAGCCACCCGGACAGCTGATGAAACTGTGGGTTTGCACTACCGAATGTGCAGAAATTAAACGTTCAGAAACCGTCTCAGGGAAGCTCATTTGTGTGCTCGTCGTCCTAACCAGGGACTTCACCTGACTACAGTTTGGCGTCATAACCAACCCTGTGTCCCAAGGATCTGTACACAATTCCTGGAAGCTAAAAATGTCCCAGTTCTTCCATGGCCTGCGTACTCACTAGATATGCCACCCATTTAGCATGTTTGGGATGCTCTGGATCGACGTGTACGACAGCTTGTTCCAGCCAATATCCAGCAACTTTGCACAGCCATTGAAGAGGAGTGGGACAACATTCCACAGGCCACAATCAAAAGTCTGATCAACTCTATGCGAAGGAGATGTCGTGCTGCATGAGGCAAATGGTGGTTACACCAGATACTGACTGGTTTTCTGATCCACGCCCCTACCTTCTTTTTTAAGGCATCGGTGACCAACAGATGCATATCTGTATTCCCAGTCATGTGAACTCCATAGATTAGGGCCTATTGAATTTATTTCAATTGACTGATTTCCTTATATGAACTGTAACTCAGTAAAATCTTTGAAATTGTTGCGTTTGTTTTTGTTCAGTGTAATTACAAAATGAGTGAAATAGTTTTACTTCCACAAAATGCTAATTAAGTATGTTAAAAGCAGCTTTTATGTGTTGGAATGGTGTGGGTGTACCCCAACAACAGAATGGTGTCAGCGTATACCTGTCATAAAACAATATGAATGTGAGTAGACCGCTGATTGGCCAGCTCATCCTCCTCAGGAGGATAACATTATCCTCTGAGGAAATAGCAAGCATTTTTGCAATGGTCTGTTTGAGGTAGAAGTTTGAGGTGGGTTTTTTTAAGTGGGTTTTTCTCCAATTAATGCTTTGGCCATAAATATGAGTATATGATGCGTCAACAACATTATTTGTGTATGAGTTAACAGAATATTAACTTTTAAAAGTTAGATTTTCACTGGACAATTAATTTTAACTTGGATTGCTTTTATTAGAATTTCTTACTTTTCAAACAGTGGAAATTATGAGAGAGAGAGAGATAGAGGGCCTGATGCTATATCTAGCATATAGTGCTGAAAACGGCCTTTCCAAGCATTATATCCAAAGTTCTTTGCATGTCAGGGATGCCTGACTTTGCATGTTTGTGTTTGTGTTTGTATTTGTATTTATTATGGATCCCCATTAGCTGCTGCCAAGGTAGCAGCTACTCTTCCTGGGGTCCAGCAAAATTAAGGCAGTTTATACTATTTTAAAAACATTACAATACATTCACAGATTTCACTACACACTGTGTGCCATCAGGCCCCTACTCCACCACTACCACATATCTAGTTATCGTGTGTATGCATGTGTCTGTGCCTGTTTGTTGCTTCACAGTCCCCGCTGTTCCATAAGGTGTATTTTTATCTGTTTTTTTTAATCAAATTTTACTGCTTGCATCAGTTACTTGATGTGTAATAGAGTTCCATGTAGTCATGGCTCTATGTAGTACTGTGCGCCTCCCATAGTCTGTTCTGAACTTTAGGACTGTGAAGAGACCTCTTGTGGCATGTCTTGTGGGGTATGCATGGGTTTCCGAGCTGTGCGCTAGTTCAGACAGACAGCGTTCAACATGTCAATACCTCTCATAAATACAAGTAGTGATCAAGTCAATCTCTCCTCCACTTTTAGCCAGGAGAGATTGACATGCATATTATTAAAATTAGCGCTGTGTGTACATCCAAGGGCCAGCTGTGCTGCCCTGTCTGAGCCAATTGCAATTTTCCTAAATCCCTTTTTGTGGCACTTGACCACACGACTGAACAGTAGTCCAGGTGCGACAAAACTAGGGCCTGTAGGACCTGCCTTGTTGATAGTGCTGTTAAGAAGATAGAGCTGCACTTTATTAAGGACAGACTTCACCCCATCTTAGCTACTTGTTGTATCAATATGTTTTGACCATGACAGTTTTACTCCAAGCAGTTTAGTCACCTCAACTTTTTTAGATTTAGTTGAGGTTTAGGGTTTAGTGAATGATTTGTCCCAAATACAATGCTTTTAGTTTTAGAAATATTTTGGACTAACTCATTCCTTGCCACCCACTCTGAAACGAACTGCAGCTCTTTGTTAAGTGTTGGAGTCATTTCAGTCGCTGTAGTAGCTGACAGGTACAGTGAGGGGAAAAAAGTATTTGATCCCCTGCTGATTTTGTATGTTTGCCCACTGACAAAGACATGATCAGTCTATAATTTTAATGGTAGGTTTATTTGAACAGTGAGAGACAGAATAACAACAAAGCAATCCAGAAAGACTAATGTCAAAAATGTTATGAATTGATTTGCATTTTAATGAGTGAAATAAGTATTTGACCCCTCTGCAAAACATGACTTAGTACTTGGTGGCAAAACCCTTGTTGGCAATCACAGAGGTCAGACGTTTCTTGTAGTTGGCCACCAGGTTTGCACACATCTCAGGAGGGATTTTGTCCCACTCCTCTTTGCAGATCTTTTCCAAGTCATTAAGGTTTCGAGGCTGACGTTTGGCAACTCGAACCTTCAGCCCACTCCACAGATTTTCTATGGGATTAAGGTCTGGAGACTGGCTAGGCCACTCCAGGACCTTAATGTGCTTCTTCTTGAGCCACTCCTTTGTTGCCTTGGCCATGTGTTTTGGGTCATTGTCATGCTGGAATACCCATCCACGACCCATTTTCAATGCCCTGGCTGAGGGAAGGAGGTTCTCACCCAAGATTTGACGTACATGGCCCCGTCCATTGTCCCTTTGATGCAGTGAAGTTGTCCTGTCCCCTTAGCAGAAAAACACCCCCAAAGCATAATGTTTCCACCTCCATGTTTGACGGTGGGGATGGTGTTCTTTGGGTCATAGGCAGCTTTCCTCCTCCTCCAAACACGGCGAGTTGAGTTGATGCCAAAGAGCTCCATTTTGGTCTCATCTGACCACAACACTTTCACCCAGTTCTCCTCTGAATCATTCAGATGTTCATTGGAAAACTTCAGACGGGCCTGTATATGTGCTTTCTTGAGCAGGGGGACCTTGCGGGCGCTGCAGGATTTCAGTCCTTCACGGCGTAGTGTGTTACCAATTGTTTTCTTGGTGACTATGGTCCCAGCTGCCTTGAGATCATTGACAAGATCCTCCCGTGTAGTTCTGGGCTGATTCCTCACCGTTCTCATGATCATTGCAACTCCATGAGGTGAGATCTTGCATGGAGCCCCAGGCCGAGGGAGATTGACAGTTATTTTGTGTTTCTTCCATTTGCGAATAATCACACCAACTGTTGTCACCTTCTCACCAAGCTGCTTGGCAATGGTCTTGTAGCCCATTCCAGCCTTGTGTAGGTCTACAATCTTGTCCCTGACATCCTTGGAGAGCTCTTTGGTCTTGGCCATGGAGCAGAGTTTGGAATCTGATTGATTGATTGCTTCTGTGGACAGGTGTCTTTTTATACAGGTAACAAGCTGAGTTTAGGAGCACTCCCTTTAAGAGTGTGCTCCTAATCTCATCTCGTTACCTTTATAAAAGACACCTGGAAGCCAGAAATCTTTCTGATTGAGAGGGGGTCAAATACTTATTTCCCTCATTAAAATGCAAATCAATTCATAACATTTTTGACATGCGTTTTTCTGGATTTTTTTGTTGTTATTCTGTCTCTCACTGTTCAAATAAACCTACCATTAAAATTATAGACTGATCATTTCTTTGTCAGTGGGCAAATGTACAAAATCAGCAGGGGATCAAATACTTTTTTCCCCTCACTGTATAGTGTTGAGTCATCCGCATACATAGAAACACTGGCTTTACTCAAAGCCAGTGGCATGTCATTAGTAAAGATTGAAAAAAGTAAGGGGCCTAGACAGCTGCCCTGGGGAATTCCTGATTCTACCTGGATTATGTTTTAGAGGCTTCCATTAAAGAACACCCTCTGTGTTCTGTTAGACAGGTAACTCTTTATCCACAGGATAGCAGGGGGTGTAAAGCCATAACACATACGTTTTTCCAGCAGCAGACTATGATCGATAATCTCGAAAGCTACACTGAAGTCTAACAAAACAGCCCCCACAATCTTTTTATCATCAATGTCTCTCAGCCAATCATCAGTCATTTGTGTAAGTGCTGTGCTTGTTGAATGTCCTTCCCTATAAGCATGCTGAAAGTTTGTTGTAAATTTGTTCAATGTAAAATAGCATTGTATCTGGTCAAACACAATTATTTCCAAAAGTTTACTAAGTGTTGGTAACAGGCTGATTGGTTGGCTATTTGAGCCAGTTAAGGGGGATCTACTATTCTTAGGTAGCGGAATGACTTTTGCTTCCCTCCAAGCTTGGGGGCACACACTTTCTAGTAGGCTTAAATTGAAAATATGGCAAATAGGAGTGGCAATATCGTCCGCTATTATCCTCAGTAATTTTCCATCCAAATGTGTTACTCAGGACTTGGATTGCAAAATTCTGTGGATGTCCTAAAGCTCCCAAATATTTCAGAAATTATGGTTGTACGGATTCTGGATTTCCTGCTTATTCTCTCCTTATTCCAGTTATCTTCCAACTAGGATTTCTGGAAAACCTGGACATTTTGAGAATAAGTTACAGAAATATTCCTACCCCACTCATGAGTCCAAGCTTTTTTATGACCACAAACATTTGTGTCCTTCATACTTGCTATATTTCAAAGTGGAACTAAATAAGCCGTTGCCATGTTTCCCTCAGGATGGGTTTGTGGTGAGGATATACGCGACCAGCAATGACCCGGCACTGCAGCAGGAGCTCCAGCTGAAACTGGCCAGGAAGTGTCTCCACGCCTGCGGCATCTCTCTGTTTGACCTGGAGAAAGACCTACACATCATCAGTGAGTGCTACTGACTGTGCTCCGCTGTGAAATTTCCCCCTAGGACTAGCTTCCCCTCCCCCAATCCTAACCTTAACCATTAGTGGGGAAAATGGAAAACTGACCCAAGATCACCATCTCGCTCTGTCAGATATTGGCATATGAGGCGTCATCATATGTGCGTGTTTAAGAGACAAACCATGTTTGATACCTTTCTATTCATTCCATTCCAGTGATTGCAATGAGCCTGTCTCCATATGTGTGTCTGTTTGTGTATCTATAATGTCTTTGTTTATGTGTGAATTTGTGCGTCTGTGTTTCTCTGCAGAAGTCCATATATCAAAATGTGTCTGTGTTTTCCAGGTACAGGGTTTGACGAGGAGGCAGCATTGCTGGGAGCAGGCAGGGAATTTGCTTTGATGAAAACGGCCTCAGGAAAGGTAAGAACGCGAGAATTGTCCAAACTGAGATGCATGAAACTGCAGTATAAAAATGTTAATGGTAGTTTGTGTGTGGGTGAAATAAGGTTTAATTCAATAAGCATGCAAATAATAATTAATCTGCTACTATAATCTGCTACTCCTAGTTTTGGAGTGTGACCAGCAACACAAGGGCTCTGCCTGTTCTGTTCTTACTCGCTTCTCTCACACACACACACACACACACACACACACACACACACACACACACACACACACACACACACACACACAGTCTTCCTATAATAGTGAGGACCTTGACACAGGACCTTCAAATGAGGACCATTTCTGATAGATTTGGGAACAGACAGACATCTCACCTCATTCCAGCACTAAGTGGCCCCACATAGACATATGAAAAAATAGATATGCAGAGCACGAAGTCTAGTCGTTGCTAGGCAGTTTCTGGATCACATCTCCTTATTTGAGTGTCTGCAGCCTACAAGGCTGTTGCCGTCTGATGAGGTGAAAACATTACAGGAACGTTCTGCGATTGTTGATGAAGACGTCACTCAAAACACCCAAAAAAGACATGCAGGGAATGTTTTAAGAGTTTTTGTTCATGTTTTATTCAAGCCCCCATACTGCAAAACGAGCATGAGGAATTCAAATTGTTAAAAAACTGTCTGGACAGTGGATTTAAGAAGTGTCATCAATAAGGGATCATAGCGTTCATCTGGTCAGTCAATGTCATGGAAAGAGCAGGTGTTCTCAATGTTTTGTACACTCAATGTATACCATGCCATGAATTGAGTATCAAGTGTGATAAAATGGATACGTTTATGATTACGAGTATGACGAGATCAGCACATCCCTACAAACTACCACAACTTAAAGCTATACCGACCAGAACTTATTTTAAAAAGAATAGCTGCATAACTCCCATCATCAAAAAAAGAACATCAAATCTGTGTCATGCTTATGTTTGCAATAGCCTACTGTCACAACACAGACAAAGAACTAAGTTGGTTTGAAAATGTTGAGCACTGAGCAGCAGCTGAAAGGATAACAGACCATCTGTTTTGCCGGGAACCTTCTTTAGCGCCTCAAATTTTCCAAAAATGATGCCACACTGCCGCCTTCTCACAGCTGCTCCAGGGCCTCTTGGGTTGAGGAGTCATTCTCTCTCTATAAAATAAATGAAAGATTAAAACTAATACACATAATGGTCCAGCAAAGGAGGGGGAGGGGGGCAGGCAGAGGGAGGAAGGGAGAGGAGTGAAAAAAGGAGCATTAGCGAATGAGAGGTGAGGTGACAGAATAGAGAGGGAGAGGAAGCCAGCCATCTCTTTCTGTATTTCCACCTCACAGTAGAGTGCATGGGGTTGGGTACTCACGGTTCCCTGCAGGTGACCCGCAAAAAAATAAAATAATCAGCTGGTGGGTGGAGTGAAAACATTCCTTGAAACAGTTGGTCGGCTCGCGGTTCAGAACAATTATATTGCGGGTCGGAAACATTTTAATTAATGTTAACATAATATCTATAATATCTATTGTTAACAGGAAACTAATTCAACAATTTAGATGGAAAAAGGACTGGGGGGGGGCGAAATATACTTCTCCCATGGGCAAAGAAATTCAAAAGGGGTGATGATGTTAATTAACAATATTTATCAGAATGTGCAAATTGTCCAAACAGATCCTCAAGGTAGATGGATGATTTTAAGTATGTTATTGGACCATAAAAAGGATATGACTCATTAATCTATACGGTCCAAATAATGATGATCCATGCTTCTTTGAAAATATATTAATAATTGATCAAACCTACTAGCAATACAAAACTCTTATTATTGTGGGAGATTATAATACGGTTTTGAATACCTCAATGGACCGTAAAGGAAATCACACTACAAACTATCACCCTCATGCGCTTAAGGAAATCACAAATATCATGGATATATTGGAACTAGTGGATATAGGGAGGCTTAAATATCCTGACCTAAAAACAGATACCTTATTTACATAAGTATTCAGACCCTTTGCTATGAGTCTCGAAATTGAACTCAGGTGCATCCTGTTTCTGTTGATCATCCTTGAGATGTTTCTACAACTTGATTGGAGTCCACCTGTGGTAAATTCAATTGATTGGACATGATTTGTAAAGGCACACACCTTTCTATATATACCGTCCCACAGTTGACAGTGCATGTCAGAGCAAAAACCAAGCCATGAGGTCGAAGGAATTGTCCGAAGGAATTGTCCGTAGAGCGATGAGACAGGATTGTGTCGAGGCACAGGTCTGGAGAAGGGTACCAAAAAATTTCTGCAGCATTGAAGGGCCTGAAGAACACAGTGGCCTCCATCATTCTTAAATGGAAGAAGTTTGGAACCACCAAGACTCTTCCTATAGCTGGCCGCCCAGCCAAACTGAGCAACCAGGGGAGAAGGGCCTTGGTCAAGGAGGTGACCAAGAGCCCGATGGTCACTCTGACAGAGCTCTAGAGTTCCTCTGTGGAGATGGGAGATCCTTTCAGAAGGACAACCATCTCTGCAGCACTCCACCAATCAGGCCTTTATGGTAGTGGCCAGACGGAAGCCACTCCTCAGTAAAAGGCACATGACAGCCCACTTGGAGTTTGCCAAAAGGCACCTAAAGGAATCTCAGACCATGAGAAACAAGATTCTCTGGTCTGATGAAACCAAGATTTAACTCTTTGGCCTGAATGCCAAGCGTTACGTCTGGAGGAAACCTGGCACCATCCCTACGGTGAAGTATGGTGGTGGCAGCATCATGCTGTGGGGATGTTTTTCAGCGGCAGGGACTGGGAGACTAGTCAGGATGGAGGGAAAGATGAACGGAGCAAAGTACTGAGAGATCCTTGACGAAAACCTGCACCAGAGCTCTCAGGACCTCAGACTGGGGTGAAGCTTTACCTTCCAACAGGACAACGACCGTAAGCACACAGCCAAGACAATGCAGGAGTGACTTCAGGACAAGTCTCTGAATGTCCTTGAGTGGCCCAGCCAGAGCCCGGACTTAAACCTGATCTAACATCGCTGGACAGACCTGAAAATAGGTCTGACAGAGCTTGAGAGGATCTGCAGAGAAGAATGGGAGAAGCTCCTCAAATACAGGTGTGCCAAGCTTGTAGCGTCATACCCAAGACGACTCGAGGCTGTAATCGCTGCCAAAGGTGCTTCAACAAAGTCCTGAGTAAAGGGTCTGAATACTTATGTAAATGTGATATTTCCGTTTTTTATTTTGTATAAATTTGCTAAAATTTCTAAAAACCTTTTTTTGCTTTGTCATTGTGAGGTATTGTGGGTAGATTGAGGGGAGATTGAACAATTGAATCAATTATAGAATAAGGTTGTAACATAACAAAATGTTGAAAAAGTTATTGATTTATTGAATTGCTGTAGCATTTCTGTTGTGAATACTGCACCCACAATACAGTAGCCTAGTAGCTACAGTAGCCTAGTACTTGAAAGTTTGCTGTGGAGACGAGGGGGCTAAAGTCTATTACAAGCGGTGCCCGGTCCATAAATCAGAATGGAGGATTTGATTTACATGTCCACCAGCTTTACATCTAACTATTCATTACAGTAGCTAGCTAGACCATTGAGTGCTTTGTTAACTTTATTAGAAGTAGCCTAAGTTTTGAGAGGTGGAAAATGCGTGCATCTATAGCCCTGGTGCCCAGTGGTACCGTGGGCTGCCAACTCCTCTCTCTCTGCCTTGTTTGTGCACTGTGCTGTCCCGCCAATAAAGGCTTGAATAATATGCTAGCTAGTCTAAGGAGTTTTCTAGGCAGTGACCATGGCATGTTTTCTAAGATGAGACCGTGGCAGCTAGCATTCAGACCTTATAACTGTACACGCCCAGTCAGTAGCCTTTTGGACGTATGGCTAGTCTACTTCCCTGAATAGGCATTGTTTGACAGCTATCGGGTTGTTTTTTGAATGAACATCCCCTGATCTATTCACCCCTGCGTCTCATATTTTACATTACAAAATTACTGTTATTATTATGATACTACAGCTGTTATTATAGGCACATTTCAGTGATGAATAGGCCTATACCTTGCAAATTACCTTGTCATCTAAATATCACTATCGACATGGACATCTACATTTTCCAAAACGTTGTGACATGTAATTTGACTACTGGGCAATTGTCAGTACATTTTGTTGTCATATGATATCTACATGATCTAAAATGCTGAACATGTGCACAATGTTTGCAGTACCAGTGCACTGAGTGGTTCCCCTGGCGATGTGACAAGTGCTTGTTAGAAAGAATCCTAAGAAACAAACTAGTAATTATTATGGGAAAGGGGGGTACCTAGTCAGTTGTACAACTGAATGCGTTCAACTGAAATGCGTTTAACCCAACACCTCTGAATTAGAGAGGTGCAGTGGGCTGCCTTAATCGACATCAACGGCGCCCAGGGAGCAGTTGTTGGGGGTTTACTGCCTTGCTGGATGGGACCTCCTAGTGTTGATACGGAGCACCGCCGATCCATCACGACTGGTCTGCCGACGTAATCGTCTGATGTGGTTTCAACAGGCTTCCCGTTGCGACGACCACGAAGATCCATCTGCTAGCCTCGGCCCGCTAGCCCTGGCCCATCCTGGATGGATATTGACCTCATTCCGTCCGTACAGGATGCCTGGTTGTTCTTTTAAAAGTGCTTTCCTCTTAAATAAGCATGCCCCATTCAAAAAAATGCAGAACTAAGAACAGATATAGCCCCTGGTTAAGCCCAGACTTGACTGCCTTTGACCAGAACAAAAACATCCTGTGGCGTACTGCATTAGCATCGAACAGCCCCCGCGATATGCAACTTTTCAGGGAAGTCAGGAACCAATATACACAATCAGTTAGGAAAGCAAAGGCTAGCTTTTTCAAACAGAAATGTGCATCCTGTAGCACTATCTCCAAAAAGTTTTGCGACACTAAAGTCCATGGAGAATAAGAGCACCTCCTCCCAGCTGCCCACTGCACTGAGGCTAGGAAACACTCTCACTACCGATAAATCTATGATAATCGAAAATTTCAACAAGCATTTTGCTATGGCTGGCCATGCTTTCCACCTGGCTACCCCTACCCTGGCCACCAGCTCTGCACCCTCCGCTGCAACTTGCCCCGCTTCTCCTTCACCCTAATTCAGATTGCTGATGTTCTGAAAGAGCTGCAAAATCTGGACCCCTGCAAATCAGCTGGGCTAGACAATCTGGACCCTTTCTTTCTAAAATTATGCGCTGAAATTGTCGCAACCCCTATTACCAGGCTGTTCAACCTCTTTCTTATCGTCTGAGATCCCCAGAGATTGGAAAGCTGCCGCGCTCATCCCCCTCTTACATTTACATTTTAGTCATTTAGCAGACGCTCTTATCCAGAGCGACTTACAGGAGCAATTAGGGTTAAGTGCCTTGCTCAAGGGCACATTAACGTCATTTAGCAGACGCTCTTAGCCAGAGCGACTCACAAATTGGTGCGTTCACCCTATAGCCAGTGGGATAACTGGCTTCAAAGGGGGTGACACTCTAGATCCAAACTGTTACAGACCTATATCCATCCTGCTCTGCCTTTTGAAAGTATTTGAAAGCCAAGTTAACAAACAGATCACCGACCATTTAGAATCGCACGTACCTTCTCCGCTATGCAATCTGGTTTCCGAGCTGGTCATGGGTGCATCTCAGCCACGCTCAAGGTTCTAAACGGTATTATAACCGCGATTGATAAAAGACAGTACTGTGCAGACGTCTTCATCGACCTGGCCAAGGCTTTCGACTCTGTCAATCACCGCATTCTTATTGGCAGACTAAATAGCCTTGGTTTCTCAAATGACTGCACATCATCTTCTGCACATCTATCATTCCAGTGTTAATACTAAATTGTAACTATTTTGCACTATGGCCTATTTGTTTATCCCATATGTAACTCTGTTGATTTTATCACACTGCTTTGCTTTATCTTGGTCCCCTATGCCAACAGTGTGCAAAGCTGTCAAGGCAAAGGGTGGCTATTTGAAGAATTAAAAATTATAAAATATATTTTGATTTGTTTAACACTTTTTTGGTTACTAAATGATTCCATATGTGTTATTTCATAGTTTTGATGTCTTCACTTATTCTACAATGTAAAAAATAATGAAAATAAAGAAAAACCCTTGAATGAGTAGGTGTCCAAACTTTTGACTGGTAGTGTATGTTCGGTCCTCACAAGTATAGCAAGACGCACACACCTCATCTTTTAATTGAATGCTCCTTAACACATCTGCTTTGAGTTAACAACTTCAAGGAAAGGGGAAACCTAGTCAGTTGCACAACTGAATGCATTCAACCGAAATGTGTCTTCTGCGTTTAACCCAACCCCTCTGAATTCAGAGAGGTGCGGGGGGCTGCGTTAATCGACGTCCACGTCATTGGTGCCCGGGGATCAGTTGTTGGGGGTTAACTGCCTTGCTCAAGGGCATAACGGCAGATTTGTACATCTTGCTGGCTCGGGGATTCGAACCAGCGACCTTTAGGTTACTGGCCCGAGACCAGACCATGGGTGTGTTCACTATGAACCAAATGGAGGCAAAACGGCTGAAACGGGGTGAGACTAACTTGTTTTTTGTTGCAAAGTGTTACCCATTGCAAAACATTTTGCTACGTTTGCCAAGGTGTACACAAATGTCTTCTTGTGGTTTTGGAGCAGGTTGCTGATTGCTCATAAACACTTGCAAAGAAGCATATTCATTAAAAGACAAGCAAGGTGGTCAAACTGGCTTATACTGCCATATTCAAATTCAATATTTGGGCAATAGTCTGTTTTTATGTGTGGATGTTCATTTGCATGTCTCGTATGTTTTGTCTGTTTCAAATGAATGTGTGTGTTTGTATCTCAAATGTCTGTGTGTATTTGTTAATAATTAGTGTGTGAGGTTGTATTTAGTGTACAGGGGCTCTGTATGTATGTACAGTGCATTCGGAAAGTATTCAGACCCCTTGACTTTTTACACTTTATGTTACAGCCTTATTCTAAAATTGATTAAATAAAAACTAACCTCATCAATCAGGTTTTTTAGACATTTTTGCAAATGTATTAAAAATAAACAAATACCTTATTTACATACTATTTGCTATGAGGCTCGAAAATTGAGCTCAGGTGCATCCTGTTTCCATTGATCATCCTTGAGATGTTTCTGCAACTTAATTAGAGTCCACCTGTGGTAAATTAAATTAATTGGACATGATTTGGAAAGGCACACACCTGTCTATTTAAGGTCCCACAGTTGACAGTGCATGTCAGAGCAAAAACCAAGCCATTAGGTCGAAGGAATTGTCCGTAGAGCTCCGAGACGGGATTGTGTCGAGACACAGATCTGGGGAAGTCAGCACACAGCTTCGGGGCATTGTGTGAACAAGCCTCACAAACATATCGGTTACACTGCACACACTGTGGCAATTGGGATCACTGTCTCGGTTGGCTCTGTTCTGGTTATTCTGTAGGGAGGCTCAGGCATCGGAGGCGGAGGCTCAAAGTCAACATCAGAATCAGATGAAGACTCTTCATCAGCAATGTCGATTTCAAACTCAATATCTGAGCCTCCATCCGACTACAACTCATCTAAATTCTGCAGCATTTGCAATGCTGTCAGTGCGTCCATTTGTTTGGTTCATCTTGCCATTGTGAACTACGCACATTGTATGTTATACTCAGTGTCTGATTTGACTCTCCGAGGGGAAATGATATACAATTTCCAGCCTTTCATAATAAAATAATTAGACTGCCCACAATTCTTCATAATCATTACACTATTGTTCTAAATTAAATCATCTTCACCCTCCTCTTCATCATTCAGTTCATTGAAGTCACATGCACCATTATCAGTTTCTCTGGTTTCTATTGCCCATTCATCCGTTGACGACAGAAAAGCATATTTTCATTTTTAAGTTTATTATGTTACTAGATTTTGCTGCTGCTCAAGTGGTCATGTGCTGAATGCATGGACAGCACAAATATTATTGGAAAAAGTGAGATTTTGAAATGGAGCTACACCTCCTTGAATTGAGTTATTTGACAAAGGTAAGTGTCATAGAAACTGCAGAATATGCTCTTTCTGATACTATATAGAAATCAAAATGTTTTATCTGCATGTATTTATTATTTGTGTTTGTTGTCCGTAGTTTGTCTGCCCATACCATAACACCACTGCCACCATGGGTCACTCTGTTCACAACGTTGACATGAACAAACTGCTCACCCACACAATGCCATACACGAGGTCTGCCATCTGCCCGGTACAGTTGAAACCGGGATTCATCCTCGAATAGAACACTTTTCAAGCTGCCAGTGGCCATCGAAGGTGAACATTTGCCTACTGAAGTCGGTTACGATCTCGAACCGCAGTCAGGTCAAGACCTTGGTGAGGACGAGGAGCACGCAGATGAGCTTACCTGAGACGGTTTCTGACAGTTTGTGCAGAAATTCTTTGGTTCTGCAAACCCACAGTTTATCAGCTGTCTGGGTGGCTGGTCTCAGACAATCCCACAGGTGAAGAAGCCGGATGTGGAGGTCCTGGCTGGCGTGATTACATGTGGTCTGCAATCAAATTCTCAAAAATGTAATGAACATTAAATTCTCTGGCAACAGCTCTGGTGGACATTCCTGCAGTCAGCATGCCAATTGTACTCTCCCTCAAAACTTGAGACGTCTGCGGCATTGTGTTGTCACAAAACTGCACATTTTAGAGTGGCCTTTTATTGTCCCCTGCACAGATGTTTTTAATCAGCTTCTTGATATACCACACCTGTCAGGTGGATAGATTATCTTGGCAAAGGTGAAATGCTCACTAACAGGGATGTAAACAAATGTGTGCACAGTATTTGAGAGAAATAAGCTATTTGGGTATATTATCTGTTTTTTAAATCCGATTTCACTGCTTGCGTGAGTTACTTGATGTGGAATAGAGTTCCATGTAGCCATGGCTCTATGTAATACTGTACACCTCCCATATTCTGTTCTGGACTTGGGGACTGTGAAGAGACCTATGGTGGCATGTCTTGTGGGTATGCATGGGTGTCCGAGCGGTGTGCTAGTAGTTTAAACAGACAGCTTGGTGCATTCAGGTAGCAAGCTGTTAGCCAGCCTGCCAGCTTAGTGGAGTCTGCCACTAGCACAGTCGGTGTAGTCAGCTCAGCTATCCCCATTGAGACCGTGTCTGTGCCGCGATCTAGGTTGGGCAAAACAAAACATGGCGGTGTTCGCCTTAGCAATATCACTGGAATAAAGACCTTCTCCATTCCTGTCATTATTGAAAGAGATTGATATCTCACATCTCAAAATAGGGCTACTTAATGTTAGATCCCTCACTTCCAAGGCAGTCATAGTCAATTAACAAATCACTGATCATGACTTTGATGTTATTGGCCTGACTAAAACATGGCTCAAGCCAGATTAATGTACTGTGTTAAATGAGGCCTCCCCTCCTGGTTACACTAGTGACCATATCACCTGCGTATCCCGTAAAGGTGGAGGTGTTGCTAACATTTCCGACAGCAAATTTCAATTATAATAAGTAAAAAATATTACTGTGTTTTCGTCTTTTGAGCTTCTAGTCACAAGCTATGCAGTCTACTCAATCACAAGGCCTCCTGGGCCTTATACAACGTTCCTCACTGAGTTCCCTGAATTTCTATTGGACCTTGTAGTCATGGCAGATAATTTTCAAATTTTTGGTGACTTCAATATTCACATGGAAAAGTCCACAGACCCACTCTAAAAGGCTTTTGGAGCCATCATCGACTCAGTGGGTTTTGTCCAACATGTCTCCGAACCTACGCATTGCCACAGTCATACCCTGGATCTTAGTTCTGTCCCATAGAATAAATATTGTGGATCTAAATGTTTTTCTTCATAATCCTGGACTATCAGACCACCATTTTAATAAATTTGCAATCGCAACAAATAATCTGCTCAGACCCCAACCAAGGATTATCAAAAGCCGCGCTATAAATTCTCATAACTAAAGATTCCTAGATGCCCTTCCAGACTCCCTCCTGCATATTATTAATGAATAGTAATACAAGCCGTGCTGCCCTGTTCTGGGCCAGTTGTAATTTTCCCAAGTCTAGGTGCGATAAAACTAAGGCCTGTAGGACCTGCCTTGTTGATAAGAAGGCAGAGCAGCACTTTGTCATGGACATCTCTCCCCATCTTTCTTTTTACCCCCTTTTTCTCCCTAATTTCGTGATATCCAATTGGTAGTTAGTTTTGTCCCATCGCTGGTTCTAATCCCCGAGCAGACTAGGTGAAAAATCTGTCGATGTGCCCTTGAGCAAGGCACTTAACCCTAATTGCTCCTGTAAGTCACTCTGGATAAGAGCGTCTGCTAAATGACAAAAAACAAAAACAAAACAAAACAAAAATTAGGTCACTTACATCATGGCTTCTAACGCTCCTGGGACAATATACATTTGCTGCAGCACTATGACAAGTCAGCGACACAATGTTAGGGATTTTCTGAGCAGGGCTTGGTAAGTCATTGTCTCATCGCAGCCTTGAAATGCGTGGACAGAGTCCAGGAGCCAAGATGATTTGGATGGACTTCGTCATTCCTGTAGATCTTCTGTTTCCAGAATGTGTCAAAGTTATCTATAAAAGTTCTGCGAACAGCGCTACAGTATTATTTTAGCCAGTTGTGTAATGCCAGCAGCCTAATGAATATTTCACAGCCACGGCCCAACTGTGGTACCGGGCCTGAAATAACTGGCCGCTTTTTGGAAACTTTCAGAGCTAGAATCAGCTCTTTAAAATATATTTTCTGCAGTTCCGAGCTAGCCCTCCTAATGTTGTT
Organism: Coregonus lavaretus; assembly: GCF_964263955.1. NCBI lineage: Eukaryota > Metazoa > Chordata > Actinopteri > Salmoniformes > Salmonidae > Coregonus > Coregonus lavaretus. The sequence goes on from NC_140003.1 coordinate 617,753, forward strand.
GGAGCCCACATGGACTACGACAGCCCCCGGCATCTGTCGTAGAATGATAGGAAGCAGCCTTGTAATGTCCTGTACTCGTACAGGGTTTTTGTCCCGGGAACCGAGATGTTTCTCACCATAGAGCTGCCAATGATGACAGCTGGTGCAAAGGCTGAGGAGGTGTGGTCGCTCTTTTTCCTCGAGTGAACCCGAGCCAGCTGTTGAATCCATCGTGGATGATGATGGGTGCCGCCGTCTCAGACACCCTTACAGTCCTATGAGGGGGGGAGCTCTGAAGATCTGATACAGAGTTAGAAGCAACCGGAGAGCGCGACAGAACAGAGGACAATGGCGCAGGTATCTCCGGATCTGATCTTGAAGAAGAAGCCGGAACTTCTGGTTCCAGGGAAGCGAAGCTGTTTTAAGTCTGTGTCCAGTCTGTTCTTCCCATATCCAAGGAGGCCCCCATTGCCAGATGCCACTGCTTCCGACTTCCTTGGTGAGTGACTTATCTCCATGGCTGGTTGATAGGTTCAAGAACAGGAACATCCACCAAGTCATCCAGAAGCAGCTTACTGACTCCATTCTCTAGGGAATAGGGAGACACTTCGGCCAGATCGGGTTGGAGGGAAAAAGCAACAGGCAGCAGGAAATACAGCCAAAATTAGCGTGGCACACCTCCACTGTCCCAGCCACAAGGGCTAACCACGTCGCAGGCTGTGTTCAGGCTGTTCATGGAAAACCCTGCTGGCTTGATAGCTACGGCAAACAACTTCAGACTTTTTGGTCTGGCAGGATCCCGGGACAGATAGTAGTGGTCACAGCACCTGAGGCTAACCGCGTTGCGGGATCCAAAATCTAAAAGTATATAAACCAAACACTGTCACAACTTGACAAAAACAATAAACCGAGGTCTCTCGTTCAGCGTTCAACATGTCACGTTCTGATGACGTCATTCTGAAGGAGGATTTGATAAAGTGATGCTCCTTCGCTGCATCTGTAAATTAGAAGATGCGCCCTTCTCTTCATGTACAATTTGACAACTGGTAAGCCTAATACTGTCGCTCATCAGATTGTCAATTTTATGTTGTCTATAGGCTAACTCTTATGTTTGAAATTAGTGTCGGTGTAGTTTCGATGGGCCAGCTGTGCAGGCTGACTGGCATCGTTTGTTTCCCGCTTATTAACTTGGATAGAGCCAAGGATACACTATATATAACAAAGTCTGTGGACACCCCTTCAAATTAGTGGATTCAGCTATTTCAGCCACACCCGTTGCTGACAGGTGTATAAAACCTCTCCTTGGGACAGAGCCATGCAATCTCCATAGACAAACATTGGCAGTAGAATGGCCGTACTGAAGAATTCAGTGACTTTCAACGTGGCACCGTCTTAGGAAGCCACCTTTCCAACAAGTCAGTTCGTAAAATGTCTGCCCTGCTAGAGCTGCCCCAGTCAACTGGAAGTGCTGTTATTGTGAAGTGGAAACATCTAGGAGCAACAACGGCTCAGCCGCGAAGTGGTAGGCCACACAAGTTCACAGAATGGGACCGCCGAGTGCTGAAGCGCGTAGCGTGTAAAAACGTCTATCCTCGGTTGCAACACTCACTACCGAGTTCCAAACTGCCTCTGGAAGCAATGTCAGCACAAGATCTGTTCATCGGGCGCTTCATGAAATGGGTTTCCATGGCCGATCACCATGCGCAATGCCAAGCTTCGGCTGGAGTGGTGTAATGGTCTTGGGCTGTTTTTCATGGTTCGGGCTAGGCCTCTTAGTTCCAGTGAAGGGAAATCTTAACACTAAAGCATACAATGACGTTCTAGACAATTCTGTGCTTCCAACTTTGTGACAACAGTTTGGGGAAGGCCCTTTTCCTGTTTTAGCATGACAATGCCCCTGTGCACAAAGTGAATGTCCATACAGAAATGGTTTGTCGAGATCGTTAAGGAATAACTTTTTTTTATCTTTTCCTTTTATTTTCCCTTAACCCTCCCCTAATTGGAATAAACTAATGGACAGCAACACGTAGGCTTCTACTTCCAGCTTATACATAATAAAAAAAAACATATATATACATATATATATACACATATATACATATATATATACATACATACATACAGTGGGGAGAACAAGTATTTGATACACTGCCGATTTTGCAGGTTTTCCTACTTACAAAGCATGTAGAGGTCTGTAATTTTTATCATAGGTACACTTCAACTGTGAGAGACGGAATCTAAAACAAAAATCCAGAAAATCACATTGTATGATTCTTAAGTAATTCATTTTTTTTCCCGGAGTTAAAGGCTTTATTTGCATCAAGAAGTTCCTCCTCTATAATTTGGCCTTGACATGAGTCTTTCTTTACAGCTGTTAATTTTACATTATTAATAGCAAACAAATCCATACAATTAACTTCGGTTAGTGGAGATGAAGGAGATGAAGGAGACTGAAACAAAAACATATGCTTAAAGTACTTTACTTCCGCTTCCAAAATATAGTTAGGTGAATCATGGGGGACTCTGTCATTTGTAACAAGTTTCAGTAAATTATTTCTATGTTGAAGATTAAAAAATAATTTGGTGTATTTTTCCCCATATTCCATCCAGTTCACTTTATTTTTTATAATATATTACACTTTATCTTTCTGGAATAAGTTCCTCCATTTCTTTTGTTTTTCCTCTAACTTATTCTGTGCCTCTATGGTACAGTTTTTATTGCTCTCGGTCTGTACTGTTAGTCCTTCTTTTTATTTTGTTAATTGGAACTATTTTGACCTAAATTGCTGCTGTTTTAAGAGATGAGTATTGAGTTGCATGGCCTCTAAAGGCACATTTAAAAGTGTCCCATACAGTCAGTTATAAATTATTATATCCTAGTTAAAAAGTTGTCATCCAATAGGCTTTGATTACATTTCCAATATCTTCGCCCACATGGAAATTTTGTAAGAGTAATGTATATGCCAATTATTTGATGGTCCGACCACATTCTATCCCCTATCAACACCTTAACTTTTGGTGCCAGTGAGAATGACATAAGAAAGTAGTCAAGACGTCTAGCTTGATTGAGCCTCCGCCATGTACAGTACCAGTCAAAAGTTTGGACACACCTGATTTAAGGGTTTTTCTTTGTTTTTACTATTCTTTAGAATAGAATAGTAAAGACATCAAAACTATGAAATAACACATGGAATATTTTATATTTGAGATTATTCAAATAGCCTGCCTTTGTCTTGATGACAGCTTTGCACACTCTTGGCATTCTCTCAACTAGCTTGATGAGGTAGTCACCTGGAATGCATTTCAATTAACAGGTGTGCCTTGCTAAAAGTTCATTTGCTGAATTTCTTTCCTCCTTAATGCATTTGAGCCATTCAGTCGTGTTGTGACAAGGTAGGGGGGTATACAGAAGATAGCCCTGCTTGGTAAAAGAACAGCTCAAATAAGCAAAGAGAAACGACAGTCCATCATTACTTTTAAGACATGAAGGTCAGTCAATACGGAACATTTCAAGAACTTTGAAAGTTTCTTCAAGTGCAGTCGCAAAAACCATCAAGCGCTATGATGAAACTGGCTCTCATGAGGACTGCCACAGGAATGGAAGACCCAGAGTTACCTCTGCTGCAGAGGATACTTTCATTAGAGTTACCAGCCTCAGAAATTGCAGCCCAAATAAATGCTTCACAGAGTTGAAGTAACAGACACATCTCAACATCAACTGTTCAGAGGAGACTGTGTGAATCAGGCCTCCATGGTTCGAATTGCTGCAAAGAAACCACTACTAAAGGAAACCAATAAGAAGAAGAGACTTCATGGCGCCGTTTTATGGACTCTTAACCAACCGTGCTATTTTGTGTTTTTTCGCATTGTTTGTAACTTATTTTGTACATCATGTTGCTGCTACTGTCTCTTATTACCGAAAAGAGCTTCTGGACATCAGAACAGCGATTACTCACCTTGAACTGGACTATTAATTTTTCTTTAATGAGTCGGACGAGAGGGATTTGCTCCAGACACCCGACAGGGCGCTTATCCCCATCATTCGCAGTTTAAAGAAAAGGACGTATTGTGGAAGGAGATCGGGGTGCCTGGTAAGGAGCCGGCGACGAGTGGCTAATATGCCTTTGCCATCGATACTATTGGTCCACTTACAATCGCTGGATGATAAAGTGGACGAACTACAAGAACGTATATATTACCAACGGGACATTAAAAACTGTAATATCTTATGTTTCACCGAGTCGTGGCTGAACGAAGACAATAATAAAATACAGCTAGTGAGTTATACACTGTATCGGCAAGATAGAACAGCAGCCTCTGGTAAGACCAAGTGGTGGCGGTTTATGTATATTGATAAACAACATCTGGTGCACGATATCTAAGGAAGTCTCTAGGTTTTGCTCGCCTGAGGTAGAGTATCTCATGATAAGCTGTAGACCACACTATCTACCAAGAGTTTTCATCTGTATTCTTCGTAGCTGTCTATTTACCACCACAAACCGATGCTGGCACGAAGACTGCACTCAATGAACTGTATACGGCCATAAGCAAACAGGAAAACGCTCATCCAGAGGCGGCGCTCCTAGTGGCCGGGGACTTTAATGCAGGGAAACTTACATCCGTTTCATCTCATTTCTACCAGCATGTTAAATGTGCAACCAGAGGGAATACATTCTACACCACCTTTACTCTACACACAGAGACTCGTACAAAGCTCTCCTCGCCCTCCATTTGGCAAATCTGACCATAATTCTATCCTCCTGATTCATGCTTACAGGCAAAAACTAAAGCAGGAAGCACCAGTGACTCGGTCAAAAACAAAGTGGTCAGATGAAGCAGATGCTAAGCTACAGGACTGTTTTGCTAGCACAGTCTGGAATATGTTCCGGGGTTCTTTTGATGGCATTGAGCAGTACACCACATCAGTCACTGTCTTCATCAGTAAGTGCATCGATGACGTCGTCCCCACAGTGACCTTAAGTACATACCCCAACCAGAAGCCATGGATTACAGGCAACATCCGCACTGAGGTAAAGGGTAGAGCTGCCGCTATCAAGGAGCGGGACTCTAACCCAGATGCTTATAAGAAATCCCGCTATGCCCTTGGTTGAACCATCAAACAGGGCAAGCGGCAATACACGACTAAGATCGAATCGTACTACACCGGCTTTGACGCTCGTCGGATGTGGCAGGGCTTGCAAACTATTACAGACTACAAAAGGAAGCGCAGCCGCGAGCTGCCCAGTGACACGAGCCTACCAGATGAGCTAAATTACTTCTATGCTCGCTTCGAGGCAAGTAATACTGAAACATGCATGAGAGCATCAGCTGTTCCGGACGACTGTGTGATCACGCTCTCCGTAGCAGATATGAGTAAGATCTTTAAACAGGTCAACATTCACAAGGCCGCAGGGCCAGACGGATTACCAGGACGTGGACTCTGATCATGCGCTGACCAACTGGCAAGCGTCTTCACTGACATTTTCAACCTCTCCCTGTCTGAGTCTATAATACCAACATGTTTCTAGCAGACCACCGTAGTCTTCCTGATGGGCCGCCCCCACGTGGTAAGGGTAGGTAACAACACATCCGCCACGCTGATCCTCAAAACGGGGGCCCTCGGGTGCGTGCTCAGACCACTCCTGTACTCCCTGTTAACTCATGACTGCATGGCCAGGATTGTCTAGGCAGGGATCTGGGGAAGCTACCAAAAAATTTCTGCAGCATTGAAGTTCCCCAAGAACACAGTGGCCTCCATCATTCTTAAATGGAAGAAGTTTGGAACCACCAAGACTCTTCCTAGAGCTTGCCGCCCGGCCAAACTGAGCAATCGGGGGAGAAGGGCCTTGGTCAGGGAGGTGACTAAGAACCCGATGGTCACTCTGACAGAGCTCCAGAGTTCCTCTGTGGAGATGCGAGAACCTTACAGAAGGACAACCATCTCTGCAGCACTCCACCAATCCTGAAGCCACTCCTCAGTAAAAGGCACATGACAGCCCACTTGGAGTTTGCCAAAAGGCACCTAAAGACTCTCAGACCATGAGAAACAATATTCTCTGGTCTGATGGAAACCAAGATTGAACTCTTTGGCCTGAATGCCAAGCATCATGTCTGAAGGAAACCTGGCACCATTCCTACGGTGAAGCGTGGTGGCAGCATCATGCTGTGGGGATGTTTTTCAGAGGCAGGGACTGGGAGACTAGTCAGGATCAAGGTAAAGATGACAGGACAACGACCCTAAACACATACAGTGAGGGGAAAAAAGTATTTGATCCTCTGCTGATTTTGTACGTTTGCCCACTGACAAAGACATGATCAGTTTATAGTTTTAATGGTAGGTTTATTTGAACAGTGAGAGACAGAACAACAACAAAAAAATCCAGAAAAACGCATGCAAAAAATGTTATAAATTGATTTGCATTTTAATGAGGGAAATAAGTATTTGACCCCTCTGCAAAACATGACTTAGTACTTGGTGGAAAACCCTTGTTGGCAATCAGAGGTCAGACGTTTCTTGTAGTTGGCCACCAGGTTTGCACACATCTCAGGAGGGATTTTGTTCCACTCCTCTTTGCAGATTTTCTCCAAGTCATTAAGGTTTCGAGGCTGACGTTTGGCAACTCGAACCTTCAGCTCCCTCCACAGATTTTCTATGGGATTAAGGTCTGGAGACTGGCTAGGCCACTCCAGGATCTTAATGTGCTTCTTCTTGAGCCACTCCTTTGTTACCTTGGCCGTGTGTTTTGGGTCATTGTCATGCTGGAATACCCATCCACGACCCATTTTCAATGCCCTAGCTGAGGGAAGGAGGTTCTCACCCAAGATTTGACGGTACATGGCCCCGTCATTCGTCCCTTTGATGCAGTGAAGTTGTCCTGTCCCCTTAGCAGAAAAACACCCCCAAAGCATAATGTTTCCACCTCCATGTTTGACGGTGGGGATGGTGTTCTTGGGGTCATAGGCAGCATTCCTCCTCCTCCAAACACGGCGAGTTGAGTTGATGCCAAAGAGCTCGATTTTGGTCTCATCTGACCACAACACTTTCACCCAGTTCTCCTCTGAATCATTCAGATGTTCATTGGCAAACTTCAGATGGGCCTGTATATGTGCTTTCTTGAGCAGGGAGACCTTGCGGGCGCTGCAGGATTTCAGTCCTTCACGGCGTAGTGTTACCAATTGTTTTCTTGGTGACTATGGTCCCAGCTGCCTTGAGATCATTAACAAGATCTTCCCGTGTATTTCTGGGCTGATTCCTCACCGTTCTCATGATCATTGCATCTCCACGAGGTGATATCTTGCATGGAGCCCCAGGCCGAGGGAGATTGACAGTTCTTTTGTGTTTCTTCTATTTGCGAATAATCGCACCAACTGTTGTCACCTTCTCACCAAGCTGCTTGTCGATGGTCTTGTAGCCCATTCCAGCCTTGTGTAGGTCTACAATCTTGTCCCTGACATCCTTGGAGAGCTCTTTGGTCTTGGCCATGGTGGAGAATTTGGAATCTGATTGATTGCTGCTGTGGACAGGTGTCTTTTTTATACAGGTAACAAGCTGAGATTAGGAGCACTCCCTTTAAGAGTGTGCTCCTAATCTCAGCTCGTTACCTGTATAAAAGACACCTGGGAGCCAGAAATCTTTCTGATTGAGAGGGGGTCAAATACTTATTTCCCTCATTAAAATGCAAATCAATTTATAACATTTTTGACATGCGTTTTTCTAGATTTTTTTGTTGTTATTCTGTCTCTCACTGTTCAATTAAACCTACCATTAAAATTATAGACTGATCATTTCTTTGTCAGTGGGCAAAGGTACAAAATCAGCAGGGGATCAAATACTTTTTTCCCTCTCTGTAGCCAAGACAACACAGGAGTGGTTTCAGGAGCCCGGACTCGAACCCGATCGAACATCTCTGGCAAGACCTGAAAATAGCTGTGCAGCAATGCTCCCCATCTAACCTAACAGAGCTTGAGAGGATCTGCAGAGAATAATTAAGAAATATATACAGGTGTGCCAAGCTTGTAGCGTCATACCCAAGAAGACTCGATGCTGTAATCGCTGCCAAAGGGGCTTCAACAAAGAGCTCAGTAAATACTTATGTAAATGTAATGTTTCTGTTTATTTCTAATAAATTAGCAGAGAAAAAAAAAATGTTTTTGCTTTGTCATTATGGGGTATTGTGTGTAGATTGGGGGGGGGGGAACAATTTTATCAATTTTAGAATAAGGCTGTAACCTAACAAAATGTGGAAAAAGTCAAGGGGTCTGAATTCTTTCTGAAGGCGTCTGTAAATACACCTGGATCAAAAAATGTAATTAAACGAAATAGACTAGCCTGTTAAACTGAACTTTCTGCAAAAAACAATTCACTCTCAAATAAATTCATGCCCTCGCTCTCCTTCCAGTCAAAGAGTGGGCGTGGGCAGGAATGAAGAGAGGTGTGTGTGTGTGTGCCTGTGTTTGAGCAGTGAGCTCATGGATCCACTTCTATGCTTAAATAACTGGAAGTGATTGGATTATTCCATCCATCTAGCAGAGCAATGAGTCCACTGCTGCGTTGCTCTACTGCTGTCTGTGCCGCCCATTCCTCCCAGTTAAACAAGCAGGAGGGAAAACACTGACCAACCACCAGCACTGGATACAGAGATCCTATAATTCACAAACAATGAAATATACTGTATTATGGACCAATCTGGACGTCTAAGTGACAGACTGAAACAGAACCATGTTTGTTTGGGGGATAGTTTATTTGGATCCCCATTTAGCTGGAAGCTGGTCTTCCTGGGGTCCACAAAAAAGAAACATTAGGCCTAGATAGTAATACTTATATTAAATTAAAGGTACATGTTTATGTGGGCTTGTTTGTAATTATAACTGTGTGTTTACCTTCTCTAAATGCCAGGGATTAAGATCGTCTTGACTAAGTGGTATGTCTTTGCCTCTGTTTGGGTCTGTGTATGGGTGTCGTAGTGTAGGCCCTGTGAGATAGTGTAGCAGAGCTAGCTAGCCTGGCCCTTGTCTAGCCTGCTGTATCACTGAGAAGGCCGTAATCTCCACTGCTGGCTTTATCTGCAGATTACCCTCCCTGTTCCAGCCAGCCAGGGGATCCAAAGTAAAAATAGGAGCAGTTGACCTGTGACTCGGCACAAAGTTCATGCACACACACACGTTACAGAGGGTCAAGGATCATACCCCCAAGACATGCTAACCTCCCTGTTATTGATCATGGTGAGAGGTTAGCATGTCTTGTGGGTAGGATTTTTGACCCTCTAACTTTCTCACTCATCATTATTCACGATTCATTCAGGATTGTCTATTATCACGTCCTCTGCATCCATTTTGCTGTCACATGTGTTACGGTGTTCAGAGTTTGTTATAACCAATTTATTGATGTGTATATGATATGCTATAGGTCAGGCCCTATTGTGCCCTATTCAGACGGGATTAGTTTTACTGTTTTAATGTAATTATGTGCACGAGCACAAAACACCACATCAGTAGTTTTTGTCCTGTAATTTTTACATGGCAGCAGAGTAACAATTCCAGCAATTTTTGGCGAACTCCAACATCCTCTGATAATTAGGGGCTCCCGAGTGGTGCAGCGGTCTAAGGCACTGCAGCTCATTGCTAGAGGCGTCACTATAGACCCTGGTTCAATTCCAGGCTGTATCACAATCCGCCTGTGATTGGGAGTCCCATACGGCGGCGGACAATTGGCCCAGCGTCGTCCGGGTTTGGCCGGGGTAGGCCATTATTGTAAATAATAATTTGTTCTTAACTGACTTGCCTAGTTAAATAAAGGCCTAGTTAAATAAAGGTTAAAAACAATAATACTAGTCCCGTGCGAATCGACATCCCTGTGTTTTGAGATAAATGTCTGAGTTTGACAGGCGTTGGTCGCGGTTTGCGCAAGAAAACAATAACTGATTGGATAAATTGAACTAAATGCTGCGCATAAGCTATATATGAATGGCCTACCAATGTAGCCTATCAACTTTCACAGTGAATACTTTTGTTTATATGTTTTGTGTGTATGAATTGAATATTGCCAAATGCATCAGTAAAAAAGCCTATTTAATGTAACCCTTGCTGTTAATTGATTTGAATTCATTACATGAAATCCAAATGAAAATCCATTTAAATTACAGGTTGTAATGCAACAAAATAGGAAAAATGCCAAGGGGGATGAATACTTTTGCAAGGCGCTGTACATTCACTCTGGCAAAACAGTTACACAGGTATATTCACTCACCCCATCTAGACAACATGAAAACAGTCTAAGCAGCTCTCCTAGGATGAGTAAAATGGTCAAAGTCAGGGTTTCCCAAACTTTTTCACTCGGGGGGCCACCCTTTCAACATTGGGAACATCCACGTCTATTTCTATGGGCACAAGCACTGTTCATACAAGCACTGTTCATGACACAAACTGTTCACACCCTTCTTGTAGGTGGAGAGAATTTTGCACGTTTAAAGCTTATTTCCTGCAATTCTACACATTTTTTAATGGGGTGCAAAGAAAATGTTGCAGTTTTAAAAGTAAATTTTTTGCAATTATATACCTATTGCCATGTCTAATGTGAATTCTTGTGATATTTGAGTGACAAAAAAATTACAACAATTTCTATGGGCTTAATAACCTTAATAAAAAACGTTAGCTGACAGGGGCTAGTTGATCTGGACATTATAGTTATAAATAGCTCTCTAAGGTATGCAATGACTAACATGACAAGAGGAACTGATGATGCACTACCCAATTTCGAAATTGCTCCTTTCGTGGTCCTCTGTAGCTCAGCTGGTAGAGCACGGCGCTTGTAACGCCAAGGTAGTGGGGTCGAACCCCGGGACCACCCATATACAAAAAAAATGTATGCACGCATGACTGTAAGTCGCTTTGGATAAAAGCGTCTGCTAAATGGCATATTATTATTATTATTATTATTTTTAAAGAGTATGTTTAAAGCTGGACTGAGTTCCTCCCTGCCGACCCCTCGCCCCCGCCCCACAGTTTGGGAACCACTGGTCTAAGTGAGGTGTTCTCTTATTTATGTCTGGAGGAAGCAAGCAAGCTAGCCAACTTTAGCCAATTTAGCTTTGGTGCTTGACTGATGTTGTGTGATTAGAACACTACTCTTCAGCCACAGTGTCCTGTGTGTGACCATGGTACAGTTAGAGGTTGGATATTCGACAGACATTGGGCTCTATGCGGCTAGTTGGGGACCGTCAATAAATTACACAATGTACATGGGACAATATTTTCTTATTGCACACCTAGTTTTCTCATCAAATGATTTCAATATTTTATATGAACATTTTAATGTTTCTATGTCCAATAAATTCTGAGCTATTGGAAATGGGAAAATATTATCCAATGTACATTGTGTAATTTATTCCCTGTCCCTAACTGGCCCCAAAGAGCCCAATGTCTGTGGAATATCCAACTTCCAACCTCTAACTTTACCACATTCAGTGTGTGCTCCGAGAGATAATTTATTAAGGAACACCCACGTTTTAGTGGAAATTACTTGAAATCAAACTTTCTAATATTCTAAGGAAAGCAGAGACAGCATGGATTTCCCTAATCTCTGACTTTCTCATTTTAGACTATGTCCAGAATTTAAGCGACAGTTTCTATTAAATTATTTTCTCTCTCTCTCCCCTTTCCTCTCCCTCTCACCCCTCCTCCTCTCCCTCCTCAGATCTACTACACAGGGAAATATCAGAGCCTGGGCATCAAGCAGGGTGGTCCATCGGCAGGTAAATGGGTGGAACTGCCCGTCACCAAGTCCCCTAAGATCGTCCAGTTCTCGGTGGGCCACGACGGCTCGCACGCCCTGCTGGTGGCAGAGGATGGCAGCGTGTTCTTCACTGGCTCCGCCAGCAAGGGAGAGGACGGAGAGTCCAGTAAGTATGGATGAGAACACACACCTATACAGACGAGAACACGCGTAAATTAGAACACACACATCAATAAGTCAGGATATAAGATTCTGTATCTTTTGGTAAGGATTAGTTCCGGGAATTGCCAGGGACCTCACGATGCGATATTATCACGATACTTAGGTGCCGATAACAATATGTATTGCGATTCTCATGATTCTAGATGTTTTGCGATTCGATATTGCGATTTGATGTTCCAAATATATTGCTCACACGTGTCTGCTGCAGAGAGACAAGAGCGAGCCATGAGAAATTGAGTTTTGATCATTCAAGGCTCACTTTTTTAAAAGAAGATGGAGAAAAAGCTAGTTTTGCAGCAGGCACAGCCGACTAATGCTAGCTACAGTAGAAAATTACTTGAAGTCAAATGTTGATATAAAATCGTCCAAAAATAATATTGCGATATTTAACTGCTATCTCCCACTACACCTGTGTTGTCTTGTGCGCCTCTTGCATAGAGATGATTCTCTAATGTTTTGTCTGTACTCTCCAGCCAAGAGCCGGCGCCAGCCGAAGCCCTACAAGCCCAAGAAGATGATGAAGCTGGAGACCAAGATGGCGGTGAACACGGCCTGCAACAACGGCAGCAGCAGCATCGTCACCAAGGACGGAGAGCTATACATGTTCGGCAAGGACGCCATCTACAGCGACAGCACCTGTGAGTGGGATAGAGACCGGGGAAAAGGGTACATTTGGGTTGCGTTGGTTAGTGCAAATGTACACAAATGTTAATTTGCGTTAGTGATGCTGATGAACTTGAGTGGGTCAGAGAGAGGGTTAATCTGGGTAGTGTTCATTCGTGCAAATGTTTACGAATGTTCACAAATGAAATATTAGTCTGAAATATTACAACATGGCTATCAAAGAAAGCTTTTGAAAAGCCTTGTTGGTTTGATAATGGTCTTATATAGCCTGGAAATTCTGACCGAATTCAGCTCAGTTTAGTGAAACGTAGCATGATTCAGTCGGGGTAAGGTTAGGTCTTTTACAGTAGCTATACAGTATCAATATTTTCTCCTCTCTCTTGTGCCCCCTTCAGGCCAGGTGTCAGACCTGAAGGGTCACATTGTAACGCAGGTAGCCATGGGGAAGGCCCACACCTGTGTCCTGACAAAGAGTGGAGAGGTCTGGACATTTGGGGTCAACAACAAGGGCCAGTGTGGCCGAGAAACAGGGGCCATGAACCAGGCGGGGAAAGGTAACATGCATGACGGACACACATATGAGCATACACGAGCACACAAATTACCACACAACACAAACATACTTTAATATACCGTATGCACACCAAACACCTCTTTCTTTGCATGTATATATTGTGTATTTTGCGTGTATCACCCATTCATGTAAACATATCTTCTCTAACCCCTGTAGCATTTGGCGTGGAGAGCATGGCGACGGCCATGGATGAGGACCTGGAGGATGAGCTGGAGGAGAAGGAGGAGAAGAGCATGATGTGCCAGCCGGGCATGCACAAGTGGAAGCTGGACCAGTGCATGGTGTGCACGGTGTGTGGAGACTGCACCGGCTATGGAGCCAGCTGTGTCAGCAGTGGACGGCCCGACAGGGTACCCGGAGGGTAAGGAAACTTGACAAAGAGGCAGATATACAGACATACACACACATTCACTAGTTGCGTTATCTTTGATAAGAGAACGTACATTTATGGTTGGGTCTACGGGCGGCAGGTAGCCTAGCGGTTAAGAGCATTGGCCCAGTAACTGAAAGGTTGTTGGTTCGAGCTCACTAGGTAAGATATCTGTCCATGGCACTTAACCCAAATGGCTCCTGTAAGTCGCTCTGCATAACAGCCTCTGCTAAATGACTAAAATGTAAATGTAAAATGTATGTTTTCATGGTTGTTTTTTGGGCAAGTCTATTTGCTAGTGCCTGGTGCTCTGTCTTTACAAATCAGTATTGTTGTGTCGGAATGCTGATCAGATGAACTAATATTTGTGTCTGTATGTGTTTTTGTGTGCTTTGGTTTGTCTTGTGTCTGGTGGATGTCTTTTTTGTTTGTATTGATGTTTGTCTCTCTTGTCTGTGTGTGTCTATTTGTGTATTTTTGTCTGTTTGTGTTTCTCTCTCTCTCTCCCACTCAGTATCTGTGGCTGTGGTTCGGGGGAGTCTGGCTGCTCAGCATGTGGCTGCTGTAAATCCTGTGCCAGGGAGCTGGATGGACAGGAGGTCAGACAGAGGGGCATCTTCGACGCTGTCAAGGAGATGATACCACTAGACCTACTACTAGGTACAACACACAATAACAGTTGTTCAATATATCTGCATGCTCTGGTTTGGTGTACCCATTCGCAAACTGTATAGTATACAGTGCCTTCAGAAAGTACTCATACCTCTTGACTTATTCCACATTTTGTTGTTACAGCCTGAATTCAAAATTAAGTAGATTTTTTTTCTCAACCCATCTACACACAATACCCCATAATAAATGTTAGCTAATTTATACATAAGTATTCACACCCATATGTCAATACATGTTAGAATCACCTTTGGCAGCGATTACAGCTGTGAGTCTTTCTGTGTAAGGCTATAAGAACTTTGCGGATCTGGATTGTACAATATTTGCCCATTATTCTTTTCAAAATTCTTCAAGCTCTGTCAAATTGGTTGTTGATCATTGCTAGACAACCATTTTCAAGTCTTGCCATAGATTTTCAAGCAGATTTATGTAAAAACTAACTCGGCCACTCAGGAACATTCACTGTCTTCTTGGTAAGCAGCTCCAGTATAGATTTGGCCTTGTGTTTTAGGTTATTGTCCTGCTGAAAGGTCAATTAATCTCCCAATGTCTGGTGGAAAGCAGACTGAACCAGGTTTTCCTCTTATGATTTTGCCTGTGCTTAGCTTCCATTCATTTTTTTTATCCTGAAAAACTCCCCAGTCCTTAATGATTACAATCATACCCATAACATGATGAAGCCACCACTATAATTGAAAATGTGGAGAGCGGTACTCAGTAATGTGTTGTATTGGATTTGCTCCAAACATAACACTCTTTATTCAGGACAAAAAGTGAATATTGCTTTGCTACATTATTTGCCATCATTAAGTTTACCGACGACACAACAGTGGTAGGCATGATCACCGACAACGATGAGACAGCCTATAGGGAGGAGGTCAGAGACCTGGCCGTGTGGTTCCAGGATAACAACCTCTCCCTCAACGTGATCAAGACAAAGGAGATGATTGTGGACTACACGCCCCTATTCTCATCGACGGGGCTGTAGTGGAACAGGTTGAGAGCTTCAAGTTCCTTGGTGTCCACATCACCAACAAACTATCATAGTCCAAACACACCAAGACAAGTCGTGAAGTCGTGAAGAGGGCACAACAAAGCCTATTCCCCCTCAGGAGACTGAAAAGATTTGGCAAGGGTCCTCAGATCCTCAAAAAGTTCTACAACTGTACCATTGAGAGCATCCTTACTGGTTGCATCACTGCCTGGTATGGCAACTGCTCGGCCTTCCGACCGCAAGGCACTACAGAGGGTAGTGCGTACGGCCCAGTACATCACTGGGGCCAAGCTTCCTGCCATCCAGGACCTCTAAACCAGGCGGTGTCAGAGGAAGGCCCTAAAAATTGTCAGACTCCAGCCACCCTAGTCATAGACTGTTCTCTCTGCTTCTGCATGGCAAGCGGTACTGGAGCGCCAAGTCTAGGTCCAAAAGGCTTCTAAACAGCTTCTACCCCCCAAGCCATAAGACTCCTGAACAGCTAATCATGGATACCTGGACAATTTGCGTTGCCCCCCACCCCACCTCAACCCCCTCTTTTACGCTGCTGCTACTCTGTTTATATTTATGCATAGTCACTTTAACTATACCCACATGTACATATTACCTCAATTACCTCGACTAACCGGTTCCCCTTCACATTGCCTCTGTACCGGTACCCCCTGTATATAGCCTCCCTACTGTTATTTTATTTTACTGCTGCTCTTTAATTATTTGCTATTTTTAACTTATCTATTTTTTACTTAACACTTTTTTTATTTTCTTAACTGCATTGTTGGTTAAGGGCTTGTAAGCATTTCACTGTAATGTCTACAGCTGTTGTATTTGGCGCATGTGGCAAATACAATTTGATTTGATAATTCCTGGAAGCTGGGTAATGTCCCAGTTCTTCCATGGCCTGCGTACTCACCAAACATGTCACCCATTGAGCATATTTGGGATGCTCTGGATTGATGCGTACCACGGCGTGTTCCAGTTCCGCCTATATCCAGCATCTTCGCCCAGCCATTGAAGAGTGGCGCAACATTCCACAGGCCACAATCAACAGCCTGATCAACTATGCGAAGGAGATGTGTCGCACTGCATGAGGCAAGTGGTGGTCACACCAGATACTGACTGGTTTTCTGATCCACGCCCCTACCTTTTTTTTTTAAAGGTATCTGTGACCGAGATATACATATTTGTATTCCCAGTCGTGAAATCCATAGATTAGGGCCTAATGCGTTTATTTCAATTGACTGATTTCCTTATATGACATTATTATGGGATACTGTATGTAGGCCAGTGACAACAAATCTAAATTTAATCCAGTTTAAATTCAGGCTGTAACACAACAAACTGTGGAAAAAGTCAAGGGGTGTGAATACTTTCTGAAGGCACTCTATGTCACAAGTTACAAGCCATCGCTGTTTTCTGCTTCTTCTTTTATTTCTCTTTTGTCTATCATTCCATGTCAGCATACTGCTTTACCATAGCTACGTGTCTCAACCAGTGTTTTCCCTAGACCAGGCGTGGGCAAAATATGGCCTGTGGGCTGGATGTGGCCCGCCAGCCAAATAACAGCATAGAACCGTGGTTACATGAGTTACCTCTGTCTGCTATTTGCGGTTAGGACAAACAGAGCGGTTTCTGTTTTCTTCCTACGAATGACCCCCCCCAAAGAATGTGCGGCACTCTGTTTATTTTTGAAATCCCGATGTGGCCCTTGAGCCGCAATTATTGCCCACCCCTGCCCTAGACCAGCGATTCTCAACTGGTGAGTTGGGTCAAAGGAAGTTTTGAATGGGTTGCGGGTGTCTGAGTTAAAAAATATGTATACCCCTGTCTAAACTTAACACTAGAACCGCCATAGTCCAACGGCCTAAGAAAATATCAGCTCCCCAAAAATGCTATGTCCTGCGCCTTCCCTGACTTTTCCTAAATGTTTGGATTTTACACTGCTCATTTGTCAGAAATGTGAAAACACAAACAGAAAAGTTTTTAGAGCCTTTTTTCAAACCTATTTCTAACTTAACCCACCAAGACAATGTGCTGTAGGACGTTGGTACACAGCCAGGCGCTAATGTGTCTCTCTCTTCTCACTGAATGAATGACAAATGGATGAATTGGCTATAATTGTGCACCTTACTTCACAATTGAATTTAAATTAGGCCTAACTGAATGATAAGGTAAAGAGGTTGATTTAATTTAGATAGACAATAGTGTAACGATGAGTTTGTTATGCCTATTTATCAGTGTTGGTGCTCATGTTAATAATTTGACTGCGCGCCTTGGGGGTTGAGACCATTCTTGACTGTTTTATTTACTGTAACTCTATTACTAATCAAATGTAATGTAAGGGAAATTAAAACATGCTATGTGTTGCAGTCATCCAAGTTGATGAGCGGGAAAAAAATGATGCCAGTTAGCCTGCACAACCGGCCCATCGAAACTACACCTAAACTATACAGAAACTAATTTCACACATAATAAGAGTTAGCCTATAGACAAGATTAAATTGACAATCTGATGAGTGACAATATTAAGCCTATCAGTTGTCAAATTGTACATGAAGAAATGGGCGCATCTTGTAATTTACAGATGCATCACTTGATCAAATCCTCCTTCAGAGTCACATGCAGGTAATACATTTTGATTTCTATAAAGTATCAGAAAGAGGACGTTCGGCAGTTTCTGTTGCACTTACCTTTGTCAAATAACTCTCATAATTCAAGAGGTGTGCAGCTCTATTTCCAAATTTCACTTTTTCCAAGAATATCCATGCTGTCCATGCATTCAGTACATGACCACTCGCGCAGCATCATTGCTCTGGCTACTAAGCAAACACTAGTAACATAATAAACTTACAATTTAAATTAATATGCTATTTATTGATGCATTTCATCCTTTCCAATTGTTATTACACTGGTGCTTTTGTTTAGGAATACAGCAAATAATTTATATTATTATTATCTTTTTCGTTTCTACTTTGTCAAAGGAAGCTGTAACTGGACTTTATTCATTACTATAACTCTATTACTAATTCTACAAATCAAGTTGATCAAATGGATTACACTGTAATGTTTATTTTAAGGGAAACAAAAATAGGCTATATGCCTATGTTTTTTCTAGGAATTTGTAGAATTATACAAAACATCTTTGACTCTATCTAAACAAATAACTGTTCTTTTGTATTTTTATTGATATATTTTCCATGAATATTTCTTCATGCAATTCATCTTTTACAATAGATTATGCACTATTTATTAAGCATTGGTGCTTATGTTTGCACACCTTGTGGGTTGATAAGGATCTGAAGCATATGCTAAAGGGGGACGCCCGGCAACGTTCTCTAGCGGATACTTGTAGGCTGAAAGGCCAGGCGGTTCTAGTGTTAAACGACTTAATCCAGAAAGAAAGTGATTCAATAATTTTATCTCAGAATTAATTTTCTTCAGTATAGTTATTGGGTCGGCGACTGAGACAACCTGGTTCAAATTTGGGTCCCGAGGCAAAACCAGTTGAGAATCACTGCCGTAGACCATCCTCCTTAGATATATCCCAGATCTGCTGTTTAGCCCAAACATAAATCAAATCACATTTTATTTGTCACATACACATGCTCAGCAGATGTTATTGCGGGTGTAGCGAAATGCTTGTGTTTCTAGCTCCAACAGTACAGTATATAGTGAGGGAAAAAGGTATTTGATCCCCTGCTGATTTTGTACGTTTGCCCACTGACAAAGAAATGATCAGTCTACAATTTTAATGGTAGGTTTATTTGAACAGTGAGAGACAGAATAACAACAAAAAAAATCCAGAAATACGCATTTCAAAAATGTTATACATTGATTTGCATTTTAATGAGGGAATTAAGTATTTGACCCCTTTGCAAAACATGACTTAGTACTTGGTGGCAATCACAGAGGTCAGATGTTTCTTGTAGTTGGCCACCAGGTTTGCACACATCTCAGGAGGGATTTTGTCCCACTCCTCTTTGCAGATCTTCTCCAAGTCATTAAGGTTTCGAGGCTGACGTTTGGCAACTCGAACCTTCAGCTCCCTCCACATATTTTCTATGGGATTAAGGTCTGGAGACTGGTAGGCCACTCCAGGACCTTACATTTTACATTTTAGTCATTTAGCAGACGCTCTTATCCAGAGCGACTTACAGGAGCAATTAGGGTTAAGTGCCTTGCTCAAGGGCACATTTACGTCATTTAGCAGACGCTCTTATCCAGAGCGACTTACAAATTGGTGCATTCACCCTATAGCCAGTGGGATAACCACTTTACACTTTTTTTTTGGAAAGCACCTTAATGTGCTTCTTCTTGAGGCACTCCTTTGTTGCCTTGGCCGTGTGTTTTGAGTCATTGTCATGCTGGAATACCCATCCACGACCCATTTTCAATGTCCTGGCTGAGGGAAGGAGGTTCTCACCCAAGATTTGACGGTGAAGTTGTCCTGTCCCCTTAGCAGAAATGTTTCTGCATAATGTTTCCACCTCCATGTTCGATGGTGGGGATGGTGTTCTTGGGGTCATAGGCAGCATTCCTCCTCCAAATACGGCGAGTTGAGTTGATTCCAAAGTGCTCCATTTTGGTCTCATCTGAACACAACACTTTCACCGAGTTCTCCTCTGAATCATTCAGATGTTCATTGGTAAACTTCAGACGGGCCTGTATGTGCTTTCTTGAGCAGGGGGATCTTGCGGGCGCTGCAGGATTTCAGTCCTTCACGACATAGTGTGTTACCAATTGTTTTCTTGGTGACTATGGTCCCAGCTGCCTTGAGATCATTGAAAAGATCCTCCCGTGTAGTTCTGGGCTCATTCCTCACCGTTTTCATGATCATTGCAACTCCACGAGGTGAGATTTTGCATGGAGCCCCAGGCTGAGGGAGATTGACAGTTATTTTGTGTTTCTTCCATTTGCGAATAATCGCACCAACTGTTGTCACCTTCTCCACAAGCTGCTTGGCGATGGTCTTGTAGCCCATTCCAGCCTTGTGTAGGTCTACAATCTTGTCCCTGACATCCTTGGAGAGCTCTTTGGTCTTGGCCATGGTGGAGAGTTTGGAATCTGATTGATTGATTGCTTCTGTGGACAGGTCTTTTTATACAGGTAACAAACTGAGATTAGGAGCACTCCCTTTAAGAGTGTGCTCCTAATCTCAGCTCGTTACTTGTATAAAAGACACCTGGGAGCCAGAAATCTTTCTGATTGAGAGGGGGTCAAATATTATTTCCCTCATTAAAATGCAAATCAATTTATAACATTTTTGACATGCGTTTTTCTGGATTTTTTGGTTGTTATTCTGTCTCTGACTGTTCAAATAAACCTACCATTAAAATTATAGACTGATCATTTCTTTGTCAGTGGGCAAACGTACTAAATCAGCAGGGGATCAAATACTTTTTTCCCTCACTGTATCTAACAATTCACAACAATACACACAACCTAAAAGTAAAGTAATGGAATTAAGGAATAAATATTATAAATATTATGATGAGCAATGTCGGTATAGACTAAAATACAGTAGAGAATACAGTATATAAACCCTTTTTCAGGACCCTCTTTCAAAGATAATTCGTAAAAATCCAAATAACTTCACCGACCTTCATTGTAAAGGGTTTAAACACTGTTTCCCATGCTTGTTCAATGAACCATAAACAATTAATGAACATGCACCTGTAGAACGGTCGTTAAGACACTAACAACTACAGACGGAAGGCAATTAAGGTCACAGTTATGAAAACTTAGGACACTAAAGAGGCCTTTCTACTGACTCTGAAAAACACCAAAAGAAAGATGCCCAGGGTCCCTGCTCATCTGCGTGAACGTGCTTTAGGCATGCTGCAAGGAGGCATGAGGACTGCAGACGTGGCCAGGGCAATAAATTGCAATGTCTGTACTGTGAGACGCCTAAGACAGCGCTACAGGGAGACAGGACGGACAGCTGATCGTCCTCGCAGTGGCAGACCACGTGTAACAACACCTGCACAGGATCGGTACATCCGAACATCACACCTGCGGGACCGGTACAGGATGGCAACAACAACTGCCCAACTTCCCGAGTTACACCAGGAACGCACAATCCCTCCATCAGTGCTCAGACTGTCCGCAATAGGCTGAGAGAGGCTGGACTGAGGGCTTGTAGACCTGTTGTAAGGCAGATCCTCACCAGACATCACTGGCAACAACGTCGCCTATGGGCACAAACCCACCGTCGCTGGACCAGACAGGACTGGCAAAAAAATGACAACGCCACCAGCCATACTGCTCATTCTGTGCATGATTTCCTGCAAGACAGGAATGTCAGTGTTCTGCCATGGCCAGCGAAGAGCCCGGATCTGAATACCATTGAGCATGTCTGGGACCTGTTGGATCGGAGGGTGAGGGCTAGGGCCATTCCCCCCAGAAATGTCCGGGAACTTGCAGGTGCCTTGGTTGAAGAGTGGGGTAACATCTCACAGCAAGAACTGGCAAATCTGGTGCAGTCCATGAGGTGGAGATGCACTGCAGTACTTAATGCAGCTGGTGGCCACACCAGATACTGTTACTTTTGTCAATTTCTGTTAGTCACATGTCTGTGAAACTTGTTCAGTTTATATCTGATGTTGGATCTTGTTATGTTCATACAAATATTTACATGTTAAGTTTGCTGAAAATAAACGCAGTTGACAGTCAGAGGATGTTTCTTTTTTTGCTGAGTTTACATATGAGATGAGTAATGCTAAAATATCTAAACATTGTTAGAGTGACTTAAGGTGCAGGGTTACGTAACCGGGTGGAAGCTGCCCTAGTAATGGCTATTTAACAGTCTGATGGCCTTGAAATAGAAGCTGTTTTTCAGTCTCTCGGTCGCAGCTTTGATGCAGCTTTGATGCACCTGTACTGACCTCGCCTTCTGGATGATAGCGGGGTGAACAGGCAGTGGCTCAGGTGGTTGTTGTCCTTGATGATGTTTTTGGCCTTCCTGTGACATCGGGTCCTGGATGGCAGGTAGTTTGCCCCCTGGGATGCGTTGGGCAGACCACACCACCCTCTGGAGAGCCCTGCGGTTGCGGGCGGTGCAGTTGCCGTACCAGGTGGTGATATAGCCCGACAGGATGCTCTCAATTGTGCATCTGTAAAAGTTTGTGAGGGTTTTAGGTGCCAAGGTACATTTCTTCATACACATATACACACAGGTCTGGGATCAGGCCAGGGCATCTCGCTCAAGTAATAGTAGAAGAAACACTGGGCTCTCAGCATAAAGCTGCTTTTGCATTAATATGATATAGCTAGCTAGTAGCACGTCTGTCTTGTTTGTCTTCATGCAAAGCTCAACATAGAAGCTGCCCCTTAGACACAGATCTAGGATTAGGGGGGTGAAACTGTGGCCTTGGAATTCAAACTGAATCTCGCTATATTACACTATTGTTTCACTTCACCAATCCAGTCTTCCATTTCCTTCATTTAATCCGTTTGTACTCTTGTCTGAAATGAGGGGTTTTGTATGACATTTATTTGTATGTGGATCACACCATCAGACCAACCAGCTCATCATTTCTGAGAGGATTTTTTTACCAGGCCAATTGCCTCTATTGGAGGATGCCAGACTTAATTAGTAATGTGAAACAATTTAGCGTGATTTAGTTAGGATGTCGAGGATAATGAAATGGTAAACTGACCTCATGTCAGTTTCAAGGCAAGGGGTTTACGTCATTCTATCCTATGTGAAGATGCATCGCTTCTCCATGTCGTCTCCTCCCTCCATCATTCATCCACGTTGTGTGTTGTCTCTGTCTCTCCTCCTCCACCTGGTTCTCTCTCTCCCCTGGGGCGGTGTGTGTTTCAGCTGTGCCTGTCCCCCCCCCCCCAGGAGTCAACATCGAGGAGCACATCCAGATCCGGCAGGAGGAGAAACGTCAGCGGATCAACCGCCGACACCGGCTGGAGGAGGGACGAGGTACGGGTAAGGAGTCGATAGGGGTTAGGGGATAGGGGATAGGGGAGGCTTTGTGTTTGGGAAGGAGAAAAGGATGGAGCAGGGACGAAATATGGGATAAGGGGGGATGGGGCCGAAGGGGTAGGGAATAAGGGATAGGAGATAAGGGGATAGTGGAGGGTGTTTGGGGAAGAGGAAAGGCAAAACATCAACGACCTAGGAGGGGATAGTAAGTAGGGGATAGGGATTAGTGACTAGGGGAGGGTGGGTGTTGTTTGGTGCAGTGACCTGATTGGTATGACAGCTGGTTTTTGTGTGTTGTGCTATTATTGTTGTGCTTCAGTGTGACCATTGTGTATCTCTCCCAATCTGTGACCCTGCTGTGTCCATGCATGTGAAAGTTTATTTCTCCCTCCCAGGCCCCCTTGTTTTCCCTGGTCCCATATTAATGAACCAGCGTGAGCAGGCCCTAGCCAGACTCAGACCCCTAAGGCATAAGCGGGACAAGCACACAGGTACAACTGCCGGTCTTCAAATTCACTACCCTTAACTCAAACGTGCACCGATCCGCCCCTCTCGGGTCTGTCTCACACCCCACCAAACCGGCTGTCCCGCTCGTTTACACACCCGTCCGCCGACCCGTCCTCCTCTCTCTCACTCTCTTGAAAAGGAAGACTCATATCTGCACCGGATCATAATTAGGGACGGGAAGATAGCATTATCGCAATACTCGTTAGTATCGTGACAAGGAAACAAACCACGAAGCAGATTTAAATTCTTTAGGAAAGCGGTCCTAATGTTGTAAACAAACATAATTATGTTGTCATCAATAGTCACATTTATTCATTTTCCAAGCTATAGCGCACAATATTTGACATACTGCAGGTTTTTAAAAGACCAAAGAGTTTGATTTGCTTCGTGTTTTCATTTTTGCCATGGAAGAAATATTGCGATACTGGTATCGTCCCATCCTTAATCATAATGGTAAAAAATGATGTTGGTAGAATGGAGACCTATTCATTCCAGGGTTTTTCTTTATTTTTACTATTTTCTACATTGTAGAATAATAGTGAAGACATCAAAACTATGAAATAAAACATATGGAATCATGTAGTAACTAAAAAAGTGTTGAACAAATCAAAATATATTTTATAATTGAGATTCTTCAAATAGCCACCCTTTGCCTTGATGACAGCAAACTCTTGGCATTCTCTCAACCAGCTTCATGAGGTAGTCACCTAGAATGCAGTTCAATTAACAGGTGTGCCTTGTTAAGAAGGAAAGAAATTCCACAAATTAACTTTTAATGCATTTGAGCTAATCAGTTGTGTTGTGACAAGGTAGGGGTGGTATACAGAAGATAGCCATATTTGGCAAAAGACCAAGTCCATATTATTTCAAGAACAGCTCAAATAAGCAAAGAGAAACGACAGTCCATTGTTACTTTAAGACATGGTCAGTCAATACGGACATTTTCAGGAACTTTGAAAGTTCCTTCAAGTGCAGTCGCAAAAACCATCAAGCGCTATGATGAAACTGGCTCTCATGAGGATCGCCACAGGAAAGGAAGACCCAGAGTTTGCAGAGGATAAGTTCATTAGAGTTAACATCAACTGTTCAGAGGAGACTGCGTGAATCAGGCCTTCATTTACATTTTTTACATTTCAGTCATTTAGCAGACGCTCTTATCCAGAGTGACTTACAGTTAGTGAGTACATACATTTTTAATACTGGCCCCCCGTGGGAATCGAACCCACAACCCTGGCGTTGCAAGCGCCATGCTCTACCAACTGAGCTACACGGGACCATGGTCGTATTGCTTCAAAGAAACCACTACTAAAGGATACCAATAAGAAGAAGAGACTTGCTTGGGCCAAGCACCATGAGACATTAGACTGGTGGAAATCTGTCCTTTGGTCTGATGAGTTCAAATTTGAGATTTTTGGTTCCACCCGCCGTGTCTTTGTGAGACGCAGAGTAGGTGAACGGATGATCTTCGTATGTGTGGTTCACACCATGAAGGAGGAGGTGTGATGGTGTGGGGGTGCTTTGCTGGTGACACTGTCTTTGATTTATTTTGAATTCAAGGCACACTTAATCAGCATGGCTACCAGAGCATTCTGCAGCGATATACCATCCCATCTGGTTTGCGCTCAGTGGGACTATCATTTGTTTTTCAACAGGACACTGACCCAAAACACACCTCCAGGATGTTTGAAGGCTATTTGATCAAGAAGGAGAGTGATGGAGTATTGCATCAGATGACCTATCCTCCACAATCACCCGACCTCAACCCAATTGAGATGTTTTGGGATGAGTTGGACTGCAGAGTGAAGGAAAAGCAGCCAACAAGTGCTCAGGATATGTGGGAACTCCTTCAAGACTGTTGGAAAAGCATTCCTCATGAAGCTGTTTGAGAGAATGCCAAGAGCGTGCGAAGCTGTCATCAAGGCAAACGGTGGCTACTTTGAAGAATCTCAAATATAAATATATTTTGATTTGTTTAACACTTTTTTGGTTACTACATGATTCCATATGTTTTATTTCATAGTTTTGATATCTTCACTATTATTCTACAATGTAGAATATAGTAAAAATAAAGAAAAACCCTTGAATGAGTAGGTGTCCAAACTTTTGACTGGTACTGTATATACAGTTGAAGTCGGAAGTTTACATACACCTTAGCCAAATACATTTAAACTCAGTTTTTCACAATTCCTGACATTTAATCCTAGTAAAAATTCCCTGTCTTAGGTCAGTTAGGATCACCACTTTATTTTAAGAATGTGAAATGTCAGAATAATAGTAGAGAGTGATTTATTTCAGCTTTTATTTATTTCATCACATTCCCAGTGGGTCATAAGTTTACATACACTCAATTAGTATTTGGTAGCATTGCCTTTAAATTGTTTAACTTGGGTCAAATGTTTCGGGTAGCTTTCCACAAGCTTCCCACAATAAGTTGGGAATTTAGTCCCATTCCTCCTGACCGAGCTGGTGTAACTGAGTCAGGGTTGTAGGCCTCCTTGCTCGGATACGCCTTTTCAGTTCTGCCCACAAATGTTGTATAGGATTGAGGTCAGGGCTTTGTGATGGCCACTCCAATACCTTGACTTTGTTGTCCTTAAGCCATTTTGCCACAACTTTGGAAGCATGCTTGGGGTCATTGTCCATTTGGAAGACCCATTTGCGACCAAGCTTTAACTTCCTGACTGATGTCTTGAGATGTTGCTTCAATATATCCACATAATTTTTCTTCCTCATGATGCCATCTATTTTGTGAAGTGCACCAGTCCTTCCTGCAGCAAAGCACCCCCACAGCATGATGCTGCCACCCATGTTCTTCTTTGTTGGAATGGTGTTCTTCGGCTTGCAAGCAACCACCTTTTTCCTCCAAACATAACAATGGTCATTATGGCCAAACAGTTCTATTTTTGTTTAATCAGACCAGATGACATTTCTCCAAAAAGTACGATCTTTGTCCCCATGTGCAGTTGCAAACCGTAGTCTGGCTTTTTTTATGGCGGTTTTGGAGCAGTGGCTTCTTGCTTGATGAGCAGCCTTTCAGGTTATGTCGATATAGGACTTGTTTTACTGTGGATATAGATACTTTTGTACCTGTTTCCTCCAGCATCTTCACAAGGTCCTTTGCTGTTGTTCTGGGATTGATTTGCACTTTTCGCACCAAAGTACGTTCATCTCTCGGAGACAGAACGCGTCTCCTTCCTGAGTGGTATGACGCCTGCTTGGTCCCGTGGTGTTTATACTTGCGTATTATTGTTTGTACAGATGAACGTGGTACCTTCAGGCATTTGGAAATTGCTCCCAAGGATGAACCAGACTTGTGGAGGTCTACAATTTTTTTCTAAGGTCTTGGCTGATTTCTTTTGATTTTCCCTTGATGTCAAGCAAAGAGGCACTGAGTTTGAAGGTAGGCCTTGAAATACATCCACAGGTACACCTCCAATTGACTCAAATTATGTCAATTAGCCTATCAGAAGATTCTAAAGGCATGACATCATTTTCTGGAAATTTCCAAGCTGTTTATAGGCACAGTCAATTTAGTGTATGTAAACTTGGACCCACTGGAATTGTGATACAGTGAATTATAAATGAAATAATCTGTCTGTAAACAATTGTTGGAAAAATTACTTGTGTCATGCACAAAGTAGTTGTTCTAACCGACTTGCCAAAACTATAGTTCATTAACAAGAAATTTGTGGAGTGGTTGAAAAACGAGTTTTAATGACTCCAACCTAAGTGTATGTAAACTTCTGACTTCAACTGTATGTGACCCCTTCACTTTTTCCAGATTTTGTTACGTTAGTCTTATTCTGAAATGGAATAAATATAATGTTTTCCTCATCAATCTGCACACAATACCTTATAATGACAAAGCGAAAACAGGTTTCTATACATTTTTGCACATTTATAAAAAATAAACAGACCTTATTGACATAAATTTTCCCTTTGCTATGAGACTCGAAATTGAGCTTAGGTGCATCCTGTTTCCATTGATCATCCTTGAGATGTTTCTACAACTTCATTGGAGTCCACTTGTGGACATGATTTGGATAGCCACACAGCTGTCTATATAACGTCCCACAGTTGACAGTGCATGTCAGAGCAAAAACCAAGGCATGAGGTCGAAGGAATTGTCCGTAGAGCTCCGAGACAGGATTGTGTCGGCACAGATCTGGGGATGGGTACCAAAACATTTATTCAGCATTGATGGTCCCCCAATAACACAGTGGCCTCCATCATTATTTAAATGGAAGTAGTTTGGAACCACATATTCTTCCTAGAGCTGGCCACCCAGACAAAATTAGCAATTGGGGGAGAAGGGCCTTGGTCAGGGAGGTGACCAAGAACCCGATGGTCACTCTGACAGAGCTCCTAAAGGACTCTGACCATGAGAAACAATATTCTCTGGTATGATGAAATGAAGATTGAACTCTTTGGTCTGAATTCCAAGCGTCACGTCTGGAGGAAACCTGGCACCATCCCTACGGTGAAGCGTGGTGGCAGCATCATGCTGTGGGGATGTTTTTCAGTGGCAGGGACTGGGAGACTAGTCAGGATCGAGGGAAAGATGAACGGTGGGGATCCTTGATGAAAACCTGCTCCAGACCGCTCAGGACCTCAGACTGGGGCGAAGGTTCACCTTCCAACAGGACAACGACCCTAAGCACACAGCCAAGACAATGCAGGAGTGGCTTCGGGACAAGTCTCTGAAATTCCTTGACTGGCTCAGCCAGAGCCCGGACTTGAACCAGATCAAACATCTCTGGAGAGACCTGAAAATAGTTGTGCAGCGATGCTCCTCATTCAACCTAATAGAGCTTGAGAGGATCTTCAGAGAAGAATGGGAGAAACTCCCCAAATACAGGTTTGCCAAGCTTGTAGCGTCATACCCAAGAAGACTTGAGGCTTTGATCGCTGCCAAAGGTGCTTCAACATAAGTAAAGGGTCTGAATACTTATGTAAAACCAGTTTTTGCTTCGTCCTTATGGGGTGTTGTGTAGATTGATGAGGGGAAAAAACAATTTAATCAATTTTAGAATAAGGCTGTAACGTAACAAAATGTGGAAAAAGTGAAAGGGTCTGAAATCTTTCTGACTGCACTGTACTTTCAAACGAAACATTGATGAACAAATGCAAGATAGACCTTCGTCAAGGCAAATAACAACTTATTGAATTGTTGATTTTTTGATTGCCATTAAGTTATGTTAAATGCAATTGCAACAATGTGATTGCTACAACATTTTTGGACTTCGTTATATATAGCCATTGATTCTTGAAAAATATCACTTATAAATGCTTCATGAGCTTAGTTCAGCTGTCTAACCCCATCAAAACCCAAAATATAAGCTTGTTTCACTCCTTTGTTTGTAAATAATACAATTGTAAACATGCACTGTATAGCCTCAAAACTATCATTTCGATCTCATGGATGGCCAATCCTTGCATCCATAGCTCTGACTATGAATTTGAGTGGTTACATTTCTCCAGCCCCATCCCCCAGCTGTTTACCGAAATGGTGACCGATTTGCAATTGTTTGAACTGCAGATTGCCCCTTTAAGCAAAGACCCTTCTAAATAGGTTTCCTCTTTTTCTGGTGCATTAGTATAAATACAAAGGACGAACTGAGAGAATAAGAAACAATTGGGAGTCTATTACATTAATTATTCTTCTGCTTTGGCACTTTAGTCCTTGGACGTCAACGCAGTACTTTTGTTAAAGAAAAATCTATGTCAGAGTCTAACTTGATTGAACAACAATCTCTAAGCTGCAGAGTAGTTTTTTCTTACAGCGGCTGTCGTCTGATGCACCATAATTAGAAGCAGGTGAAACAGCAGGCGTTGTCATAGCGCCGCGCCATAAACAACAGGCAGACAATTATGGGATAGATAGATCAGAGAGGAGAGACAATGTGACGGATCGAATTCTGACACCAATTGTGCATATTTCATTTCAGCACAGACGTCAGCGCAGGCTTTCAAATTAGTATTTATAGCCACAAATGAAAGTATTTTTTTAGTCGTTTTTTATCTGAACAGTGTACATTTGAAATATCCTCCATGGATAATCACTAATCGGTATGACTAGATGGTGTCTGTGCCCTGTGTTTATATAAGAAAGCAACAAATTAAGTTTTAGAGAAAAGTGCAGATGGAAGATGTAAAAGAGACACTATTCTTAATCGGGGTTAATACTACGTCACACTGGTTAACCCATTTGGATTATTTAGTTACTAGGATTCTTCCCTCTTCCACCCCACAATTGATGGTTGTGGGGTTGAGAGCAGGGGAATGTGTAGGTATTGACACTGAATAGAAAAGAAGACAGAGGGAGGATGGATTTTCTGAAGCTTGTCACTTAAAGGTCAAATATAGGAGATAATGCTGTAATAAAGGTAACGCATCAAGGGGAGAGGGTGTGTTCGTGTACCCCTATTTTGCACCCCTCTTGAGGCAAAAATAAAACGTTCCTTTTATAGTTACCATCTACAGAACCCTGGTACATTGACTGGCATAATGCCACAGATGTCTCAAGTTTTGAGGGAGCGTGCAATTGGCATGCTGACTGCAGGAAGGTCCACCACAGCTGTTGCCAGATAATTGAATGCTCTACCATAAGCAGCCTCCAACATCGTTTTAGAGAATTTGGCAGTACGTCCAACCGGCCTCACAACTGCAGACCATGTAAATGGTGTTGTGTGGGTGAGCGGTTTGCTGATGTTAACGTTGTGAACAGAGTGGCCCATGGTGGCAGTGGGGTTATGGTATGGGCAGGCATAAGCTACGGACAATGAACACAATTGCATTTTATCGATGGCAATTTGAATGCACAGAGATACCGTGACGAGATCTTGAGGCCCAATGTCGTGCAATTCATCCGCCACCATCACCTCATGTTTCAGCATGATAATGCACGCCTGATGTCGCAAGGATCTGCACACAATTCCTGGAAGCCGAAAATGTCCCAGTTCTTCCATGGCCTGCATACTCAACAGACATTGTCACCCATTGAGCATGTTTGAGATGCTCTGGATCGACGTGTACGAGAACGTGTTCCAGTTCCCGCCAATATCCAGGAACCTAGCACAGCCATTGTAGAGGAGTGGGACAACATTCCACAGGCCACAATCAACAGCCTGATCAACTCTATGCGAAGGAGATGCTGTGCTGCATGAGGAAAATTGTTGTCACCAGATACTGACTGGTTTTCTGATCCAATCCCCTACTTAATTTTTTTAAAGGTATATGTGACCAACTGATGCATATCTATATTCTCAGTCATGTGAAATCCATAGATTAGGGCCTAATGCATTTATTTAAATTGAAGAGAACTGGGTGATCTCGCTCTCCGAGGCCGACGTGAGAAGGGTCTTTAATCAGGTCAACACCCGCAAGGCCGCGTGCCCCGACGGTATTCCAGGGCGCGTTCTCAGAGCATGCGCAGAACAGCTGGCAGGCATATTCAGGGTAAATTTCAACCTCTCCTTGTCCCAGTCTGTAAGCCCCACATTTTAAGATGACCACAATCATTCCTGTTTCTAAGAACTCTAAGGCTTTATGCCACAATGAATACCCCCTTGTAGCACTCACTTCTTTATTCATGAAGTGCTTTGACAGGCTGGTTATGGCACACATTAACTCCACCATCCCAGCCACCCTAGACCCACTCCAATTTGCATACCGCCCCAACAGATCAATAGATGACGCAATCTCAATTACTCTCCACACTGCCCTCACCCACCTAGATAAGAGGAATACTTAAGTGAGAATGCTGTTCATTGACTACAGAATTGTCCCCTCCAAGCTCGTCACCAAGCTTAGGACTCTGGGTCTGAACACCTCCCTCTGCAACTGGATCCTGGAATTCCTGATGGGCCGACCCCAGGTGGTGAGGGTAGGCAACATCACCTCCGCCACGCTGACCCTTAACACAGGGACCCCACAGGGGTTAGTGCTTAGTCCCCTCCTGTGCTGTTCACCCACGACTGTGTGGCCACGCACGACTCCAACACCATTATCAAGTTCGCTGACGACACGACTGTGGTAGGCCTGATCACCGGCAACAATGAGTCAGCCTACAGGGAGGAGGCCATTGACCTGGCAGTGTGGTGCCAGAGCAAGAACCCCTCCCACAACATCAGCAAGACCAAGGAGCTGATCGTGGACTACAGGAAACTGGGGGGCAAGCACACCCCCATCCATATCGACGTGGAGCAGGTAGACAGCTTCTAGTTCCTCTGTGTCCAAATCACTAAAGACTTAAAATGGTCCAAACACACTCACAGTAGTGAAGAAGGGGCGACAGTGCCTCTTCCCCCTCAGGAGGTTGAAAAAGTTTGGCATGGCCTCTTAAATCCTCAAATGGTTCTACAGCTGTGCCATTGAGAGCATATTGACTGGCTGCATCACTGCTTGGTATGGCAATAGCACCGCCCTCGATTGCATGGCGCAACAGAGGGTTGTGTGGACAGCCCAGTACATCACTGGGGCCGGGCTCCCTGCCATCCAGGACCTTTATATCAGGCAGTGTGAAAAGAAGGCCCGGAAAATAGACTATTTTCTCTGCTGCTGCACGGCAAGAGGTACCGGTGCATCAAGTCTGACACCAACAGGCTCTTGAACAGCTTCAAGCAATACGACTGATAAGTAGCTAACACAATAGCTACACTGACTATCTGAGTTAACCATGTATCTTTATTTACCTTTTATTTCAATCTTTGTACTGTCTCTATGCACATTCACAGGGTCCTACACACTCACACACACTGTCACTCCAACACACACACACACACACACACACTCAATCCATCATTTTCTCACTCGCACATACATTTGTACTGACTCTACACACCTACACACCCACTCACCTGCAAGCTACTGCTACTCTGTTTATCTTATACCCTGTTGCCTCATCCCCTTATCCCTATACATACAGTGAGGGGAAAAAAGTATTTGATCCCCTGCTGATTTTGTATGTTTGCCCACTGACAAAGAAATGATCAGTGTATAATTTTAATGGTAGGTTTATTTGAACAGTGAGAGACAGAATAACGACAAAAAAATCCAGAAAGGCGCATGTCAAAAATGTTATAAATTGATTTGCATTTTCATGAGGGAAATAAGTATTTGACCCCTCTGCAAAACATGACTTAGGTCAGACGTTTCTTGTAGTTTCCACCAGGTTTGCACACATCTCAGGAGGGATTTTGTCCCACTCCTCTTTGCAGATCTTCTCCAAGTCATTAAGGTTTCGAGGCTGACGTTTGGCAACTCGAACCTTCAGCTCCCTCCACAGATTTTCTATGGGATTAAGGTCTTAATGAGCAGAAAATATTTGGAGGGAGCTGAAAGTCCGTATTGCCCAGCGACAGCCCCGAAACCTGAAGGATCTGGAGAAGGTCTGTATGGAGGAGTGGGCCAAAATCCCTGCTGCAGTATGTGCAAACCTGGTCAAGACCTACAGGAAACGTATGATCTCTGTAATTGCAAACAAAGGTTTCTGTACCAAATATTAAGTTCTGCTTTTCTGATGTATCAAATACCTATGTCATGCAATAAAATGCAAATTAATTACTTACAAATCATACAATGTGATTTTCTGGATTTTTGTTTTAGATTCCGTCTCTCACATTTGGAGTGTACCTAAGATAAAAATTACAGACCTCTACATGCTTTGTAAGTAGGAAAACCTGCAAAATCGGCAGTGTATCAAATACTTGTTCTCCCCACTGTATCTGTATTCCCAGTCATGTGAAATTCATAGATTAGGGCTCAATTAATTTATTTCAATTGACTGATTTCTTTATATGAACTAACTCAGTAAAATATTTTAAATTGTTCTTTGTTGTGTTTATATTTTTGTTTAGTATAAAAGGAGGAAGACCATAGCATGTCAGTCCTTGGTATAAAATGGGGTTGAGCAACACTGTTCTATGATCACTGTAATGCATGGGCGTTCATCCACCCGGTTCCTCTCACCCACCATTATGACCGCTGAAACAATAGGACCCCTATGAAAGCCATTGACACCCCAAATTCACATTAAAATTTTATACAGAACCTGTATGACAGTATTTTCTTAACATTTTAAAATAAATGCAGCTGGAAAGAATGGCACTAAGCCCTGGATCCTGTTGCTGTGTAGTTAGGAGTCACAAGCACCTGCAAGTGGTACGTCACATTGAAATTGAACATGAAGCAATTGAAACGACTCCCCCACCAAATGTCCTCCCACAAATAGATGTCATGCTCTGTTTGAGATTTTGAGAGTTTTTACCTTATTTCTACCTTATTTTTGCATGACTTCATTGCCCTTCCTTCCTTTTCTCCCTTCCTTTTCTCCCTTTTTTTCTCAGAATCACTTGCTCCTTCCAGCTTCTCCCTCTCTCTCGCTCCAGGACTGTCGTTGTTCCGATCCTGAGACACCCATCTCTGAAGCTGCCAACAGAGTTCTCTCCCTCTTTCTTAACCCCCACCACCTCTCTCTCTCTCCTCCCTGCTCCCTCCTTCCCTCTGTCCACCTGACTGACGGCCTGTTTGCCTTTGCAGACGGAAACAGCGAGCGAGGGGAAAAGGACGCCAGTAAGATCACCACTTACCCCCCGGGGGCGGTGCATTTCGACTGCGAGATGAGAGCTGTGCAGGTTAGCTGCGGCTTCCACCATTCAGGTAGGTCCCCCGGCCACTTCCTATCACTCACTTCCTGCTTCCTCTTTGATCTATTCTTCAGTGGTGTTTGATCACAAGAGGAAACATTTGTTTTGAGGAGAGTCTTCTGGCCACATATCAAATAGCCACAGGTCATAAAGGTCTTTCAATAAAAACAGTTAAAGGAATGTACCCTTCGCTAAGCCCCGTCCCCTTGGTTACTGTTGCTACCTCGGTCAACATTTTCCTGGGTAGCTCAATCAACTACTGGAGAAAACCCCTCACGAGGATATCAAACTGAGTTTTTAATACACAATGTAATTAAACACAGACTAATCCTTGCTAATCAGGAGACTCTTGGGACTGTCAAAACAATTCCTCTCAAGTCATATCCTGCTATTGACAGCAGATGAGAGTTGTATTTATAATATAGCTAACATAGCTAGCTAACATAAAGTGCCTTCAGAAAGTATTCACACCACTTGATCTTTTCCACTTTTTGTTGTGTTACAGCCTGAATTTAAAATAGATTAAATTGAGTTTCTGGCCTACACACAATACCCCATAATATCAAAGTGGAATTATGTTTTTTTGAAGTGTTTGCAAATTAATGAAAAGCTGAAATGTCTTGACTCAGTAAGTATTCAACCCCTTTATGGAAGCTCAGTTGGTAGAGCATGGCGCTTGCAACGCCATGGTTGTGGGTTCGTTTCGTTCATTTCCCACGGGGGGCCAGTATGAAAATGTATGCACTCACTAACTGTAAGTCGCTCTGGATAAGAGCGTCTGCTAAATGACTAAAATGTAAAATGTAAATGGCAAGCCTAAATAAGTTTGAGAGTACAAATTAGCTTAACCAGTCACATGGGAAATTGCATGGACTCACTGTGTGCAATAATGTGTGCAATAATAGTGTTATTTTTTGGGGGAATGACTACCTCATCTCTGTACCCCACACATCTGTAATGTCCCTCAGTCGAGCAATGCATTTCAAACACAGTTTCAACCACAAAGACCAGGGAGATTTTCCAATGCCTCACAATGAAGGGCATTGGCAGATGGGTAAAAATTCAAATAAAAGCAGACATTGAATATCCCTTTGAGCATGGTGAAGTTACATTTTGGATGGTGTATCAATACACCCAGTCACTACAAAGATACAGATTTCCTTCCTAACTCAGTTGCCGGAGAGGAAGGAAACTGCTCAGGGATTTCTCAAAATGGTGACTTTAAACAGGTAAACAGTTAAAGCGTTTAATGGCAGTGATAGGAGAAAACGGAGGATGGATCAACAACATTGTAGTTACCCCACAATACTAACCAAAATGACAGAGTGAAAAGAAGGAAGCCTGTACAGAATAATAATATTCCAAAACATGCATCCTTTTGCAACAAGGCACTAAAATAATACTGCAAAAAATTTGGCAAAGCAATTCACTTTTTGTCCTAAATACAAAGTGTTATTTGGTATTTTATTAGGAACCCCATTAGCTGTTGCAAAAGCAGCAGCTACTCTTCCTGGGGTTCACACACAACATGAAACATGACATAACACATAACATGAATAGATACAGAACATTAATACATTTTTTTTTTAAAGGCACACGTAGCCTACATATCAATACATACACACAAACTATCTAGGTCAAATAGGGGAGAGGCGTTGTGCCGTGAGGTGTTGCTTTATCTGTTGCTTTATCTGTTTTTTGAAACAAGGTTTGCTGTTTATTTGTGCAATATGAGATGGAACGGAGTTCCATGCTGTAATGGCTCTATATACAGGTGAAGTCGGAAGTTTACATACACCTTAGCCAAATATATTTAAACTCAGTTTTTCACAATTCCTGACTTTAATCCTAGTAAGAATTCCCTGTCTTAGGTCAGTTAGGATCACCACTTTGTTTTAAGAATGTGAAATGTCAGAAAAATAGTTGAGAGAATTATTTATTTCAGCTTTTATTTCTTTCATCACATTCCCAGTGGGTCAGTAGTTTACATACACTCAATTAGTATTTGATAGCATTACCTTTTAAATTGTTTAACTTGGGTCAAACGTTTCGGGTAGCCTTCCACAAGCTTCCCACAATAAGTTGAGGGAATTTTGGCCTATTCCACCTGACAGAGCTGGTGTAACTGAGTCAGGTTTGTAGGCCTCCTTGCTCGCACACACTTTTTCAGTTCTGCCTACACATTTTCTATAGGATTGAGGGCAGGGCTTTGTGATGGCCACTCCAATACCTTGACTTTGTTGTACATAAGCCATTTTGCCACAACTTTGGAAGTATGCTTGGGGTCATTGTCCATTTGGAAGACCCATTGCAACCAAGCTTTAACTTCCTGACTGATGTCTTGAGATGTTGCTTCAATATATCCTCATAATTTCCCTTCCTCATGATGCCAGCTATTTTGTGAAGTGCACCAGTCCCTCCTGCAGCAAAGCACCCCCACAGCATGATGCTACCACCCCCGTGTTTCACGGTTGGGATGGTGTTCTTCGGCTTGCAAGGTACCCCCTTTTTCCTCCAAACATAACGATGGTCATTATGGCCAAACAGTTCTATTTTTGTTTCATCAGACCAGAGGACATTTCTCCAAAAAGTACGACCTTTTTCCCCATGTGCAGTTGCAAACCGTAGTCTGTATTTTTTATGGCGGTTTTGGAGCAGTGGCTTCTTCCTTGCTGAGCGGCCTTTCAGGTTATGTCGATATAGGACTTGTTTTACTGTGGATATAGATACTTTTGTACCTGTTTCCTCCAGCATTTTCACAAGGTCCTTTGCTGTTGTTCTGGGATTGATTTGTACTTTTCGCACCAAAGTACGTTCATCTCTAGGAGACAGAACGCATCTCCTTCCTGAGCGGTATGACAGCTGCGTGGACCCATGGTGGTTATACTTGCGTACTATTGTTTGTACCGATGAACTTGGTACCTTCAGGCGTTTGGAAATTGCTCCCAATGATGAACCAGACTTACAAAACATTTTTCTGAGGTCTTGGCTGATTTCTTTTGATTTTCCCATGATGTCAAGCAAAGAGGCACTGAGTTTGAAGGTAGGCCTTGAAATACATCCACAGGTACACCTCCAATTGACGCCAATTAGCCTATCAGAAGCTTCTAAAGCCATGATATCATTTTCTGGAATTTTCCAAGCTGTTTAAAGGCTCAGTCAACTTAGTGTATGTAAACTTCTGACTCACTTGAATTGTGATACAGTGAATTATAAGTTAAATCATCTGTCTGTAAACAATTGTTGGAAAAATTACATGTGACACACGAAGTAGATGTCCTAACCGACTTGCCAAAACTATAGTTTGTTAACAATACATTTGTGGAGTAGTTGAAAAACGAGTTTTAATGACTCCAACCTAAGTGTATGTAAACTTCCGACTTCAACTGTAGATAGCTCTGAATCCACAATATGGCAGAGGTTGAAATGCCATAACACATACATTTTTTCAACATCAGGTTATGGTCAATAATATCAAAGGCTGCACTGAAATCTAACAGTACAGCTCCCACAATCTTCTTATCAATTTATTTCAACCAATCTTCAGTAATTAGTGTCAGTGCAGTACATGTTTTTTATTTATTTTTATTTAACCTTTATTTAACTAGGCAAGTCAGTTAAGAACAAATTCTTATTTACAATGACGGCCTACACCGGCCAAACCCGGACGACGCTGGGCCAATTTTGCGCCGCCCTATGGGACTCCCAATCACAGCCGTTTGTGATACAGCCTGGATTCGAACCAGGGAGTCTGTAGTGACGCCTCAAGCACTGAGAATGCAGTGCCTTAGACCGCTGTGCCACTCGGGAGCCCAAGGATTATGTCAATATAGGACTCGTTTTACTGTGGATATAGATAATTTTGTACCTGTTGCCTCCAGCATCTTCACAAGGTCCTTTGCTCTTGTTCTGGGATTGATGTTGAGTGCCCTTCTCTATAAGTATGCTGAAAGTCTGTTGTTAATTTTACAGAGAAATAGCATTGTATTTGGTCAAACACCATTTTTTTCATTAGTTTGCTAAGAGCTGGCAGCAAGCTTATAGGTCTGCTGTTAGAACCAGTCAAGGCAAAGAGGACAAAGACTTTTCTCTAGGCTCAAATTAAAGATATGACAGATAGGAGTGGCTATAGAATCAGCTGCCATCCTCAGTAGCTTTCCATCTAAGTTGTCAATGCCAGGAGATCTATAACAATAATTTTTCCACCTCTCCCACACTAATTTTACAAAATTCAAACTTGCAATGCTTTTCTTTCATTATTTGTTTTTTTATGCATGTGTACGATGGCTCACTGTTCTTTGTTGGCATTTCATGCCGAAGTTTGCCAACTTTGCCAATTAAGTAATCATTAAATGATGAATAAGCCATCTGATTCGATTAAAGATGGAGTTAAATTTGTCTTTCTGCCCATAATTTCATAAAAAGTACTCCAGTTTTTTCCCCCAGCATTCTTTATATAATTGATATTGGCTTCATAATAAAGTTACTTATTTTTTGTTGAGTTTAGTCACATAATTTCTCAATTTGCAGTAAGTCAGCGAGTCAGATGTGCAGCCAGACTTATTAGACACTCCTTTTGCCCCATCTCTTTCAACCATACAGCTTTTCAATTCCTCATCAATCCATGGAGCCTTAACAGTTCTAACAGTCAGTTTCTTAACAGGTGCATGTTTATCAATAATTGGAAGAAGCAATTTCATAAATTCATCAACTGCAGCGTCTGGATGCTCCTTATTAATCACATCATACCAACAAATATTTTTAACATCATCAACATAAGAGTCACAACAAAATCGTTTGTATGATCTCTTATACACTATTTTAGGCCCAGCTGTTGGAACTTTGGCTTTCCTGGATATCACTGCATCCAATGGGTATGGATACAGCTTTAGAACAAAGTTCTACAGTATTAGTAAAGATGTGATCATTACATGTGGATGATCTTGTTCCTGTAGTGTTTGTAAACACCCTGGTAGGAACCAGATTACAGGCACTGGTTACAGTAAGAAGCTTCCTCTTGAGCGGACAGCTTGACGAAAACGAGTCAATATTCAGGTCCGCAAGAAAGTAGACCTCTCTGTTTAAATCACGTAGACTATCAAGCATTTCACACACATTATTTAGATTCTGACTGTTCACACTTAGTGGCCTATAGCAACACCCTAAAATAAAAGGCTTTTGATGTGCCAAGTGAACCTGCAACCACAACACTTCAATAACACTTGACATAAGATCTTCTCTAAGCATTACAGGGAAATGGCTCTGAATATATATATATATATATATATATATACATACATACATACATACATACATACATACATACATACATACATACATACATACATACATACAGTGGGGAGAACAAGTATTTGATACACTGCCGATTTTGCAGGTTTTCCTACTTACAAAGCATGTAGAGGTCTGTAATTTTTATCATAGCTACACTTCAACTGTGAGAGACGGAATCTAAAACAAAAATCCAGAAAATCACATTGTATGATTTTTAAGTAAATCATTTGCATTTTATTGCATGACATAAGTATTTGATCACCTACCAACCAGTAAGAATTCCGGCTCTCACAGACCTGTTAGTTTTTCTTTAAGAAGCCCTCCTGTTCTTCACTCATTACCTGTATTAACTGCACCTGTTTGAACTCCTTACCTGTATAAAAGACACCTGTCCACACACTCAATCAAACAGACTCCAACCTCTCCACAATGGCCAAGACAAGAGAGCTGTGTAAGGACATCAGGGATAAAATTGTAGACCCGCACAAGGCTGGGATGGTGTTCTTGGGGTTGTACTCATCCTTCTTCTTCTCCAAACACGGCGAGTGGAGTTTAGACCAAAAAGCTATATTTTTGTCTCATCAGACCACATGACCTTCTCCCATTCCTCCTCTGGATCATCCAGATGGCCATTGGCAAACTTCAGACGGGCCTGGACATGCGCTGGCTTGAGCAGGGGGACCTTGCGTGTGCTGCAGGATTTTAATCCATGACGGCGTAGTGTGTTACTAATGGTTTTCTTTGAGACTGTGGTCCCAGCTCTCTTCAGGTCATTGACTAGGTCCTGCTGTGTAGTTCTGGGCTGATCCCTCACCTTCCTCATGATCATTGATGCCCCACGAGGTGAGATCTTGCATGGCGCCCCAGACCGAGGGTGATTGACTGTCATCTTGAACTTCTTCCATTTTCTAATAATTGCGCCAACAGTTGTTGCCTTCTCACCAAGCTGCTTGCCTATTGTCCTGTAGCCCATCCCAGCCTTGTGCAGGTCTACAATTTTATCCCTGATGTCCTTACACAGCTCTCTGGTCTTGGCCATTGTGGAGAGGTTAGAGTCTGTTTGATTGAGTGTGTGGACAGGTGTCTTTTATACAGGTAACGAGTTCAAACAGGTGCAGTTAATACAGGTAATGAGTGGAGAACAGGAAGGCTTCTTAAAGAAAAAACTAACAGGTCTGTGAGAGCCGGAATTCTTACTGGTTGGTAGGTGATCAAATACTTATGTCATGCAATAAAATGCAAATGAATTACTTAAAAATCATAGAATGTGATTTTCTGGATTTTTGTTTTAGATTCCGTCTCTCACAGTTGAAGTGTACCTATGATAAAAATTACAGACCTCTACATGCTTTGTAAGTAGGTAAACCTGCAAAATCGGCAGTGTATCAAATACTTGTTCTCCCCACTGTGTGTGTGTGTGTGTGTGTGTGTGTATATATATATATATATATATATATATATATATATATATATATATATATATATATATATATATATATATATTAATTATTTATTCTTCTGGCGCACAGCTTCAGGATAGTCCTCGTTGAGGAAGATATATATGTTCCTCTCAAGTTCTTGGCTTTTTCCAGAACAGCTACCTTGTCCTTGAACCTCAGGAACGACCACTATCGGCCTGAGCCTGTCACCTGGGCTGGTGGTGGGTTTTCCAGTCCTGTGGGCGCGCTCCACCTCAATCTTCCTGTGGTGCATCTTCAATTTCTCAGAGATCATTTCCCTGACTTTGTCCTCCTGGGGCAAATCTAAATCCACAGTACCACTCTCCATATTTTTAAGCATAGTGGTGGCTGCATCATGTTATGGGTATGCTTGTAATCATTAAGGACTGGGGAGTTTTTTAGGATAAAAAAAGAAACAGAATGGAGCTAAGCACAGGCAAGATCCTAGAGGAAAACCTGGTTCAGTCTGCTTTCCACAAGACACTGGGAGATGAATTCACCTTTCAGCAGGACAACAACCTAAAACACAAGGTCAAATCTACACTGGAGTTGCTTACCAAGAAGACAGTGAATGTTCCTGAGTGGCCGAGTTAGTTTTAACTTAAATTTACTTGAAATTCTATAGCAAGACCTGAACATTGTGTTCTAGCAATGATCAACAACCAATTTGACAGAGCTTGAAGTATTTTGAAAAGAATAATGGGCAAATGTTGCACAGTCCAATTGTGGAAAGCTTTTAGAGACTTACCCAGAAAGACTCACAGATGTAATTGCTGCCAAAGGTGCCTTTACTAACACGACTCAGGATATGACCCAGATGCAGACACAGGAGACGGAAGGTTCAATATACAGAGTAGTTTATTAAAACCACAGGAGGCAGGCAAAGGGCAGGTCGAGGGCAGTCAGAGGTTCGTAACCAGGTCTGAGTTTGATAGGTACAGGGTGGCAGGCTGGCTTGGGGTCAGGGCAGGCAGAATAGGTCGGAACCGGAAAGCGGAGACAGGACTTTGAGACAGGTTTAATCCTTGATACATGAAAAGTGGGATAACTGGAGGTGGTGTTGAGAAGAGCAGACCGGGCTGTCTTCCAGGTATGGCGACAGCGGCGGACGAACATCTGGGCTGAGGATATGCTGACCTCTTCCTCTTGCTCAGGGAAGAGCGGGGGCTGATATCCCATCGGACACTCAAAAGGCGAGAGACCAGTGGCTGAGCAGGGAAGGATGTTGCAGGCGTATTCCACCCACACGAGTTGCTGGCTCCAGGTGGTGGGGTTGGTGGAGACAAGGCAATGAAGAGTCATATCCAGGTCCTGATTGGCTCGCTCCGACTGGCCGTTAGACTGGGGGTGAAACCCGGAGGATAGGCTGGCTGACGATCCAATGAGTGTGCAGAACACCTTCTAGAACTGGGACGAGAACTGAGGACTACGGTCGGAGACCATGTCCACCGGAAGTCCATGGATCCGGAAGACGTGCTGCACCATGAGCTGGGCCGTCTCCTTGGCTGAGGGTGGCTTGGGGGGGGAAATGAAATGGGCGGCTTTGAAAAACCTGTCCATTAGATGGAGGTAGAACAGTGACAGAGTCCAGGGATATATGCAACCAGGGCCGGTGAGGGACAGGAAGTGGTTGAAGGAGGCCAGCCGGAGCATGCCGAGTAGTCTTATTCTGAACACAGACAGTGCAGGCGGCGACAAACACGGAGACGTCAGGAACCATGGTGTGCCACCAAAAGCGTTGTCACACAAAGGCCAGGGTTCGATGGGAACCAGGGTGGCAGGCAAGCCTTGAGGAATGAGCCCATTCCAGGACCGGGGAGCGGGCAGCATCTGGGACAAACATCCAGTTAGCCAGCCAGCCCCCCCCCCCCCCCCCCCCCCCCGGGGGGCCTGCTTCTCTATTCCCCATATGAGTGCAGCGCCAGACACGAGGTAAGAAGGATAGTCTCGGGGTCTGAGGGTGTAGCAGCGGGGCTATAGCGGCGTGAAAGCGCATCCGGCTTAACATTCTTGGACCCCGGGCGGTAGGAGATGGTAAAGTTGAACTGAGTGAAAAGCAGGGCCCATCGAGCTTGCCTGGAGTTGAGACGCTTGGCGGTGCGGAGATTTTTGTATTTATTAGGGATCCTCTGCCAAGGCAGCAGCTACTCTTCCTGGGGCCCAAACATATTAAAGCACTTACATGACATATAAAACAAAATATAAAACAGTACATCATATGACATTATTACACCACTACCTATCTACAATACAAAATGTTTAATACCACCATACATCAATATCACAATGTGTGCGTATGCATGTGTCAATACCCTTGTGTGTCTCTTCACAGTCCCCGTTGTTCCATAAGGTGTATTTTTACCAGTTTTTTAAAAATCTGATTCTACTGCTTGAATCAGTTACCTGATGTGGAATATAGTTCTGTGTAGTCATGGCTCTATGTAGTACTGTGCGCCTCCCATAATCTGTTCTTGACTTGGGGACTGTGAAGAGACCTCTGGTGGCATGTCTTGTGGGGTATGCATGGGTGTCAGCTTGTCAACACCTCTTACAAAAACAAGCAGTGATGAAGTCAATCTCTCTTCCACTCTGAGCCAGGAGAGACTGACATGCATGTCATTAATTTTAGCTCTCCGTGTACTTTTAAGGGCCAGCCGTGGTGCCCTGTTCTGAGCCAACTGCAATTTTCCCAAGTCCCTCTTTGTGGCACCTGACCACACTACTGAACAGTAGTCTAGGTGCGACAAAACTAGGGCCTGTAGGATCTGCCTTTTTGATAGTGTTGTTAAGAAGGCAGAGCAGCTCTTCATTATGGACATACTTCTCCCCATCTTAACTACTGTTGTATCAATATGCTTTGACCATGACAGTCTCCTATCGAGGGTTACTCCAAGCAGTTTAGTCACCTCAACTTGCTCAATTTCCACATTATTCATTACGAGATGTAGTTGTGGCATGTCGTTAGTAAAGATCGAAAAAAGCAAGGGGCCTAGACAGCTGCCCTGGGGAATTCCTGATTCTACTTGGATTATGTTTGAGAGGCTTCCATTAAAGAACACCCTCTGTGTTCCATTAGACAAGTAACTCTTTATCCACATTATAGCAGGGGGTGTAAAGCAATAACACATACGTTTTTCCAGCAGCAGACTATGATCGATAATGTCAAAAGCCGCACTGAAGTCTAACAAAACAGCCCCCACAATCTTTTTATCATTAATTTCTCTCAGCCAATCATCAGTAATTTGTGTAAGTGCTGTGCTTGTTGAATGTCCTTCTCTGTAAGGATGCTGAAAGTTTGTTGTCAATTTGTTTACAGTAAAATGGCATTGTATCTGGTCAAACACAATTATTTCCAGAAGTTTACTAAGGGTTGGTTACAGGCTAATTGGTTGGCTATTTGAGCCAGTAAAGGGGACTTTACTATTCTTAGGTAGCTGAATGACTTTTACTTTCCTCCAAGCCCGGGGGCACACACATTCTAGTTGGCTTAAATTGAAAATATGTCAAATAGGAGTGGCAATATCGTCCGCTATTATCCTCAGCAATTTTCCATCCAAGTTGTCAGACCACGGTGGCTTGTCATTGTTAATAAACAACAATAATTTTTTCACTTCTTTCACATTCACTTTACAAATTTGTCAGATATACTGGATGTGTAGTGTCAGCAATTGTTGCTGGCATGTCATGCCTAAGTTTGCTAATCTTGCCAATGAAAAAATATTAAAGTAGGTGGCAATATCAGTTGGTTTTGTGATGAACGACGATCTGA
Organism: Coregonus lavaretus; assembly: GCF_964263955.1. Lineage (NCBI taxonomy): Eukaryota > Metazoa > Chordata > Actinopteri > Salmoniformes > Salmonidae > Coregonus > Coregonus lavaretus. The sequence goes on from NC_140003.1 coordinate 662,525, forward strand.
TTCAATGAATGATGGAGCAGAGTTAGCCTTTTTTCCCAACATTTCATTTAAGGTGCTCCAAAGCTTTTTACTATCATTCTTTGTAATTTATCCTTGTTTTGTAGTGTTTTTTTCCCTTCTTTTTCTTCAGTTTAGTCACATGATTTCTCAATTTGCAATACGTTTGCCAATCAGTTGTGCAGCCAGACTTATTTGCCATTCCTTTTTGCCTCATCCCCCTCTCAACCATACCATTTTTCAATTCCTCATCAGTCCACAGGGATTTAACAGGTTTACAGTCATTTTCTTAATGGGTGCATGCTTATTAGTAACTGGAATAAGCAATTTCATAAATGTGTCAAGTGCAGTATCTGTTTGCTCCTCATTACACACCACGGACCAACATATATTCTTTACATCAACAACATAGGAATCTCTACAAAAATTATTGTATGACCTCTTATACATAATATTAGTCCCAGCCTTTGGAACTTTGTTTTTCCTATATATGGGTACTATATTGTGATAACTACATCCAATGGATTTGGATACTGCTTTCAAATAAATCTCTGCAGCATTAGTAAAGATATGATCAAAACATGTTGATGATTTAATTCCTGTACTCTTTGTAACCACCCTGGTAGGTTGACAGATAACCTGAACCAGGTTGCAGGCGCACTGGTTACAGTTTGAAGCTTTCTCTTGAGTGGGCAGCCTAATCAAAGCCAGTCAATATTTAAATCACCCAGAATATATACCATACATACCTATCCATACATATCAAGCATTTCACACATGTTATCCAGATACTGACTGTTAGCACTCGGTGGTCTATAGCAGCTTCCCACCAGAATGGGCTTTAGGTGAGGCAGATGAACCTGTAGCCATATTACTTCAATAGTATTTAACATGAGATCCTCTCTAATCTTCACAGGGAGTGGTTCTGAGTATAAACAGTAGCACCTCCACCATTGACATTTCTATATTTTCTGTAAATGTTATAACCTTGTGTTGCTACCACTGTATCATCAAAGGTATTATCTAAGTGAGTTTCAAAGATAGTCAGGATATGAATCTCATCTGTTACTAGCAAATTATTGATTTCATGAACCTTGTTTCTTATGCTACAAATGTTAACGTGGGCTATTTTGAGCACTTTTCTTCTGGGATGCTTACTTGTTTTTATTGCTTTACTGGGAAGCTTAGCAGCAGTAGATGTGCTCATGTTCTTTATGTTATTGCAGGGTGAGCTGCACACAGTGGACTGCCTCCTTTGGCACACCGGCTCAGTGCTAACAGTATAAATCTGGCTCTTAGGCACGTTATTTTACTGCACACAATAGCTGTAGGATCAGCAGAGGCATTCAGGGCAGTTAGAGGGACATAACTTATTTTTTATTTATTTTATTTTATTTATTTTTTAAGCCATTTAGCATACACTCTTATCCAGAGCGACCTACAGTTAGTGAGTGCATACATTTTTCATACTGGCCCCCTGTGGGAATTTAACCCACAACCCTGCCGTTGCAAGGGCCATGCTCTACCAACTGAGCTACAGGAGGGCTTATGTTGTATCTACCGATGCCCCTGATGTAATGTACATTTGCTGAAGCATTTTGACAACTCTGTGTCACAATGGTATGGATTAGCTGAGCTGGGCTTGGGTCATTGCTAAGTCATTGTCTCAACGCATCCTTATAATGCTGTGAAAGGATCCAGGAACCGAAACGATTTTGGTGGATCCCATCGTCCTTATAAAACGTGAATTGTTTCCAAAAGATATCGAATTTGTCAACAAAAGTTACACCCATTGAGCTGCAATAATCACATAGCCAGTTGTGAAGAGCAAGAATCCTGCTCAAGTGTTGAACGCCACGATTCAGAGAGAGGCACAGGGCCAGATTTGATGTTTTTTTTTGTTAGTGTCTAGCAGAGAGTCAATCAGCTCTTTAAAATCCAGTTTCAACTGTTCAGAGCTGCCCTTCATAATGTCTTTAAAACCCACATGGACTAAGAATCGATTTCCATGTCCTGACGTAGTACATTCGGGAACAGCTTAGTAATGTAATTTACTCGAGCTCCGGGATAGGACATTGTTTTTGCACCAGGAACGGTCACATTTTTAAAAATGGAGCTACCCAAAATCACGGCTGGCGAGAAGGACATGGAAATCCGCCCACTCCCACACTTCACAGGCCTCCGACAGATGGAGAAGCCCCGCTCGATCCAGAGCAGGGACGGAAGGTTGCAGACGTCGACTATGAAATCGTAGTAGTAGGCATTGCTGCTGCAGACACAGGCACCCCCAGTGACGAAGGTGCAGGAAGATTAGGCTCCAGGACGGTGAAACTATTTGTTGTTTGTATCCGCGCAGGGCCTCTCGTTGGGAGTGTAGACTGTTTGCGGGTGGTCGCTGTCTTCGGCTTCCACGGCTCATGACATGCGACCATCGTTGATTGCCTTTTTCCTCATGCTGTGCTCCTTCGACGGCGCAATCAGATGGGGGAGCTCCGGGCAACACAGGCCAGTCAGAGAACGACAAACGACAAGGCGGAGATGCATCCAACAAGCGCGAACGCCGTATAGCCACCGGCGTAGAAAATGTAAACATTCTACACTGCCTTTTCCCCAGTTTCTTACGTAGGCTGGGGACCTGCGTGATCAAGGAAGCCACCTCAAGCCTATAATCCTCGGCAAGTAAACAATTGCCACGTTGGAACTCCGAGTGATCTGGTTTGTCCCGAAACAAATCGTGATAGATTTCAGGTTAGATAAATATTCCATCAATAGGCTCAGCATTTTAGGACTCAGTCGCAAGTAACCCTGGTGCACTGTTCAGTTATTTATGTATTTAAACCCATTTTTTCTGATTTTTTTTTTTTAATTCCCCGTTTGCCATTGCCCTCATAGGCTTCCATGTGTTTGAAGCGTAAGCTTGTCTGAGGGCGTCGGACACAAGGTTGGTTAGCAACAGTTCCTATCCACTGTGATTGGTTGCCCAAAATTCTGGGGTGGGACTTAGCTTTCCTTTCCCTATAAGCAGTCTATAGACAAGGTAAGACAACAATCCATGCTTTGGTTTTGTTTACCTGGCCACTGTCTTCAAATGCTAACTTTTTAGCATTTGGGGCCCAAAACCAATGCAAGTCAATATCCTCAATATTAACCTTTTCCACATTGAACTATCCCTTTAACCCCCTCGAGTCTATCTCTGTAACATAATAAAAAAATCCCCATCAAAATCCATTAATTTAAGCTAGAGATATCTGGATGCATCTCAATCCACCGCATCCGCCGATGTCGCAGTGAAAGGTGCCAGAGCTAGAGTGGTGTTTGTTAGACCATGAGACATACCGGAAATCGGTCTTCTCACGAAAACGTCTGTAGCGTACAAACTATTATGATCACTCTATGGAAAGGGGAGACTTACACGAACACGATAGTATTCTCGATAGTGTTCTCTGTGTCACAGGACTCGTCTGAAGGTAACCGGTACCGGTTTAAAACAATTAATGGAAGTATGAAGGTAGTTTAGTGCCTACCCAAAGGACACCAATAAGAAGAATACTTGCTTGGGCAAAGAAACACAAGCAATGGAGATTAGACCGGTGGAAATCTGTCCATTTGTGTGATGAGTCCAAATTTCAGATTTTTGGTTCCAAACGGCGTGTCTTTGTGAGATGCAGAGTAGGTGAACGGATGATCTCCGCATGTGTGGTTCACACCGTGAAGCATGAAGGAGGAGGTGTGATGGTGTGGAGATGCTTTGGTGGTGACACTGTCAGTGATTTATTTAGAATTCAAGGCACACTTAATCAGCATGGCTACCAGAGCATTCTGCAGCGATATACCATCCCATCTGGTTTGCGCTCAGTGGGACTATCATTTGTTTTTCAACAGGACAATGACTCAAAGCACACCTCCAGGTGGTATAAGGGCTATGTGATCGAGGAGAGTGATGGAGTATTGCATCAGATGACCTGGCCTCCACAATCACCCGACCTCAACCCAATTGAGATGGTTTGGGATGAGTTGGACCGCAGAGTGAAGGAAAAGCAGCCAACAAGTGCTCAGCATATGTGGGAACTCCTTCAAGACTGTTGGGAAAAGCATTCCTCATGAATCTGGTTGAGAGAATGCCAAGAGTGTGCAAAGCTGTCATCAAGGCAAAGGGTGGCTACTTTGAAGAATCTGAAATCTCAAATATATTTTGATTTGTTGAACACTTTTTTGGTTACTACATGATTCCATATGTGTTATGTCATAGTTTTGATGTCTCCACTGTTATTCTACAATGTAGAAAATAGTAAAAATAAGAAACACCCTTGAATGAGTAGGTGTCCAAACTTTTGACTGGTACTGTATATTGTTCCTGAGCTTTCTCCTAGATATAGGACAAACACTTCAAAACCTTGTTTTTCATTATTTATTTTTTTACTGTTTTTTATTTTTTTGCCATTTATGAATGTGTTATTCATTGCATTTCTCTGGGCTATAGTAGTAAAGGCCAAATTAAATATTTTATCAAATCAATTTTTAATACTGTTTTTAGCAAAGGAAGCGCTTAACATTTCAATGACAGTTAAACACGTGCAGTTGAAATTCTGTGTATAACGTAAGACAGCAATACTCTCTGTAACATGACTGTATATAGGAAAATAACGCAACATATGAAACGTGCACAACACATTCAGACTAGTAATGTAATGTGGTATTTAATGTGTAATGATGACGTTATGGAATGTTATTTTTTTTCTCTGTAGTGGTGCTGATGGAGAATGGGGATGTCTATACGTTTGGCTACGGTCAGCATGGCCAGCTTGGACACGGGGACGTCAACTCAAGGTAACCACTGACTGTAACGAACGCAAAAATGATCAACATTTGGACACAAAAAAACATAGTTCTAGATGTTCTATTCAGACAATGAATAGGTTTTAACAGTGTAGGATAGATAGGCTAGGTAGTCAGTGTTTTCCACAAGTACATAGAGTAGCAACCCAGGGGGGCTTGCCTCCCATGGTTAGACATTTCTGCCAAAGGAATACTCCCAGATTGGAAAAATGTGTTGTGGTAGTGTGTAGAAAGACTTTACAATTGTTTGTATTTATATATGTATTTTTTATTTAAAAAAATATTCCCCACACCAGATACAAACATCACATACGAACAACAACTTAGACACAAACAACGACTACATCTCATCTGCCTAGACCCGCATGCTCACACCCCCATCCCTAGTGCCTGCATTATTGTTTGCCACATGGTCTTAAATTGTACCAATTTGTTTTTCTTGGTTGCCCTTGCTATTTCAATATTTCAATAATAAATCATTTGATTTTCCAATTGTGTTAATGATGGCGGATTGATTGATTTTCAAGTTAAGTACACTTGTTTTCAAGATGAGTGAGAAAATAATTATCCAGCCCATTGGGTATTTTCACTACGCCGCCATATACCATGTTTTGAGATATGCAGACTGACGGATTAAAAGTACGTTTACATTGTAATACACTGCTCAAAAAAATTAAGGGAACACTAAAATAACACATCCTAGATCTGAATGAATGAAATAATCTTATTAAATACTTTTTCTTTACATAGTTGAATGTGCTGACAACAAAATCACACACAAATTATCAATGGAAATCAAATGTATCAACCCATGGAGGTCTGGATTTGGAGTCACCCTCAAAATTAAAGTGGAAAACCACACTACAGGCTGATCCAACTTTGATGTAATGTCCTTAAAACAAGTCAAAATGAGGCTCAGTAGTGTGTGTGGCCTCCACGTGCCTGTATGACCTCCCTACAACGCCTGGGCATGCTCCTGATGAGGTGGCGGATGGTCTCCTGAGGGATCTCCTCCCAGACCTGGACTAAAGCATCCGCCAACTCCTGGACAGTCTGTCCCAGATGTGCTCAATTGGATTCAGGTCTGGGGAACGGGCGGGCCAGTACATAGCATCAATGCCTTCCTCTTGCAGGAACTGCTGACACACTCCAGCCACATGAGGTCTAGCATTGTCTTGCATTAGGAGGAACCCAGGGCCAACCGCACCAGCATATGGTCTCACAAGGGGTCTGAGGATCTCATCTCGGTACCTAATGGCAGTCAGGCTACCTCTGGCGAGCACATGGAGGGCTGTGCGGCCCCCCAAAGAAATGCCACCCCACACCATGACTGACCCACCGCCAAACCGGTCATGCTGGAGGATGTTGCAGGCAGCAGAACGTTCTCCACAGCGTCTCCAGACTCTGTCACGTCTGTCACATGTGCTCAGTGTGAACCTGCTTTCATCTGTGAAGAGCACAGGGCGCCAGTGGCGAATTTGCCAATCTTGGTGTTCTCTGGCAAATGCCAAACGTCCTGCACGGTGTTGGGCTGTAAGCACAACCCCCACCTGTGGACGTCGGGCCCTCATATCACCCTCATGGAGTCTGTTTCTGACCGTCTGAGCAGACACATGCACATTTGTGGCCTGCTGGAGGTCATTTTGCAGGGCTCTGGCAGTGCTCCTCCTTGCACAAAGGCGGAGGTAGCAGTCCTGCTGCTGGGTTGTTGCCCTCCTACGGCCGCCTCCACGTCTCCTGATGTACTGGCCTGTCTCCTGGTAGCGCCTCCATGCTCTGGACACTACGCTGACAGGCACAGCAAACCTTCTTGCCACAGCTTGCATTGATGTGCCATCCTGGATGAGCTGCACTACCTGAGCCACTTGTGTGGGTTGTAGACTCCGTCTCATGCTACCACTAGAGTGAACGCACCACCAGCATTCAAAAGTGACCCAAATATCAGCCAGGAACCATAGGAACTAAGAAGTGGTCTGTGGTCACCACCTGCAAAACCATTTCTTTATTGGGGGTGTCTTGCTAATTGCCTATAATTTCCACCTGTTGTCTATTCCATTTGCACAACAGCATGTGAAATGTATTGTCAATCAGTGTTGCTTCCTAAGTGGACAGTTTGATTTCACAGAAGTGTGATTGACTTGGAGTTACATTGTGTTGTTTAAGTGTTCCCTTTATTTTTTTGAGCAGTGTACTTCTAACAGCTATCTTTCTAGCTCCGCCCATAACTTTTGGACTTTATAGCATTTCCAGAAAGCATGGATTATTGGGTTATTGTTAATTTTACACTTAAGGCATAACTCTTGCTGTTGTGCTGTAGAATTTGTGAATTTTGGCTACTGTATAATACATTCTATATATTAGTTTATACTGGGTTAAGCATAAATTTTCTTTAACTAATTTCATTAGTTATGCTCCAACATGAGTTATTTTTAACTCTTGGTTGTAATAGTTTATATTTATTTCTAAGAGATTGTCAGGTGGATATGCTCTCTGCAAGGTTTTGTATATCTTTATTTGGTAACACTTTACACCCAGCGCCCTAACACGCTATGACACTATGTACAGTGCATTCGAAAAGTATTCAGACCCCTTCCCCTTTTCCACATTTTGTTACGTTACAGCTTTATTCTAAAATGGATTTTTATTTTATTTTCCTTCATCAGGTTTTTAGAAAATAAATAAGAAAAACCTTATTTAAATACACCTGTATTCTCAGACCCTTTGCTATGAGACTTGAAATTGAGCTCAGGTGCATCCTGTTTCCATTGATCATCCTTGAGATGTTCCTACAACTTGATTGGGGTCCACCTGTGGTAAATTCTATTGATTGGATATGATTTGGAAAGGCACACACCTGTCTATATAAGGTCCCACAGTTGACAGTGCATGGTCAGAGCAAAAACCATGCCATGAGGTCGAAGGAATTGTCCGTAGATCTCCGAGAAAGGATTGTGTCGAGGCACAGATCTGGGGAAGAGTATCAAACAATTTTTATAGCATTGAAGGTCCCCAAGAACACAGTGGTCTCCATCATTGTTAAATGGAAGAAGTTTGGAATCACCAAGACTCTTCCCAGAGCTGGCCGCCCTGACAAACTGATCAGGGGAGAAGGGCCTTGGTCAGGGAGGTGACCAAGAACCCGAGGTGACCTAGGCCCCTTAGTTCACTGGAACTAAGGGGCTTAGCCCAAACCATGAAAAACAGCCCCAGACCATTGTTCCTCCTCCACCAAACTTTACAGTTGGCACTATGCATTGGGGCAGGCAGCATTCTCCTGGCATTCGCCAAACCCAGATTCATCCGTCGGACTGCCAGATGGTGAAGCGTGATTCATCACTCCAGAGAACGCGTTTCCACTGCTCCAGAGTCCAATGGCGGCGAGCTTTACACCACTCCAGCCGACGCTTGGCATTGCACATGGTGAACTTAGGTTTGTGTGCGGCTGCTGGGCTATGGTAACCCATTTCATGAAGCTCCTGACGAACAGTTATTTTGCAGATGTTGCTTCCAGAGGCAGTTTGGAACTCGGTAGTGAGTGTTGCAACCGAGGACAGATTTTTTAAAAATCTCTTCAGCACTCGGCGGTCCTGTTTGGTGAGCTTGTGTGGCCTACCACTTCGCGGCTATGCCGTTGTTGCTCCTAGACGTTTCCACTTCACAATAACAGCTCTAGCAGGGCAGAAATTTGACGAACTGACTTGTTGGAAAGGTGGAATCCTATGCCGGTGCACCCTTGAAAGTCACTGAGCTCTTCGTTACAGGCCATTCTACTGCCAGTGTTTGTCTATGGAGATTGCATGGCTGTGTGCTTGATTTTATACACCTGTCAGCAACGGGTGTGGCTGAAATGGCCGAATCAAATTTTATTTGTCACGTGTCGAATACATCAGGTGTAGACCTTACCGTGAAATGCTTAGTTACAAACCCTTAACCAACAATGCAGTTCAAGAAATAGTGAAGAAATTTAGCTAGCATATTTGGATCTCAACTCTCTCTAAATTCTCTGTCACATGAAACCGCTCACAATGGTGTGTTTCCCGCTAATTGCATTATGGAACGAACATTCGCACGTAGCCTACTGACTTGTGCACATTGCTATGCTTATAATATGAATAAATAATAGTGTAGGCCTATCAACATTTTATGCTAAACATTTTGATCTGTTGCATGAGCCTCATTGCTTTTTAAAACGTTTTTGGGATGTAGCCTAGGCCTACTGGTTGTATGAATTTGGGATCTATCGTCCCACCTCTGTCCCAGAGTCTGTTTGGAATTGGCTATTTATTTCTCACACAGAACGACAAGCTGACCAATAGAATAGGTAAACTTTTCTACTATGGGGGATAGTAGATCGACATATAGTGAGGGGAAAAAACTATTTGATCCCCTGCTGATTTTGTACGTTTGCCCACTGACAAATAAATTATCAGTCTATAATTTTAATGGTAGGTTTATTTGAACAGTAAGAGACAGAATAACAACAACAAAATCCAGAAAAAACGCATGTCAAAAATGTTATAAATTGATTAGCATTTTAATGAGGGAAATAAGTATTTGACCCCCTCTCAATCAGAAAGATTTCTGGCTCCCAGGTGTCTTTTATACAGGTAACGAGCTGAGATTAGGCGCACACACTTAAAGGGAGTGCTCCTAATCTCCGTTTGTTAACTGTATAAAAGGCACCTGTCCACAGAAGCAATCAATCAATCAGATTCCAAACTCTCCACCATGGCCAAGACCAAAGAGCTCTCCAAGGATGTCAGTGACAAGATTATAGACCTACACAAGGCTGGAATGGGCCCATTGCCAAGCAGCTTGGTGAGAAGGTGACAACAGTTGGTGCGATTATTCGCAAATGGAAGAAACAAAATAACTGTCAATCTCCCTCGGCCTGGGGCTCCATGCAAGATCTCACCTCGTGGAGTTGCAATGATCATGAGAACGGTGAGGAATCAGCCCAGAACTACACGGGAGGATCTTGTCAATGATCTCAAGGCAGCTGGGACCATAGTCACCAAGAAAACAATTGGTAACACACTACGCTGTGAAGGGCTGAAATCCTGCAGCGCCCGCAAGGTCCCCCTGCTCAAGAAAGCACATACACATGCCCGTCTGAAGTTTGCCAATGAACATCTGACTGATTCAGAGGAGAACTGGGTGAAAGTGTTGTGGTCAGATGAGACCAAAATGGAGCTCTTTGGCCTCAACTCGCCGTGTTTGGAGGAGGATGAATGCTGCCTATGACCTAAAGAACACCATCTCCACCGTCATACATGGAGGTGGAAACATTATGCGTTGGGGGTGTTTTTCTGCTAAGGGGACAGGACAACTTTACCGCATCAAAGGGACGATGGACGGGGCCATGTACCGTCAAATCTTGGGTGAGAACCTCCTTCCCTCAGCCAGGGCGTTAAAAATGGGTCGTGGATGGGTATTCCAGCATGACAATGACCCAAAACACACGGCCAAGGCAACAAAGGAGTGGCTCAAGAAGAAGCACATTAAGGTCCTGGAGTGGCCTAGCCAGTCTCCAGACCTTAATCCCATAGAAAATCTGTGGAGGGAGCTGAAGGTTCGAGTTGCCAAACGTCAGGCTCGAAACCTTAATGACTTGGAGAAGATCTGCAAAGAGGAGTGGGACAAAATCCCTCCTGAGATGTGTGAAAACCTGGTGGCCAACTACAAGAAACGTCTGACCTCTGTGATTGCCAACAAGGGTTTAGCCACCAAGTACTAAGTCATGTTTTACAGACGGGTCAAATACTTATTTCCCTCATTAAAATGCAAATCAATTTATAACATTTTTGACATGTGTTTTTTTTTCTGATCATGTCTGTCAGTGGGCAAACGTACAAAATCAGCAGGGGATCAAATACTTTTTTCCCTCACTGTAGGCTAGTGATTTTGCTGTTTGTTACTCATCTGTATTTGGTGCAAATCATTCCCTAAATTGTAGACCTCAGCTGAATCTGGTAATGAATGGTGTGGCTGTTGAACAAGTTGAGACTAAATTACTTGGCGTTACCTTAGATTGTAAACTATCATGGTGAAAACATATAGATTCAGTGTCTGTAAAGATAGGAAGAGGTCTGTCCGTAATAAAGAGATGCTCTGCTTTTTTGACACCACACTCCAAAAAAAAGTTCTGCAGGCTCTAGATTTGTCTAATCTTGATTATTGTCCAGTCGTGTTGTCCAGTGCTGCAAGGAAAGACCTAGTTAAGCTGCAGCTGGCCCAAAACAGAGCGGCACGTCTTGCTCTTCATTGTAGTCAGAGGGCTGATATAAATACTATGCATGCTAGTCTCTCTTGGCTAAGAGTTGAGGAGAGACTGACTGCATCACTTCTTATTTTTATAAGAAACATGAATGTGTTGAAAATCCCAAATTGTTTGCATAGTCAACTTACACACCGCTCTGACACACACACTTACCCCACCAGACGTGCCACCAGGGGTCTTTTCACAGTCCCCAAATCCAGAACAAATTCAAGAAAGCGTACAGTATTATATAGAGCCATTATTGCATGGAACTCCGTTCCATCTCATATTGCTCAAATAAACAGCAAACCTGGTTTTAAAAAACAGATAAAGCAACACCTCACGGCACAACGCCTCTCCCCTATTTGACCTAGATAGTTTGTGTGTATGTATTGAGATGTAGGCTACGTTTGCCTTTAAAAGAAAATGTATGTAGTTCTGTCCTTGAGCTGTTCTTGTCTATTAATGTTCTGTATTATGTAATGTTTCATGTTTTGTGTGGACCCCAGGAAAAGTAGCTGCTGCTTTTGCAACAGCTAATGGGGATCCTAATCAAATACCAAATACCAAATCTTGTTTGCTGAGAAAAAGTAAATGTGGGCAGTTATTCTAACGTGTTTTTCAAGTTTTGGGAAGCTAATTTTCACCATAACAGTTCACCTTTATAATAAAGCATTCCATGCACCATCACATGTGCAGAGTTATGTAAGATAGCCTACTATTCCTAATGTGATGATTAGATTGGATAGTCATAATTTAGGATTATAATATAACTCAATCACTCTTCGCAATAGACTGTTCAATGCAGCGCGTGTGTTACAAAATAAATGTACACATACATGTTATTCAATCATTGCATCCACACTGCTCGTGCGCGTCAACGAGCGTCTGCGTAGCCAGGCGCTAAAATAGAACTTGGTTATATTTGTGAAGCTTGACGCGCTGCAAGTCCCGGCTCTCCCTTCTCCTCATTGGTTTTTAGGAGCATATACCCACGTGGGTGATTGAAAGATGAACTGAGGTCCAACCTCAAAGTTGGTTGCCAACCGCCATATAATGTCCAAAGAAGAAGCCTGAAGGAGGAGAGATTACTAGAAACAAAGAAGGTTTACCCTTTTATCTGTGGATTAATTGAGTAGAGGACCTTGTGCATTTCAGGTAAAATTACAACCCAATGTTTATATCCTAGGACAAATTAGCTAGCAACAGCAAGCTAGCTAAGTTGCCATAAATGTTCAATGCTTTTCAACCTGTCCCCAAATTAATATAGTGGCCCAGAGTTCATTTTGATATTTCAACCTGCGTGTCCTGATCGCGTCTGGTGTCGGCGGACAAAATCAACATGCGCGCGATGGCGCACGTGCGCGCCCGGTCTAGTCAGCATGTTAGAGTAGGCCTAGGCTATATCAGCCTATATTTCTCACTTCTCCTTTCTTTGCGCTGGAAAATGTTGGCCTTTTATAAACACATTTAATGCAATTCTACTACACTTTATATGACTGGAGACATTTGCATAATCTTTTTTTTATACAACAAAAATTACAGGGTAGCCTACTCTGCTGACACTGGCAAACAGATCAATAAAAACAACGTTGTCTGATCCATATATTAGGCCTACGAAAAGGGGAGACACAAATACAATATGATGTCCATCTAACCTGGAGGAGGAAATTATTGTCCAAAAACAAACAAAAGTGGCACAGACCCAAGACAGTGAATATGCACACTCACAGGGGATATGGCCGATGTTCTCCACTGGTGCTAATAAGAAGGCTACTTTTCTTTCAATTAAATTCAGAATTCTGATAACTAAAACACAGATTGGATTATTTTCATTGCCTTCTCTTTACAGCAATAGCCATTTGTTTTTCTGCGATTTTACTTTAAAATATTGCGATATGCCTGGCTGGGTCTCTCTGCTTTTCAATGACAGTGTCAACTTAACAATCATCTATTTGGTATTTGCTGCGCACTCTGCCCAAATTGCGGGCCTTTCAGACTGCAGGCTATGCGATTTAAAACAATCCGCAGGTTTTATTAAAAAAATATATATAAACAAATTAAGCTAATAATCCTCTGGCCAAATCATGCTTTTCGGTGAAGTAGCCTATTTTGAATGATTTTATTTATTTATGTATAGACAAGAGTAAGCTAATTAGGCTGTATAATTTTGGCAATTTATTTCAATTTACTTTAGGGAGGGCTTAGCTTCCACTAGCCTTATTGACGCGCCACCTATGTATGGTACATTTCTTACATGTCCGGTAAATTCAAATGCTGCCAGTCAAATGTCCGACGCCACATAATGTTTCCATCATTAGGACTGTTCAGAAAATTTTGTCCGCTTCATGTTTTGTTTCCTTGCCACGATACTGGTATCATGACAACCCTGGTCCCTTGATGTTTAGCCTCACAGTTTGGTGGTAAAGTCTGTCCTTGAACCTGGGTAATTAATTATCTCTTTCTTTCCCCTCCCCTCCCCTCTCTCTCTCTGTGTCTGTGTAGGGGCTCTCCCACACTGGTGCAGGCCCTCCCAGGTCCGAGTATCCAGGTGACAGCTGGTAGTAACCACACGGCTGTGCTCCTCATGGATGGACAGGTCTTCACCTTCGGCAGCTTCTCGGTACGCCACGCAGCTGTTCTCTTCTATTTTTTCACAGATGTGATTTGATCTCAGACATTGTTTTCCTAATTAACTAATATTACATTTTAGTCATTTAGCAGACACTCTTATCCAGAGCGACTTACAGTTAGTGAGTGCATACATTTTCATACTGGCCCCCCGTGGGAAACGAACCCACAACCCTGGCGTTGCAAGCGCCATGCTCTACCAACTGAGCTACAGGGAACCTAATACCATTTCATTGTATCTAACCCCAACCAGAATCATTAATTTTCCTTATTGACCTTGTTGTAATGGTCACATCTTTTTTTTTTTTTTTTTTCTCAGAGTGCAATATTACTTAAAAACACAATGCCATACCCATTGTCCATTGCCTTATTCTATTATTTACTGAAGTCCATACACACTCTTATTGAATGCATAGAGATGAATATTGTATCGTATTTGAAATGCAGGTGACCACAGAATGAGGATACTGACTTCTCTTCTTTGTCTTGTCAGATCCTGGTTGTTTTACCTACTTTTGTTGAATGCAGTGATTTGTAAACAGTTCTATATGGGATGACTGACCTGACTAAATGACTGAAACGTAATTACTAAAATGTTATACATGTCTCCACAGAAAGGGCAGCTGGGTCGGCCAATCCTGGACATGCCCTACTGGAACGCCAAGCCTTCCCCCATGCCCAACATTGGTGCCAAGTATGGCCGCAAGGCCACCTGGATCGGGGCCAGCGGCGACCAGACCTTCCTGAGGATCGACGAGGCCCTGATTAACTCGCACGTCCTTGCTACCTCTGAGATCTTTGCTAGCAAACACATCATTGGTAAGTGTGCACACCCTCTGCTCACTGAGGTCCTAACCTGAAACTGAGATCAGGACTTATATTCATAAAGTGTCTCAAATTAGTAATGCTGATCTAGGAGTTTGGCCTTCTAGATCTTAATTAGTAAGATTACATGGACAGGGGGGACCTGATTCTAGAATAGCACTGCTACTCGGAGACACTTTTCTAGCAAAACTTCCATTGACATAAATGTGGGATTCACATTCAACTTAGGGTTGGTCCTTTACTCAAAAACCTCTATGTGGAAATGTCATATTTTGTGTGAAGAAATTGCAAAAAAAATGTAGATTAAACAATTAACTATCCCCTATGCCATTTTAGCTTGCCTTAAAAATGTACCTCAACGAAAAAGCGCATTAGCCTTCAAAGTGGAACTGACAGCATTTTAGCAACATGAAATCTTACTAAAATCTGTTTATATACACCCCCAGGAAGAATGACACTTTTAAAAACATTTTCTGACAAGTGAGCACTTAGATATGGCCATTTTCACGTTTTCATAAATTCTTAGTGTTTGGGAATTACGTATAATAAGGCATTTGTGAAAATTCTATAGCAATATAGAGTGGGAAAGTGGCCGTGCGTTTGGACAATTAATAGACACTGCAGTAATTAAAACGTAATAAAAGCATCGGTCTCGCCCAAGACCGGAGTCTACTCAGACCGGTGCGCCTTAGCCAATCAGCTACAGTAGTCCTTTATGCAAACAAGCCATTTGCCGCACAGGACTGCCATCATTCACTTTGAACTGGACTGTGTGTTTACAGGCAGTTGCAACAGCGCAACTTTAGATTATTAGAACGCTTACATTTGGGAACTTTGCAGTCCTATTGATCAAACAACCATGAAAAGGTAGGCTCTCTCTCTCTCAGTTATGCACATCAACAATAACAAGATCAACAACTAATGCTAGCCAGAGCAAGATTAACTCAAATCTAATGAAGGTACATTAGATAAACCCTCTCAAACTTTTTCAGCTAGTTGCCCGTCAAAATTGCACTGATAAACGATGGGGAATTGTAGCCTACTCGTCCTTCTGCAGCGTTCTTGTCCCAACCAAGCACCCAAGCTAACTGGCTAAAGTTGGCTAGCTTGCTAGCTAGCTTCTTCCAGACACAAATGAGAGAACACCACACTGACCATTTTACTCGCCGTAGCAGAGCTGGTTAGGCTGTTTACATGTTATCTACAGTGTTCGTGACTAACTTACTTTTTTTTGTCTACGTTTACTGACACCTGTCATATGTAGTGGGTGTTACGCGTTCGTAAATTCATCAGTTGTTCTGCGCTCTGGCACAGATAGCCAGAGTGAAGCAGATAGCCAGAGTGAATTTGCTAACGCAAGAGATATGCTAACTGGATAACATTTGTTCAAGTTCTTGCTAGCTAACCAAATGACACCTGCATCTCTAGCTGTGTATTGCCACAGAAAAACAATGATGGGGGAAAAGTCAGTCACTCACCCACTCCTCCAATGACATTACATGACATCCTCCTGGCAGCTAGCTATCTAGCTAACGTTAGGCTCCGTGTTTTTAGCTTGCTACATAGCAAAAATATAAACGCAACATGTCCCATGTTGGTCCCATGTTTCATGAGCTTAAATAAAAGATCTCAGAAATGTTCCATGTGCATAAAAAGCGTATTTCTCTCAAATGCACAAATTAGTTTACATCCCTTTTAGTGAGCATTTCTCCTTTGCCAAGATAATCTATCCACCTGACAGGTGTGGCATATCAAGAAGCTGATTAAACAGCATGATCATTACACAGGTGCACCTTGTGCTGGAGACAATAAGAGGCCACTCTAAAATGTGCGTTTTTGTCACACAACACAATGCTGCAGATGTCTCAAGTTTTGAGGGAGTGTGCAATTGGCATGCTGACTGCAGGAATGTCCACCAGAGCTGTTGCCAGAGAATTGAATGTTCATTTCTCTACCATAAGCCACCTCCAACGTAGTTTTAGAGAATTTGGCAGTACGTCCAACCAGCCTCACAACCGCAGACCACGTGTAACCACTCCAGCCTAGGACCTCCACATCCAGCTTCTTCACCTGTAGGATCATCTAAGACCAGCCACCCGGACAGCTGATGAAACTGAGGAGTATTTATTTCTGTATTAAAGCCCTTTTGTGGGGAAAAACTCATTCTGATTGGCTGGGCCTGGCTCCCAAGTGGCTGTGCCCCTGCCCAGTCATGTGAAGTCCATAGATTAGGGGCTAATGCATTTTATTAAATTGACTGATTTGCTTATATGAACTGTAAATTGTTGCGTTTGTTTTTGTTAGGATAGATACGCTAGCTTATTAGCCACGTTATGACTGAATTGTGATCATTGCCCTCGCTAGTTTGATTCTATTGACATTCCCAGCCTTAGTTACATTCGTCCGTTTTTGTTCAAAATATTGAGTCATTGAAACTGAAACAGTGCATCCCGAATGAAGGCAGCAAACAATGTACCGGGCCAGCTGGGATTTACACCCTGATAGCAATTGGGACTACCAAGAAATGTATTGATGAATTATATGAATCATGCTGTGAACGGCATCCATCTTTTCTGCCAACAATGCCTTAGTGTACGTCATGGAATGTTGAGTCAAATAGAACCTATTTTTAAAACCTCTTATAAAGTTGGTTTTGTAGTATCAACTGTGAATTTGATATTTTTGACTGATATGATTGTTTCATATCTGCAAAGTAGCTGTAATGCTGTCAGTTCCACTTTTAAAGGTCCAATGCAGCCGTTTTTATTTCAATATCAAATCATTTCTGGGCAATAATGAAGTACCTTACTGTGATTGTTTTCAATTAAAATGGTCAAAAAGAAACGAAAAAAGCTTATTAGCAAAGGGCAATTTCTCAAACAAAGATTTTTCTAGGACTGATTGATTGGGGAGGGGAAAACTAAAAACTAGCTCTTATCGGCATGGAGGTTTGAACCGCTCTTTCTTATTGGTCTATTAACTAATTTACCGCCTGCTGATGTCACCAGGCAGACAAAAACTCCATCCCATCAAACTGCTCTTGCGCTAAAAGGGCATTATCATCATTTTCACAATTTCACAATTTTATTCCAACCTCATAATGTATATAAAACACAGGAAAATCACGTTTTTGACTGCACTGTGCCTTTAATGAACCTCTCTTCTCTGTGTCCGACCAGGCTTAGTCCCCACCTCGGTGTCGGAGCCCCCCCCCTTCAAATGCCTGCTAATCAACAAGCTGGATGGCAGCTGCCGCACCTTCAATGACTCAGAGCAGGAGGACCTGCAGGGCTTCGGCCTCTGTCTCGACCCCGTCTACGACGTCATCTGGAGGTCAGACTCATTCTCTTTCTCTTTATTTCTCTATCCCTCCCTCTTTCCCCTTGTTCTGAGTTTAGCTGCGTCTCATAGCACACCCTTTTCTCCATATGGTGGACTATTAATGTTTTCACACTAACGAGCAGAAACTGGTTACAGATCCGCCATAATTGTTGGAACCATGCTGGAAAGGACAATAGGGAAATTGAAAGCAGAGTCAGAGCAGTACGATTTGGGTCAGTCCTATAGAGTGAATCTAGCATTGGTGAACTATATGAGGAGTATGGTATCATTTCAGAATCACTGTCATGGCATAATGTCCTTTTCAATGTGACAGATAGGAAACTCAAAACCCATAGTCATAACTACAGTGGTTTTAACAGTGTTATTTTATCTACTACTGTAAAGAAGAGTACTGGTGAAACGAAGGGAGTATCAAACAGAGAGGTAGTTTGTTTTCTTTGATTCAGTGTTGTAAGATTGGAACGTTTAACACACTCGTAGGACTGGGCTGTAGGCTATATCGTATTTAATTTTATAAACCAGGTAGTTTGCATTCCAGCCATGTGAATATATCCAAATAAATGTCAATAGAAAACAGCTAAAGCAAACCAAAATGCAGGTAGTTTGACTGATTTTGTTTGCTGTCGATGGCTAGCACGTTGACAATTGACAAGAATGTTAGCGGAAGCCTGCATAGCAACCATTCTTTGATTGCATAGCAAAGATGGAAAGAATACGAGAGGTCACAATAGCAAGCAAATTTAGATCCTGGTGGTGAAAAATACATTCCTATGTTTTTTTGTTTTTGATTGTCTTGATATTGACAGTAATCTACAGGATGGGGAGTTTGTAATTATATAAAAGTTACAATAAAGCCCATTTTCAGCAATATAAGATGTTCCATGTGTTATTTTGCTTATGATAAGCTGCTGTGTGTGACTGTTTGAAAGGTTAGCAATCACACCAGTTGACATAAAGTTGTCTACATTCATGGCTAACAGGCAAGCAAACTGATGGCTATCGAGAAATCAAACAAAGAAATTAGACGACAATTCACCATATTCCCTACTTCAGTGTCTAACTTGCTTATCACTGTGATTAACAAGAATAACGACAGCCTATACCCAATATTTGTGCATATAACGCTAGCATTGAGGTGCTGGGGGGGGTGCTTGTCTCACCTTATTTAGTCCCTTGATGATGGTCTAAAATATCATAAAATCTGCTGCAGTTCTGTTGATAAGCATCAATTTATGATCAACTTCTCTGCTTCACGTTAACCCCCCTAAGGTCGATGTCTGCGCCCCTGCTGAAATCTGATTAGCATTTTTTTTTAAAATACAAATCCCCATATGTCAGACAGTTTAGAGATATGTTTTTTTGCATGGGATGCGTCTCAATCCACCGCATCCGCTTATGTAACACTTCCACATCTGTGGTGAAAGGTGACAGAGCTAGAGCAGTGTTTGTCAGACCATAAGACATCCCGATCTTCTCGGTCTTCTCACATTCGTCGGTCTTCTCACAAAATTGTTGGTTTGGTCTACAAACTATTATGACCCCTCTATGGAAAGATGAGACTCTCACGAACACGATGGTGTTCTCAGTTTTGCTCTACAACACCCACAAGCTTCTTGGGACACGTCTGAAGTCGTTACAGCCGATCTGCCATCTGTAGCGACCGAACAGTTTGGGCTACACACTAATCTCTGATATAGAATAGACTTCAGAACAAACTTCCTTTTGATTTTGTGGGGGGGATTATCTGTTATTCAATGCGTTTGTATGGGCTAATAACAGTAAGGCCAAATAAAAATGTTCAACTAATATTTTTTTTATATTTTTTTTATACTTCAAGCGGTATTTTTTATACTTCCCTTTAAGAAAGTAATGATGTTAAGGCACAGGCAGTCTGTTCGAAGGAGATGGGAGGCTAGGCTGACGAAGTGAATTAATAAAGTTTTAGGTGACAATCAGCTTTGAAATCAGCATATTTTGCTGAATTCACAGCTAACTGAAAGTACTAGGGTTGTGAATTGATGTTAGCTTCAGCTGTAAGCTAGCAAGAAAAGTTTGCCTAAAGCTTAAGCTACCGGTATCATCTTGCATTGTGAAAGTATTCTAGCCTGTTAATGACATTGTTTTGCGAACAGTAATTCAAAATTTCTACATGTCATGTTGCATTATTCAAATGCATTAGCTAACTTTTGTGCAGCATGAGTGGGGAGCTAACAATGCAGCCCAGACAGCTCTACTAATGATTAAGTGGCGCAGGCGTGCTATGCACTGATAGAGTTGATCCTCTCAATCACGTTTGACAGAAGTACCGATCGTATAAAAAGATTATAGTACCGAACTGTTCTAAGTTTTTGTCAAAAACTTCCTGATTTCCTGGTGTGACTGCCATGGGACAATGGACATAGCTCAGCTTGAGGGTCTTGCATTTTCAGTGCGGCTTTTGACATTATCGATCATAGTCTGCTGAGGGAAAAACGTATGTGTTATGGCTTTACAACCCCTGCTATATTGTGAATAAAGAGTTACCTGTCTAACAGAACACATAGGGTGTTCTTTAATGGAAGCCTCTCCAACATAATCCAGGTAGAATCATACTGCCTTTTGTAGGCCGAGGACCAAATTATTATTATTGCATTTTTTGGTATCTCAGTCAGGGTCTCAATTTACTGTTGAGAGTTAGAATAATAGAATAGACGAGGTGCAATTTCAAAATGTGGTTGTGCATCAGCAGTAACTCAATTAGTCAGTAAAACATTTTTAGATTGGTATATTAGCCTAGCGGCCAGCTATCTATACTTGGTCGAATTACTTACCTGTTTTTCTGTGACCCCCACCCCCATCAAAGTTACCCATCCCTGGTCTAGATCATCCACTGTACAAATGAAGACTGCATGGTGAAGCGGTTCCATTACAGCTGTGGAAGAATGAAAAGGAAGACAGGGCAATGGTTGTGCAATGCGTGTAGGAAGTATCTTAAACAAGAAGTGGCAGTGTTGATTCTGCACATGACTGAGTCGAGACTAGAGTATACAAAGTTACCCCTTCAAATGAGACGATTGGACTGTAGACTGGGGTAAGAGTCTAGCTCCCCCAGTCCCCCTATTGTGGCTTCTTCAAAAACATGTTGAACAAATGATTTCACCTTAAATTCCTCTTACTAACAACTCATTAGAACTTCACAAAAAAAACAGGATTAAAAAATGGTAATGTTTAATTTAGTAAATTACAGTAAAATTCTCAACCTTGAGGTTGAGAAATCAAAAGAGGGTCATATTAGCGATGCCACGTTAGAATAGGAATTTTCATAGCATTTTTACTCATCTCAAAAATATAACATAAATTACTTTAGGTCTGCTTTAATGGATTTTATAGGTAAGTATTTCTAAATGAGGACTGATGTCAATTGTAAACAAATTATGGTAATTTTGTGTGTCCAAACATAAAAATAAAAATGAATGTGTTTTCAGGTGGTCCCCCAAAAATGTTTATATAGAATTTCTAATTATCTAGTTTCTTCCATCGTGTTTTCCACATGTTCAGACAACATTTTGAGATAATAAATGACAAAGAGCTGTTTTTTAATACTATTATAGACCTTATTTAATAGGCAACCTTTAGTCTAAATATTGATTAATTGACCCCATGGGGCATGAAATGTGGTTTAACCAATTTATGTTGAATAATATTGTGTGTTGTCAACAACTCAATCATATTTTTCACCAAAATAAGTATTTTTAACAAAACAATTATTTACCCTGTTCTTACTCCACTGCACTTCTTGCTGACATATCAACTGCCTGGTTAAGCAAAAAACATTTATATTATTTATTTTAACAATGTATTTACATATTCATACTGTTCAATGCGATATTCATCCCTCACCAACTGAATTCTTGCCTTTTATCCCATATCTTTGGTGACTGATTCTGAGTTTTCTTTCTTTGAGTGGGCAAATTTAGTGCCACATCACCTGAACTGCATCAACCCAAAAGGATACAAATTATGTAAATTGTACAGGAGGGTTCAGCTGAAGATTTTCTTTCATATCCACTTCTAAATCCACTATCAAAACATGCTCTACCAGTCGGTTGAAAATAGGGTTAAGCTGACTGAGGGGAATCAGCACACAATCCATTATTTTAGTTTTACATTACTCTTTTAATTCATTTCCAAAAGTCAAAATGCACAAAAAACACTGGGCTAAGAGGATAGCTCCCCCATTTATTGTGTGGGTTTCTGTTTTGATATAGGCCTGAATTTGAGCGTGCCACATTAAATTGAATCTTAAAATTGTGTTTACGTTCATGGAATTTCAATATGATATATCAAATTTAACTAATGCCACAGAATAACTGAAATAAACAAGATTTATATATAATAATACATTTATTGGTTGAACAATATATTGAATTGTCATATAACGCACGCGCACACACACACACACACACACACACACACACACACACACACACACACACACACACACACACAGTTATTCAATGAGCTTAGGTAAAACATTTCTCAAGGCACAGCAAATTGTTAATGTCACTAGATGGAGGCACCAAAGTCAGTGGAAGAGTGTTTTTGCAGGATGTCAAAAATCATAATTTTCTCAATGACTCTCTCCACATGTATTCTCAAGGCAGACAACTGTCTTGCCCTCTCGACTGAATGTCCTGAAAGGTGATGCCTTCCCTTGAGAAAGGGAGGCATAACCAGTGTGTCACCAAGTTTAGCCAAGTCTTCAGCAATCAGGAATCCTCTGTCTGCAATCACTTGGCCTCCAGGATTGATACATGCATAGAAGTCAGACTTTGCGGTAATCTCTTTGTCCGAGATTCTCCCTCCCCAAAGCTTTGAAACAAACGAAATGGCACCATATGGCGTGATGCCAATGAAGGCTTTCAGAGTGTTATGGTGTTTGGTTTGACCAGGTCTGTGGCCTCGCCCTCAAATTAAATGGCCTCTCAATAAAAAAACTGTGCAAGTCACTCACTGTTTACCCAGCCTAGTACACAGAAAAATGTGATGTAATTTCCTGTCATAAACTCGGATACCTCCTGTGCCTCGACCTATTGTTTTCGGTCTGTTGTTTACGAAGATTTATTTTGTTCATAAGTGTTTGTGTCAAAACCTGCTGGTTTGGACTGGATGTTTACCCGCTAGCCAGCTAGCTAGCTAGGTTGCAATGGAGCCCGCTTTGCCTTGAATAGCTAATGAATATTTCCAGCGCTGTAGAAGCTGTGTTTGTTACGCTCTTGTCCGGGACAATATTGACAATCCGGAGATCCAATGCAACTATTGTTTGCTTGCGGAGGATTAAAGGAATGTGGTAGCTATCCTTAGCAAGCAAATTTCAATTCTGTGCGAACTTAAAGGAAAAACGCAAATTGGAACTTTCTCGTTCTCAACACCTGTGGCTGGGCGCCGCTCCGGCTTGATGGATGTATCTTGTCATCTGTTCCTATCCGAATGGCCCATGCTACCTGGAACTTGCCTGACAAGTAGGTCGTCTCCATTTGCTTCTCCTCCTCCATTTTGTAGTGGAGTAGACGGAGAACAGCTAGATGATTGTTATTTATGTTTATTAATTATGTTTGACACACAAGCAGCAGACACCCCGAAGCGAAAAGCTAAGTCTCAGTTGTTTAGTCCATGGCGTAACTTAATCAATGTAAGGAACACAGAATCCTCCTCTCACTAATGAATTGAAAAAAATCCACACAACAAACGCCATGCTTGGCACCCCACAGTAGTATGTATGTGTTTAATTGTTTTTGCTTATGAAGGTGCCAAAAGAGAGAGAGAGGATTTAGATGCCTTCTCTTTGTAGAAGTCTCTCTCTGCCCTGATCTTTACAGCCTCGAGTTGCAGAGCATCGTACCTGCACTGCAAATCCTTTAAGCCCTTCTTCAGGACATCACATGATACACAAGTGCCCAGGTCCTGCTCATTTGGATCTGCTTGTGTTTCTTCTGCAGTGGTATAGGTATGTTGTTGGTTCTCACCCACGTCAGCACCTCCACCTCCAACTGAGCAATCGGGGAAGAAGGGCCTTGGTCAGGGAGGTGACCAATAACCCGATGGTCACTCTGACAGAGCTCCAGGGTTCCTCTGTGGAGATGGGAGAACCTTCCATAAGGACAACCATCTCTGCAGCACTCCACCAATCAGGCCTTTATGGTAGAGTGGCCAGACGGAAGCCACTCCTCAGTAAAAGGCACATGACAGTCCACTTGGAGTTTGCCAAAAGGCACCTAAACGACTCGGACCATGAGAAACACAATTCTCTGGTCTGATGAAACCAAGATTGAACTATTTGGCCTGAATGCCAAGCGTCACTTCTGGAGAAAATCTGGCACCATCCCTAGGGTGAAGCATGGTGGTGGCAGCATCATGCTGTGGGTATGTTTTTCAGTGACAGGGATTGGGAGACGAGTCAGGATCGAGGGAAAGATGAACGGAGGGAATTACAGAGATCCTTGATGAAAACCTGCTCCAGAGCACTCAGGACCTCAGACTAGTTGAACATGCAAAAAAAACGACCTTGAAATCTCTAATCCAATAGCTTGCTAGCTATTTAGCTAGAATTTCATTGTGGCTAGCTAGCTAGCCAACTTAGCATGTGTCTATAATAATGTAACATGGTTTGATTAGCTTGCTAATTGATTAGCACTCACACCACAGTGGCTATTTTCAGTAGCTAGCTAGTTAAACATGACAAACTGGCAAACATGAAAAAGATTATAATGTCATACATGCCTTAGCATATCAGCAATCAACGTTAACAGCAGAGTGCAACTGGCCAGTGTAAGTTTTTGAAGAAATGAAGGCATTCTGTTTCAAGTTCTATTAGTCATATGTACGGGTTACGCATGGTATACATCATCCAACGAAATGCTTACTTACAGGTTCTTTCTCGATGTTGTGAACTTGGCTATGTTGGATGAATAATTGATTAATTACTGGAATAATTAATCCAATTTATCATAATTAATTTGGTTATCCCATCGGGATTTTTATACGGAGAGGTCCCATTCATTAACTCTACAATAGTTATCATTAACCGTTATACCATTAATACTTATATCAACAGTAGTCTCAATCAACAGTCAGTTACTATATTCTCATTCTGAAATGTCATCGAGTTCTCAGACTTCAAAAATCCAATGGCTTGTTTAAGGACTTTTATTACTAGGCTAAATACGTTGGAAAATGAGGTAGTTACAGTGGTCTTAATAGACCAGATACAAGTGTAATGCAATAGTCATTGACATGGAAAACACTACAAATCAATTGAATAGGCTTATGGAATCTAACAGGACTTTGGAGTTGGGAATTCTTAGTTGTGAAAAATAGGAGCAGTGAGTGTAAGGTTCCACCAGGGGTCGCCCGTGGCACTGACAGTATTTATCATGACATGTAATTAAGACTAACGTACAACACTAACAGTCTTACAATAATCAGTTACTGCCACCAATGTAATGCAGACACATCGTCACACCAAAGGGAAATTCAATGCAATGATATATGTGACTCGGTTCAGGAAACTAGGCGTATGTGGCGGGTCACTACTTCACAGGAGAGCCATTTGAACGTAAACTTTTTTTTAAACCAAAATGCATTTTTTTGCAGTAATGCCTTCTGGAACATGTGAACTTTCATGTGCCTTAATAACAAACGTGTATACAATCTGTTAATACAAATAAAATTGTTAAATTATGAGCCTAGTTGGTTTAGCCATGGAAAAAGACAGCAACCTTCCTGCTAGCCATGATTGGCTGAGATAATGAGTGGGCTGGACATGCCGAGAGATGAGTTCGGATTGGTTTGCCCAGTAGCACGCTTCTGTCTATTTGAGCTGGTCAGTATGTGTAGGTAATCCTGTCTAACGCTGCTTTAAATCAAATATATTGCGTAGTAGGACTGCATAAGGGTTGCTCTCAACTTTCTGAAACACTGAGTTTTGAGTATGATAGCTAAGGAGATGGAGAAAACACCTGTCTCCGGATTACATCTTCAAACTAAGGGCAACCATGGCATCCGTGACAGTGAGGGAGAAGCATCCATCCATGTATACGGGTAAGATAGTCTAGCTAGCTACATTTTCAGATAATACACGTTTCTAATTTTGTCAGAAAGTCGTTTTCATTTCAAGTTAGTGTACTGTTAGCTAGCTAGCTAACATTAGCTGGCTGGCTGGCTCGCTAGCTAACGTTACGTGTATGATCTGTGTAGTAATATTATTCGTATCTCAGAGCCATTTGCTTTGCTAGTTATAGCCTAATGTTAGCTAGCTAAAATTGAACCTGGTTGGTTAGCTACCTGCAGATTCATGCAGGTTAGTAACGTCATGTGTTGGGATTATGGTTCATTGTTTAGCTAGCTAGCTACTTGTCTTAACAAAAGACTCCACTATGCAAGTAACCATTTCAATAGAATGTTAATGATGCCACTGCGACAGCTGTTGCTGGACATAGCTGGTAAATTCGCTCTGACTATCTACTCCGATTTCTGAGCACTCTCGTCTGAGTGTGCCAGAGCGCAGAATAACTGACACATTTATGAACGCTCAACACCCGTTGAATAAACGTTGCCAAAAAAGCGTAAATTGTTGCCAGCAGCACAGTTGCAGTCACCAATGCTCGGAATAACATAAAAAACAGCCTAACCAGCCCTGCTAGAGCGAGTAAAATTGTCAGAATGAGCTGTTC
This sequence comes from Coregonus lavaretus, assembly GCF_964263955.1. Lineage (NCBI taxonomy): Eukaryota > Metazoa > Chordata > Actinopteri > Salmoniformes > Salmonidae > Coregonus > Coregonus lavaretus. The sequence continues at coordinate 689,126 of NC_140003.1, forward strand.
TCTCATTTGTGTCTGGAAGTAGCTAGCAAGTGAGCCAATGTTAGCTTGGGTGCTTGACTGCTGTTGTTAGGACAGAATGCTCAGATCAACCCTTAAAGAGATGGGTGGGGCTAAAGCTTAAGAGGGTGTGAACGATGCTGAATTGGTGTAGACAAAGAAGAGCTCTCAAGTAGGTGTGCCAAAATATTCAAAGGCCATTTTCTCAAAAGTGAGGTTCAAGTTTATCAACGTTCAAAGGGGAATTACTTTCCCATTCTTCCTCAACTGTAGTGTATGATATATGTTGGCAGTATGTTGTCGCTTTGGGTCCCTTCTGCAAGAGATGAAGACTCAGTGGTTCGTCTTGAGTGATCAGCGTGTGTTATTCAGCAAAAGTTCCTCTCAGGTGATTGTTTCTCTCGGAGTCGGATGGTAACAGTCAGAGTTAAGTTTCATTGAACCTGTAAGGTATTGGCCACACCTCCCAAAGTTCAGATCTGAAGTGTTTGTAAGCCTTGTACTTTTATAGACACTCACAGAAGGTGGGGTCTAACAGCCAGGCCATGTCATTGGGACTGCCTAGTTGAATGTAAGGATTCAAAAGTTTTAGTGTTCATATGAGATAAACCTGAGACTAAAGGCGTCCACATGCTTCCCAGACTAAACAGTTTGGAAGAGTTTGTGCATATATTATGACAACATCTTGTGACGTTTTTGTTAGTTTTGGACTTCGGTGAGGGGTTTTTCCGGCTGTTCGGGCACAATTTCTTTTCTGGAGGCAAGCTGAGGTTCGCAGCCCAATTCTATGCCCCTTCGTCAGTGATTGGTCAACAGTAGAGCTTTTTCAATAAAGTCTTTGTTGTCATTCAATGAGAGACGACTCGTTTTCATGGAATTTCTTTCCTTTACAAATACTTCACCAAACATCTTATTTAGATGTCAAATTGCGCGACTAAGATCTCCTCGGCAAAAACGTCAAAATTAATGGCAGATTTCTTGAGTTATCTTAGATTAATTTGGACTATTTTGAGGACGTGTATACAGGCTACGGCGGCGTCTCAAAATGGACAAACAGTACTATTGTCGCTTTTTTCTTGTTTTTCAAGCGAATAACTTTTATGGGAGTATTCGAGCACACTCGTTCGGTTCGGCTAGGCGCCATCCGAACTGAAGCATGCTGACTAACGCCTTTACTAATAAGTGTTCCCAGCAGGTTAAAATGTGCTTTGAACCAGAAAAACAATCTGCAGGATGAAATAAGTAGTTTACAGGTTTTAAACATGGTCATGATAAAATCTGTACCTTTCATATTACAGTAAAACACATATTACACTTTTAATACATGGAAATCAGAAGGAAAAATATCACACTATAGATTGGGTTCATACCAATCATGTGGTGAGCCATTCAGTTTAATACATTGTTTAGAACCATGTCAAGTGTCTCATGTTGCATTTGGCGCCATTTCTCTCCTTAGAACAAAGAAAGCACCAGGCCAAACATTTCACTCTTCCTGAGAGTCAACCCATTTGGCGCCAGGATGCTTTCATAAAATTGTCTACATTTGACCCCCCCGTGACCCTGTTGGGGTACTTAAGGATGTAAAAGGGTTCTGCTGACTGCCTCCTGACAACCAGCAGACCATTCCGAGTCGTAACAGGATGTTGGGGAAAATCAGTTGTTTGTCTTGTGATCAGCTTGCCAGGGGCGCTGTCAATTACAGGATCTGTAATTCTTGGTATGGAATGTCATGAGTTATCCACTTGTGGGCTCAATGACACAACATCAACAATGCAACAACAATAATAAATAGTAAAATATAAGAATACGAACATAAGTAAATGGCAGTAGAATAGAAAAATACATTTTTGCATAATTATAATACAGGATGGCACAATTTATAGTCCAATATTTACACGTATACTAGGGATGGGGGGGATGGGGGGGCAAGTGTATAAATTGAGCAGTATAATAAAAGTCTGGTAGCAGCAGTTGTGGTGTGTGTGTGTGTGTAGCATGAATGTATATGGGTGTGTGCATGTGTGATAAGTTGCAGAGAATCAGAGCAGGTGGTCAGTCCAGTTCAAGTGTTCAGCAGTCTGATGGCTTGTAGATGGTAGGAACTGAGTCCATAATAACGTAATATGTTTGCCTAGTTGGTATCAGACCTCATGCTCTGATACCGTCTGCTGGTAAGGGAGAGAACAGCCCGTGGCTGAGGTATGTGGCGTCATTGATGATGCTGCATGCCTTCCTCAGGCACCGTTTCGAGTATATGTCCTGGATGGGTAGGAGCACAGTCCCAGTGATGTAATGGGCCGACTTTACCATCCGCTGGAGGGCCTTGCGGTCATGGACGGAGCAATTCCCGTCATGGTGCAGCGGTAGTATTTAGAAAAGACCCGGGGTGGCATGTCAAATTTCTTCAGCCACCTTAGGAAGTAGAGACGCTGTTGCGCCCTCTTGACAAGGGTCAAGAGGCAAATGTTTGCAGTTTTTAATATGATAACTGATGATCAATATGCCCCACCCCGATCGGTAATTCGACCTACAAGTTTAGATAGCTGGCCGCTAGAGTAATTTACCAATCTAAAAATGTTTTGCTGATATGGGCTAATTTAAGTGACTACTGATGCACAACCAAATTTCGAAATTGCACCTTGTGTAGTCTATTATTCGAACTCTCATAAGTAAGAATAAAAAAAAATGGTGTAAAAAAACTCAACAGTAAGCATTTATTTATTATAATTTTTAAACGGTAAAAAGCCAGTTGCCCATCCCTGGTATACAGGGATAAAACAATACACAAGGATAAAACAAATGTGACCGTGTGTAAATGGTATTAAATGAGTGTGTGATTAAAAAATCGATAAAAATGCTTAAAATGAAGGAATACAACTGAATGCTGTAATTGAACAAATGTGCCGTAGCAAAGTTTGAGGCAAAAGAGGATTTTGATTCCTATGGAAAGTTGCAAATAGGACTACATCACCGTCAGTTTGGTCCTCCTAATATTTTTGGTTGAAGTTTGATTAAACATTATAGAACAATCAGAATGGAGAAAGCCCCACTAAAACCCCTTGGAATTCATTTGTTGCCATCCTACAGTCATGCACTACCCATAAAGCATATTTAGAATGTAAGGTTATTATTCAGAAGTATAAAATACCTTAATACTGTTAAAAATGAGAAAAATATCATATGACATTTAGGCCATATCCCCCAGCCCTAGAGAAACGTGTCTGGTCTACGAAATACATTGCGTTCGGAAATTATTCAGACCCCTTCCTTTTTTCGACATTTTGTTACGTTACAGCCTTATTCTAAAATTGATTAAATTCAGTGTTTTCCTCATCAATTTGCACACAATACCCAATAATAACAAAGCGAAAACAGGTTTTTAGAAATGTTTGCACATATTTATAAAAAAAAAAACAGAAATACCTTATTTACATAAGTACTGAGACCCTTTGCTATGAGACTCGAAATTGAGCTCAGGTGCATCCTGATTTCATCATCCTTGAGATGTTTCTACAACTTGATTGGAGTCCACCTGTGGTAAATTCAATTGATTGGACATGATTTGGAAAGGCACACACCTGTCTATATAAGGTCCCACAGTTGACAGTGCATGTCAGAGCAAAAACCTAGCCTTGAGGTCAAAGGAATTGTCCGTAGAGCTCCGAGACAGGATTGTGTCAAGGCACAGATCTGGTGAAGGGTACCAAAAAATAATAATGTCTATAGCATTGAAGGTCCTGGCTAGGCCACTCCAGGACCTTAATGTGCTTCTTCTTGAGCCACTCCTTTGTTGCCTTAGCCGTGTGTTTTGGGTCATTGTCATGCTGGAATACCCATCCACGACCCATTTTCAATGCCCTGGCTGAGGGTAGGAGCACAGTTCTCACCCAAGATTTGACGGTACATGGCCCCGTCCATCGTCCCTTTGATGCGTTGAATTTGTCCTGTCCCCTTAGCAGAAAAACACCCCCAAAGCATAATGTTTTCACCTCCATGTTTGACGGTGGGGATGGTGTTCTTGGGGTCATAGGCAGCATTCCTCCTCCTCCAAACACGGCGAGTTGAGTTGATGCCAAAGAGCTCGATTTTGGTCTCATCTGACCACAACACTTTCACCCAGTTTTCCTCTGAATCATTCAGATGTTCATTGGCAAACTTCAGACGGCCCTGTATATGTGCTTTCTTGAGCAGGGGGTCCTTGCGGGCGCTGCAGGATTTCAGTCCTTCACGGCGTACTGTGTTACCAATTGTTTTCTTGGTGACTATGGTCCCAGCTGCCTTGAGATCATTGAAAAGATCCTCCCGTGTAGTTCTGGGCTGATTCCGTTCTCATGATCATTGCAACTCCACGAGGTGAGATCTTGCATGGAGCCCCAGGCCGAGGGAGATTGACAGTTATTTTGTGTTTCTTCCATTTGCGAATAACCACACCAACTCTTGTCACCTTCTTACCAAGCTGCTTGGCGATGGTCTTGTAGCCCATTCCAGCCTTGTGTAGGTCTACAATCTTGTCCCTGACATCCTTGGAGAGCTCTTTGGTCTTGGCCATGGTGGAGAGTTTGGAATCTGATTGATTGATTGCTTCTGTGGACAGGTGTCTTTTATACAGGTAACAAGCTGAGATTAGGAGCACTCCCTTTAAGAGTGTGCTCCTAATCTCAGCTCGTTACCTGTATAAAAGACACCTGGGATCCAGAAATCTTTCTGATTGAGAGGGGGTAAAATACTTATTTCCCTCATTAAAATGCAAATCAATTTATAACATTTTTGACATGCGATTTTCACTGTTCAAATAAACCTACCATTAAAATTATAGACTGATCATTTCTTTGTCAGTGGGCAAACGTACAAAATCAGCAGGGGTTCAAATACTTTTTTCCCTCACTGGAAATGTGATATTTCAGTTTTTTATTTTTAATACATTTGCAAAAATTTATAAAAACCTGTTTTTGCTTTGTCATTTTTGGGTATTGTGTGTAGATTGATGAGGAAAATAATTTTATCAATTTTAGAATAAGGCTGTAACCTAACAAAATGTGGAAAAAGTCAAGGGGTCTGAATATTTTCCGATTACACTGTATATTTCGATATGTTTATATCTGAATGCTCTTTAACCTTTTTACCTCACACAGACAAACGCACGCACGCATGCACACACACACACACACACACACACACACACACACACACCCTTTAATACCCTCTATTTGATATTTCAACTGCTCACTGTCCTCCCACCTGTAGATTTCTGCCAGCATCGAGGGAGATGTGGTGCTACAACGCCGTGATAGCCGACGCCCGTGTGCCCTCGGCCACTGACCTCCAGGCCAGCTGCAGCATCCTCAGCCCAGAGCTGGCACTGCCCGCCGGCTCCCACGCCACCACCACCCGCTCCCACGGAGCCCTGCACATACTGGGTATAATCAGAATGATGATACAAATATTACGGACCTCTTTCTGTGAGGATTTACTGAGGAATCATAGTGTAGCAGGTCCCTGGTCATATTCGCTGGGAACAAAATGGAAACGAGCAGGCTGAAATGGAGAGGGACTACCTGAACTTGTCCAATAAGGAACGCTTGTTTTTTGTTTTCCGTTGCAATACATTTTCTTACTTTTTTCAATGGTGTGCACTAATGAATATGGTCCTGATTTTAAGCCTGTACTGATTTAAGCAGAATCGACTTATTCAACAATGCCGTAGTATAAGGGTTTACTATTTGTTTCTGATTTGGCTAGGAGGGCATTCTAGAGAGGACATTACATTTAGGTATACGGGACAGTTGGAAAAGATATAGGACACCTCTGAAGTAGTGCTAACAATATGCACATTTTTACCGTTCTAAACCATTACATCATGCAGACCGTACTTGCTACAAAGTTAAAGAAAGCTAAACCAACAACCAAACAAACAGAAATTGGATACATTGTAAACGGAGGTCCAATGAGGGAAAACTAGCTAGCATTCATTTGTTTTTGTAGAGATTGCATTAATTTCTCAGGTCTGTCAATTTTGCAGTCATGATGCAAGTGGTGCTATGCTGTCAAATCCTCCCACATGTTTCTAGTTTGAACAGCTGTTTTCAGCAACTGCTATTGTTGAATTCGGTTGTCATATTGGCAGATTTGCTAACAGACTATTTAGCTAGCTTTTAGCCTAGTGTTCGATATGCAATGTGATTTCCTCTACTGTAATGAACAGTGTGTCTGGACGAGACAGCAACTATTCTAAACCAGGCAAAATTGCGCATCATCAGCTTATTGTTATTTATGTATTCAAATAAATGTCACTAAAAAAACTGCTAAAACAAACGCAGATGCTGCTACATTGCAGTCATTCTGGCTGCACTGTTTGACGTGACTGTGTTAACCATAGTTTGGTAGCTAGCTAGCAAGCAAGGGATAGGAATGTTGCATAAGTATAACATAGATCAGAACAAAAATAATTATCAACTGGGTCGTATCTCTCTGGCAACCTAACCGATAGAACTAAAACGACCAGCTTTGGTATGAAGTATGAACTTATCAAAATGAAAATATCAAATCAAATCACATTTTATTTGTCACATGCACCGAATACAACAGGTGTAGACCTTACAGTGAAATGCTTACTTACCTTAACCAACAATGCAGTTTTAAGAAAGAATACCAAAAGGATTCACGAAAAAATACGAAATAAAAGTAACAAATAATTAAAGAGCAGCAGTAAAAATAACAATAGCGAGGTTATATATATCAATGAAAACATGTAATTTCTACCGGTAAATGTGTGCTTTAGTATTGTTTTCTTTGGCAACCGTGGTATAAGCGGGATAAACGCCTCCGCTCTGTACAATTATTTTGGAACTAATGAACTCCGCTCCGCGTCGTCCATACCATATTGTACATTATTTTCAAGAAAATATAAACTTTATGCGTTTATCCCTTACATATGTTGTCCGTGTTGGCCAGGAAATACACAGTCAGCTATTTGATTCGTACTCTTTTACTATTTGCCTCAGTATTTACATTTAACATGGCTCTGGCAGCTCAGTGTATCAATGCAACTATTGGCCAAATGTATGTTGCTTGATATCAGTTGTCCCGGACTTGTCACTCTGCTGTCACTGTCTCTCTTACTCCTTCCCTCTCTCGCTCCTCTAAAGCACTTTATTTTGACATAATTTTATTTTGACAGCTATTGAAAATGCCTTTAGTACTTAGTGTTAGATCTTATTTATTTAATCTTATTCTCTCAGGGCATAGGAACATTATACATGTGCATACTTGCAGAAAGGCCTAGTTATAAGAAAAGCATTATTATTCTGTACCACTTTAGCACAGTGCTATGATAGCAGTACTTCCAAGCACTTATAAAAAGCACAGCAAAAATAGACAAAACAATAAACAGAGGTTTCCATTCGTCTGATGAATGTCCCCTGTGTGTGTTGTGAACAGGTTGCCTGGATACGCTGGCGACCATGCAGGAGCTGAAGATGGGTGTGACCAGCACAGAGGAGGAGACTCAGGCCGTTATGAAGGTCTACTCCAAAGAAGACTACAGCGTGGTCAACCGCTTTGAGAGTGAGTCCTCAGTCCACACACAAACATTCACACATGGGATTTTTCCCGATGACTAACAGGAAATCATGGTTTTCATTTCTCATCTTCTACAGTATTTGTCACACTCAGCTATTTCTCTTATCCCCTTTTCTCTTATCCCCTTTTCCTGATTTTGGTTTGATTAATTGATTTACATGAAATTCCAGCCAGAGACAATATACTTATATATATTACATATACTTCATCACCAGTGATACATTAAAAACGTGCCAATTCAAGGATTATTATACAAATTATTATAATTCAGGGTTGCATTAATTCAAGGATGCTTTAGGAAGTATTTGAACAGCAGAGCACCTTGTACTCTACTATATGTTCATATGGCATATTGCAGTGACTGGGCACTTCTAGGACCACCCATACGTAAAAATGTATGCACGCATGACTGTAAGTCGCTTTGGATAAAAGCGTCTGCTAAATGGCATATTATTATTATTATTATTATTATTATTATTAGTAAAACTAACCTCATTGTATTGTTATGAGTACAGATGATGATGCTGCAGAGCTGACTTATCGCAACTTCCTATGTAATGTCATAGGTCACGGGGGTGGCTGGGGTTACTCGGCCCACTCGGTGGAGGCTATCCGCTTCTGTGCTGATGCGGACATCCTGCTGGGGGGGCTGGGCCTGTTTGGGGGCCGTGGGGAGTACACCGCTAAGATCAAGGTCAGTGGCAGGGATACTAGCAAATGCACTGCATTTCCTCTAGCTCTTTTTGCTAGGTCTATACAGTGCCTTCAGAAAGTATTCATACACCTTGACTTATTCCACAATTAGTTGTGTTACAGCCTGGATTCCAAATGTATTAAATAATTTTTTTTCTCAACCATCTACACACAATACCCTATAATGAAGAAGTGAAAACATGTTTTTGGAAATTTTACTAATTTAATGAAAATGAAATACAGAAATATCTCATTTACATAAGTATTCACACCCCTGAGTCAATAATTTGTAGAAACACCTTTGGCAGTGATTACAGCTGTGCGTCTTTCTGGGTACGTTTCTAAGAGCTTTCCACACCTGGATTGTGCAACATTTGCTCATTATTCTTTTTTTAAAATCTTCAAGCTTTTTCAAATTGGTTGTTAGACAATCATTTTTCAGGTCTTGCAAGATTTGGCCTTGTGTTTTAGGTTATTGTCCTGCTGAAAGGTGAAGTCATCTTCCAGTGTCTGGTGAAAAGCCGACTGAATCAGGTTTTCCTGTAGAATTTTGCCTGTGCTTAGCTCCATTCCGTTACTTTTTAATCCTGGAAAAACTCCCCAGTCCTTAACGATTAAAAGCACACCCATAACATGATGCAGCCACCACTATGTTTAAAAATATGGAGAGTGGTACTACGTAATTTGTGGTATTGGATTTGCCCCTAACATAACACTTTGTATTCAGGACAAAAAGTTAATTGCTTTGCCACATTTTTTGCAGTATGACTTTAGTGCATTGTTGCAAACAAGATGCACGTTTTGGAATAGTTTTATATTGTACAGGCTTCCTCCTTTTTTAAACTCACCATTGGCCTCATGGTGAAATCTGAGCGGTTTCCTTCCTCTCCAGCAACTGAGTTGGACACGTATCTTTGTAGTGACTGGGTGCATCCAAAGTGTAATTGATAACTTCACCATGCTTAAAGTGATATTCATTGTCTACTTTTTTTTTTAACCATCTACCAATAGGTGCCGTTCTTTGTGAGGCATTGGAAAACCTCCTTGGTCTTTTTGGTTGAATCTGTGTTTGAAGTTCACTGCTCGAATGTGGGACCTTACAGTTAATTGTATGTTGGATACAGAGATGAGTTAGTTATTCAAAAATCATGTTAACCCCCTAGAGTTGATTGACGGACCGGTGTGTCAATCTAAGTAACATAATAAAAAAATGTAAGCTAGAGATCTGTAGCGTCCGAAAATATTATGACCACTCTATGGAAAGGAGAGACTCTCACGAACACAATGGTGTACGACCCTCACGAGTGTCACGGGACTCGACTGAAGGTAATCTGTACCGGTTTTTAAAAAATTTACGGAAGTATGAAGGTAGTTTTGTGCCTACCCAAAATAGGGTTAAATATGTATAAAAAAACTACAAATATTTCCTGAGCTTTCTTATATCTTCTAGATATAGGACAAACACGTCAAAACCTTGTTTCTTATGATACATTTTTTGACTGTCTTTTTTGCCATTTATGAATGTGTTATTTAATGCATTTCTCTGGGCTATAGTGGTAAAGGCCAAATTCAATATTTGATCAAGTCATTGTTTTGTGTAATTGTTTTTATTATACCTAAAGCGGTCCTAAAATTCCAAATCAAATAGCTAAATGATCCGTAGTATGACCATCTTAAAACAATTCCATGTCAGCTTAGACCTCCCCCTCCCCCAAAGGCTTAGACTTTTAAGAATTTAACACTATTATAGCACACAGAGTGAGTCCATGCAACTTATTTTGTGACTTGTTAAGCACATTTTTACTCCTGAACTTATTTAGGCTTGCCATAACAAAGGGGTTGAATACTTTTTGACTCGGCATTTGAGCTTTTAATTTATATAAAAAATACAATCCACTATGGGGGATTGTGTGTAGGCCAGTGACCAAAAATCTTAATTTAATCCATTTTAAAGTTAGGCTGTAACAAAACTATATGGGGAAAAAGTCAAGGGATGTGAATACTTTCTGAAGGCACTGTACATGTTTGACATTGTAGGACGGTCATTTATCCCATATCCCACCAATCTGTAGTACCCAAATGGGTCATGCACAGCACTGATGGCTGCCACACTGGTCATCACACCCAACAGCTATCACCAATCTATATCTATACGCTGGAGACACTTATCTCCCTCACTAACTTTAAGCATCAGTTGTCAGAGCAGCTTACCGATCACTGCACCTGTACACAGCCCATCTGAAATTAGCCCGCCCAACTACCTCATCCCTATATTGTTATTTATTTTGCTCATTTGTACCCCAGTATCTCTATTTGCACATCATCTCTTGCACATCTATCATTCCAGTGTTAATACTAATTGTAATTATTTTGCACTATAGCCTATTTTATTGCCTTACCTCCATAACTTGCTAAATTTGCACACACTGTATATTATATGTATTTCTGTTGTATTTTTGACTTTGTTTTGTTTTACCCCATATGTAACTCTCTGTTGTTGTTTTTATCGCACTGCTTTGCTTTATCTTGGCCAGGTCGCAGTTGTAAATGAGAACTTGTTCTCAACTGGTTTACCTGGTTAAATAAAGGTGAAATAAAAATAAATAAAATAAATATTTAACATATGTTAGCCTATTATGTTATCTATGTTACCGACGTAATCTAAGTTGTTTGAGTACACCGCCAAGATCAAGGTTAGTAGGTGTACTAGTATCAACTAATTATGTATTTATCAATGTATGCATTTAATTGCTAGGTTCTGTGATATTGAACAAATTAGTCAAGAGCTGAAAAATTGCCACAGTCCGAATAGAGGTATATTCAAGAGTCTTGTATGTTGTCACTGACTGTTGTGTTGTGTGTTACTGCACAGTTGTTTGAGCTAGGGCCTGATGGTGGAGACCATGAGACAGATGGGGACCTCCTGGCTGAGACTGACGTCCTGGCCTATGACTGCGCTGCCAGGGAGAAGTACGCCATGATGTTTGATGAGCCGGTGCTGCTGCAGCTTGGCTGGTGGTATGTGGCCTGGGCCCGTGTGTCTGGGCCCAGCTCAGACTGTGGCTCCCACGGACAGGCCACCATCACCACAGATGACAGGTACCTACTGGAGCCCATAGAAATACAATTACTTGAACAGATATCCCCATTCCTCATTGTACATTGTGAATTATGTGAACCTACTCCCTTTTGCAGTGTGGTCTTTCAGTTCAAGAGCTCCAAGAAGTCAAACAACGGTACCGACGTGAATGCAGGTCAAATACCTCAGCTCTTGTACAGGCAAGTCATTTTCCTACACTCCTTATATTGTCTGAATAGTGACCCGTGAAATGTATGTTGATGAACTTCAAGTAACCGGCTTTGTAATGGGAATGTAATGTGGTTGTTTTACTACTGCAGGCTTCCGTCAAATGATGGCAACGCAGCCAAAGGGAAACAGCAGACCAGTGAGCCGGTTCACATCCTCAAACGTTCCTTCGCCCGGACCGTCTCAGTGGTACGTACCGTACGCCTGTTTCTCCCCTAGCTAGACTTGTTCCAAGGCAGGCCGCAGAGACCCCATAATAAGAACATGGGCTTGTATGATAGCAATATTGAAACCAATTGTGTTCATCAGGCATCAAATGGAGGAAAATTTATTTAAACAGAGGGGAACTACCTGGACTGGTCCAATAAGAAACACTCATTTTAGTTTTCTGTTGCAAAATGTTTGGAAACTTTTTCCTTTGCATGCCCTAATGAACATCACCCTGGAGTGTAATACAGTAGTTGTTAGGATGTAAGCTCATAAAGGTTTCATTAATAGGTGGTAAACCTGTAGTAAACATGTAATAAACATGTCATCCCCCCCTCCTATCCCTGTAGGAGTGTTTCGAGTCCCTGCTGAGTATCCTCAACTGGAGCTGGACCACCCTAGTGCTGGGGGTGGAGGAACTGAGAGGCCTGAAAGGCTTCCAGTACACGGCCACCCTGCTGGACCTGGAGCGTCTGCGCTTTGTTGGAACCTGCTGCCTTCGCCTGCTCCGTGTCTATATCTGTGAGATCTTCCCCATCTCTGGTAGGCTCTCTGGTAGGGTTACAAAGATGCTCTAAGACACACAAACACAACCATGCAGGTACTCATAGTAGTACTCACACACACACAGGTAACACACACACAGGTAACACACACACACAGGTAACACACATATGGAAATGATAGAAAAGACAAAATCAAGAATCCAAGTTGATAGCAATGAGTTTGCTACATTGAGAGACCTAACATATTATAAGCATTATAATAAAGGCTCATAGTTATAGCAATTAATGAAACCATTATACCCGTCAGCTGTAAGTAAAGTTTCTGAATCGTCAACTGAATGTAACAGCATCATATTGTCCCTGGTTTAACCCTCAGGCCTCTGTCCTATTCCCCCCTCTTCCTCCTTTTCAGCCAGCACCAAGGCGGTGGTGGAGGAGTCCAGCAAGCTGGCGGAGTGCGTGGGCAAGACCCGTAGCTTGCTCAAGAAGATCCTGTCAGAGGGCATGGACAACTGCCTGACCAAGCTGGACAACGACCCCCAGGGCTACCTGTCCCAGCCCCTCACCCTGCTGGAGGCCGTGCTGCAGGAGTGCCACAACACCTTTACCGCCTGCTTCCACTCCTTCTACCCCACGCCTGCACTGCAGTGGGCCTGCCTCTGCGACTTACTCAACTGCCTCGACCAGGTAGGTCTAAGAGAGAGATTGTGGGTTAACGAGTAAGGTTGTTTGTTCAGTTCCTACACGGACCGCATAGACTTACAGATTTGGTCAAATATATTGTCACCCTTGCACTTTACAATTGACTGCAATACAGCGGAATGTTTTGTTTTTTTTTCTATAAAAAAAATGGTAGCATGGCTATTTTTTACCCTGTAGGCACCTGCAACTTTCCACAGGTGAAGTGAATTACACTGTAAATGAGAATAATTGCCTCCTTTTGTTGGGGTACAATATTCCAATTCTTATCATTTCATATTCATTTAATATATTTCCCATTCATTATTTTTCAAATATACTGTATATTTGTACTGTACCTGTGAGCGCAAACTTGAACATTGTGAAAATTCTTTGCAACTTCCAGTGCGCATTTACTGTGAACACTGAGGCTGTACGTGCTTCTAAGTTACAGTTGTAACAGTGACCATGTAGGCTACTGTGGCAATTTGATCATAATGTAGGACTACTAGAGGGGCCTACCATCAAAAACAATGGAGAAAATGCATCCCATAACATTTTAACTTGGAAATAGCTGTTCTATCATTTGTGTGGTGTTCAGTGTAGGCCCACATTCCATGGGACTTTGGTGAGAAAAAAACAAAACATGCAGGGCTTGACATTATCCTGTTTATCCACTTGTCCTTCAGACAAGGAGGTGACTGAAAATGTGTTTGATGCAAGAAACCACTTTACAAAAGAAAATGCATTATTATTCCCATACCATTATTACAGAGAATCAGACAAATTATGTTACCCTCTGCCTATTGGCTACTTAGCTTATTCAAGCCTGTCTCAAAATACAACACTGCCCCTTTAAGACAAAAAAAGCTCTTTACGTTTTGTGCTCTTGGAGGAAGCAGTCACTCCCGTATTGCTGACTACAAATTATCTATAACTGAGCTAATAACTCACTAACTAGCAAAGGATATGAACAAAATGTGCACACGTGGCTAAATGCAGCTCTCGCTTTGATCTCAAAACAAGCGCATCTACTCATGACCGCTCATGCTGTAAACACAGTCCAGTTCAAAGTAAATGGCACAGATCCATATATGGCAATTATTTATTTGCATATATGCCTACTGCAGCTCTGATTGTTTATGCAGAACCGGTCTGTGAAGAGTGCGGGCTGAGTAGTGCGTGTCAATGCAATAGAATCCTACTCCAATGTGTTCTGCCTACAACAAAATCTTTTGCGTAGTTCGTTTTGTGTCGCTATGTTGCATTGAAAGTGGCTAATATGTCATCATAATTGCCACAGTAAAGGGAAACATTGATAGCGATAACAGGGAAAACTCTAGAACAGTGGTCACCAACTTTTTCTGAGTCAAAATGCAAGCCGAGATCTACTGCTCAGATTTTTTTATTAACATGACTTAAAAAACAGAAGCCTATAGTGCATTCAGAACATATTCAGAGCCCTTGACTTTTTCCAAATGTTGTTACATTACAGCCTTATTCTAAAATTGATTAAATTGTTTTTTTCACCCTAATCAATCTGCACACAATACCCCATAATGACAAAGCAAAAACCGGTTAAAATGTATAATTAATAAAAAACAGATATTATATTTACATAAGTATTCAGACCCTTTACTCAGTACTTTTGTTGAAGCACCTTTGGCAGCGATTACAGCCTTGCGTCTTCTTGGGTATGACGCTACAAGCTTGGCACACCTGTATTTGGGGAGTTTCTCCCATACTTCTCTGCAGATCCTCTCAAGCTCTGTCAGTTTGGATGGGGAGCGTCGCTGCGCAGCTATTTTCAGGTCTCTCCAGAGATGTTTGATCGGGTTCAAGTCCGGGCTCTGGCTGGGCCACTCAAGGACATTCAGAGGCTTGTCCAAAAGCCAGTCCTGCGTTCTCTTGGCTGTGCGCTTAGGGTCGTATTCCTGTTGAAGGTGAACCTTCGCCCCAGTCTGAGGTCCTGAGTGCTCTGGAGCAGGTTTTCATCTTTCTCTCAATCCTGACTAGTCTCCCAGTCCCTGCTGTTGTAAAACATCCCCACAGCATGATGCTGCCACCACCAGGTTTCCTCCAGACGTGATGCTTGGCATTCAGGCCAAAGAGTTCAATCTTGGTTTCATCAGACCAGAGAATTTTGTTTCTCATGGTCTGAGAGTCCTTTAGGTGCCTTTTGGCAAACTCCAAGCGGGCTGTCATGTGCCTTTTACTGAGGCGTGGCTTCCGTCTGGCCACTCTACCATAAAGGCCTGATTGTTGGACTGCTGCAGAGATTGTAGTCCTTCTGGAAGGTTCTCCCATCTCCACAGAGGAACTCTGGAGCTCTGTCAGAGTGACCATCGGGTTCTTGGTCACCTCCCTGACCAAAGCCCTTCTCCCCCGATTGCTCAGTTTGGCCGGGCGGCCAGCTCTAGTAAGAGTCTTGGTGGTTCCAAACTTCTTCCATTTTAAGAATGATGGAGTCTACTGTGTTCTTGGGGACCTTCAATGCTGCAGAAATGTATTGGTACCCTTCCCCATATCTGTGTTTAGACACAATCCTGTCTCGAAGCTCTACGGCCAATTCCTTCGACCTCATGGCTTGGTTTTTGCTCTGACATGCACTGTCAACTTATATAGACAGGTGTGTGCCTTTCCAAATCATATCCAATCAATTGAATTTACCACAGGTGTACTCCACTCAAGTTGTAGAAACATCTCAAGGATGATCAATGGAAACAGGATGCACCTGAGCTCAATGTCGAGTCTCATAGCAAAGGGTCTGAATACTTATGTAAATAAGCTATTTCTGTTTTTTTATGTGTACTACATTTGCTAAAATTGATCAACTGTTTTTCGCTTCGTCATTATGGGGTATTGTGTGTAGATTGACGAGGAACAACATTTATTTAATCTATTTTAGAATAAGGCTGTAAAGTAACAAAATGTGGAAAAAGTGAAGGAGTCTGAATATTTCCGAAGCCACTGTGTGCAACATTAACCAATTAAAAACAGTACTGTAGAAATGAGGTTTGTGCAGTAAGGTATAGGCCCCAATACATTATCACTGCATATTGGCTTTGCTTGAATTGCCCTGCCAATGCACTGTTGTTTGGGGCATTTGAAGTAGGCTATATGATCACACCGGTAATGGATCCGTTGTTGTATTACTTGTGAAGCACAGCTGAGTGAGCATACATTTAAATCATTTTATTTATATTTTTATTTTACTGGGCTGATGGTGCCTGCATCCGATGATCAGTCTCAGAGGAGGGATAGAGCAGCAGACTGATGGTCCGCCTCTCAACATCCCTCCACTTTCCCTTTCCTCCGCTGACACTGACCAAAAAGAGACACCGTCTTCCAGCTGAATGCGAAACTCGAGTCGCACCGCATTATTTCTTCCTCATGCAGAAATTAATGTTGTTACTCCTATGAACAGAGAAAGTAAAATATTCCTCGATATTAAAAAAGACCCAAGCCAATTAAAATAACAACAACGCAAACCTATAGGGTAAACATCCCTATTTAGCCCACCAAATCCGCTTTTCAGACATTTTTTATATATACTGACCCAATTTAAGTGAGAACATTTTAGTTAAAATGAAAGTCTAATCTCTCATTTGAAGTGTCAATAATTCATTTATAACAATTTCTAATGTTTTTATTGTTTAATTTGTCAATGTACCCTTTAAGCACATGGGTGTTCCAAATAAGCCCTCTTCAGATTTGTTGATAAATAAATATATTTAAAAAAATCTTAATACAAACTTGTTCTATTCAAATCTGTAATCTCTTAGCTCTCAATAGCTATTTTCCTTTTGTCTCCACTCCTATCCTATGGCCTGTAAATGGCATTTGAAATAGGCGTGACCAGCCTTTTTGCTGTGTCGTCAACGCAGAAAAAGCTAAACTTACAACATGTCTTCTTTAGAATGTAGCCAAAAAACTATTTACGAACAAAATCAAAACTATAGTGGAAATTACACTTCAATACTTCATCTTTCATTATGTGTTGTCATTTAGTCTGTATCTCTATCCTGTGGTGTGCTGTTGGCATTTGAAATTGGCCAACATTTCTGGTACAGCCAACTGGTTGAAAGGTTTTTATGAAGATTTCTGAAGAAAAGCAGTTTGCAGGTTCAAAATTAATGATCTAACGATAGTAAATGAGTCAATTTCAGGATTTACATTTAAACAATAGCTTTAATTGATTTTCAAATGTTAATCACATTTAGGCTAGTATTTTGAAAACATTGTAAAAACGCATTTTAAAACCATTCAGTTCATTGTGAGGAGACATCAGTCATAACATCTTGAAGCTCATGTATCATTAGCATACAACGTAAGCAAAATAAACAAACATTTCTGCAATTTCTACTTTCTCCTAGGCTAAACATAGGCCTATGCTCTTTAATGTGATTGTATTGTTTTAGTTATCTTAGTAGTGTAACATAACAGGTTATAGGGTGGTCTAAGCTTTATTTTGTTTTTGTTTCAATGTTTTGCCCACGTTGTGGTTGTCTTTGCTTGCCAGTCTTTTGCTAACAAGTCATTGATGGCTTTCATCTTGTTTTTGTACAGATTTTCAATGACCTCATGTTTGCGCAAATAGAACGGTATAGGTCCCTCCAGCTCACACCAAGATCCATAGAGGTGTTTCCCCTTGTACAGCACATAGGGTGGGAGGGTCTGTCCTGCTGCATTCCCTGTTATGCAGACATAGATCTGTTCCCTTCCATTTCCGTCCGTGTTTTGGTACACGTTCTTGCTGCCTCTTCTTGACAGGACTTTGCCTGCTGCCGGATCAGTGATGAAGCCTGTCTCGTCTATGTTATAGATATTTTCAGGCTTATCCATGACATCGGCTTTAACCATCTCCTTTTCAAGGAGCGCAAACCAGCCTCTGAGAATGGCTGGGTCGGATGTGGCTTTTGCCCTTGCCTCTGGGAACTGTTCTGACTTCCTTATGGTCAGTTCCGGATGGTCCCGCATGAAGCGTTCAAACCATTTTCGGCCGGGTCTTTGGTCCTTGAAGGGGGTTTGAAGTTCCTTTGCTATCACAAACTCTTGAACGAGATGGAGAAGATCCGTCTGGGTAAAGCCCCAACCCCACTGGCAAAGGACCTGAAGAGATGGAGAATGACAAAGCATTAGTCCTGGACGCACGTGTGCGTGCGCGCGCATGCACACACTCACTTATTTATGCGCGTGCACACACACACACACACACACACATTGCATACACATTTATGCACCACACAAACACGTACACAGACACACACACATACCGACAGGTCACACATTGAGAACCACTGGATTAGGCAAAATCACATTTTCAATGACCTCATATTAGGCTATCCACTGTTTCGTGTTATCCTTTTCTTAGCCAATCAGTCACTACAGTATAACCCTACCTGAAGACACTCTGAAATCTCTTGCTCTACAGCTGGACTCAGGTAGATCACATGTCCCTGTTGTGCGTCAATGCTCAGCTGCTCCTTCCCTCTCTGCCTCAACGACTTCCTTTCTACTCCATAATGTTTTGCCAGAAATTAGAGATTTTGCATTGTTCCCTCCCTGTACAGACTGCATGCTTCTATCATGCGTGGGCATGAACTGTCGTTTTTTTTTGGGTGTGTTTTAGACATCTCAATCTAAAACTCATCTGAAAAGTAGGCCTAAAGATAAAACAATTATTGTTAATGTTAGGATAGAATATAGGCCTATCCAGAATGAATTGACCTATGCAATATGACTGATATTTAAATATGGGTATTAATTATCTGAATTATGGAGCTGATTTATCAGGTGAGGTCCAAATTAGGAAGGAAAATGGTTCAAAGGTCAAAAGGAAGAAAATCCCCATTGAAACACAGTCAAGTGGGCTTAATGGGAGCAGGTGGGCTTAAAGGGAACGTCAGTGAATTTATGGTTAAAAGACAGAATATTTTATTCTACGCACATGACAATAAAAAAACAACTATATATGAAATAAATCTATAAATGGTGCACTAACATAACATGAAAAGTATAAATGTATCATGCAGAGAAGTAATTAGCTATGCTCATTTACATCCACCCCAGACAGTGTGATATTTTTGCTAGCGTCCCCTTTAAGCCCACTAGGTAAAAATGTTAATAAAAACATTTATAAAGATAAACATACACATTTATTGTCTATTTAACAGTATAATAATATAAACTGCATACAAAAATGTAAACTATACCTGCTTAGCATGCTTTGTCATTGCAATGAACCATATTATGCAGCTACTATATTGATGCAGCATGTGGTCTGTTTGCTAGCATACTAAAATTCATATTTTGATTTCAAAAGTAACAATTTATAATTCAAGTAATATTCTAACATACGTCTTATTCAAAACACTAATCACTTCGATTTTGATAACAAATGAGTACTTACCAAAAACAGGAGTAGAAATATGCAAAAAATGTTATCTTCTGAGGGTACCAAAATCACACGTTTTTTTGCAACTACTTCTGGGATCAGCAGGCACATGTTACACATGCTTTGATAACTCAATATTGACAAATCTGATTGGCCTACAATAATAAGTGTAATTTATGTAACAAGCAGCTTCATTGGAAGAAAAGTGATGTATTTTTTTTATTTTTTTTCACTCAGAAGTTGGGGTTAATAGGGACGTTTACCCTAGAGACACTTTCCTACTCATTCATTACTGCTGCAGTGCTTGTTGTAGCGCTCAGTGGAAGTAGGAAGAACGGCTTATAAAAGTGTTGAATACAAAGTGTTGACAGTGCTGAGTAAGAACTTAAACATGAACATCTCTTTGCTGGATTCATTGACAGTCTCTCTCTAGTCATGGTTTTAAAAGTTTTGAAGTCTCACAGTATCAACTTTGCTGTAGCTTTCTGCTACGTTATTGCAGACACGGTCATCAGAGCCATCCGATTGGCCAGCGGTAGGCCCATAGTACACTTGATTTGCTCTCTGGGCCCGCAGGGAAGGCAGAGTTTGTACCTTCAGACACATGAAATTGACAAAGTTAGACGCACAAATATCATACCCCCCAAAAATGCTAACCTCCCCTGTTATTGTAATGGTGATATGATATTTGTCGGTCTGTAACTTTCTCACTCATCATTATTCACGATTCATTCAGGATTATCCGTAATCATGGTAGCATCCACATTAATAAGAAAGTGTTTTGAAACATATTCTTATTTACAATAAAGTTGACTCCAAATGCATCCACATTAATGTAGAAGTGTTTAGAAACATATTATATTCTTATTTACAATAAAAGTGACACAATACATTATTTACAATTCATTTCTATTGGGCACAAAATAATCTGAAACACAACCAAAACAAAGAGCAAATGCATCCAACAAATCTGTAGCATTTAAAATCCAAAGTGCTGCAGTAATGAGCCAAAACACCATAAAATGTGTCACTGTCCCAATACCTTTGGAGCTCACTGTATTGTTATAATAATAAATATACTATGTCTTGGTTGCCATTCAAATTGCTCCTCTAAGCTTTTGTGTACAAAGATAATCTAGAAAATACATAGCTAATGATAAGTTATGGTCAAAATGCATTCTGGCTCTAGTTATCACATCTCTTTAGTGAAAGTTTGCTACTTCACCCACCCTTCTTCCTTTCACCAGGACATTGCCGAGGCCAATTTCCGCACATCAAGCAGCCGACTGTTAGCGGCGGTGATGTCTGCACTGTGCAACACGTCAGTCAAGCTGACGTCCATCTTGCCCATTGCGTACGACGGCGAGGTGCTGCTGCGCTCGCTGGTCAAACAGGTCAGCACGGAGAATGACTCGGCGCTCGCCCACCGCTTCCCCCTGCTGGTGGCACACATGGAAAAACTCAGCCACGTGAGTAAACATCAAAGATAGCGGAATTTCGACACAATGTCTGACCAATGAGGACCCGTATTCAAAAAGCGTCTCCCAGTAGGAGTGCTGATCTATATTCAGTTCCCCGGATCCATATAATCCTATTCATTATGATCTAAAAAGCTAAATTGATCCTAGCACTCCTACTCTGAGACTTTTTGTGAATATCCCATAACTAGCACAGGGGTTAGCCGTATTGCTTTACCTATTTTACTGTTGGAACACTCACCTATTAAAATGTGTTATCATTGAAATGGGCATGTAACCTCTGTCTCCTGATTTCCCATGTTGTGCTTATCACATAACATTTTATGGATTCAGTGGAGTTAAAAACATTTATTTTTATTTTTATATACAATCAGAGAAGACACAATTGCTGACCTTTCTCATGTTCTTTCACTTTCTTTCTTTTCTCCACTCCCCCTTTCAGACAGAGGAGAACCTGATGGGGATGACAAGTTTCAGGGAGGTTCTCGAGAAGATGCTGGTGATTGTAGTGCTACCAGTGAGGAAGAGCCTGAGAAAGGAGGTGGAGCTCTTCTCCCCCCACCTGGTCTCCAACACCTGTGGCCTGCTGGCCAGCATAGTCTCTGAGCTCACCGCCTCTGCACTGGGCTCCGAGGTAAAGAACAAACACAGACACACGAGCTGGCACTCCGGCACACGCACAGACCCCCCCCCCCCCCCCATCCACACACACACTCTGATGGTTTATGTCTAAAGACACAAGTCAATGTTTGTGTTGCTTAGGATTTAATTGATTACCAGGTTGTGCCTGTTCAGGGATTGAACAGGACATTGATATTGACAGCCATTAAAAGATCTAGTCCTATTCCTGTTAATAGGTTGGCTAGATTCGTAATGGAATCGACCTACCCTAAATTTAGACCTGACTCCAGTCCAAATATAGCGCTCTGTTGGGGTTGAGAGATGATGTCATTCAGTTGAGGTATCCGCCATTTACATTGTATTCTATTCCCCCTACTTCAATCTGAATGATTTCTTAGCAATTCTAATATTCAAGGTTAATAAAATCAAATGTTATCAAATATACATAACATTTAAATGTTATACTACATACAGTATCTGCATCAATATATTTGTTGAAAACGATTAAATCAAAATGGAGAAAGCAAAACAATTGCAGAATTACCTTTCTTGTTTACAAGACGCTGAGTCACTTCGGGGAGTGACGTCTCTCACTCTGTCCATCCACACGTCTGTCCCTCTGTCCTTCCACTTTTCCGTCTGTTTCGCTGTACCCTGCAGCTGCCGGCTGCATTCTCAACACTCAATCTCAATCACCCTGCAGTTTGGCCGTCATGACAACAGCCCCAGCCGCCACAGTTGTTCTAAATCCATTGTTCACATTGTCAAGGAAACTGCTGTTCTCAGTTGTTCTAAATCCATTGTTCACATTGTCAAGGAAACTGCTGTTCTCCGTTTAGGGACCTGGGCCTGGTTGCATAAAACACCTTAAGTTAATTTTCCCCTTATCCTTTCCCTTAAAGTTTCCTTAACTTTAAATCAGTTGCACAAAACATTTTAAGGTGAATTCCACCCTTAAATTAAGTGAAAAAGTTAAGGGTGCCCTTGAGGTCCCTTAACTGCTTCATTCAGTATGGCTATCAATGGAAAAGCATTTGTGGAGGTGAATGTAGCTTTCATCTGCCCTGGTTACAAAAGGAAAACATCAACCAGCTAGCTACTTAGCTAAATAATGGAAGATGCACAATCCATACCTACTCTGTAAGCTAGCTTGAAGTGCTAGAATGTAATAGAAACAAGTTTGGAAAAAAGTTACTACATGAAATGTGGTTTATTATCGTCTGAAGCAATTTGGTTATCCTGTCTTGATTGTAGAAGTTCTATTTTTCTATCTCAAAAAATAAATGTTTTCTCTTTGACAAGACGTTTAGTCATTGCATCAGGCTGTCTCCATGGTAACCAGATACTCTTTCTACTATAAATCCCATTAAGTATGCCTTTACATAAGGGAATATTTGAGGGGCTCTATGCAAATCCCTTAAACAATTACCTTAGGTAAGGGACAATTATTCCTCAAATTAAACACTTAAGATGTTTTATGCAACCGGGCCCTGGATATCCGTGTACCAACCACAGACAGACTATCTCTGGCCACATAGGTGTGTCATAAATAGCAAGGTAACTAATACTAACCACACCACGTCGATCAGGACATCCTCGTAGTAGGGATGGAACAATTACATGTAACCGACGGTTATGGATTTTTGAGTGTGGAAAGAACAGCTGACTGAAGATTGGACGGCCGGGCATTCGTGCGGTTGAGTCCGTTTCTGCTGTAACATGGACATGAAACTTTGTTGCTCCATGCTGAAACACGTAAGGTGTAGTAGCAAACGAGTCTTAGGTTGCCTAGGCAACACCCCCTCCCTGCAGCAGCAGCAAATGCATTCAGGAACAGAGGAGAGGAGAAAATGTGTGTCTTAAAAAATAAATATATACACCACCGTTCAAAGACCAGAGACTGGTGTTTTGCAGGTACTATTTAATGAAGCTGCTGGTTGAGGACCTGTGAGGCGCCTGTTTCTCAAACTAGACACTCTAATGTATTTGTCCTCTTGCTCAGTAGTGAACCTGGGCCTCCCACTCCTCTTTCTATTCTGGTTAGAGCCAGTTTGCGCTGTTCTGTGAAAGGAGTAGTACACAGCGTTGTACGAGATCTTCATTTTCTTGGCAATTTCTCGCATGGAATAGCCTTAATTTCTCAGAACAAGAATAGACTGACGAGTTTCAGAAGAAAGTTATTTGTTTCTGGCCATTTTGATCCTGTAATCGAACCCACAATTGCTGGTGCTCCAGATACTCAACTAGCCTCAAGAAGGCCAGTTTTATTGCTTCTTTAATTAGCACAACAGTTTTCAGCTGTGCTAACATAATTGCAAAATGGTTTTCTAATGATCAATTAGCCTTTTAAAAAGATGATAAACCTGGATTAGCAAACACAACGTGAAGTTGGAACACTGATGGTTGATGATATTTGGCCTCTGTACGCCTATGTAGATATTCCATAAAAAATCTACAATAGCCATTTACAACATTAACAATGTCTACACTGTATTTCTGGTCAATTTGATGTTATTTTAATGGACCAAAAAATTGCTTTTTCTTTCGAAAACAAGGACATTTCTAAGTGACCCCTAACTTTTGAACGGTAGTGTATATTATTTTTTCTTTGCTATTCAAACGGTTATTATGGTGACCGCAGTAATTTGTCTGACCAATAACTGTCTTCCAAATTTCCATAACTGCCACAGCCCTACCTCGTGGTATTGTATTTGTTTCTGAAGTAAGTTGGCCGATGTCATGGTCAGTGAGGTTGTCATACATTGTCTTGTACAATAACAATGGAAAGCCCCTGCTGGTGTTTATTCACCTCAGTACTACCACCTGGTGGAATTATATAGCAACCAGGTAAATACTTAGTTTTCATGACAAGGTCAAGATGTCATGGGAAAGAGGTAATATTTTGGTTGTTGTCTGGTCAGATTACAACCAGATAAATGCCTATTGCTAAAATGACGTTAACAAAACTTCCTTAATACAACCACTATATGACCTAACCATGACTATATCAAAACAATATAAAATACATCATAATCACTTGTCTCTTCGTCTCTCCCAGGTGGACGGTCTGAACTCGCTTCACTCGGTGAAGTCCACTCCCAACCGCTTCACCAAGACGAGCCAGGGCCGCAGCTGGAACACGGGCAATGGCTCTCCAGATGCCATCTGTCTGACTGTGGACAAGCCCGGCGTGGTGCTGGTTGGCTTCTGCGTCTACGGCGGCGGGGGCATCCATGAGTATGAGTTGGAGGTGCTCGCTGATGACGTAAGAGTTTTAGATCTGCCTTTTATTTTTATTAACTTTGGAAGCTATTTTAGATTTAGTTTTAGTCTAAGTCTTTTGACTAAAATACTTTTATGGTCTTAGTCACATTTTAGCCATTTCATCCGTCTTAGTTTTTGTTACCAGTTAACTAAAAGTCCAAACACTTTTAGTCTTCTTTTTGCTCACAGTCATTTTAGTCAATGCATTTTTTTTTATACCTTGTTCTATTTACCTCTAACTTCCATCATGTGCACATTCAGATATCATTGTCCAACTACAATCCCCATCTATATCTTAGCTGGTAATATTGCTATTGTGGCAGAATATAACCATAGTAACCCATGATTAATCATAGGCTACAAAGCCGGCTACAGGTTAAACAATTTACAAATCTGATTTTATTCTGTCATAACCGTCCGAGGTGGGTAAATAACAGAGATTCCCTTGAAAGGGGATGAATCTGAGCTTTCCAACGATCCACAAATTATTACTGTACTTCTAATATTCAGGAAATAGTATTTTCAATCGGAGAAAACAACTCATATTTGCGGACCACAAGAGTGGTAAACAGCATACATGGCTTCTGGTGTGAGAGTGGAGACATTATTGTTTCTTAGCAGACTTGAGGTTAGGTACCATTTACCTGGCTGTGGTACAAGTACCATGGTTTCCTGCGCATTAGTGAAGAAAGGATGAGACGAGTGAGCTGGTTTTAGTGACAGCCCGGGTCGGGAGCTGTGTTTGTGTGGCAGTGGCGCAGGGCTCAGCTCAAACAGTCCTGGAAACTAAGAGATGTTCATTCTGCCAATGAGAGGATTGTATGAAATATTTTGCAAAGTCATACATGCTAATGATTGGACAAAACATATACAGAGCCTTCAGAAAGTATTCACTCCCCTTGACTTTTTCCACATTTTGTTGTGTTACAAAGTGGATTAAAATTGATTGATTTTTAATTTTTTGTCAACGATCTACACAAAATACTCTGTCAAGGTGGAAGAAAAATTATAACATTTGTCAAAACATTATGAAAAATAAAACCTAAATATATCTTGTATAGTCAATACATGTTCGAATCACCTTTGGCAGCAATTACAGCTGTGAGTCTTTCTGGGTAAGTCTCTGAGCTTTCCACACCTGGATTGTGCAACATTTGCCTGTTATTCTTTTCAAAATCCTTCAAGCTTTGTCAAATTGGTTGTTGATCATTGCTAGACAACCATTTTCAAGTCTTGACATACATTTTCAAGCACGTTAAGTCAAAACTGTAACTAGGCCACTCAGGAACATTCAATGTAGTGCAGAGTTTGCCTTGTGTTTTAGGTTATTGTCCTGCTGAAAGGTGTATTCATCTCCCAGTGTCTGGTGAAAAGCAGACTAGACCCAGTTTTCCTCTAGGATTTTGCCTGTGCTTAGCTCCATTCCATTTTTTAAATCCTGATAAACTCCCCAGTCCTTAACGATTACAAGCATACCCATAACATGCAGCTACCACTATGTTTGAAAATATGGTGATACTGTTGTACTCAGTAATTTGTTATGTTGGATTTGCCCCAAACATAACACTTTGTATTCAGGGCAAAATGTTAATTGCTTTGCCACATTTTTTGCAGTATTACTTTAGTGCCTTGTTGCAAACAGGATGCATGTTTTGGAATATTTGTATTCTGTACAGGTTTCCTTCTTTTCACTCTGTCAGTTAGGTTAGTATTGTGGAGTAACAATGTTGTTGATTCATCCTCAGTTTTCTTCTATCACCGTCATTAAACTCTGTAACTGTTTTAAAGTCACCATTGGCCTCATTGTGAAATCCCCGAGCGGTTTCCTTCCTCTCCGGCAACTGAGTTAGGACGGACGCCTGCATCTTTGAAGTGAATGGGTGTATTGATACACCATCCAAAGAGTAATTAATAACTTCACCATGCTCAAAGGGATATTCAGTGTCTGCTTTTTTATTTGTTTTACCCATCTACCAATAGGTGCCCTTCTTTGCGAGGCATTGGAAAAACCTATCTGGTCCTTGTGGTTGAATCTGTGTTTGAAATTCACTGCTCGACTGAGGGACCTTACAATTATCTGTATGTGTGGGTTACAGAGATATGGTAGTTATTCAAAAATCATGTTAAACACCATTAATGCACACAGTGAGTCCATTCAACTTATGTGACTTGTTAAGCAAATTTGTACTCCTGAAGTTATTTAGGGTTGACATAACAAAGGGGTTGAATACTTATTGACTCAAGACATTTCAGCTTTTAATTTTTTGTTAATTTGTAAGCATTTAGAAAACCATAATTCCATTTTGACATTATTGGTTATAGTGTGGATATATATATATATATATATATATATATATATATATATATATATATATATATATATATATATATATATATATATATATATATATATATATATATATATATATAGTTATATATATATAGTTATATATATATAGTTATATATATATATATATATATAGTTATATATATATATATATATATATATAGTTATATATATATATATATATATATAGTTATATATATATATATATATATATATAGTTATATATATATATATATATATATATAGTTATATAGTTCATTTTTATAGGTTATTTAACCTGGAATTCCCTTGAAATAAAAAAAAATGGAGGGAGGCCTTTTTTCTCATCACTATACATTTTTGTCGTTGATACATTTAGCTCAGGTAGTCCTCGAGCACAATCTTAAACATGCTTTTTAAACTCAGCAAAAAATGAAACGTCCTCTCACTGTCAACTGCGTTTCTTTTCAGCGAACTTAACATGTGTAAATATTTGTATGACCATAACAAGATTCAACAACTGAGACATAAACTGAACAAGTTAAGACATTGAATAATGTGTCCCTGAACAAAGGTCAACATCAAAAGTAACAGTCAGTATCTTGGTGTGGCCACCAGCTGCATTAAGTACTGCAGTGCATCTCCTCCTCATGGACTGCACCAGATTTGCCAGTTCTTGCTGTGAGATGTTACCCCACTCTCCCACCAAGGCACCTGCAAGTTCCCTGACATTTCTGGGGGGAATGGCCCTAGCCCTCACCCTCCGATCCAACAGGTCCCAGACGTGCTCAATGGGATTGAGATCCGGGCTCTTCGCTGGCCATGGCAGAACACTGACATTCCTGTCTTGCAGGAAATCACACACAGAACGATCAGTATGGCTTGTGGCGTTGTCATGCTGGAGGGTCATGTCAGGATGAGCCTGCAGGAAGGGTACCACATGAGGGAGGGGGATGTCTTCCCTGTAACGCACAGCGTTGAGATTGCCTGCAATGACAACAAGCTCAGTCCGATGATGCTGTGACACACCGCCCCAGACCATGACAGACGCTCCACGTCCAAATCGATCCCGCTCCAGAGTACAGGCCTCGGTGTAACGCTCATTCCTTCGACGATAAACGCAAATCCTACCACCACCCCTGGTGAGACAAAACCGTGACTCGTCAGTGAAGAGCACTTTTTGCTAGTCATGTCTCGTCAAACGACGGTGGGTTTGTGCCCATAGGCGACGTTGTTGCCGGTGATGTCTGGTGAGGACCTGCCTTACAACAGGCCTACAAGCCCTCAGTCCAGCCTCTCTCAGCCTATTGTGGACAGTCTGAGCATTGGAGGGATTGTGCGTTCCTGGTGTAACTCGGGCAGTTGTTGCCATCCTGTACCTGTCCCGCAGGTGTGATGTTTGGATGTACCGATCCTGTGAAGGTGTTGTTACACGTGGTCTGCCACTGTGAGGACGATCAGCTGTCCGTCCTGTCTCCCTGTAGCGCTGTCTTAGGCGTCTCACAGTACGGACATTGCAATTTATTGCCCTGGCCACATCTGCAGTCCTCATGCCTCCTTGCAGCATGCCTAAGGCACGTTCACGCAGATGAGCAGGGACCGTGGGCATCTTTCTTTTGGTGTTTTTCAGAGTCAGTAGAAAGGCCTCTTTAGTGTCCTAAATTGTCATAATTGTGAACTTAATTTCCTACCGTCTGTAAGCTGTTAGTGTCTTAACGACCGTTCTACAGGTACATGTTCATTAATTGTTTATGGTTCATTGAACAAGCATGGGAAACAGTGTTTAAACCCTTTACAATGAAGGTCTGTGAAGTTATTTAGATTTTTACGAAATATATTTGAAAGACAGGGTCCTGAAAAAGGGACCTTTTTCTTTTTTTGCTGAGTTTATATAATCCAGCAGTAACAAGTTAAATTCAGGGCAGTTTACAACTTTTCAAAGACTTGTGTGTGTATATTGGTATTCATTGCGATTCATTTTCCTAAAGCCACTGACCATCTCTTTTGGTTCTTGAGTTTAAGCTTTCCCAGGAGTTCTTTCTCACCACTTCTCTCCTTTCTCTCTTTCCCCCTCTTCTTCCTCTCCAGGCCCAGACAGAGCACCCTGGGGACTCGACCCACACCCACAGGTGGACGTCTCTGGAGCTAGTCAAGGGAACCTACAGCACCGATGACTCCCCCAGCGACATTGCTGAGATACGCCTCGACAAGGCCGTGCCACTCAAGGTACACGGGACTAAAATGATGTGCCCTATACAGACATATCTATTCATCTATCTAACCATATGTATGCCAGGGTTTCCGTTTAGGAAATGTTGTATAATATTTTGATTTGTTTAACACTTTTTTGGTTACTACATGATTCCATATGTGTTATTTCATAGTTTTGATGTCTTCACTATTAAACTACAATGTAGAAAATAGTGAAAATAAAGAAAAACCCTGGAATGAGTAGGTGTGTCCAAACTTTTGATATGATTCTCTGCTAAACAAACAGACAACAAATAGACCTAGTAGCGAAGATTCAGCACCATGGATAGCACCGCGGTTAATTAAAAAGGACAGAACGGCTGCGTCGGGGAAGTTCAGAGGAGGGGGTGTGTGTCTCTGTTAACAACAACTGGTGCGTGATCTCTAATATTAAGGAAGTCTCAAGGTTCTGCTCGCCCGAGTTAGAATACCTTCATGATAAGCTGTAGACCACACTATTTACCAAGTGAGTTTTCATCTATATTTTTCGTGGCAGTCGATTTACCAACACAATCCGATGCTTGCACTCAGACCACACTCAACGAGCTGTATAGGGCCATAAGCAAACAAGAAAATGCTCACCCAGAGGTGGCGCTCCTAGTGGCCGGTAACTTTAATGCAGGAAAACTGAAATCCGTTTTACATCATTTCTACCAGCATTTCAATTCTGCAACTAGAGGCGAAACAACTCTAGATCACTTTTACTCCACACACAGTGATGCATACAAAGTATCCCCCACTTTCCATTTGGCAAATCTGACCATTACTCTATCCTCCTGATTAATGCTTACAAGCAAAAACTTAAAACAGGAAGTACTAGTGACGTGCTCAATACGGAAGTGGTCCGATGAAGCAGATGCTAAACTACAGGATTGTTTCGCTTGCACTGACTGGAATATGTTCTGGGATTCATCCGATGGCATTGAGAAGTTTACCACACCAGTCATCGGCTTCATTAATAAGTGCATTGACAACGTACATATCCCAACCAGAAGCCATGGATTACAGGCAATATCCACATTGAGCTAAAGGCTAGAGCTGCCGCTTTCAATGAGCTACGCCCTCCGACGAACCATAAAACAGGCATAGTGTCAATACAGGACCAATATCGAATCCTACTACACCGGCTCTGATGCTCGTCGGATGTGGCAGGGCTAGCAAACTATCACGGATTACAAAGGGAAACCCAGCTGCGAGCTGTCCAGTGATGCGAACCTACCAGATGAGCTGTCCAGTGCGAGCTGCGAGCTGTCCAGTGATGCGAGCCTACCAGATGAGCTATATACAGTGGGGAGAACAAGTATTTGATAACCTGCCGATTTTGCAGGTTTTCCTACTTTTTAACATAGGTACACTTCAACTGTGAGAGACGGAATCTAAAACAAAAATCCAGAAAATCACATTGTATGAATTTTAAGTGATTAATTTGCATTTTATTGCATGACATAAGTATTTGATCACCTACCAACCAGGCTCTCACAGACCTGTTAGTTTTTCTTTAAGAAGCCCTCCTGTTCTCCACTCATTACCTGTATTAATTGGACCTGTTTGAACTCATTACCTGTATAAAAGACACCTGTCCACACACTCAATCAAACAGACTCCAACCTCTCCACAAGACCAGAGAGCTGTGTAAGGACATCAGGGCTAAAATTGTAGATCTGCACAAGGCTGGGATGGGCTACAGGACAATAGACAAGCAGCTTGGTGAGAAGGCAACAACTTTTGGCACAATTATTAGAAAATGGAAGAAGTTCAAGATGACGGTCAATCACCCTCGGTCTGGGGCTCCATGCAAGATCTCACCTCGTGGGGCATCAATGATCATGAGGAAGGTGAGGGATCAGCCCAGAACTACACGGCAGGACCTGGTCAATGACCTGAAGAGAGCTGGGACCACAGTCTCAAAGAAAACCATTAGTAACACACTACGCCGTCATGGATTAAAATCCTGCAGCGCACGCAAGGTCCCCCTGCTCAAGCCAGCGCATGTCCAGGCCCGCCAGAGGAGGAATGGGAGAAGGTCATGTGGTCTGATGAGACAAAAATAGAGCTTTTTGGTCTAAACTCCACTCGCCGTGTTTGGAGGAAGAAGGATGAGTACAACCCCAAGAACACCATCCCAACCGTGAAGCATGGAGGTGGAAACATCATTCTTTGAGGATGCTTTTCTGCAAAGGGGACAGGGTGACTGCACCGTATTGAGGGGAGGATGGATGGGGCCATGTATCGCGAGATCTTGGCCAACAACCTCCTTCCCTCAGTAAGAGCATTGAAGATGGGTCGTGGCTGGGTCTTCCAGCATGACAACGACCCAAAACACACAGCCAGGGCAACTAAGGAGTGGCTCCGTAAGAAGCATCTCAAGGTCCTGGAGTGGCCTAGCCAGTCTCCAGATCTGAACCCAATAGAAAATCTTTGGAGGGAGCTGAAAGTCCGTATTGCCTAGCGACAGCCCCGAAACCTGAAGGATCTGGAGAAGGTCTGTATGGAGGAGTGGGCCAAAATCCCTGCTGCAGTGTGTGCAAACCTGGTCAAGACCTACAGGAAACGTATGATCTCTGTAATTGCAAACAAAGGTTTCTGTACCAAATATTAAGTTCTACTTTTCTGATGTATCAAATACTTGCAAATTAATTACTTAAATCATACAATGTGATTTTCTGGATTTTTGTTTTAGATTCCGTCTCTCACAGTTGAAGTGTACCTATGATAAAAATTACAGACCTCTACATGCTTTGTAAGTAGGAAAACCTGCAAAATCGGCAGTGTATCAAATACTTGTTCTCCCCACTGTACTTTCTATGCACTCTTTGAGGCTAGCAACACTGAACAAAGACTTTTCTCTCTGCTACTGCGCAACAAGCAGTACCGATGCTGGAACAAACAGGACCCTGAACAGCTTCTACCCCAAAGCTATAAGACTGCTAAATAGTTAGTTAAACAGTTAACCAATAGCTACCCGGAATATCTGCGTTGACCCTTTTTTACACTAATCTCTTTTGACTCATCACATACGATGCTGTTACTGTTTGTCTATCCCGTTGCCTAATAATAAGAATAATTTATTCAACTTATATAGCGCTTTTCAAAGAATCTCAAAGCGCTTCAAAGCACACAAAAAAAGACAAGTAATTTAGAAAAACAACATCACAACATCATGAGATGGACAGTCATTAGAAGGTTAATGGCTTGAGGGAGGTGATCAAGCGGGGAGAGAAAGTCCGTAGGCAGGAAGCGCGGTCTTATCAAGGTGTCTAGCTGTCTCTGGCTTTTCTGTAGTAGAACTCAGTCAGATGAAGTTTGAGCTAAGCCACTGCAGTCCATAGACTCTGTAGTAGTTCACTACTACCAAAATGAAGCACCCACATGGATGATCCTACTGCAGGCACGTGGCGCCAGAAAGCACACCACATTTCAATAATAATTAAAGGGCAGCCTTTGTCTTCCTTTCGTTCCTCATCACTGCACCCTCTGTCTTCTTGCTTTTGGCATCTCTCCATCCTCAACCTCAGGACACTGGTTAGCATTGGAATCAATACAGCTAGCCAGCTAACATACAAATTACTTGCCAGCTTCAGGCTTAACGCTGTGGTGGATTCTGATTTATATTAATTAGCTATATTAATTGTTCATTCTTAAAACAAAAAGATTGTAGTTAAAAAATGCCATAAAAATGAATTAATTACAAAAATATTACGAAATGTACAGGAGCTCTCTGCTTAGGCTGCTGCTAGGGCGCCATGGCAACACTTTATCCCTACTGATAAAGGTTTCGTTTTTTCTATTCATATTTCAAGGTAGCACCGATTGGTGTTAGTAAGTATGTGTTACACCTGTGCTGGCTTGTCCGTCTCATTAGTTGGAAGGTGTTTCACCTGTGCTAGCCCAGATGATATTTAAGAGTGGCTGGCCCAGTGCTCCAGTTGAGCTTGAGAGATGTTGGGAGAGCTGCTCTTCACGTCAGCTGAGGTGCGATTTCAGCTCAATCATTTAAGTTTGAAAGAAGCCAGATTTTTGGTGTTTCCCCTGTTTGTTTTGCTCCATATTCTTTTTACTCCCTATGCTAAGTTGTTGTGGGTTTTTCTTTTAGTTTGTCTTTTCGGAGGCAAACCTAGTGGGCATCCCTGATGGGTGTCTTTTAGAACCCCTTACTAGTGGCTTTGCCAACTTTCATTGGGCACCCACATGAGTTTTGTTTTTGGTTGTCAAAGAGATTTTCTTGTGAGCGACATTTTGAGTTGGTCTTGTGGGAACGTAACACTACCTATATCTACTGTAAGTGGGGACTATTGGACTTTATGTTGAGGAGGCCAAATATGGTAGGCTGCTAGCGTTGTGATGACTGGTCTAATTAATGAATAAAGCCTGAGAGTTGATTAGTCTGGTTCATGCAGCTATTTGCATGTTACTTTGCATTAGTGCAGCATAAACATTTTATATTATTGGTCCACGGGACCTGTCATTACTATTCTCAGGAAAGGGGAAGGAGCTTGGTTGGGAAGTCCCAGGATACCGGTCACCGGAATTAAACCCTAGCATGCATCCATCCATCCTTCTTTATAACTCAATGCCACTTATGATATGAAAACCACATATGTTGCACAATCCTGTTTGTCCTCCCCTATCTCTGTCCTCATCTGACAGATTTTTGTATACATTCTGCAGGAGGGTGTGAAATACGCTGTCCGCCTGCGTAACTATGGTAGCCGAACGGCCAATGGGGATGGCGGGATGACCACGGTTCAGTGTTCCGATGGCATGGCCTTCACATTCAGCACCTGTAGCCTGAGCAGCAACGGGACCAACCAGACCAGAGGACAGATACCACAGATACTGTACTACAGGTACACACACACCCACAGAGACACACACACACACACACACACACACACACACACACACACACACACACTTCCATTACATGAGTGACATATCCAGGCTGCCACACACCCCTAAGACAATTTAAAGCCTCAAGTTGAGATTCATGTAATTTCCAATGCTAACAACCATTGCTGGTGCTAACACATGGGCGTGTGTGTCTTTGCCCGTAGGAGTGAGTATGACGGGGATCTGCAGTCCCAGCTGCTGAGCAAAGCCAATGAGGAGGACAAGAACTGCAGCAGAGCTCTCTCAGTGGTCAGTGCAGTGGTCAGAGCTGCCAAAGACCTCCTTCACAGGGCGTTCGCTGTGGATGGTAAGAACTGGGAGCTCTCTGTGAACAAGGCAAAACCTGTCAACCTTATTTTCATAATAAGTGACCTATGACAGGAAGGACATCGAACTATAGCCTATTGGCAAATTGTACACAAGCAGGTGTTTTCTCCATCTCCTTAGCTATCATACTCTAATTCCACTGATTTCAAAACTCGGTCCTCCAGAAAGTGGAGAGCAACACTTATGCAGTTCTACTACGTGATACATGAAATAAAAAGCTGAGTTAGACAGGATAACCTACACATACTGCCCAGCTTAAATAGACAGAAGCACGCTATATGGCAGACCAATCATCTCTTGGCATGTCCAGCCCACTCATTATCTCAGCCAATCATAGCTAACAGGAAGGTTGCTGTCTTTTTCTGTGGCTAAACCAACTAGGCTCGTAATTTAACCATTGTATTCGTATTTACTGATGGCATACCTGTCTGCCAGTAAGGCACATGAAAGTTCACATGTTCCAGAAGGCATTTCTGCCAAAAAAAGTTTACGTTTAAATGGCTCTCCTGTGAAGTAGTGACCCGTGACATACGCCTAGTTTCCTGAAACGAGTCACATGAACTGTAACTCAAGTCAAATTGTTGAAATTGTCGCATGTTAATTTATATTTTTGTTCAGTGTATATATACCTACAGGGGCTCTAAAATTCCAAATCAAATAGCAAAATGATCTATGGTATGACCATCTTAAAACAATTCCATATGTTAGCTTAGTAGAACCCCCCCCCCCCCCCCCCCCCCCCCCCATTGTGCAATGACTAGGCTTGTAAGAACATATGTTTCTCTCCATGCAGCAAACAGCTGTTTGATCTGCGTGCTCTCACTGCCCGTGCGGTGCACGTGTGATAAATAAGATACAGCGAACTAACAAAAATACATGTGCCAATTTAATTCCACTACATTATTCAAATTAACCTATAATCCGATAATAAATGTATTTTGGCAGCTAACCGACTAATGGTTAACCATTAACATCCCTAGTTAGTAATACGTACCATGGCCCTATCGCTGCTGGTTTCCTATTAAGTCTACTCAAGCCCAGCTCAGTGAATCCCTACCATTGTGTCGCTGAGTTGCCATAATGCTTCAGAAAATGTACATTATCCCAGGGGCATTGGAAGACACAATGTAAGTAACCTAATTGATGTCCCTCTAACTGCTTGAATGCCTCTGCTGATCCTACAGCTATTGTATGCAGTAATCATGTGCCTATGAATGAAAGTTATACTGTTAGCACTGATGTGTGCCCTAGTAGGAAGTCCACTGTGTGCACTACTGCACTAACATAAATAACACGAGCATGTCTACTTCTGCTAAGCTTCCCAGGAAAGCAATGAAAACAATCAAGCATCCCAGAAAAGTGTTAAAAATAGCCCACGTTAACATATGTAGCTTAAGAAACAAGGTTCATTAAATCAATAATTTGCTAGTAACAGATGACATTCATATTCTGCCTATCTCTGAAACTCACTTAATACATTTGATACAGTGGTAGAAATATATGGTTATAACATCTACAGAAATGACAGAAATGCTAAAGGTGTTACCATTTATATTCAGAACCACATTCTGTAAAGCTTAGAGAGGATCTCATGTTAAATACAGTTGAAGTAATATGGCTACAGGTTCATCTGCCTCACCTAAAGCCCATTTTGGTGGGTAGCAGCTATAGGCTAACAGTCAGTATCTGGATAACTTGTGTGAAATGCTTGATAATGTATGTGATATCAACAGAGGTATATTTTCTGGGTGATTTAAATATTGACTGGCTTTCGTCAAGCTGCCCACTCAAGAAAAAGCTTAAAACTGTAACTAGTGCCTGCAACCTGGTTCAGGTTATCAGTCAACCTACCAGGGTAGTTGCATACTGCACAGGAATGAAATCCTCAACATGTATTGATCACATCTTTACTAATGCTGCAGAAATGTGCTTTAAAGCAGTATCCAAATCCATAGGATGTAGTGATCACAATATAGTAGCCAGACCTAGTGATTCCTATGTTGTTGATGTAAATAATATTTGTTGGTCTGTGGTGTCATGAGTAGCAACCAGACGCTGCACTTGACACTCCAGTTACTAATAAGCTTGCACCCATTAAGAAAATGACTATAAAAATGGTTAAATCCCCGTGGATTGATGAGTAATTGAAAACATTTATGGTTGAGAGGGATGCGGCAAAAGGAATGGCAAATAATTCTGTCTGCACAACCGATTGGCAAACGTATTGCAAATTGAGAAGTCATGTGACTAAACTGAATAAAAAGAAGGAGAAACTATACTATGAAACAAAGATAAATGATATAAAGAATGATAGTGGTCCTCTGTAGCTCAGCTGGTAGAGCACGGCGCTTGTAACGCCAAGGTAGTGGGTTCGATCCCCGGGACCACCCATACACAAAAATGTATGCACGCATGACTGTAAGTCGCTTTGGATAAAAGTGTCTGCTAAATGGCATATTATTATTATTATAGTAAAAAGCTTTGGAGCGCCTTAAATGAAATTTTGGGCAAAAAGGCAAACTCGGCTCCATCATTCTTTGCATCAGGTGGCTCATTCATCATGATTTTTCATTGGCAAGATTAGCAAACTTGGGCATGAAATGTCAGCAACAAACGCTGATACTACACATCCAAGTATAACTGATCAAATTATGAAAGACAAGCATTGTAATTTTGAATTCCGTAAAGTGAGTGTGGAAGAAGTGAAAAAATTGTCTGTCAACAATGACAAGCCACTGGGGTCTGACAACTTGGATGGAAAATCACTCAGGATAATAGCAGACGATATTGCCACTCCTATTTGTCATATATTCAATCTAAGCCTTCTAGAAAGTGTGTGCCCTCAGGCCTGGAGGGAAGCAAAAGTCATTCTGCTACCCAAGATTAGTAAAGCCCCCTTTACTGGCTCAAATAGACGACCAATCCACTTGTTACCAACCCATAGTAAACTTTTTTATATTTTTATATTGTGTTTGACCAGATACAATGCTATTTTACTGTAAACAAATTGACAGCAGACTTGCAGCACGCTTGTAGGGAAGGACATTCAACAAGCATGGCATTTATACAATTGACTGATGATTGGCTGAGAGAAAGTGATGATAAAAAGATTGTGGGAGCTGTTTTGTTAGACCTCAGTGCGGCTTTTGACATTATCAATCATAGTCTGCTGATGGAAAAATGTATGTGTTATGGCTTTACACCCCCTGCTATATTGTGGATAAAGAGTTACCTGTCTAACATAACACAGAGGGTGTTCTTTAATGGAAGTCTCTCCAACATAATCCATGTAGAATCAGGAATTCCCCAGGGCAGCTGTCTAGGCCCCTTACTTGTTCAATTTTTACTAATGACATGCCACTGGCCTTGAGTAAAGCCAGTGTGTCTATGTATGCGGAAGACGCAACACTATATACGTCAGCTACTAACCGAGTGAAATCACTGCAACACTCCCAGTCTACCTCACTTCATTTCTGTCCTGTAGATCTAGTGATTATCAGACACACTCCCAAAGTATGCTGCTTTGATGTTCCCCATGTCTCCTTTGAATTGGGCAAACCTGCTTTTAGTTAAAGTGTTCTTCATTCCTGGAATGACATTCCAAGATATATTAGAGTTGGATGTCCTGGTTTCATTAGGTCACTTTAAGACTTTAATACAGGACATTCATTGTGGACTGCACTTGTAAAATCTAATAATTTCTGCTATGTATGTAATTTTATCTGTTTGAACTGTTTGGATTGTTGATTGTTGTAACACATGGCACCATTGAAAAAGAGACCCTGGTCTCAACTGGGATTCCCTGTATAAATAATGGTTAAAACATTTAAAAAAGAAAACCAGCCCTATATGTCTGTGTAATTCAAACCTGTGCTCTTGTCTGCAGCGGAGGACATCCCTGAGCTGCTGAGCTCTTCCAGTCTGTTCTCCATGCTGCTCCCCCTCATCCTGGCCTACATCGGCCCTGTGGCTACCTCAGTACCCAAGGTGAGATGTGGTTAAATGTTGTCTGTGAAATAGGTTATACTTTTTTTTACTGCTGTATCTAGTCAAAGGTCCCCAAGGTGAGAGTAAGGATTTTTTTTTTCTAGATTAACTACATTGATCCAGCCTAACACTCTTTTTGAAGCTACAGCTTCAGGCCTGGAGGGAAGCTAAAGTCATTCCGCTACCTAAGAATAGCAAAGCACCCTTTACTGGCTCAAACAGCCGACTAATCAGCCTCCTATCAACCCTTAGTAAACTTTTGGAAAATATGGTTTGACCAGATACAATGCTATTTCACAGTAAACAAATTAACAACTGACTTTCAGTATGCTTATTGGGAGGGGCACTCAACATGTACAGCACTTACACAAATGACTGATGATTGGCTGAAATAAACTGTTTTGTTAGAGTTCAGTGCAGCTGTTGACATTATTGATCATAATCTGCTGCTGGAAAATGTATGTGTTATGGCTTTACATACCCTGCTATATCGTGGATTGAGAGTTACCTGTATCAGGACACAGAGGGTGTTCTTTAATGGAAGCATCTCCCAACGTAATCCAGGTAGTGTCAGGCATTCACCAGGGCAGTTGTCTAGGCCCCTTTACTAATGAACTGGCACTGAGTAAAGCCTGTGTAGCTACGTCAGCTACCACAGCAAGTGAAATCACTGTAAAACTTAACAAAGAGCTGCAGTCAGTTTTAGAATGGATAAGCTAGTACCAAATATTTTTTTAAAAACTGAAAGCATCGTATTTGGGACAAACTACACCCTAAACCTCAACTGACTCTTGTAATAAATAATTTGTAAGTTGCGGAGACTAAACTGCTTGGTGTAACTCTGGATTGTAAACTGTCATGGTCAAAACATATTGATGCAATGGTAGCTAATTTGGGGAGAAGTCTGACCATAATAAAGTGCTGCTCTGCTTTCTTGACAAGGCTATCAACAAAACAAGTCCTACATGCCCAAGTTTTGTCGCACCTGGACTACTGTCCAGTCATATGGTCAAGTGCCACAAAGAGGGACATACACTACCGGTCAAAGGTTTTAGAACACCTATTCATTCAAGGGTTTTTCTTTATTTGTGCTATTTTCTACATTGTTTAATAATAGTGAAGACATCAAAACTTTGAAATAACACACATGGAATCATGTAGTAACCAAAAAAGTGTTAAATAAATGAAAATATATGTTATATTTGAGATTCTTCAAATAGCCACCCTTTGCCTTGATGACAGCTTTGCACACTCTTGGCATTCTCTCAACCAGCTTCACCTGGAATGCTTTTCCAACAGTCTTGAAGGAGTTCCCACATATGTTGAGCCCTTGTTGGCTGCTTTTCGTTTACTCTGCGGTCCGACTTATCCCAAACCATCTCAATTTGGTTGAGGTCGGGGGATTGTGGAGGCCAGGTCTTCTGATGCAGAACTCCATCACTCTCCTTCTTTGTCAAATAGCCCTTAACAGCCTTGAGGTGTGTGTTGGGTCATTGTCCTGTTGAAAGACAAATAATAGTCCCACTAAGCCCAAACCAGATGGGATGGCGTATCACTGCAGGATGCTGTGGTAGCCATGCTGGTTAAGTGTGCCTTGAATTCTAAATAAATCACAGACAGTGTCACCAGCAAAGCCACCCCCACACTATAAGACCACCTCATCCATGCTTTACAGTGGGAAATACACATGCGGAGATCATCCGTTCACCTACACCGCGTCTCACAACACATTTCCACCGGTCTAATGTCCATTGCTTGTGTTTCTTGGCCCAAGCAAGTCTCTTCTTCTTATTGGTGTCCTTTAGTAGTGGTTTCGTTGCAGTAATTCGACCCATGAAGGCCTGATTCACACAGTCTTCTCTGAACAGTTGATGTTGAGATGTGTCAGTTACTTGAACTCTGTGAAGCATTTATTTGGGATGCAATTTCTGAGGCTGGTAACTCTAATGAACTTATCCTCTGCAGCATAGGTAACTCTGGGTCTTCCATTCCTGTGGCTCATGAGAGCCAGTTTCGTCATAGCACTTGATGGTTTTTGCGACTGCACTCGTTTCTCTTTGCTTATTTGAGCTGTTCTTGCCATAATATGGACTTGGTATTTTACCAAATAGGGCTATCTTCTTGTCACAACACTACTGATTGGCTCAAACGCATTAAGAAGGAAATAAATTCCACACATTAACTTTTAAGGCACACCAGTTAATTGAAATGCATTCCTGGTGTCTGTCTCATGAAGCTGGTTGAGAGAATGCCAAGAGTGTGCAAAGCTGTCATCAAGGCAAAGCGTGGCTACTTTGAAGAATCTCAAATCTCAAATATATGATTCCGTTTGTGTCATTTCATAGTTTTGATGTCTTCACTATTATTCTACAATGTAGAAAATAGTACAAATAAAGAAAAATCCTTGAATGAGTAGGTGTTCTGAAACCTTCGACCGGTACTGTAGGAAAAATACAGTTGGCCCAGAACAGAGCACCACGGCTGGCCCTTAAATGTACACCGAGAGCTAACATCAATTACATGCATGTCAATCTCTCCTGGCTCAAAGTAGAGGAGAGATTGACTACATCACTACTTGTCTTTGTGAGAGGGATTGACATGTTGGGAGTACCGAGCTGTCTGTTCAATTGACTAGCGCACAGCTCAGACACCCATGCATACCCCACAAGACATGCCACCAGGGGTTTCTTCCCGGTCCCCAAGTCCAGAACAGACTCCGGGAAACGGCCAGTACTACACAGAGTTATGACTACATGGAACTCTATTCCACATCAAATAACTCATGCAAACCTGAACATTTAATTGAAAAAACACAAAACTACACCTTAAGGAACAATGTGGACTGTGTGTGAAGAGATGCATAGTGGCTTGCGAAACTATTCACCCCCCTTGGCATTTTTCCTATTTTGTTGCCTTACACCCTGAAATTAAAATATATTTTTTGGGGCTTTGTATCATTTGATTTACACAACATGCATACCACTTTGAAGATGCAAAATATGTGTTATTGTGAAACAAACAAGAAATAAGACAAAAAAACAGAACCTGAGCGTGCATAACTATTCACACCCCCCAAAGTCAATACTTTGTAGAGCCACCTTTTGCAGCAATTACAGCTGCAAGTCTCTTGCTCTCTATAAGCTTGGCACATCTAGCCACTGGGATTTTTGCCAATTCTTCAATGCAAAACTGCTCCAGCTCCTTCAAGTTGGATGGGTTCCGTTGGTGTACAGCAATCTTTAAGTCATACCACAGATTCTCAATTGGATTGAGGTCTGGGCTTTGACTAGGCCATTCCAAGACATTTCCCCTTAAACCACTCGAGTGTTGCTTTAGCAGTATGCTTAGGGTCATTGTCCTGCTGGATGGTGAACCTCTGTCCCAGTCTCAAATCTCTAGAAGACTGAAACAGGTTTCCCTCAAGAAATTCCCTGTATTTAGCGCCGTCCATCATTCCTTCAATTCTGACCATTTTCCCAGTCCCTGCCGATGAAAAACATCCCCACAGCATGATGCACCACACCATGCTTCACTGTGGAGATGGTGTTCTCGGGGTGATGAGAGGTGTTGGGTTTGCGCCAGACATAGCGTTTTCCTTGATGGCCAAAAAGCTCAATTTTAGTCTCATCTGACCAGAGTACCTTCTTCCATATGTTTGGGAAGTCTCCCACATGCTTTTTGGCGAACACCAAACGTGTTTGC
Source organism: Coregonus lavaretus (assembly GCF_964263955.1). Taxonomy (NCBI): domain Eukaryota; kingdom Metazoa; phylum Chordata; class Actinopteri; order Salmoniformes; family Salmonidae; genus Coregonus; species Coregonus lavaretus. The sequence continues at coordinate 731,337 of NC_140003.1, forward strand.
TTATTTTTTTCTTGAAGCAATGGCTTTTTTCTGGCCACTCTTCCGTAAAGCCCAGCTCTGTGGAGTGTACGGCTTAAAGTGGTTCTATGAACAGATACTCCAATCTCCGCTGTGGAGCTTTGCAACTCCTTCAGGGTTACCTTTGGTCTCTTTGTTGCCTCTCTGATTAATGCCCTCCTTGCCTGGTCTGTGAGTTTTGGTGGGCGGCCCTCTCTTGGCAGGTTTGTTGTGGTGCCATATTTTTTCCAGTTTTTAATAATGGATTTAATGGTGCTCCGTGGGATGTTCAAAGTTTCGGATTTTTAAAAATAAGCCAACCCTGATCTGTACTTCTCCACAACTTTGTCCCTGACCTGTTTGGAGAGCTCCTTGGTCTTCATGGTGCCGTTTGCTTGGTGGTGCCCCTTGCTTAGTGGTGTTGCAGACTCTGGGGCCTTTCTGTGTATGCCACCTGCATACACACACAAACCAGACAGCCCACACACACAGCATTCTCACACTCACACATCACCCCCACCAATACACACACACACACACAGCCAAACACAGACATCTCAGCATCCCCAAACACACACTCACACACTACACACACCACACTACACACACACACACACACACACACACACACACACACACACACACACACACACACACATCCTAACACACACACACACATCCTAACACAGACACACACTTCTCAATAAGTCTGAACAGTAACACAGAAGGCTACACTATTAGTCTAATAACATAGCTTACTTCTAAGGTAGGCCTACACCTGAGTTGGGTTACATTGTAATGTTATGTTTGGTGTTGATAAGTTACTGTAGTGATGGGAGGGTAAACTACCCCGTTTCCGAGTGAGCTGCCTGCTAGCCACCTGCACAGAAAGATAGATGGGACACATTTTCAATTCACTGGTATGTAGCTATGTTTTTATCAATTGTAGGGCAGAAGCCACTGAATTCTGGTAGTTTACACCGCAAAGCAGCACTGCCTCTCACCCAGAGCGTTACCTCAGCAAATGGCATCAAGCCAACAAACACTCCCTCACACTAGCTAGCATCTCGTCATGAAAACGGGTGGCGCCATGTTTGTTTGGACCAATCCCTGACAACCCATACACCAGAATGTAGCTACAAAGTAGTACTTTGTAAGCTGCTATGCTTTTGTCTCTGAAAAGATCAATGACAGAAGCAAAGGAAAAAAAGTTTGACCTTATAATTTATTCAAAGGACATCTGTTGACCATAAAACACCATCAGGACTTTCCCATACTTGTTGGCAATAAAATGTCACATCGAGCTTACTAAAATGGAGTGAGGAACACACCGATTTCGCGGGTTTCATAAAAAAGGCTGTCCTGCAGAATTGAATGTTCTAAGCACGGCACTTACTTTACATTTGGGCTCATATCATGTAAATATCATAATGTACAGTATGTGATTTTTAGACATGGTTAAAAAAACTTCCACTTTCATGTTTTCAAATGATTTATTATGTATTTTGACGACCACATGGTTGACATTTAATGAAAATCTCACATAACGTCCATTGTTTGTTACGTCACCTAACACCCTACCTATGTGTTTAGATGTAAATGTGATTAAAGACCATACACGCAATACACAGAGGGTCATCGTCCTGCTTTCAGACATCAACATCATCTAAGTCTACCTTTTAAGTGAAAGAACCATTGTGATTCATTTCATGTTTTTTCCTCATTCCTCATCAGGCTGCAGTGGAAGTCTTTGGTCTGGTCCAGGAGTTACTTCCTGCTGCCTCTGCTCTGAACCAGAAGTATTCCCCACCGGCTTTCAACCCCAACCAATCAACAGACAGCACCACGGGCAACCTGCCTGAGCAGGGCCTATCAGCTTGCACCACCTCCAGTCACTATGCTGTGATAGAGAGCGACCACCCTTACAAGCAGGCCGGAGTCGCACAGTATAAGGTAACGCACACACGCTCACTGGCACACAACACACACGCACACACACACACACACACACACACACACACACACACACACACACACACACACACACACACACACACACACACACACACGGTACAGTAGGACTATTTCCAACATAAGAATTCTTAGTCAATGGTAAATAAAAAAGTACATGTAAAACTACAGTGGGGGAAAAAAAGTATTTAGTCAGCCACCAATTGTGCAAGTTCTTCCACTTAAAAAGATGAGAGAGGCCTGTCATTTTCATCATAGGTACACGTCAACTATGACAGACAAATTGAGAAAAAAAATTCCAGAAAATCACATTGTAGGATTTTTAATGAATTTATTTGCAAATTATGGTGGAAAATAAGTATTTGGTCACCTACAAACAAGCAAGATTTCTGGCTCTCACAGACCTGTAACTTCTTCTTTAAGAGGCTCCTCTGTCCTCCACTCGTTACCTGTATTAATGGCACCTGTTTTAACTTGTTATCAGTATAAAAGACACCTGTCCACAACCTCAAACAGTCACACTCCAAACTCCACTATGGTCAAGACCAAAGAGCTGTCAAAGGACACCAGAAACAAAATTGTAGACCTGCACCAGGCTGGGAAGACTGAATCTGCAATAGGTAAGCAGCTTGGTTTGAAGAAATCAACTGTGGGAGCAATTATTAGGAAATGGAAGACATACAAGACCACTGATAATCTCCCTCGATCTGGGGCTCCACGCAAGATCTCACCCCGTGGGGTCAAAATGATCACAAGAACGGTGAGCAAAAATCCCAGAACCACACGGGGGGACCTAGTGAATGACCTGCAGAGAGCTGGGACCAAAGTAACAAAGCCTACCATCAGTAACACACTACTCCGCCAGGGACTCAAATCCTGCATTGCCAGACGTGTCCCCCTGCTTAAGCCAGTACATGTCCAGGCCCGTCTGAAGTTTGATAGAGTGCATTTGGATGATCCAGAAGAGGATTGGGAGAATGTCATATGGTCAGATGAAACCAAAATAGAACTTTTTGGTAAAAACTCAACTCATCGTGTTTGGAGGACAAAGAATGCTGAGTTGCATCCAAAGAACACCATACCTACTGTGAAGCATGGGGGTGGAAACATCATGCTTTGGGGCTGTTTTTCTGCAAAGGGACCAGGACGACTGATCCGTGTAAAGGAAAGAATGAATGGGGCCATGTATCGTGAGATTTTGAGTGAAAACCTCCTTCCATCAGCAAGGGCATTGAAGATGAAACGTGGCTGGGTCTTTTAGCATGACAATGATCCCAAACACACCTCCCGGGCAACGAAGGAGTGGCTTCGTAAGAAGCATTTCAAGGTCCTGGAGTGGCCTAGCCAGTCTCCAGATCTCAACCCCATAGAAAATCTTTGGAGGGAGTTGAAAGTCCGTGTTGCCCAGCGACAGCCCCAAAACATCACTGCTCTAGAGGAGATCTGCATGGAGGAATGGGCCAAAATACCAGCAACAGTGTGTGAAAACCTTGTGAAGACTTACAGAAAACGTTTGACCTGTGTCATTGCCAACAAGGGGTATATAACAAAGTATTGAGAAACTTTTGTTATTGACCAAATACTTATTTTCCACCATAATTTGCAAATAAATTCATAAAAAATCCTACAATGTGATTTTCTGGATTTTTTTTTCTCATTTTGTCTGTCATAGTTGACATGTACCTATGATGAAAATTACAGGCCTCTCTCATCTTTTTAAGTGGGAGAACTTGCACAATTGGTGGCTGACTAAATACTTTTTTTCCCCACTTTATGTGTGTGTGTGTATGTATGTGTGTATATATATATATATATATATATATATATTCACACTCACACTACCGGTCAAATGTTTTAGAACACCTACTCATTCAAGGGTTTTTCTTAATTTTTACTATTTTCTATATTGTAGAATAATAGTGACGACATAAAAACTATGAAATAACACATATTGAATCATGTGGTAACCAAAAAAGTGTTAAACAAATCAAAATATGTTTTATATTTGAGATTCTTCAAATAGCCACCCTTTGCCTTGATGACAGCTTTGCACACTATAAACACAACATGCAACAATTTAAGGAAATCAGTCAATTGAAATAAATAAATTAGACCCTAATCTATGGATTTCACATGACTGGGAATAAAGATATGCATCTGTTGGTCACATATACCTTAAAAAAAAGGTAGGGGCGTGGATCAGAGAACCAGTCAGTACCACCATTTGCCTCAAGCAGCGTGACACATCTCCTTCTTATAGAGTTGATCAGGCTGATGATTGTGGCCTGTGGAATGTTGTTCTACTACTCTTCAATGGCTGTGCGAAGTTGTTGGATATTGGCGGAAACTGGAACACGCAGTTGTACACGTCGATCCATAGCATCCCAAACATGCTCAATGGGTGACATGTCTGGTGAGTATGCAGGACATGGAAGAACTGGGACATTTTCAGCTTCCATGAATTGTGCACAGATCCTTGCGACATGGCACAGTGCATTATCATGCTGAAACATGAGGTAATGGCGGCGGATGAATGGCACGACAAATAAAATGCAATTGTGTTCGTTCTCCGTAGCTTATACCTGCCCATACCATAGCCCCACCGCCACCATGGGTAACTCTGTTCACAACGTTGACATCAGCAAACCGCTCGCCCACACAACGTCGTACACGCTAGTCTTAGACGATCCCGGATGTGGAGGTCCTGGGGCTGGCGTGGTTACATGTGGTCTGCGGTTGTGAGGCCGGTTGGATGACCTGCAAAATTCTCTAAAATGACATGGGAGGTGGCTTATGGTAGAGAAATTAACATTCAATTATCTGGCAACAGCTCTGGTGAACATTCCTGCAGTCAGCATGCCAATTGCACGCTCCCTCAAAACTTGAGACATCTGTGGCATTGTGTTGTGTGACAAAACTGCACATTTTAGAGTGGCCTTTTATTGTCCCCAGAACAAGGTGCACCTGTGTATTGATCATGCTGTTTAATCAGCTTCTTGATATGACACACCAGTCAGGTGGATGGATTATCTTGGCAAAGGAGAAATGCTCACTAACAAGGATGTAAACAAATGTGTGCACAGAATTTGAGTGAAATAAGCTTGAAAATGCTTGAAACATAGGACCAACACTTTACATGTTACTTTTATATTTTTGTTCATTGTGTGTATATATACAGTGCATTCGGAAAGTATTCAGTCCCCTTGACTTATTCTAAAATGTATTAAATAGTTTTTTTCCCCTCATCAATCTACACACAATACCCCATAATGACAAAGCAAAAATTGGTTTTTAGAAATGTTAGCAAATATATTTAAAAAATAATAATAACTGAAATATCTTATTTATATAAGTATTCAGACCCTTTACTCAGTACTTTGTTGAAGCACCTTTGGCAGCGATTACAGACTCAAGTCTTCTTGGGTATGACGTTACAAGCTTGGCACACCTGTATTTGGGGAGTTTTTCCCATACTTCTCTGCAGATCCTCTCAAGCTCTGTCAGGTTGGATGGGGAGCGTCGCTGCACAGCTATTTTCAGGTCTCCCCCAGAGATGTTAGTTCGGGTTCAAGTCCGGGCTCTGGCTGGGCCACTCAAGGACATTTAGAGACTTGTCCCGAAGCCACTCCTGCTTGCCTTGGCTGTGTGCTTAGGGTCGTTGTCCTGTTGGAAGGTGAACCTTCGCCCCAGTCTGAGATCCTGAGCGCTCTGGAGCAGGTTTTCATCAAGGATCTCTCTGTACTTTGCTCCGTTCATCTTTTTCTCGATCCTGACTAGTCTCCAATCCCTGCCGCTGAAGAAAATCCCCACAGCATGATGCTGCCACTACCATGCTTCACTGTAGGGATGGTGCCAGGTTTCCTCCAGACGTGATGCTTGGCATTCAGGCCAAAGAGTTCAATCTTGGTTTCATCAGACCAGAGAATCTTGTTTTTCATGGTCTAAGTCCTTTAGGTGCCTTCTGCCAAAATCCAAGCGGGCTGTCATGTGCCTTTTACTGAGGAGTGGCTTCCGTCTGGCCACTCTACCATAAAGGCCTGATTGGTGGAGTGCTGCAGAGATGGTTGTCCTTCTAGAAGGTTCTCCCATCTCCACAGAGGAGCTCTGTCAGCGTGACCATCAGGTTCTTGGTCACCTCCCTGACCAAGGCCCTTCTCCACCGATTGCTCAGTTTGGCCGGTCAGCCAGCTCTAGGAAGAGTCTTGATGGTTCCAAATATCTTCCATTTAAGAGTGATGGTGGCCGCTGTGTTCTTGGGGACCTTCAATGCTGCAGAATGTTTTTAGTACCTTTCCCCAGATCTGTGCCTCAACACAATCCTGTCTTGGAGCTCTACGGACAATTCCTTCGACCTCATGGCTTGGTTTTTGCTCTGACATGCACCGTCAACTGTGGGACCTTCATATAGACAGGTGTGTGCCTTTCCAAATCATGTCCAATGAATTGAATTTACCACAGGTGGACTCCAAGTGGTATGAACATGTCAAGGATGATAAATGGAAATAGGATGTACCTGAGCTTAATTTCGAGTATCATAGAAAAGGGTCTGAATACTTACGTAAATTAGGTATTTTTTTATTTTTATTTTTTATACATTTGGAAAAATGTCTAAAAACCTGTTTTCGCTTTGCTATTATGGGGTGTAGATTGATTAGGGAAAACATTTATTTAATACATTTTAGAATATGGCTGTAACGTAAAATTTTTTGGAGAAAGGGGTCTGAATACTTTCCAAATGCACTGTGGGTGTGTATATAAAATATATACTCAGCAAAAAAAGAAACGTCCCTTTTTCAGGACCCTGTCTTTCAAAGATATTTCGAAAAAATCAAAAGAACTTCATAGATCTTCATTGTAAAGTGTTTAAACACAGTTTCCCATGCTTGGTGGTCCTCTGTAGCTCAGCTGGTAGAGCACGGCGCTTGTAACGCCAAGGTAGTGGGTTCGATCCCCGGGACCACCCATACACAAAAATGTATGCACGCATGACTGTAAGTCGCTTTGGATAAAAGCGTCTGCTAAATGGCATATTATTATTATTATTATTATTATTGTTCAATGAACCATGAACATGCACCTGTGGAACGGTCGTTAAGACACTAACAGCTTACAGACGGTAGGCAATTAAGGTCACTTAAGGTCACAGTTATGAAAACTTAGGACACTAAAGAGGCCTTTCTACTGACTCTGAAAAACACCAAAAGAAAGATGCCCTGGGTCCCTGATCATCTGCGTGAACGTGCCTTAGGCATGCTGCAAAGAGGCATGAGGACCAGGGAAATACATTGCAATGTCCGTACTGTGAGATGCCTAAGACAGCGCTACAGGGAGACAGGACGGACAGCTGATCGTCCTCGCAGTGGCAGACCACGTGTAACAACACCTGCACAGGATCGGTACATCCGAACATCACACCTGCGGGACAAGTACAGGATGACAACAACAACTGCCTGAGTTACACCAGGAACGCACAATCCCTCCATCAGTGCTCAGACTGTCCGCAATAGTCTGAGAGAGGCTGGACTGAGGGCTTGTAGGCCTGTTGTAAGGCAGGTCCTCACCAGACATCACTGGCAACACCGTTGCTGGACCAGACAGGACTGGCAAAAAGTGCTCTTCACTGACGAGTCGCGGTTTTGTCTCACCAGGGGTGATGGTCGGATTCGTGTTTATCGTCGAAGGAATGAGCGTTACACCGAGGCCTGTACTCTGGAGCGGGATCGATTTGGAGGTGGAGGGTCCGTCATGGTCTGTGGCGGTGTGTCACAGCATCATCGGACTGAGCTTGTTGTCATTGCAGGCAAACTCAGTGCTGTGCATTACAGGGAAGACATCCTCCTCCCTGATGTGGTGCTCATCCTGACATGACCCTCCAGCATGACAATGCCACAAGCCATACTGCTCGTTCTGTGCGTGACTTCCTGCAAGACTGGAATGTCAGTGTTCTGCCATGGCCAGCGAAGAGCCCGGATCTCAATCCCATTTGAGCACATCTGGGACCTGTTAGATCGGAGGGTGAGGGCTAGGGCCATTCCCCCCAGAAATGTCTGGGAATTTGCAGGTGCCTTGGTGGAAGAGTGGAGTAACATCTCACAGCAAGAACTGGCAAATCTGGTGCAGTCCATGAGGAGGAGATGCACTGCAGTACTTATTGCAGCTGGTGGCCACACCAGATACTGACTGTTACTTTTGATTATGACCCCCCCCCCCCCCCTTTCTTCAGGGACACATTATTCAATTTCTGTTAGTCACATGTCTGTGGAACTTGTTCAGTATATGTCTCAGTTGTTGAATGTTGTTATGTTCATACAAATATTTACACATGTTAAGTTTGCTGAAAATAAACACAGTTGACAGTGAGAGGACGTTTCTTTTTTGAGTGTACAAAACACCTTCCTAATATCACTTGCCCTCAGAACAGCCTGAATTCATTGGGGCATGGACTCTACAAGGTGTCGAAAGCATTCCACAGGGATGCTGGCCCATGTTGACTCCAATGCTTACCACAGTTGTGTCAAGTGTCTGGATGTCCTTTGGGTGGTGGACCATTCTTGATACACACGGGAAACTGTTGAGCATGAAAAACCCAGCAGCTTTGCAGCTCTTGTTACAAACCGGTGCGCCTGGCACCTACTACCATACACCGTTCAAAGACACTTCAATCTTTTGTCTTGCCCATTCATCCTCTGAAAGGCACACATGAACAATACATGTTTCAATTGACTCAAGGCTTAAGAATCTTTCTTTAACCAGTCTCCTCCCCTTCATCAACACTGATTGAAGTGGATTTAACAAGTGATCTTAGCTTTCACCTGGATTCACCCGGTCAGTCTATGTCATGGAAAGAGCAGGTGTTTTTAATGTTTTGTACACTCAATGTATTTGTATTTATTAGGGATCCCCATTAGCTTCTGCCAAGGCAGTCCCCGCTGTTCCATAAGGTGTACTTTTACCTATTTTCTAAATCTGATTCTACTGCTAGCATCAGTTACTTGATGTGGAATAGAGTTCAATGTAGTCATGGCTCTATGTACTACTGTGTGCCTCCCATAGTCTGTTCGGGACTTGGGCAATGTGAAGAGACCTCTGGTGGTATGTCTTGTGGGGTATGCATGGGTGTCCGAGCTGTGTGCTAGTAGTTTAAACAGACAGCTCGGTACATTCAGCTTGTCAACACTTCTTACAAAAACAGGTAGTGATGACGTCAATGTCTCTTCCACTTTGAGCCGTTAGAGATTGACATGCATATCATTAATGTTAGCTCTCAGTGTACTTTTAAGGGCCAGCCGTGCTGCTCTGTTCTGAGCCCTCTTTGTGGCACCTGACCACACTACTGAACAGTAGTCTAGGTACGACAAAACTGGGGCCTGTGGGACCTAGAATGCAGAGGAACGCTTTATTATGGACAGACTTAGCTACTTATCTACCAATATGTTTTGACCATGACAGTTTACAATCCAGGGTTACTTCAAGCAGTTTAATCACCTCAACTTGCTCAATTTCCACATTATTCGTTACAAGATGTAATTAAGGTTTAGGCTTCAGTGAATGATTTGTCCCAAATACGATGCTTTTAGTTTAGGAAATATTTAGGACTAACTTATTCCGTGCCACCCATTCTGAAACTAACTGCAGGTCTTTAAGTGTTCCAGTCATTTCAGTTCTTGTATATAGTGTTAAGTCATCCGCATACATAGACACACTGGCTTTACTCCAAGCTAGTGGCATGTCGTTAGTAAAGATTGAAAAAATTAAGGAGCCTAAACAGCTGCCCTGGGGAATTCCTGATTCTACCTGGATTATGTTTGAGAGGCTTCCATTAAAGAACACCCTCTGTGTTCTGTTGGACAGGTAACTCTTTATCCACAATATAGCAGGGGGTGTAAAGCCATAACACATACGTTTTTCCAGCAGCAGACTATGATCGATAATTTGACAACACTTCTTACAAAAACAGGTAGTGATGACGTCAATGTCTCTTCCACTTTAAGCCGTTAGAGATTGACATGCATATCATTAATGTTAGCTCTCAGTTTACTATTCTTGGGTAGTGGAATGACTTTTGCTTCCCTCCAGGCCTGAGGTCACACACGTTCTACTCAGCTTAAATTGAAGATGTGGCATTATCGTCCGCTATTATCCTCAGTAATTTTCCATCCAGATTGTCAGACCCCGGTGGCTTGTCATTGTTGATAGACAACAATTATTTTTTCACCTCTTCCACACTCATTTTATGGAATTCAAAAGTACAATGGTTGTCTTTCATAATTTGGTCAGAAATACAGTACCAGTCAAAAGTTTGGACACACCTATTCATTCCAAGTTTTTTTTTATTCATTTTTACTATTTTATACATTGTAGAATAATAGTGAAGACATCAAAACTATGACAACACATATGGAATCATGTAGTAACCAAAAAAGTGTTAAACAAATTAAAATGTTATATTTTATATTCTTCAAAGTAGCCACCCTTTGCCTTGATGACAGCTTTGCACGCTCTTGGCATTCTCTCAACCAGCTTCATGAGGTAGTCACCAGGAATGCATTTCAATTAACAGGTGTGCCTTGTTAAAAGTTATTTTTTTTATTTTTTTTCCTTCTTAATGCGTTTGAGCCAATCAGTTGTGTTGTGACAAGGTAGGGGTGGTATACAGAAGATAGCCCTATTTGGTAAAATTCAAAATTAAAGCAAGAACAGCTCAAATAAGCAAAGAGAAACGACAGTCCATCATTACCTTAAGACATGAAGGTCAGTCAATACGGAACATTTCAAGAACTTTGAAAGTTTCTTCAAGTGCAGTCGCAAAAAACATCAAGTGCTATGATAAAGCTGTCTCTCACGAGGACTGCCACAGGAAAGGAAGACCCAGAGTTACCTCTGCTGCAGAGGATACGTTCATTAGAGTTAACTGCACCTCAAATTGCAGCCCAAATAAATGCTTCACAGAGTTCAAGTAACAGACACATCTCAACATCAACTGTTCAGAGGAGACTGCGTGAATCAGGCCTTTGTGGTCGAATTGCTGCAAAGAAACCACTACTAAAGGACACCAATAAGAATAAGAGACTTGCTTGGGCCAAGAAACATGAGCAATGGACATTAGACCGGTGGAAATCTGTTCTTTGGTCTGATGAGTCCAAATTTGAGATTTTTGGTTCCAACCGCCGTGTCTTTGTGAGACGCAGAGTAGGTGAACGGATGATCTCCGAATGTGTGGTTCCCACCATGAAGTATGGAGGAGGAGGTGTGATGGTGTGGGGGTTATTTATTTAGAATTCAAAGGACACTTAACCAGCATGGCTACTACATCATTCTGCAGCGATACGCCATCCCATCTGGTTTGCTCTTAGTGGGACTATCATTTGTTTTTCAACTGGACAATGACCCAAAACACACCTCCAGGCTGTGTAAGGGCTATTTGACCAAGGAGAGTGATGGAGTATTGCATGACCTAGCCTCCACAATCACCCGATCTCAACCCATTTCAGATGGTTTGGGATTAGTTGGACCGCAGAATGAAGGAAAAGCAGCCAACAAGTGCTCAGCATATGTGGGAACTCTTTCAAGACTGTTGGAAAAGCATTCCTCATGAAGCTGGTTGAGAGAATGCCAAGAGTTTGCAAAGCTGTCAAGGCAAAGGGTGGCTACTTTGAAGACTCCAAAATATATTAACACTTTTTTGGTTACTACATGATTCCATATGTGTTATTTCATAGATTTGATATCTTCACTATTATTCTACAATATAGAAAATAGTAAAAAAATAAAAATAATGAGTAGGTGTGTCCAAACTTTTGACTGGTACTTTACTTGGATATGTAGTGTCAGCGTTTGTTGCTGGCCTAAGTTTGCTTATCTTGCCAATGAAAAAGTAAGTTGGCAATATCAGTGGGTTTTGTGATGAATGAGCCATCTGATTCAATGAATGATGGAGCAAAAGTTTGCCTTTTTTCCCAAAATGTCATTTAAGGTGCTCCAAAGCTTTTTACTATCATTCTTTATATCATTTTTTTTTTTTTCAAAGCACAGTTTAATTTAGTTTTTATTTAGTTTAGTCACATGATTTCTTAATTTGCAGTACGTTTGCCAATCGATTGGGCTGCCAGACTTATTTGCCATACCATTTTTAAATTCCTCATCAATCCAAGGGGATTTAATCATTTTTACAGTCCTTTTCTTAATGGTTGCATGCTTATTAGTAACTGGAATAAGCAATTTCATAAATGTGTCAAGTGCAGCGTCTGGTTGCTCCTCATTACACACAACAGACCAATAAATATTATTTACATTATCAACATAAGAATCACTACAAAACGTATTGTATGACCTCTTATACACTATATTAGGCCCAGCATTTGGCACTTTTGTTTACCTAGATATGGCTCCTATATGTGATCACTACATCCTATGGATTTGGATACTGCTTTAAAGCAAATTTCTGCAGCATTAGTAAAGATGTGATCAATACATGTTGATTTCATTCCTGTGCTATTTGTAACTACCCTGGTAGATTGACTGACAACCTGAACCAGGTTGCAGGCACAGGTTACATTTTTGAAGCTTTTTCTTGAGTGGGTAGCTTGATGAAAGCCAGTCTATTTAAATCACCTAGAAAATATACTTCTCTGTTGATATCACATACATTATCAAGCATTTCACGCATATTATCCAGATACTGACTGTTAGCACTTGGTGGTCTATAGCAGCTTCCCACAAGAATGGGCTTTAGGTGAGGCAGATGAACCTGTAGCCATATTACTTCAACAGTATTTAACATGAGATACTCTAAGCTTTACAGGGATGTGGTTCTGATTATAGACCGTAACACTGCCCCCGTTGGCTTTTCTTCTTTACCGTAGAAGTTATAGCCATTTATTGCTACCACTTTATACGTTTTTTATTTTTATTTATTTTTTTATTTAGCAGACGCTCTTATCCAGAGCAACTTACATGAGCAATTAGGGTTAAGTGCCTTGCTCAAGTGCACATCGACAGATGTTTCACCTAGTCGGGTCGGGGATTAGAACCAGCGACCTTTCGGTTACTGGCACAATGCTCTTAACCACTAAGCTACCTGCCGCCCATATAATCAAAGGTATTATCTAAGTGAGTTTCAGAGATAGTCAGAATATGAATGTCATCTGTTACAAGAAAGTTATTGACTTCATGAGCCTTGTTTCTTTGGCTACATATGTTCATATGGGCTATTTTTAGCACTTTTCTGGGTTGCTTTATTGTTTTTAATGCTTTACTGGGAAGCTTATCAGAAGTAGACTTGCTCATGTTATTTATATTGGAGCTGATAGTGCACGGTGAGCTGCACACAGTGGACTTCCTGCTAGGGCACACTGCCTCAGTGCTAACAGTGTAACTCTGGTTCATAGGCACATGTGTATATATATGAGGCAGGATGATTACCTTTAATTGTTTCATGGCTTTGACCATCCTCTCCCCCTCCACACCTCAGGTGTCATTCCCGGACTGCGTGCGGTGGACCACCATCGAATTTGACCCCCAGTGTGGCACGGCCCAGCCAGAGGATGTCCTCCGCCTGCTCATCCCCAGCCGCTCGCTCCACCTGTCCAGCCTGGGCTCCAAGCCCCTGGCCCACGACACCATCAACACCTGGGTGGAGCTCAAGAAGATCTCCGGCTCCAATGGCTGGCCCACCACCGTCCTAGTGCTGCCAGGTAAGATAAGAGGTCCAACTCTTCACCTCCTGTCAGATGAAACTCTTTGACACAATGTTTATTTATTTTTAAGCTTTGATCCTTGTTAGATGTGTAATTATTGTTCTGTGGCTAATGCTGAGTGGGTAAAACTGGTTGTAATGACTTAGTTTCAAACAGATTTGCCTGTTGGGTGATGCTTTTTTGTTTCAGTAGGAAGGCATTTCATTTGACTAGCTAACTAAAATGACAAGCAAGGACAAAAATCTTCTGAACCAATCAAATGTTAGCTTATTGATCGATTTGGGACAGCTCAATCTCTTCAATGGACAGCTCTGCTGAACCACCTGCATTAATTAATCTCAGCTAATCTACATTAAAGTAGTCTCCCTGTCCTCCCTGCTGTCAATATCACTGTATCACCCATGTGTTCTTCCTCTGGGATTCCAGGAAATGAGGCCCTGTTCTCCTTGGAAACGGCCTCTGACTACGTAAAAGACGAGAAGGCTTGTTTCTATGGCTTCAAGTGTGTTGCCGTGGGATACGAATTCAACCCTGGACCAGATGAGGTAAGGGGGAACTAGTTTTTGCATGTTAAAGGGGTAGTTTACCCCAAAACAAGATTTGCCAACTTTTCTTATTCTTGTACTGTCTCAGAAGATCTCCGGCTCAGGCTCTCCGGCTCAGAAAACATTTTTTTTTTACAACAAATTATACATTTAGATATGCTGTTGGAAAATCTTGAATTGATGATTATTGATAATAATTCGTAATGACTGTCGAGCTTGGCCTCTATCCCAGGCCTTGATTTCCACAACTCATCGTGTCCTGATCCCTTCACCCCTCTCGAGCTGTCCGAGTGATTTGACGAGAAGCCCATCAAGCTTGTATGCGTCTCGAAGAGGGCAAGAGACCCATGCTTTCCTGAGCAGCAGAGAAAGTTCCCTAATAAATACATAAACTTTATTAATAACGTTCACACAATGATTCAGCCCCGTAGCCTACAACAAGGAAAAATATGTTTCCTTTACAAAACACAGCTTGCTTTGAAGCTTGAATTAGGATAGGGAAAGACATTGCAAGTGCTACATATTCAGTTATTGGTATAGATGCAGATCAGTGGTGATTTACATGCGTGTTTATCTGGTTGCTTCAGCATTTAAACACAGCTCGCAGCTGCAACTTTGACACTGTTGAACTGCATGTCTGAGTGTGCCGAGTGGACAGGGGGAAAGGAGAGAGGAGACAAAGATGGTAGCCATTCATGTGCTCTTCTCGCTAGAGCACTCAAAATGCAGTGAATTTATCCCTTGCTTGCTACGAAGTTACAATCACTGTAGACACTTGTGAAAAAAGGAATCCACAGATGAATCTTTAAATAAGTTTCAGATCCGAGCGGTCATGAAGAAGGAAATCGTGAAATGTTGTCAATTATTGCTTTATCTGAGAGTATTAAGTCAGTTGATGGAATGCATATATAAAAACTGAAATTGGGTAATATTCCTCTTTAAGTCAAATGTTAAAAATACTGGTTGAAGTATGGATACGTTTCCCTGTAAAATTCAAACCTTAACTTATTATACTGTATTCACTGAGGCACCCCACTGTGTGTGTGTGTCAGTGTTAATTTCATCAACAAAAATAGTGACTATAATATTTGTCAAACATCAATTTTTCTGTGGCCATTGACTATAAATGACTAAATAGACCTAGAAAAAAGATTTTTCATTTCAGTTGACTAAAACAAGACAAGACAAAATAATCTCTGACAAAAATCTGACAACTAAATGGACTGGACAAGAGTTTTTGGAGAGATTGAAAGCTTTTCAGTGACGAGCATAATATTAGCAGCAAGGATGCGCAGCGCAGTTCTGTTTAGCAATGGGAAGGGACACGTCATTATTCAAATTACAAAAATGTTATTAAGGCTTAATGATATTTTAGTCAAAATGACTCGACTAAATCTGAAAAAGAGGGCCAAAATTAACACTGGTGTGTGTGTGTGTGTTTCAGGGTATTATCCAGCTGGAGAAGGAGTTGGCGTACTTGGGCAGTTTGTGTGCTGCTGCTCTCATGAAGAAGGATCTGGCTCTGCCTATAGGTGAGGGAGATCATACAAGAACATACAGGTAGATGGTAGAACTGATAGGGAACACAGGTGAAAAGATATTGAACATATATCAACTCATATTCTTTCAACACCAAGTACCAGGTGCTTAGTTCTCATTATTTAAGTTTACCATCTTTTTTCATGCTCAGCTAAAGTGCAAATATATGGTCAATATATTGGCACCCTTGCACTTTACAATGGAGTGCAATGGAGCAGAATGTTGTTATTTTTTCTCTTTTCAAAACTGGTTAATAATTTAGTCCAGGACAATTTGTGACTTTAAAGGGAAAAATCTCAATTTCATTGCAAGGGTTCCAATTTCACTGTGCAGTTTTAAATCAAACAAATACACGTGTGAACACCAAATGTTTTTTTTTTTCAATTTCATCTTATTTTAGAAGAAATTGTGAATCGTGCAAGGGTGCCAATATATTTGACCGCAACTGTATGTACGTATATGATAAGTGCATGTAAGATTATAATTTGCACCAAATGGCATATCCTATTTTATACTCTGTACTTTTTTTTCCAGGGAATGAACTTGAGGAGGACCTTGAGATTCTTGAAGAGGCCTCTCTCCAGGTATTCTGATGTCATTGAACCTTTTATAAAAATCACATTGCGACATAATAACTAAAGCTGTCAAGGGTGTAACCACATATGAAAAAGACAGCCAGCACTCAAAAACGTATCAGAAGTCACAATGGACGCATTTCTGCCATCAAGCCTTCGTCAGCATGTAACCATGACATACTTCCATCTCCACCCCCTCTTCTTCCCCCCTTAACTCCCCCCCTCTCCCCACAGGTGTGTAAGGCCCACTCAGGTATCCTGGGCAAGGGGCTGGCCCTGTCCCACTCCCCCACCATCCTGGAGGCTCTGGAGGGCAACCTGCCCCTGCACCTGCAGACCAACGAGCACTCCTTCCTGGAGGACTTCATCACCTGTGTGCAGAACTCCAGCGGAGGACGCCTGGCCAGGTGAGAGAGAGGAAGAGTGCATGTAGACACAAAAAAAACGTAGGCCCGGACACACATTCCTACATGCACACTAAGCATGGATGTACGCACACACACAAACACACACTACTGTGAAACAAATATCAGCTCAATGCTTTTTAAATTTCTTCGGCTCTTGGCCAGGTCGTCAATAAATGGATGAACAAATGCCCCCCCCCCCCCTTTCCTCCCTCCAGGTGGCTGCAGCCAGACTCGTACGCGGACCCCCAGAAGACGTCTCTGATTCTGAACAAGGACGACATCCGCTGCGGCTGGCCCACCACAGTGGCCGTCCAGACCAAAGACCAGTACGGAGATGTGGTGCACGTGCCGAACATGAAGGTCAGAGTTTTTAATTTTTTCGATTCTTACCTCATGTAATATGAGGCCTACATCATCACATGATTGTCTGTGGTGACAGTGATCATACACTTATGTTTGCCGCACACTACCTATTCAGACTGTTAGCTAACCTGCTGTTCAGGCTTGGCGAGAAAGCTAGCGACCAAGTCACTTGAAATTTGCGTTAACCTTACACTCATGGAAATTGGAATATATGGATAGTGCCAAATGTAAATGTTTCTAACAGAAGAACTATAGAAAGCATATGCATGACCATGGTAGCAACTGAAAGAGAACACTGGAGGTAATGGGGAAATTATCTGACCGAAGGTGAGGACAGAACAGTTCACCTGACACAAGACTGAATCCAAACATTATGCTGTTGATTTTATGTGCATTTTACATTTGCTGTACTTTTCACAGCATTTGTAAATAACGAAATCTGAAAATACTCTGGATACATTCAGTAACATAAGAATATTAATTGACATTTTTGAGTAGGCGCAAGGTAAGAAAAAACAATTCCAAGGCTTTGAGCGAGAGGTCTAACTGGTGTATCCAAGTGGCCACACACCTCTCCAAACCGTGCACAGTTCTTAAGTAATTTCAATGCACTTTTATGACTCAAAGAAATTACCTTACTTTTACATTTTAGTCATTTAGCAGACACTCTTATCCAGAGCGACTTACAGGAGCAATTATAAGTGCCTTGCTCAAGGGCACATCGACAGAGTTTTCACCTAGTCTGCTCTGGGATTCAAACCAGCGACCATTCGGTTACTGGCCCAATGCTCTTAACCGCTAGGCTACCTGCTGCCCTCCAAAAACGCAATCCAAAAACAATCCATGTATATCACAATCTGGGTCAGGTGGGCATCATTTAATAATAATAATAATAATATGCCATTTAGCAGACGCTTTTATCCAAAGCGACTTACAGTCATGCGTGCATACATTTGAAAGCTTATTATATTGCCAACATGACTAGATATGTTATAAAATATGATCTTAGTGTAAGGCTTTCAAAAGGCACTTCAGACAAACAGATTGTAATTTTGGTGGGCATAGACTGGAGTCATGAGTGCATTCAAATGTGTGTTCCGCGGCTTATTTTCTAAAAAATACGACAAACAGGCTCATTCTGTTCAGGACAACCCAGGGTATAACGCATCCTTGTAACTGGATCAGACATAGCGATCATAAATGTTGATACTGTAAATTACATGAGTTTTCAAATATAGAAATGTGAAGTGCACATTTGGACTGGTATGACATCAAAGCGGTATTTATTATAATCGTCAACATCTATTATTATTATTTATTATAATCGTCTCATCTGTCAGAACACATCAACTCCTCTCGATTTACAGCATTTCCCTCATTCAGACAACAACAAATGTGCAAAAGTACCCCCATAATTTTATTTTTTATTATCTTTAACTCTGCATTGTTGGAAAAGGACCCATAAGTAAGCTGTTAGTCTACACCTGTTTTTTACGAAGCATGTGACATAACATTGGATTTGATTTGGGGCATCTTGTCGCGCGCGGTGCTCAAGTTTATAACGGCTGTCAGTCAAAACCCATACAGCGCTGTGAGGCGGAGAAACCTGAGCTCTGACGACATGTAAAGCATGTTACTGTACAGCCACTGCATTCCAATTTAGGCGCTGATCAATGACATGACGGGCTGTGAGTGGAAAGGTTAACTTAGGACATTTTCAACTCTGGTCACGAGCTCGCTAGTTGCCAACCGATAAGTTGCTGAGTGTCCCCTTGTGTCCATCGGAAAATGACTGGGTGCTGATAGACTCAGCAAATTTGAACCCACTGATAGACTCAGCAAATTTGAACCCCAAATTTGAACCCAATGTTAGTACATTTTCAAGGTGAACATAAAACAAATAGTATATATTAGCTAATGTTTGCAAACTGTATGCCTTTTTGAACGTTTCCCATGTCTCTCCCTCTCCTCTTCCCAGGTGGAGGTGAAGGCGGTGCCCGTCTCCCAGAAGAAGTCCATGCAGCAGGAGAGCATGAGGAAGCTGCAGCGTCTCCCAGGCAGCGCCAACCCCTCCTCCTCGGGCACAGCTGACCTTACCTTCGGGGGCCTGCCCATGCCCAAGCTGGAGGCCACCTATGAGCCCATGATCGTCAAGGAGGCGCGCTACATTGCCATCACAATGATGAAGGTTAGGGAACCACAAACCTGGGACCATAGAGATAAAAATATTTTTAGGCCTCCCGAGTGGCGCAGCGGTCTAAGCACTGCGGCGTCACTACAGACCCGGGTTCGATCACGGGCTGTGTCGCAGCCGGCCGTGACCAGGAGACCCATGAGGCGGCGCACAATTGGCCCAGCGTCGTCCGGGTTAGGGGAGGGTTTGGCCGCCAGTTATGCAGCGTTTCCTCCGACACATTGGTGCGGCTGGCTTCCGGGTTAAGCGAACAGTGTGTCAAGAAGCAGTGCGACTTGGCAGGGTTGTGTTTCGGAGGACGCATGGCTCTCGACCTTCGCCTCTCCCGAGTCTGTAGGGAGTTGCAGCGATGGGACAAGACTGTAACTTCCAATTGGGGAGTAATATATATATATATATACAGTGAGGGAAAAAAGTATTTGATCCCCTGCTGATTTTGTACGTTTGCCCACTGATAAAGAAATGATCAGTCTATAATTTTTATGGTAGGTTTATTTAAACAGTGAGAGACAGAATAACTACAAAAAAATCCAGAAAAACACATGTCAAAAATGTTATAAATTGATTTGCATTTTAATGAGGGAAATAATTATTTGACCCCCTCTCAATCAGAAAGATTTCTGTCTCCCAGGTGTCTTTTATACAGGTAACGAGCTGAGATTAGGAGCACACTCTTAAAGGGGGTGCTCCTAATCTCAGTTTGTTACCTGTATAAAAGACACCTGTCCACAGAAGCAATCAATCAATCAGATTCCAAACTCTCCACCATGGCCAAGACCAAAGAGCTCTCCAAGGATGTCAGGGACAAGATTGTAGACCTACACAAGGCTGGAATGGGCTACAAGACCATCGCCAAGCAGCTTGGTGAGAAGGTGACAACAGTTGGTGCGATTATTCGCAAATGGAAGAAACACAAATTAACTGTCAATCTCCCTTGTCCTGGGGCTCCATGCAAGATCTCACCTTGTGGAGTTGCAATGATCATGAGAACGGTGAGGAATCAACCCAGAACTACACGGGAGGATCTTGTCAATGATCTCAAGGCAGCTGGGACCATAGTCACCAAGAAAACAATTGGTAACACAGTACGCCGTGAAGGACTGAAATCCTGCAGCGCCCGCAAGGTCCCCCTGCTCAAGAAAGCACATATACAAGCCTGTCTGAAGTTTGCCAATGAACATCTGAATGATTCGGAGGAGAACTGGGTGAAAGTGTTGTGGTCAGATGAGACCAAAATCGAGCTCTTTGGCATCAACTCAACTCGCCGTGTTTGGAGGAGGAGAAATGATGCCTATGACCCCAAGAACACCATCCCCACCGTCAAACAGGTGGAAACATTATGCTTTGGGGGTGTTTTTCTGCTAAGGGGACAGGACAACTTCACCGCATCAAAGGGACGATGGACGGGGCCATGTACCGTCAAATCTTGGGTGAGAACCTCCTTCCCTCAGCCAGGGCATTGAAAATGGGTCGTGGATGGGTATTCCAGCATGACAATGACCCAAAACACACGGCCAAGGCAACAAAGGAGTGGCTCAAGAAGAAGCACATTAAGGTCCTGGAGTGGCCTAGCCAGTCTCCAGACCTTAATCCCATAGAAAATCTGTGGAGGGAGCTGAAGGTTCGAGTTGCCAAACGTCAGGCTCGAAACCTTAATGACTTGGAGAAGATCTGCAAAGAGGAGTGGGACAAAATCCATCCTGAGATGTGTGCAAACCTGGGGGCCAACTACAAGAAACGTCTGACCTCTGTGATTGCCAATAAGGGTTTTGCCACCAAGTACTAAGTCATGTTTTGCAGAGGGGTCAAATACTTATTTCCTAAAATGCAAATCAATTTATAACATTTTTGACATGCGTTTTTCTGGGTTTTTTGGTTGTTATTCTGTCTCTCACTGTTCAAATAAACCTACCATTAAAATTATAGACTGATGATGTCTTTGTCAGTGGGCAAACATACAAAATCAGCAGGGGATCAAATACTTTTTTCCCTCAGTGCCTTGCAAAAGTATAGAAAATTGAGCTTTTTGGCCATCAAGGAAAACGCTATGTCTGGTGCAAACACAACACCTCTCATCACCCCGAGAACACCATCCCCACAGTGAAGCATGGTGGTGGCAGCATCATGCTGTGGAGTGTTGTTCATCGGCAGGGACTGGGAAGCTGGTCAGAATTGAAGGAATTGATGGATGGTGCTAAATACAGGGAAATTCTTGAGGGAAACCTGTTTCAGTCTTCCAGAGATTTGAGACTGGGACGGAGGTTCACCTTCCAGCAGGACAATGACCCTAAGCATACTGCTAAAGCAACACTTGAGTGGTTTAAGGGGAAACATTTAAATGTCTTGGAATGGCCTAGTCAAAGCCCAGACCTCAATCAAATTGAGAATATGTGGTATGACTTAGATTGCTGTACACCAGCGGAACCCATCCAACTTGCATCTTCAAAGTGGTAGGCATGTTGTGTAAATCAAATGATACAAACCCCCCAAAATTCAATTTTAATTCCAGGTTGTAAGGCAACAAAATAGGAAAAATGCCAAGGGGGGTGAATAATTTCGCAAGCCACTGTATATACAATAACATTACAAATATATAGATATATATCAGCTTGTAAGTAAAGAATACTGGTTTATTTCTACCTGGGATGCGTTTCATGCCAAGAAGATTCCAAGTACCCTTCTCTCTGCCCCCGTTCTCTCCCCTTCACAGATCAGATAGATCTGGATGGAAAAGCAACATGGCAGAACCTTGAAAAATGTGTTTGTTTCACATGATTTGTGTTTTGCTTTTCATGGTTTGTGTTTGCTTTTTAATGTATTGTGTAATTGATGTGTGTATATATATATTTATAGTGTAATTGTTGTTAACTGATGTGTTCGTGCAGGGCTCATCTGCAAAAGAGACCGTGGTCTCAGCATGATTCCCTGGTTAAATAAAAAACATAAAACAAAAGGTGTTGCTCACCTGACCCATGTTTCCTTGTGAAATTATACAGAGAAATTGTTTCTTTTTTGAGAGCGTAACCTAGCTGTATTATGTTTTTTGACACCATGTTTATCCTCTCTTTGTCCAGGCCTATGAGAATTACTCGTTTGAGGAGCTTCGCTTTGCTTCACCCACGCCAAAGAGGTAAGAGATGAGATCAAGTTCAATCAAGTGCAGCAAAAGTAATTGAATGAGAACAAACACTATTTGAACCCAGGTTTGATGACAAAATGTACTTTAACTCTACCCACGTACAAATTACCTCAACTACCTCAACTAGCCGGTGCCCCCGCTCATTGACTCTGCACCGGTACCCCCACTGTATATAGCCTCCCTACTGTTATTTTATTTTACTTCTGCTCTTTTTTTCTCAACACTTTATTTTTATTTTTTATTTATTACTTTTTTTATTAAACTAAATGCATTGTTGGTTAAGGGCTGTAAGTAAGCATTTCACAGTAATGTCTACACCTGTTGTATTCGGCGCATGTGGCAAGTAACATTTTATTTTATTTGAAAATTGAATGAGAAATGTTTTCATCCCTGTTTCTCTCCACTGCCAGGCCCAGTGAGAACATGTTGATTCGGGCCAACATAGACGGGACGTACAGTGCCAACTGGACCCCCGGAGCTGTGGGCTTCTACACCATCCACGTCACCATCGACGGCATCGAGATCGGTAACGCAGAACAGGGTTGGGTTCACTTATTTCTATTTAATCATTTCATTGTAGTAAGTGAACAGAGATTCCAATTCCCATGTTCCTGTTTTGAAATTGGACTAGAGCTCAAGTCAGCTCAACATACAGTGGGGGAAAAAAGTATTTAGTCAGCCACCAATTGTGCAAGTTCTCCCACTTAAAAAGATGAGAGAGGCCTGTAATTTTCATCATAGGTACACGTCAACTATGACTGACAAAATGAGGGAAAAAAATCCTGAAAATTACATTGTAGGATTTTTGATGAATTTATTTGCAAATTATGGTGGAAAATAAGTATTTGGTCACCTACAAACAAGCAAGATTTCTGGCTCTCACAGACCTGTAACTTCTTCTTTAAGAGGCTCCTCTGTCCTCCACTCGTTACCTGTATTAATGGCACCTGTTTGAACTTGTTATCAGTATAAAAGACACCTGTCCACAACCTCAAACAGTCACACTCCAAACTCCACTATGGCCAAGACCAAAGAGCTGTCAAAGGACACCAAAAACAAAATTGTAGACCTGCACCAGGCTGGGAAGACTGAATCTGCAATAGGTAAGCAGCTTGGTTTGAAGAAATCAACTGTGGGAGCAATTATTAGGAAATGGAAGACATACAAGACCACTGATAATCTCCCTCGATCTGGGGCTCCACGCAAGATCTCACCCCGTGGGGTCAAAATGATCACAAGAACGGTGAGCAAAAATCCCAGAACCACACGGGGGGACCTAGTGAATGACCTGCAGAGAGCTGGGACCAAAGTAACAAAGCCTACCATCAGTAACACACAACGCCGCCAGGGACTCAAATCCTGCAGTGCCAGACGTGTCCCCCTGCTTAAGCCAGTACATGTCCAGGCCCGTCTGAAGTTTGCTAGAGTGCATTTGGATGATCCAGAAGAGGATTGGGAGAATGTCATATGGTCAGATGAAACCAAAATATAACTTTTTGGTAAAAACTCAACTCGTCGTGTTTGGAGGACAAAGAATGCTGAGTTGCATCCAAAGAACACCATGCCTACTGTGAAGCATGGGGGTGGAAACATCATGCTTTGGGGCTGTTTTTCTGCAAAGGGACCAGGACGACTGATCCGTGTAAAGGAAAGAATGAATGGGGCCATGTATCGTGAGATTTTGAGTGAAAACCTCCTTCCATCAGCAAGGGCATTGAAGATTAAACGTGGCTGGGTCTTTCAGCATGACAATGATCCCAAACACACTGCCCGGGCAACGAAGGAGTGGCTTCGTAAGAAGCATTTCAAGGTCCTGGAGTGGCCTAGCCAGTCTCCAGATCTCAACCCCATAGAAAATCTTTGGAGGGAGTTGAAAGTCCGTGTTGCCCAGCGATAGCCCCAAAACATCACTGCTCTAGAGGAGATCTGCATGGAGGAATGGGCCAAAATACCAGCAACAGTGTGTGAAAACCTTGTGAATACTTACAGAAAACTTTTGACCTGTGTCATTGCCAACAAAGGGTATATAAGAAAGTATTGAGAAACTTTTGTTATTGACCAAATACTTATTTTCCACCATAATTTGCAAATAAATTCATTAAAAATCCTACAATGTGGTTTTCTTGATTTTTTTTTCTCATTTTGTCTGTCATAGTTGACGTGTACCTATGATGAAAATTACAGGCCTCTCATCTTTTTAAGTGGGAGAACTTGCACAATTGGTGGCTGACTAAATACTTTTTCCCCCACTGTAACTTGTG
Source organism: Coregonus lavaretus (assembly GCF_964263955.1). Lineage (NCBI taxonomy): Eukaryota > Metazoa > Chordata > Actinopteri > Salmoniformes > Salmonidae > Coregonus > Coregonus lavaretus. The sequence goes on from NC_140003.1 coordinate 756,024, forward strand.
TTGATGTGTTATTTATTTGTGTCTGTTCATTTAAAGTTTGGCACAGCACAAGCCCTCCAAAAAATGTATGTTGGTATTGTGGTTAGTCTATGATTAGAGAAACTAACTGTATTAGCTAGGAAATCTATTAAACATATGTTAGTTATTAAAGTTAATATAAATTAAAGTTATCTGCTAGCTGAGTGTGGACTGTGTGCATGTTTAACCCACTAGATGCTGGTCTGGAGGTGGAGGTGAAAGACCCTCCTAAAGGCATGATTCCACCTGGCACACAGATGGTTAAACCCAAGGCCGAGCCCCAACCTAGCAAGGTGAGACCCACACACCTGACCACACACACACACAGCTGAGAACACACACTCATCTGAGAACAGACACGTGCCTAAACCAAAATACCTGAAAACACTCCGTCACAGCCAGTTGTGTGTTCATTCACTGTTTGTATCTGGTTGTTTACTCCAGCTGTTGTTGCAAGTGTCTGGATGGAATCCATAGGAATATTTACGTCTTGTTCATGCTCATTCCAACTGAAGCTTATCTGTGTAGATATTTATCATGAAGAACATTGCAACATGAGGAGTGTTGTATGTTTTAATGCTGTGAATATTTCCACTGTCACGAACCAAGTTCTGTATCATTGTTTTTGTGGCTGACTATAATTAAACTGAAAATGGGGAAACAAGCAACAAACTGCACATTTCCACTCAGCTCTTTGTATCTCCCTTCTGAACTTGTGTACAGTGGATCATATCTAACGCCGATAAGAGAACTGGGTGGATGGTAGGGTTTCTTACTGTTTTTCAAGTCATCCTTGGGTTTGCACTGGATATGTCCAACCAGCACTGTTCAGAACGGAGTACTTCTACACTTTCTCCCACTGTTTGTGTGTGTGTGTGTGTGTGTACACTTTGTGCGGTGCCTTCATTGCCTTTACGATTATGTCAGTGTCTCTGCAGTGTCCTCCTCCCCTCTGCTGCCTCTTTTTCACTTTCCCCTCTTGAGGCTCCTACGGCTTACTGTCTTCCTGTCTCCTCTGCTTCTCTCAGGTCCGCAAATTTGTGTCCAAGGACAGCGCAGGCCTCCGTGTGCGTAGTCACCCTTCCCTGCAGAGCGAACAGATAGGCATAGTGCAAGTCAATGGCACCATCACTTTCATTGATGAGGTAAACTGCTCTAGACCAGGCGATTTGATCGTGTTGTAGCGTTAGATTCTCTTTCTTTTCTTTGACCTTTTCTTTGTTTGTCTTCTGTTTTTTCCTTAATTCCTCTTTTAATTTGACTGAATCCTAGCTTGAGATCCAGGTGTGTAACCTTAAAGGTTTGCAACATTACAGAAACATTCCCAAAAGTTCCTCCAACCTTCTGGGAACTTTGGGAAAGTTTCCGGTATTTTGCAACCCTAACCTCAGACTTTCACGCAGGTCATACGTTATGGTCAGTGGGGGATTTCAGTGGAAATCTGAGATATATGCGCAGATCACAAGTCAGGATTCAGTCCTCGCAATCTACAGAGTAAATGTGTATGACTGTTTTGAGTACAGTAAAACTGTGCAGTGTGTCTACCTCTTTCTAGTGATTGCTGCTTCTCATTTGTTACTTTTGCCTTTGTGTTGCTTCATACACATGCAAGACACTCCGAGGCTGCAGTGAGGAAAAACATCAACATTATGGCAGAGCATGTTGCGTACAGAATTTCGTCCTCCATTTTAGCCTATGAAAGCGTTTCATAGTTTTCATCAAACCTCTTCTCAAACATCGTCTCGAACCTTGGCAAAAAGCAGAGACCGTCCAAACCAATACTAGAGCGAGTCACAGCATTCTCCTAAGTGATGTTACTCTCAGTTCAGTGGGTTTTCACAAAGCATGCTACCAAGCATGAACCATTTATTTTAGGACAGGTTTTAAATCTGGGTTTTACATTATTCTTCTCCACTCGGTATAGGTAACTCTGCCTTCCTTTTTGTTGAATCTGGGTTTCTGGAGCCATTCAGCCCAGTTGACTACCCTATTATTCGGCCTCCCTCTCTCTCCCGCTGCAGCCTCGCGTAAGGTGTTCTTATTGCCTGGGGGACTCCGCCACCCCTCTTTCCGTTTCCATAGTGACATGAGGGGGACATGGCTGTGCTCTCTGCCCTCTGTTGCTTGTTTTCCCATAGATCCACAATGATGATGGTGTTTGGCTCAGGCTGAATGATGAGACAGTAAAGAAGTATGTGCCCAACATGAATGGGTACACTGAAGCCTGGTGCCTCTCTTTTAACCAGCACGTGGGCAGGAGCCTGCTGGTCCCAGCCAACGTAAGTAAAGTGACGATCAGTCAGTCAGTCAGTCTGTAGGATAGCAGGGTAGTCTACCCCTCTATGCTGCTCATTTGGGGAAAACATCACAGATCAGTGCTTCCACCATTCATGTGTAACTCAATTGGAACCCCCCAACTCAATGGGATTGATTTGATGTATGATGATGGTTGTATAGAAGTTTGAAGATTCCCCCTTTATCTACTACCTACCTACACTGTGTCTAGTGATATTGGATGGTATCCGTTCCCCAAATGTCTACAAGCATGAAGGATCGAGAACCTCCTTTAAGAGTTCGAAAGGACTTAAGTGTGTTGTTGCATGAGGTGTCCAAATGGACGTCACTGCCATGTCATGAGCCCTCACTAACAGACATTCACGCAGCATAAGGGCAACGTGCATGTCTTAACTCATCTCTCAGGGGATGAAAAATATTTACTTTAGTGTGACTAGAATCGTGTTCGGTTGGACTCTCGAAAAACCCTCACATGATCAGTTAATGTTTAATGCATTGAAGGCATCCCCAATGCATGAATTGACCAAAAAGAGAGAGGTAGTAGATGAGCAATTTCAGTGTGTTTAGTTTGAGGGTCTTTAGCTGCACTATCTGCGATTCTCTTCACCTCTTCCTCATTGCTTTTTCTTGCCCATGCTTCATAAGCACAGGCACCTCAGAGCAAGACGAAAAAAGCTCTTCTCTCTAAAGAGTTGTCACATAAATTTGCTCCATGGAACAAACAATCTCCAAAATCTAAAGGCCGGTTTCATAGACTCAGACGAAGCCTAGTCCTGGCCTAAAAAATTTATTTTTCAATGATGCGTTCTTTTTAGTCCAGGACTAGGCTTAATCTGGGTCCGGGAAACTGGCCCTGTCTAATCAGGGACTTCATGCGTGGATAGATTTAGAAATGTTAACGTTCATTAATTAAAAGTCATTGCCTACGTATTCACATTTAAATGGATGGTTTTCTGTCATGAGGCAATCATTGGTCCCCAACACAGCTTCATGTAGAAATTGTGCTTCTACCACTCCACAATTCCACCTATGAGCCTTCTAAGGTTCACAGAGGCTTCTATGTAAAGGGCGTTGTCGAAAACAGCATGACACACTACATCCTATGTGTGGAAGATTTTTTGGGACGTTTTTTTCTTCTTCTTGAAAGTGATTTTCTCTCAATATATTTGATTGTTTCACCATTGCTGTAACCCAAAGTGGGTTTAAAAATTCCACCCCAACCCCTTTCCACCCAAAATAACAAAATGTCTCCGTTCCGAATCCTTCACAACATCTTGCCATTCCTTCACAATTGTTTGTGTACAAGGCCTATCTGGTACATTTTACATTTTAGTCATTTAGCAGACGCTCTTATCCAGGGTTAAGTGGATCCAGGCTCAAGGGCACATCGACAGATTTTTCACCTAGTCGGCTCGGGGATTAGAACCAGTGACCTTTCGGTTACTGGCACTACGCTCTGTACCCCCGTCAAAATTGGTGACAGCCCACTCTTCTCAAGTTCAAATTACAAAATAACTTATACACGGACAAAATTGCAAAAAATACAATAAAATAATGATTTCTCCCAACAACAAAAAAAGACCTCAGCGCTTTTTCTCTCTTTCTCACGCTTAAATGAATCCTCTGCCGTTTCTTGACTTGCACTTACGATTTGTTGCTCAGAGTGTCTTTAACGCTAGCCAAGGAGTCAGGGATATCGGCTTTTTGTCGTGGACCCCCTTAACTATATTCCCACAGGTGAGTTGTGTGAAGGAGAGATGTGTATGGCTTGGCTGCTCTGTTACTTTTTCATCCATCTGTTATTTCTACGTGTCCTATTGAAACCCCCTCCCCCCCCTGTGAAGTTCTAGAATTTGAGTTATAGTCAACTTTGAGTTTTATCGTCAGGGACATGAGTTTTTAACCACAGTTGCATGACTTTATGAGTAGTTTAATATAAGAACACTGTCGTTCTACCTCAATTCCCCTTTAGGAATCAACTATTCATTCAAGGTCCATTTGTTATGTTGTCTGTCCCGTCATAACTTTGTTCCCATTTCACATGAAATTCAAGCTATTGAGTGAAATTGACATTTGTGTGTTGCATGAGGGTTAATAACAATGACACCAATACGTTACATGTTGAAAGGGTAGATGACATGTAGCCTACTGTATGTGTCTAGTGCTGTGATTACATTTATAATTTACATTTGACATTTTAGTCATTTAGCAGACTCTCTTATCCAGAGCGACTTACAGTAGTGAGTGGATCATTTTTGGTACTTTTTCCCGTACTAACATGCATCTCCCTTGTTAGTAGAAGTCTACCCATAACCACACATCTATCCACCATGATAATGTTCTTGAACCGGACCATTTATTTTCTGGCGTATCATCTATTTTAGAGTGACATTGATGCAACAGTGTACTGAATTCATATAGCAAATCAAATTCATAGCGTTCTGAGTTTTAAATCTTCAGGTTTACTTTCACTGTACTTTTCACACATGTTCACAATGTTTGTGGTTAAGTAAATGTACAATTGAAACATATTTCAAGCCTGTACAGTATGAAGTGATACATTATTTTTGTTGAGGGAGGGAATTGACAGGCGTCACACTTTTTGAGAACTTTGTGGCATTCAGGTGTTGCCAATGAAGACTGTCTTCTTGTCCACTTGATGCCATTGAGGCAGTATCAGCCCAACAACCACCTGTGCACTTGATGCTCATAGGGTGTCCTCGAAAATGTGATAGTCATTGCTGCGACATTGAAGTAAACTTTAGGCTCTAGGCTTATGTCAACATTTGTTAGAGAGAGTGTATCCTACTGGTTTTGTTGAACTGATAGCTCTTTGGACAGTACTGTAAAACTGTAACAGCTATGATGGAACTTTGATCATTTGATAACCTGAAACACTAGTCACGCTATATTCTCTCTCATAAGACACACACACACACACACAGTTGTCAGGAATCAGGATGAAAGTATGACATCACATTAGACAAATCCATCACTACTCTTCCATTGACTGTGGTCTTCTAACCTAGCCTGATTGGTATTAACGCCTGTCAATTCCCTCTTGCAGGAGGCCAGAGGCCAATCGGAGCAGAGTGTTAAGGAGGTGAGCTCCAGTGGCCGCCCCTCCTATGAGGCCCCCTCAATGCGGGAGCAGGACAGGGCGGGGCAGGGCGGCGGCCCTGGGCTTTATAAGGTAGTGAAGACTGGTCCCTCGGGTCACAACATCAGAAGCTGCCCAAACCTTAGGGGTATCCCCATTGGAATGTTAGTACTTGGGAACACGGTCAAGGCAGTAGGCGAGGTACGCACCCCCCCCCCCCCCCCCCCCCCCCCAAAACCCTGAAAATGACAAATGTGATGTCTTAAATGACTTATTGTGGCTGCCGTTAAATTCTAATAAATTAATCTAGATGACTTAGTTACTGTTTTGTAGTTCTTATACTTTTTTTTTTTTTTGCACTCCTCTACTTTGATCTCTCTTTGCAAAACAGACAGACGTCATTGTAATGTCGTTTGTTTCCTCCCCCTTTTGCTTGTAAATTGACTTGTTTTGGATGTATGTACTTTGCCATTGAAAGGGTGAATACATGAGATGCCTCTGGGTGTGGGTGTGTGCTCTGTCCTTTCTTTCGATGTGTGGAGGCTCTTTTCTTTTATGAACACTCCAATGGCTACAGCATTTTTTATTTGTTTCCTTTTGCATTTATGCATTTGAGTTCATTTTAATATATACTGAACAAAAATATTAACGCAACATGCAGAATGTCAATGGTTTTACTAAGTTACTGTAAGGAAATCAGTCAATTGAAATAAATACATTAGGCCCTAATCTATGGATTTCAGATGACTGGGCAGGGGCGCAGCCATGGGTGGGCCTGGGAGGGCATAGGCCCACCCAGTTGGGAGCCAGGCCCAGCCAATCAGAATGAGTTTTTCCTCACAAAAGGGCTTTATTACATACAGAAATATTCCTCAGTTTCATCAGCTCTCCGGGTGGCTGGTCTCAGACGAAGAAGACTGATTTGGAGGTCCTGGGCTGGCGTGGTTACACGTGGTCTGCAGTTGTGAGGCCGGTTGGACATACTGCCAAATTCTCTAAAATTACATTGGAGGCATCTTATGGTAGAGAAATCAACATTTAATTATCTGGAAACAGCTCTGGGGGACATTCCTGCAGGCAGCATGCCAATTGCACGCTCCCTCAAAACTTGAGACATCTGTGGCATTGTGTTGTGTGACAAAACAGCACATTTTAGAGTTTTTTTATTGTCCCCAGTACAAGGTGCACCTAATGATCATGCTGTTTAATCAGCTTCTTGATATGCCACACCTGTCGGGTGGATGGATTATCTTGGCAAAGGAGAAATGCTCACTAACAGGGATGTAAACAAATTTGTGCACAAAATAAGGTTTTTGTGTGTGTGTGTGGAACATTTCTGAGATATTTCAGCTCATGAAACATGGGACCAACATTTCATGTTTATATTTTTGTTCAGTATAGTTTAAATAAACTATCTTAGTTTATTTATAATTTGAAACTGATTCAATATTTTCTGAGGTTTGCGAAAAATATATATATCCTTCACTATTTTCTAACATTGGATTCTTGAAATGCTGAAGCCATGCTGTACCTCAGATTAATCTTCTCCCCTCTTACACCTTCTGTCCTCTTTTTTGTTTCTTTGTGCACATTTTTATACTCTCTAAAATTCCTTTACCCGGAAGTGCCTATTTTTTCTCGCCACAGATTTTGATAGTCTCTAAAACTCCTTGACCCGGAAGTGCTGAATGGTGCCTACTTCCTGCTTGACCTCTGATTGGGGGATGTGGTGTTGTCATGCTGTTACTAGAATGCTCTCTCTGAACCAATGGCTCTCTGGCTCTTTCTCATTTAATCTTTCCTCGATTCCCCACGTCCTATCTCCTCGTCTCCTTCTCAACACGCATATGAAAAGAAGGTCTGAGGGGAGGAACCTTGGACCTCCTCCTCCGGTAGGGTAGAGAAGGTGGCAAGGAGATATTAGGCTACGAGGAATCATATAAATACTCACTAAGTCTCTCTCTCTATACGCAGTGCAACCTCTGCATTTATTAACATTTCCACTTTCCATCTGTGTCCGTCTGTCTAAAGTGATGATTTTTCAGGACCTTTAGAAAACCAAGACAAACATGCATTTACCTTTCAATATGATTCACTTTTAGAGTAAGTTGTTTAATTCATTCTCTTTAGCCAGTGATCTCTGCAAAATGCTGCTTTTATGAGAAACATTATAGCTACAATGCCATATGGAATTACTCTGTAGGAATTATGTACATTTTGTATAGGGGGATGGGATAATATTTGAGAGAATGGTGCTGTGTGTGTACGTTTGTGTGCGTGTGAGGACTGTAGCATTTGTGTGTGTGCGTGTATAGGGATAAAGAGCGTTGTGTTGTGCGTCAGGTGGTAAACACGGATGGGACGTGGGTGCAGCTGGACAAAAACAGCGTGGTGGAGTTCTGCGAGAGCGACGAAGGAGAGGCCTGGTCTCTGGCCCGAGACCGTGGGGGAAACCAGTACCTACGCCACGAGGAAGGTAAGAGCCTTTTTACTTAACTTACTGCTTTTACTCCTGTGTCCTTTTTTATTTATTTATCAGAGCCTGTATTAGACTTGGTTGTATACCGTAAATACCATATACCGGGGTATAATTTATTTTGCCACAGCATGATTTTCAATACCGTCCATAAAAATTTAAATAAACTTATTTTTTGGGGTCAGGGCCCCCCTCGCGGGAGCTGCAGGGGTGTGTGCTATGCCACTGCTTATAACTAACTATAAGTTAACTATCTAACTAAGTGCCAATTTAATTATCTCCAGCTCAGGGCTCCAGCTATGTATTTGGTTTTCTAACTTGATAGCTAAGTCACTAGCTTGCAAGTAGGGATGCACATTTCTGTCAATTTTACTGCCGACTAACTGACCCTCATTAACCGGTCAACAAATGGTAAAAAAAAATTCCAAACATTAAACGTGTGACCAACAGAAAATACTATCAGAGATCTGTACATATAATGACGGTTATGTTTCCGCCCTAACAATGGGAGTCGTCCCAAGGCAGGAAGGCAGGCGACAAGCTTAGGCCCAAAAAAAGCCCATAGAAACTCATTGGGCTTATTTTGGACATTTTGGGGAGAGTGAATCCTCTCGCTTCACCTCTTCCTCTTTGATACTATGCATGCATACAAGGACCGGACATTTTCATTAAGAGCTTAATGGAAACAGACTTGCTATTGTTGCATATCGTCTTACAGTCAAAAGGCGATAGCCTATTATTGAACATGCAACTCCTATAATGAAGCAGATAATAAAACGTCAGTTTCAAACATTTTCCAAAATGCAAATCGCGGATAACACCGTTCTAAACAGCGCACCTAATGCGAGTAGTTCCATATGTGACAGAGATGAAAATATCTGGTAGAAACTTAGAAAGAGGGGAAATCTAATAGCAACAGCTATGATGGGTTTCTAATATGACTAGGATTGTGCCTTTGGCTTCTGGACAACAAAGTAAATTATATGAAAAGCAGTAGAACAGGAGAGAAATGCTGGTTTATTGGCATGAGGAAGTCTTTATAAAATAATTGCCTCCACGTTTCTATGGCTGGATTTCCGCAAGGCTACTTTGAAGCAAGGTAAGAAATGCCTCATTATTTGAAGTCAAGTAAAAACGTTCAGGTTTCAAACAATTATACTTCCTAAAGCTCACATTGCAAAGTGGTAGGGGACGTGCTGATAGTCAACGGTAGGCAGGCTATAGCCTATGCACTCGAACGGTGAATTGGAGGCGCGCTTTAATTACGAGCTGAGATTGAGAAATATAAATAGCTAATTCTAATCGTGGCCACCAACGTTTTTAACACGCAATTGCATTTACAATTGTTATTTGTTGCGCAATGATTGGGCTTACAGGTTTCACTCCAGTAGCCTACAGGCTCTTTGAAGAGCTAAGTTACTCTCCTGCTGTCTGACAGGCGGTAGGCTATTCCGCTCCTCAAACTAGGCTCTCTCTGTATGCTGCGCATGATAAATAAAATGCATGATGACTAACAAAAATACATTTGTATTTGTATAAAACTGCGAGTAGCCTTTTTAAGATTGTTGTATAACTTTATGAGCTGGGTTGTCGGCCCTTGCAATTAGAAATGTTTGTTCATGCTTCTTAGCATTTAGCTAGTGTCCGCAGTGGAATTTCCCTAAAAATTGTTAGCTTTTGTTAGCATTTTTTCAATACAGTCAAATAATGTGAATATATATATATATATATATATATATATATATATATATATATATATATTATATATATATATTATTATATATATTTACATTTGGAAAGAAATAGTGCTCCTTGTGTGCACTGCCGGTAATACCGTATACCCCTGTATGCTATAGGAACGGTATGAAAATCTGGATACTGCCCAACCCTAGCCCGTATTCACAAAGTGTCTCAGAGTACGAGTGCAGATCTAGGATCAGATCCACCCCCCCCCCCTTCCATGTAGTCTTATCTGAAAGGCAAAACTGGTCCGGGATCAGCACTCCTACTCTGAGACGCTCTTTGAATATGGGCCCAGAGGTCTCCTCTATGAAAGAAGGTGGAATTTACCTGGTATCTGGACAGATCCTAATTCTTTAGGCTGAACCAGCACTTGAGATAATACCTGTAAATTGAACTTTGGTGTAAATCAAGTCAAATGGGAGAGTTGACCTAAAGAAAATTGACCTCCCGAGTGGCGCAGTGGTCTAAGGCACTGCATCGCAGTGCTAGCTGTGCCACTAGAGATCCTGGTTCGTATCCAGGCTCTGCTGTAGCCGGCCGCAACCGGGAGACCAATGGGGCGGCGCACAATTGGCCCAGCGTCGTCCAGGGTAGGGGAGGGAATGGCCAGCAGGGAGGTAGCTCAGTTGGTAGAGCATGGTGTTTGCAACACCAGGGTTGTGGGTTCGATTCCCACGGAGGGCCAGTATGAAAATAAAAAAGAATAATGTATGCACTAACTGTAAGTCGCTCTGGATAAGAGCGTCTGCTAAATGACGTTAAATAAAAATAAAATATAAAAATAAAATATATATATATATATATATATATATATATATATATATAATTGAGTTGAGCATTTCGATCTCAAGTTGGGATTGGGTTCTCGCAGATCTAACTCATCTTAGTTTTTAAGGTTATTCTTAAAGTTACTGTCAGTGTCCAGTGTTTCCAGATTTGTATTAAATATGCAATATGAGTAAAATAGTTTTTAAAATAAATATGTTAAAAAGCTTTTCTGTGGGTTAATGGTGTTCTGCGTACCCCAACAACAGTATGGTGTGGTAAACAGCTGATTAGCCAGCTTAGCCAATGAGACGTCTCGGACAAAAACGATACGTCATGTTATGTGAGGAAATAGCAAGCATTTTTTTTAACTGTCTGTTTGAGATAAGGTTATTTGTTTCTCACATTTTTGCTTTGGCCACAAATACGAGTATATGAAGAGTCTACAACATTATTTGGGTATGAGTTAACAGAATATATGAACTTTTAAAAGTGAGATTTTCACTGGACAGTAACTTTAACGAATCTAACATGGATTTGAATGGATGTTTTGGTTGCTGTTGTTGGTGGAGCTAACGTGGTCCAGCTCTGTCTCCTCTCCCAACAGAACAAACCCTCCTGGAACACAGGGCCCAAACCCCCCCACCTAGCCCCTTCTCTGTCCAGGCCTTCAACAGGGCTACTGCAGCCAATGGGGCACAGGGCTTCGACTATGGTATCTCAAACAACAAAGGTGAGGCCAGCCGGGGGACGTGGCTTGGTGGCTGGGCGGGAGAGGGACGCCTACACAGTTAAATATGTACCTGGGGCTTGGTAGCTACAGCTGCTTCTGCTTTAGGTCGTGGTTATGAGGCACAAAACGTAAGAAAATGGGCAAGTAGTGTATCTATTCCAGTAGGAAATACTAGTTTTCGTTGTCTGTTGCAAAGTGTTTTAAAACATGGTCTGTTGTGCCACCAAATGAACAAAACCCAGATGTAGCTACCAAGGTGCCTCACACGTAGGCACCTAGCAACTGTCATCCTCAGGCACTTGGCTAGTCAGGATGAGTTAGAATCACAACCAGGAGAATGAAAAATTGACAAACTTAAGCTAGCCTTACTTTGCTACTCTCCTTATCCCTCCTTCTATGATAAGTTGTCTGACTAGTAATATTCTGACTTGATATACTCATGACATTGCCTATGCAAGTCAGATTATTGGAGACACTCAGATGTATTTATTTATTTAACCTTTATTTAACCAGGTAAGACCCATTGAGGTTAAAAATATATTTTGCGAGGGTGACCTGGCATGAAGGCAAAACAGGGAAATAGCAGCGTGTACATCAAATATTACAGAAAAATACAAAATACACACAAAAGACAGTGTCACAAGTTACAGATACCATTGAAGATTAGGGGTTCATTGTGCTAGTTGTAGTTATGCATGCATATCTCAAGTGAGGATGTCAAAAATATTTTTCTCATTTCGCATTGGAGTAGTTTCCTTTTCCTGACAAACCTTGCTGATTTATTCATCAATTAACCCACTTGTTGAAATCATGTCTTCAGTGCCTTATTTTAACAACCATGATACATTTTCACTTTGGGTACAAAACGTATGATTCACTGTGACTAGGGAACTGCTGAAGAGATGCACAAGTCTCCACATACAGTTGCTCTTCATCAGTTCTTCTCCCACTGTCATTCTGCATCCACTGTGTCTTTTACTTCCTGTTTACTTCCTGCTTCTTGTCTCACAACTCCTGTGGGCTTCCTGGGTTCTCTTGGTCTTGCTTTTAGCTTCCCAAATCAGGGGTGGCATATTGATTTTAATTAACATGTAGAGTGTTGGCTTCAGAATATCTCTCTAGTTTTGTAGTTTTGGGGAAATAGTGGAGACCATAGCATTAGCAAAATCTTAAAGGTATTGTTCACTTTTTAGAAGTTTAGCTTATTTTCGACATACCTGTCATGTAATCAGACTTGACTATGCTTGAGTAAAAAAGCTACTAGCGGTGTATCTTTATGAAGGCAAATGTATTGCTAGCTTGACGTTGCTTCACATTACAAGCCACATGAGAGAGCGAGAGATGCTTTCCTCATGAACACCTAAATTCCCACAGGCCCTCATTAGCATATGGCCAATCAGGATGCAATATGCAATTTTTTCAGTATTTTGTTCTTGTTTGCTTTGACTTATAGTTCCAGTCTTTGAGGTTTAACTATTGCTCGCCCAGACCTTGTTCTGGGTGTAGCAGGTACATCTGTGATGACCTAGGGTGTTGGTGTTTCTGGCAGGTCGGAGTGGTGAAGACACTTGAATCTTCTCCTGAGTAGCGTTGTTGTTTTCAGGTCCATCCATAGGGATGAGGTGATGTCTTTAAAAAATATATTTTACAATTATTATTCTACTTTTTTTTTGGGGGGGGGGTTATTTTACCCCCTTTTTCTCCCCAATTTCGTGGTATCCAATTGGTAGTTACAGTTTTGTCCCATCGCTGCAACTCCCGTACGGACATGGGAGAGGCGAAAGTCGAGAGTCGTGCGTCCTCCGAAACACAACCCAACCGAGCCACACTGCTTCTTGACACAGTGCACGCTTAACGCAGAAGCCAGCCGCACCAATGTGTCGGAGGAAACACTGTACACCTGGCGACGAGGCAGCCAGCAGGTCACTACTAGCAGGTAGGTGGTGCTTTTCAGAGTGAACAAGTCCGCTCCCAGTCTTTGCCAGGGTCTCTCTGGAAGTTGTGATGATATGAGTGGTTCTGTGTGGTTTGTGCGCTCTTTGATGCATGTCCTGCAGTTAAGCACAAGGCCAGGCAACCACACAGCCTGTTGTGCGCGTGTTCTGCACTTGACCACACCTTGATGACCCTCGTGCAGCTTGGTGAGGACATCATTTCGTAAGGCTGATGGAATGACAAGTCTTGTTCCTTTCAACAGGAGACCGTCGTGCACTGTGAGAAAAGCACATTCTGCCCAATACAGTTTCAGTGGTCCTTCACATCCTTCCTGACACATTGTCATTACTTTTGAGCAAACACTGTCTGCTTTGAGTTGTTCTCTCAGATTGTCCATGTAGGAAACACTCACTGGAAGCTGTTCCACGATGGCGTCCACATAGATATTTGTGCTCTCCATGAGCTCCTTTTCTGCAGCAGTAGCTTTGGCTATGACTGCTGCATGTGACAGCGTGTCTGCAGTCCACATATTCTTTCCAGGGACATGAGCAATCGTGTAGGAGTATCTCATAAGTCTCATCCTGAAGCGCTGGATTTGTGGGGGAAGGGTGTCCAAGGGTTGGTTCCCCAGAAGGCTCAGGAGAGGTTTGTGATCAGTTTCCAACTAAAAGTGTTGACCAATAAGAAAGTCTCTGAATCTTCCACATGCCCATGTCAGCCCCAGAGCTTCTTTTTCCACTTAAGCGTATCTCTGCTTGGTCTTTGTGAGAGACCAAGAAGTTTAGGCAACAGGTCTTCATTCCTCGCACTTCTTCTGCAGCAGCACTCCTCCTAGTCCATAGGAAGACGTATCGGCTTACACATCTCTTTGTTAGGGTCGTACAGGGTTAACACGGGTGTGGATGTCAGCTCCCCCTTCAGCTCTTCGAAGGCTCTGGCTTGGTCGGCCCCCCAGTACCAGTGGTTTTTCTTTGAGTAGGTCTCTGAGAGGTTTGTCCTTTTCAGCTGAGGGATGAACTTTCCTAGATGGTTCACCATACCTAGGAAACTCTGCAGCTCGCTGACGTTGGATGGCTCTGCCAGCTCCTTGACAGCCTCTGTCTTTGTCACTTCCTGCTTTGACAGGTCACATTTGTCCATGTTCAGAGTTAAGCCGGATTTTTCCATCTTCTGAAATGCGGCATGAAGTCTTGCATCATGCTCCTCCTGTGTTTGGCCCCAGACTAACACATTATCCATGTGACAGACCACACCTTCCAGGCCTTCAGTGACCTCTGTCACAATTCTGTTCTGGAAGTGTTCAGGCGCTGAAGCGATGCCGAAAAGCAGGTGGTTGAAGTAGTAACGAAAGGTGTGATGAAGGTTGTTAGCTTAACTGACTCCTCAGCTAGCGGGATCTGCCAGAAGCACATGTTCGCATCGACCTTGCTGAAGATCTTCGCCACAGCTATTGAGCCAAGGATTTGTTCGACAGTGGGAAATATGTATTTTTCTCTACACACTGACTCGTTGAGACGAGTGAAATCGACATGTCCGCACATCTCCGTTCTTCTTGGGACAACCACCATGCTGGCGCACCAGTCCGTGGGCTCCTCCACTCTGGTGACAACCTTGAACCCTTGCCTGCGCTCTAGCTCTTTCTTGACTTTTGGCAGCAATGTCAGAGGAATCCGTCATGGAGTGAGTAGGGCTCTGCGCCGGGTTTCAGCTTGATGGTATATGGTTGTTGTACTGTGCCAAGACCGCTGCACAGCTTTGGATGGCTTTCTTTCAGTGTCTGTAAATCAGTGCTGTCAAGTCGATCAACTAGCTCAAGCTTTGTGATAGCTGGTCTGCCTAGTAAAGCTGTGTGTAGATCTCTGATGACATACACATCCTCCAGTGTCACCTTTTCTCCCTTTTGTAGAACCACACTTGCAACGCTCTTCCTGGTCCTAGCAGAGGTTTTGTTGATTTTTGCAGAGCTGGCTTGCTGGTTCCTGCAAAAATGTGATTGAACACATTGTCTTGGATAACAGTCACATCGGCACCAGTGTCTATTTTGAATTTCACATTTCTGTCCATCCATGGGTCACCTCCTGCTGTTATTGTTCCTTGGAAAATGCTATCATCCTCTTTTTGAACCTTGTTTACAGGGTCACACACTACTTCATTAGCTGCACACTTTTGCCACAGTTTCGACACTGACTGCTTTTTGTCATTAGCATTACCATGGCTAGCTTTCTCACGCTGGAATATCTGTTTCCACTGATACTGGCTGCCTTTCTGCATAACTCTATCCACTGAGCATGCCTCTTTCGTTGTTATTGTTTCACCTCGCAGGCAACTTTGTTGCTTTTTCACTTCAGTTTGCGTGAGATCTTTATCTAGCTGCATCCGTTCTGACAGACGCATGTCTGCTAATCCAACGGATAGCCTGCCTCTAATTAGCTCATCATGCAAAAGGCCATAGTTGCAATGCTCTGCTAGGGCATATAAGGCTGTGACAAAATAATCCACTGTTTCATTTTCCCCCTGTCCTCCACATGTTAAAACGGGCTCTTTCATAGATCAAGTTATTTTTCACAATAAAGAATGCATGAAATCCGTCTCTTACTTGTCCATACTGTTGTTGCTCGAGTTAATTTAGGTTTAGACCCCAGAAAACGTAATCTGCTTCATCGCACATACAGTACATGAGTGTTTACCTGGTTCTCCTCTGTTGTTGTGTGAAGATGACTCACCTGACAAAAGCGCTCAAACCTCCTAATCCATTTGGTCCATTCTTGCGGTTTACAAAAATCAAACAGCTCCGGCGGCTGTATGCTAAATGTAGCACTTTGGCCTGCATTCGCGAGTATCTGTGCCCCTCCCGCTGCACCTTGCATGGGCGGCTGGCCTCTTCCTCCATCCACTGCTGCCGGTGGCTGCTGATTAGCCTCCTCCATTTTCTTCCCAAAACTTTTCAACCCGTTGAGCTAAACTCTGTTGGTAAATACACTCGTTCTAGTCCATTTCTCACACAGTGTCGTGTAATCAGACTTGTCTATATGTGAGTAAAATAACTACTTACGGTGTATCTTTATGAAGGCACATTTATTGGTAGCTTGACGTTGCTTCACATTACAAGCCACGTGAGAGAGCGAGAGATGCTTTCCTCATGAACACCTAAATTCCCACAGGCCCTCATTAGCATATGGCCAATAAGGATGCAATATGCAAAGTACACCACAATACCTAGGGTGTTATCATTTTGTCCAAACCCTTTAAAAATTAGTTAGCTGATCAGAATGAGTCCTAAATCTTCTGGCTAGCATTTTTGGAGAATGTAGCAATACTAGTGGAAACAGATTGTATCAGTTAGCGGTGCACTCAAAAGCATGGGAAAGCGGGGTAGTGGCCCAAAACAGCACTCTTTCCCCATACTGGATCAAGTTGACCCTCAAGGCCACAGGGGCTGTCAATAAACACTAACTCGATGTCCATGTTTTTGTTCTGCATGTCTCATTGTATTTCATGGTGTGTGTATGTCATATCTAACATCACTGCTATGTTCAGGCATAATGTGTCTCAGACTGTGTGCATGGGCCAGTCAGTGTGCTTCTGCCAGGTCAGGTGGGACCTGGAATCTCTTCCCAACACAAGTTCCCCCCCAACGAAAAAGGGTGTCCTGCCAAATCGGAATCACCGCCCACAGCTTCCTATTGGCTCATCGGATTCCTTTCCTCTCCAAATTCCCTCCAACTTTTTCTCAGGTTTTTTCTTAGCTGGTAAATTAATCAGTAGAATAGATCTGAATAAAGGGGCTGGACTTTCAGAACTTGCTTACCATTTACTTAGTACCATTTACGTTTTTAGAGATACTGCAGTACATATAGTACAAACAGTGTTATTTTCCCTATTTGGGTTCCACACTTTGTCCCAAGTGACACAAACCCGGCCCAGCCAATCGCCATTACTGTCCCAAAACCCCACTCTGTGACATCACCCATTACCACATGTCACTTTAGTTTACCCCCTTCCCCCTCCTGTCCAGAAACTCTCACCTCACCCACCCCCCCTACACCCCCCACCCCCTTCCACCTCTCCGGCATTATCTGTGTGGGAGATGATTGATCAATCAATGGACACTTTAATGGTTACTGTTTAATGGATTCATTGATTGATTGATACCCCCCCCTTTTGGAATCCTATAAGACCATAGTGTAAGCTAAGCTGTAGTCCCCCGTCCCCCCCCCCTTCCCCTTGTCTTCCGTTATTTGCAGGTGACCAACGGTTGACTGCCATACTGAATAGTGCCATTCAGTCTGGGCCCTTCCTCCCTCCAGCCGCTCCTCCCTCCTCTTCCTCCGTATTTGAGCAAGCCGCCCAACCTCCCTCCTCCCATGTCCACAGCCCATTTGTGTTTGGACAATGCCCCAGGTCCCAAGTGTCTCAGCCGCTGCCACAGCTTCCGAGTAAGTCTGTCCGTCTGTATGACAGTGTCGGCGCTTGCTTGCACAGGTGCTGCCTGGTCCCATCTTAATTCCTCCTTAGCTTATCACTCTTTTGTTTGCGATTTTTTTTTACTTTACATACATATTTGTTTAGCTTATTTCTGTTTTTGGGGGGGCATCGGGGGACTGATGACACCATAACATTGCTGTTATGTTCTGACTGGTGCTTACGGTACTTTGCCTAGTAATGTAGCTGCTTGCTTTTTGTTTATATACCAGTGACCTTTCTCTCCTCTTCATCTTCATCCCTGATTTAAACCGAGACTCAGCGATATGACGTGATCACGAGCAGCAGTCTGCCCAGAGATATTGTCAAGAGAGTGAGGCAAAAGGCTGCATTCGACATCACCCATACAGATACTGGCATCTGCGCATTTGTACATAGGTTTGCTTTTATCTCCTACAATTGAATAGCTGCCTGACGACAAATGTTGACTAGTGCAGCCTCTGCCTTCGCACGGTCTTTGTTTGTGTCAGAAGTCACCCTGCTCCTCTTGGTAAACGCATATCACTGATTCTACTTTTAAACATCAGCTCTGCAGCTCCCATTCCTGCTAAGTGCTCCCGTTGCAAATGTAGACTACCTTAGTGTAAATAATCCGATATGAATTTAGGAAGCATCATTTTGTGTACTTATTACTGTATTCGTTTACTACAAGCTTTCATTCTTTACATTTCTGAATATCTAAAAAGGTCCTGGGCAGGTACACTAAACTCAAATTCCTAGAGAATGTGTAAATATGACCAAACTTACTAACCTTAACTCACAGCACCTGTGGTGCATAAATCAGAGACAATCTCATGGTCACGTTAGTGGATATGCTCCCAACTATTAGGTTTCAATAAAGTATGACCTGTAGCAATAAGTTTCCGTTCACTCCATTTTCTCAGCCCCTGGCTCAAACTCATGTCTCCCAGCCCTAGTTCATGCATCTCTTACTACCCGCTTTCTGTTCTCTTATAGCTGTCTGTTCTCCATATGTCTGTTGGTCTGACTCTCCATCTTTTGCACTCTCAATGGCCATCCTCTATCTCTCCACCTCTCTCCTTCTTTCTCTCACTCCTTCTCGCTCTCAATCCCTCTCTCTCCCTCCTTCTCTTTCTCTCACTCCTTCTCTCTCTCAATCCCTCTCTCTCCCTCCTCTTTCTCTCTCTCAATCCCTCTCTCTCCCTCCTTCTCTTTCTCTCACTCCTTCTCTCTCTCAATCCCTCTCTCTCCCTCCTTCTCTTTCTCTCACTCCTTCTCTCTCTCAATCCCTCTCTCTCCCTCCTTCTCTTTCTCTCACTCCTTCTCTCTCAATCCCTCTCTCTCCCTCCTTCTCTTTCGCTCACTCCTTCTCTCTCTCAATCCCTCTCTCTCCCTCCTTCACTTTCGCTCACTCCTTCTCTCTCTCAATCCCTCTCTCTCCCTCCTTCTCTTTCTCTCACTCCTTCTCTCTCTCAATCCCTCTCTCTCCCTCCTTCTCTTTCTCTCCCTCCTTCTCTCTCTCAATCCCTCTCTCTCCCTCCTTCTCTTTCTCTCTGTGGTGTGTTTCCTTACCTGTACACTCTACTCTTCTTATCTCTGTGATGGTGTCCCTGCATTCATGCCCTGTGTTTTGCTTACCTGCCACTGTTTTCCGCTGTAGATGGTTCTTCATCACGCAACCTTGCATCTTCTCACGAGCGTGTGCACAAAAGCAGTGCGTCCGCGGCTGGGCATGGTTCTGCTCTCTCATCTCTTGCTCTCAGGCAAAAGGGTGGGTAACATACAGAATGCATGCCTCCTTCAGACTGAAATGTGGGTGTCAGTTACTGAGTCAGTTAATGCCGAACAACAGGATAAATAGGATTATCAAGAGTAAAACACAAGTAAATAGATAATTTGTTCTAAACTGAACACTAGTTACAATTATCAGAAGGAATAGGGGAGATGCTTATTCACATAGAGGTTAGGGGTGGGACTAATGTCCCTAGAAAGGATCCATTCTAAAGACCATTTATATATTACCTAGTCTAGGGGACAGTGCTGGGCTGCATGGGCTTCTTCTCATCAGTTGCAACATGATCCGTTAGCTACCCTTGTCTGTGTAAGGGGCCTTCAGACATGCATAGGTAGATTAATAATTAATAAGAATTTGTTCTTAACTGACTTGCCTAGTTAAATAAAGGTAAAATAAATTAATTAATTAATGTCAAGGCTCTTCTAGAATGATCTATGTCCTCTGCTCTAATGCTGTCACTTTACTCAAATGTA
The DNA here is from genome assembly GCF_964263955.1 of Coregonus lavaretus. NCBI lineage: Eukaryota > Metazoa > Chordata > Actinopteri > Salmoniformes > Salmonidae > Coregonus > Coregonus lavaretus. The sequence goes on from NC_140003.1 coordinate 775,800, forward strand.
TTGGTCCACAACTTTCCACCGTCTAAGGGAGGTTTCTTATTGACTCAAAAATAATTATTTCATTTTTTTATGTTAATATATTTTCTTCAAATTTTTTCCCAGACTTCTACTGTTGTTTCTCTTCTTTCCTCCCCTTCATCCCATTTTTTTCTTCCCTTTCATAATCCTTTTTGTTGACCCTTAGATGTTGAGTATCGTACTCGGATGTGCTGCCTTTTACAGTAAACCTCTGAGTTATAGTATAACTGTTTCTATGTTGTGGCTGGCTACTAGGTAACTCAGGGGCGCGCCCCATGTCCCCGGCCTCCAAACAACGACAGGAAAGTCGCTCCCCAAAACAGGAGGGGCGCGGCTGTCGCACCTCAGACCAGTCCAAAAGCAAAGATCTGCCGGCCAGCGAGGCATTGATCCTGCGGTCGGACACTGCCAAGCTGCGGTCGGACTCCCATAGCCGCTCCCACTCACCCAACCACAACACCCTGCAGGCACTGAAGGCCGACGGGCGTGATCGTAACTCCTCCGGCCTGCGCGCTGAGTCGCCTAACCCTGGCTCCCGCTCCTCCTCGCCCAAGCAGAAGGGCCTTTCCTCCTCCTCAGGGAGGTCTAGCCCCTCCAGCACCTCCTCGCCACGCTCCTCCTCCACCCAGCACGACAAGAACTTTGCTCAGGACAAGAACCAACCAGTTGACAAGAACATGCCACAAGACAAGAACCAACCTAATGACCAGAACCTCCCACCCAAAGTCAGCCCCTCCTCCAAGGATCGGCTGGACCCGCCCAGAGAAAGGTCCAAGTCGGACTCGTACACCCTGGACCCGGACACCCTGAGGAAGAAGAAAGTCCCTCTCACCTCGGAGCCCCTAAGGGGAAGGTCCACCTCGCCCAAACCCAAACTACCACCCAAGGAAGGGAGCAGCAAAGGAGGTGACAGGAACTCAGGGAACCGCACCCCGTCGCCCCATGTGACCCAGGAGAACCTCCATAGCGAGGTGGTGGAGGTGTGTACGTCTAGTGCTCTTCTTTCCAATGATGATGAGGGAAACAACGAAAATGCGGAGGTGAGCAACGCAGAGGAGGGCTCCTCAAAGGTGCACTTCAGCATCGGCAAGGCACCCGTCAAGGAGGAGCTGGAGAGCAGCCGCTTGTCGCCCAAAGTCAGCCGCAAGACCTCCAGCCGCCACGTGCGCCCCAAGAAGGACAAGTCGGGCCCGCTCTTCAAGGGCGAGAGCTCGTCGAGGCTCGCCGAGCCCGCCAAGCAGGCTATGTCGCCCTCAGTTGCAGAGTGTGCCCGGGCGGTCTTCGCCGCGTTCCTCTGGCACGAGGGTATCGTCCACGACGCCATGGCCTGCTCCTCGTTCCTCAAGTTCAACCCAGAACGGACCAAGGAGCACGCGCCCATCCGCAGCTCGCTGGGTGGACAGGGCGGCCAAGAGGAGAAGGAAAGCAAGCTGAAGAACCGCCACTCACTGGAGATATCCTCGGCCCTCAATATGTTCAACATTGCCCCACACGGGCCAGACATCTCCAAGATGGGCAGCATCAACAAGAACAAGGTCCTGTCAATGCTCAAAGAGCCTCCGCTGCCCGAAAAGTGCGAGGACGGCAAGGGGGAGCACGTCTCCTTTGAGGTGACCTCTCACCCTGCCATGAGGGCTAAGTCCATCCTGCCGCTCACCCTCCAGCACCTCGTTGCATTCTGGGAGGACATCTCCATGGCGACCATCAAGGCAGCCACCCAGAACATGATTTTCCCCAGCCCGGGCTCCAGCGCCATCCTGAAGAAAAAGGAGAACGAGAAGGACAGTAAGAAGTCCAAGAAAGAGAAGAAGAAAAGAGAGAAAGTGGAGGTGCGTCCCAGGGGGAACCTGTTTGGGGAGATGGCCCAGCTGGCCATGGGGGGACCGGAGAAGGACACCATCTGTGAGCTGTGTGGGGAGTCGCACCCCTACCCTGTCACCTACCACATGAGGCAGGCCCACCCAGGTAAGACCAACAATGTTGTGTTTGCCTTTATTCCATACGTTCAGAAATACACATACCATATCACTGTGAGAGGTTAGCCTACCTCTCACATATAAAAGTCAGACTAGAAAGTTTTTGTGGACGAAAAGAACGCTTTAAAGCGGAACATTTCTTCATACCGAGGCAGATGGTGGCTAACCCCATTAAACCATTTGCACTGTATCTCTGCTAATACGGCAGCACAACTCAATATGATCTTAGCATAGAGATACATGTATATTAATATGTTATATTTTAGTCTGTGGATTTTAGCTTAATTTGTTGTGTTTTGTCTTGGGCAGGTTGCGGTCGTTATGCGGGAGGCCAGGGCTATAACAGCATCGGCCACTTCTGCGGGGGCTGGGCGGGGAACTGTGGAGACGGCGGGATCGGAGGAAGCACCTGGTACCTGGTGTGTGACCGCTGCAGGGAGAAGTACCTGAGAGAGAAGCAGACTGCAGCCAGGGAAAAGGTACTGTACTTTTCTACGCATCAATCAATTGTTGTTTTGTACTGTATCTTTACACATTAAATTCTTCAAGTTCAAATGGAAATTTAACAAACAGATACTTGGATAGTTAACAATCAGGATTTAACACTAACATATTATGCTCATTGTACTAATTTCTCACTGTAATAGTCACAGTTCAGAGGATAACCTTTCGCAACCATATGGTTTCATAAACAACCTTGGTAACATGCTTGCGACACTCTTACAATGCATTATAACGGCATCATAATGCATTATGCCTACAAGTAGAGGTCTGCGCGGGACTGATTTATTCATCCCACCTGCACCCGCAGCATTTCATACCACACCCGCCCACACCCACTGGCTTTCTGTCCGACTCCCACCCGCTACCGCAAGAACTGGACCCGAAACCAACCGCAGTCTCGCTATGTTATTTTAGGCGTATGCGACGCAGCTCACTTCCCAGCCATGGTCGCAGCAATTTTGCGGCCTATAGGCAATTTCAAAATGACCTAAGAAATGCCTTTAATTACCAGAGATTCTCACGTGTATTACTGGGCTATATCAGCTAATAGGCTAGATGTAGTTTAAAGAGAGCTGAGTTTGAGAGACTGGCACTTTCTTTTGAGCTATGTTTTATAGCCTACCTTTTAGGAGTGGGAGGATTTTCAGAGGGAGACAAATATGATTGATCAATATTTATTTCTAGGTAATGTAGTAAACTATAGCCTAATCATATTTAGGAAGTACATTTCCTTGGAAAGATAACTGCCCCCGTGCTTCTACACCCATGCATAGGCAACCTACTCTATTTCATTGAGACCACACATATACTAGGCGCACTTGATCTCGCACCCCCAACTAGGAGAGGAGGTAGGCTGCTTAACATGAAGCAGCGAATTCTGAGTGTGTGGATAATGCAACAAAGATGTGTTTTTAATACAATAGGGAGGCTAACGCATAAAAAACAGAAAGAACGGCTGTTTCCAAATAATCTGCGGGACAACCAAAATATTTTCATCCCAAAGATCTGACCGCACGCTTCCAACCGAAGCTCTACATTTATATTTTATTCATTTAGCAGACGCTCTTATCCAGAGCGATTTACAGGAGCAATTAAGGTTAAGTGCCTTGCTCATGGACAGGTTGACAGATTTTTCACCTAGCCAGCTTGGGGATTCGAACCAGCGACCTTTCGATAACTGGCCCAACGCCCTTAAACGCTAGGCTACCTGCCCCCACCTCTAACCCACCCGTGACCTCTAACCTCCCTCCCTACCCATCCAGGTGAAGCAGTCGAGGAAGAAGCCCCTGCAGGTGAAGACGCCGCGGGCGCTTCCCACCATGGAGGCCCACCAGGTGATCCGTGCCAACGCCCTGTTCCTGCTGTCCCTAAGCAGTGCCGCCGAGCCCAGCCTGCTGTGCCACCACCCGCCTCGCCCGCTCCACTCCACACTGCCCAGCCTCAAGGAGGGCGTCTCGGACGAGATGCCCAACAAGATCGGCTGCCTCTACCTGCAGACGCTAGCCAGGTAAATGATGGATAGCTATTATGATGATGATCAAAATTAAAAGAACGGGAGAGACTGGGAGGGAACAAATTAAAGGTGATCTCCTTTTATTTTTGCCTCCCAAACAGTCTCCTTCTCTTTTGGTTTTATGCCCTTTGGGACGGCATTACACTTGAAGCGCTGTGGCCACTTTAATTGAAGCGATGATGATCATACATTTTGGTTGTGTATAATGTCTTACCCATATCCCGTGAACATGTTACACAGTGAAAACCATCATGGAATTCTTAACATTTATTTGCTAGGAGGTAGCATCCACATACAGTGGGGAAAAAAAGTATTTAGTCAGCCACCAATTGTGCAAGTTCTCCCACTTAAAAAGATGAGAGAGGCCTGTAATTTTCATCATAGGTACACGTCAACTATGACAGACAAATTGAGATTTTCTTTCTCCAGAAAATCACATTGTAGGATTTTTTATGAATTTATTTGCAAATTATGGTGGAAAATAAGTATTTGGTCACCTACAAACAAGCAAGATTTCTGGCTCTCACAGACCTGTAACTTCTTCTTTAAGAGGCTCCTCTGTCCTCCACTCGTTACCTGTATTAATGGCACCTGTTTGAACTTGTTATCAGTATAAAAGACACCTGTCCACAACCTCAAACAGTCACACTCCAAACTCCACTATGGCCAAGACCAAAGAGCTGTCAAAGGACACCAGAAACAAAATTGTAGACCTGCACCAGGCTGGGAAGACTGCATCTGCAATAGGTAAGCAGCTTGGTTTGAAGAAATCAACTGTGGGAGCAATTATTAGGAAATGGAAGACATATAAGACCACTGATAATCTCCCTCGATCTGGGGCTCCACGCAAGATCTCACCCCGTGGGGTCAAAATGATCACAAGAACGGTGAGCAAAAATCCCAGAACCACACAGGGGGACCTAGTGAATGACCTGCAGAGAGCTGGGACCAAAGTAACAAAGCCTACCATCAGTAACACACTACGCCGCCAGGGACTCAAATCCTGCAGTGCCAGACGTGTCCCCCTGCTTAAGCCAGTACATGTCCAGGCCCGTCTGAAGTTTGCTAGAGTGCATTTGGATGATCCAGAAGAGGATTGGGAGAATGTCATATGGTCAGATGAAACCAAAATATAACTTTTTGGTAAAAACTCAACACGTCGTGTTTGGAGGACAAAGAATGCTGAGTTGCATCCAAAGAACGCCATACCTACTGTGAAGCATGGGGGTGGAAACATCATGCTTTGGGGCTGTTTTTCTGCAAAGGGACCAGGACGACTGATCCGTGTAAAGGAAAGAATGAATGGGGCCATGTATTGTGAGATTTTGAGTGAAAACCTCCTTCCATCAGCAAGGGCATTGAAGATGAAACGTGGCTGGGTCTTTCAGCATGACAATGATCCCTAACACACCGCCCGGGCAACGAAGGAGTGGCTTCGTAAGAAGCATTTCAAGGTCCTGGAGTGGCCTAGCCAGTCTCCAGATCTCAACCCCATAGAAAATCTTTGGAGGGAGTTGAAAGTCCGTGTTGCCCAGCGACAGCCCCAAAACATCACTGCTCTAGAGGAGATCTGCATGGAGGAATGGGCCAAAATACCAGCAACAGTGTGTGAAAACCTTGTGAAGACTTACAGAAAACGTTTGACCTGTGTCATTGCCAACAAAGGGTATATAACAAAGTATTGAGAAACTTTTGTTATTGACCAAATACTTATTTTCCACCATAATTAGCAAATAAATTCATAAAAAATCCTACACTGTGATTTTCTGGATTTTTTTCCTTCTCATTTTGTCTGTCATAGTTGACGTGTACCTATGATGAAAATTACAGGCCTCTCTCATCTTTTTAAGTGGGAGAACTTGCACAATTGGTGGCTGACTAAATACTTTTTTCCCCACTGTAACCTAAACACTAAATCCTTTAACTACATATGATACATGTATGTAAATCTGTCTCCCCTCTTCCAGGCAACACACAGAGAACTTTGGTGCGTACCAGGATGACAACCTGTTCCAGGACGAGATGAGGTACCTGCGCTCCACGTCTGTCCCTGCGCCCTACATCTCAGTCACCCCCGACGCCTGCCCCAACGTGTTCGAGGAGCCCGAGAGCAACATGAAGTCCATGCCCCCCAGGTAACACACGCACCTCTTTTTGAGAGTAGAGATGTGCAGACTGTGATTATGTCTATGTGTGTACTGTATGTGGGTGTAGTGTGTGTCATATCTGTGCGTGTGTGTGTGAGAGAGACTCGTACCAGTGTGGTATGTGTGTGTGTTCTTCTGTGAGTGTGTGTGTTGTGTATATATGTGTCATGGATGACAGAAACAGATGGTCAACATTTATTTGTTGTATCTCTTGCAGTCTGGAGACCAGCCCAATCACAGACAGTGACTTGTCTAAGCGGACGGTGTTCCAGAGGTCCTACTCTGTGGTGGCATCTGAGTATGACAAGCAGCATTCAGCCTCCCCGGCCAGGGTCAAAGCCGTGCCCAGACGCAGAGTCCACAGTGGGGATGCAGGTGGGTAAACCTACCCCTGAACCACCAGACCAGAGGACTTTGATCCTATTTACTAGTATAGTCCATTATACTAAGGGGTTTGGATGTAGATAAAAGTCATTTTACACTTCACCATTAACCCATGTACCTGGTGTTTACTACAAAATGATTATGGTAATGGTCATTACATGATGAAAACATTGAAGTATAACTCTTTTTTTAGTTTTCATATGATTCATTAATTCTTAGAAAATGTCAGCTGGAATAGGGCTGCAAATTACTAAGTGTTAACAATCACCATGACATTTGTAATACCGTATTTAATATGTACACTACCGTTCAAAAGTTTGGGTCACTTAGAAATGTCCTTGTTTTCCATGAAAACATACATGAAATTAGTTTGAATAGGAAATATAGCAAAATGCATAGGAAATGTAGTCATTGACAAGGTTAGAAATAATGATTTTTAATAGAAATAATAATTGTGTCCTTCAAACTTTGCTTTTGTCAAAGAATCCTCCATTTGCAGCAATTACAGCCTTGCAGACCTTTGGCATTCTAGTTGTCAATTTGTTGAGGTAATCTGAAGAGATTTCACCCCATGCTTCCTGAAGCACCTCCCACAAGTTGGATTGGCTTGATGGGCACTTCTTACATACCATACGGTCAAGCTGCTCCCACAACAGCTCAATAGGGTTGAGATCCGGTGACTGTGCTGGCCACTCCATTATAGACAGAATACCAGCTCACTGCTTCTTCCCTAAATAGTTATTGCATAGTTTGGAGCTGTGCTTTGGGTCATTGTCCTGTTGTAGGAGGAAATTGACTCCAATCAAGTGCCGTCCACAGGGTATGGCATGGCGTTGCAAAATGGAGTGATAGCCTTCCTTCTTCAAGATCCCTTTTACCCTGTACAAATCTCCCACTTTACCACCACCAAAGCACCCCCAGACCATCACATTGCCTCCACCATGCTTGACAGATGGCATCAAGCACTCCTCCAGCATCTTTTCATTTGGTCTGCGTCTCACAAATGTTCTTCTTTGTGATCCAAAACACCTCAAACTTCGATTATTCTGTCCATAACTTTTTACCCATCTTAATCTTTCCTTTTTAATGGCCAGTCTGAGATATGGCTTTTTCTTTGCAACTCTGCCTAGAAGGTCAGCATCCCGGAGTCGCCTCTTCACTGTTGACGTTGAGACTGGTGTTTTACGGGTACTATTTAATGAAGCTGCCAGTTGAGGATCTGTGAGGCATCTGTTTCTCAAACTAGACACACTAATGTATTTGTCCTCTTGCTCAGTTGTGCACCTGGGCCTCCCACTCCTCTTTCTATTCTGGTTAGAGCCAGTTTGCGCTGTTCTGAGAAGGGAGTAGTACACAGCGTTGTAAGAGATCTTCAGTTTCTTGGCAATTTCTCGCATGGAATATCCTTCATTTCTCAGAACAAGAATAGACTGACGAGTTTCAGAAGAAAGTTATTTGTTTCTGGCCATTTTGATCCTGTAATCGAATCCACAATTGCTGATGCTCCAGATACTCAACTAGTCTTAGGAAGGCCAGTTTTATTGCTTCTTTAATCAGCACAACAGTTTTCAGCTGTGCTAACATAATTGCTAACATAAAGGGTTTACTAATGATCAATTAGCCTTTTTAAAATGATAAACTTGGATTAGCAAACACAACGTGCCATTGGAACACAGGACTGATGGTTGCTGATAATGGGCCTCTGTACGCCTATGTAGATATTCCATTAAAAATCAGCCGTTTCCAGCTACAATAGCCATTTACAACATTAACAATGTCTACACTGTATTTCTGGTCAATTTGATGTTATTTTAATGGACAAAAAAATTGCTTTACTTTAGAAAAAAATGACATTTCTAAGTAACCCCAAACTTTTGAACGGTTGTGTATGTAATATGTATTTATTGTTTTGTTATTTATATCATCTTTATACAATGGGTGGGTCAAATCCTGAATGCTGATTGGTTAAAACCGCATTCCAGCCGGTGTCTATTCCACAAGTTACCACCGGCTAAATCTATGACCTTAAAATGCCTATTTACTCTGTTCCATCTGACTGTGCAATCCACTGTCTCATCAGCCCAGCCAGGCTATTTATAAACTTGATCTCCACTATAAAAAGCATCTAGACATTATCTCACATTTCTTTTAGAATAACATTTAGTTTTCAACAGCGGAGATTTGTCTAAACCTTACTGTCTGTCTATCTGACATTTGCAACATTGTTTCAATATTCAAATTCGATCTCCAGCTGTCCCATGGTAATGAATTTTTATGGATATATAAAAAGGTAAAACGAAACTAAGTGCAGCTAGTTTGCAGTCTTTCCAGCTTGTTTTAGCTGTGTTGTTGGCTAGCTCCTCTGAACAACAGTGTCCTGACGAGAGAGCACATTTTCTATGCCAGGCGAAATCGCGCCTCATTAGCTCATTGTTATGGATGTATCCAAATAAATGTCACTAGAAAACAGCTTAAACAAATGCAAATGCAGCTAATTTGCTGTTATTCTGGCTGCACTTTTTGACGTGACTGTAAGTTAGCCGTAGTTGGCTAGCTAGCAAGCAAGGGATAAGAACGTTGCCAGCCATTATGGCAATGGAACATTTAGAACGAACGACTGGGTCGCGTCCATAGATACAGAACAAAAAGACTGAACGACCAGCCGGCTTGGGTAGCAACCCTAGATTTGTGTCGGGACTATATCTTGTGAAAGGATGAAATAATTAATCAAAATAACGTTGTCAATGTCAATCATTATTTGAATATGCTGGTAACCCATTGTATAAAAGTGATAATGCCCTCGTAACCGGTCTTTGGAGGATATATTGGCAAGGTTTGTCGGCCCTCGACTTAGTCACGGGCCTAACAACACCTGTGCCAATATATCCTCCAAACACCGGCTTCTCGGGCATTATCACTTAATTGTAACACTGTCCCCTCCTCCAGAAGTGGGTTCCTCTCTGCTGCGCCACCCGTCCCCGGAGCTGTCCCGTCTCATCTCTGCCCATGGATCCCTCAGTAAGGGCGAGAGGAACTTCCAGTGGCCCGTCCTGGCCTTCGTCATCCAGCACCACGACTTGGAGGGTCTGGAGGTGGCCATGAAGCATGCCCTCCGCAAGTCCGCCTGCAGGGTCTTCGCCATGGAGGTACGTCCATCAAAGATACTCCTGCACATGGTGTACATTAAGTATTTCCCATAGGAAAATGTATCATGCTTACTCTAGCTGGGCATTTGCAGTTGTATACCACAATTCAATAGTTAGCCCTGTAATGTCAAATGCTAACGTGATTAGCCAATTGCAAACATCCTCTTTGAGGTGTCAGTGGTAGTCGCTAGACGGCCCTGTTAGAAAGGACAGAAGTGTAGGCAATATCTGAGATGATAAACTGATTAGAAAGTTTATTTTTCTGAAGTAGTAGTGCTAGGGTTAAGATTAGGTTAAGGTTAGGTTAGTGGTTTGGAAAGCACTGTACCTTTTTCCTAAAAAGTATCGCTCTCCCCTCTGATGATTTTCAAACAGGTTATTTTTGTCAACATTGTAGGTTTTTGTTTTTGTTGTGAAATGAAAAGGACTGAGGTCTGAAAGCCACCATCTAACCCCTCTCCCCCTCCTCAGGCATTCAACTGGCTGCTGTGTAACGTGATCCAGACCACTTCGCTGCACGACATCCTGTGGCACTTTGTCGCCTCCCTCACCCCATCACCCTTTGAACCCGAGGAAGAGGAGGAGGAAGAAAATAAAGCCCATGGGAACAAGGAAATTGTGATGGAGCAGGTGATGTTTGATTAAGAAACCAGGACCTGGGTGGTGTGAGTGGGGGGGCTTGCGAAACAGGTCTCTTGCAAAATAGATTATCTCAATGAGACAAACCTGGATACATAAAGGTTTTTATTTGAGGTACCGGTACAAACATTTTCTATATTCAGACAATATCAATGTATGTCTGAAGTCATTGCATCCTTAATATGTGTGTTTTTATAAACTTTTCCATTATGTTTTCTTCGTACACACAGGAGAGGGACCTTGGAGTGTGTGAGCACCCACTCTCTGACATTGTGATCGCCGGGGAGGCCGCCCACCCGCTCCCCCACACCTTCCACCGCCTCCTCCAGACTATCTCCGACCTCATGATGTCACTTCCTAGTGGCAGCTCCCTGCAGCAGATGGCCCTCAGGTACGGTGGCCCTGTTGCTCAAAGTTCACCTACGCTTTAAACTTCAGCTAAATAATGTTAACCATACACTTGGAACAGAGCATATTATCTTGCAATAAGACTAAAGCTAAGGGTCAAATACTTTTCTGTATATATGAATAGGCCATATAATGTTAACTTTACCAAAGGTTACGTGTGTTGTGACTGAGTGTGTGACAGAGAAAATTGTTTTTTGTGTCATTTAGAGGGACAATGCGTGCATTTTAGCGTTTGAGTCACTTTTCAAAAGTTGCTAAAAGTTCCCAAAATCTTTTTAAAAGTAGCTACATTTGTTGCCAGGGTAGTCTGAAAAGTTGCTAAATCTACCAACAAAATTGCTAAGTTGGCATCACTGGTTGCTATAGACCAAGTGCTAACAGTCACTATCTGGATAATATGTGTGAAATGCTTGATAATGAATGTGATATCAACAGAGAGGTATATTTTCTGGGTGACCTAAATATTGTGACTGGCTTTCATCAAGCTGTCCAATCAAGAAAAAACTTGAAACTGTAACCAGTGCCTGCAACCTGGTTCAGGTTATCAGTCAACCTACCAGGGTATTTACAAAAATAACAGGAATTAATCATCCACTTGTATAGACCACATATTTACTAATGCTGCAGAAATCTGCTCTAAAGCAGTATCTACACCCATTGGATTTAGTAATAAATAATAGCCATATCTAGGAAAACCAAAGTTCCAAAGACTGGACCTAAAATAGTGTATAAGCGATCATACAAGAGGTTTTGCAATGATTCCTATGTTGAAGATTTGGAAAATATTTGTTGGTCTGATGTGTGTAATAAGGAATATACTGACGCTGCACTTCCGGTTACTGACAGGCATGCGCCCATAAAGAAACTGACTGTTAAAACTGTCAAATCCCCATGGATGAATTGAAAAACTGTATGGCTGAGAGGGATGAGGCTAAGGGAACGGCAAATACAGTCATGGCCAAAATTGTTGGCACCCCTGAAATTTTTCCAGAAAATGAAGTATTTCTCACAGAAAAGTATTGAAATTACACATGTTTTGCTATGCACATGTTTATTTCCTTTGTGTGTATTGGAATAACACAAAAAAAAACAGGAAAAAAGCAAATTTGACATAATTTCACACAAAACTAAAAAAATGGGCCGGACAAAGTTATTGGCACCCTTTCAAAATTGTGGATAAATAAGTTTGTTCCAAGCATGTGATGCTCCTTTAAACTCACCTGGGGCAAGTAACAGGTGTGGGCAATCTAAAAATCACACCTGAAAGCAGATAAAAAGGAGAGAAGTTGACTCAGTCTTTGCATTGTGTTTCTGTGTGTGCCACACTAAGCATGGAGAACAGAAAGAGGAAAAGAGAACTGTCTGAGGACTTGAGAACCAAAATTGTGGAAAAATATCAACAATCTCAAGGTTACAAGTCCATCTCCAGAGATCTAGATGTTCCTTTGTCCACAGTGCGCAACATGATCAAGAAGTTTGCAACCCATGGCACTGTAGCTAATCTCCCTGGACGTGGACGGAAGAGAAAAATTGATGAAAGGTTGCAACGCAGGATAGTCCGGATGGTGGATAAGCAGCCCCAAACAAGTTCCAAAGAAATTCAAGCTGTCCTGCAGGCTCAGGGTGCATCAGTGTCAGCGCGAACTATACGTCGAAATTTGAATGAAATGAAACGCTATGGCAGGAGACCCAGGAGGACCCCACTGCTGACACAGAGACATAAAAAAGCAAGACTACAGTTTGCCAAAATGTACATGAGTAAGCCAAATTCCTTCTGGGAGAACGTCTTATGGACAGATGAGACCAAGATAGAGCTTTTTGGTAAAGCACATCGTTCTACTGTTTACCGAAAATGTAATGAAGCCTTCAAAGAAAACACAGTACCTACAGTCAAATATGGTGGAGGTTCAAAGATGTTTTGGGGTTGTTTTGCTGCCTCTGGCACTGGGTGCCTTGACTGTGTGCAAGGCATCATGAAATCTGAGGATTACCAAAGGATTTTGGGTCGCAATGTAGGGCCCAGTGTCAGAAAGCTGGGTTTGCGTCCGAGATCATGGGTCTTCCAGCAGGACAATGACCCCAAACATACTTCAAAAAGCACCCAGAAATGGATGGCAACAAAGCGCTGGAGAGTTCTGAAGTGGCCAGCAATGAGTCCAGATCTTAATCCCATTGAACACCTGTGGAGAGATCTTAAAATTGCTGTTGGGAAAAGGCACCCATCCAATATGAGAGACCTGGAGCAGTTTGCAAAAGAAGAGTGGTCCAAAATTCCGGGTGAGAGGTGTAAGAAGCTTATTGATGGTTATAGGAAGCGACTGATTTCAGTTATTTTTTCCAAAGGGTGTGCAACTAAATATTAAGTTAAGGGTGCCAATCATTTTGTCCGGCCCATTTTTTGAGTTTTGTGTGAAATTATGTCAAATTTGCTTTTTTCCTGTTTTTTTTGTGTTATTCCAATACACACAAAGGAAATAAACATGTGCATAGCAAAACATGTGTAATTTCAATACTTTTCTGTGAGAAATACTTCATTTTCTGGAAAAATTTCAGGGGTGCCAACAATTTTGGCCATGACTGTAAGTCTCGCAACACAGCAGATTGGTAAACATACAGTAGAAATTGCATAACTAAACTACACAAAAAGAAACAACTATACTATGGAACAAAGTTACACAATATAAATAATTATAGTTAAAAAGCTCTGGAGTACCTTTAATGAAATTCTAGGCAGAAAAGCTAACTCGGCTCCATCCTTCATTGAGGCTAATGGCTCATTCATAACAAAACCCTTTGATATTGCACACCACAAGATTAGCAAATTTAGTCATGACATGCAAACAACAAATGCTGAGCCTTCATATGCATGCATAACGGATTCAATAATGAAGGACAATTCCGCAAAGTTAGTGTGAAGGAGGTGATAAATTATTGCTATGTATAAATAAGGACAAACCACCTGGAACCGACGACATGGATGGTAAATTACTGAGGTTGGTGGCGTAATACATTGCGGCTCCTATTTGCCACATCTTCAATCTAAGCCTAGAGTGTGCCCTAGGCCTGGAGGGAGGCAAAGGTCATTCCACTGCCCCAAAATAGCAAAGCACACTTTTAATGGTTCAAACAGCAGTTCTAAGCTGACATATGGAATTGTTTTAAGATGGTCATAACATGGATAATTTAGCTATTTGATTTTGAATTTTAGGACTCCATTAAGTATCAGAAAAAAATGTAATAGAAATATTTGATAAAATATTGAATTTGACCTTTACTACTATAGCCCATAGAAACGCATTGAATAACACATTCGTAAATTGAAAAAAAAAAGCCAGTCAAAAAATAAATCATAAGGAATAAGGTTTTGAAGTGTTCGTCCTATATCTAGGAGATATGACAGCTCGGGAAATATATACACTACCGTTCAAAAGTTTGGGGTCACTTAGAAATGTTCTTGTTTTCGAAAGAAAAGCAATTTTTTTGTCCATTAAAATTACATCAAATTGATCAGAAATACAGTGTAGACATTGTTAATGTTGTAAATGGCTATTGTAGCTGGAAACGGCTGATTTTTTTATGGAAAATCTACATAGGCGTACAGAGGCCCATTATCAGCAACCATCAGTCCTGTGTTCCAATGGCACGTTGTGTTTTCTAATCCAAGTTTATCATTTTATAAGGCTAATTGATCATTAGAAAACCCTTTTGCAATTATGTTAGCACAGCTGAAAACTGTTGTGCTGATTAAAGAAGCAATAAAACTGGCCTTCTTGAGACTAGTTGAGTATCTGGAGCATCAGTAATTGTGGGTTCGATTACAGGCTCAAAATGGCCAGAAACAAATAACTTTCTTCTGAAACTCATGAGTGTAATCTTATTCTGAGAAATGAAGGCTATTCCATGCGAGAAATTGCCAAGAAACTGAAGATCTCGTACAACACTGTGTACTACTCCCTTCACAGAACAGCGCAAACTGGCTCTAACCAGAATAGAAAGAGGAGTGGAAGGCCCCGGTGCACAACTGAGCAAGAGGACAAATACATTAGTGTCTAGTTTGAGAAACAGACTCCTCACAGATCCTCAACTGGCAGCTTCATTAAATAGTACCCGCAAAACACCAGTCTCAACGTCAACAGTGAAGAGGCGACTCCGGGATGCTGACCTTCTAGGCAGAGTTGCAAAGAAAAAGCCATATCTCATATCTTAATCTTTTCTTTTTATTGGCCAGTCTGAGATATGGCTTTTTCTTTGCAAGCATTTTTCCTATTTTGTTGCCTTACAACGTGGAATTAAAATTGATATTTTTTGGGGGGTTTGTATCATTTGATTTACACAACATGCCTACCACGTTGAAGATGCAAAATATTTTTTGGGGTGAAACAAACAAGAAATAAGACAAAAAAACAGAGCTTGAAGCGTGCATAACTATTCACCCCCCCCCCCCCCCCCCCCCCCCAAAGTCAACACTTTGTAGAGCCTCCTTTTGCAGCAATTAGAGCTGCAAGTCTCTTGGGGTATGTCTCTATAAGCTTGGCACATCTAGCCACTGGGATTTTTACCCATTCTTCAAGGCAAAACTGCTCCAGCTCCTTCAAGTTGGATGGGTTCTGCTGGTGTACAGCAATCTTTAAGTCATACCACATTTCGATTCTCAATTGGATTGAGGTCTGGGCTTTGACTAGGCCATTCCAAGACATTTAAATGTTTCCCCTTAAACCACTCAAGTGTTGCTTTAGCAGTATGCTTAGGGTCATTGTCCTGCTGGAAGGTGAACCTCCGTCCCAGTCTCAAATATCTGGAAAACTGAAACCGGTTTCCCTCAAGAATTTCCCTGTGTTTAGCGCCATCCATCATTCCTTCAATTCAGACCACTTTCCCAATCCCTGCCAATGAAAAACATCCCCACAGCATGATGCTGCCACCATCATGCTTCACTGTGGAGATGGTGTTCTCGGGGTGATGAGAGGTGTTGGGTTTGCGCCAGAAATGGTGTTTTCCTTGATGGCCAAAAAGCTCAACTTTAGTCTCATCTGACCAGAGTACCTTATTCCATTTGTTTGGGGAGTCTCCCACGTGTTTGCTTATTGTTTTGCTTTCTTTAAGCAATGTATTTTTTCTGGCCACTCTTCCGTAAAGCCCAGCTCTGTGGAGTGTACGGCTTAAAGTGGTCCTATGGACAGATACTCCAATCTCCGCTGTGGAGCTTTGCAGCTCCTTCAGGGTTATGTTTGGTCTCTTTGTTGACTCTGATTAATGCCCTCCTTACCTGGTCTGTGAGTTTTGGTGGGCGACCCTCTCTTGGCAGGTTTGTTGTGGTGCCATATTCTTTCTATTTTTTTAAAATGGATTTAATGGTGCTCCGTGGGATGTTCAAAGTTTCTGATATTTCTTTATAACCCAACCCTAATCTGTACTTCTCCACAACTTTGTCCCTGACCTGTTTGGAGAGCTCCTTGGTCTTCATGGTGCCACTTGCTTGGTGGTGCCCCTTGCTTAGTGGTGTTGCAGACTCTGGGGCCTTTCAGAACAGGTGTGTGTATATATACTGATATCATGTGGCACTTAGATTGCACACAGTGGACTTTATTTAACTAATTATGTGACTTCTGAAGGTAATTGGTTGCACCAGATCTTATTTAGGGGCTTCATAGCAAAGGGGGTGAATACATATGCACGCGCTACTTTTCCATTCTTAATTTTTTTAGACTTTTTTTGAAACAAGTTATTTTTTTGGTTTCACTTCACCAATTTGGACTATTTTGTGTATGTCCATTACATGAAATCCAAATAACAATCAATTTAAATTACAGGTTGTAATGCAACAAAATAGGAAAAACGCCAAGGGGGATGAATACTTTTGCAAGGCACTGTAGAGTTTAATGGCTGTGATAGGAGAAAACAGGATGGATCAACAACATTGTAGTTACTCCACAATACTAACCTAATTGACAGAGTGAAAAGAAGGAAGCCTGTACAGAATAAAACTCTTCCAAAACATGTATCCTGTTTGCAACAAGACACTAAAGTAATACTGCACAACAATGTGGCAAAGCAATTAACTTATTGTCCTGAATACAAAGCGTTATGTTTGGGGCTAATGCAATACATTACGGAGTACCACTCTCCATGTTTTCAATCACAGTGGTGGCTGCATCATGTTATGGGTATACCAGGATAAAAAATGTATGGAATGGAGCTAAGCATAGGCAAAATCCATGAGGAAAACCTGGTTCAGTCTGCTTTCCAGCAGACACTGGGAGATGAATTCACCTTTCTGCAGGACATTAACCTTAAACTCAAGTCCAAATCTACACTGGAGTTGTTTACCAAGAAGACGGTATAGGTTCCTGAGTGGCCGAGTTACCGTTTTGACTTAAATCTACTTGAAAATCTATGGCAAGACCTGAAAATGGTTGTTGATCAACAACCAATTTGAAGGAATTTTGAAAAGAATAATGGGCAAATGTTGCACAATCCAGGTGTGGAAAGCTCCTAGAGACTCACCCAGAAAGACTCACAGCTGTAATCGCTGCCAAAGGTGCGTCTTTAAAGTATTGACTCGGGTGTGAGTACTAATGTAAATGAGATTTCTGTATTTCATTTTCAATACATTTGAAAATGTTTCTGAAAACATGTTTTCACTTTGTCATTATGGGGTATTGTGTGTAGATGAGTGATAGAGAGAAAAATCCATCCATTTTAAATTCAGGCTATAACACAACAAAATGTGAAGTAAGTCAGTGTTTGAATACTTTCTGAAGGCACTGTATTTTTCTTAGGTTTTGCCACAATAAATTATATTGAAAAAGTGTTTTAATGATGATTACTAATCTACTACCTTCTCTGAAAATCTCACCCCCAATAATTAATTGATAGGTATGAAACCCTACCAATCCTGTGACCCACAAACATCAATTTTCTTTCTCAATATGGTAGTGTTATCTGGTAGGGCATTGAACTGTCGACTTGAAAATGCAAACTGGAGTTTTGCATAAAGATTTGGCCATAGATTACATTCACGTAAAAATAATATCGCCAATATATTATTAATTAATCATTCTCATTATCAAATTAGATTATTTTTTGGCAGCTATATATATCCATAAATTGCACACTGAATATGCAATAATAATAATAAAATGTAGCTCCGGCAATATGGGTCATATTTAAACGGTTTGGTCTAGAGCAAGGGACTCCAACTATTTCTTTAATAAGAGCTACTTCATACAAAAAATCATTTTTGCGAGCTATTCATATACAGCCTGCATATTTTGTTATTGTGTAAGTCTAATTTGATGAATAGAAACAAAGAACAGCACCGCATACATAATGTGATTGCGTTTTGGTTCTTAAAACCACACACCATTCTACTGTAGCCTACCTTGAGAATCGTGCCTTTTTAAGATGAGAGAAAATAAAAGGGTTTACATTTGTACAGATCTGTAGCCTGCCATTACAGGACTAGGCTACTATCAATTATTTTTGTCATTCTGTTTAATAGTGGCTTTTTAAACAACACACCACAGTGAGTAGGCTACATATTTGACAACAAATCGTGAAGAAATTGAATAATCATGATGAAGAAACAGAATAATCAAACTATGAGGAAAATCAAAAGTGTAGTCTCAGCAAGCACACTACTTGACCGTTCCGCTTTTTGAACTAAAACATTTTCACAATGTGATTTAACCGATTGATGTCGAGCAAATAGATGGAAACAATTACAGAATGGTGTTAAATGCCTGTAAACGACTTGGGAAGAAAAATTATTTCACATATTTAATTAGTGGTGTAATGGTTCACCAAACCCACGGTTCGGTATGTATTGATCATGAGTCATATAATGCCTGATGAGAGCAGAATCAGGAATACCAAGACTTTTGTATTTTCTTAAATGAAAACACATGATTACTCAACAACAACACTAAAATAAAGTGCAATATGCATGTGAAATCAATATGGAAACATGGCTCAGTCATTGTATAGGCCTATGCTATAACATTTTCTTACAAAGAGAAAAATATGCGCTTTTGTGTGACTCATAAAGGAGGCATGTCTGGTAGGCTACTTCTCATTTCCCACTCAGGGGTAATGTGATGGGCTGTCACTGTTAAGTAGCTCTCTGTAGCCCTGGATGTTCATCCATCTGTAGGAAGCGCAACACAGGATGCATTGGCCAATTCATTGACTTCAGTTTTAGCTTGCTTATATAGAGTGGTTACTACCTGTTTGCTGAAATGGGTGTGAGAGGGCGAAGTTCGTAACGTGGCTCCAGCACTTTCACGAGGTGCTGAAACCCCCTATTCTTCGCAACCACCGAGAATGGGCGCATATCTGCGGTTATAAACATTCCTACCGCAGAGGGAGACGTTGTTGTTTTTTGTGTTTCCGTCTTGCTCCCGTGGTAGGAATACTGGGGTGATGTCGGTGTAAATGTGTCAATATGTTTGAGGTGTTGGCAGCTGCATAGGCTTTTCTCATTGAGCAGTGGTGACACTCTCTCTATCACAGTTGTAATCTACTGGGAATCCAGAATGTTCCCAAACTGGAGATTTAAACGATGATGGAGAATCCTCCTGGTTTAACAACCCCACCACTCGCCATCGTACAGAACTAGTTCCCGGCTGCGCCTCACAAAAGGACAGTTTGAAATGCGGCAATTAAGAATATAATTTTGATTACAACGTGCGCATAGGCTCTAGTTGTTTAACGGAATAGCCTGAAATGTTTTTTACAGCTCAGATTTACTTAACAGGCATACAACGCAGCGTAGGCATAGCCTATAGGCCTAGTGTTTTTCATATTTATTCATGTATTCATTCGAGTTCACAGTGCAAACCGAGGTCCCCGTACCGAACAGTTCGATACAATATGTGTACCGTTACTCCCCTAGATTTAATAAAGTAATATTAGGCCTACTGATTATTTCTCAGTATCTACTTGCGAGCTACTCATTGACAGCCCACGAGCTACCGAACTTGCAGTTTTCTGCAAAGGTGCAACCTTTGGTAGGCAGACGGAAGATAAGGTCACTCAGTCCAGAGGCTGCGATACAGCGAAGCCGAATCAGACATGCCCGTTCTCATGGCCTTAATGGCCATGTACTCTTATCTCCACCCGGCACAGCCAGAAGAGGACTGGCCACCCCTGTCTGGTTCCTCTCTAGGTTTCTGCCTTTCTAGAGTTTTTCCTAGCCACCGTGCTTCTACATCTGCATTGCTTGCTGTGTGGGGTTTTAGGCTGGGTTTCTGTATAGCACTTTGTGACATCTGCTGATGTAAAAAGGGCTTTATAATTTTTATTTTATTTTTATTTGGTTCTTACAGGCGAAGTGAAATTATACAATGAATTTACATGTGGTGCACGCCGCTCAAATTATATTTAACAACACCCTGAGTGCATCGGACATGAAACAACGATACAAATGTAACAACAGCACAACAAAATAAATCAACCTTTTTTTTTTCTTTTTTTTTTCTTTAACCTTTATTTAACTTTATTTTGCAGGTGCTTTTTCATTTTAAACACCAGTGGTCTAACTAGCACTTTCTATTAGCTGCACTGAACCAAAACAGTGTGTCGCGGGAGCGAAGCAAAACTTTAGTGGTCAAAACCATTCATCGATGGGGGGTGGTGGTGCAAAATGCAATCTTAATTCTAAAATGTTTGAATACAGACTAGTTCAAAACATTACTAATCATTGAAAATTACAAATGGATAATTTTCTAGTAATAAAGTGGGGTTGCAAAAAAAAAAACTATTTTGAAAGTGGTGGTGCAGCTGCTCTGTTTGCGCCATTGGTCAGGCGCCTATGGGTGCACCATCCGCCAACCAACTTAGCTACCACTGTACTGATCAATGTGAGCGCATGATCTCACCCTTGACCCGGAGTGTTTCCCCATTTATCTATCAGGTGTTGGAGTCTGAAGTTCAAGCAGTCGGACCACCAGTTCCTGCACCAGAGCAACGTGTTCCACCACATCAACAACATCCTGTCCAAGTCGGACGACGGCGACAGCGAGGAGAGCTTCAACATCAGTGTGCAGTCTGGCTACGAGGCCATGAGCCAGGTGAGACAGAATCCCATAGGAGAGCCATACCCATAGGGCCGTTTTCCCGGACCCATATTAAGCCTAGTACTGGACTAAGAAGTTATTTAAATGGAAAATATCCATTGAAAATTATTTTTAAACCAGGACTAGATCTGGGAAACTGGCCCTTGAAGTTTTGTGGTGGCTAGCTCGACCTTATGAAAGCGGGTAGAGAAGAGACTAGGTGAGTCAGGTACCACAGATGCTGTCTGAGACCCAAGTGCAGACCAACACAACAGTCCAACTGATACCTGAGTCGTGTTCATTAGGGAATGCAACAGAATTATTTTTAAAACTTTTCTTATTTGTTAAGTCCAGGTATTCCCTCCTTTTTTCAGTCTGCTTTCTTCCGTTAAGTGCCTAAAGAACATGACCCTGGACCTTCTTTATTGATGAAATTATTACTTTTATATTGGACTAGGTTTAGGAGTAACAACATTGTAATTTTTTTTATGTTATCCTCAATTATTTTAAATGTGTTGTATCCACTTGTGTGGCTGAAATGTTCATTTCTAAATTGTCCAATAAATCTTATTTATCTATATAGCTGGGAGGTGTTGAACATCATTTGACCTTCCAGGAGATGTGCCTGGTGACCTGTCTGAAGGACCTGACCAGCTTGGTGGACATCAAGACGTCCAGCCGTCCGGCCATGATTGGCAGCCTAACGGACGGCTCCACCGAGACCTTTTGGGAGTCGGGCGATGAGGACAAGAACAAGACCAAGAGCATCACCGTCAGCTGCGTCAAGGGCATCAACGCCTCCTACGTCACCGTGCACGTGGACAACTCCCGCGACATCGGGGTGAGTAGGGAGGGGTTGGAGGGACATAATACTCCAAAATCTAATTAGTCAGATGCCACAATCTAAGATTAATGGAAAAACTGGCTGTGTTTATTGATATTAAAGCCGCTCTTCGCTGTCTAACTCCACAGAACAAAGTCACCTCCATGACGTTCCTGTGTGGCAAAGCCGTGGAGGACCTCTGCAGAATCAAACAGGTTTGGCCTCTTATTTTTAATTTTAAAAAATACATTAAAAAAATTCCGCAAATTATGAAAGTGAAGGAGAGTGATTCATTGAATGGGACACAGACATAGGAGCAGTTTGATTCATATCCACGCTAACACACACTGAATATGTATATGTATTTATTATGGATCTCTTCCTGGGCTCCAGCGAAATTAAGGCAGTTCTACAATTTTTAAAACATTACAATACATTCATAACAGATTTCACAACACATTAACACATATGTGCTGCAGGCCATGGCCTTACCGCCAGACCAGCCCCAAGCATCTGAGTGGGTAGGTTGTGTGAATAAGGAAAGGACTCAATTAATCACCCTAAGATGTGCCTCTGGTTAAAAGTAGGTCACTACATGTATTGCACTACTATTTGGGAAGTGAAGTGAGATACAGCCTAATATAGCTAACTACTATACTACAGGATATGGCAAACTTACAGCAATTGAAGCCCTTCTGTACAATGTGTATTGTAATTTACTGTATGTAAATAACATCTGTTTTAAAAAGAAGGAACAAAGGGAAAGCGGTACTAAACATTTTGGTTCACCTCGGCGTCAACACAACCTTCACTCACCAATCCCTTCCTTCTCCCCACCTCTCTCCAGATCGACCTCGACTCGCGTCACATGGGCTGGGTGACCAGCGAGGTTCCTGGGGGAGACCACCATGTGATCAAGGTGGAGCTGAAGGGGCCCGAGAACACGCTGCGGGTGCGCCAAGTCAAGGTGTTGGGCTGGAAGGAGGGCGAGAGCATTAAGATCGCGGGGCAGATCTCGGCCAGCGTGGCCCAACAGAAGAACTGCGAGGCCGAGACGCTCCGCGTGTTCCGCCTCATCACCTCACAGGTCGGTTCACCTGACAATCAATTGCACTATGGGATCAAAATGTTAATGTTTTCTTTCACTTTAGATCTAAGTGTGTTGTGTGTGTAGGTGTTTGGGAAGCTGATCTGCGGAGATGCTGAGCCCACCCCTGAACAGGAGGAGAAGAACCTGCTGTCATCACCAGAGGGAGAGGACAAGGTAAGGGGTCATACTGTATACCAGGGATTCCCAACCTTTTTCACCCACCCCCCTATTTCACACTTGAATTGTTTTTGCAAATAAAGACAAAAAACAACATTGGATATGATAAATATTGTTGTTTATGTGTTATTGTTTACCTGTCATCAGGCGCCTTCAGATGCAGACCTGAAGGAACACATGGTGGGCATAATTTTCAGCCGGAGCAAGCTGACCAACCTGCAGAAACAGGTCAGCAGTCTCTTACCTCACAACCTATGGAATACCTGGCCAATAAAGTGCAATTAACTACAATATACAATAATCCTCTGTAGCAGGCTTTGAGGGACCGGGTTCAAGCCCCTGACTCTGCTTACCCTCTTCATGTTATCTTCACACTTGAAATTGACTTCATATCCCTCTCTCGCTTTCCTCTCCCTTCCCCCTTCCAGGTGTGCGCCCACATCGTCCAGGCCATTCGCATGGAGGCGACCCGGGTGCGTGAGGAATGGGAGCACGCTATCTCCAGCAAGGAAAACGCCAACTCGCAGCCCAGCGACGACGACGCCTCCTCGGACGCCTACTGCTTCGAGTTGCTCTCCATGGTGCTGGCGCTGAGCGGCTCCAACGTGGGCCGCCAATACCTGGCCCAGCAGCTGACACTGATGCAGGACCTGTTCTCGCTGCTGCACACGGCCTCGCCGCGTGTCCAGAGACAGGTGGGCAGGGTTAATTTCGTCGACAAAGTATTCGTCAAATACCTATTTTTCAGTGGCAATTGACGAGACTATAACTGACTAAATAGACCCAGCAAAAAATACTTTTCATTTCTGTTGAT
The DNA here is from genome assembly GCF_964263955.1 of Coregonus lavaretus. NCBI lineage: Eukaryota > Metazoa > Chordata > Actinopteri > Salmoniformes > Salmonidae > Coregonus > Coregonus lavaretus. Next base: position 799,494 of record NC_140003.1, read on the forward strand.
TAAAACGAGACGATACGAAATTATCTCTGTGACTAAAATCGGACTACTAAGTGGACTGGACAAGAGTTTTTGAGAGATGGAGGGCATTTCAGTGTTAAGCATAATGAATATTAGCAGCACAGATGTGCAGCACAGTTCTGTTCAGCAGTGGGAAGGACGCGCCACACCCGGCACACGCAGCCTAGCCTACATCAGCTGGTGAGCTGCCTGGGAGCAAGCGATGAGTGTGGGCAGACAGGCTCCGCTCCGGCTCCGCTTCCGATTATACACATCGCGCAGGAGACTTTCTTGCTTCCCCATAGCTAACCAGTCACCACCAGCCTTCTAGTTATATACCCTTTGCCTGGTTAAGAAAAACAAGCTACTTTACGAAATGAAAAACAACGGCAGCATTACGTTTAATAGTAAAACAATAGTCTAGCAATGTTTTCTCACCGTTGAGTATAGAAACGTTTTTGATTTTGTAGTCTCACTCAACCCTCGCACTTTCACCACTGCATTTCATTGCTAGGTTCTGTAGCCGACGTACTAGCCAAGTCTCCCTCTTTTCCTCAGAGAAAACAGCTTGATTCTATCCATTGCCATTCAAAAGATATAATACCGGCGCTATGTTTTTTTTTTTCTATTGTTCATTGGCAGGCCGGACTTTACATTCATAAAGTAAATCGCGGGCCGTTCTAAAACTAGACTACTTGCGGACCGGACCGTTAACCATTTGTTTAGGGGTACACCTTGTTCAGTCACGTTACCTCATTAGCTAGCTATAGCTAACAACCTGGGGCGTGTTCAGCAGGATGCAGCGTTTATGAACATTCAGATATAAATATGTTAGGTAGAAGAAACATGCCTCTAAAGGCGTCAGCATGCTTCTGTTCAGCCGGCTCCTAGCGAACCGGACGAGTCCCTTAAAATAATTTCGCTTGGAAAACTAGAAAAAGCTGCAATAGTGCTGTTTGTCCATATTGAGACTTCCTCAAAAGAGTCAGAATTAATCAAAAATAACTCAAGAAATCTGTCATTAGTTTTGATTTTTTTGCCGAGGAGATCTTAGTCGCACAATATGCTTACATTTACATTTTAGTCATTTAGCAGATACTTTTATCCAGAGCGACTTACAGTTAGTGAGTGCATACATTATTTTTTTATTTTTTCATATTTGCCCCCCGTGGGAATCGAACCCACAACCCTGGCGTTGCAAACGCCATGCTCTACCAACTCCCTCCCCTACCTTGGACGACACTGGGCCAATTGTGCGCCGCCCCATGGGTCTCCCGGTCGCGGCCGGCTATGACAGAGCCTGGATTCGAACCAGGTTCTCTAGTGGCACAGCTAGCACTGCGATGCAGTGCCTTAGACCACTGCGCCACTCGGGAGAGTGGCTGCTTTTCCTTCACTCTGCCATCCGACTCATCCCAAACCATCTCAATTGGGGTTGAGATCGGGGGATTGTGGAGTCCAGGTCATCTGATGCAGTACACCATCACTCTCCTTCTTGGTAAAATAGCCCTTACACAGCCTGGAGGTGTGTTGAGTCATTGTCCAGTTGAAAAACAAATTATAGTACCACTAAGCCCAAACCATAAGGGATGGCGTATCGCTGCAGAATGCTTACGTAGCCATGCTGGTTATTGTTATCTACACAATATCCCATAATGACAAAGCAAAAACTTGATTGGAGTCCACTTGTGGGAAATTCAATTGATTGGACATGATTTGGAAAGTGCATGTCAGAGCAAAAACCAAGCCATGAGGTCGAAGCAATTGTCCGTAGAGCTCTGAGACTGGATTGTGTCGAGGCACAGATCTGGGGAAGGGTACCAAAAAATGTCTGCGGCATTGAAGGTCCCGAAGAACACATTGGGTCTATCGTTCTTAAATGGAAGAAGTTTGGAACCACCAAGACTCTTCCTAGAGCTGGCCGCCCGGCTAAACTGAACAATCAGAGGGGAAGGGCCTTTGTCAGGGAGGTGACCAAGAACCTGATAGTCACTCTGACAGAGCTCCAGAGTTCCTCTGTGGAGATGCGAGAACCTTCCAAAAGGACAACCATCTCTGTAGCACTCCACCAATCAGTCTTTTATGGTAGAGTTGCCAGACGGAAGCCACTCCTCAGTAAAAGGCACATGAAAGCCCGCTTGGAGTTTGCCAAAAGACACCTTAAGACTCTCAGACCATGAGAAACAAAATTCTCTGGTCTGATGAAACCTAGATTGAACTCCTGAATGCCGAGCGTCACGTCTGGAGGAAACCTGGCACTATCCCTACTGTGAAGCATGGTGGTGGCAGCATCATGCTGTGGGTATGTTTTTCAGTGGCAGGGACTGGGAGACTAGTCAGGATCAAGGGAAAGATGAACAGAGCAAAGTACAGAGAGATCCTTGATGAAAACCTGCTCCATAGCGCTCAGGACCTCAGACTGGCGTGAAGGATCACCTTCCAACAGGACAACGACATTAAACACACAGCCAAGACAACGCAGGCGCAGTTTCGGGAAAATAGCTGTGCAGTGACGCTCCCCATCCAACCTGACATAGCTTGAGAGGATCTGCAGAGAAGAATGGGAGAAACTCCCCAAATACAGTTGTGCCAAGCTTGTAGCGTCATACCCAAGAAGACTCAAGGCTGTAATCGCAGCCAAAGGTGCTTCAACAAAGTACTGAGTAAAAGGTCTGAATACTTATGTAAATGTTATATTTCAAAAAATGTATATATACATTTGCAAAAATTTCTAAAACCCCTTTTTTGCTTTGTCATTATGGGGTATTGTGTGTAGATTGATGGGGGGGGGGGGGGGGACATTTTATCCATTGAAGAATAAGGCTGTAACATAACAAAATGTGGAAAAAGTGAAGAGGTCTGAATACTTTCCGAATGCACTGTATACACCTGGCACACCTACTCAATGACGAACCATGTGGTGCTGGTCCAGTCTGGTTTCCTGAATCATGACAATCTTAAGAGGAGCTGAACTCAAAAACGTATCTGGTTCAAAACAGCCTATGTGGCATCAGTATTAGTCATAAACAATTGTATTAGTTGCAAAGTTGGTAGAACTTTGGTCATGAAGTCAGTATATTCCAAAACTGATATTAGTGAGATTTAAAGATTCTAGGGGTACATAAGAGTTTTCTTGGATTTAGATTTCATCCTGCCCACATGTCCATGGCTGGCAGCCCCCGAATAACCAACCTTCAGCCTGCCCTTTTTCTTTACAGACAGCAGAGCTAACCAATTGAGGCATTAGCACACAGCATCTCGGGGCTCGTTTGATTTACGTAATTTGAGACAACGAACTAGAGGATCTCTATGAAAGCACCATTCTATCGGACAACTGCATTAAAAATGGGTCCAATGTAATTCAAATTCATAAAATAAACCACTGATTTGATCCATGTCGTCTTCTAAAGCAGCGAACATCGTCGCCAATGTTATGTTAAAAGAACGTCACTTTTTTTCTCCCAACTCAAACATCCTCACATTCATGATGTTAAAAGAACGTCACTTTTTTTTTATTTTACTCAAACATCCTCACATTCATGAGCTAACGTTAACATCACAAACAACTGTCATTAAAGATACGGAAATGCTCAGAGCTTGCGATTCTTGACCAATCAAATGTGCATTGTCATGCGGCGTCACCCGTTTGCTAAGCCATTGTTCAGGCGTACGGTGGCTGTTTGGGATATTTGAAGTCAAGAGGAACACACAACGGTAGGCTATTAGTGAACATAACACACTCACAACTCTTTTTGCTTCAGTAATGGTGAAAAAAAACGAGGCTAAATCAGTGAGTTCAACCCCCCTTTAACATCAGCAAAGCCAAAAGAGAATCTCTGCATGATGTACAGTATTATCACTCCAACCATTTGATAACATTGACCACATGGCTATCCATTCTCACCCTTCACCTGTCCCCTCTCTCCCAGGTGACCTCTCTCCTCCGTCGCGTCCTCCCCGAGGTGACGCCCGTGCGCCTGGCCAGCATCATCGGTGTCAAGGCCCTGCCGCCTGCCGATATCAGTGACATCATCCACTCGACCGAGAAGGGTGACTGGAACAAGCTTGGCATCCTGGACATGTTCCTAGGCTGCATCGCCAAGGCGCTCACCGTGCAGCTCAAGGCCAAGGGGACCACAATTTCCGGCACGGCGGGCATGGCGGCAGGCAAAGGCGTTACCACTGTCACGCTGCCCATGATCTTCAACTCCAGGTGAGACTACAACTTTGAGATGTACTCGGGTGAGGGTGGTGTCCCAAAACTAAGTCAAGATGTTTTGCGGTGGTGTGCCCTAACGACCCTGGTACTGTAAATGTAGCCCACCTGGATGGGTTATCTCTCAAAAACAATACATGACTTCGTCGACAAACATTTTTGAGATATTCTCAAACCAATTCTCATTTGTGGTTGTTTGTATATTGTTTTATCAGATGTGATTTCTCCTGATTCAACAAAAATTCCTGATTTTTCAATCAAATCTCAGTCAAATGTATTTATCAAATCAAATTGTATTTGTCACATGCGCCGAATACAACAGGTGTAGACCTTACAGTGAAATGCTTACTTACAAGCCCTTAACCAAGAATGCAGATTTAAGAAAGAATACCCCCAAAAAATAAGAAATAAAAGTAACAGATAATTAAAGAGCAGCAGTAAAATAACAATAGTAAGATAACAATAGCGAGGCTATATACAGGGGGGTACCAGCACAGAGTCAATGTGCGGGGGCACCGGTTAGTCGAGGTAATGGAGGTAATATGTACATGTAGGTAGAGTTATTAAAGTGACTATGCATAGATAATAAACAGAGTAGCAGCAGCGTAAAGTGGGAGGGGGGGGGGGGGGGGCAATGCAAATATAATATAATAATATATAATATGCCATTTAGCAGACGCTTTTATCCAAAGCGACTTACAGTCATGCGTGCATACATTTTTGTGTATGGGTGGTCCCGGGGATCGAACCCACTACCTTGGCGTTACATAGCTGTTCAGGAGTCTTATGGCTTGGGAGTAGAAGCTGTTTGGAAGCCTCTTGGACCTAGACTTGGCGCTCCGGTACCGCTTGCCGTGCGGTAGCAGAGAGAACAGTCTATGACTTGGGTGGCTGGAGTCTTTGAAAATTTCTAGGGCCTTCCTCTGACACTGCCTAGTATAGAGGTCCTGGATGGCAGGAAGCTTGGCCCCAGTGATGTACTGGACCGTACACACTACCTTCTGTATAACGCCCTTTATACATTTTACTAAAATCCTCTTCTATTCATACATCTCTGTAATTTACCTAACCCCTCAAAACCAATATACTCATTGTTTTGCTGATCAGATCTCTGTAGTATTATGTCCCATACTGAACACATTGGTCTAAAACTGCCTCTCTCCATGTGCAGCTACATACGCCGGGGGGAAAGCCACTGGTGGATGAAGGGATCAACTCCCCCTCAGATCGCTGAGATCATCATCAAGCTGGTCAAAGACATGGCTGCCGGACACCTGTCGGACGCCTGGTCTCGGGTGACAAAGAACGCCATCGCTGAGACCATCATCGCCCTCACCAAGATGGAGGAGGAGCATCGCTCGCCAGTCCGCTGCATCGCCACCACCCGGGTACGGCTGTTTTCATATCACGCTACCACAAGTGTGTGTGTGTATGTGCGAGTGTGCATGTCAGACCTTGGTTCAAATACTATTTTGATTACTTTGACATACATTTCAAAGTAAGTATTTGTGTGTGTGTATATATATATATATATATATATATATATATATATATATATATATTATTTTTTATTTTTTTATTAAATAGTATTTGAATATTGAAATGTGTTTGGAAATACACTTGGAAAGTATTGGCATGTATTTTAAATTTACAAATCAAATAAATACTACCATGCATTTGAACCCAGGTCCTAGGAGTATATGAAATAATGCATTTGGAAATAAGTATTTGAAAATATTTTCAAATAGTAGGCTGTTTATAGGACATTATTTAAAAATACTTTCAAATATTTCAGGCACTTTATTTGACAATACTCAATACACAGAAAGTAAGTAGCTATGTCAATAACAAATAATCGAAATGCACATGTATTTGAACCCAGGTCTGGTGTGTGGCTGAAATGTTTGCATGAACTGCGCTCTGTGTGTGTGTGTGTAGTGTGTGACGGATGTTTGTCTGTACACATGTGTTAGGTTAGTGTGTTTGAGTAAATTTGTTGGGATATTCTCCTTTGTCCTCTCTGTCCTCTCTCTCTCTGTACTGTAGTTGTGGCTGGCACTGGCCTCTCTGTGTGTGTTGGACCAGGATCATGTGGACAGGCTGTCCTCGGGCCGCTGGATGGGCAAAGACGGACAGCAGAAACAGATGGTAACTTGTCCAAATTAGCCTCATAGAACGTGCACTTTGGCAAAGCAATATTGCATTGTAACTTGTAACCAATAGAATCAGAGGCTCTTTTCAATTGTAACCTGTTGAGATAATGCATAAATTAATGGATTTAATTCATAGCACTCAAAAGCGTATTCCTTACAAATGCGATAATTTTAACATTTACATTCATAGGACTATATGGTAAATCAATTTTAATTAAATCACTTTTTGTCAGCATCCCTTTTGATTTAAACAAAACTTCCCATACGTGTTTGCCCATGGAAGAAGTGGTCAGAAAGTGACTTTTTGGACCTGAATGCCAAAACATTCAGGAGATAAAGGTGCTCAGTTGACCCATTTTGTATACCCCAGCATACCATATCACTGGAAAAGATAAACGGTTGAGTTTGATATCATTTAAAAGCTTACCAACAGTGTTGTCAAACTATTTGAGTATTTCTTAAAAATAAATTGCATATGTTGTAGCTTAGACCCTATTTCACATCATCTGAGGTTTTTGTATTTAGCCCGTCATCAGTTGAGACACAACATGCGCTTGAGTACAGGGTGGGTGTGATTTCAATCATAGAAATAGAATTCATAGAATGGACTTATCCCTTCAGACCACTGCAATTTAGCTGGTACACCAGTGAAAAGTAATTTACATTTTAACTTATAATTACTATCACAAAAATGACTGCAGGTCCATCCACCTTAGAATGTAAACTTAAATGGTAATGTCTATTATATTATGTATATTTATATGATTTCAATAGGTTTCCTATAGATGATTGACATTCTAATTTAAAATAACATACAGTACCTGTCAAAAGTTTGGACACACCTACTCATTCAAGGGTTTTTCTTTTTTTGTAAAACTATGTTCTACATTGTAGAATAATAGTGAAGACATCAAAATTATGAAATAACACATATGGAATCATGTAGGAACCAAAAAAGTGTTAAACAAATCAAAATATATTTTAGAATCTTCAAATAGCCACCCTTTGCCTTGATGACAGCTTTGCACACTCTTGGTATTCTCTCAACCAGCTTCACCTGGAATGCTTTTCCAACAGTCTTGAAGGAGTTCCCACATATTCTGAGCACTTGTTGGCTGCTTTTCCTTCACACTGCGGTCCGACTTATCCCAAACCATCTCAGTTGGGTTGAGATCGGGGGATTGTGGAGACCAGGTCATCTGATGGTCATCTCCATCACTCTCCTTCTTGGTAAAATAGCCCTTACACAGCCCGGAGGTGTGTTGGGTCGTTGTCCTGTTGAAAAACAAATGATAGTCCCACTAAGCCCAAACCAGATGGGATGGCGTATCGCTGCAGAATGCTGTGGTAGCCATGCTGGTTAAGTGTGCCTTGAATAAATCACAGACAGTGTCACCAGCAAAGCACCCCCACACCATAACACCACCTCCTCCATGCTTTACGGTGGGAAATAAACATGCAGAGATCATCCATTCACCACACCGCATCTCACAAAGACACGGCTGTTGGAACCAAAAATCTCAAATTTGGACTCCAGACCAAAGGACAAATTTCCACCGGTCTAATGTCCATTGCTTGTGTTTCAAGCAAGTCTCTTCTTCTTATTGGTGTCCTTTAGTAATGGTTTCTTTGCAGCAATTTGACCATGAAGGCCTGATTCACACAGTCTCCTCTGAACAGTTGATGTTGAGATGTGTCTGTGACTTGAACTCTGTGAAGCATTTATTTGGGCTGCAATTTCAGAGGTTGGTAACCTTAATGAACTTATCCTCAGCAGAGGTAACTCTGGGTCTTCCATTCCTGTGGCGTTCCTCATGAGAGCCAGTTTCATCATAGCACTTGATGGTTTTTGTGACTGCATTTGAAAAAAGTTCTTGACATTTTCCGTATTGACTGACCTTCATGTCCTAAAATAATGATGGACTGTCGTTTCTCATTGCTTATTTAAGCTGTTCTTGCCATAATATGGACTTGGCCTTTTACCAAATAGGGCTATATTCTCTATACCCCCCCTACCTTGTCACAACACAATTGATTGTCTCAAACGCATTAAGAAGGAAAGAAATTCCACAAATGTACTTTTAAGAAGGCACACCTGTTAATTGAAATGCATTTCAGGTGATTACCTCATGAAGCTGGTTGAGAGAATGCCAAGAGCGTGCAATGCTGTCATCAAGGCAAAGGGTGGCTATTTGAAGAATCTCAAATATAACATATATTTAGATTTGTTTAACACTTTTTTGGTTACTACATGATTCCAAATAAAATAAAGAAAAACACTTGAATGAGTAGGTGTGTCCAAACTTTCGACTGGTACTGTATATTCCCATTCAAGTCAACTTCCATTGAAGTCAATTGTCTTTATGGTACCATTTAAAAGTTGAAATTTTAATTGTATTGCCATTTTAGCACAATTATAAGCCAAAACATGATACCCACTCTGTGTTCAAGAGCATGATGTCTCAACCGATGCTGGGCACAACAAGTAATTGTCAAGTTCGCAACCCCCCACCTTGTCCATTGGTTGAGCATGTTGATCTGCCATGTACGGAGTACGCACGCACGGTTGCGCCTTTTCCCTAGTTGTCCGGTCGAGTGTGTATAGCTAGCTACCTAGTTTAAATATCAACACTACTGCCACAGCAGCGTAACATTTGATTAACACTTGATTTAGCCTACATCATCATCAATATTCGGTCTGGTTGGCAGATATGCTCAGCAGAGAGAGGCAGAAAGACATAGAAAGGTAAATCATGAATCAGTAAAAGAAATCAAGCTAGCTAACTAGCAGATTTACATCAGTCATCAACATCAATGATCAGCTGATAGCCCACCTTTTCCAGATGTCAATCATGTATTTAGGAGGCTCTGTAACTAGCTTGCTTACATAGGCCTATGCTAAAAAAAAAAAAAAAAAAACTTTAGCTACAGAGGCATTTAGTATGTTATGATTGTCGAGATATGAATTATGAAAGTAAAATAAAAATATGACCGACCAGCTCGATTCGGTCTGATTCTTTGTCTACACCCATTCAGCATCGTTCACACCCTCTTAAGCTTTAGCCCCACCCATCTCTTTAAGGATTCACATTTGAGGCCATGTACTAAACAACCAAAGATTTCAAGACTAAAGACTGGTTTATACAAATTTAATCTGGAGTGCCAGAGTGTGCTCTGGGCGTTCGTAAACTCAGAGCGTTGTCAGATTGTCCGTTCGTAAATTCAGAGCGTTTTGCTCTTGGAACGTTTAGAGCGCACACTGGACGCTCTGGTCGAGGAGTTAGAGTTGATCCGAGCGTTCTGACCCTAACAGCAGCAGTCAGGCACCCAAGCTAACTGGCTAACGTTGGCTAGCTTGCTAGCTGCTTCCAGACACAAATGAGAGAACAGCTCACTCTGACCATTTTACTCGCCCTAGCAGAGCTGGTTAGGCTGTTTTTATGTTATTCAGAGCGTTGGTGACTGAAACTGTGCTGCTGACAACAATTGAATTACGCTTTTTTGCTAACATTTACTGACACCAGCCATATTCAACGGGTGTTGAGCGTTTGTAAATTTGTCAGTTATTGTGCGCTCTCTCAGATGAGAGTGCTCTGAAATCGGATTAGATGTAGCAGTGACGTCATCTGTCTGTCTATCGACAGTTGTCGCAGTGACATCATGAACATTCTATTGAAATGGTTACTTGTATAGAGGAGTCTTTTGTTTAGACGTGTAGCTAGCTAGCTAAACAATGAACCATAATCCCAACTCATAACGTTACTACCCTGCATTAATCTGAAGGTAGCTAACCAACCAGGTTCAATGTTAGCTAGCTAACATTAGGCTATAACTAGCAATGCAAATGGCTCTGAGATACCAATAATATTACTACACAGATCATACACATAACGTTAGTTAGCGAGCCAGCCAGCTAACATTATCTAGCTAGCTAACAGTATACATTAACTTGAAATGGAAACATATTTCTGTGGCTAAACCAACTAGGCTCGTAATTTAACAATTTTATTTGTATTTACAGATAGCATACAGATGGCATTTCTGCCCAAAAACGCATTTTGATTTTTAAAATGTTTACGTTCAAATGGCTCTCCTGTGAAGTAGTGACGTGCGACATACACTTAGTTTCCTGAAACGAGCCACAAATTCAAGCGGGGGGGGGTGCCCTTTTTTAAATTCATTTTTTTGCACTTGCCCAATGAAAGGTCTGTGCACGGCCCTGTCGAGGTGTTCAGGTCGTAACAATAAAGTCTCATGCTCCCATCCACAGCCCATGTGTGATAACCACGACGACGGTGAGACTGCAGCCATTATCCTGTGTAACATGTGTGGTAACCTGTGTACCGACTGTGACCGCTTCCTCCACCTGCACCGACGCACACGCTCCCATCAGAGACAGGTCAGTAGTACCCACATTCACCTGTAGATGGCAATCTGCTCCCAGTCATTACAGTGCCTTCAGAAAGTATTCAAACCCCTTGGCTTTTTCCACATTTTATTGTGTTACAGCCTGAATTTAAAATTGGTTAAAAAAAAGAATGTAAATGTCAGTGGCCTACACACAATACCCCGTAATGTCAAAGTGGAATTATGTTTATCGAAATCTTTACAAATTAATAAAACATGAAAAGCTGAAATGTCTTGAGTCAATAAGTATTCAGCCCCTTTGTTATGGCAAGCCTTTGTAATGGTCTAAAGTCTAAATAAATTCAGGATTAAAACATGTCACATAATAAGTTGCATGGATTCACTCTGTGTGCAATAATAGTGTTTAACATGATTTTTGAATGACTACCTTATCTCTGTACCCCACACATACAATTATCTGTAAGGTCCCTCAGTCGAGCAGTGAATTTCAAACACAGATTCAATCACAAAGACCAGGGATGTTTTCCAATGCCTCACAAAGAAGGGCACCTATTGGTAGATGGGTAAAAATATAAAAGCAGACATTGAATTTCCCTTTGAGCATGGTGAAGTTAATAATTACACTTTGGATGTTGTATCAATACATCCAGTCACAACAAAGATTCAGGCGTCCTTATTAATACTGCAAAAAATTTGGCAAAGCAATTCACTTTTTGTCCTGAATACAAAGTGTTATGTTTGGGGTTACTGAGTACCACTATCCATATTTTCAAGCATAGTGGTGGCTGCATCATGTTATGGGTATGTTATGGGTATGCTTGTAATCGTTAAGGACTGGGGAGTTTTTCAGGATAAAAAAGAAATGGAATGGAGCTAAGCACAGGCAAAATACTAGAGGAAAACCTGGTTTAGTCGGCTTTCCACCAGACTGGGAGATTAATTCACCTTTCAGCAGGAGAATAACCTAAAACACAATGCCAAATCTACACTGGAGTTGCTTACCAAGAAGACAGTGAATGTTCCTGAATGGCCGAGTTACAGTTTTGACTTAAATCTACTTGGAAATCTATGGCAAGACCTGAAACTGGTTGTCTAGCAATGATCAACAACCAATTTGACAAAGCCTGAAGAATTTTGAAAAGAATAATGGGCAAATATTGGACAATCCAGGTGTGGAAAGATCTTAGAGACTTACCCAGAAAGACCCACAGCTGTAATTGCTGCCAAAGGTGCTTCTACAAAGTATTGACTCAGGGGTGTGAATACTTATGTAAATTAGATTTCTGTATTTAATTTTCAATAAATTAGCTATATTTTCTAAAAACATGTTTTCACTGTGTCATTATGGGGTATTGTGTATAGATGGGTGAGAAAAAATCTGTTTAGTCCTTTTTTAATTCAGGCTGTAAACCAACAAAATGTGGAATAAGTCAAGCTACTTTCTGAAGAGACTGGGAGCCTGTCAGTGTCATGCTTCTTTCCCCCTTTTTACCACCTGCAATAATGTGTATACCCCCATTTGTGAAGACCTGACCACCTATAAATGTTAGAGATGTTCGACTCAAAATACAACCTAAAATGTTTTTTCCACCTACCTTGGCTATAGTCATTTACAAGACAGTTTTTGTTAGTCATGCTGTGTTTTTTCAGTATTACCATTCATTCTGAAAATATCCAAAACACCTTACAAGACCCTACAATCCAATTCGTATTGCAACTGTAGCCCTTTCTGACAGTAATGATATGTAATTCAACATGGCGGTAACCCTAGTCTGCTGTTTCTCTCCAGGTGTTTAAGGAGGAGGAGGAGGCAATCAAGGTGGACCTCCACGAGGGCTGTGGGAGGACAAAGCTCTTCTGGCTCATGGCTCTGGCTGACTCCAAGACCATGAAGGCCATGGTGGAGTTCAGGGAGCACACAGGTAACAGACCATATCTAGACCCTTTCTGGCCCTGTCCAGAAACAACCCCTAGCTTACCATTACCCCCTAGACAGTTGTATAGATCTGAGAGGGACTGAATATGGTGACATTTCTACCTAGCCTATTAGAAGGTAAAGTGGAGCTACTACTTGTTGCTTATACCTTTCAAATTCTTTACGATCATAAAACGACACCGGCTGTCATGACTGTTAACATCTGCCATGTGATGTTTATGACAGGGTTATGTATGGCTTATTATCCTTTTTTTGTGCATAGCTAATGCTCTGCCTCTGTGTGCAGGGAAACCAGCCTCCAGCAGCTCAGACGCTTGCAGGTTCTGTGGCACCAGGAACGGCACCGAGCTCTCGGCCGTGGGCAGTGTGTGCTCTGACCCAGACTGCCAGGTACCAACCACTCACAACATCAGTCATAATGATCATAGTTCTGGATTGCATTGATAAATCTCTTTTCATATTCAAGTGTTCAGAGCACTACATTTACCTGATCCAGTCATAGTAACATATTGGATCTATATACAGTGGGGAGAACAAGTATTTGATACACTGCCGATTTTGCAGGTTTTCCTACTTACAAAGCATGTAGAGGTCTGTAATTTTTATCATAGGTACACTTCAACTGTGAGAGACAAAAATCCAGAAAATCACATTGTATGATTTTTAAGTAATTAATTTGCATTTTATTGCATGACATAAGTATTTGATCACCTACCAACCAGTAAGAATTCCGGCTCTCACAGACCTGTTAGTTTTTCTTTAAGAAGCCCTCCTGTTCTCCACTGATTACCTGTATGAACTGCACCTGTTTGAACGTGTTACCTGCATAAAAGACACCTGTCCACACACTCAATCAAACAGACTCCAACCTCTCCACAATGGCCAAGACCAGAGAGCTGTGTAAGGACATCAGGGATAACATTGTAGACCTGCACAAGGCTGGGATGGGCTACAGAACAATAGGCAAGCAGCTTGGTGAGAAGGCAACAACTGTTGGCGCAATTATTAGAAAATGGAAGAAGTTCAAGATGACGGTCAATCACCCTCGGTCTGGGGCTCCATGCAAGATCTCACCTCATGGGGCATCAATGATCATGAGGAAGGTGAGGGATCAGCCCAGAACTACACGACAGGACCTGGTCAATGACCTGAAGAGAACTGTGACCACAGTCTCAAAGAAAACCATTAGTAAAACACTACGCCGTCATGGATTAAAATCCTGCAGCGCACGCAAGGTCCCCCTGCTCAAGCCTGCGCATGTCCAGGCCCGTCTGAAGTTTGCCAATGACCATCTGGATGATCCAGAGGAGGAATGGGAGAAGGTCATGTGGTCTGATGACAAAAATATAGCTTTTTGGTCTAAACTCCACTCGCCGTGTTTGGAGGAAGAAGAAGGATGAGTACAACCCCAAGAACACCATCCCAACCGTGAAGCATGGAGGTGGAAACATCATTCTTTGGGGATGCTTTTCTGCAAAGGGGACAGGACGACTGCACCGTATTGAGGGGAGGATGGATGGGGCCATGTATCGCGAGAACCTTCCCTCAGTAAGAGCATTGAAGATGGGTCATGGCTGGGTCTTCCAGCATGACAACGACCCGAAACACACAGCCAGGGCAACTAAGGAGTGGCTCCGTAAGAAGCATCTCAAGGTCCTGGAGTGGCCTAGCCAGTCTCCAGACCTGAACCCAATAGAACATCTTTGGAGGGAGCTGAGAGTCCGTATTGCCCAGCGACAGCCCCGAAACCTGAAGGATCTGGTCAAGACCTACAGGAAACGTATGATCTCTGTAATTGCAAACAAAGGTTTCTCTACCAAATATTAAGTTCTGCTTTTCTGATGTATCAAATACTTATGTCATGCAATAAAATGCAAATTAATTACTTAAAAATCATACAATGTGATTTTCTGGATTTTTGTTTTAGATTCCTTCTCTCACAGTTGAAGTGTACCTATGATAAAAATTACAGACCTCTACATGCTTTGTACAGTGGGGAAAAAAAGTATTTAGTCAGCCACCAATTGTGCAAGTTCTCCCACTTAAAAAGATGAGAGAGGCCTGTATTTTTCATCATAGGTACACGTCAACTATGACAGACAAAATGAGGGAAAAAAAATCCAGAAAATCACATTGTAGGATTTTTTATGAATTTATTTGCAAATTATGGTGGAAAATAGGTATTTGGTCAATAACAAAAGTTTCTCAATACTTTGTTATATACCCTTTGTTGGCAATGACACAGGTCAAACGTTTTCTGTAAGTCTTCACAAGGTTTTCACACACAGTTGCTCGTATTTTGGCCCATTCCTCCATGCAGATCTCCTCTAGAGCAGTGATGTTTTGGGGCTGTCGCTGGGCAACACAGACTTTCAACTCCCTCCAAAGATTTTCTATTTTGGTTTCATCTGACCATATGACATTCTCCCAATCCTCTTCTGGATCATCCAAATGCACTCTAGCAAACTTCAGACGGGCCTGGACATGTACTGGCTTAAGCAGGGGGACACGTCTGGCACTGCAGGATTTGAGTCCCTGGCGGCGTAGTGTGTTACTGATGGTAGGCTTTGTTACTTTGGTCCCAGCTCTCTGCAGGTCATTCACTAGGTCCCCCCGTGTGGTTCTGGGATTTTTGCTCACCGTTCTTGTGATCATTTTGACCCCACGGGGTGAGATCTTGCGTGGCGCCCCAGATCGAGGGAGATTATCAGTGGTCTTGTATGTCTTCCATTTCCTAATAATTGCTCCCACAGTTGATTTCTTCAAACCAAGCTGCTTACCTATTGCAGATTCAGTCTTCCCAGCCTGGTGCAGGTCTACAATTTTGTTTCTGGTGTCCTTTGACAGCTCTTTGGTCTTGGCCATAGTGGAGTTTGGAGTGTGACTGTTTGAGGTTGTGGACAGGTGTCTTTTATACTGATAACAAGTTCAAACAGGTGCCATTAATACAGGTAACGAGTGGAGGACAGAGGATCCTCTTGAAGAAGAAGTTACAGGTCTGTGAGAGCCAGAAATCTTGCTTGTTTGTAGGTGACCAAATACTTATTTTCCACCACAATTGGCAAATAAATTCATAAAAAATCCTACAATGTGATTTTCTGGAGAGAAAAAATCTCAATTTTTCTGTCATAGTTGACGTGTACCTATGATGAAAATTACAGGCCTCTCTCATCTTTTTAAGTGGGAAACTTGCACAATTGGTGGCTGACTAAATACTTTTTTTCCCCACTGTAAGTAGGAAAACCTGCAAAATCGGCAGTGTATCAAATACTTGTTTTCCCCACTGTAGCTAGCTCTTTCAAAGTGTTCAAAACACGAAGGCCATACAAATGTAATGTTTAATGGATACATTTTTTGGAAAAGTGTGACGAGCGGAAAAAAGAAGGCGGCTAAAAAGAGGCATTGTTCAGACATAATCTGAGCGGAAGTTGTGTATCTCTTTATTGGAATCTTGAGGACATTCTTTAACTATAATCTTGCAATTTGTCGTTTCAACTTTTCACATTTTCAGATATTTATTTGTATTTTACATTAAAGAAAAGTGAAAAATGGCATCCTTTAAACATTAATTTTAATTTGTATGGCCTTAGTTTACTTCATCCGCCACTATTGTGAAAAACCCAACTCGGTAATAATGATCATAGGAATGGATTCTTTAAGTGTTCAAAGTGTCTAAATGTACCTTACCTGCGACCAGTGGGAGACACCCAACTCAACTTGGTTTATTAGGCTTGGATATTGAAACTCAATTCATGAATTGAAAAGTGTAATTTATTTTAAATTGTACAATTCATGAATTGAATTCCAAGTTACTCGCTAAACGGATAGATTTGAAATCAATTTGACCCCGACCCTGCTGTACATAATTGCACTGCAAAGGGTGTTCCAATTTTAAACACACTTTGAACAAAATTGGATTTGATTAGATGTAAAAAGATAATCTGACCCTCTGTGCCCTCTGTAGGAGTATGCCAAGCTGGCGTGTAGTAAGACCCACGCGTGCGGCCACCCCTGTGGCGGGGTGAAGAACGAGGAGAGCTGCCTGCCCTGTCTGCACGGCTGTGACAAGAGCACAGGCTGCCTGAAACAGGACGCCGACGACATGTGCATGATCTGCTTCACAGAGGCACTCTCTGCCGCTCCCGCTGTCCAGGTACATTAAACTGTACACAGAATTAAATACGAATACTATTATTAATAGTATATTGTATCTCTATGATATTCTATGACTTGCTTGAATCAGATGGTGACTCACACCTGGGTTCAATTAGTATCCGTTTCCTTCGGAAAGTATTCAGACCTCTTGACTTTTTCCACATTTAGTTAAGTTACAGCCTTATTCTAAAATGGATTAAATAAATAAAAATGTAATCAATCTACACACAATACCCCGTAATGACAAAGCAAAAACAGGTTTTTAGACATTTTTGCAAATGTATAATATATATACAGTGGGGGAAAAAAGTATTTAGTCAGCCACCAATTGTGCAAGTTCTCCCACTTAAAAAGATGAGAGAGGCCTGTAATTTTCATCATAGGTACACGTCAACTATGACAGACAAATTGAGGAAAAAAAATCCAGAAAATCACATTGTAGGATTTTTTATGAATTTATTTGCAAATTATGGTGGAAAATAAGTATTTGGTCACCTACAAACAAGCAAGATTTCTGGCTCTCACAGACATGTAACTTCTTCTTTAAGAGGCTCCTCTGTCCTCCACTCATTACCTGTATTAATGGCACCTGTTTGAACTTGTTATCAGTATAAAAGACACCTGTCCACAACCTCAAACAGTCACACTCCAAACTCCACTATGGCCAAGACCAAAGAGCTGTCAAAGGACACCAGAAACAAAATTGTAGACCTGCACCAGGCTGGGAAGACTGAATCTGCAATAGGTAAGCAGCTTGGTTTGAAGAAATCAACTGTGGGAGCAATTATTAGGAAATGGAAGACATACAAGACCACTGATAATCTCCCTCGATCTGGGTCTCCATGCAAGATCTCACACCGTGGGGTCAAAATGATCACAAGAACAGTGAGCAAAAATCCCAGAACCACACAGGGGGACCTAGTGAATGACCTGCATCAGTAACACACTACGCCGCCAGGGACTCAAATCCTGCAGTGCCAGACGTGTCCCCCTGCTTAAGCCAGTACATGTCCAGGCCCGTCTGAAGTTTGCTAGAGTGCATTTGGATGATCCAGAAGAGGATTGGGAGAATGTCATATGGTCAGATGAAACCAAAATATAACTTTTTGTAAAAACTCAACTCGTCGTGTTTGGAGGACAAAGAATGCTGAGTTGCATCCAAAGAACACCATACCTACTGTGAAGCATGGGGGTGGAAACATCATGCTTTGGGGCTGTTTTTCTGCAAAGGGACCAGGATGACTGATCCGTATAAAGGAAAGAATGAATGGGGCCATGTATCGTGAGATTTTGAGTGAAAACCTTCCATCAGCAAGGGCATTGAAGATTAAACGTGGCTGGGTCTTTCAGCATGACAATGATCCCAAACACACCGCCCGGGCAACGAAGGAGTGGCTTCGTAAGAAGCATTTCAAGGTCCTGGAGTGGCCTAGCCAGTCTCCAGATCTCAACCCCATAGAAAATCTTTGGAGGGTGTTGAAAGTCTGTGTTGCCCAGCGACAGCCCCAAAACATCACTGCTCTAGAGGAGATCTGCATGGAGGAATGGGCCAAAATACCAGCAACAGTGTGTGAAAACCTTGTGAAGACTTACAGAAAACGTTTGACCTGTGTCATTGCCAACAAAGGGTATATAACAAAGTATTGAGAAACTTTTGTTATTGACCAAATACTTATTTTCCACCATAATTTGCTAATAAATTCATAAAAAATCCTACAATGTGATTTCTGGATATTTTTTTCTCATTTTGTCTGTCATAGTTGACGTGTACCTATGATGAAAATCACAGGCCTCTCTCATCTTTTTAAGTGGGAGAACTTGCACAATTGGTGGCTGACTAAATACTTTTTTCCCCCACTGTATATATATATACTTTTTTTTTTAAACCTTATTTATATAAGTACTCAGACCCTTTGCTATGAGACTCGAAATTGAGCTCAGGTACATCCTGTTTACATTGATCATCCTTGAGATGTTTCTACAACTTAATTGGAGTCCACCTGTGGTAAATTAAATTGATTGGACATGATTTGGAAAGGCACACACCTGTCTATATAAGGTCACACAGTTGACTGTGCATGTCAGAGCAAAAACCAAGCCATGAGGTCGAAGGAATTGTCCATAGAGCTACGAGACAGGATTGTGTCAAGGCACAGATCTGGGGAAGGGTATCAAAAAATTTCTGCATCTCTGGAGAGACCTGAAAATCAATGTGCAGCGACGCTCCCCATCCAACCTGACAAAGCTTGAGAGGATCTGCAGAGAAGAATGGGAGAAACTCCCCAAATACAGGTGTGCCAAGCTTGTAGCATCATACCCAAGAAGATGTGAGGCTGTAATCGCTGCTAAAGGTGCTTCAACAAAGTACTGCGTAAAGGGTCTGAATATTTATGTAAATGTGTATATCCGTTTTTGTTTTTTGTTTTTTGCAAAAAATTATAAAAACCTGTTTTTGCTTTGTTATTATGGGGTATTGTTTGTAGATCGATGAGGGAATATTTTTTTTTTTATTCTATTTTAGAATAAGGCTGTAACCTAACAAAATGTGGAAAAAGTAAAGAGGTCTGAAAACTTTCCAAACGCACTGTGTATATATATATTTATTTATTTATTTATTTACATATTAATTTTTTGGAGTGCCAGATGGGTAGAATTTGAACTTTTGGGACTATTCCATTGGTTTCAATTTTTGAAAAGAAATAACAAATACTGTTTGAACCAAGGATTCTTGTATGCCACAGATGTATTCGGGTTCGAGGTCAGGTTCTATGTGTGTGGTTCTGTTCTGTTCCTCAGCTGGACTGCAGTCACGTGTTCCATCTCCAGTGTACCCGTCGTGTTCTGGACAACCGCTGGCTCGGGCCCAGGATCACCTTCGGCTTCATGTCCTGCCCAATCTGCAAGGTACTATTTACCTTATGTAGCCCCGCCCACTTGACCTGAGTGGTTGTCTTTCAACTTCCGGCCTATTGACACACAAGCAAAACCATGGTTAAATATGAAATAAATGTTGCGTTATCGTTTAGTATAAGCACTCGGAAGCCAACATTAGCATAATTAGCATTCCCATAGAACTAACATGGTGACATAGACTCTATCTAATGGTCGTTATCCGTACAGGCTGTATTCCTTTTTAATCGAAGATCAATGCTTGAAAGTTCAAATGTTGTTAGACACAGAATCCCAATGACAAAAGACAGTAATAGTGCTGAAATGTTTTGATGTAGATAACATTAAGATATTTGCAATAGGTTGTACCCAATAATGTATATGTACACTAGATGACTGATAGGTGGCACTGCCCCAACATTGTAGAAAAATACAATAAAAACAACATACATTTAGGATCAAGGCCCGTTTCAAAATGTCTTAGTGATGGAGCGGCTCTTAGATGGTCAGGGAGAGCGTTCCATAGGTGAGGGGCAAGGGAGCTGAAGGCTCGGTCCCCCATAGTTCGGAGACGTGTCTTGGGGACTTGAAGCAGTAGGGAGTAGCTAGAGCGGAGAGTGCGAGATGGCTCTCTGATTGAGATGAGGTCGCTGATGTATTTGTATTTATTATGTATCCCCATTAGCTGCTGCCAAGCATTAGCTGCTGCCAATATTTCACAACACATTAAGTGTGTGCCCTCAGGCCACTACTCTACTACCACATACATTATCTACAACACAAAATCCATGTGTGTGTATTGTGCGTATGTTATCGTGTGTTTGTATGCATGTGTCTGTGCCTATGTTTGTTTCTTCACAGTCCCTGTTATATTTGTATCTGTTTTTTAAAATCTAATGTTACTGCTTGCATGAGTTACTTGATGTGGAATAGAGTTCCATGTAGTCATGGCTCTATGTAGTACTGTGCGCCTCCCATAGTCTGTTATGGACTTGAGGACTGTGAAGAGACACAAATACAAGTAGTGATGAAGACAATCTCTCCTCCACTTACAGCCAGGAGAGATTGACATGCATATTATTAATGTTAGCTTTCTGTGTACATCTAAGGGCCAGCTGTGCTACCCTGTTTCTTGGCAATTGCAATCTTACTAAGTCCCTCTTTGTGGCACCTGACCACACGACTGAACAGTAGTCCAGGTGCGACAAAACTAGGGCCTGTAGGACCTGCCTTGTTGATAGTGCTGTTAAGAAAGCAGTGCAGCGTTTTATGGACAGACTTCTCCCCATTTTAGCTACTGTTGTATCAATATGTTTTGACCATGACAGTTTATAATCCAAGGTTACTCCAAGCAGTTTAGTCACCTCAACTTGTTTAACTTCCACATTCATTACAATATTTAGTTGAGGATTAGTGAATGATTTGTCCCAAATACAATGCTTTTAGTTTTTGAAATATTTAGGACTAACTTATTCCTTGCCACCCATTCTGAAACTAACTGCAGCTCTTTGTTAAGTGTTGCAGTCATTTCAGTCGCTGTAGTAGCTGACGTGTATAGTGTTGAGTCATCCGCATACTAGACACACTGACTTTACTCCAAGCTAGTGGCATGTCGTTACTAAAAATTGAAAAAAAGTAATGGGCCTAGACAGCTGCCCTGGGTAATTCCTGATTCTACCTGGATTATGTTGGATAGGCTTCCATTAAAGAACACCCTCTGTGTTCTGTTAGACAGGTAACTCTTTATCCACAATATAGCAGGGGGTGTAATGCCATAACACATACGTTTTTCCAGAAGCAGACTGACGGATAATGTCAAAGCCGCACTGAAGTATAACAAAACAGCCCCCACAATCTTTTTATCATCAATTTCTCTCAGCCAGTCATAAGTCATTTGTGTAACTGCTGTGCTTGTTGAATGTCCTTCCCTACATAAGGGACCGAAATGTCCAAAAAAGAGGGCTTTTCCCTTACCTATAAGCGTGCTGAAAGTCTGTTGTCAATTTGTTTATTGTAAAATAGCATTGTATCTGGTCAAACACCATTTTTTCGTAACAGGCTGATTGGTAGGCTATTTGAGCCAGTAAAGTGGGCTTTACTATTCTTAGGTAGGGGAATGACGTTTGCTTCCCTACAGGCCTGAGGGCACACACTTTCTAGTAGGCTTAAATTGAAGATATGGCAAATAGGAGTGGCAATATCGTCCGCTATTATCCAATTTTTCATCCAAGTTGTCAGACCCTGGTGGCTTGTCATTGTTGATAGACAACAAAAAAAAATTAACCTCTTCCACACTCACTTTACGGAATTCAAAATTACAATGCTAATCTTTCATAATTTGGTCAGATATACTTGTATGTGTAGTGAGCGTTTGTTGCTGGCATGTCATGCCTACATTGACTAATCTTGCCAATGAAAGAATCATTTAAAGTAGTTGGCAATATCAGTGGGTTTTGTGATGAATGAGCCATCTGATTCAATGAATGATGGAGCAGTGTTTGCCATTTTTGCCAACATTTCATTTAAGGTGCGCCAAAGCTTTACTATCATTCTTTGTCATTTATCTTTGTTGCATAGTGTAGATTCTTCTTTTTTTTTAACTCAGTTTAGTCACATGATTTCTCAATTTGCAGTAAGTTTGCCAATCGGTTGTGCAGCCAGACTTATTTGCCATTCCTTTTGCCTCATCCCTCTCAACCATACGATTTTTAAATTCCTCTTTAATCCATTGGAATTCAACAGTTTTTACAGTCATTTTCTTAATGGGTGCATGCTTATTAGTAACTGGGATAAGCAATTTCATGTGCAGCATCTGGTGCAGCATCTGGTTGCTCCTCATTACACACCACAGACAACACATATTATTTACATCAACAACATAGGAATCACTACAAAACTTATTGTATGACCTCTTATACACTATATTAGGCCCAGCCTTTGGAACTTTGGTTTTCCTAGATATGGCTACTATATTGTGATCACTACATCCGATGGATTTGGATACTGCTTTAAAGTACATTTCTGCAGCATTAGTAAAGATGTGATCAAAACATGTTGATAACTAACCTGGTAGGTTGACTGATAACCTGAATAAGGTTGCAGGCACTAGTTACAGTTTGAAGCTTTCTCTTGAGTGGGCAGCCTGATGAAAGCCAGTCAATATTTATATCACCCAGAAAATATACCTCTATTTATATCACATACATGATCAAGCATTTCACATGTTATCCAGATACTGACTGTTAGCACTTGGTGGTCTATAGCAGCTTCCCACCAGAATGGGCTTTAGGTAAGGCAGATGAACCTGCAGCCATATTACTTCAACAGTATTTAACATGAGATCCTCTCTAAGCTTTACAGGAATGTTGTTCTGAATATAAACGGCAACACCTCCACCTTTGGTATTTCAGTCGTTTCTGTAGATAAGGGTTGCCCAACCCTGTTCCTGGAGAGCTACCCTCCTGTAGGTTTTCCCTCCAACCCTAGGTGTTACTAACCTGATTCATCTTATCAACCTGCTAATTATTATAATCAGGTGTGCTAGATTAGGGTTGTAGCAAAAACCTACAGGACGGTAGCTCTCCAGGAACAGTGTTGGGCTGTCCGGTTGTAGATGTTAACCATGTATTGCTACCACTGTATCATCAAAGGTGTTATCTACGCCATCCCCTCTGGTTTGGGCTTAGTGGGAGTATCATTTGGTTTTCAACAGGACAATGACCCGAACCCCACCTCCAGGCTGTGTAAGGGCTATTTGACCAAGTAGAGTGATGGAGTGCTGCATCAGATGACCTGTCCTCCACAATCACCCAACTTCAACACAATTGAAATGGTTTGGGATGAGTTGGACCGCAGAGTGAAGGAAAAGCAGCCAACAAGTGCTCAGCATATGTGGGACCTCCTTCAAGACTGTTGGAAAAACATTCCTCATTAAGCTGGTTGAGAGAATGCCAAGAGTGTGCAAAGCTGTCACCAAGGCAAAGGGTGGCTACTTTGAAGAATCTCAAATCGAAAATATATTTTGATTTAACACTTTTTTGGTTACTACATGGTTCCATATGTGCTATTTCATAGCTTTGATGTCTTCACTATTATTCTACAATGTAGAAAATAGTTTTAAAAAAATACAGAAAACCCTTGAATGAGTAGATGTGTCCAAACTTTTGACTGGTACTGTATTTTATAACAGGATTCTTTAAAGAGCTGTATTTTGTATTTTCAAAATATAAAATATTTTTCAACAGTCCTGATAGAAAGATATATAGGGCCTATTTATTCTAAAATAAGTTGAAATTGGAAATTTTTTTAGTGTTCACATGTATTTGTATTTATTATGGATCCCCATTAGCTGCTGCCAACGCAGCAGCTACTCTTCCTGGGGTCCAGCAAAATTATGGCAGTTATACATTTTTAAAAACATTACCATACATTCACAACAGATTTCACAAGATTAAGTTTGAGCCAATCATTTTCACCTCTTCCACACGTATTTTGTTGCTGGCATGTCATGCCTAAGTTTGCTAATCTTGCCAATGGAAAAATCATTAAAGTAGTTGGGTTTAGTGATGAATGAGCCATCTGATTCAATGAATGATGGAGGGGAGTTTGCCTTTTTTCCCAAAATGTAATTTAAGGTGCTCCAGAGCGTTTTACTATAATTATTTGTCATTTATCTTCATTTCATAGTTTCTTCTTCTTTTTATTCAGTTTAGTCACATGATTTCTCAATTTGTAGTGCGTTTGCCAATCGGTTGTACAGCCAGACCTATTTGCCATTTCTTTTGCCTCATCCCTCTCAACCATACAAGTTTCCAATTCCTCATCAATCCATGGGGATTTAACAGTTTTACAGTCATTTTCTTATTGGGGGCATGCTTATTAGTAACTGGGATAAGCAATTTCATAAATGTGTCAAGTGCAGCGTCTGGTTGCTCCTCATTACACACCACAGACCAACAAATATTATTTACATCAACAACATAGGAAACAGTACAAAACGTATTGTATGACCTCTTATACACTATATTAGGCCCAGCCTTTGGAACTTAGGTTTTCCTAGATATGGTTACTATATTGTGATCACTACATCCGATGGATTTACAGTGAGGGAAAAAAGTATTTGATCCCCTGCTGATTTTGTACGTTTGCCCACTGACAAAGAAATGATCAGTCTATAATTTTAATGGTAGGTTTATTTGAACAGTGAGAGACAGAATAACAACAACAAAATCCAGAAAAACGCATGTCAAAAATGTTATAAATTGATTTGCATTTTAATGAGGGAAATAAGTATTTGACCCCCTCTCAATCAGAAAGATTTCTGGCTCCCAGGTGTCTTTTATACAGGTAACGAGCTGAGATTAGGAGCACACTCTTAAAGGGAGTGCTCCTAATCTCAGCTTGTTACCTGTATAAAAGACACCTGTCCACAGAAGCAATCAATCAATCAGATTCCAAACTCTCCACCATGGCCAAGACCAAAGAGCTCTCCAAGGATGTCAGGGACAAGATTGTAGAACTACACAAGGCTGGAATGGGCTACAAGACCATTGCCAAGCAGCTTGGTGAGAAGGTGACAACAGTTGGTGCGATTATTCGCAAATGGAAGAAACACAAAATAACTGTCAATCTCCCTCGGCCTGGGGCTCCATACAAGATCTCACCTCGTGGAGTTGCAATGATCATGAGAACGGTGAGGAATCAGCCCAGAACTACACGGGAGGATCTTGTCAATGATCTCAAGGCAGCTGGGACCATAGTCACCAAGAAAACAATTGGTAACACACTATGCCGTGAAGGACTGAAATCCTGCAGCGCCCGCAAGGTTCCCCTGCTCAAGAAAGCACATATACAGGCCAGTCTGAAGTTTGCCAATGAACATCTGAATGATTCAGAGGAGAACTGGGTGAAAGTGTTGTGGTCAGATGAGACCAAAATCGAGCTCTTTGGCATCAACTCAACTCGCCGTGTTTGGAGGAGGAGGAATGCTGCCTATGAACCCAAGAACACCATCCCCACCGTCAAACATGGAGGTGGAAACATTATGCTTTGGGGGTGTTTTTCTGCTAAGGGGACAGGACAACTTCACCGCATCAAAGGGACGATGGACGGGGCCTTGTACCGTCAAATCTTGGGTGAGAACCTCCTTCCCTCTGCCAGGGCATTGGAAATGGGTCATGGATGGGTATTCCAGCATGACAATGACCCAAAACGTACGGCCAAGGCAACAAAGGAGTGGCTCAAGAAGAAGCACATTAAGGTCCTGGAGTGGTCTAGCCAGTCTCCAGACCTTAATCCCATAGAAAATCTGTGGAGGGAGCTGAAGGTTCGAGTTGCCAAACGTCAGCCTCAAAATCTTAATGACTTGGAGAAGATCTGCAAAGAGGAGTGAGACAAAATCCCTCCTGAGATGTGTGCAAACCTGGTGGCCAACTACAAGAAACGTCTGACCTCTGTGATTGCCAACAAGGGTTTTGCCACCAAGTACTAAGTCATGTTTTGCGGAGAGGTCAAATACTTATTTCCCTCATTAAAATGCAAATCAATTTATAACATTTTTGACATGCGTTTTTCTGGATTTTTTTGTTGTTATTCTGTCTCTCACGGTTCAAATAAACCTAACATAAAAATTATAGACTGATCATTTCTTTGTCAGTGGGCAAACGTAAAAAATCAGCAGGGGATCAAATACTTTTTTCTCTCACTGTAGATGCTGCTTTCAAACAGATTTCAGCAGCATTAGTAAAGATGTGATCAATACATGTTGATGATTTCATTCCTGAGCTGTTTGTAACTACCTGGTAGGTTGACTAATAACCTGAACCAGGTTGCAGGCACTAGTTACAGTTTGAAACTTTCTCTTGAGTGGGCAGCCTGATGAAAGCCAGTCAATATTTAAATCACCATGTTGTTTGCGGACTGCACGACCTAGGCTACACAGTTTTGGTGTATTTCATTCCATTTACGAGTTGGGCCGTACGAACTACCTTCTGTGGCGCCTTGCGGCCGGATGCCGAGCAGTTGCCATACCAAGCACTGATGCAGGTGGTCAAGATGCTCTCAATTGTGCAGCTGTAGAACTTTTTGAGGATCAGAGGGCCCATGCCAAATATTTTCAGCCTCTTGATGGTGAAGAAGCACTTTTCACAACTGTGGTTGTGTGTTTGGACCATTATAGGTCCTTAATGATGTGAACACCAAGGAACTTGAAGCGCTCGATCGTCTCCACTACAGTCCTGTCGATGTGAGTGGGGGTGTTTTCGGCCCTCGGTTTCCTGTAGTCCGCGATCAGCTCCTTTGTCTTGCTGACGTTGTTGTCCTGGCACCACACTGCCAGGTCTCTGACCTCCTCCCTATAGGCTGTATCATCATCGTCAGTGATCAGGCCTACCACTGTCGTGTTGTTGGCAAACTTAATGATGGTGTTGGAGTCGTGTGCGGCCACGCAGTGGTGGGTGAACAGGGAGTACAGGAGGGGGCAAGCACGCACAGCTGATGGGCCCCCATGTTGAGGGTCAGCGTGGCAGATGTTTTTGCCTACCCTCACCACCTGGGGGTGGCCCGTCAGAAAGTCCAGTATCCAATTGCAGTGGGATGTGTTTAATCCTACAGGGTCCTTAGCTTAGTGATGACCTTGGAGGGCACTATGGTGTTGAACGCTGAGCTGTAGTCAATGACCAGCATTCTCAAGAAGGTGTTCCTTTTGTCCAGGTGGGAAAGGGCAGTGTGAAGTGCAATAGAGATTGTGTCATCTGTGGGTCTGATGGGGCAGTATGCGAATTGGAGTGGGTCCAGGGTGTTTGGGATGATGGTGTTAATGTGAGCCATGACCAGCCTTTCAAAGCATTTCATGGCTACAGATGTGAGTGCTACAGGGCGATAGTCATTTAGCAAAGTTACCTTGGCGTTCTTGGGCACGGGACTATGGTGGTCTGCTTGAAACATAGGGGGTTTACACATTGAGTCAGGGAGAGGTTGAAAATGTCAGTGAAGACACTTGCCAGCTGGTCAGCGCATGCTCTGAGTACGTGTCCTGGTAATCCGTCTGGCCCTAAAGGTCTTACTCACTTCGGCTATGGTGAGCGTGATCACACAGTTGTCCGGAACAGCTGGTGCTCTCATGCATGGTTCCGTGTTGCTTGCCTCGAATTGAGCATTCAAGGCATTAAGTCTGGTTAACTCACGTCACTGGACAGCTTGCAGCTGGGTTTCCCTTTGTAATCTGTGATAGTTTGCAAGCCCTGCCACATCCGACGAGCGTCAGAGCCGGTGTAGTACGATTTGATCTTAGTTCTGTATTGACACTTTGCCTGTTTGATGTTTCATCGGAGTGCGTAGCGGGATTTCTTATAAGCGTCCGGATATGTTTCCCGCTCCTTGAAAGCAGCAGCTCTAGCCTTTAGCTCAGTGTGAATGTTGCCTGTAATCCATGGCTTTTGGTTAGGTTACGTACGGTCACTGTGGGGACTACGCCGTCGATGCACTTATTAATGAAGCCTGTGACTGATGTGGTAAACTCCTCAATGCCATCGGATGAATCCCAGAACATTTTCCAATCTGTGCTAGCGAAACAGTCCTGTAGCTTAGCGTCCGCTTCATCTGACCACTTCCATATTGAGCGCTTCACTGGTAGAAAACTCTCTTGGTAAATAGTGAGGTAATCTAACTCAGGCGAGCAGAACCTGGAGACTTCCTTAATATTAGAGATCGCGCACCAACTGTTGTTGACAGAGACACGCCCCTATCCCCTCAGCTTACCCGACGCAGCTGTCCTGCCGATGCATAGAAAAAACAGCTACATTTATATTTTCCATGTCCTTGTTCAGCCAGGACTCTATGAAACATAGGTTATTACAGTTCTTCAGAGTACGTTGATAGGATAGTCTCGAACTGAGCTCGTCCAGTTTACATTCCAGTGATTGCATGTTCGCCAATAGAACAGTGTGTAAGGGCAACTTAACCACTTGCCGTAGCATTCTCGTTGGGTATCCTGCATGCCGGCCCCTATTGCGCCACCTCCTCCAAGTGACGGGGATTTGGGCCTGGTCTGGGATGTGAATTATTTATTTAGCCTCTGATTCGTTGAAATAGACGTCCTCATCCAAAACGAGGTTAGTCATCGCTGTTTTGATGTCCTGAAGCTCTTTTCGGTCATTTGAAACAATGGCCGAAACATTATGTACCAAAAAAGTTAGGACCAGCGCAAAAAAACACACAAAATAGCACAATTGGTCCGGAGCCATCCCCTCCGGCGCCATTCTCAAATTCATCCCACTGCCCTTCTGACTCACAGTCCTCCTACCTTTATGGTCTACTCTCCAATGTCCTATCTGGTCAATAAAACAAAACAAAAAATACAAAAACTCCAATGTTGCAATGAGTTGTGTAGAGTTGGGGATTGAGTTCTCAAATTTACCAATTGACCTTACAGAGATTCATATCTTCCTGATTTTCAATGTAACTTGCTTGGATCATAACAGCTCTGGCTCAGTTTGTTTGAACTAACATTGTGCGAACCGAGTTAAGGATAGAAAATTTACTTGAGACTTGACTGTTGCGTTTTTCCTCCCAGAACAAGATCAACCACTTGGTCATCAAGGACCTGCTGGACCCTATAAAGGAGCTGTTTGAGGACGTACGGAGGAAAGCTCTGATGAGAATGGAGTACGAGGGGCTGCACAAGAGCGAGGCCATCACCACGCCCGGTGCCCGCTTCCACAACGATCCGGCCGGCTTCGCAATGAACCGATACGCCTACTACGTCTGCTACAAGTGCAAGAAGGTAATCAGAATTAAGTTTCATAATAGAATGGATGTTTCCCTTAAAGGGCTAGTTCACTTTATAAAGTTTAAAGTTAGTCTATTCAGTGTTGTGTCAATTCGAAAAAAGAACCTAATTAGCATAATCAAAAAATCAGTTTAAGCAAAACAATTATAAACATTTGCATGGAAAATGGCAGCCTTCCCATCTGCGGTGGAAGGTGGCCGAACTACAGTGGTGTTTGTCAGACAATGAGACATCCTGAAAATCGGTCTTCTCACAAAAACGTCTGTACAGTTTAGCCTACAAACTAATATGACCCCTCTATGGAAAGATTAGACTCTCACGAACACGTACATATTTTGCTGTAGGACGCACACAAGACTCGTCTGTATATACGGAACAGGGTTTCTGTTAGCCGGTAAATGCCAGCTTTTGGCCGATAATTCTTTTTATGAAAAGCCGATAAATCAAATTGTCCCCCTAAAAAAATACATTGCAAAATAATGGTTTTTATTAATTGATGGAAATAACAGTCGATGTGCTCCAACTTCAAAGGCAAATATACTTTATAGGCTAATAAATCCTCAAGCTGCTTGGAAATTAGTGTTGGTTGTGTGTGTTTTTATTTTTACTCACACAAAAGACACCAGGTACTCATAAGGGACTTCAGCTAAGTGTACCTCGACTTGGCAAAATTGGAAAAGATTGTGTTGATTATCCCCATTTCCAGAGTGCCCGCCGAGATGGAATTATTTCTCCAAAACAGAGTAAAGATGGCCTCAAGATCGCGCCTTCTTGAGGACAAAGTAATGAAGCTGATGCGCATCGCAATTTGTGCTTATTCAGAAGCACTTGGAAACGAAACATTGTTGCCAACTATTCACATCGGATGTCTAGATGTTCAATCAATAGGCAGCCAACTGCATATAGTAGGAAACAGAGTTATCAATAAGCCACATATATCACACATGACAAAAGTCACGACCCCACGATAGTTCAAATTACAATAAACATAACATTTATTAACATCATCCAGTAGAACTGTAAAAAGAGAGTGATATAATTTGAGCTTTGGAAACAAGTGCTTTTATAAATGCGTGGCGCGGGCCAGGAGCATTGTACAATAAGCTTTCTCCCAATGAACCAGCCTTAACGAATGTTGTTTATTTACATATCGAATTTGATTGTCCAACATCAGTTATATAATTTCTTCATTCTTCAAAAAATAATATACAGTGGGGAGAACAAGTATTTGATACACTGCCGATTTTGCAGGTTTTCCTACTTACAAAGCATGTAGAGGTCTGTAATTTTTATCATAGGTACACTTCAACAGTGAGAGACGGAATCTAAAACAAAAATCCAGATAATCACATTGTATGATTTTTAAGTAATTAATTTGCATTTTATTGCATGACATAAGTATTTGATCACCTACCAACCAGTAAGAATTCCGGCTCTCACAGACCTGTTAGTTTTTCTTTAAGAAGCCCTCCTGTTCTCCACTCATTACCTGTATTAACTGCACCTGTTTGAACTCGTTACCTGTATAAAAGACACCTGTCCACACACTCAATTAAACAGACTCCAACCTCTCCACAATGGCCAAGACCAGAGAGCTGTGTAAGGACATCAGGGATAAAATTGTAGACCTGCACAAGGCTGGGATGGGCTACAGGACAATAGGCAAGCAGCTTGGTGAGAAGGCAACAACTGTTGGCGCAATTATTAGAAAATGGAAGAAGTTCAAGATGACGGTCAATCACCCTCGGTCTGGGGCTCCATGCAAGATCTCACCTCGTGGGGCATCAATGATCATGAGGAAGGTGAGGGATCAGCCCAGAACTACACGGCAGGACCTGGTCAATGACCTGAAGAGAGCTGGGACCACAGTCTCAAAGAAAACCATTAGTAACACACTACGCCGTCATGGATTAAAATCCTGCAGCGCACGCAAGGTCCCCCTGCTCAAGCCAGCGCATGTCCAGGCCCGTCTGAAGTTTGCCAATGACCATCTGGATGATCCAGAGGAGGAATGGGAGAAGGTAATGTGGTCTGATGAGACAAAAATAGAGCTTTTTGGTCTAAACTCCACTCGCTGTGTTTGAAGGAAGAAGAAGGATGAGTACAACCCCAAGAACACCATCCCAACCGTGAAGCATGGAGGTGGAAACATCATTCTTTGGGGATGCTTTTCTGCAAAGGGGACAGGACGACTGCACCGTATTGAGGGGAGGATGGATGGGGCCATGTATTGCGAGATCTTGGCCAACAACCTCCTTCCCTCAGTAAGAGCATTGAAGATGGGTCGTGGCTGGGTCTTCCAGCATGACAACGACCCGAAACACACAGCCAGGGCAACTAAGGAGTGGCTCCGTAAGAAGCATCTCAAGGTCCTGGAGTGGCCTAGCCAGTCTCCAGACCTGAACCCAATAGAAAATCTTTGGAGGGAGCTGAAAGTCCGTATTTCCCAGTGACAGCCCCGAAACCTGATGGATCTGGAGAAGGTCTGTATGGAGGAGTGGGCCAAAATCCCTGCTGCAGTGTGTGCAAACCTGGTCAAGACCTACAGGAAACGTATGATCTCTGTAATTGCAAACAAAGGTTTCTGTACCAAATATTAAGTTCTGCTTTTCTGATGTATCAAATACTTATGTCATGCAATAAAATGCAAATTAATTATTTAAAAATCATACAATGTGATTTTCTGGATTTTTGTTTTAGATTCCGTCTCTCACAGTTGAAGTGTACCTATGATAAAAATTACAGACCTCTACATGCTTTGTAAGTAGGAAAACATGCAAAATCGGCAGTGTATCAAATACTTGTTCTCCCCACTGTATATGTATGCACTCACTAACTGTAAGTCGCTCTGGATAAGAGCGTCTGCTAAATGACTAAAATGTAAAATGGGTAGAAGCTGTTAAGGAGCCTTTTGGTCCCAGACTTGGCATTCTGGTACTGCTTGCCGTGCGGTAGCAGAGAGAACAGACTGTGACTTGGGTGGCTGGATGTGATGTACTGAGCCGTACGCACTACCCTCTGTGGCGTCTTGCGGTCAGATGCCGACCAGTTGCCATACCAAGCGGTGATGCAACCAGTCAGGATGCTCACGATGGTGCAGGTGAAAAACTTTTGTAGAATTGCAGTGGGAGTGGGGCGGGCTGGCCCGGTCATGGCTAGAAGGATCCAGCTTTTGTCAAATTAACGTCAAAAGTTAGCTAACCCTTTTCCTAACCTTAACCTAATTCTCCTAACCTGCTACGTAAATTATCCTAACCTGTTACGAAAAGTCAAATCTGACGTTAATTTGACATAAGCTGGATCCCTTCTAGCCATGACCGGCCTGCCCTGGTGTTCGTAGACAGCCATGTTTTGTTATTTATTAGGCCTAATTAAAATGTTAATGCCTAGGCTAAATTAAATTTGAGGCCTAGATTTGTATTTGAAAACAGCTGTGTTTTGTTATTTACTAATTAAAATGTTAATACAAATAGCCTATAGGACACGTCGTTTGCAAATTATGATACAAATATAATATTTGGAAGTTATTTTATTACTGTGTATGTAGGTGACTAGTTCTTCTTGGCGATTTATTTTTAATTTTTATGATATTCATTTATGATTTACAGCAGGGATTAAGAGGCGCAACGTGCAATGTTTTGCTTTTCAATTAAACGTTAATTTCTATTCTATTCTGATTAATTACAATAATCTAAATGTGATTTTGAGCACAGTGGGTGGACGCCCTAATGCGTTACGTACCCAATGCATATGGATGTCCGGTAAATTTCTCAAATGTCCGGTAAATTAAAATCTTGCCGGTCACATTGACCGGCGCCAAAATGAAACCCAAAAAAGGGGTTAATATGGGTAATTTAAAAAATATATAATTTCCTGATCTTTCTTATATATCTCAGATATAGGACAGACACTTTAAAACACAATTCCTTTTGATGTATGAATCTGTTATTCAGTGCATTTGGAAAGTATTCAGACCCCTTTTTCCACATTTTGTTCTAAAATGGATTTTAAAAAATTAGTCTCAACAATTTACACACAGAACCCCATAATGACAAAGCAAAAACAGGTTTTTAGAAATGTTTGATAATTTATACAAAAATAAAAAAACAGATACCTTATTTACACAAGTATTCAGACCCTTTACTATGAGACTCGAAATTGAGCTCAGGTGCATCCTGTTTACATTGATCATCCTTGAGATATTTCTACAACTTGATTGGAGTCCACCTGTGGTAAATTCAATTGGTTGGACATGATTTGGAAAGGCACACACTGTCTATATAAGGTCCCACAGTTGACAGTGCATGTCAGAGCAAAAACCAAGCCATGAGGTCGAAGAAATTGTCCGTAGAGCTCCGAGACAGGATTGTGTGGAGGCACAGATCTGCAGATAGGTACCAAAAAATGTCTGCAGCATTGAAGGTCCCCAAGAACACAGGGGCCTCCATCATTCTTAAATGGAAGAAGTTTGGAACCACCAAGACTCTTCCTAAAGCTGGCCGCCCGGCTGAACTGAGCAATCGGGGGAAAAGAGCCTTGCTCAGGGAGGTGACCAAGAACCCGATGGTCACTCTGAAAGAGCTTCATAGTTCCTCTGTGGAGATGGGAGAACCTTCCAGAAGGACACCCATCTCTGCAGCACTCCTCCACCAATCAGGCCTTCATGGTAGAGTGGCCAGACGGAAGCCACTCTACCATAAAAAATTATGAATTTGCAAACATTTATAAAAACCTGTTTTTGCTTTGTCATTATGGGGTATTGTGTGTAGATTGATGAGGGGGAAAAACGATTTAATCAATTTTAGAATAAGGCTGTAATGTAACAAAATGTGGAAAAAGTCAAGGGGTCTGAATACTTTCCGAATGCCCTATTTCTTCTATAGGCTAATAGCGGTAAGGCCAAATTCATCAAATATTGTTTTTATATATTTTGGGGATAGCTAAAGGGGTCCTACATTTCCAAATCAAATAGCCAAATGATCCTTTGTCTGACCATCTTAAAACAATTCCATATGTTAATATTAATTAATTATTAATTAATTAATATTAATAATTAATTAATTTAATTAATATGCCATTTAGCAGACGCTTTTATCCAAAGCGACTTACAGTCATGCGTGCATACATTTTTGTGTATGGGTGGTCCCGGGGATCGAACCCACTACCTTGGCGTTACAAGCGCCGTGCTCTACCAGCTGAGCTACAGAGGACCACATTCATATGTTAGCATAGGCTTAGACTTGTGAAAATATGGTAGCAGCAGGCATACAGTTCCCCTACATGGAATGTTTCGGAAAGTAATATATTTCGCAGAGGTCTGTCAGTCAGTTTCACTTGTCTCTAATAAACTACTTTGGGAGGCTTATCCCCTGACCCATTCCCTTCCTTCCTCTGTTGCAGGCATACTTTGGGGGAGAGGCGCGCTGTGACGCGGAGGCAGGACAGGGAGACGACTATGACCCCAGCGAGCTGATCTGTGGCGCATGCTCAGATGTGTCCAGGGCACAGGTGGGTGGAGGAAAAGCTCCAGAGAAGGCCTTAGGACATTGACTCCATTGGGCTGTGTAACAGCATCCACACTAGCATACTGCTTAGTATGCATGGCCAATACGTTGCTGAATACTTGATAGTATCCGGGTTTGGATAGTGGGACACATCTTGACACTCTTGAACTCCTGACACTATCACTTAAAATGAAGACATTGTTTTTCCAATAATTCGATTTATTGTCAATTTCAATAGAAATTCATTTTGTGACCTCAGCAATACATTTAAATACACAAAACACCCCAAAAATTATACAATACAATTGACACACTATACATCCCTGAAAAGTGATATATATATATATACAGTGAGGAAAAAAAGTATTTAGTCAGCCACCAATTGTGCAAGTTCTCCCACTTAAAAAGATGAGAGAGGCCTGTAATTTTCATCATAGGTACACGTCAACTATGACAGACAAATTGAGAAAAGAAAATCCAGAAAATCACATTATAGGATTTTTTATGAATTTATTTGCAAATTATGGTGGAAAATAAGTATTTGGTCAATAACAAAAGTTTCTCAATACTTTGTTATATACCCTTTGTTGGCAATGACACAGGTCAAACGTTTTCTGTAAGTCTTCACAAGGTTTTCACACACTGTTGCTGGTATTTTGGCCCATTCCTCCATGCAGATCTCCTCTAGATCAGTGATGTTTTGGGGCTGTCGCTGGGCAACACAGACTTTCAACTCCCTCCAAAGATTTTCTATGGGGTTGAGATCTGGAGACTGGCTAGGCCACTCCAGGACCTTGAAATGCTTCTTACGAAGCCACTCCTTCGTTGCCCGGGCGGTGTGTTTGGGATCATTGTCATGCTGAAAGACCCAGCCACGTTTCATCTTCAATGACCTTGCTGATGGAAGGAGGTTTTCACTCAAAATCTCACGATACATGGCCCCATTCATTCTTTCCTTTACACGGATCAGTCGTCCTGGTCCCTTTGCAGAAAAACAGCCCCA
Organism: Coregonus lavaretus; assembly: GCF_964263955.1. Classification (NCBI taxonomy): domain Eukaryota; kingdom Metazoa; phylum Chordata; class Actinopteri; order Salmoniformes; family Salmonidae; genus Coregonus; species Coregonus lavaretus. The sequence goes on from NC_140003.1 coordinate 835,502, forward strand.
AAGCATGATGTTTCCACCCCCATGCTTCACAGTAGGTATGGTGTTCTTTGGATGCAACTCAGCATTCTTTGTCCTCCAAACACGACGAGTTGAGTTTTTACCAAAAAGTTATATTTTGGTTTCATCTGACATTCTCCCAATCCTCTTCTGGATCATCCAAATGCACTCTAGCAAACTTCAGACGGGCCTGGACATGTACTGGCTTAAGCAGGGGGACACGTCTTGCACTGCAGGATTTGAGTCCCTGGAGGCGTAGTGCGTTACTGATGGTAGGCTTTGTTACTTTGGTCCCAGCTCTCTGCAGGTCATTCACTAGGTCCCCCCGTGTGGTTCTGGGATTTTTGCTCACCGTTCTTGTGATCATTTTGACCCCACGGTTGAGATCTTGCGTGGAGCCCCAGATCGAGGGAGATTATCAGTGGTCTTGTATGTCTTCCATTTCCTAATAATTGCTCCCACAGTTGATTTCTTCAAACCAAGCTGCTTACCTATTGCAGATTCAGTCTTCCCAGCCTGGTGCAGGTCTACAATTTTGTTTCTGGTGACCTTTGACAGCTCTTTGGTCTTGGCCATAGTGGAGTTTGGAGTGTGACTGTTTGAGGTTGTGGACAGGTGTCTTTTATACTGATAACAAGTTCAAACAGGTGCCATTAATACAGGTAACGAGTGGAGGACAGAGGAGCCTCTTAAAGAAGAAGTTACAGGTCTGTGAGAGCCTGAAATCTTGCTTGTTTGTAGGTGACCAAATACTTATTTTCCACCATAATTTGCAAATAAATTCATTAAAAATCCTACAATGTGATTTTCTGGAATTTTTTTTGTCAATTTGTCTGTCATAGTTGACGTGTACCTATGATGAAAATTACAGGCCTCTCTCATCTTTTTAAGTGGGAGAACTTGCACAATTGGTGGCTGACTAAATACTTTTTTTCCCCACTTTATACACATCCATGTTCCGTCTGCAGATGTGTTCCAAGCACGGGACAGACTTTCTGGAGTACAAATGCCGTTACTGCTGCTCGGTGGCCGTGTTCTTCTGCTTCGGCACCACTCACTTCTGTAACGCATGCCATGATGACTTCCAGAAGATGACCAGCGTGCCCAAGGAGGAGCTGCCTCACTGTCCTGCAGGTACTGACTTATTGTGCAAAATGCTTCATCATAACAGTTTTTGCTCTATACGGAAAGGGCTCCATCTTGAAAACTTGACTGCTGATATGCATACTTTTTGGGGATTGTATTTAAGTGAACAAAATGAACTAAATACTGAACAAAACACTAAAAGATTGCTTGTGAGTGTAGTATTGCTTTAAGCCACATATCAGGCCATTGTCAAATGTCCTCCATTTCACTCGGTACGGGGCAAGTTTTTTGTTGTCGCAGCAGTTGAAGTACCAGGTGTGCAACCAGACAACCGGACCAATACCCTATTTATCTATTCCATTATTTACTTACCTGTTATTTATAACCAGGAACGTTGATTTTAGAGCAGTGGTTCCTAACCTGGGGTTAAGCTGACCTGGGGGTACCTGACCTATCCACAGGGGGTACATGGGAGACTCATAAGAACATTGACCTAATGATCAGGGAAGAGCAAAATGTGATTGGAGGTTCCCAAAGATGGTTGCGAACCACTGGTTTACAACAGCGTCCCGGGGAAGAGTTACAGTGGAAATGAGATGGGATGGGCTGAATAAGCCAGTTGGTGGCAGGGGACGGTTAGGTGGCTCCCTGTGGAAAAGGAAGATTCTTCCTTTGAATCATTCAGACCAAAGGGTCTGTGCGTTTCGAAGGTTTGTTAATAGTGATGTCATGGTAATTCCAAGTTGATCTGGTTCGATGCTCTTTGACCTACTGTAGTTGAGGTGCTGCTTAGTGCTTAGCTCAAGTCGTTGAGGGCCGCCACAGCATCTGCTAGTTTTACCCTGTTGGCACTTGATTGATCAGTCGATGTCATTGATTGGCCAGAATCAGACCACTGACGACCTCCACATCTAAATAAGAGACTGTTTTTAAAAAACAGGCTGAGAACCAACAGAGGTTCTTGAAATACAATGACAAACAATTTTATGAAATCACAAATCATGACAAACGGTAGCCCATTCATAGACACTAACTACCTTTAGCAGTATCTTCTGGTCAGGGAGGTTTGTTAAGAGCCCCAACGTTTGCTCTAAACGTTAACACGCATCACTTGCGGTACGGTTTTGGAAACATAAGGAACGTATCTTTCGTATCAGCGAGAAATAATACAAAATAAAAAAAAAAGTTACATTACTACACACCTTTTATAGGGTTAGGGTTCCCGTACGGCTATATTTCCATGTTACATAATTTGTTTACGGAAAACAGTCGGCTACCTGTGCTAATTGGCTATCTGCGTCCGAACACCTGTGTCTAGACGGAAGACGGAACCCACACCACAAACGTGTTGTCACTGAAAAATACTGTTAGCTGCAACTGTGTTAAAACCAATTATTTTGATGTGATATGATTCTAATTGAGAATCGATTCACGTTTAGATGGAGTATTTGGCTGTTTTGGCTGCCAGAGCCAGTTTGCCTCTAAACAGAACATGTAAAGTCCTTGGACTATAAGGAGTAACGTTAGACTCCTTTAGTCCATTATTGGGCTAGACAAACGGTAAACTAAATAGGGAGTCTCAAAGGGGCGAATGTTCACTTTGACATCAATGCATGACTAAGGTGGAATCAAATGTTCGCCCTCAAATAAAGTATTTCAAGCCAAATTCCTCATTATTCCCCTTCCGTCCCCAGGTCCCAAAGGCAAGCAGTTGGAGGGGACGGAGTGCCCCTTACACGTGGTTCACCCACCCACCGGCGAGGAGTTTGCCCTGGGCTGTGGAGTGTGCAGGAACGCCCATACCTTCTAAAAAACACCCAGTTCTGAAAAACCAGAGACCTGTACCGAACACTCGTTCTTCTACTGTGACTGCAGGCTGTTGGCTGCAGCCGGAGCCCAGTCTGTCAAGTATTTCCTTGTGTTGGCTCTCGTTGTCAGATGGCCATGGACACCGTTTCAGGTATTTCTAACGTACCCAAGAGTCCCAAGTTGTGCTCTTCTACATACCAACCAAAGTCTTCAAGGCTCTACTACAAAAACAGCTCTCTTTGGATTCCAGAGGAAACTCCCTTTTTTTTTTGTACTTGTGATGTGTTTGCATGCGGCCGTTGTAACCCCTCGGCTTCCATAGACGTTGCACACCTTCCGATCACTGAAGTGTAAAAAAGTATTGAAGATAAAAAAAAATCATTTGAAATACATTTTGCTTAGGCAACTGTGGATGAACTTGGATATATAAAAGGAAAAAAAAGTGACAGGCCTTATTTCCAGCTTCCTAACTATGAATTCTAAATATTGTTGTATGTAAACAGACTTTTTTCCCGTAATCCTGTACAGTATTCTCTCCACTGTCGAGTGCATCATGGGTTGACAGAGAAAAAAAATAGAATAATTCTGATGAGGGGGTGAAAAATAGTACGATTTATCTAATCTTGTATATAATGATAGTATCCTAAATAGCTGTATTCCGAAGTTGCTACTCTACACTTCAGTTTCGTTTGATATTCTGGGTTATATTTTGAGCCAGAACTTTTAATGAAGTGCAATACTGGGTGTGCCTCCTATCTTGCAGCAGTTTAACCTATGGAATGTATGTCAATAAAAGCCACTGTACATTTTTATACAGTGATAAATACAGTCGCGTATTACCCCAATTCAAAATGTCAGATCACTTCTGTTCTCTGAAAATGCAGAGGATCCCAGCGTCTGCAGTGTATGAAGGTTGATTGATGTGAACCCTTTTTTCAGTTCCTCAATTAGAAAAAGAACGTGGTGGTACAAACCCCTTTTTTTTCTGTAATTCTTTTTAAACAACTGAGAAGGTGAATATACTATAGGCTACCATTGTATTGTAAAGGAGTGATAACTGAACGTGTTGGGGGGCCAGTCTTCACCAAATATAATAAATAATTGTGAATCTGTAATGCTTCTCCATCATTAGGAGGCAGGCGGGACATATGGGTATGGGGGTTTGAGAAAAAACAAACAGCTGCTGTTATAAAAGCTTAATACTTGTGAATCTGCTCTGTAATATCTGTGATGGATGGAGTTGAATGGTAATAAACCAGGTTCTCTGTTTCGCAAGGTACATTCAAGCGGACTCCTGTGTGTTTATTTCACCTGGTTATGGTTATGAAGTCATTTCATACAGTATACTGCTGATACAGTCAACACCACATGTATTTGGAAAGTGAAGCTAGCTAATATTTTTTATTTGGCTCTTTGGTTTGTTTTGCCCAATAGTAACTAAATTGTGAATGATGACTGGAGTAATTTTATTTCTAAGTGAGTAGATAACATGTTTCTGAACACTAACGCTACTAAATTAATCCTGATAATGCCATGATTAAGAGAAATCATGAATGAATAATGATGAGTGAGAAGCACTGCATATGCCATACTGCTGTGCAGAAAAGCAGACGTCACTGTGTTTGAGATACGCTATGCATTATGTTATGTTTCCTCCTAAACAAGTAGGTATTCTAAAAATGATTTTCAAAATATTCAACACAGGAGACGCAGCCATTTCATACAGTATCACCACAGATAGAACAAGGAGCGATATTTCACCAGATGTATAAATGTGAAGCATCCGGTTGGCGTTTCCACTCACTACCAAATATGGTGGTGAGAGGAAGCCCAGTGGCCGGCAGTGGGAGAAGATGGAGCGAGATGGATTTTGGCCGACATTCTGCACATTTTCTCATCAATGAAACTTTTGCTCTCAATGCAATTTTCTGTTTCCAAAACAAAAATGTGTTATGAACAAAGTGGACTAAGTGTTTTACCCAATGTTTCCAAAAATGGCATTGTTTAGAACGAGTGCAAGGGCGAATTGAGTTATTGCACTTCAGAGTAGGCGTTCCCTAACGCAAATATGCAAATAACGCTAGAACGCGCCAATAGGCTCTCGCTTCCTCGTGCTTGGCTCTGCCCACCTCCTTGCTTGTTCTTCCCACTATTATTCATTTGTTCCCATTGGAAACGACAGGCCGTGGTGGACTTTGGCCTTTATCGCAATGGTGATAAATCACACTGTCAAAGTGGAGAAAAGATCTAGGAAGATTGAAATCATTGTAATTGCAGCGGAGCGGCTCCTGGTTGTGAAAGATTTCACAGCAAAGGACTTACATGGAATGTAAGCAAAAGCCGTACCACCTTCTCAGGTCCTAGAGCCTGAGAAGCGAGATATGGAGAACTAAAAGAAGGAAGAAGAGGGAGTTTTGTTTGTTTTGGCAATGTACTATTGTTATTAGGGTGGATTGTTAGAATCACTATTAAGTATGGATTATTAAAAAAATTTAAATCGTCCAATTGGTGGCGCCATAAAACCCACAGAAGAAGAGGACAGGCCGCGGTCCGTCTATCTTGGGTTAGTTATAAAATATATTTAGTATCACCCACATTGCACCGCTTCTGTCACAACAACTCATCGCCATTTCAGGGATGGGGGTGGGTGGGAGCAAGCTGAAACTCCCGTGAAGGGATTAGGGCACCGGAAATCAGATGGGTATTCAGATAAGATTTACTTGGGTCCCAGCCCATGTGGGGGTGGAGGAAAATGAGGCAGTAGATGAACAGAGCACTTAGTACAGATGAGGCTATTTTTACAAGATTAAGGGTGGGACACAGCCAGTTGAATAAGACATTAAATGTGATAGGAAAGCATCCAACGGGAAAGTGTGATTATTGTCAGGAAACAGAGACCGTGGAGCATGTATTGCTACAGTGTGGGCAGTATCAGAGGGAAAGAGAGAGGTTGAGATCTAGTACAGGAAATTAGTTTAAAGAGTATATTGAGTAGAACGTCATTAGAAATAGTCTCAAATATGTTATACTTTGTAAGAACAACGGGGCTGGCAGGTAGGATTTAGTTTCTCCCTGTCTCTGACCCACACTCCGGTACAGTAGGTGGCGTTAATGCACCATAACGTTGATTGCCAATCGCCGATAAACCCCACTGAAGAAGAAGGTCACTGGAAATATATCAATTTACACGAACATACTGTGTTTTAAAGAAAACTGTACATCTGGCTAAATCTTAAACTGATGGCACCGAGTTGGTGCCCGATGCGTGTTATTTGGCTCGGGCGAATGAATTGTCAAGTGCGGAAGTTGTCAGTAATTTGATTTTTCACTGCGAACAGCTAACCGTTAGCTAGCCAAGTGTAAACATAAGGTAAGGAAGAGGATATGGGTCTGCTAACAGCTAGCTAACGTTAGCTTCACTTCCACCACCATTCAATGTTTGTCAAGATTAGTATCTTATTATTCACTTAAGTAGCTAACGTATTTAGAACCAATATGGCTACCATGTTTACCCCATTCTGTAACTATGAGTGTTTATGACATAGACCCTCAAGTAATTTATTAGGATCTCTATGGCCACAGCATACTGGGCCAGACAGCTTCCTTCCATGCATGATGATGCTAGCTAGCCCTTCAAATCTTGCTGTCACTTATATTTAAACAGCAACGTTCCGTCCAATGACTGTATATAAGAATGGACAAAGGCATTGATCACGTGACACCATTGATTCCTATGTGAAGACTCAATAGTGTATTGAATCCAAAGATGCATGACAACGAACGAAAGTACACGCGCCAATTTAATTGCACTAAATTATCCCATAAACCGATAAGCATTACTGGTCAAATGTATTTTCGGTAGTTAACCAATTAACGGTTTTTAGATTAACTGTTAACATCCCTACTCAAATCTGTTAGCTAGCTAAGTTAGCAAGGTTATGAATACAACTCCCATCTGCTGTCGACATCAGGATACTATTTGAGAGCACTAGCTAGTTAGCTCCAAACGGGGTTATAGCTTTCAGTGTAATGTTGCACGGTATAACGAAACTTCTGTACTTTTCGATACTAGAACATGAAAAATGGTTCAGTACTAGAGTTACTTTCGGAACTTCTGTCAATTGTGTCTCACGTCGTATACTGATTGAGAGGATCAAGTCTTTCTATCAGCGCAGCCGATGGCCCCTTATAGCACGAGCGCACGTTAATGCCTCTTGCCTGCTCCACTTACACTCATTGCTAGGCTTGGGTGGTATCTAGATTGTCATACATTCATACCGACCTTGTGCCATACCAGTAATACCGGCACTCAACACAAGGGGCGCTATTGTAATCCAAAGGTTAGCAATGCTAACAACTACATGTAAAATCCCATATAGAATGCCAACATTTTACAGTCTCTGACCTAAAGTATTTGCAGGACAAAGTTTTACAAGTAACACAACCACGCACAAAATAAATATTAGACAGCAAGGCTCTTGATCCAGGAGGGGATTTTCTGCTGTTACCAAGCAAAACTTGATTTTGGAAGAAGCTAACCACTTAGCTAGATAGCTAAGGGGCTCCCGAGTGGCGCAGCGGTTTTAGGCACTGCATCTCAGTGCTTGAGGTGTCACTACAGACCCCCTGGTTCGATTCCAGGCTGTATCACAACCGGCCGTGATTGGGAGTCACATAGGGCGGCGCACAGTGGTGTAGGCCGTCATTGTAAATAATAATTTGTTCTTAACTGACTTGCCTAGTTAAATAAAGGTTAAAATACAGTGGGGAAAAAAAGTATTTAGTCAGCCACCAATTGTGCAAGTTCTCCAACTTAAAAAGATGAGAGAGGCCTGTAATTTTCATCATGGGTACACGTAAACTATGACAGACAAAATGAGAAAAAAAATCCTGAAAATCACATTGTAGGATTTTTAATGAATTTATTTGCAAATTATGGTGGAAAATAAGTATTTGGTCAATAACAAAAGTTTCTCAATACTTTGTTATATACCCTTTGTTGGCAATGACACAGGTCAAACGTTTTCTGTAAGTCTTCACAAGGTTTTCACACACTGTTGCTGGTATTTTGGCCCATTCCTCCATGCAGATCTCCTCTAGAGCAGTGATGTTTTGGGGCTGTCGCTGGGCAACACGGACTTTCAACTCCCTCCAACGATTTTCTATGGGGTTGAGATCTGGAGACTGGCTAGGCCACTCCAGGACCTTGAAATGCTTCTTATGAAGCCACTCCTTCATTGCCCGGGCGGTGTGTTTGGGATCATTGTCATGCTGAAAGACCCAGCCACATTTCATCTTCAATGCCCTTGCTGATGGAAGGAGGTTTTCACTCAAAATCTCACGATACATGGCCCCATTCATTCTTTCCTTTACACGGATCAGTCGTCCTGGTCCCTTTGCAGAAAAACAGCCCCAAAGCATGATGTTTCCACCCCCATGCTTCACAGTAGGTATGGTGTTCTTTGGATGCAACTCAGCATTCGTTGTCCTCCAAACACGACGAGTTGAGTTTTTACCAAAAAGTTCTATTTTGGTTTCATCTGACCATATGACATTCTCCCAATCCTCTTCTGGATCATCCAAATGCACTCTAGCAAACTTCAGACGGGCCTGGACATGTACTGGCTTAAGCAGGGGGACACGTCTGGCACTGCAGGATTTGAGTCCCTGGCGGCGTAGTGTGTTACTGATGGTAGGCTTTGTTACTTTGGTCCCAGCTCTCTGCAGGTCATTCACTAGGTCCCCCCGTGTGGTTCTGGGATTTTTGCTCACCGTTCTTGTGATCATTTTGACCCCACGGGGTGAGATCTTGCGTGGAGCCCCAGATCGAGGGAGATTATCAGTGGTCTTGTATGTCTTCCATTTCCTAATAATTACTCCCACAGTTGATTTCTTCAAACCAAGCTGCTTACCTATTGCAGATTCAGTCTTCCCAGCCTGGTGCAGGTCTACAATTTTGTTTCTGGTGTCCTTTGACAGCTCTTTGGTCTTGGCCATAGTGGAGTTTGGAGTGTGACTGTTTGAGGTTGTGGACAGGTGCCATTAATACAGGTAACGAGTGGAGGACAGAGGAGCCTCTTAAAGAAGAAGTTACAGGTCTGTGAGAGCCAGAAATCTTGCTTGTTTGTAGGTGACCAAATACTTATTTTCCACCATAATTTGCAAATAAATTCATTAAAAATCCTACAATGTGATTGTCTGGATTTTTTTTCTCAATTTGTCTGTCATAGTTGACGTGTACCTATGATGAAAATGACAGGCCTCTGTCATCTTTTTAAGTGGGAGAACTTGCACAATTGGTGGCTGACTAAATACTTTTTTCCCCCACTGTATAGTGAGCAATATGTTTGGAATATGAAATCGCAGTATCAAATCCCAATCGTGAGAATCGCAATACATATCGTATTGGCACCTAAGTATTGTGATATCGTATCGTGAAGTCCCAGCGCTATTGTATGCTGTGATATTGTTTTTTTATGCACAAAATCCCCTAAATTGAATAAACTATAAATGCGAGCAGGCTGTCCATGATCAGCAATGTGTTATTCTCACCAAACCTGGTTGTCTGTCTCTCCCTTATAAGATGAAGAGGGTGAAAGGAAATAAGGAATATGCCTGCAGCTCTTCCAGCGGGGGCCCAACAGCGTCCTGGAAGAAGATGCGGCAGCTACAGCCAAGGGAAGAGAAGCACCAAGAGAAGGAAGAAGAAGAGACTGATGTAGAACCCATCGAGTTTGGCTTTGACTGGGCACTGCTCCCACATGAGATCTTGCTCAACATCTTCCAATTCCTGCCTTTTCTGGACCGGGCGTACGCCTCGCAGGTGTGCCGCGGCTTTAACCAAGCCTTCCACATGCCCGAGCTGTGGAGGTGCTTTGAGTTTGAGCTGAATCAGCCTGCCAGTTCTTACCTGAAAGCGACACACCCAGACCTAATCAAGCAGATCATCAAGAGGCATTCGAATCACCTGCAGTATGTCAGTTTCAAGGTGAGTGGGAAAGACAACATTAGTGTGGTGGGTAGTGATGGTGTCTATAGGTTGATGGTGCTATATATATTTTTTTAGGCTATGTGGTGTAGCTTTTCCAGTATCCCATTCACCTGGAAAGGAGAGCCATCATCCTACCCAGCATTGAATGCTATCTATATTGTTTGTGTTTGATCTCTAGGTGGACAGCAGCACGGAGTCTGCCGAGGCGGCCTGTGATATTCTCTCCCAGCTGGTGAACTGTTCATTAAAGACCCTAGGGCTAATCTCCACGGCCAGGCCCAGCTTCATGGAGTTGCCCAAGGTAGATTACAAAGCCTGTTGGAATCAGCTATAGATAGGCCTTATATTTACAGTGTTCAGGAAACTATCCTCCATGTTGGCACCAAATGTTCCATGACAATGGCATTCTAATGTGTAATCTCGAATGTGAATACCATTTTATAACTAGGATTTGATTATCTGTCAGCTTTTGGCGCCTGTTAAAAGGTCAAAATTCCAGTTGACACTTTTTATTTTTTACACAGTGGAGTTCAACCGGTACACTTTCTCCATTAATTCATTTTGTTAAACAGTCCATAGCTGACCTGATCACTGTGTTGATTCTCCCAGAATGTATGCCCTATACCCTACACCTGCTGGATGTCATAAGTAACCCAAGATGGCGTAGCAGTGCGGTCGTGTTTTTCTGTAGTGTCCTTGTGTAAATAGACCGTTTTTTTGTCTATTTTGTATATATTTCTCAATTTTACTTTTCATTCTTTAACTAAATATACTTTCCTGCAACCCGCCTCACCCAACGTGGAAAGGATTCTATTATTATTCTAAGAACCTTAAGCTGAAACTAGTCTAGCTGCAGCCGAATGGCTGTGGTAGCTAGCTAGCTAGCTAGCTAGCTAGCTACTTGCTATTAGCCACCGTTAGCGTCTTCACCATCGTCCGTGGCCTGCACTACCCACCAGCCAGTTCTAGCTCTAGCCTGGACAATTTGTCTGCCAGTCTGCACAGCGTGCTATCGACCCAGAGCATATCGGATTTTCTGCAGGTATCACTGGACCTAGCGCCGGATCATCGCAACCAGCTAGCTGCAACCAAATGGCTGTTGTCGTTGGCTAATTACCATTGCCCTTAGCAAGCACCAGTTAGCCTTGAGCTAGCCTCGAGCCAGGCCCATCTCCCAGCTATCTACCTCTCTGTCAACCGGACGGGACCTCCTAGTGTTGACACGGAGCCCCGCCGATCCAACACGACTGGTTTGCCGACAAAATCATCTGATGTGGTTTCAACAGGCTTCCCGTTACGACGTCGACCTCGAAGATCCATCTGCTAGCCCCGGCACGCTAGCACACGCAAGCCAGGCCTATTGCTCGCCAGTGCTGTAGCAGCCCCCGATCTACCTCCGAACTCTCCTATTGCTGTTCACCGGACCTTATGATAACTCAGCTATACAGCTGATGCCTGCTGGACTGTTCCTTTATACGGTACCGCATCCTGTTTATGTTTAGCCTCAGCCCAAACTTTGTCGCCATTACCAGCTGTTGTCTTAGCTCTCTCGAATAACACCTGTGATTGCTTTATGACTCTCTCCCATGTCAATATGCCTTGCTGATTGCTGTTTCGGTTATTTCTTATTGTACTATTTCACTGTAGAGCCCCCAGCCCAGCTCAACCTGCCTTAGACAGCTCCTTTGTCCCGCCCCCCATACACGCGGAGACCGACTCAATCGGTGCCTCCAGTGATGCTATCTCTTTCATCGTTACCTAATGCTTAGTTTACCTCCACTGTACTCATATCCTTCCATATCCTTGTCTATACATAATGCCCTGAATCTATTCTACAATGCCCGGAAATCTGCCCCTTTTTTTCTCTGTACCCAACGCACTAGAAGACCAGTTCTTAAAGCCTTCAGCCGTATCCTTATTCTACTCCTCCTCTGTTCCTCTGGTGATGTAGAGGTTAACCCAGGCCCTGTAGCCCCCAGTATCACTCCTACTCCCCAGGCGTTATCATTTGTTGACTTCTGTAACCGTAAAAGCCTTGGTTTCTTGCACGTTAACATCAGAAGCCTCCTCCCTAAGTTTGAGTTATTCACTGCGTTAGCACACTCCGCCAACCCTGATTTTCTAGCAGTGTCTGAATCCTGGCTTAGGAAGGCCACCAAAAATTCAGAAATGTCCATCCCCAACTACAAAATTTTCCATCTCGATAGAACTGCCAAAGGGGGTGGAGTTAGCCTGCAGAGCTCTATCATACTATCCAGGTCTGTGCCCAAACAGTTTGAGCTTCTACTTCTAAAAATCCACCTTTCCAGAAATAAGTCTCTCACTGTTGCCGCTTGCTACAGACCCCCCTCAGCCCTGAGCTGTGCCCTGGACACCATATGTGAACTGATTGCCCCCCATCTATCCTCAGAGTTCGTACTGCTTGGTGACCTAAACTGGGATATGCTTAACACCCCGGCCAACCTACAATCTAAACTAGATGCCCTCAATCTCACACAAATTATCAACGAACCTACCAGGTACAACCCAAAATCTGTAAACATGGGCACCCTCATAGATATCGTCCTGACAAATGTACCCTCTAAATACACCTCTGCTTTCTAATAGACCTGGCCCGGGTATCCTGGATGGATATTGACCTCATTCCGTCAGTAGAGGATGCCTGGTTGTTCTTTAAAAGTGCTTTCCTCTCAATCTTAAATAAGCATGCCCCATTCAAAAAATTCAGAACTAAGAACAGATATAGCCCCTGGTTCTCCTCAGACTTGACTGCCCTTGACCAGCACAAAAACATCCTGTGGCGTACTGCATTAGCATCAAACAGCCCCCGCGATATGCAACTTTTCAGGGAAGTCAGGAACCAATATACACAATCAGTTAGGAAAGCAAAGGCTAGCTTTTTCAAACAGAAATTTGCATCCTGTAGCACTAACTCCAAAAGGTTTTGGGACACTGTAAAGTCCATGGAGAATAAGAGCACCTCCTCCCAACTGCCCACTGCACTGAGGCTAGGAAACACTGTCACCACCGATAAATCTACAATAATCGAGAATTTCAACAAGCATTTTGCTACGGCTGGCCATGCTTTCCACCTGGCTATCACTACCCCGGCCACCAGCTCTGCACCCTCCGCTGCAACTTGCCCATGCCCCCCCCCCCCCCCCCCCCCCCCACTTCTCTTTTACACAAATTCAGACAGCTGATGTTCTGAAAGAGCTGAAAAATCTGGACCCCTACAAGTCAGCTGGGCTAGACAATCTGGTCCCTTTATTTCTAAAATTAGCCGCCGAAATTGTCGCAACCCCTATTACTAGCCAGTTCAACCTCTCTTTCGTAACGTCTGAGATCCCCAGAGATTGGAAAGCTGCCGCGGTCATCCCCCTCTTCAAAGGGGGTGACACTCTCGATCCAAACTGTTACAGACCTATATCCATCCTGCCCTGCCTTTCAAACGTTTTTGAAAGCCAAGTTAACAAACAGATCACCGACCATTTCGAATCCCACCGTACCTTCTCCGCTATGCAATCCGGTTTCCGAGCTGGTCATGGGTGCACCTCAGCCACGCTCAAGGTCCTAAACGATATTATAACCGCGATCGATAAAAGAAAGTACTGCGCAGCCGTCTTCATCGACCTGGCCAAGGCTTTCGACTCTGTCAACCACCGCATTCATATTGGCAGACTAAATAGCCTTGGTTTCTCAAATGACTGCCTCGCCTGGTTCACCAACTACTTCTCAGATAGAGTTCGATGTGTCAAATCGGAGGGCCTGTTGTCTGGACCTCTGGCAGTCTCTATGGGGGTGCCACAGGGTTCAATTCTCGGGCCGACTCTATTCTCTGTGTATATCAATGATGTCGTGCTTGCTGCTGGTGACGCTTGGATACCATTTTGTATACATCTGGCCCTTCATTGGACACTGTGTTAACAAACCTCCAAACGAGCTTCAACGCCATACAACACTCCTTCCGTAGCCTCCAACTGCTCTTAAACACTAGTAAAACTAAATGCATGCTCTTCAACCGAACGCTGCTTGCACCCGCCCACCAGACTAGAATCACTACTCTCGGCTGGTCTGACCTAGAGTATGTGGACAACTACAAATACCTAGGTGTCTGGTTAGACTGTAAACTCTCCTTCCAGACTCACATTAAGCATCTCCAATCAAAAGTTAGATCTAGAATCGGCTTCCTATTTCGCAACAAAGCCTCCATCCCCATATTGTTATTTATTTTGCTAATTTGCACCCCAGTATCTCTATTTGCACATCATCTTTTGCACATCTATCATTCCAGTGTTAATACGAAATTGTAACTATTTTGCACTATGGCCTATTTATTACCTTACCTCCATAATTTACTACATTCGCACACACTGTATATAGATTTTCTGTTGTATTTTTGACTTTATGTTTTGTTTACCCCATATGTAACTCTGTGTTGTTGTTTTTATCGCACTGCTTTGCTTTATCTTGGCCAGGTCGCAGTTGTAAATGAGAACTTGTTCTCAACTGGCTTACCTGGTTAAATAAAGGTGAAATTAAAAAAAACACTACCTGCAGTCATCAATTTTATTAACCTATTCACTGATTGGTCATAAATGTTTTCCTCCTTTAGTCTCATTTCATCTCGGCCCTGACGGTGGTGTTTGTCAACTCCAAGTCCCTGTCGTCTCTGAAGATCGACGACACACCGGTGGACGACCCGTCGCTGAAGGTCCTGGTGGCCAACAACAGCGACACGCTGAAGCTGTTGAAGATGAGCAGCTGCCCTCATGTCTCCCCTGCAGGTAGGGTGCTTGTCTGAGTTGATGGTCATTGAATGGTCCCTAGAATGGATTACTTTTATATACAGTCGATTCCTGATTAGTGGACATCAAATACACTGAGTGTACAAAACATTAAGGACTCCTGCTCTTTCCATGACATAGACTGAACAGGTGAATCCAGGTGAAAGCTATTATCCTTTATTGATGTCACTTGTTAAATCTACTTCAATCTGTGTAGATGAAGGGGAGGAGACAGGTTAAATAAGGATTTTGAACATGGATTGTACATGTGTGCCATTCAGAGGGTCTATGGGCAAGACAAAAGATTTAAGTGCCTTGGAACAGGGTATGGTAGTTTGTGCTAGGCGCACCGGTTTGTGTCAAGAACTGCAACGCTGCTGGGTTTTTCACGCTCAACAGTTTCCGGTGTGTTTCAAGAATGGTCCACCACCCTAAGGACATCCAGACAACTTGACACAACTGTGGGAAGCATGGGCCAGCATCCCTGTGGAACGCTTTCTACACTTTTTCCCGACAAATTGAGGCTGTTCTGAAAGCAAAAGGGGGGGTGCAACTCAATATTAGGAAAGTGTTCTTAATGTTTAGTACACTCAGTGTAAGTTCACCAGTACCAGTTCAAATAGCCTACTTTGTTTTAACTTACTCTGGATGTCTGCATGCTCCTGTTTTGCATTTAGAAATCTACTTTATGTTGGCTAGTGCTTTAAACTGGTTCAGGTCATGTGTACTACTTGTTTTGACACATTTAAATCCTTATTCTTGTGACTCACATTTGATTGAACCTTTATTATAGGGAGTCATGCTTAGACCAAGGTCTCTTTTACAGATGAGCCCTGTAATTACAAAAATATACACATCAAATAGAAATGCAAAACAGAAATACAAAACACGACCATGGAAAACAAACATTCATTAGTAATAAGGTCACAAAGTGCTGTATAAGCACTTTGTGACAACTGCTGTAAAAAGGGCTTTATAAAATACATTTGACTGAATTTGATAAGGAGGCTTCTGAATTCAGTTGTCAATTATTCTCCTTTTAAAGTAGGTGACGTCAGAGGTCACCATGTGGGAGAAGTGGGTGCTCAGGATGATAGACGAGTTTCCCACTAGTAATTACCAGTTGGAAGGCCGTATAAACACTTAAAATAAGGGCTGTGCTTTGTGTAGGATTACCCTGGCATGACGTTTTGATAGCCATGTAAATCTCTCTCGGACAAGGTGACTTTTATCAATATATTTGGCTCTATTTTACTCTCAGATTCGAAAATGATAATTAGCATCAAAGTAGAGATCATGCAAGACTACAAATCCCTGCAAGCTCCTGCACGTCATCTCTAGCTGACACCGTCATCTCTAGCTGACACCCACCGGGGCGGCAGGTAGCTTAGTGGGTAAGAGCGTTGTGCCAGTAACCGAAAGGTCGCTAGTTCTAATCCCCGAGCTGACTAGGTGAAAAATCTGTCGATGTGCCCTTAAGCAAGGCACTTAACCCTAATTGCTCATGTAAGTTGCTCTGGATAAGAGCGTCTGCTAAATAATGTAATTTAATTTTTTTAATTTAACCTTTGCTAACAGGTATTGTATCAATTTAAAACTTTCACAAGGCAGTTCAAAGAATTGTACATTTAAAGAAATGTTTCCCATTTATTACTAAATTTAGCTAACATTAGATGGTTAATCCAGAGATTCTTACCTTTGCCTCGATTCGGCAGTCTCGTCCAGATCATCATGGCATTTGTAGTTCTTTATGATAGCCACATTAGCAACAAATTAGCGTCTCATATATTGATAAAAGTCACCTTGTCCTAGAGAGATTTAGACGGTTATCAAAACGTCACACCAGGGTAAGCCTACACGAAACACAGCCCTTATTTTAAGTGTTTCTAAAAAAAATCTCCTATAGGGAAAAATTGTGGAAAAAACGATTTGCAACCATTTCCTTGTTTGACCCCTAGGTTTTATGGGTATTATGACTCATACTGTGGTACTCTGTTCATTGAAAACTTTTGCTTTGTCTTGCTTATGTAGAGCAGGTACTACCTGTTTGCTGAAATGGATGCAACGTGTCTCGAGCACTTTCACGAGGTGCTGTTGAAACCCCCTATTCTCAACCAGCGAGAATGGGCGCATATCTGCAGATATAAACCAAAGACTGTAAATAATGTAAACACAGCCTACCTATTGCTCTTGTAATTTCTTTGGCCTGGTCAGAAGCAGCTACCAAGGGCTGCTTGAATGCAGATGGGTGACAATGTTGTGTTTCTTTGCGTTTCCGTCTTGGCAGCTGCATAGGCTATTCTCATTGAGCGTGGCGACATACTGTTAATATTTTATCCACAACTCTGTCCATCACCGTTGTAATCTACTGGTAAGTCAAAAATGTTCCCAAACTGGAGATTTAAACGATGGAGGATCCTCCAATTCTGGCATATCGACCCCCACCACTCGCCATCGTAAAGAACTAGTTCCCGGCTGCGCCTCACAAAAGCACAGTTTATAATGCGCCAATTAAGATTAGAATTTTGATTAACATGCGCATAGGCTCTAGTTGTTTTAACGGAATGGCCTGAAAAAAAATGTCCAGCTCCAATTTACTTAAGAGTCATAGGCCTGCCACAACGCAGCGAAGGCATAGCCTAAAGGCCTAGAGTTTTTATTTTGTAAATCTTTTTTTTGTATTCATTCGGGTTCACAGTGCAGACCGAACCGAGTAATACGTGTACCGTTACACCCCTACTGGTCTGTGTTTCTCTGGTAAGCCTACTATTTATGGATAGCTTTTGTCTGAGCTCTTATTCCCCTCAATGGTAGAAATGGATGTGAAAAATTGTCAAGCTTTTATGGCAACACTTAGTCTAATATTTAGGTTGTGGGGCAGTGCCTATACCCAGGGCTCTTCAACACCGGTCCTGGAGGGCCGAAACACATGGTAGTTAATTGCACTCACCTGATGTCCCAGGTCTGAATCAGTGTTTCGGCCTTCCAGGACCGGAGTTGAAAAGTCCTGGCTTGTAGTATACTGCATCTGCCCGTAAAGCGCTTTGATTGTTTCAAAGTTTAAGTGGGCTACCTACATACACTACCGTTCAAAAGTTTGGGGTCCCTTAGAAATGTCCTTGTTTTCTTTCTTCTTTGCAACTCTGCCTAGAAGGTCAGCATCCCGGAGTAGCCTTCATTTCTCAGAACAAGAATAGACTGACGAGTTTCAGAAGAGTTCTTTGTTTCTGAGCCTGTAATCGAACCTACCATTGCTGATGCTCCAGATACTCAACTTGTCTCAAGAAGGCCAGTTTTATTGCACCTTTAATCAGCACAACAGTTTTCAGCTGTGCTAACATAATAGCGAAAGTGTTTTCTAATGATCAATTAGCCTTTTTTAAATTATAAACTTGGATTAGCAAACACAACGTGCCATTGGAACACAAGACTGATGGTTGCTGATAATGGGCCTCTGTATGCCTATGTAGATATTCCATTTAAAAATCAGCCGTTTCCAGCTACAATAGCCATTTACAAGATTAACAATGTCTACACTGTATTTCTGATCAATTTGATGTCATTTTAATGGACAAAAATATTGCTTTTCTTTCGAAAACAAGGACATTTCTAAGTGACCCCATACTTTTGAACGGTAGTGTATGTGTTGTTTAAACCGAAAACCTTGGGCACAAAACTGAAAGTTCTCAATAAACCATTAATAACAATGGTTAAAACTAAATTAATTCAAACTAAATAGGCACTGTGTTATAATTGGAGTAATAAAATACCTATGTTTCTAAACCAAACCTTGCTTTGTGTGCAGGTATCCTGTGTGTGGCGGACCAGTGCCACGGCCTGAGGGAGCTGGCGCTAAACTACCAACTGCTGAGCGACGAGCTCTTATTAGCCCTCTCCTCTGAGAAACACGTGCACTTGGAGCATCTCCGCATCGACGTGGTCAGCGAGAATCCCGGGCAGAATTTCCACACCATCAAGAAGTCCAGCTGGGATGCTATGGTGCGCCACTCGCCCATGTTCAACCTGGTCATGTACTTCTTCCTCTACGAGGATGAGTTTGGCCCTTTCTTCAAGGAGGAGGTCCCCGTCACCCACCTCTACTTTGGCCGCTCTGTCAGTAAGGACGTGCTGGGCCGTGTGGGGCTCCACTGCCCTCGGCTAGTGGAGTTGGTGGTGTGTGCCAATGGGCTGCGGCCGCTGGATGAGGAGCTGATCCGCATCGCCAAGCGCTGCACCCAGCTGTCGGCCATCGGCCTTGGGGAGTGTGAGGTGTCGTGCAGCGCATTCGTGGAATTTGTGAAGATGTGCGGTCGGAGGTTGTCCCAGCTGTCCATCATGGAAGAGGTGCTGATTCCCGACCATAAGTACAACCTTGACGAAATCCACTGGGAGGTGTCCAAGCACCTGGGCCGTGTCTGGTTCCCTGACATGATGCCCACCTGGTAGAGCCGTTCACAGGTACAGAGTTTGACAAACGTGGAGTCCATGATG
Source organism: Coregonus lavaretus (assembly GCF_964263955.1). Taxonomy (NCBI): domain Eukaryota; kingdom Metazoa; phylum Chordata; class Actinopteri; order Salmoniformes; family Salmonidae; genus Coregonus; species Coregonus lavaretus. The sequence continues at coordinate 854,663 of NC_140003.1, forward strand.
GCACCCAAGGATCAACTGAAGTTCCGAAGATAATCCTATTCTACTGATAATGGGAATTTCAGGGATGTGATTTTTTCTGATTTAAATCGGGAATTTCTGATATGACTATCCTCCATTCATATGTTTGAAGCTGACCTATCCCCCTAGAGCGCAGACAAAACTGATTTTCCTAATTTTCTGTTCTCTTGATCATATCCCTGAAATGTGGAATATTCTTGTTATGGAATGTTTGGCGTCAACATAGAGGCTAGTTTGCCAAACTCTGTACTGTATATCTGTGGTGAAGGAGCACACCCCTCCCCAGGTGGAAGAGGCTACACTGGGCAAGGACGAAGGGTGGAGTTTTGGGTTAACTCACTGTGCAGACAGTAATGCTGTGGCTGGTTATTGATATAGCTTAGCTAGCTAGCACTGTTAGAAAACACCAACCGTATTTTCACCATCTTTAAAGTGCCACTGTAACCGCTGCTGCCCACACAAAAATCCGATACTACAACAGATTAGCTAAAAAAAGCAAGGCTATGATTTGGACAGGAACTCTGCACTTTTTGCAACAGAACATACAGTGGGGGAAAAAAGTATTTAGTCAGCAACCAATTGTGCAAGTTCTCCCACTTAAAAAGATGAGAGAGGCCTGTAATTTTCATCATAGGTACACGTCAACTATGACAGACAAAATGAGATTTTTTTTCTCCAGAAAATCACATTGTAGGATTTTTTATGAATTTATTTGCAAATTATGGTGGAAAATAAGTATTTGGTCAATAACAAAAGTTTCTCAATACTTTGTTATATACCCTTTGTTGGCAATGACACAGGTCAAACGTTTTCTGTAAGTCTTCACAAGGTTTTCACACACTGTTGCTGGTATTTTGGCCCATTCCTCCATGCAGATCTCCTCTAGAGCAGTGATGTTTTGGGGCTGTCGCTGGGCAACACAGACTTTCAACTCCCTCCAAAGATTTTCTATGGGGTTGAGATCTGGAGACTGGCTAGGCCACTCCAGGACCTTGAAATGCTTCTTACGAAGCCACTCCTTCGTTGCCCGGGCGGTGTGTTTGGGATCATTGTCATGCTGAAAGACCCAGCCACGTTTCATCTTCAATGCCCTTGCTGATGGAAGGAGGTTTTCACTCAAAATCTCACGATACATGGCCCCATTCATTCTTTCCTTTACACGGATCAGTCGTCCTGGTCCCTTTGCAGAAAAACAGCCGCAAAGCATGATGTTTCCACCCCCATGCTTCACAGTAGGTATGGTGTTCTTTGGATGCAACTCAGCATTCTTTGTCCTCCAAACATGACGAGTTGAGTTTTTACCAAAAAGTTCTATTTTGGTTTCATCTGACCATATGACATTCTCCCAATCCTCTTCTGGATCATCCAAATGCACTCTATCAAACTTCAGACGGGCCTGGACATGTACTGGCATAAGCAGGGGGACACGTCTGGCACTGCAGGATTTCAGTCCCTGGCGGTGTAGTGTGTTACTGATGGTAGGCTTTGTTACTTTGGTCCCAGCTCTCTGCAGGTCATTCACTAGGTCCCCCCGTGTGGTTCTGGGATTTTTGCTCACCGTTCTTGTGATTATTTTGACCCCACGGGGTGAGATCTTGCGTGGAGCCCCAGATCGAGGGAGATTATCAGTGGTCTTGTATGTCTTCCATTTCCTAATAATTGCTCCCACAGTTGATTTCTTCAAACCAAGCTGCTTACCTATTGCAGATTCAGTCTTCCCAGCCTGGTGCTGGTCTACAATTTTGTTTCTGGTGTCCTTTGACAGCTCTTTGGTCTTGGCCATAGTGGAGTTTGGAGTGTGACTGTTTGAGGTTGTGGACAGGTGTCTTTTATACTGATAACAAGTTCAAACAGGTGCCATTAATACAGGTAACGAGTGGAGGACAGAGGAGCCTCTTAAAGAAGAAGTTACAGGTCTGTGAGAGCCAGAAATCTTGCTTGTTTGTAGGTGACCAAATACTTATTTTCCACCATAATTTGCAAATAAATTCATTAAAAATCCTACAATGTGATTTTCTGGGAAAAAAATTCTCAATTTGTCTGTCATAGTTGACGTGTACCTATGATGAAAATTACAGGCCTCTCTCATCTTTTTAAGTGGGAGAACTTGCACAATTGGTGGCTGACTAAATACTTTTTTCCCCACTGTATTTGAGTAATCGCAGTTGACACAATTGTTTGTGTATGTGACTGATGGAATGGTGATAGGTGATCCAGTGTAGCATACCGTGTAGTAAAAATAGTCTCCGAATAATCTAAATCTAAAATTATGAGAGAATTCACACTAAAGCAATCAGGCGTGAAACTACTTGTACTCATTTATGATGCACCTATATGGACTGGTAACTTCAAATATATTTTCAGTTGTCAAATCCTGACAGAATGGAACATACTTGGCGTGTTCTAGATTGGAACGTCCTGGGTGGAATCAGGTTCTAGAATGCAGCAAATTAGCTCTCATCACTTGCTAGTGTCAGACTTGTCTTCTGGTCCAGCGCTGTTTGGTGGGAGAGAAGTTAGTCACTGGCTGTTTCCTGGGTAGCCTAAGCGTAGGTGAGGATTTGGAGTAGAAGAGAGCGAGAGAAAGCCAAACGTATGCTATTTGAAGTGTTTCACTATACCAACTGATGCTGATGGTGGTGTTTTTTGTAAACAGGGCTATCAGTGAAGGTGTATAGTTTTGTTATTAGGGGTTTACAGTGAAGCTGTGAAACCTATTGTTGTTCTCTTTTTCGGGGGGGGGGGGATTCTACGTTTTTCACGCAGAAAGGGAAAGATAAAACCCAGAACAAATATCTTGCTGCGTCTTATTGTAAATTCTGCTCAGCTTCAGTCAGGGTTCACTCCAAATCATGAATGTAATTTTGTGCTTCAGTTGCACTTCTCCACACTGGATGAAATGTATTTGCTTTCATCATTGGATCACCAGACAACACTCCGACTGATGTGTAGGCTACTTTTCTCCGGTACTTTCCTCCAGTGTAGTTTTTCTCTGGTAGCCTTCAGAAAAGTATTCACACCCCTTTACTTTTTCCACATTTTGTTACAAAGTGGGATTAAAATTGATTTAATTGTAATTTTTGGTCAACGATCTACACAAAATACTGTGAAAGTGGAAGATTTGTAAAAAAAAAAAAAAAAAATATATATATATATATATATATATATATATATATATAAATAATAAACACATATATATCTTCATTAGATAAGTAAGTATTAAAGTCCCTGAGTCAATACATGTTAGAATCACCTTTGGCAGCAATTACAGCTGTAAGTCTTTCAGGGTAAGTCTCTAAAAGCTGATGACAAGCATACCCATAACATGATGCAGCCACCACTAGGGTGGGATCCCGGGACCACTCTACACATTTCCCAAAAAAATTACATTACAATGTCGCACTAATGCAATTCCACAAAATACACAACATATACATTTTGCTGTGTCTAATGTGTATTCATGTAATATGAGTGACTAAAAAATTACAATATTTTAGGGCTAAAACATCTAAATAAATAAAAAGCGTTAGCTGACATGGGCTAGTTGATCTGGACATTTCTGACAAGTTATAAATAGCTCTCTAAGGTATGCAATGACTAACATGGCCAGAGGAACTGATGATGCACTACTCAATTTCGAAATTGCACCTTATGCATTCTACTATTACAACCTTAAAAGAGTATGTTTAAAGCCGGACTGAGTTCTGGACTGAAGCCAGTGTAGAGGCTAGCACTGGAGTAATAAGATTACATTTTTTGGTTCTAGTCAAGATTCTAGCAGCTGTGTTTAGCACTAACTGAAGTTTATTTAGTGCTTTATCCGTATAGCCAGAGAGTAGAGCATTGCAGTAGTCTAATCTAGAAGTGACAAAAGCATGGATTCGCTTTTTCTTATTTTTGCAATGTTACAAAGATGGAAAAAAGCTGCCCTTGAAATATTCTTGATATGTTCGTCAAAAGAGAGATCAGAGTCCAGAGTAACCCCAAGGTCCTTCAGTTTTATTTGAGACAACTGTACAACCATCAAGATGAATTGTCAGATCCAACAGCAGATCTCTTTGTTTCTTGGGACCTAGAACTAGCATGTTCGTTTTGTCTGAGTTTAAAAGTAAAACATTTGCCGCCATCCACTTTCTTATGTCTGGAACACAGGTTTCCAGGGTTGGCAATTTTGGGGCTTCACCATGTTTCATCGAAATGTACAGCTGTGTGTCGTCCGCAGTGAAAGTTGACATTGTGTTTCCGAATGACATCACCAAGAGGTATAATATATAGTGAAAACAATAGTGGTCCTAAAACAAAACCTTGAGGAACCCCAAAACATACAATTGATTTGTCAGAGGACAAACCATCCACAGAGACTAACTGATACCTTTCCGACAGATAAGATCTAAACCAGGCAAGAACTTGTCCGTGTAGAACAATTACGGTTTCCAATCGCTCCAAAAGATTGTGGTGATCGATGGTGTCAAAAGCAGCACTAAGGTCTAGGAGCACGAGGACAGATGCAGAGCCTTGGTCTGATGCCATTAAAAGGTAATTTACCACCTTCACGAGTACAGTCTCAGTACTATGATGGGGTCTAAAACCAGACTGAAGTGTTTGGTATACATTATTTGTCTTCGGGAAGGCATTGAGTTGCTGCGCAACACCTTTTTCAAAATGTTTAGAGGAATGGGAGATTTGATATAGGCCGAATTATTTATATATATTTTTTTTTTTGAATTGTTACATTTTCCCAGTCAAGGTTTGGCTTTTTCAGGAGAGCTGTATTACTGCCACTTTTAGTGAGTTTGGTACACATCCGGAGGATAGGGAGCCGTTTATTATGTTCAACATAGGAGGGCCAAGCACAAGAAGTAGCTCTTTCAGTAGTTTAGTTGAAATAGGGTCCAGTATGCAGATGGAAGGCATAGAGGCCATGACTATTTTCGTGAATGTGTCAAGCGATACAGGATTAAAAAACATAAGTCAGAGTCAGGACGACTGCGCTTTGGATAAATTCAAAGAGGAGTCCGTAATTAATAAATATTTTTGTTGAAGATGTTCATTAATTCATTACTGCTGAAGTGAAAGCCATCCTCTCTTGGGAAATGCTGCTTTTTAGTTAGCTTTGCAACAGTATCAAAAATAAATGTTGATTGTTCTTATTCTCCTCAATTAGGTTGGAAAAAATAGGCTGATCGAGCAGCAGTGAGGGCTCTTCGATATTGCACGGTACTGTCTTTCCAAGCTAGTCCGAAGACTTCCAGTTTGGTGGAGCGCCATTTCCGTTCCAATTTTCTGGAAGCTTCAGGGCTCGGGTATTTTCTGTATACAAGGGAGCTCATTTCTTGTGACAAATGTTTTTTGTTTTTAGGTGTGCAACTGCATCTAGGGTATTACGCAAGGTTAAATGTAGACCCTCAGTTAGGTGGTTAACCGATTTTTGTACTCCGTCCTTGGGTAGGTGGAAGGAGTCTGGAAGGGCATCTAGGAATCTTTGGGTTGTCCGAGAATTTATAGCGCGGCTTTTGATAATCCTTGGTTGGGGTCTGAGCAGATTATTTGTTGCGATTGCAAACGTAATAAAATGGTGGTCCGATAGTCCAGAATTATGAGGAAAAACATTTGGATCCACAATATTTATTCCACGGGACAAAACTAGATCCAGGGTATGACTGTGGCATTGCTTAGGTCCGGAGACATGTTGGACCAAACCCTGAGTCGATGATGGCTCAAAGACTTTTGGAGTGGGTCTGTGGACTTTTCCATGTGAATATTGAAGTGACCAAAAATGTGATGATGATTACAAGGTCTGATAGGAATTCAGGGAACTCAGTGAGGAACACTGTATATGACCCAGGAGGCCTGTAAACAGTAGCTATAAAAAGTGATTGAGTAGGCTGCATAGATTTCATGACTAGAAGCTCAAAAGATTAACATTTCAAATGTACTGTTAAAATGTTATCAACACCTCCGCCTTTGCGGGATGTGCGAGGGATATGGTCACTAGTGTAACCAGGAGAGGCCTCTTTTAACACAGTAAATTCATCAGGCTTGAGCCATGTTTCAGTCAGGCCAATCACATCAAGGTTATGATCAGTGATTAGTGACTGCCTTGGAAGTGAGGGATCTAACATTAGGTAGCCCTATTTTGAGATGTGAGATATCACAAACTCTTTCAATAATGACAGGAATGGAGGAGGTCTTTATTCCAGTGAGATTGCTAAAGCGAACACCGCCATGTTTTGTTTTGCCCAACATAGATTGAGGCACAGACACAGTCTCAATGGGAATAACTGAGCTGACTACACTGACTGTGCTAGTGGCAGACTCCACTAAACTGGCAGGCTGGCTAATAGCCTGCTTCCTGGCCTGCACCGTCTCTCTCATGGTGGAGCTAGAGGAGTTAGAGCCCTGTCTATGTTGATAGATAAGATGAGAGCACCCCTCCAACTAGGATGGAGTCCATCACTCCTCAGCAGGCCAGGCTTGATCCTGTTTGTGGGTGAGTCCCAGAAAGAGGGCCAATTATCTACAAATTCTATCTTTCGGTGGGGCAGAAAACCGTTTTCAACCAGCGATTGAGTTGTGAGACTCTGCTGTAGAGCTCATTACTCCCCCTAACTGGGAGGGTAGTGATGGACCTCCTTTGGCCGCCATTCCTTCCAGTTCTCTGCTGCTAATGACTGGAACGAACTGCAAAAATCTCTGAAGCTGGAGACTCTTATCTCCCTCACTAACTTTAAGCATCAGTTGTCAGAGCAGCTTACCGATCACTGCACCTGTACACAGCCCATCTGTAATTAGCCCACCCAACTACCTCATCCCCATATTGTTATTTATTTTGCTCATTTGCACCCCGGTATCTCTATTTGCACATCATCTTCTGCACATCTATCACTCCAGTGTTAATCCTAAATTGTAATTATTTTGCACTATGTCCTATTTATTGCCTTACCTCCATAACTTACTACATTTGCACACACTGTATATAGATTTTCTATTGTGTGATTGACTGTATGTTTTGTTTTACCCCATATGTAACTCTGTGTTGTTTTTATCTTCCTGCTTTGCTTTATCTTGGCCAGGTTGCAGTTGTAAATGAGAACTTGTTCTCAACTGGCCTACTTAAATAAAGGTGAAATAAAAGGGGGCCAGAGAATCGATGCTGACACATCTTTCTAGCTAATTTACACACTGAAGCTATGTTGCGCTTGGTGACCTCTGACTGTTTCATCCTAACATCGTTAGGATTGTGGTCCTCTAGCTCAATTGGTAGAGCATGGCGCTTGTAACGCCAGGGTAGTGGGTTCGATCCCGGGACCACCCATACGTAAAAATGTATGCACACATGACTGTAAGTCGCTTTGGATAAAAGCGTCTGCTAAATGGCATATTGTTATTATTATAGTTGGTGCTGACGTGGATAAGAATATCCCTCTACACTCGCCAGTTTTAGCCTTAGCCAGCACCCTCTTCAGATTAGCCTTTACTCTGCCCCCTGGTAAACCGTGTATGATCGCTGGAGGATTATTTTTAAGCCTAATATTGCGGGTAATGGAGTCGCCAATGACAAGGGTTTTAAATTTGTCAGAGCTAATGGTGGGAGGCTTCAGCGGCTCAGACCCCGTAACGGGTGGAAGAGAGACCTGAGAAGGCTCGGCCTCTGACTCGTTGCTTAGTGGGGAGAACCGGTTGAAAGTTTCTGTCGGCTGAATGAGCGACACCGGTTGAGCATGCCAACAGCATTTCTTTACAGAAGCCCCCTTACAAAAAAAGATTGCAGTTTTGAAACTGCAGTAAAAGTGCAGTAACTACATTCGACTGTGGTATTTTGGACACAGTAAGTGCAGAATAACTGCAGTTATACTGCACTCTAACGAAATGTAAATCAAATTTAAATCCGTGTACTGCAGTTATACTGCATTCTGACTGCAATCTTTTTTGGTAAGGGCCTTGAGAAAATTGTCCGGCTGCGGGGACTGTGCGGGGGGATCTATACTACTATCTGTACTAGCTGGTGGCACAGACGTAGTTTCATCCTTTCCTACACTTAAATTGCCCTTGCCTAACGATTGTGTCTGAAGCTGTGCTTGCAACTCACCATATCCTCACCATAAGGCGATAGTTTTCCTGTATATTATGAGTACAGCGACTGAAATTAGATGGCATAGCGTTAATTTTACTAGAGGAAGTGGTAGCTCATTTATTTGTTTGCTCATCTATCACTGATCTGAAACATTTAGCAAGCAATAATGTAGCTAGCCTAAATCAAGTGTCTTATTCATCTATTGACTCACGGAGTAGCCTTATATAGCCTTATATAGAGGCTATTTTCCTATCGTCCCAATCCCACTGAAACCCTAAATTCGGACAGTCATCCATGAAAATTCCTAATTTTATTCTGTAATCCATAGGATGCATTATCAAAGCACGTCATTGGCGATCAAAGTTACTCTATCATGACTAAATATCAGTTTCACTTGCTGTGAAATCTTTACATATTGGCGCAGCTACAATCTAATTTTGGGATAACTCAGTGACCATATCTTGGTTTTAAACGCTTTTAAATTGGCACTTTTGCTGTGTTTCCAAGGACTCTCGGGATAAATATGAATTATTCCCGGTATTGAAACTTGGTCGATTTTCGGGAAAATATTAATGCAACGTGCAAAAAAAAAAAGTGGTACTCTGTGATGTGTTGGATTTGCCCCAAATAAAACGCTTCAGGACATGAAGTTAATTTCTTTGCCACATTTCCTGCTGTTTTACTTTAGTGCCTTACTGCAAACAGGATTAATGTTTTGGAATATGTTTTATTCTGTACAGGCATCCTTTTCACTCTGTCAATTACGTTGGTATAGTAGCGTATACAATGTTGTTGATCCATCCTCATTTTTCTCCTATCACAGCCATTAAACTCTAACTCTTTTAAAGTCACCATTGGCCTCATTGATTTTGCAATTTTATAACAAATGTCATGTTATTCTACTCATTTTGCCATTGGGAGGAGAGGAAGATTTGCTGATTTACAGCTAAATTCGTGCAAATTTACACAGTTTGGGTGGAGAGAAATGTTTGACGTTTTTAATATTATATCGGAGTCAGACTGACTAACAAAATCATTGGGGCGGTAATTCGACTATGATTACTACAAGTGTAGATAGCGAGCCGCTAGACTAATTTACCAACCTAAAAATGTTTAGCTTACATGGGATATTTGAGTAACTAGATAAAAACTGCTAATGCACAACCACATTTCAAAATTGTACCTTGTGTATTCTATTATTCTAACTCGCAACAGTAAGTTGAGACCCAGACTAATGGAATTGGGGGGATTGTTCCGAGGGTAGTCATAAATTGCCCATCCCTAAGGTAGTCATAAAAAAATAATGTTAAACACTGTTATTGCATAATCAACCAGGTTACTGTCGATGTGCCCGTGAGCAAGACACTTAAACCTAATTGCTACTGTAAGTCACTCTGGATAAGAGTGTCTGCTAAATGACTAAAATGTAAATGCACACAGTGAGTCCATGCAACTTATGTGACTTAAGGACATTTTTACTCCTGACCTTATTTAGGCTTGCAACAACAAAGGGGTTGAATACTTATTGACTCAAGACATTTCAGCTTTTCATTTTTTATTATTTTGTAAAAATTTCAAATAACATAATTCCACTTTGACATTATGGGGTATTTTGTGTAGGACAGTGAAGGCACTGTATGTATGGCTGCTAGCCAAATAACGTTGCACTTCTGTCTGTTGTCATCTGATGAAAACGATTTTCTGCTGAATGTGTTGCACTAATATATTTTGTTTAAGAAAAACTATAGTTGCACACCCCATATCACTCTATTGAAGCAAAAAAAACTGGGACTTTCTATATAAAACGCAGGTGAAATGGTTTAAAACAGATTTTTTGATGGTCTGCGTTTTTGAAAATGCAGATTTCTGAAAGCTAATGCGACCCCTGCCTTGACATGGTCAAATAACTCAAGCATAGATTGGTAACTTTTTAAAAATAATTTGGCACACAGAAACTAGAGGGCATGAGTAACTTGGTCAAAAGGAATGGCACCGATTGGTGCCATCCCTCATATCGGTCGCCCCGCGTGACCTAGAAACCCGTTTGACCTTGAAACTTTGTATGTAGGTGTCTTTCCTCATGCTGAACAAATTTGCCTCAAGGAACATTAAGGTCCGTCGGGATAGATTTTCCTCCATCTTGGACATTTCTGTAAACATTTGAAAAACGTATTCTCATGAACCATAAGTCAAAATAACACCAGATTTGGTATGTAGGCCCATCTCTTAACTTAGTTAAGAAAAGCCAAGGGATTGTTTAAGAGATTACTGAGTTATTGATAAATCAAGAAATCTGATTTTACGTGTCCATTGAAATCCACGCCACAATGGCCTATCAACTTGAAAACATGTTTTACTGTCCTAATAATTACGGAGGGCACTGTATAAAATGAGAAAGGGCGAAGATTGGGCAGATTGAGAGAATCATGATCTGGGTTGGTGATCGATCTGTTTGATATAGCAAGCGAGAATTAGTTTACCTAGTCATATACACTACTGGTCAAAAGTTTTAGAACACCCACTCATTCAAGGGTTTTTCTTTATTTTTACTATTTTCTACATTGTAGAATAATAGTGAAGACATCAAAACTATGAAATAACACATTGAGTCATGTAGTAACCAAATAAGTGTTAAACAAATAAAAATATATTTTATATTTGAGATTCTTCAAATAGCCACCCTTTTGCCTTTGACAGCTTTGGACACTATTGGCATTCTCTCAAACAGCTTCACCTGGAATGCTTTTCCAACAGTCTTGAAGGAGTTCCCACATATGTTGAGCACTTGTTGACTGCTTTTCCTTCACTCTGCGGTCCAAACGTCTGAAGGTACCATGTTCATCTGTACAAACAATAGTACGCAAGTATATACACCATGGGACCACGCAGCCGTCATACCGCTCAGGAAGGAGACACGTTCTTTCTCCTAGAAATGAACATACTTTGGTGCGAAATGTGCAAATAAATCCCAGAACAATAGCAAAGGACCTTGTGAAGATGCTGGAGGAAACAGGTACAAAAGTATCTATATCCACAGTAAAACGAGTCCTATATCGACATAACCTGAAAGGCCACTCAGCAAGGAAGAAGCCACTGCTCCAAAACCGCCATAAAAAAGCCAGACTACGGTTTGCAACTGCACATGGGGACAAAGATTGTACTTTTTGGAGGAATGCCCTCTGGTCTGATGAAACAAAAATAGAACTGTTTGGCCATAATGACCATCGTTATGTTTGGGAGGAAAAAAGGGGGCACCTTGCAAGCCGAAGAACACCATCCCAACCATGAAGCACGGTGGTGGCAGCATCATGCTGTGGGGGTGCTTTGCTGCAGGAGGGACTGGTGCACTTCACAAAATAGATGGCATCATGAGGAAGGAAAATTATGTGGATATATTGAAGCAACATCTCAAGACATCAGTCAGGAAGTTAAAGCTTGGTCGCAAATGGGTCTTCCAAATGGACAATGACCCCAAGCATACTTCCAAAGTTGTGGCAAAATGGCTTAAAGACAACAAAGTCAAAGTATTGGAGTGGCCATCACAAAGCCCTCACCTCAATCCTATAGAAAATGTGTGGGCAGAACTGAAAAAGCGTGTGCAAGCAAGGAGGCCTACAAACCTGACTCAGTTACACCAGCTCTGTCAGGAGGAATGGGCCAAAATTCACCCAACTTATTGTGGGAAGCTTGTGGAAGGCTACCTGAAACGTTTGACCCAAGTTAAACAATTTAAAGGCAATGCTACCAAATACTAACTGAGTGTATGTAAACTTCTGACCCACTGGGAATGTGATGAAAGAAATAAAACCTGAAATAAATAATTCTCTGACATTTCACATTCTTAAAATAAAGTGGTGATCCTAACTGACCTAAGACGGGGAATTATTACTAGGATTAAATGTCAGGAATTGTGAAAAACTGAGTTTAAATGTATTTGGCTAAGGTGTATGTAAACTTCCGACTTCAACTGTATGGAGGATACAACCATCCCAGCTCTGCAGATTTTGCTGCGAAGAGACAGAATAATTAGATCATTTGTTTTGGTCCTGTCCATATGTAGATTGTTTTTGGTCACAGGTCCAGGAATGACTGAAGATTGCAATATTTACCTGGAGCAAACTCTGCAGATTGCCCTACTGGGTGATTTAAAAAGTCATAGCCAATCGATAAATTATATAAAAGTACATTTAGCAAAAATGTTTGTCTTTAATTTACCATCTGTAGAAACTATGAGAATAGAAAGGTTCAGAACTTTTGAGAAACATCACAGCACAGTTAAAAAATATATTGCAAATACAAATCCAATATGGATGGTGTTAAGAGGTAGATGGGAGGGTTTGAGTGGAGCTGAAGTGGGGGATTAATAAAAACAAGATAACTAAGTTAGCACAGTTAAAAATATATGGCAAATAGAACTCACACTGGATGGTCTTCAGAAATACAGTGGCTTGCGAAAGTATTCACCCCCCTTGGCATTTTTCCTATTTTGTTGCTTTACAACCTGGAATTAAAAGCGTCGCTCTTCAGCCAACCTGAGAGAGCTTGAGAGGGTCTGCAGAGAAGAATGTTGTGCCAAGCTTGTAGCGTCATACCCAAGAAGACTTGAGGCTGTAATCGATGCCAAAGATTCTTCAACAAAGTACTGAGTAAATGTGATATTTTCTGTTTTTTATTTTGAATAAATTAGTTATAATTTCTATGGGTATTGTGTGTAGATTGATAAGGGAAAAAACAATTTACTCAATTTTAGAATAAGGCTATAACATAACAAAATGTGGAAAAAGCAAAGGGGTCTGAATACTTTCCGAAGGCACTGTATATACAGTCGTGGTCAAAAGATTTGAGAATGACACAAATATTAATTTTCACTAAGTCTGCTGCCTCAGTTTTTATGATGGCAATTTGCATATACTCCAGAATGTTATGAAAAGTGATCAGATGAATTGCAATTAATTGCAAAGTCCCTCTTTGCCATGAAAATGAACTTAATCCCCAAAAAAACATTTCCACTGCATTTCAGCCCTGCCACAGAAGAACCAGCTGACATCATGTCAGTGATTCTCTCGTTAACACAGGTGAGAGTGTTGACGAGGACAAGGCTGGAGATCACTCTGTCATGCTGATTGAGTTAGAATAACAGACTGGAAGCTTTAAAAGGAGGGTGGTGCTTGAAATCATTGTTCTTCCTCTGTTAACCATGGTTACCTGCAAGGAAACACGTGCCGTCATCATTGCTTTGCACAAAAAGGGTTTTCACAGGCAAGGATATTGCTGCTAGTAAGATTGCACCTAAATCAACCGTTTATCGGATCATCAAGAACTTCAAGGAGAGAGGTTCAATTGTTGTGAAGAAGGCTTCAGGGCGCCCAAGAAAGTCCAGCAAGCACCAGGACCGTCTCCTAAAGTTGATTCAGCTGCAGGATCGGGGCACCACCAGTGCAGAGCTTGCTCAGGAATGGCAGCAGGCAGGTGTGAGTGCATCTGGAAGCTTTAAAAGGAGGGTGGTGCTTGAAATCATTGTTCTTCCTCTGTTAACCATGGTTACCTGCAAGGAAACACGTGCCGTCATCATTGCTTTGCACAAAAAGGGTTTTCACAGGCAAGGATATTGCTGCTAGTAAGATTGCACCTAAATCAACCGTTTATCGGATCATCAAGAACTTCAAGGAGAGAGGTTCAATTGTTGTGAAGAAGGCTTCAGGGCGCCCAAGAAAGTCCAGCAAGCACCAGGACCGTCTCCTAAAGTTGATTCAGCTGCGGGATCGGGGCACCACCAGTGCAGAGCTTGCTCAGGAATGGCAGCAGGCAGGTGTGAGTGCATCTGCACGCACAGTGAGGCAAAGACTTTTGGAGGATGGCCTGGTGTCAAGAAGGGCAGCGAGGAAGCCACTTCTCTCCAGGAAAAACATCAGGGACAGACTGATATTCTGCAAAAGGTAAAGGAATTGGACTACTGAGGACTGGGGAAAAGTCATTTTCTCTGATTAATCCCCTTTCCGATTGTTTGGGGCATCCGGAAAGCTTGTCCGAAGAAGACAAGGTGAGCGCTACCATCAGTCCTGTGTCATGCCAACAGTAAAGCATCCTGAGACCATTCATGTGTGGGGTTTCTTCTCAGCCAAGGGAGTGGGCTCACTCACAATTTTGCCTAAGAACACAGCCATGAATAAAGAGTGGTACCAACACATCCTCCGAGAGCAACTTCTCCCAACCATCCTAGAACAGGTTGGTGATGAACAATGTATTTTCCAGCATGATGGAGCACCTTGCCATAAGGCAAAAGTGATAACTAAGTGGCTCGGGGAACAAAACATCGACATTTTGGGTCCATGGCCAGGAAACACCCCTGACTTTAATCCCATTGAGAACTTGTGGTCAATCCTCAAGAGGCGGGTGGACAAACAAAAACCCACATATTTTGACAAACTCCAAGCATGGATTATGCAAGAATGGGCTGCCATCAGTCAGGATGTGGCCCAGAAGTTAATTGACAGCATGCCAGGGCGGATTGCAGAGCTCTTGAAAAAGAAGGGTCAACACTGCAAATATTGACTCTTTGCATAAACTTAATGTAATTGTCAATAAAAGCCTTTGACACTTAAGGAATGCTTGTAATCATACTTCAGTATAACATAGTAACATCTGACAAAAATATCTAAAAACACTGAAGCAGCAAACTTTGTGAAGACCAATACTTGTGTCATTCTCAAATATTTTGACCACGACTGTATATATGTATGTATGTGTATGTATATACTGTATATATATATGTATATACACTGCTCAAAAAAATAAAGGGAACACTTAAACAACACAATGTAACTCCAAGTCAATCACACTTCTGTGAAATCAAACTTTCCACTTAGGAAGCAACACTGATTGACAATACATTTCACATGCTGTTGTGCAAATGGAATAGACAACAGGTGGAAATTATTGGCAATTAGCAAGACACCCCCAATAAAGGACTGGTTTTGCAGGTGGTGACCACAGATCACTTCTCAGTTCCTATGCTTCCTGGCTGATGTTTTGGTCACTTTTGAATGCTGGCGGTGCTTTCACTCTAGTGGTAGCATGAGACGGAGTCTACAACCCACACAAGTGGCTCAGGTAGTGCAGCTCATCCAGGATGGCACATCAAAGCGAGCTGTGGCAAGAAGGTTTGCTGTGTCTGTCAGCGTAGTGTCCAGAGCATGGAGGCGCTACCAGGAGACAGGCCAGTACATCAGGAGACGTGGAGGAGGCTGTAGGAGGGCAACAACCCAGCAGCAGGACTGCTACCTCCGCCTTTGTGCAAGGATGAGCAGAAGGAGCACTGCCAGAGCCCTGCAAAATGACCTCCAGCAGGCCACAAATGTGCATGTGTCTTCTCAAACGGTCAGAAACAGACTCCATGAGGGTGGTATGAGGGCCCGACATCCACAGGTGGGGGTTGTGCTTACAGCCCAACACCGTGCAGGACGTTTGGCATTTGCCAGAGAACACCAAGATTGGCAAATTCGCCACTGGCGCCCTGTGCTCTTCACAGATGAAAGCAGGTTCACACTGAACACATGTGACAGAGTCTGGAGACGCCGTGGAGAACGTTCTGCTGCCTGCAACATCCTCCAGCATGACCGGTTTGGCGGTGGGTCAGTCATGGTGTGGGGTGGCATTTCTTTGGGGGGCCGCACAGCCCTCCATGTGCTCGCCAGAGGTAGCCTGACTGCCATTAGGTACCGAGATTAGATCCTCAGACCCCTTGTGAGACCATATGCTGGTGCGGTTGGCCCTGGGTTCCTCCTAATGCAAGATGATGCTAGACCTCATGTGGCTGGAGTGTGTCAGCAGTTCCTGCAAGAGGAAGGCATTGATGCTATGGACTGGCCCGCCCGTTCCCCAGACCTGAATCCAATTGAGCACATCTGGGACATCATGTCTCGCTCCATCCACCAACGCCACGTTGCACCACAGACTATCCAGGAGTTGGCGGATGCTTTAGTCCAGGTCTGGGAGGAGATCCCTCAGGAGACCATCCGCCACCTCATCAGGAGCATGCCCAGGCGTTGTAGGGAGGTCATACAGGCACGTGGAGGCCACACACACTACTGAGCCTCATTTTGACTTGTTTTAAGGACATTACATCAAAGTTGGATCAGCCTGTAGTGTGGTTTTCCACTTTAATTTTGAGGGTGACTCCAAATCCAGACCTCCATGGGTTGATAAATTTGATTTCCATTGATCATTTTTGTGTGATTTTGTTGTCAGCACATTCAACTATGTAAAGAAAAAAGTATTTAATAAGATTATTTCATTCATTCAGATCTAGGATGTGTTATTTTAGTGTTCCCTTTATTTGTTTGAGCAGTGTATATATGTGTGTGTATATATATATATATATATATATATATATATATATATATATATATATATATATATATATATACACTGCTCAAAAAAATAAAGGTAACACTAAAATAACAGATCCTAGATCTGAATGAATGAAATAATCTTATTAAATACTTTTTTCTTTACATAGTTGAATGTGCTGACAACCAAATCACACAAAAATGATCAATGGAAATCAAATGTATCAACCCATGGAGGTCTGGATTTGGAGTCACCCTCAAAATTAAAGTGGAAAACCACACTACAGGCTGATCCAACTTTGATGTAATGTCCTTAAAACAAGTCAAAATGAGGCTTAGTAGTGTGTGTGGCCTCCACGTGCCTGTATGACCTCCCTACAACGCCTGGGCATGCTCCTGATGAGGTGGCGTATGGTCTCCTGAGGGATCTCCTCCCAGACCTGGACTAAAGCATCTGCCAACTCCTGAACAGTCTGTGGTGCAACGTGGCGTTGGTGGATGGAGCGAGACATGATGTCCCAGATGTGCTCAATTGGATTCAGGTCTGGGGAATGGGCGGGCCAGTCCATAGCATCAATGCCTTCCTCTTGCAGGAACTGCTGACACACTCCAGCCACCTGAGGTCTAGCATTGTCTTGCATTAGGAGGAACCCAGGGCCAACCGCACCAGCAAATGGTCTCACAAGGGGTCTGAGGATCTCATCTCGGTACCTAATGGCAGTCAGGCTACCTCTGGCGAGCACATGGAGGGCTGTGCGGCCCCCCAAAGAAATGCCACCCCACACCATGACTGACCCACCGCCAAACCGGTCATGCTGGAGGATGTTGCAGGCAGCAGAACGTTCTCCACGGCGTCTCCAGACTCTGTCACGTCTGTCACGTGCTCAGTGTGAACCTGCTTCCATCTGTGAAGAGCACAGGGCGCCAGTGGCGAATTTGCCAATCTTGGTGTTCTCTGGCAAATGCCAAACGTCCTGCACGGTGTTGGGCTGTAAGCACAACCCCCACCTGTGGACGTCGGGCCCTCATACGACCCTCATGGAGTCTGTTTCTGACCGTTTGAGCAGACACATGCACATTTGTGGCCTGCTGGAGGTCATTTTGCAGGGCTCTGGCAGTGCTCCTCCTGCTCCTCCTTGCACAAAGGCGGAGGTAGCAGTCCTGCTGCTGGGTTGTTGCCCTCCTACGGCCTCCTCCACGTCTCCTGATGTACTGGCCCGTCTCCTGGTAGCACCTCCATGCTCTGGACACTACGCTGACAGACACAGCAAACCTTCTTGCCACAGCTCGCATTGATGTGCCATCCTGGATGAGCTGCACTACCTGAGCCACTTGTGTGGGTTGTAGACTCCGTCTCATGCTACCACTAGAGTGAAAGCACCGCCAGCATTCAAAAGTGACCAAAACATCAGCCAGGAAGCATAGGAACTGAGAAGTGGTCTGTGGTCACCACATGCAAAACCAGTCCTTTATTGGGGGTGTCTTGCTAATTGCCTATAATTTCCACCTATTGTCTATTCCATTTGCACAACAGCATGTGAAATGTATTGTCAATCATTGTTGCTTCCTAAGTGGACAGTTTGATTTCACAGAAGTGTGATTGACTTGGAGTTACATTGTGTTGTTTAAGTGTTCCCTTTATTTTTTTGAGCAGTGTATATATATATATATATATATATATATATATATATATATATATATATATATATATACAGTACCAGTCAAAAGTTTGGACACACCTACTCATTCAAGGGTTTTTCTTAATTTTTTAGAGAATGCCAAGAGTGTGCAAAGCTGTCATCAAGGCAAAGGGTGGCCACATTGAAGAATCTGAAATATAAAATATATGTTTATTTGTTGAACACTTTTTTGGTTACTATATTATTCCATATGTGTTATTTCATATTGTTGATTTCTTCACTATTATTCTACAATGTAGAAAATAGTCAAAATAAACAAAAACCCTTGAATGAGTAGGTGTGTCCAAACTTTTGACTGGTACTGTACATATTTATACCAAAAATATATGGGGGATTGGAAATTATGCGGACAATTACATTGATGGAAGCTACAATCTAGCTGCAACATTAAAGCTGATCTACCCCGCAAAAAAAAAAATTAACCAAAAAAAAGACAGTGTCTGCATTCCAGAGCTTAGACGTTGCAGACGCCTGACAGATCTTACAACGCCTGGATAGGTATTTTAAGTGTCAGCTAACCACATATGTTATAGCAATCTGCCAGTTGATGACATAGTCGATGAAGTGGCACACAACCATTGGTTGTTGTGTCGCCTCGCCTTAGCTGTGAAACGCGGCCTGTATCTCCATGGCAAGCCCCTTGTGTCATTGTCCGCATCCACTTCCTTTCATAGATTGTGCTCTTTAATCCTCTCTGTAATGTCATCTAATATATAAAGAGAAGTGTACAAGTAAACCACATGGAGCCTGCACACCATGGCAACAGGTCTTGGGAGTCATCGTTGTTGACTGTGATGACATGACTAAAATAGAATCAATTCAGATCAACAGGTGGATTAGTGGCAGAGCGTTTCAAAAAATATAGAATATTTTACTGAAGGGTGTCCATCTGTGTACTAAAAGGGACATTATGGCCTTGTCCAGAAACAACCCCTAGACTCTACTCCCTAGGCACGTGAGTAGATCTGAAAGGAATCTGCAAAATTACTTACAGTAGTTACCCAAATCTTTCTGATCAACATTGAGCAGTGCACATGGTGTAAGGGTTGTATAAGAAAAGGGCTAACATCAGTCTAACTCGTCAGGTCCTGTCAGAAATTAAAATTGGCATCAACAGGTGATTGGATCTGAAGAATTTCAATCCGTATTTAATCGCTAAAGCCCAATTTAAATTTAAAGGCAACGTTCCCGCGTTGGTGGAGACTGCATTCACGGTAAACGTATTCTATAGCGCAATCTGTAACACTTCAGCGATACAGATTGAATAGAGCCCTAAGTTGTTCAGTGTCATGCACTGAAACAGAATACATCCAAAATCCATAAATGAAAGTGAATTTGACATCCATTCACTCGTCACAAAGCCTGTGCATACCAAAATATATTTAAGGTTGTAACAGCAAACTACAAGAGTTTGGTAAACGGTTGGAGACTGGTGATGTATTGTGGGTATTATTATCTGAGGCCCTTATCCTCTGGCAAGAAGAGCAGAGGGTTCTTATAACAGCATCAGTCCACATGGGACATATTAGACAGACATACAGACACTGACTAACTGGAATTTAATCAAATCTTCTAGGCTAGTACCTACACACACACACACACACACGCTCGTACGCAGATGAAGTAAGGAGTCTTTTTCTAGTCAGCAGTCTCAGCTTTGAAACATACTGCCGCCTTGATAGGATTCTTGTGTTTGAGGGTTTCAAATTTTCTTCACTCAGAACAGAGCAGACCGGGTTTGTTGTCTAAGCACTAGTATTCAAATCTCTTCACAGGAGCCCAAAAAACAAAACAAAAAAGGAATTGAAGAAATCTGAATGTTTACATAAAAACTCATGACTGTAACAAGGTGAGTAGGACGGAGCCAGGCGCAGGAGGTGTGAATCAAAGAATAAGGTTTATTTGGACAATACAGCAGTCCGCAGCAATGGGTAAACCAAATACAGTGCGACTTAAATGCGTACTGGGAAAACAAAACACACGGATGAATATCCCGGCGATAAAAGTAACATAATGCTCAACACGAGCTAGCGACACCTCCACATGGAACAATGACACACAAAGACATGGGGGAGCAGAGGGAATAATTATACAGAGACTGATGAGGAGATATGTACCAGGTGTGTGTGAAAAACAAGACAAAACTAATGGAATTATGAAAAGAGGAGTGGCAGTGGCTAGAAGGCCGGTGACGACGAACGCCGAAGCCTGCCCGAACAAGGAGATGAGGCAGCTTCGGAGGGAGTCATGACAGTGCTTTCCCACCACTCTCCTCCCTCCCTCCCTCGTTCTTTCTCTTTTCCTCCGTCTCGCGTAACAGGAGGAAAATGAGGACAAACTCTCACCTTGGCGCTCATACACATTAGCTGGAGCTGAGATCTAAGCAATCAGGAGTGTCTTTATTCATTTTCCTATGAATATTGGATGTATGTTTATGCAGATATCAATTCATTAGACAGCCTAAATGGAAGAATACATTAAGAGAATAGCTTATCATAGTGAGTAATGTAATGCATGCGTGGGGGAATTAAATATGCATGACAAATTTGCTTTGGAGGACATACGGCAGCCATGTCCGCTCAACCCTGCTCACCAACTCATTGAAATTCCTTTCATTATCAGTAAAACACTACAGAGAGAAATGGAAGGAGAAAGACAGAGGGAGAGAATGAGAGACTATAGATGAAGAGAAAGAGAAGAAAATGAGAGAAAGCTAACACGACTCAGGATATGACCCAGATGCAGACACAGGAGATGGCAGGTTCAATATACAGAGTCGTTTATTAAAACCACAGGAGGCAGGCAAAGGGCAGGTCGAGGACAGGCAGAGGTTCGTAACCAGGTCTGAGTCTGATAGGTACAGGGCGGCAGGCAAGCTTGGGTTCAGCGCAGGCAGAATAGGTCGGAACCGGGAGAACTAGAAAACAGGGACTAGAGAGAACAGGAGTACGGGAAAAAACACGCTGGTAGGCTTGACGAGACAAGATGAACTGGCAACAGACAAACAGAAAACTCAGGAATAAATGCACAGGGGATAACGGGGAAAATGGGCGACACCTGGAGGGGGGCGGAGACAAGCACAAGACAGGTGAAACAGATCAGGGTGTGACAAAAGCTATTGAAGAAGACCAAGTAAGAGATCACGATTTAGTCACTTTATTTACAAACTTTACCTCAATGCCATACATTATAGTGATATATATTTTTTCTCAACCCACATTTTTTTTTACTGCTAAAATGTATAAGATTAATGCGAAAGAACAACAACTCCCCAATACGTGCTCACTCTCTTTCTCTCTCTCTCTCTCTCTCTCTAACCAACCATGCCAGTTTTTTAAAATATATTTTCATCTAAATAATCTCCCCCCATCACAAACAAAAAAGGCACATCGATAAAAATAAACGAGTCAACAACAAACCTTAGTCAACAACAAACTTGATGTAACTAAAAGACTTGCAGGCGAAAAAGGAGAAGAAATCTCAGGTTTCCCCCGGCCTAACATGAAAACTCTTACATCTCTGAAGTATGCAGCGATCAGGATCAATAATCTCATGAACCAGACCGAAATCAATTTACAGTATTGTTTCCAGTTGGGGTTTCAAAATTCCCCAAACCCTCCACCGGGGATTTCTGATAAACCCATGAAATTTGGGAAAGTTTTCGGAATTTTCCAACCCTATTTTCAGCTAAAAGTCTAGAACTCGCAGGTGCATGCACATCCCTCATACATTATACAAGCAATTGGTAAAAATAATACATTGATATAAACATTTTCACGTATCTTTTGTCAATCTCACCCTCTCAAGCGTACAGTAAAAATAAAGAATAAGATAGTTGTTCATTGAAGAATCAGGGCTTTTTGCTGAATCATAAAACACATTAATACATCTAAAGTTGTCATCTAGCGAAGTGTTACGGCTGGTTGCAGTGTTCATGGGTTGTTGTCAAGTAGTCCTTTATCTACTGTTGTAAAGCGATGTCACATGGAGTTTGGCTGTCCAGCTAGAGGGGAAAGAGGATAGAGGTTATAACACGATACGAAATTATACTATTCAATAACACAACAACACAGCATATCACTAAATGACACGGCAAGACTCAACATAATATAACTGACACGACACAACAGACAATAGTAACAGGATCCCTGGTCAGGTATGACTATGGCATTTCATAAACAGCGGCAGCTAGCCTAGTGGTTAGAGCATTGGGCCAGTAACCGAAAGGTCGCTAGTTCATATCCCTGAGCCGAAAAAGGTGAAATTATGTGCCCTTGAGCAAGGCACTTAACCCTAATTGCTCCAGGGGCGCTGGACAATGGTGACCCCACTCTCAAGGGGAGTTGGGATATGCAAAAAACAAACACAGACTGGAGAACTGAGAATACACATGTAAGCACACCCCAAATTGTTATTATACAGCTTTGAATCTAGTTGGCTCACTTTTCAGCTGGTAGCCAGCTAAAGTCATACTCACTTTTGAATCGCATGTAGCAGGAGTTACAGTAAAGCTGTCGGTTACGTATTCTGACCTCAGCTCCGGCCTCCGATCCTCCCAGGTCAGACTTACAGTCGATGCACTGGAAGTTAGGGAGAGAGGGGAATGGTCAATGAGGGCTAGCCTAGATCCCTCACTCCCAGATGGGGAGAGAAGAGGACAGTCGCCCCCTGGAGGAAAGACGAGTTCCACAGACAGAGCAGCCATGGGGAGAATGCTAGACATATACCCATGGAGCCACAACCAGATAGACAGAGCCCATGAGAGACGCCTGACACTTGACTGACAGACAGAGAGACCAATGAGATTAGCATACATGTAGGGACTTTTGGAAGCTCGTTATGAATTCAGCAGCAGTGTTGGTGATAGGAAATAGTGAGGTGAAGGATTGATTAGTGGGTTTTGGCACAAATGCAGTCAGATTTCATGAAATGCTCATAAAACCATGAAAACAATGTCCCAATACTGTTTGCCATTTCTGCAGCAAGTTATAGATCATAGGGAATTTGGAAGATACTGTCTTTTTCAATTAACTAAAAAGTTCATGGAAACATTACTCCAGTCAAGTTACACTGGAAACCTTAATTAAATGGTAATCATTGGCCACATTGGAAAAGTCACCAACTATCCATCTTACAACCCAGTGGGACTTTGGACTTCTGTTTCCTTGGTTTTGTGTGTACGGTTATAAAGGATCAGACCAGATTGTGAACCATTCATGCTGTTTAGGTTAGTATCACATTAATCAGGGTCAAGTTGTCCACATTAGGACAGCCTCATTCCGTGGATCAGGTTAGTACTGAGATGACAGGTTTAGTCTTTGCTATGGACCAATCATGACCTCAATCTCCAGGTCAGGGAGGTCCGGTCTTGAACTTTGAACTCTCACCTTGAAACAGGTCAAATGATAGCAGAGTCCCAGGGACTCGATGATCATGGCGGCTCCCTTGCCCAGCACCGTGTCACAGAACGTACAGATTTTCTTGCCACTCACTGACCTGAGATTACAGAATGCAGAACACACACACACAGACTGGAGAACTGAGAATACACATGTCCACCCACACAAATATCCACCCACGCACCCGCACCCACACCCACACTGGAAAACTGAGAATACACACACACACACACACATCCAAGCGTCCGCCCTCCCATCCACCCACAGACACAGACAGAAAGACAGACACACCAGTGGAGGCTCCTCAGAGGAGGAAGGGGAGGACCATCCTACTAAGTGAATTTCTGAAAAACTAAATAGTGAAAAAAAGTTATACTTTTTTGATAAAACTATACTAAATATATTCACTTCACCAAATAACTGATTAAAACACACTGTTTTGCAATGAAGGGTTACAGTAGCCTCAACAGCACTCTCTGGAGTAGAACCATGGTGTAGCCGGAGGACAGCTATTTTCCGTCCTACTCTGGGTACATTGACTTCAACACAAAACCTAGGAGGCTCATGGTTCTCACAAGGCTCCATAGACCCACTTCAATTTGCTTACCGCCCCAATAGATCCACAGACAATGCAATCGCCATCACACTGTACACTGCCCTATCCCATCTGGACAAGAGGAATACCTATGTAAGAATGCTGTTCATTGACTATAGCTCAGCATTCAACACCATAGTACCCTCCAAACTCATCATTAAGCTCAAGGCCCTGGGTCTGAACCCTGCCCTGTGCAACTGGGTCCTGGACTTCCTGACGGGCCGCCCCCAGGTGGTGAAGGTAGGAAACAACACCTCCACTTCGCTGATCCTCAACATTGGGGCCCCACAAGGGTGCGTGCTCAGCCCACTCCTGTACTCCCTGTTCACCCATGACTGTGTGGCCAAGCACGCCTCCAACTCAATCATCAAGTTTGCAGACGACACAACAGTAGTAGGCTTGATTACCAGCAATGACGAGACAGCCTACATGGAGGAGGCGAGGGCTCTGGGAGTGTGGTGCCAGGAAAATAACCTCTCACTCAACGTCAACAAAACAAAGGAGATGATCGTGAACTTCAGGAAACAGCAGAGGGTGCACCCCCTATCCACATCAACAGGACCTCAGTGGAAAGCTTCAAGTTCCTTGGCGCAAACATCACTGAAAAACTGAAATGGTACACCCACACAGACAGTGTGGAGAAGAAGGCGCATCCTGTCGGGCTGTATCACCGCCTGGTACGGCAACTGCACCGCCCGTAACCGCAGGGCTCTCCAGAGGGTGGTGCGGCCTGCCCAACGCATTACCGGGGGGCAAACTACCCACCCTCCAGGACACTTCCGATGTCACAGGAAGGCCAAAAACATCATCAAGGACATCAACCACCCGAACCACTGCCTGTTCACCCCGCTATCATCCAGAAGGCGAGGTCAGTAAAGGTGCATCAAAGCTGGGACAGAGAGACTGAAAAATAGCTTCTATCTCAAGGCCATCAGACCGTTAAATAGCCATCACTAGCACATTAGAGGCTGCTGCCAATAGACATAGACTAGAAATCACTGGCCACTTTAAGAAATGGAACACTAGTCACTTTAATAATGTTTACATATCTTGCATTACTCATCTCATATGTATATACTGTATTCTATACTATTCTACTGTATCTTAGTCCATGCCACTCTGTCATTGCTCATCCATATATGTATATATTCTTAATTCCATTCCTTATTTAGATTTGTGTGTGTTGGGTATATGTTGTGAAATTGTTAGATATTACTTGTTAGATATTACCGCACTGTCGGAGCTAGAAGCACAAGCATTTCGCTACACCCGCAATAACATCTGCTAAACACGTGTATGTGACCAATACAAATGTATTTGATTTGATTTAGATTTACAAACTAATTATGACAAATTCCGGAGGACGTCCTCCAACCTAATCAGAGCTCTTGCAGCATGAACTGTCATGTTGTTCACCCAATCAAAGGATCAGCTAGTTAATTTTGCCTACTCGAACACCCGGCTCAAACAGATAGGAATGCTATTCATGTTAGCTAGCTAGAACTCTTCCAAGTCGAGATAAGCTTTTGGTTTTATTAATTTATTGCCACCGTGGGCCGTTGGTGTAACTGCTAAATTGCTTGCAGTACACTGCGTGATTGTAGTGGGTTTACTAAGGCGTTAGTTCTAGTTGCTATGTTGACTATGACGTTAGCTAATATGGTTGACAACGATGTAGACTGTGTGTAGCAGTTAGCGGTTATGGTATGAAGGTTTAGCTTGGAGAGGTCAAGACAGCTGTTGTGTTGTGCACTGTCCACAAGCGAAGGGAAAAGGTAAACGTAGATGCGAGAAGGAATTATACAACGAGAAAAGTGATGATGCTGCTATGAAAGTGAACTTTGAGTGTGCCGATTCTGTTGAAAAAAGTGTCTTAATTGGAAGCAAACGGAACGGGGATAGACCTACCTGAATTTGTCCAATAGAAACTCTCGGAACGTTTTGCAACTGTTTGGATGATTACAACCTAGATCAACTAGATGCAGGCAAGGCAAGGCGGTATTGAATGTGTAACTGTCTGTCACCCTGATTACTCCAATTTGTCTCTCGACATGTGCACCTACATAATACACTTTCATTCGTAGGTTGTAGCAACCTCATGATGGGTATAGGGAAAATGTGAGTATCATGTAGTAGCCTAAACCTATCGATGTTACATTGAGCTGGGTGAATGGAATATGAATGAAAGTCATCCAATATGCTGTAATAGAAATAAGGCCATGCTCGTAAAAAAAAAGAAATCGTGGTTTCACCACTCACCACACAGACACCACGCACCGACATTTTGATGCATATCAGCATTTGTAGCTTTGGGCAAGTGTTTTTGGTGTTACCCTTAACCCCAGATCTAGAATCTGACCTTTAGCCCTAATATCTGACATTGTATCAGTCATTGGGAGCAAATCTACCTACTCAGTTTTTTGGCAAGCAGCAGTGTGCCACGTGATTGGACGTTGGATGTTTTACCTGCTACGTTGCTGTGAGAATGGGCGTGATTCGGGTTCGGGGCCAGGAGAAGGGGTGGGTGCGAGAGATGAGGGGGTTGGCTGGGACCAGGAAGATGGGTTGCTCCCCCCGGCCCCTCTGAGGGAGCTCATGGAGAGTGAGGAGGGCAGGGTGGCTGAGCCGGGACGACTTCCGGCCCCGCCGCCACTGTAGCCACCACTGCCGTAGCCACCACTGCCGTAGCCACCACCGCTGTAGGAGGATGTAGTGTTGAGACCGGAAAGGGCGGAGTGAGGCCTGCTGTAGTTGGGGATGGACGAGGTGCTTCCCGGTGTCCACGACGAGCGCCAGGAAGAGTGGGGCGCGGTGTCCAGGTTGTCCAGAGACTCGCCTCTGAAAAGTTGAACACATTAGCGGATGTTAGTGGATGTTAGCGGGTTAGCGTAAGCATCCAAATAGCCTGGATACCACAGGCCATTATGTTTCTGATTTAGCCAACTCTTTTGATAACTGCAAACAGAAAAGAGACTGGCATCCAGGCTAGAGCCCAAAACATTCAAGCCACTAAAAACAGTTACTTTTACAAAATTGTTGTTGTAAGTTATGTGTTAGCATGTTACACACAGTTATTCGAGCTATCATTATACAGCATTAAACCCCTGGCGACCCAAACTAGGTAGTTTAGTACACTGTCCATATTGGAACAGAGTAGTCACAAATTCATGGAAGGTGTGTCAGAGCTACTTGGAGTTGGTGTCAGAGTCATGTGGAGCTGTCCTAACATGAACGCCCAGGTGAATCCCAGGTAGAGTACCTTCTAATAGGGCCGGTGAGGCTGGTTTAACCGCTATCTATCATTCAACACACAGTGTACTGTACTGATCCACCAACCCCACACCCCCAGGCCAGCGGAGCCCCAGTCAAGCCCCAGGAAGAGTACCTCCTGATGGGGCTGGCAGTGGGGTCCTTGCTGGTGGTGGTGGAGTGCTGGCGTATCCAGCTGTTGTCTGTGGACAGCTGGGTCTTCTTCTTCATCTCCTGCAGGATCTGCTGCCTCTCCAGCTCCGCCTGGGGTAGGCTCTGCTGGCCCTTACTCCACAACATCTCGCCAAGCCCACCGCTGCTAGTCACTGTGGACCAATGAGAGAAGAGAGGGAGTCAGGGGATGGACATGAGAGCCAATGAGATTGGATGGAAGTCCAGAAATAGACTGTAGACCAATGATTCATCCAGGAAACACCAATACGACCAGTGATTCATTATCATGACAGAGCCACTGGAGAGGACAGATTCATTTTCTGTATTCAGCTTCAGTGACCAATAGGACTTGATCAAGACAGATTATAAAATCTGGAAGTGTCTGTTTATATATTCATTCATGCTAAACACGATTGATCGGCTGAGCTGGTTGGTTGATTGGGTCCTGCATTGATTAGACAGGAGCGGTCAGGAACGGTCGAGGAACGGTCGAGGCTGTGAACCACACCTCTTTCTGGCTCTCTGTATCTCATGGCGTTTAGGATGTTTCTCCTCTCCAACTCCAGCTCGGACGCAGCCCGGAGACTCTGGGCCTTTTTGTCTGCTTTACGTCTCAACTCCTCCTCCAGTAACCTCTGGGCCATGCCCCCCGAGCGGCCGTACCAGCCTGGGCACAGTGTGTACAGTATTCATACTCACTGACATACAGTTAGTTACATATGTGTGCACACACAAACCTCTAGATTGGCTAAAAGTGTCTGGGTACAGCCTCTACAGATACAGATCACACTCACTGACTCCTAATGCCAAATTCACGCTGGTGCACAAGCACGCACACACACACACACACCAGCTTCCCTGCGCTAATTTGAGCAGCTAAATAATGGTTCAACTTCCACCGAAGGTCAATAAGGATGAATTAATATTGAGGACATTAATAAATCCCCACTGACCTTTAGTCTCTGGTTTCTCCACGTCGTCCAGCTCTGGTGTAGATTTCGACTTTGCCCTGCCAATCACAACAAACACATTTAGAGGCGGATAATCAATAATATTAATTCTCTCTCAAATCAATGTACACTGGAAAACACATTATTGATATACTTGGTCGACATCCCAAATTGTACCCTATTCCCTACAAAGCGCACTACATTTGACCAGGGCCGATGGGGCTCTTTGTATTTTCAAATATGTTCAGTTCAATATATTAACACATACAGTACATGAGTGGACCACAATGGAAATAAGCCTTCAGGCTTTGTTGCGTATTATCTGTGATACAACTGTTTTACTGTACAGTGCATTCGGAAAGTATTCAGACTCCTTGACGTTTTCCACATTTTGTTACGTTACAGCCTTATTCTAAAATTGAGTAAATTGTTATTTTTTCTCAATCTACACACAATACCCAATAATGACAAAGCAAAAACAGGTTTTTACAAATGTTTGCAAATTTATAAAAAAAAAAAAAATGAAATATAACATTTACATTTCAGATCCTTTATTCAGTACTTTGTTAAAGCACATTTGGTAGCGATTTCAGCCTCGAGTCTTCCTGGGTTTATGCTACAAGCTTGGCACACCTGTATTTGGGGAGTTTCTCCCATTCTTCTCTGCAGATCCTCTCAAGCTCTGTCAGGTTGGATGGGGAGCGTTGCTGCACAGCTATTTTTAGGTCTCTCCAGAGATGTTCAATCGGGTTCAAGTCCGGGCTCTGGCTGGGCCACTCAAGGACATCCAGAGA
The DNA here is from genome assembly GCF_964263955.1 of Coregonus lavaretus. Lineage (NCBI taxonomy): Eukaryota > Metazoa > Chordata > Actinopteri > Salmoniformes > Salmonidae > Coregonus > Coregonus lavaretus. The sequence continues at coordinate 883,964 of NC_140003.1, forward strand.
CTTGTCCCAAAGCCACTCCTGCATTGTCTTGGCTGTGTGCTTAGGGTCGTTGTCCTGTTGGAAGGTGAACCTTCGCCACAGTCGGAGGTCCTGAGCGCTCTGGAGGAGATTTTCATCAATGATCTCTCTGTACTTTGCTCCATTCATCTTTACCTCGATCCTGACTAGTCTCCCAGTCCCTGCTGCTGAAAAACATCCCCACAGCATGATGCTGCCACCACCATGCTTCACCGTAGGGATGGGCCAGGTTTCCTCCAGATGTGACATTTGGCCAAAGAGTTCAATCTTGGTTTCATCAGACCAGAGAATCTTGTTTCTCATGGTCTGAGAGTCTTTAGGTGCCTTTTGGCAAACTCCAAGCGGGCTGTCATGTGCCTTTTACTGAGGAGTGGCTTCCGTCTGGCCACTCTACCATAAAGGCCTGATTGGTGGTGCTGCAGAGATCGTTGTCCTTCTGGAAGGTTCTCCCATCTCCACAGAGGAACTCTAGAGCTCTGTCAGAGTGACCATCGGGTTCTTGGTCACCTCCCTGACCAAGGCCCTTCTCCCCCGATTGCTCAGTTTGGCCGGACGGCCAGCTCTAAGAAGAGTCTTGGTGATTCCAAACTTCTTCCATTTAAGAATGATGGAGGCCACTATGTTCTTGGGGACCTTAAATGCTGCAGAAATGTTTTGGTACCCTTCTCCAGATCTGTGCCTCGACACCATCCTGTCTCTACGATCAATTCCTTCGACCTCATGGCTTGGTTTTTGCTCTGACATGCACAGTCAACTGTGGGACCTTAAATAGACAGGTGTGTGCCTTCCAAATCATGTCCAATCAATTGAATTTACCACAGGTGGACTCCAATCAAGTTGTAGAAACATCTCAAGGATGATCAATGGAAACAGGATGCACCTGAGCTCAATTTCAAGTCTCATAGCAAAGGGTCTGAATACTTATATAAATAAGGTATTAAAAAAAATATATATACACATTTGCTGACTTTTTTTAATTTTTTTTATCCTTTTTAGAATAAGGCTGTAACTTACTTATTTTTTGAAAAAGTCAATGGGTCTGAATACTTTCCGAATGCACTGTATGTACTGTCCGGCGAGCTGGAGCAGCCTTCTATGTACTTTTAATTGTCAAATTATTAAATCAAATCAGATAGTAAGATATACTGTGTGCTATGGCTATGGGGCGCATTATGAAACATGGAGTAAGCTGGGAGATGTGTTCTTCTGTTCAGGTCCCAAAAGTGCACTACTTTTGACCAGGGCCGGTAGGGCTCTGGTCAAAAGTAGTGCCCTGTATTGGGAATAGGGTGCCATTTGGGACACACACCAGGTTAACACATGGGGACATGGGCTGCGGTACACATTTAGTTCTGTTGGTTAAATATTGACTCTTAAAACATACTGTATTAGTTATAGGCTTAGGCATGCTTTGCGTTTGCTATTAACAGACTATAGATTTTATGAAAGCAATTAAGTTTAGTGGAATACCTACAGTCTGATTGCAACAGAGGCAAAGTTGTGGCCATTCTAACGCATGCACACACGCATGCACTCACACCAGACCTGGGTTTCAAACACTTGAACATCATACCAAATACTTAATCTGTGCAGGTTTGAGCTTGCCTGGCTTAATAAACCAATAGAATAGTCTGAAAACTGCAAACCCAGCTCATCTGGCACTCAAGGCAGACGTAAGCAAATCCTCAAAGTATTTTAAATTATTTTTTGAGTATTTGAACCCAGGTCTGATGCAAGCACACACTCAACTGATGTTTAGGCTGAACCGTGGCATACACACACTGACCTGTCTGCCATGGATATCTCAGGCTGGACCTTGGCATAGCCATAGAAGTCCCCGACCCTGCCAGCAGTTTTGCGAAAGGGTTATGGGGTTACAGCAGCAGAAAGAGAATATAGACAGACAGACAGACAGACAGACAGACAGACAGACAGACAGACAGACAGACAGACAGACAGACAGACAGACAGACAGACAGACAGACAGACAGACAGACAGACAGACAGACAGACAGGGACAGAAAGAAGGAACAGATGGACAGACAGGCGGACAGACAGGACAAAACACAGACAGAGAAGACAAAACACAAGTAGACCATTAGTGGGGGTTAGAGTTGACTATACAATGTAAAGTAGACATTAGAGCAGGCAACAATTAAAGATGAATAAACTAAATGTTAATGTTTAATATACTGCAGTGAGCTGGTGTTTACAATAAGCATTTGAAGATTAAAGCACAGATTTAGCACACACAAATCTTAAAGCCTTACAAACACTTTAACGTTATTTCTGTAACGACAAAAGCGCTATAGAAGATAGATGGGCTAGAATAAAATATATATAAGAAATGTGAATAAAACCTTGGATGTATAAGGAGGTAACTAACATAAGGCAGAGGCACTAGATCCTCAATTTTTTTTTGCAGTTGCTATATTGTTTATATCGTTGCCTTATTTTATTTGTTATTTTTCTCTTTTTCTTTTTAATCCTTGGTGTTTAAAACGGTATATGTAAGACAATGGTCTTTTGTTTCTGTTTGATCATTTTATTTATTCATGCGCTTGCTTCAGCAAGACCACTACTGTTATCCGGCATAGTTCTTTTTTATTAGTGTGCTTGCTGAAAGCACACTACTGTTATTATTCACTGTTGTTATCCATCAATTTACCTCTTTAACCTCTCTTAACCCTTGCCTTCACCCCCCCAACCTCTCTTTATCCATCCATCAACCCAAGTACGGGTACGCAAGTACGGGTTTTTTCGGAAAGGCCAGGGTATTTAACTCATTCAAATTCTGCTCAGCTTGAACTCTACATTTGCCAATTTATCCTCCTCCCACTGCCAGAAAAAAAATATTTTTAGACTGCACACAAATGATATGTACCATTTCTAATTCAGGGAGGGAACTGGGTAGGATGGGAAGGGGGAATTATAGGGGAGGAAAAACGGCATTATTGCAAATCTTTATCATTGTAAAAAGCAACACTGAAAAACTGGGTGAAAATAAAAATAATTCCTGTAATGTATACTGGACCATTATCTATAAGTGACCTTGTTCGGCTACATAATCAATTTTAGATACTTTAGGATAATTTGGATATGATGTGCGAAAAATGCTAATATAGGTACAACGACTTGCATTGGATTAGTGCCACAAATGTTAAAATGTTAGCATTTGGAAACAGTGCCAGGGAAACTAAACCAAAGCATGGATTGCTGTCATAACTCGTCCATAGACTGCTTATAGGGTAAGGAAACCATCATTTTGTAATTTGGGTGAACTAAACCTTTAAAGAAAACATTATTATTATTATTAACCATTGCTGCTGCTGCTGCTCCTGCATTTTCTCTTTCTCCCTGTGCTGTTGTTCCGCAGCCTCCTGGCGCCTACTTTCCTCCCTCTCCTCCTTCTTCCTCTGCAATCTCAGCTTCTCCTCTTCCCTCTGTCTCCTCTCCTCATCCTCCTGCTTCTCCCTGCTCTTCCGCTCCTTCTGAAGACGCAGCTGCTCTCGCTCCTCCTCCTCCTCCCTCCTCCTCTCCTCCTCCACTCTCCTCCTCTCTTCCTCCTCCTGTCTTCGCTGTGCCTCCTCCTCTTCCCTCCTCCTCCTTTCCTTCTCTTGCGCTTCCTTGTCCTCCCAGGGCGCGGTGGGCTTGCGTAGGGGGGAGAGGGGGCTGATATTTCTGCTGTCCACCTCCAGGCCTCTCGGTTCCTGAGGAACAGACAGTAAAGGGTTAAAGCCAAAGTCCTGAGTTACAACCAGAAAATTACATTGCTATGGTGTTATGGTTCCTCACCTCTTGGTGGTGTCTGCCCCCTTCTGTCACAGCCTCCTGCTGGGCCCGACGCCACTCCTCCTCCAGCTTCTCCTGGTCACGACGGTATTTCTCCTGATCACACACACGCACACAGAGAGAGACAGGTTGCTGTACTGTATGGACACCCACACACACACATACAGAGTTTCTCAGGAGCTTTGGTCACCGGCCCCCTACTGACAACCACTTTTAATCACAATTTGATGTAAGAGGAAAATAGTATACTCTTCTTAAACAATAGAAATAGAAAGTGTTGGTTTCATGATAAAGACAAGGAAAGTGCCTCAACTCATTCAACAACTGCCATCCCTTAATATCCCGACAAATAAAAAAATATACCACATTTTATTCTACCAAAACCTAAGAAAAGGGCAATTGGAAGACAAATGACATAACGTCCAAGATTAGCTGAAGTATACCTAACACCTGAGAATGAAAACTGAAACAATCCCAAAGTTTCACCTCCAACCGCTCAGTTTGTTTTAACAAGCTCTACATTCCAACTACGTTCCCCAGAGTAGGTGAACCTTGGTAGAAGCTTGGCAGAAAATCTATGTCTCATTAAGAAATTAGGCCGTTTGACCTGCGGGGAATACAGAGTGGAGGAATAACGAGCCTTGGCTTCTGGTCTACAGCTGCTCTGCAGGGGTCAGGTTGGACACATTTTGATCTCTCTACCTCCACACACACACACTACACTGTTACCTGTAGGATTCTCTCCTGCTCCTTTTGCCATTTCTCCTGCCTCCTGCGCTCCTCCTCCGGGTCCCAGGACCAGTGGTTAGAGGAGGGAGCGATGGAGGCAACGGGCATCTGATGGAGGAGAGGAAGAGGAGAGCAGAGAAGAGACATTGCCATTATTTCCTTTATAGGTGAACAAACTTATCCTGCAAATACACTAATTACTGCATAGTTTTTTCTCCATCTAATGCTTGAATACAAGTAACTCTTACAGTATCTTAATCACACTTAATCAACAAAGCTATTTGAGTCTCCCCAACCCTTATACATATTGTCATGCATTTTACTTGTTTTTCATTTGAATGTTTCATTGTTTATATATTAACGTGATACCCATGTACAGTATTTCAGTGTCTATGACTAAGATGAAAAGTAAAAACTTGAACTTGAACTGTTAGGTATGTTATTCCTTCAGTCAACCTTTTCAAAGTGAGCCACAGATGCTTCAGTCCACTCGAGTTATCATCATCCAATTTCAAAGATTGTTCATACAATACTCAATGACACAAAGGTTGGGGCTAGCATTTTCAATCAAGGAGTTTAATGGGGCTCAGGATCCTGCCCCTGGGGTGGTAGTTAAATAAACCATTACTATCCCACACAGTAAAGATGTCACACACAATGATGGGTCAATGCATTGCAATAACCTAAGAACATAAACACATATTTGAAACCCCAACCACTTGCTTGTAAACATTTGGTAAATATTAAATCGATTTGCTTACATCAGATATCGCAGACTCTGATCCTCCTTGAAAAAGAATAAACATGATCAAATAAATGGATCTAATGTTTATAGTCATATCTCAGTGTCACACCCTGATCTGTTTCACCTGTCTTGTGCTTGTCTCCGCCCCTCAGCAGGTGTCTCCTATTTTTTCCCCATTATCCCCTGTGTATTTATACCTGCGTTTTCTGTTTGTCTGTTGCCAGTTCGTCTTGTTTTGTCAGGTCTTACCAGTGTGTTTCCCGTTTCTCCTGTTCTCAAGTTTTTGTTTTCTAGTCTGCCTGTTCTGACCCTTAGCCTGCCTGCTGTTCTGTCCCTGATTGACTATGCCAAGGATTACGAACCTCTGCCTGCCCTCGACCTTCCCTTTGCCTGACCCTTATTCGGAGAATCAAACTATCCACCTCCTGTGTCTGCATCTGGGTCATATCCTGAGTCGTGATACAGAGTGTTATACAACATTCAGTATATGCTGCCATGAGAAGCATTGTTTCTGTATTCTAAAATACTACATCATTGCCATGTTTGTCAAGACAATTAAAAGTTTGCTAAAGCAGACGCACAGACTGACACCTAGGCTAGACATAATACATGTATTTCAATCTCACACACCTGGATGCTACACAGGCTAATAATAATAATAATAATAATAATAATATAATAATAATAATAATATAATAATAATATTGGCTACCACACAGACAGAAAGCTGACAGGCTTGTTAAAACCTCAACTCTTATCTGAGGTTGAGTGTGTGTTCAGATTTTAAAACTATTAAATGGTGTTTCAACTTTAACCAAACCCTCAGCTATAATTAGAGATTTTTAAATCAAGCCTGAAGCAAAGAAGATGTATTTTAAATTCAACTACAGTCTTGCCAATATTGCCACAAAGAGTCTATGATTTGGGCAGAATAACAGTCCCTGACTGCTGAATAGTAGGTCCCAACATACTGTTGGTGTGTTACAAAGTACATCACACTAACTAGATTCAACTTATTAACATCTCATTAAAATAAAAACATTTTTAAACGGATATAACAACAAACATGCACAAGATGCAAACAGGAATAGAACACAAAAGTCAAAATAAGCACCAGTCACCAAAATGCATGTTGATATGTTGATGCATGCAGAAGCATTGGCTATTAGTAATAACACAAGAGCACCAGCACAGCAAAGCATGCAAGGTTGAGAAGGAGGGGAGCCAATGTGTGACACCTGGACATCATACCAACATACTGTACCATATGCCTGACAGCATATGACACCTGAGTTAACTTTGTGATAGCATTACTTTCTAGGCTTATGGCTTAGTGAATAGCCCAGGGCCATAGATATACACTACCTGACCAAAAGTATATGGACACCTGCTCGTCGAACATCTCATTCCAAAATCATGGGCATTAATATAGAGTTGGTCCCCCCTGCTGCTATAACAGCCTTCACTCTTTTGGGAAGGCTTTCCAATAGATGTTGGAACGTTGCTGCGGGTACTTGGTCCATTCAGCCACAAGACAATTAGTGAGGTCAGGCACTGATGTTGGGCGATTAGGCCTGGCTCGCAGTCGGCGTTCCAATTCATCCAAAAGGTGTTTGATGGGGTTGAGGTCAGGGCTTTGTGCAGGCCAGTCAAGTTCTTCCACGCCGATCTCGACAAACCATTTCTGTATGGGCCTCGCTTTGTGCACGGGGTCATTGTCATGCTGAACAGGAAAGGGCCTTCCCCAAACTGTTGTCACAAAGTTGGAAGCACAGAATCGTCTAGAATGTCATTGTATGCTGTAGCGCTAAGATTTACCTTCACTGGAACTAACTCGCTCGAACCATGAACAGCCCCATTATTCCTCCTGCACCAAACCTTACAGTTGGCACTATGCATTCGGGCAGGTAGTGTTCTCCTGGCATCCGCCAAACCCAGATTTGTCCGTCGGACTGCCAGATGGTGAAGCATGATTCATCACTCCAGAGAACGCGTTTGCACTGCTCCAGAGTCCAATGGCGGCGAGCTTTACACAACTCCAGCCGACGCTTGGCATTGCACATGGTGATCTTAGGCTTGTGTTTGGCTGCTCGGCCATGGAAACCCATTTCATGAAGCTCCCGACAAACAGTTATTGTGCTGGCGTTGCTTCCAGAGGCAGTTTGGAACTCAGTAGTGAGTGTTGCAACGTAAGACAAGCGCTAAGCGCTTCAGCACTCGGCGGTCCCGTTCTGTGAGCTTGTGTGGCCTACCATTTCGAGGCTGAGCCGTTGTTAATCCTAGACGTTTCCACTTCACAATAAAAGCACTTACAGTTGACCGGGGCAACTCTAGCACGGCAGAAACTGACTTGTTGGAAAGGTGGCCTCCTATTACGGTGCCACATTGAAAGTCACTGAGCTCTTCAGTAAAGCTATTCTACTGTCAATGTTTGTCTATGGAGAGTACATGGCTGTGTGCTCGATTTTATACACCTGTCAGCAATGGGTGTGGCTGAAATAGCCGAATCCACTAATTTGAAGGGTGTCCACATACTTTTGTATATACAGTATAGTGTATATCACTATCCTATATGGCTCTGGAACAGCCTATGATTGAACATCTTTAATGTTGATTCTCAGTTACTCCTGTGTATGCAGGCTCTCAAAATGCAGGCAATCAAAAACACACAAGCAAGAAGTGAGAACCTGCATGCAGTCTGACATTAATTTTGTGACCACTTCTCTGGAGTCTAGTAGATTGGTATGTTGGTATGGCATTCTGACATGCTGTCTACCCTTTGGTGCTTCAAAGTGTTGGTGAAAACAGTACTTTTTCGTCAAGTGTTTCCCAAGCCTCTCCTGAGGGATCCTCAGACGGTTCTCAATTTGGTTTTAGCCCTGAACGAGCGCACCTGATTCAACTAATCTAGGCCTTTGTGATTAGTTGTCAGCTCAGAGCTGCAACAGAAATGTAGATATATTGCTGGTCCCACAGGAGAGGGTTGGGAGACACTGGTCTAGACTCATTGAGCTCAGACGGCATGTCAGTGTCTCAGGGAGAATCACTGCACACTCAACCCTGTTTACCATAGACATAGACCAGCACACTGACACTGGGCACTGAGAAGCCTGGGTTTGGGAGGAAAGGAGAGACCAGTGGGGTTACACTCCCTCAGTACCAGATCAGATGGAAAAAAGCAGTTGCTTCTAAGCAGCGGGCCCAACATGGATCCCTGGGGAACTCCTGAGTATTCAACTTTTTGTCTCAACCTTCCCTTAATCATGATTAGGTTAAGTCATAATTGAGCCAAAAACCTGTATACCAGGTAGGTCCATAGGAGAACCACTGGAATAGAGAGAACGAGATGGAAGCCAAGAGCACCCAGCCTCCTGATAGTTACACAGACGATTGATAATAACCCTTCACCAACACCAGGGCTCGATCAGGGGTGTTTTACCTTGTTCAAAAAACTCGGACCTCCGTTTTAAGTTTTTCATGGATATGGGTTCTACATGAGAGATGGAGAAATCAGAACAGGGTCAGAGAGCGTAAGAGAGTGGGAGAGAAACATTGAAGTAATAGCTTCTATCATGCAGGCATGTGCACAGATAAGGCTCTACCTGTGCAGAGCACATGCCCTTTTGCCCTTCCAGTCTCCAAATTGCCCTTTTGGGTGGTGGTATAATTCTTTTTTTGTATACAGATTTTGTCACTGTTGTTTGGAACCCACTGCCCGCAAGTCATTGTCAAGTTCGCTACCCCTCATCCTGTCCGTTGATTGCGCCTGTTGATCTGCCCTGTACGGAGCTCGCGTGCGCCCGGTTGTGCCTTTTCCCCAGTCTGTCCTGTACGGAGACTCCACGCACCTGGTATCCAAACATGCATGCCTTGAGAGATGCGGTCACTGGTTGAGTGGGTGTAGCTAGCTAGCTAGCTATCTAGTTTCAATATCAAGAGTACTGCCACAGCAGCATAACATTTGATTAACACTTGATAACACTTGATTTAGCCTACATCATCATCAATATTCTGGTTTGCTGATGTACGCAGCAGAGAGAGGCAGAAAGACAGAGAGGTAAATCACAATCAGTAAAATAAATTGAGATAGCTAACTATCATCAACATCAATGATCAGCTGATTGCCCACCCTCTTTTCCCGATGTCAATCATGTATTTAGGAGGCACTGTAACTAGTTGGCTTACAATTTGTGATGATGAGCTGTTGCAGAAATAGGCCTATGCTAAAAAAAAGTCATTACATTTTCGCTACAGAGGCATTTGGTATGTTATTATTTTAGAGATATGAATTATGAAAGGTCTGTGCACGGCCCTGCTATCATGGCGTGGGTAACTTCTATCAAGAGCTCCATTCTCCACCACTGAAAACATAACAATTACCCTTGAGGTCTGGCCAAGTCTTTCCAAAATGCTCACACAAACACATCCTACATTACAAGTAAACAGTACATCATCATATCATCAGTACATAATTAAGCAATGAGCATTTCACCACCAAAAACACATACAGTCCCAAAGAGAGAACATTGCTTTCTCAAACTCGTTCCTGTTAATAAAGGCTAGTCATAACCGCTCTGGTTAGTATCTCTGCTCTATGCTCTTTACCTTTGTTTCTCATGGTCACTGTCTCGTCACGGAAACCTCCATTCTCTCCATTGGATGCCACATCCTGCAACAAGATGAAGTAAAAGCCTGTTGAGAACTGTCTGGGGTTTTACCAATACACTGTATTAATATAGATTCAATATGACCATGCAACAAACAAAAATCACAAGTTTTTTCTATATATAAATATTAATGTCCTTACCAACCTTGTCACAACATGTTTGCAACTTTGTGATGGATCATGTTTTATTTGGGTATTTGTGAGTAACACGAAAAGAAACATTTGAACCCTATCAACACCATGAGGTCTTCGTGTAAAACTCACAATTATTGGTTGGGTAGTGACCTCCTTGGTGGTTTCCATGGATCCCCGAGAGGTGAAATCCAAGCTGGTGGTTGCGTTAACGGCGTTAACGGTGGTTGTGTCGGGGGAACCTATAAGTGTTGGATGATGATCCATACTGGTCAGATTGATGGTCTTATGGCTTTTAAATGGCAGGGAAGGTAGGTCTCTGTCCCAGTCTGAACGTTGCAGACATGTGGCAATGGCAAAGATACAAAGGGGTGTGTGTGTTTATGTGTGTGTGTTTGTGTGTGTGTGTGTGTGTGTGTGTGTGTGCGTGGGTGTGTGTGTGTGTGAGAGAGAGAGAGAGAGATAGAGAGAGAACAATAGAGCAAAATAAAGATATAATGTGTGTGTGTGAGAGAGAGAAAGAGAAAGATAGTATATAAAGTTGAAGTCGTAAGTTTACATACACCTTAGCCAAATACATTTAAACTCAATTTTTCACAATTTCTGACATTTAATCCAAGTAAACATTCCCTGTCTTAGGTCAGTTAGGATCACCACTTTATTTTAAGAATGTGAAATGTCAGAATAATAGTAGAGGGAATTATTTATTTAAGCTTTTATTTATTTCAACACAGTCCCAGTGGGTCAGAAGTTTACATACACTCAATTAGTATTTGGTAGCATTGTCTTTAAATGGTTTAACTTGGGTCAAACGTTTCGGGTAGCCTTCCACAAGCTTCCCACAATAAGTTGGGTGAATTTTGGCCCATTCCTCCTGACAGAGCTGGTGTAACTGAGTCAGGTATGTAGGCCTCCTTGCTCGCACACGCTTTTTCAGTTCTGCCCACAAATGTTCTATAGGATTGAGGTCAGGGCTTTGTGATGGCCACTCCAATACCTTGACTTTGTTGTCCTTAAGCCATTTTGCCACAACTTTGGAAGTATGCTTGGGGTCATTGTCCATTTGGAAGACCCATTTGCGACCAAGCTTTAACTTCCTGACTGATGTCTTGAGATGTTGCTTCAATATATCCACATAATTTTCCTTCCTCATGATGCCATCTGTTTTGTGAAGTGCACCAGTCCCTCCTGCAGCAAAGCACCCCCACAGCATGATGCTGCCACCCCCGTGCTTCACGGTTGGGATGGTGTTCTTCGGCTTGCAAGCTACCCCCTTTTCCCTCCAAATGTAACGATGGTCATTATGGCCAAACAGTTCTATTTTTGTTTCATCAGACCAGAGGACATTTCTCCAAAAAGTACAATCTTTGTCCCCATGTGCAGTTGCAAACCGTAGTCTGGCTTTTCTATGGCGGTTTTGGAGCAGTGTCTTCTTCCATGCTGAGCGGCCTTTCAGGTTATGTCGATATAGGACTTGTTTTACTGTGGATATAGATACTTTTGCACCTGTTTCCTCCAGCATCTTCACAAGGTCCTTTGCTGTTGTTCTGGGATTGATTTGCACTTTTCGCACCAAAGTACGTTCATCTCTAGGAGACAGAATGCATCTCCTTCCTAAGCGGTATGACGGCTGCGTGGTCCCATGGTGTTTATACTTGTGTACTATTGTTTGTACAGATGAACGTGGTACCTTCAGGCATTTGGAAATTGCTCCTAAGGATGAACCAGACTTGTGGAGGTCTACAATATATTTTCTGAGGTCTTGGCTGATTTCTTTTGATTTTCCCATGATGTCAAGCAAAGAGGCACTGAGTTTGAAGGTAGGCCTTGAAATACATCCACAGGTACACCTCCAATTGACTCAAATGATGTCAATTAGCCTATCAGAAGCTTCTAAAGCCATGACATCATTTTCTGGAATTTTCCAAGCTGTTAAAAGGCACAGTCAACTTAGTGTTTGTAAATTTCTGACCCACTGGAATTGTGATACAGTGAATTATAAGTGAAATAATCTGTCTGTAAACAATTGTTGGGAAAATTACTTGTGTCATGCACAAAGTAGATGTCCTAACCGACTTGCCAAAACTATAGTTTTGTGGTTGAAAATCGAGTTTTAATGAATCCAACCTAAGTGAATGTAAACTTCCGACATCAAATGTATGTGTATGTGTGTAAGAGATAGTGTGTGTGTGAAAGCATTGGGAAAGGTACTAGTACTTTAAAGGTACTACTATACAACTATAGTACACAAAGTATTTACGCTACCGCTTGGAAGGGAACATAAGGTTGCTGTTATGGTGTTATTCTAAAGAACAGTGGGGAAAACAGAGAAACCACCTTCCGCACCCATGCACAATCTACAAACCCCTAGCTTTACCAACAGGTTTACACGCTCTCCTGCAAATGCGTCTATTTTGATATGCATTGCACATTCAACAGATCACACAAATCAATATACTGACTGATGTTTAGGTGGTATAATCGTGATATAGTAGGATGTGTAAACCTGTTGGTGAAAACATACAGTGAGCTCCAAAAGTACTGGGACAGTGAGATTTTGTTTTGGCTCTGTACTCCAGCACTTTGGATTTAAAATGTTTCAATAACTGTGAAGTGCAGACTGTCAGCTTTAAGTTGATGGTATTTTCATCCATATCGGGTGAACTGTTTAGACATTACAGCACTTTCTGTACATAGTCTCCCCATTTTAGGGGACCAAAAGTATTGGGACAAATCCACTTATATGTGTATTAAATTAGTACAAGGTTAAGTATTTGGTACCATATTCATAACACGTAATAACTACATCAAGCTTGTGACTCTCTCTCTCTCTCTCTCTCTCTCTCTCTCTCTCTCTCTCTCTCTCTCTCTCTCTCTCTCTCTCTCTCTCTCTCTCTCTCTCTCTCTCTCTCTCTCTCTCTCTCTCTCTCTCTCTCTCTCTCTCTCTCTCTCTCTCTCTCTCTCTCTCTCCGTCTACTCACTGTTACTGCCGTGGCGGCGTATGTCCATGGTGAGGCTGCCCTGCTGCAGAGCCTGCTCTGTGCTGCTCTTCCACTTGCCGTAGCTCATCTCTGCCACCCTTTGCCCACTCACAGACAGCACCTCGTCGCCCACCTGCAGTTGGCACAGCTCCGCTGGGCTGCCTGGGGGGCACAGAGAGGGGCAGCGAGGTCAGATATAGAGAGGGTAAAGAAGGAACAGAAGGAAGGAACAGGGGTCAGACATAGAGATTTTAGAGGGCACAGGGGGTGAGATAGATATGTAGAGAGGGAACCGGGGCTCAGATAGAGAGGGTAGAGAGGGCACTGGGGTGAGTTAAAGAGTGGGCAAGACAGGTGTCACAGTAGTGATGTAGAGAGGTCAAGATCAAATGAAACTGCCACAATAAAGAGAAGGCAGTGATTGCAATAAAACATCTCAATGATTTAATGTGGCTTCCGCTTCTTGTCTCCTTCCCTCATCTGCAGTCAGGGGTGGAATGACAACGGGTGCCAAGTACTCCCCTAGCACATACAGTGTAGGCTAGAGAGAGACAAGCCCAGCAGATCTGACCTAGATAGAGGCTGCCCTACATAATGCCGGGCACATGATCTGCTACTGACTACTTCTCTTCTAGTCATCATTCTTCTAGTCAGTCTCTTCTAGAAACATTTGTGTGTTGAAAATGCATAACCACTTGTATAATGTATTTGCACACACTTCAAACAGACATACATACCCCACCAGACACGCCACTATGGGTTTCTTCACGGTACCCAAACCAAAAACAGATTGAATGTGTAGCTCAGTTATGTGTAGAGCCATGTCATCGTGGAATGCACTACCACCAGAGGTCACTCAGGTAAAAAGCAAGTTTAGCTTAAAAAAACAGATTTAAAAAACATACTGTATGACAGCGCCTCTCCTCTTTCTAAAGATCTAATTGAACTGTACTGTAAGAATATGAATACGTATATATAAATAGTGTGTACATAGTATTTGTTGTTGTGTCTTGGTGTCTTTCCTATATATAACTCGTATTTTTATTTTTTTTATGTTTTAATGTAATATAGTTTACCAAGCCACCAATTACTTCCCACTGGAAGAAGTTAAGCTACACAAAATCTACCCTTAAGAAAAATATAGTTTACTTAACTAAAGTTATTTTGAAAAATGATAATGTCGAAGGGCAGTTTTATTCCCAGTGTCTCACACATTGTCCATTGCTTAAATAAACAACCTTTTAAAACTTTCTCACTGAGATGAGAGATGAGACTGCTGTGCCAGTGGAGGCTGGTGTCACTTTAAATCGAAGGATGCGCTCATTGTTAAGGCTGGACTGGAACGGTACCAAATGTTTTATACCGTTCCATTAATTGCCATTACTCTGTGCCCATTCCCCCTTCACTATTCTCCACCATGCTGTATGTACGGTGGCCCGGTTTACAATCAGACAGTTTGTTCAGTGTTTGGCCTTGACAGTTGTTACTCTTTGTTTGTGTTAACCATGCTAAATGTGTGTGTTTTGTGCTAAATGTGTGTGTATGTGTTTACCTGGTTGGATGGAGGTGATGTGTGCTCCGGTGGAGTCCCACTCTGTCTGGAAGCCAAAGTCTCTGCTGCTGTTGGGCTTCTGGTTGAGACTAATCCGCATGTCAGCGTAGCTCTCCTACACAACACACACACACACACACACACACAGAAATCCAGGTTGTGTTCCAAAGCCAGGGAAAGGATAACATTTGTTCTTCACTATGAATTATTAATTGCTGTCTGACAATGACAAGCATCGCTCCTACTGTATCTCCAACTGAATGTAGCACTAGCTGCATAGAATAGTATGCACAATGACACTACAGTATCCAGTGCACATCGTACTCGCTTTCTCACTCACTCACTCGTTCCAGCACTGTGCTTGCTACTTCCATTCCAACATTTCTTTAACAAATTGGTTTTACATTTGATGTCCTTATTTCTATATGCTATTTTTGGCTTCAGCTCTGGACTACTGCAAATTTGCACTGAAAAAGTATAATCTGCCGAATAACCAAAATCTAAACCTACCTGGTTTGTGTCTTTTGCAGATAACGGACTGACTGGGGCTGGGGAGGTCACTTTTGGGGTCTGGAGGGCGGGGGAAGGAATCCTGGCCTGAGAAGGGGCCAGGGTAGGAGCAAGTGTGGGGGTCGCACCCCTTTCCCTCTCCTCTTCTTCTTCCTCTTCCTCTCCTCCACTGCTGTGGGCGGAGCTGGAGAGGGAGCGCGCCTCGTCCTCAGAGGTCATGACCTGGCTATAGCGGCTGGGGGCCAACGGCTTCTTGGTGACATCCGTCTCTCCGTTCACACGTTTCTGAGAGACACCCATCTGAGGAGCCTACAGTGCATTCGGAAAGTATTCAGACCCCTTCACTTTATCCACATTTAGCCTTATTCTAAAATGGATTAAATTGTTTTTTTCCCCCCTCATCAATCTACATACAATACCCCATAATGACATGGGGTTAAAACAGTTATTTTTTTTATTTTAGCAAATTGTCCTGTTGGAAGGGGAACCTTCGCCCCAGTCTGAGGTCCTGAGCGCTCTGGAGCAGGTTTTCATCAAGGATCTCTCTGTACTTTGCTCCGTTCATCTTTCCCTCGATGACTAGTCTCCCAGTCCCTGCCGTTGAAAATCATCTCCACAGCAGGATGCTGCCACCACCATGCTTCACCATAGGGATGATAGTTCCTATGTAGTTGTATGAAGTTCCTGACACAACTTATTAGCTCGTGGACAGACGCGCGTAATATAAGATGGTATCATAGCGTCTGTCAACCGACTGTGGGATGCGAAGACTAATGCGGAACTTTGTTCCAGTGCGCAGATTTCTTCGTCACTGATCATTTGGACAAATCATGATTTCGCAGGTGTTTGCATGTTTCGAATTTCGGACGGGGAGGGGACAATTGGCCCATGCTTTGGCTGAGTGTTTCTATTTAGGGGGAGTGGAGACTGGTCTCATTGATATCTTTTATCATCCATCTCCCCCTAGAACCTAATCGAGCATCTGACTTTATGTTCTGGGTTTCCGAAATTACTAACACTCAAACAATCACTCAAACTACACTGGAAATAGACTGCACTGCAACCGACACAACACAACATTCCTACAGTCTTAGGTCCTGTTCATTATGCACCAAATAGAGGAAAATGGACTGAAACAGGTCACGATTATCTGGATTTAGCCATTGAAGTACCTCACCCAAATCCTCTAGTCTACAGTAGATGTCCTAAAAAGCAGTTTCTGCAGAAAGCAGTCCTGAGGTAACAAACAACTATACACACAGACAGAACTGGACATGTGGAAATATTACTGTATACTATGGTACTCACGGTGTAGGCGCAGGGCAGTGATGCGACGCGTGTGGACTGGCTCCCGAAGGGCCGTGGAGTGACGACAGAGGTGAGCCGAGCGCTATCCGATCTCATGTAGCTCCTGGGGAGAGAGGCAGAAACCCGAGACACACCGGGAGGCATGGGCTTTGGGTCCATCACCACCGAGTTGTACTGTGGTTGTTGTTTGTATGGAGAGCCACCACCAGTGGAGGGGGTCACTTCTTCAGACACCTTGCCTACCCATGGTCGACTGGGCTCGGGCGCTTTGGGTAGGAAGCTGGGGGTGGTGGTGGTGGTGGTGCTTAAGGTCTCCTCCATCTTGGCTGTACTGGTATACCGCGAGGCCGGGCTTGGGGCTTTCTCCGAGGGAGTCGGGGCTGGAACGTAGGGGTTGTAGTTGGAGGTACGACCGACCGTGGTAGTGTTGTTGGTGATGTCGCTACCAGAACCGGAGGGACTGTCGCTACTGTCGCTACTGTCACTCATGTTGCCCCTAGAGGGCGAGCCAGCCCTGTTGGTTGCCGTGGTGGCAGCGGGGGCCTCCTCCTTTGGGGGGGGCACGGAGGAGCTAGTGGTGCTGAGGCGGTCAACAGTGGTGTAGGGGTAGGGGTTATCGATGGTGTAGCTCCTCGGGGGGAAGGTGCGGCGGACCGGGGCGGAGTCTTCAAACACGTCCTGGTCCAGGGAGGCGAGGGAGTTGAGGCGACTGCCGATGGAGCTGTGGGGATGGAGAAGAGAGGGAGGGTGGTGAAGTAGAGAGGGAATAGTGGGAGGGAGGGAGAGAGAGGGGAGAGAGGGAAGGGAGGTGAAAGAGAGAGGGGAAAGGGATTAAAATGTGTAAGGTAAGAGAGAGAGAGAGAGAGAGAGAGAGAGAGAGAGAGAGAGAGAGACAGGGTAAAAGGAAGATAGGATGGGTGAAAGAGCGAAAGGAGCCGAGGAAAGGAGGCGAAGAGGCAAGGGAGGATGGGAGAACAGAGGAAAAAGGGGGATAAAAGGATTGAGAAATGGTGAAAGGGAGGAGGGAAAGAGAAGTTTGAAAGAACAAAAAAATTGGTGAGGCAGGATCTAAGCCACAATTAGATTACACTTTCACACAACACTTTGCAGAGAGACAATTTCTGTTCATTCATTAACACAGTCTCAGGTCACTTTCTCTCAGGGCAAAAGTCTCCACAAAAGTCTGTTAACAACACAAACGTTTGTATGGCCCTGTATTTGTCTCTGCGTCGTCATCGACAGCGGTTTGTTGGTGCAGTCAGTACATATACAGTAACAGGACAGCTTTGAGTGAGAGTGAAAACACATCTAAAAACACTGATGAGAATTCTGATGACAAAATACTTAAAACAGGGTAAAACATCTACAACCAATAAAGGATTACATGTTTCTAATTGTCTGTACAAAAATAATGATGTATACCTTGTAGGAGCATGGCTAGCCCAAATGCCCTTTGGTAACTGTATAGAATATAGAGAACATAGTAACAAGAACACAGGCATACTGTGTCCATAATAAGTATGTAGGTTGTATGTTGGGAGCTTTTGGGAAAGAGCACAGTTAGAAAGATATGGCATATAGAAGCAAACCGGATGGAAATCATGAAAATGATCGGAGAGGTTGAGAGTAGTAGAAGTTCAGGAGCAAAAACGAATAAAATAGAATTATTGTAAAATTGACTGTGTCCATAAGGTGTAGATAGTAAGTATAGGCTGGAAGTAGAGGCCTGGGCATTGTTGTTCACTAATTTACCCCAAGTAGGGAAAGGATGGCGGAGTTGAAAAGGAATAAAGGGGAGTATATATATAAAAAACATGGGGGATTGGAAGTGATGCAGACAATTACATTGATGGAAGTTACAATCTATCTGCAATATTAAGCTGATCTACCCAAAAAAAAAAATAATATAATAATAAAAAAAAAAAAAAAAAAAAAAGAACACAGGCAGGATTTGTACTTGAGGGTGTCTAGTCCAGCAGATACATTACTTTCAACAATAATTTGCACTGCAGCAAGACTGTTGGGCTTGATTCCTTTTTTAAGTCTTACATTCAGTCAGGGCATATTTCATGAACACATTTCATTATATAGGTTATTGTTAGATGATTGCTAATAAACTTGGCAATTGCCACATTAACAATGTACTTTGCTGCAGCACAGGCATTCAAAAAGTAACAGTTTAATGCCCAGACCTGTATGTACTCAACCCAGGTGCAGTATCTACCTATCCCCACTGTCATCTTCATTAGGCACCAAACGGAAGAACAGGCAGGGACTAGGTGGACATGGAGGGATCAACAGGACATGTCCAGTAAGAAACCCTCATTATAATTTTCCCTTGCAAATTGTTTTCCGTTGACTGCCCGCATTAAATCATTAGCCCTGGTGTCTACCTGTGCTCAGGTGTCACTCTATTACCTCCAATTGGACCTCTGTAAACCGCCGCTCCCTCCTCCGGTGCTCGCTGTGCTCCGCTCCCTCTCCTCTTTCTTCTTCACAATATCAGAGTTGAAGCTCTTGCGACGGTTCTTCCACTTGGTGAGGTCCTGCGGAGACGAAACACAAGTCAGAGACCTCCTTAGAAACGTGCATCTTGGAAAAACTCATGTAACAGTTAAATCCCCTAACGGATGTCGAGGGTGGATAATGTGAAAGTGGTTAGCCGCATAGTAGAGGACAGAGACAGTGAGAGAGACAGTGAGAGAGAGAGAGAGAGAGAGAGAGAGAGAGAGAGAGAGAGAGAGAGAGAGAGGACTAGATTCGAAGGTATCCTATTTGTGTCAGTTTAGCTCCTCCCGCCTCACGTCCCGTGTGTATTGGGGCCCATGAATGACCTAAATCTGTGCTAAGACACCAAGACACTATACTATACTGCTGCACTATGTTATCACACCACTGATAGACATATAGCACTGTAACTGGTTACAGTAACAGGTAAGAATGAGGCCTTTACCATACTCACTCATATTTCGTGGAATAATTACATGAACTGAGTTGGACATGGTGAAACATTGTGAAATGACCTAACTTTTGCATCCTGCCCCTCTTTTTCTTCTCTCTCTCTTTTTCTGTGCACTCTCTTCACTCTTTCTCTTTCTCTCTGTACCTTTACAAAACAAGCTCTCCTTTCACCTGTACCCACAGGCACACACTGGGCCAGAATACCTGTTCTCTTCAGATTTCCATTCTCCCCATTTCAAATACTAACTAGACTGATCTATCATACAGTATGTTGTTACCTGTAGACAGCTGGGATGGCTTTGACTTGAGTGTACACATTTTAGACAAGGATACAATAACCATGGCTTATATATTGACATGTTCGATGACTGTTTAATCTGTGATAATTAAACAGGCCTAGTTCCCTACGTGTTAATGACCATACTAGATTGCGTAAAGCATGGGTTGGACAGGTTTTTCATTCTTATTTTAATGGCAAAGTCAGGGGAACAGCAATAGTGATTCACAAACGAGTACAGTTTTCACCCCCACAGATGATTTCAGATCCTGTAAGAAGTTATACAATAGTTAGTGGCCCCCTCTTCCAGACCCCTGTAGTACTTGAGAATGTTTACACCCCTAACTGGGATGACACTAGATTCATGACATCTCTTTTAGCCTCTCTCCCTAATCTTGACACCCACCGCCTTGTCTTCGGCGGGGACCTTAACTGTGTTATTGAACACTTGAACACTTACTCCTTCTGGGATGGCAAAAGCTCTTTCTACATTCATGACCCAAATGGGTTGTGTTGATCCATGGCGCTTCCTCCACCCGGTCACAAAGGACTTCTCCTACTTTACTTAATGTTCATCAAGACTACTCGCGCATAGACTACATTTATTTTATTTTAGATAGAGCCCTTCTCCCCTCAGTTAAAACTACATAATATTCTGCTATAGTAATTTGGGACCATTCCCCCCACATTCTGGATTTAGCTCTTACTCCGAGCGCAAAAAAACTGTTGAATTGGAGATTTAACACGGCCCTATTGTCTAACAAAGAATTCTGTGACTTTATTTCAACCAACATAGACGTATTCATTCAAACAAATAAAAATGACGACACCTCCCCCTCTCTTCTTTGGGAGACTTTCAAAGCTGTATTACGGGGAAAGATAATTTCTTACAAAGCTCATTTTTGTCAAACAAAGAAAACTGAAACGTCAAGAACTGGTGGACTCAGTGCTGTCAATAGACCACCAATATTCAACTTCACCATCCCCTGAATTATACGCAGAGAGGCTGAAACTTAAAACTCAATTTAATCTGCTTTCCACTGATAAAGCAGAGTTTCTGTTGCAATGAACAAAGGGGACGTACTACGAATATGGTGACATGGCCAGCCGCCTTTTGGCACACCAACTTCAAATCAAATTGTATTTGTCACCTTACCGCAAATTGCTTACTTACAAGCCCTTAACCAACAATGCAGTTCAAGAAATAGAGTTAAGAATATATTTACTAAATAAAATAAAGTAAAAAATTAAATAAAAAGTAACACAATAAAATAACAATACAGAGGCTATATACAGGGGGTACCGGTAACAAGTCAATGTGCGGGGGTACAGGTTAGTCGACATAATTTAGACATGTAGGTAGGGGTAAAGTTCCACAGTCAGCATCTCCAGTCAGCATCTCATCTTATCTCTCAGGTATATGACTCTTACAAGTGATCCCTCTAATATTAATTCAACTTTTGTGTCATTTTATTCTATCCTCTACAAATCTGAACCCCCATCAGATAATACGGCTATGGACAACATTTTAGATAACTTGGACATGAGTAAAGTTCTGGACAACCCTTGCATCTAGATGAGATAACAAAGGGTCTAAAGTTAATGCAAAGTGGCAAGGCCCCAGGCCCTGATGGCTGCCCCGTCGATTTGTATTAACAATTCTCAGATCAACTCGCCCCATTATTATTAAATATGTTCACTGACTCGTTATCACAGGGCTGTCTCCCCCCAACGCTAAATCAAGCCTTCATCTCACTTACACTCAAGAAAGATAAAGATCTGGCAGAATGTGGTGGATATCGGCCCATTTCACTTTTGAACACTGATGTTAAACTATTAGCTAAGGTTCTAACATGCCGGTTGGAACCCTGCCTTCAGCATGTCATACAGTGCCTTGCAAAAGTATTCATCCCCCTTGGCGTTTTTCCTATTTTGTTGCATTACAACCTGTAATTTAAATTGATTTTTATTTAGATTTCATGAAATGGACAAACACAAAATTGTCCAAATTGGTGAAGTGAAATGAAAAAAAATAACTTGTTTCAAAAGATTCAAAAAAATAAATAATGGAGAAGTGGTGCGTGCATATGTATTCACCCCCTTTGCTATGAAGCCCCTAAATAAGATCTGGTGCAACCAATTACCTTAAGAAGTCACATAATTAGTTAAATAAAGTCCACCTGTGTGCAATCTAAGTGTCACATGATCTCAGTATATATACACCTGTTCTGAAAGGCCCCAGAGTCTACAACACCACTAAGCAAGGGGCACCACCAAGCAAGCGGCACCATGAAGACCAAGGAGCTCTCCAAATAGGTCAGGGACAAAGTTGTGGAGAAGTACAGATCAGGGCTGTGTTATAAAAAAACATCAGAACATCCCACGGAGCACCATTAAATCCATTATTAAAGAATGGAAAGAATATTGCACCACAACAAACCTGGCAAGAGAGGGCTGCCCACCAACACTCATGGACCAGGCAAGGAGGGCATTAATCAGAGAGGCAACAAAGAGACCAAAGATAACCCTGAAGGAGCTGCAAAGCTCCACAGCGGAGATTGGAGTATCTGTCCATAAGACCACTTTAATCCGTACACTCCACAGAGCTGGGTTTTACGGAAGAGTGGCCAGAAATATAGTTCTGTTTTTTTGTCTTATTTTTGTTTGTTTCACAATAAAAAATATTTTGCATCTTCAAAGTGGTAGGCATGTTGTGTAAATCAAATGATACAAACCCCCCAAAAAGGGTTTCAACCTGGTTGAGTGGGATTATTTATTTAAGATTTGGTGAAGATTTGGTTTTGGGTCCAATTTCATCTCATGGATACATCTGCTCTATTCTGCTCCTACGGCTACCGTACACACCAACTCTCAACACTCAAAATACTTCCCCCTCTCCAGAGGGACCCGTCAAGGGTGTCCTATGTCTCCGCTCCTTTTTGCACTTGCGATAGAACCACTTTCCTTGGCCTTAAAATTATCATCATGATTCACTGGAATCCACCGAGCTGGTGAAGAACACAAAATGTCACTGTATGCAGATGATTTACTATTATATATAACTAACCCTGTGAACTATGTCGATAACATAACGCATATTTTAAACACATTTAGATCATTCTCAGGTTACAAATTGAACATTCAGAAAAGTGAATGTTTTCTGATCAACACCGCTGCCAAACATAGGACAGCCGTCTTCTCTCTCTCCAAATACTTGGAGTGATCAGAGTTGGAGGGAGGCTGCGCCAAGCAGAAGTCTTGGATACCGATGCTATCCATCGAATTATCCTTGACTCCAGACACCCTCTCACCAGCCTCCTCATCAAGAGTTATGATGAGAGGCTTCTCCACCCAGGGCCAGAGAGAGTCTATGGGGAGATGAGGCGGAAGTACTGGATACTTGGAGGACAAGGAGCCATTCACAAGCACCAATACGCCTGCATGGAATGTCAGAGATGGTGGGCCAGAGCAACTGTGCTCAAAATGGCAGATTTGCCCCCTGCTCGCGTGCACCTCCTCAAACCCCGCTTCTGGTCAACAGGAGCAGATTGCTTTGGGCCCTTTACGGTCAATCTAGGTCGTCGAGTGGAGAAGCGCTTGGGCATTATTTTCAAGTGTTTGACAACTAGATGCGTCCACCTGGACCTACTGGAGAGTTTGGACACTGAATTCTTCCTCATGGCCCTACGGCAGTTTATCTCCCGACGGGGGAATCCATACGAGATCCTGGCTGACAGGGGCACAAACCTCAAGGCAGGATAAGCCAGGTTGGAGGAAGCCTTCCAAGCAATGGAACCAACCCTCCAGGATCAACTGATGGACCAACAAATCTACTTCAAATTCAATCCTCCAAGAGCTCCTCAGTTTGGAGGCACGAGAGCTCAAATCTGTCACACCGAATCTGCTCTTGATGGGGCGCCGAGACGCCTCACTTCCTCAAGCCATGTATGCTGATACCAACCTCGTTGGCAGACGCCGGTGGCGGCACAGCCAGATCTTGGCTGACCATTTCTGGGCCCGATTCATTCTGGGATTACCTACCAACCCTACAGCACAGAGGGAAATGGCGGAGAGAAACGGCCAGCCTGGACACTGGCCAAGTAGTAATAATAATGGACCCTCAACTGCCTCGAGCCTCCTGGCCGGTGGGCCATATCACCAAGACCATGCCTGGGACCGACGGTCGTGTTAGATCAGTGGAGATCAAGGTAAAGAACCGGACATATATCCGGCCAGTTGCCTGACTAATTCCTCTCCCTGAGTTGACAGAGGACGTGGAGCGATGAGCCTTGTGAGGAGTATGGAATTTTACAAATTTCCGGGGTGGCTGTAGAAAAGGCCTATGGAGTTGGTGGAATCACCCTTTAATTCATGGCCAATTGCGCAGCTGGGCCAGAGTGCTTTAATTCGGTCAGGTGAAAATGTCTGACAGATCTCAACTCATTAAAAGGAGGAAATCACCACCGCCCGACCTAGCTGCTTTCTCTTCCCCAACTCCGTCTAATCCAGACATTTTGTGCATCCACGAATCAACGTAAATCCACCGAATCTGTTATCTTTCATCTGAATTATCTGTTGCGATCAGGAGAGCGGGAGAGCGGGCCATCAGTTATTGTTTCTAGTTATTACTGCGGAGTGTGGCTTGGTGCACACGCTTCAAACCCATTGTGTTATGTCAATGGACAATGATCACGGCCTTACAGATCATCACATGCCAATTATGCCATTGATATATGGTTAAAATGTCACAAAATAACATGTAAATATGAAGACAATCCTGGAAGAATGAAATAGGAAACTTTATTATTATTTTCTAAATTGATCAATCCTGACATCAAACGTATTGAGATTATAGATTGAATAATTGATAACTGATCGATTTATTTGCATTATCATTCTCATGATTATGATGAATGGTTATGATCCTAAAGGACTCAATCATGCTTCATATTGAATTCCTACTGAAATGAATTGCGGAATTACCTCATTATGTTAATAATGAGAATGATTGTTATGATTTGACTTTTGTGATTATGAATTTGATTGGATACATGTTATTCTGTTTCCTTTGTTATGCAGCACAGACAAACTACCCAGTAAATATACCACTTTGGGGTTAAAGGAATTCCTGCCTCAGTCTCCTGACCCGTGACCACCTGTTCACCTTCACTATTGTCAGTCATCCTACCTGTCCAGCTACCCACACAGATTCCAATAATCTTTCAGTTTCTATTGGACAAATTCTGGTAGGTCCTTACCAGTTTCGTCCTGTTTGCTTCCATTTGGTTCTTAGTGAATACACCCCAAGTCTACCTGATCCAATTACAAACGCTAATTTTCATTTAGCGTTTCAAGATGTTTTGTCACAGTATGCCTACTGAACTGTGGTGGTTGCAGGTTCATGTACTCACATCCTGCCACTGGTCCTCATTCTCCTTGACCTGCTCTCTGATCTTCTGTAGCTCCTCGTAGCGCACCTGCTTCAGGTCCACCGCAAGGTCTGTCATTGATTTGCTCCTACACACCGCCAGAGAAGAGGAAGAGGGTTTAAAGACAGGTTTGGGATCAGTGTCAACTCAGTTACAGGCATTGGACCATCAGCAAGGAGCATAAACGTACTGTGCACAAGACTGATGTTACTGTCACAAAGTAGGCTACAGATGTATGTGTCAACATACACTCCAAATCCACTACAATCCCAGATGCTGACACACATGCCAATCATTAATGCTCTCAAAATGTGGAACAAAAAGTGCTTGTTAAACTAAATCTC
Source organism: Coregonus lavaretus (assembly GCF_964263955.1). NCBI lineage: Eukaryota > Metazoa > Chordata > Actinopteri > Salmoniformes > Salmonidae > Coregonus > Coregonus lavaretus. The sequence continues at coordinate 909,408 of NC_140003.1, forward strand.
AATTAAATAAACTGAAACATACTTTTACACATACAGTGAGGGAAAAAAGTATTTGATCCCCTGCTGATTTTGTACGTTTGCCCACTGACAAAGAAATGATCAGTCTATAATTTTAAAGGTAGGTTTATTTGAACAGTGAGAGACAGAATAACAACAACAAAATCTAGAAAAACGCATGTCAAAAATGTTATAAATTGATTTGCATTTTAATGAGGGAAATAAGTATTTGACCCCCTCTCAATCAGAAAGATTTCTGGCTCCCAGGTGTCTTTTACATTTACATTTTAGTCATTTAGCAGACGCTCTTATCCAGAGCGACTTACAGTTAGTGAATACATATATATATTTTTTTATACTTGCCCCCCCGTGGGAATCGAACCCACAACCCTGGTGTTGCAAACGCCATGCTCTATCAACTGAGCTACATCCCTGCCGGCCATTCCCTCCCCTACCCTGGACGACGCTGGGCCAATTGTGCGCCGCCCCATGGGTCCCCCGGTCGCGGCCGGCTGCGACAGAGCCTGGATTCGAACCAGGATCTCTAGTAGCACAGTTTGCACTGCGATGCAGTGCCTTAGACCACTGCGCCACTCAGGAGGAGCTGAGACCACTGCGCCACAGGTAACGAGCTGAGATTAGGAGCACACTCTTAAAGGGAGTGCTCCTAATCTCAGCTTGTTACCTGTATAAAAGACACCTGTCCACAGAAGCAATCAATCAATCAGATTCCAAACTCTCCACCATGGCCAAGATCAAAGAGCTCTCCAAGGATGTCAGGGACAAGATTGTAGACCTACACAAGGCTGGAATGGGCTACAAAACCATCGCCAAGCAGCTTGGTGAGAAGGTGACAACAGTTGGTGCGATTATTCGCAAATGGCAGAAACATAAAATAACTGTCAATCTCCCTCGGCCTGGGGCTCCATGCAAGATCTCAACTAGTGGAGTTGCAATGATCATGAGAACGGTGAGGAATCAGCCCAGAACTACACGGGAGGATCTTGTCAATGATCTCAAGGCAGCTGGGACCATAGTCACAAAGAAAACAATTGGTAACACACTACGCCGTGAAGGACTGAAATCCAGCAGCGCCCGCAAGGTCCCCCTGCTCAAGAAAGCACATATACAGGCCCGTCTGAAGTTTGCCAATGAACATCTGAATGATTCAGAGGAGAACTGGGTGAAAGTGTTGTGGTCAGATGAGACCAAAATCGAGCTCTTTGGCATCAACTCAACTCGACGTGTTTGGAGGAGGAGGAATGCTGCCTATGACCCCAAGAACACCATCCCCACCGTCAAACATGGAGGTGGAAACATTATGCTTTGGGGGTGTTTTTCTGCTAAGGGGACAGGACAACTTCACCGCATCAAAGGGCCGATGGACGGGGCCATGTACCGTCAAATCTTGGGTGAGAACCTCCTTCCCTCAGCCAGGGCATTGAAAATGGGTCGTGGATGGGTATTCCAGCATGACAATGACCCAAAACACATGGCCAAGGCAACAAAGGAGTGGCTCAAGAAGAGCACATTAAGTTCCTGGAGTGGCCTAGCCAGTCTCCAGACCTTAATCCCATAGAAAATCTGTGGAGGGAGCTGAAGGTTCGAGTTGCCAAACGTCAGGCTCGAAACCTTAATGACTTGGAGAAGATCTGCAAAGAGGAGTGGGACAAAATCCCTCCTGAGATGTATGCAAACCTGGTGGCCAACTACAAGAAACGTCTGACCTCTGTGATTGCCAGCAAGGGTTTTGCCACCAAGTACTAAGTCATGTTTTACAGAGGGGTCAAATACTTATTTCCCTCATTAAAATGCAAATCAATTTATAAAATGTTTGACATGCGTTTTTCTGGATTTTGTTGTTGTTATTCTGTCTCTCACTGTTCAAATAAACCTACCATTAAAATGATAGACTGATCATGTCTTTGTCAGGGGATCAAATACTTTTTCCCTCACTGTATGTTTCTCATAAGAACACAGAAAACAAAAACATTTCAAGGTTCAACATTCATTGAAGATGAAACAGTATTTTTCATCTACACAACACCGTTAAGACTAAAAGATAGTACAAACAAAACATGTTCCCCATTTTTCACATTTCTTAGTCAGGTATTAGTAAGCAAACAAAATAAGCAACAGTTGAGTCACACAAAACACAAGCTTAATGTGGTTTTAGCCTAATGGGTTAGACAAACCATGCTGTAAATCTCAACCATCCCATTCATGCAAAATATGCTTGTTCACTCGAAGCTTTCAAAGTTGTCTATGGCCAAAAACATTCACTCCATTTCACTGACCTGTAAACTTCTGAATCATACTGCTATCAATGTCTCTTCATCTTGTCTGTCTGTTACACAAAACCAACCATCACGCTAGCCTACAACCTGTGCTTGAACAATTTTCTAACTCTCAGCTGTACAGAACATACAGTATGTTTGGTTGGATGACCCAGCATATCGGTATTGTGTGTAAAATCCCCTCACACCACTTTGTTGCTTTGTCAATAGTTTTGTGGAGTGCGTCGTGTCCCACCCCCCTTGGTTTGGCCCTGCACCATTCAATTCCCAGCAATGTGTCAGTGTCAGCGTATAGCAGTCAGCCAGAGAGTGAGGGAGCTAGTAAACGAGAGAAGCAACACGAAGGCAAAAGGAGGAAGGAGGCAGAGGGGTGCTCTGTGATTGCATGGCGGGGGTGGCTGTGGAGAGAACACGACCATGCCACATTCCTGGGAACAGACATAATCAACTCACCCATCGCTAGCAACGTCATGCTTTTGGAGCAGTCTAGGAGAGCCAGAGAAGAGAACCACACAGACAAAAAAGTCACATTTGGGACAGAATTTATTTTCCTATTCTGGGAATAAGTAGAGGTGAAGTGATCCCTAACCACTATCTGGAGTTTTTCTCTCCCTCTAATGGTTAAGGTTAGGATTGGGAATCTAATCCTAGACAGACCTGTGGTAAGGGATGGCTACCTCCAGCCTCTGTCTTCAAGATTCATACAGGAGGGGAAAAAGATCAAGTGCATGGATGGACACACATAATGGTTCATTACAATGCATAGTCAAGTGCCCCTCCACTTCAGCTTCGTTCTCCTGGGGTTTCACTTTCCTTTTTATTGAAGGTGGGTGTGTATCACAGTTCGAGTACCACCTTCCTTTGATCTCTTCGAGACCAGAGCTAGGGTGATGTCACTGGAAACTCTACAGGACTTTTCCATGTGTGAGGGAAATACATCCAGATGCCTCAGACTCATGTTTGAATGGCCTGTTTTGTGAGTGTGTCACACAGAGAAATAGAACGTGGGTGCATGTGATTGTGAGTGTGTGAGAGGGAAGGTGTGTGTGTGTGTGTGTGCGTCATATGTACACTCACCTCCATATGTATTTGGACAGTGAAGCTACATTTTTTTATTTTGTCACCCCATTTGAAGAAATCACAAGTATTTGGACAAATGTACTTATAGTGTATTAAAGCAGTCAAAAGTTTCGTGTTTTGGATTATGTTATGCCTAACAGGAATTGAATGGTGAATAATGTCTTGTGCCATTTTGGAGTCAATTTTATTGTAAGTAAGAATAGAAGATGTTTCTGAACACTTCTACATTTATGTGGATGCTACCATGATTATGGATAATCATGAATGAATTGTGAATAATGATGAGTGAGAAGGTTAGCATGTTTTGTTGAACATTATCTCATTCATCATTATTCATGATTCATTCATGATTCATTCATGATTTTTCTTAATCATGGCATTATCAGGATTAATTTTGTTCTGAAACATCTTATCTACTCACTTAGAAAGAATGTTACTCCAGTCATCATTCACCATGCAGTTACTATTGCGCCAGGCAAGCTCAAAGGACCACAGCTAAAGTATTTGAAATGATTTCAAATAGTATTTTGAATCCAGGTCTGGTTTGGTGCAGTGTCTAGGTGTAAGTATGGGGTTCATCTCGGAAACCCAAAACTAAAATCTTGCGTAATTGCATCAGATGCTTGATTAGGTTCAGGAGGGAGATTATATACTGTATTTTATGAGAAAAGATACTAACAAGACTAGCAAAGTCTCCATCCCCCTAAACGGAAACTCTCAGCCAAAGCATGGGCCAAATGTTCCTCGTTAGTTGTCGCATCTCCGTCTGTTTGACAGACGCTATGTTACGTGTGTCTGTCCATGAGAGTGAGTTTGTGGTCAATAGCCTGAGTTATATATAGATCTTACTCATGTTCAATTCCTTATCATACCACTGTGCTCATACTGTTCCCTGCTCCCCAAGTCAGTATGAAGTTCCCTGATGTTGAGGAGACACTGTGTTGTTCCAAGGCAAATAGAGGTGCTAGGGTGATGTCATACTACGCCATTCGTGAACCACCTCTGATTGATTCCATGACAACAGCTTTCAGTCTGTTTTGTCTTTTTTTATTAAGCATGGGACAAAGTATTTTTAAATTCACAGGCAAAGGCAATCCATGAGCAGAAAACAACCCCCCCCCCAATTCTGATGGACGCATACATTTTTGGTCACTGCATTGACGACAGTACTCATGTGGTGGTGTCTAGAATTAGCACTTTTAAAAAGGTTGGCAGCAGTTATGCAAGTTGTACAGAAAGGTCATTCACTTAGGGTGTTGCGTTTTAGATCTTCAGAATCGTATAGCTTGTATGGTTTCAGAAAATACCACAACCTGGGTAAAAAAGGTCATTTGTTTAAATTAAAGAAGAAAACAACACACAACCCAGAGATTTGAGGCTCTGTCTCAAATGGCACCCTATATAGTGCACTACTTTTGACTAGAGCCTCACACGGTAGACATATGTGGGTCTGGGTCAGTCATAGTAGTACAGTGTCCCTGGAGCAAATTAGAGTTAAGTACTTTGCTCAGGGGCACGTCGACAGATTTTTCACCTTGTCGGCACGGGTATTCGAACCAGCAACTCTTCAGTTACTGGCCCAACGCTCTAACCGCTACGCTACCTGCTGCCCATAGCAGTGCACTATATAGGGTTTGGGGTGCCAAATGAGATTTGTTGTTTTCGGCAGCCATTTTAGTTCCTAACGGTTCAGAAAGGCTAACCTCTCGATCATCATCCTCTTCTTGTACCTAAGCCGACTAGCCTCCCTAATCGCCACCATTTTCTGCAGGTCGCCCTCGCTACAGGAAGTGGGCAGCGACGGACCCATCTGATTGGCTGACGTACCTAGATACGAACCCTGACCTTGGATACGCACTGCCCCCACCCCCACCCCGAGCACCACCCCAAACTTCCTCAGCAGCATGTCATCCGTTTTGGGGTGCCCGTCACAATCTCCTCTTTCCTCATGGTTCTCCCCGCCCTCAGCTTCAACCTCCTGGTTCAAAGGTGAGGGGGCGCAGAGCAGCCGTGCCTGGAGCTTGGCAGGCAGCGCCCACGGCTCAGGGATGTTCATCGGGTTGTAGCTGTCGGCAGCACCCAACAGTGGTCTCTGCCGCCGACCATCCTGGGGCGGGTTGACCTTCCGAAAGACAAAGTCGTCCCGCTCGATGTCGGGGATGACGGTCTTGTTGCCCTTGCCCGGCCTATGCGGCTGGGTGGCAATGCTGAGCTGGGGGTTCGAGGCGTAGAGCTGGCCGGACATGCGGTTTACACACACCTGGGTTTTCAGCACAGCCAGCTCCGAGTTGGAGTGGAAGGCCTGGGTGCGTCGGGCGAACATGTCGTCATTCTCCAGGTCAGGGAAGATGCTCGCCAGGGACTCATCCGATGGGTCTGGAGGCTCCAGGGGGTTGTCACGCCCCAGAAGGGGACGCTTCTCACATCTGACCAGCCGGGGGCCTGAGGTGGGGTCGATCTTGGAGAATACCACCGGGGAACGCTCAAAGTATGGGATGTTGGTGGGTTGCTTTTTGGGGGGCTGGTAGAGGGCAGTGTATTGTGGCTGAGTGTTGTAGGGACTGGAGGAGGGGGGGGGGGGGCGCGGGAGAGAGAAGAGAAAGAGAGAGGGTAGAGGGTTGATGAGTTGCATGCAAGTAGAATAGGAGGAAAACTGAAAGAGCTAGGAAAAGGAGGTTTAAAAAAAGGAAAGCTGTTTGATTCAAAACAGGGCTGCATCAAACTGGGGATCTTGTATTCTGAAGCATCTTATTCAAATCGTAAATGCTTGGCAAAGAGTACAGTATCTTAACATATGTACTGATGCAAATTGGACTAAACAGCAAGACAGCAAAGCGATTATACCTCAGTATAACTGGTATAACTGTCAAAACTGTCAAAACTGCTCTTCAAGGCATGTTAGGGCAAAGTTATTAGCTTAGCTTTGTGGCACAGTATCGCTGTTAGTACGTGAGGGAGGGCAGCCAATCAGAACTCCTGCCCTTTTAAGGCAATGTTCTAGACCAGTGCTCCTGTGATGTCACAATCAATCGAGCAGCTGTATCGACCTTTGATCTGCAGCCGGGTGGCTGGTGTGGGTGGAGCCTTCAGGTACATGGGGGTGAGAGGAGGGGGAGGGGCCTGAAGGGGCTGAGGAGAGCCAGCGACTGACATCGCAGTCAGAGTCGTCAGAGGATGAGCTGCCAGACTTCTTTCGGCTATGGCCCCAGAGAGAGGAGTGGGTGCAGAAAAGAAAGAGATAGAAAGAGAAAGAGAGAGGTGGGGAGAGAGAGAAAGAGAGAGGGGGGGGAGAGAGAGAAGGGGGGAGGGAAAGTGAGGGAAAAAGAGAGTGGGGAAAGGGAGAGTAAGGCAAAGTGAGAAGAAAAGAGAGAAACAGAAGTCAGACAGGTGGAATCAACACAGTGAAGTAGTGTAAAAGTAGAGTAGAATAGTGCCCCACAGCAGTGCAGACCCAACTAATCAATCAAATGAAAGCTTTATGAATGATGTTAGAATCACATGGATTAAACAGACTATAGGGAATCACTGGAAAATGTTGTGATAGAAAGAGATAGAAACTGGAAACTGTGAAAATTGTTGGTTATAGAGTGATAAAGTACTGTTATAGCAATAAGCATGGGCTGTGCTATTAGAAATATTGAATGGAAGAAAGAGTAAGGAAATTATGGTTTGTAAATGTTGACATTGTATGTACTAATGTTGTATATAGTATTTGAAATGTACAGTATGAACATGTGAATGGAATGTAAGTGCTTTAAATTATGACATTAAATCTGTGTTATGGGTATGATGATGCTGTAAGTGTGTGTGTGTGTGTGGTGTGTGCGGTCTTTAACATTGGCCCTCTCTGCATCGTCCGTCCCCCCCTCCCTGTCAGTATGTCCACAGACCTGAAGCCCTGGATCTTTTTGTACCAGGGTCTCCTCTGGGACCCCAGTTTGATCTTCTGCATGTGGGCGTCCTCCTCGGGCGTCCAGAACTTGGGTAGGAACCTGTCATATGACACGTCGACAGGTGGCTTGGGCGACACGCCCACTTTGCGGGCGTACAGGTCGTCCTGAACGGGGTCAGCGTACCCAACATCATCTTCCTCGTCTTCAGAATCGTCGTACATCTGTCGGAGGAGGCTATCAGTGGGGAGAGGATGGCGGTGGTCCACCCTCACTGAGCCCATCTGAGGCTGGGGGGAGCGCATCGGCGTCATTGGCCCACTGCTGCTACTCGAGAGAGAAAGAGACCAGCCAATCATATGAGTGGAAAGGGTTTATCAGGAAGTGCACACAAGCAATCACAGGCAGAGCAAGGAGCCTATAGTGTTGGAACAACCTTGGGTAAACGGCACACAATCTCCAATGAGAGCACACAAGGATAGGGTTAGAAGACAATGCAGAACCAAAACGAAAAACACATGATGAACAAAAAAATATTTTTGGGGATGTTTCAAATCAATTAAATCAAATCAATTAAATTAAATCAATTAAATCAAGTAAATGAAATCGAGTCAATGAAATTGGATATTTCGGATGGCAAGTCACTCACTCAGTCACTGCAAATCCAACTGCAAAAGGAACGAGCAAATACAACTAAAGAAAACAATCAAACAGAACAATCAAACACACACACAAAAAAAACGTATCAAATCAATCAGTTAGAAGCGGCCGGCAAGTTAAGACCAAGGTAACCTGCTACACTCATGGTTCTAGAAACCATGCAAACTGAAGCGCTCTCTCGTTCTCTCATTCTTTCTTTCTCCCACACTCGTTCATCCGGCAGGCGTAACAGAAGAAGCGCTCTCTCTTTCTCTCTCTCTCTGGTCAGATGGTCATCAGGCTTTCTGACCTGAGGCAGGTCACCGTCTGCCGCGGTGGGTCGTTCGTGTTCGTGGTCATTGTCACCATTGGCCAGGTCCCTCCTTTCGCCACTGAAACCCCTCCTCCCCCTCCTCCTAATCCCACGGCATTCCCGGCCTCCACAGGGCTGATTGGTAGTGCGAAGTTGGTAGGCGGGGCGGGGGAGGGACTGTGGAAGCGCCGGCTGGCCAGGTCATCCAGAACGAGGTCGGGGTCCGGCCGCTCGGGGTCGGACTCGTCGTCACTGCCACTCTCGTACTCGTACGCCCACTGCAGGTGGGCGGCGGGCAGGGAATTCTGGGATATGCATCTGTTGTTGGAGGATTCGGACCTGGTCTCACTGAGGTCAGTGTTCCGTGGTTAGTCGCAACAGGAGGATATGATGGTACAGTGCACACACACAACCATAACCATGGGACAATCATACACAACCATGGGAGAAACAACCAGTAGACAGACAGACAGACAGTGGAGATGATAGGAGAGGAGTGTGTAAGGACAGGGCAGGGATCAGGGTATGGCATACAGTAGATTTAAACCACATAGAGTCAGAACCATTTCTTATACAGTATTCACCAGTGCAAAGTGGAAGTTTTATTCCGTGTGAAAGAAAACAAGCTGGCTTATAAAGCTAGCTTACTGTAGCTTAATGTAGTTTCATAACGATCAAAGAAACTGGGTGGCAAGGTTTGGCTCGATACCATTTCGATTTAATAGAAGGATACCAATTCACCTGAATTTGACTGAATTAAAATGGAATTGAGCCCCACCCTTCTGGATGATTTAACCATTGACAGACCAGTGAACAGGCCGTAATGAACATTTTACACTTCTATTGGCCCTTCGTATATCTGAAAGGATTTGCTAGAGCAGCACCTGTGGATAAAGACTTGAGGCAGCTGATTTCTGGTGTATAAGCTATAGGTGTGTGTATGACTCTGCTACCTGGTGAAGGTGCCATCCTCCTCTGTGTACATGGGGCTGGCCCAGCTTCGGCGGCTGTCCTCGTGGCGCTCGGCCCGCTTCTTGCGGAGCGGCGCTGGCACGTAGGCCGCCGGCTTGTCCTTGGTGGGCAGGAACTGGTTGAACTGTGTGGTCGTTTTGGGTGCGATGACCAGCGAGCGGCGGTAGTGCAGCGAATCCTTGTTACTGTCCGCCGCCATCCTGAAGACTGAGTCCGTGTCACTCCCACAACCTAGGGGGGTGAGGAGAAATAGAGAAGGAAGAGGGGAGAAATTGAAGAGGAAGGGGGAGCGAAGAGTAAGAGGAGAGAAAAAGTAGAAAGAGGGAGAATTCCAGTGAGGGTTGTGGAGGGGGAGATAAGAGGTAAAAGAGAGAATAGCAAAGTGGAGATTGGAAAGGGAGGTAAGGGGAAGGGAAGGTGGGAGGAGGGACCTGCTCTCCTAGGCCTTAAACACCACCAACCCCTATCTAAGACCAAACCAAAACCTATTCGACTTAATTAAAATAACTATTGTATAATAGAAGTAGAAAATAGCTTTTTGTGTAATATATTGTTCTCCTTACAGTGAGTTTGATGAGTTGTGAAGAGAAAATACATATCATTAAATGTATCAACCACTAGAGAGCGATACGTATTTATTTTTACAAGTAGTTTGCTCTCTTAAACTGATGCTACATGTTTTTTTATCCCAAAACATTATTTGTTTTACATTGAGACTAAGACATTGTATTATGAAAATATTCCTATTTTTGTGTCGGCTGCGAGACTTTGAACTGATAAACTAGTTCACACACTGTCAAATGTCAACAAAGATCCGATATTGGTAAAATCAACATGCTCAGTGTGAATTTCACAGATATTCTCAGATAGTCCTAAGGAAACAATACCATCTACCCTTCAAATACCATCACGTTAACACAATCATTACTGCTCAAGATCTCAGACTAAGATATAGAGGTATACTATTATTAGCCAAAAACAAAGCATAACAAAATATACCCAAAACACACTCAAGTCCTGTCCGAGTGGAGTGTGTGATAATTGAGATTGGTGTGTGTGTGTGTGTGTGTGTGTAAAAGCGTAACAAAGTTTAACCAAAACACGCAACTTGGGTCCTGTCCGATTGAGATTGACGTGTGTGTGTGTGTCTCTGTGTGTCTGTGTGTAGTTGAGATTGACAAGTGTGTGTGTGTCCATACCCTCACTGTTGCCTTTGAGTGTTGTTCGAGGATTTGCTATGTGGTCTAGAACCCAGGGAGTCCAAGCTATCCAAAGAGTCCCCTCTTCTGTGTCCTCCTCCTCCTCCTCCTCCTCTCAGTATAGGGAATAGATCGTCTTTGTCACTGTACCAGCTGTCTCCAAAACCACTGTCTCTTTCTCTAAAGCTGCTGCTGCTGCTGCTAAGGCTGCTGGCTCTCTGGCCGGACGATTCCTTGAGTGCCTGCAATACATACAAACACACAAACATTTGAAAGACAGAATGTTGTGTCTCTTAGTCATTTAGCTTTTTAGGGTTATCCTCACTGGGTACATGACAACTCACACACGTACACATGCACACACACACACCTCCCCGACACACATACTTCTGATGACCACAACTCCAACGCATAAATGTTTTCCGCTCTGACTCATACAAGCACAACCCAGTTAGCCATGCGTTGTGTGATGATGGCGACCATGATAACTGTTGACTGTCTAAAGACTGGCTTAGCGTAAGCACTCAAACTGGACAGTTTTATTTCCATCTACACATTCAAAGACTTAATCATGGACACTTTTACTGACACTTTTGGCTGCTTCGTGTGATGTATTCCCAGCTAGCAATGAGGAATCGGCCCAGAAACGGCCCTCTTCCGGGTGGCCGGATCTGATTGAATCGGCCCGGAATCGGGTGTCAGGCTCGGCCCGGAATCAAAATGAATGACTGCACAGAATCGGCCCAAGTACATCGGCCCGTTTCCGTCTACCGGAATTCAGACGACTTTGCCGGCATCTTACCAGAATCCCCCCCGAAGCGGGCCGATGCAAATTTAAATATTACTATTATACATTTTATACCCATCCACAAAGTTAAATTTTTTATTTTTTACCCCCTTTTCGTCATATCCAGTTGGTAGTTACAGTCTTGTCCCATCGCTGCAACTCCCGTACGGAGTTACTACTTAAACAGATTTTTTTTTAAAATGTTTATTTTATTTTTTTGATCACAGAAACAATGAGAAAATATGGAAAAATGAAATGTTAATGTTAATTATATAAAGCAGCACGTGTAATCATCTGCCAGAGAGTAGCCACAATCGGCCCGAGAACCTAGGAATACATTTGGGCCAAATAACTCACACCGGAATCGGCCCGAGCTCAATCCCAGCATCCTAGCCATAAGTAATACTGCCGGGCCACATGAATTGGCCCAGATCCACTGTGCTAGCTAGGTTTTTGTCTCTACCTTTTTGCCCTTTGTACTGTTGTCTGTGCCTAACAATATTTGTACCATGTTTGTGCCGCCACCATGTTGTTCTGCTGCCATGTTGTGTTGCTACCATGTTGTGTTGTTGTCATGTTGTGTTGCTACCATGTTGTGTGGTCATGTTGTGTTGCTGCCATGTTGTATTGTTGTCTTAAGTATCTCTTTATGTAGTGTTGTGGTGTCTTTCTTGTCGTGATGTGTGTTTTGTTCTACTTTTTTATGTATTATCCCAACCCCTGTCCCCACAGGAGGCCTTTTGTCTCTTGGTAGGCCGTCATTGTAAATAAGAATTTGTTCTAAATGGACTTGCCTAGTTAAATAAATGTTAAATAAAATAGAACAAAAATGGCCTGGAGCCTCTCTAACCAGCCTGCTTCCCAACAAGCAACAACTTGTCAGCTGCTCCCTATGAAACAATAACTGCCTTGGCTTCCAAATGGCGCCCTTTTCCCTATATAATGTAATTCTTTTTGAACAAATTCCTATGGGCTCTGGTCAAAAGTGATGAAATATGTAAGGAATAGGGTGCCATATGGGACACAGACAATGTCAGATTTGTAATTGACTTTGAATCCAGGGCTAAACAATGCTATTCTATGCTATTCCCTACGGAGCTCGGCTTAACTTTGCTTCACTGATCTCGGACTGGAACAGATAAATGCATGGAACATGTCGTAACCAACCATCACTTTTGCCTGTTTTTAATCGTATAAAATCCAATGGTATAGAGTGTAATCGGAAGGGTTGAATGTGCTTGGTAAATCTAACTGTAAACAAACCAAACTGTAAAATTCAGCAATGTCACGACACACACAAACACATGTACATGCATGTGCAAAGACAGACATACACACACCGACACACACACTTTTATGCATGTATCAAGTGACCTATGGGCTCCTGAAGTAAACAAGATTAAAATAGCTGCGTCAGGAGATTGGATCAGTTATGACTTAACGTTGCTATGTTTTTAGTGCCGACTGTCAAGTATTTTGAGCCTGAAGCCCCTTGGCCAATGGGCTGGCTTCCTCAAAACATAGCTAAAATACCAGGAAGGATGTAGAGATGTGATGGTCTGTGAATGTAAAAGAGGATTTCATTCATACGATTTGATTCCTAGCTATGCTGATTACTCAAAGCATTACTTGGTAGCACACATAACATAAAAACTGTAGTTTGAATAACAATGTGCAGGTACATCAGGGTTGAGGTCCATTCCAATTCAATTCAGTCTCATGAACTGAAATTCCAATTAAAGTATTGAAAAATCCTAATTGAAACTAAAAGGCACCTTTCCATTCTCGAATTGAAATGGAATGTCCATCAATTGATGGACCCCAAACTTAACTAGCCCACTGTAGTACAGTGAGGCGGCTTAACTTTGAATAGCGCTAATACCGTAGCCTGGTCATTGTCGTGCAAACTCCTATGGTTAAACACATTGGCAAGACAGTACAAACAGATCTGGGACCAGGCTATTATTACTGCACCCATAGAAATATAATTACTAAAAGGGACAAACATAAAAATAGAATGGGTTATATTGAGTATAATAGAGTGAATAATTATAGAACAATAAAGTGTTAACCTAGCCTAGCACAGCATACAGTAAGGTTATATATTTACCTTGGATACTGCTGCTATGCCCAGTAGTCGTTCGAAGGCCTTGAGGTTTAGGTTAGGTCTATTATAGAAAGGTTTGCTTTGTGCCTTCCTACCCAGCCAGTATATGGTGATCAGCACCTGGGAGAAAGAGGACATGAGCTATTACAAAAATCATAATTTTAATGTATGCACAAGTACTTTACAGGAGCAATGCCAATGTCTCTAAACGCAGAGACTGGGTGGGCGCAGATGCTTTTTGCCAGAGTTTTTTCTACTTCTACTAGATCAGCTATTAAACAGAATAAACAAGCAGACCTGGGTTCAAATAGTACTTGTTTTCTTTCAAATACTTTGATTGTTTGAGGAGTGCCAGATGGGCAGGGTTTGCACTTGTGGGACTATACAATTGGTTATATGCCAGGCACCCTCAACAAGTGTGGCTAAAGTATTTGAAAGAAAACAAATCCTGTTTGAACTCATGTAAACAGTGGAAAACAGTAGGACATAGTTATATATTGATGAGAACACACTTACAGTACATTCTAGCAGCACACTAGATAGCCTACATATAGTATGGACTGTTAGGATGGATCATGATTAGATTTCTGTATTGTTATTGTATAGTAATGCCCATACAGAGGTTATACTGGCCGCTGTGGCCCCTGTGGCCACTAGTGTCCAGCTCTTTGCTTTCCTGCCTCATCCAGAACCGTCTGATACATCGCTATTTGTTTGTGTGCACTGACCTGACCTATACCTCTTGTAAACATGCAGGGCTTTGAATCATGTTTTAGAAACGTAATGTAACTCTCAACAATGCAATTCCATGAGCACTACAGATATCACAGAAATCAGGTGCAATTTGCAGGTAAAAAATGTTGAGGGATGCATTTACTCCAGTTTTACAGTACGTTTTTGTCGGTGACCCACTCTTTGATGCTAGTTCCACTTTATGTTCAGATTTCTGCATATTACATGGTAATTATATTTTGTATTGGCAGCACAGGGTAATGCTAACTACAGTGCATATTACAGGCCTTCTCTGCAAAAACATTGCTCAAGAGTCTTTAGACTAAAGCGGATACCTCGTCAGTTGCACAACTGAATGCATTTAACAAAAAATGTGTCTTCCACATTTAACCTAAGCTGCGACATCATCAGCGCCCGGGGAGCAGTTAATTACATTGCTCAAGGGCAAAACGGCAGATTTTACCACCTTGCTGGCTCAGGGATTCGAACCAGCAACCTTTCGGTTATTGCTCCAACACTCTTAACCGCTAGGCTACCTGCTACCCCCTAGCCTAAGCTACCTGCTGCACCAGAGAGTGATCTGGGTATGGTATTATGTAAATCACTTCTAATGCACATTGTCTGGCTTCTATTGACGCGGTCTGATGGTTAAGAAATGACTACATACTGTATACAGTATATTGGAATGCAGCAATAGGATGGATAAACACATACTGCAAGTACCCTACAATCACCCTACTGTTCCATTGGATTCTACAGTAGTGGGCAAAGCCAATCTCAGCCATCTTCTCAAACGTTCCCAAATAAAATAAAAACTTTTCCACTCACATTTGTCAGTCTCCTGCTGGTCCCTTGATAGGTGTGTGTATGAGAGAAGTGTATGTGGGAGTGTTTGTGTGGTTTATCACTCACTGCCTGCGAAAATGACAATAAAATAATAGCGTGTTTTGGTCTGTGTGCTTCCCCCACTGAAAGAGCTGGAAAGTGAGAGCACAATCCAGGCGGCGACTGCCAGCCCTCGAATCACCCCTGCCCCCCTCACACAACAACAGAACAACACAAAGGCTGGGGATGGGATGGAGTGGAGGCCACACACACAAGCACACACACACACAATTTCTGTCAATGGCCATACGCACACAGACTCACACACATACATACAGTGCCTTCGGGAAGCAAAAACAGGTTTCAAAAAATTGAAATATTACATTTATATAAGTATTCAGACCCTTTACTCAGTCCTTTGTTGAAGCACCTTTGGCAGCGATTACAGCCTCGAGTCTTCTCGGGTATTACATTTACATTTACATTTACGTCATTTAGCTGACGCTCTTGGATTTATTGATCATTTATGGCTATCAAAGAAGATGCATGCATACATAGTTGGCAATAAAACTGTCTTAATTAAGTACATTGATTGTATCAAAGAGATATCCTCCAGTCTCTTTTAGAAGTTTATGTTCTCATACACTTTATCTCAAGTCTGACTTGAGAACCTTCCTGTGTGTGCGTGTGCATTGGTGGTTAGGCGTTTGGTCCATATTTGCGTCGGTTATTTACGACAGTCACTAAATACCACACAGCCATAACAATAATTGGTCTTTGAAGGGTAAAAAGCAGAGGTAAGAAAAGAATGTGAGGTCCTGACACAGATTTATATGAATTTAAACCTCCCAAATACAGTAACACACAGCCTGCACACATAGATTCTCAGACAGTCAGAGATATACACCCCCAAAACATTCCACTTTTCCAGAAGTTCAGTCATATTTTTGGTTCTTGTGTATACTGACCCACAAACGTCAGTAAATCAGCCTAGTAGTAGAAGTATTGAGTCTCGATGGGTCGCTTTGCAAGTGCAACCAAACTACACCAACAAACAAAGCACATTCTAACCTTCCTGAACTTACACTCTGCCTCCAATTACTCTCCATATGTCACATGTGAAGAGGACAATAGTACGTACATCATGTGTGCTTCAACAGGGGACAAATAGCGCTGTAAAGTAGCGCGCTAGCATGATAACCACAGTGACAGAGGGATATACTGTATACAACCCTTCTCTCTGTCTCTCCGTGCTCCGCATTCCTCCCATCACACGACGATAATACAATACTCACAACACACTGAGCACTGTGTGTGTGTGTGTTATGTCCTGTGGCCCTTGCTTTTACCCAGCATGCAATGGGGCTGGTGTGGCTTGGAGCACTTGCTGAGTATACTGGGGGTGAACATTCCGTTCTGACAACTGAGTTGCTGCGACGACGACCATCTGACTTTCCATTAAAACGTTCAGAATTCTGCCTCTGCTTCGGTTTAGCATGAAAAGCGACAACAAGAAAACATATAGGTATGAGAAAGGTTCATTTCAGTTTGAAGTTAAATTATAGGTGTTGTTATCCCAATATAAATTTTTTGATGATCTTTCCACTTTATTAACAAATAAACATCTCGCTTTATCTCTGGTGCGGCCTGGAACAAAGTCTACATTCTTAACATTTATGGTGCTGCCAGGGCTGAAGAGGCAAGGTTACCTAATGCTAATTTATGAGGGCTGGTAATGGATGTAGGCCTTGTTAGGGGAACATGGGATAAAGACCTATTCTCTGTCCCCCTCAGGCCTGTACTGACGCCTCACCACCGGATCAGCTGAGAGAGAGCTATCAACAGCACCAGGCATTGTGACTGTTATTGGTCGCATACACATATTGAGCAGATGTTATTGCGGGTGTAGCGAAATGCTTGTGTTCCTAGCTCCAACAGTGCAGTAATATCTAACAATACACAACACAACAAACAAATCTAAAAAAGTTAAAGAATGGAATTAACAAATATAGAAATATTAAGACGAGCAATGTCAGAGTCGAGTATAATATATATATATATATATATATATATATATATATATATATATATATATATATATATATATACACACGATGAGATGTAGATAAATTATGGACAGTATATGACAGAATATGTAGAATATCTGAAGAGTACGTAGGATAGAATAGTATATGTACAGCAATAGTTAAACAGGATAGGCCTTGACCAGAATACAGTATAGTGGGTCAAGCAGTATGTAAACATTATTAAAGTGACCAGTGTTCCATTATTAAAGTGACCAGTGTTCCATGTCTATGTACATAGGCAGCAGCCTCTAAGGTGCAGGGTTGAGTAACCAGGTGGTAGCCGGCAAGTGGAGACTAAAGTTCAGGGCAGGGTACTGGCCCAAGGCCGGCTAGTGGTGACTATTTAACAGTCTGATGGCCTTGAGATAGAAGCTGTTTTTCAGTCTCTCGGTCCCAGCTTTGATGCACCTGTACTGACCATGCCTTCTGGGTGGTATCGGGGGGAACAGGCCGTGGCTCAGGTGGCTGAGGTCCTTGATGATTTTCTTGGACTTCCTGTGACACCGGGTGCTGTAGATGTCCTGGAGGGCAGGTAGTGTGCCCCCGGTGATACTATGGGCAGACCACACCACCCTCTGTAGATCCCTGTGGTTGCGGACGGTGCAGTTGCCGTACCAGGGAGTGATACAGCCCGACAGGATGCTCTCAATGGTGCAGCTGTAAATGTTTGTGAGGGTCTTAGGGACCAAGCCAAATTTCTTTAGCCTCCTGAGGTTGAAGAGGTGCTGTTGCTCCTTCTTCACCACACTGTCTGTGTGGGTGGACCATTTCAGATTGTCAGTGATGTGTAAGCCGAGGAACTTGAAACTTTTCACTTTATCTACTGCGGCCCCATCGATGTGGGTGAGGGTGTGCTTCCTCTGCTGTCTCCTGCAGTCCACGATCAGCTCCTTTGTTTTGTTGACGTTGAGGGAGAGGTTATTTTCCTGGAACCACTCCGCCAGGACCCTCACCTCCTTTCAGTAGGGTGTCTCATCGTTGCTGATAATCAGGCCTACCACTGTTGGGTCGTCTGCAAACCTGATAATTGAGTTGGAGGCGTGAGTGGCCACACAGCCATGGGTGAACAGGGAGTACAGGAGGGGACCGAGCACTCACCCTTGTGGGGCCCCTGTGTTGAGAATCAGCATAGTGGAGGTGTTGTTGCCTACCTTCACCACCTGGGGGCGGCCCGTCAGGAAGTCCAGGACCCAGTTGCACAGGGCAGGGTTCAGACCCAGGGCCCTAGCTTAATGATGAGCTTGGAGGGTACTATGGTGTTGAAGACTGAGATGTAGTCAATGAACAGCATTCTTACGTACAGTGAGGGAAAAAAGTATTTAATCCCCTGCTGATTTTGTACGTTTGCCCACTGACAAAGACATGATCAGTCTATAATTTTAACGGTAGGTTTATTTGAACAGTGAGAGACAGAATAACAAAAAATCCAGAAAAACGCATGTCAAAAATGTTATAAATTGATTTGCATTTTAATGAGGGAAATAAGTATTTGACCCCTCTGCAAAACATGACTTAGTACTTGGTGGAAAAAAACCTTGTTGGCAATCACAGAGGTCAGACGTTTCTTGTAGTTGGCCACCAGGTTTGCACACATCTCAGGAGGGATTTTGTCCCACTCCTCTTTACAGATCTAAGGCCACTCCAGGACCTTAATGTGCTTCTTCTTGAGCCACTCCTTTGTTGCCTTGGCCGTGTGTTTTGGGTCATTGTCATGCTGGAATACCCATCCACTACCCATTTTCAATGCCCTGGCTGAGGGAAGGAGGTTCTCACCCAAGATTTGATGCTACATGACCCCGTCCATCGTCCCTTTGATGCGGTGAAGTTGTCCTGTCCCCTTAGCAGAAAAACACCCCCAAAGCATAATGTTTCCACCTCCATGTTTGACGGTGGGGATGGTGTTCTTGGGGTCATAGGCAGCATTCCTCCTCCTCCAAACACAGCGAGTTGAGTTGATGCCAAAGAGCACGATTTTGGTCTCATCTGACCACAACACTTTCACCCAGTTCTCCTCTGAATCATTCAGATGTTCACTGGCAAACTTCAGACGGGCCTGTATATGTGCTTTCTTGAGCAGGGGGACCTTGCGGGCACTGCAGGATTTCAGTCCTTCGTGGCGTAGTGTGTTACCAATTATTTTCTTGGTGACTATGGTCCCAGCTGCCTTGAGATCATTGACAAGATCCTCCCGTGTAGTTCTGGGCTGATTCCTCACCGTTCTCAAGATGAACTCCACGAGGTGAGATCTTGCATGGAGCCCCAGGCCGAGGGAGATTGACAGTTATTTTGTGTTTCTTCCATTTGCGAATAATCGCACCAACTGTTGTCACCTTCTCACCAAGCTGCTTGGCGATGGTCTTGTAGCCCATTCCAGCCTTGTGTAGGTCTACAATCTTGTCCCTGACATCCTTGGAGAGCTCTTTGGTCTTGGCCATGGTGGAGAGTTTGGAATCTGATTGATTGATTGCTTCTGTGGACAGGTGTCTTTTATACAGGTAACAAGCTGAGATTAGGAGCACTCCCTTTAAGAGTGTGCTCCTAATCTCAGGTCGTTACCTGTATAAAAGACACCTGGGATCCAGAAATCTTTCTGATTGAGATGGGGTCAAATACTTATTTCCCTCATTAAAATGCAAATCAATTTGTAACATTTTTGACATGCGTTTTTCTGGATTTTTTTGTTGTTATTCTGTCTCTCACTGTTCAAATAAACCTACCATTAAAATGATAGACTGATAATTTCTTTGTCAGTGGGCAAACGTACAAAATCAGCAGGGGATCAAATACTTTTTTCCCTCACTGTAGCTATTCCTCTTGTCCATATGGGATAAGGCAGTGTGCAGTGCGATGGTGATTGCGTCAGCCGTGGATCTAATGGGGCGGTACGCAAATTACAGTTGGTCGTGTAAGGTGGAGGTGATATGATCCTTATCTTTCAAAGCAGTTCATGATGACAAAAGTGAGTGCTAAGGGGCAATAGTCATTTAGTTCAGTTACCTTTGCTTTCTTGGGTACAGGAACAATATGACTGTAAACACTCCAGCCAGCTGGTCTGCGCATGCTCTGAGGACACAGCTAGGGATGCCGTCTAGGCTGGCAGCCTTGCGAGGCTTAAATGTTTTACACGTGTGTAACCACAGAGAACGAGAGCTCACTGTCCTCGGAAGTGGTGGTGGCCCACGTCGGCAGCACTGTGTTTTCCTCAAAGCAAGTGAAGGTGCTTTGCTTGTCTGGTAGCAAGACGGTGGTGTCCGCGACATGGCTGGCTTTCCCTTTATAATCTGTGATTGTCTGGAGTCCCTGCCACATACTGCTCTGTCTGAGCCATTGAATTGTGCCTCCACTTTGTCTCTGTACTGACGTTTAGTCTGTTTGTACTCAACCATATTCCCAGTCACCTTGACATGGTTAAATTCGGTGGTTCGCGCTTTCAGTTTTGCGCGATTGATGCCATCTATCAACGGTTTTTGGTTTGGATAGGTTTTAATCGTCATGGTGGGAACAACATCCCCTATACACTTCCTGATTAACTCATTCACCGTGCAGTGTATACGTCAATTTTATGCTAAGAGGCAACCCGGAACATATCCCAGTCCGCATGATCAAAACAATCTTGAAGCATGATTCCGATTGGTCAAACCAGCGTTGAACAGTCCTTATGACGGGTACTTCCTGTTTGACTTTCTGCCTATAGGAAGGGAGAAGCAGAATGGAAGCATGATCTGATTTGCCGAAGGGGGGGGTAGTACTTGTAGCCGTCCAGGAAGGGAGAGTAGCAATGGTCGAGAGTTTTTGAAGCGCGAGTAGATGTGCGAGTATACATTTTCTAATGGTATCAGGTATCTTTTTAAAATATTTTGTGTTAAAATAAAGGGGGATTCCGCTTTGAGATTGGATCCGGAGGTACCTGCGCCTTCGTCCCCTGTTCTGTCTCCCTCTCCGGTGTCTTCTACGGTGAATGAGGCTTCGTTGGTTATGGGAGGCTTGAACCGGGTGCCAAGAGTTGCGGGCGTGTGAGATTCCGCCCCTCGCAAATCCTCGACGGGTCTTCCGAATCATGCTAGGCATAGGAATAGGCAGATTTCCTCTCCCATCTCGCCCGGTGTTGTTTTAGGCAGCTCTATGGTAAGAAACGTATCGGTTCCTGGGCTGCTCCCCATTGTTCTACGTCAGCACATGGAGGAGATTGATGCTGTTGTAGTCCATGTGGTAATGAATGACATTAGGAATGGTAGCTCGGAACGGCTGAAACAGGATTCTGAAGAACTGATTGGGTCTCTGCTGGACACCAAAAAGCGTCCTATAATTTCTGGCCCTGTGCCCTCGATGGGTCAAAGTGGTGAACGTTTTATCAGGCAACTAGCACTTCACAACTGGCTATGTGACTACTGCAGCTCCATGGGTGTAACTTTTGTAGACAACTTTGACACCTTTTGGAAGCAGAGGATGCTTCATAAGGAGGATGGGATCCACCATAACCATTTGCGTGCCTGGATCCTGTCCAAACACTACAAGGCAGTGCTGAAGCATTGACTGATCAAATCAAGCTCT
The DNA here is from genome assembly GCF_964263955.1 of Coregonus lavaretus. Taxonomy (NCBI): domain Eukaryota; kingdom Metazoa; phylum Chordata; class Actinopteri; order Salmoniformes; family Salmonidae; genus Coregonus; species Coregonus lavaretus. The sequence goes on from NC_140003.1 coordinate 930,884, forward strand.
TCAAAGGTATTTACTCCCATTAAATCGCAGCGATATCATTCCGCCACAGCTTCCCATGTTGATTGGGGTATTGTAAATAGTAATTCTGTGCCTGTTAATTCAATATCCGTTGATAACTCTGTTAGCTCCTGTAAGGAACCCACTGTTGTTAGCTCCACCCATGCTATTAATAGTCTTATATCAAGCTATTGTATTGCAACATGTGCTCATAAGCATAGGGGTATTGTCAATAGTAAACTTGTGCACATTTACCTGGATTCTACTATTAGCTCTGCAACTTTGAATCCAATCAGGAAGCCCGTTGTGGCTAGCTCATCCAGTTCTATTGACTCTTGTGTCACCATGGATACTGCTGTTTTCAAATCTCGCAGAGGACTTGGACTGTTACATATAAATGTACGAAACCTGATGTCTAAACTAGACTTTCTGGATGTCTGGGTGCATGACACTAGCCCAGACGTTCTGGTTATCTCAGAGACCTGGATGAGTAATTTGATTATTAATATGGATGTTGCCATTGAAGATGGGGGGGGGCTATTTATGTCAAATCTACTCTTATGGCATCATGCTCTCTTCGCATCTCTGTCCCCAAAATGTGTGAGCTGTTGGTTGTAAAAGTGGCCATAAGCCAAAATGCATATATACTGAACAAAAATATAAACACAGCATGTAAAGTGTTTGTCCCATGTTTCATGAGCTGAAATAAAAGATCCCAGAAATGTTCCATAAATTAATCGTTTCAGGAAACTAGGGCTATGTCCTGCGCCACTACTACAAAGGAGAGCCATTTTAACGTAAACTTTATTTTTAAAATCAAAATGCGTTTTTTGGCAGAAACGCCTTCTGGAATATGTGAACTATCATGCACCTTAATAACAAACGTGTATGCCATCGGTAAATATGAATAAAATGGTTAAATTACTAAGTAATTGGTTTAGCTACAGAAAAAGACAGGAACCTTCCTGCTAGCCATGATTGGCTGAGATAATGATTGGGCTGGACATGCCGAGAGATGAGTTCGGATTGGTCTGCTATGTAGCACGCTTCTGTCTATAACATGAGCTGGTCAGTAAGCTAGTAAGCTAGCCAACGTTAGCCAGTTTGCTTGGGTGCTTGACTGCTGTTGTTAGGTCAGAATGCTCGGATCAATGCTACTGCTCGGACAGAGCATCCAGTGTGTGCTCTAAACTCTCCGAGAGCGAAACGCTCAGAATTTACAAACGGACAATCTGACAACGCTCTGAGTTTACGAATGTCCAGAGTGCACTCTGGCACTCCAGATTGAATTGACGAATACACCCGTACTATAAACCAGCCTTTAGTCTTGAAACCCTTGGTTGGTTAGTACATGGCCTCACATGTGAATCCTTAAAGAGATGGGTGGGGCTAAGGCTTAAGAGGGTGTGAACGATGCTGAATGGGTGTAGACAAAGAAGAGCTCTCCAGTAGGTTTACCAAAACAATCAAGGGCCATTTTCTAAAATGTGAGGTTTAATTTTATCAATTTCCAAGCAGAATTACTTTCCCATTGTTCCTCATCTGTAGTGTATGATATACAATTTTCAAGCTCAGAGTCTCTACTTTTATCCAATGTAAAAAACACAATTTCAAATGTTGCTACATAAGACCGAATCGAGCCGGTCGGTCACATATGCACAAAAAACGTATTTCTCTCAAATTGTGTGCACAAATTTGTTTACATCCATGTTAGTGAGCATTTCTCCTTTGCCAAGATAATCCATCCACCTGACAGGTGTGGCATATCAAGAAGCTGATTAAACAGCATGATCATTACATAGGTGCAGCTTGTGCTGGGGGCAATAAAAGGCCACTCTAAAAAGTGCAGTTTTGTCACACAACACAATGCCACAGATGTCTCAAGGTTTGAGGGAGCGTGCAATTGGCATGCTGACTGCAGGAATGTCCACCTGTTGTTGCCAGAGAAATGAATATTCATTTATCTGCCATAAGCTGCCTCCAACATCATTTTGTAGAATTTGGCAGTACGTCCAACCGGCCTCACAACCGCAGACCATGTGTAACCACGCCAGCCCATGACCTCCACATCCGGCTTCTTCACATGCGGAATCATCTGAGCCCAGCCACCCGGACAGCTGATGAAAGTGTGGGTTTGCACAACTGAATAATTTCTGCACAAACTGTCAGAAACTGTCTAATCTACGTGCTCATCGTCCTCACCAGGGTCTTGACCTGACTGCAGTTCAGCGTCGTAACCGACTTCAGTAGGCACATGCTCACCTTCGATGGCCACTGGCACGCTGGAGCAGTGTGCTCTTCACAGATTAATCCCGGTTTCAACTGTACCAGGTAGATGGAAGACAGCGTGTATGGCATCGTGTGGGCAAGCGGTTTGCAGATGTCAACGTTGTGAACAGAGTGCCCCATGGGTTATGGTATGGGCATGCATAAGCTACGGACAATGAACCCAATTGCATTTTATCTATGGCAATTTGAATGCACAGAGATACCGTGACGAGATCCTGAGGCCCATTGTCGTGTCATTCATCAGCCACCATCACCTCATGTTTCAGCATGATAATGCACCGCCCCATGTCGCAAGGATCTGTACACAATTCCTGGAAGCTGTAAATGACTCAGTTCTTCCATGTCACCCATTGAGCATGTTTGGGATTCTCGGGATGGACGTGTATGACAGCGTGTTCCAGTCCCCGCCAATATGGGACAACATTCCACAGGCCACAATCAACAGCCTGATCAAATCTATGTGTAGTTGATCTGTCGCGCTGCATGAGGCAAATGGTGGTCACACAAGGTACTGCCTGGTTTTCTGATCCACGACCCATCCTTTTTTTAAGGTATCTGTGACCAACAAATGGATATCTGTATTCCCAGTCATGTGAAATCCATAGATTAGGGCCTAATGAATTTATTTCAATTGACTTATTTCCTTTTATGAACTGTAACTCAGTAAAATCTTTGAAATTGTTACATGTTACGTTTATATTTTTGTTCAGTGTATTTATTGCTGCAGTCTACCACCCCCCAGCCGCTTCGGCGGAGGCTGTTGGTATTATTTTGGATGATTTAAAACCCTTTCTGGTATGTGAACTGGTTGTGTTAGGAGATCTAAATCTTGATTGGCTTACACATGCCTCAGATCAGTTTAAGAATATCTGTCTTGAGTTCAATTTGACTCAGCTGATAATGAAACCCACTTGGATTAATGTAAAAAAAAAAATGATATCAGCGACCACTGCCCTATTGCTTGCATTAGAGATACCAAATTGAAAAGCTCTGACTCTCATATAATTGTGAAGAGAAATTGTTACAAATTCTCACCCCAGACATTCCTTCATGATCTATAGTATATTATTCAGACCTTTTTTCTACTAGCTGCATACCAGACCCTGTTTGGCACTTCCATTTCTACCTCTCTGGCTGATAAACATGCCCCTTTCAAACAACTCTGAGTCAAAAACCAAACTAATCCGTGTTACTCTCCTGTGATCTCAGACCTTCTCTTGATAAAAAATACCTCCTGGGCCAAGGCTAGACAAACTAGCTCATTAGCTGATTGGCAGCTATTTAGGCAATTGAGAAGTAGGTACACTGCCTCAGTTAAACAGGCCAAATTAAACTACTTCCTTTGCGCTATGGCAGACTCTGTTAGTGATCCTTCTAAATTCTGGAAAACCATTAATTCACTGAAGCGGGGTAATTCCTCTACTTCCCTGCCTAAGCAAGTAGGTTTAGACACCTGCATCATTGCTGAGAAGGTTAAGATTTGTGATGCTTTTAATCAGCATTTTATCTCAGCTGGTTTGTTATTTGAAAGAAATGGTGGTCATACTGGTCTTTGCCAGTCAGTTGACCTTTCCCACATACAGCCTCCAGTTGCCTTGATGGATGATCAGCCAACCTCACGTGACTTGGGAAATCAGGGTTTTTCTTTTTTGGCAAATCACAGAAACAGAAGTTCTTGCTATTAGCTATTTACACCAAGACATCATTAGGGGCTGACAATTTGGATCCGTCTTTGCTTAAGTATGCAGCGCCCCTCATTGCTGGCTCAGTAACACACATTTTTAATACTGTAGACCATGTTATTCTTTTGAATAAGCTGTCCTCGATAGGGTTAGGTACTGATGCTTGCCGATGGTTCATAATTATCTTAATAACAGAACTCAGGCCATCAAGGTAGATGGGGTTAAATCTGAGTTCCTTCAGTTACACACTGCCCACTACTGTTTACAATCTATATAATTAATATTGGTAATGCTGTAAGAAATTGTAATATTAATTTGTATGCGTTTTGTTTGCATTTAGCACTAACTTTAGATCCAATAGTGACCTCTGCAGTGCTAGAAAATCTGATTTCAAATTTGAAAATACTTGGCCAACCGATGGAGTAATGGAACACAACACATGCTTTTTTTCTAGGTCCCATAACCCTGATTTAAATGAAATTGTAATTACTAGTTTGAACGGCACACAAATTGAGCGAGCTCCTTCCTATAAATATCTTAGTATCTGGCTTGATGACAAACTGTCATTTAAAAAACATGTCACTGAGCAGGTGAAGAAGTTGAAGTTCAAGGTTGGTTTCTATTACAGAAACAAAGCATGTCTGACATTTGTTAATAGGAAGGAAATTGACCAGGCCACTTTTATGTCTATTTTAGAATATGGGGATATTATCGCTATGTGCACAGGTGAGATCAGGGACATTGCCCCTGCGTACTGAAACAGGTCGGTAATGTGGTGAAATGGAAGCGGAAATACTATGTAACTATTGTGATTTCGAAGAAATAGAGAATGAAACTAACATGTAACAATGTTATCCTCTAGTGCCCTTTCTACCACGATATACTCTTGCCCTTATTCCAGAAACCACACCAGATATACCCTGGCATTATGTGGCTGAGCGATGAGGAGAAACTGAAATGTTTTTCTTGTCCATTGTGTAACTTATAAAAAGATTTAGCTTCTATATAGCAAATGGCACGTATGTAAGATTGTGTGTAGGCCTGTCTCCCACTTTAATCTTCTCTTTGTGCCAGACTGGGTTCAAATTCCTTCCGTTTCATTTCTATCTATCTATCTATCTACTACCGGTACAAAAGTTTTAGAACACCTACTCATTCAAGGGTTTTTCTTTATTTTTACTATTTCTACTTTGTAGAATAATAGTGAAGACATCAAAACTATGAAATAACACATATGGAATCATGTAGTAACCCAAAAAGTGTTAAACAAATAAAAATATATTTTAGATTTTAGATTCTTTAAATAGCCACTCTTTGCCTTGATGACAGCTTTGCACACTCCTGGCATTCTCTCAACCAGCTTCACCTGGAATGCTTTTCCAACAGTCTTGAAGGAGTTCCCACATATGCTGAGCACTTGTTGGCTGCTTTTCCTTCACTCTGCGGTCCGACTCATCCCAAACCATCTCAATTTGGTTGAGGTCGGGGGATTGTGGAGGCCAGGTCATCTGATGCAGCACTCCATCACTCTCCTTCTTGGTAAAATAGCCCTTACTGTACACAGCCTGGAGGTGTGTTGGGTCATTGTCCTGTTGAAAAACAAATGATAGTCCCACTAAGCCCAAACCAGATGGGATGGCGTATCGCTGCAGAATGCTGTGGTAGCCATGCTGGTTAAGTATGCCTTGAATTCTAAATAGATCACAGACAGTGTCACCAGCAAAGCACCCCCACACCATAACACCTCCTCCTCCATGCTTTACGGTGGGAAATACACATGCGGAGATCATCCGTTCACCCACACAGCGTCTCACAAAGACACAGCAGTTGGAACCAAAATCTCAAATTTGGACTCATCAGACCAAAGGACACATTTCCACCGGTCTAATGTCCATTGCTCATGTTTCTTGGCCCAAGCAAGTCTCTTCTTCTTATTGGTGTCCTTTAGTAGTGGTTTCTTTGCAGCAATTCAACCATGAAGGCCTAATTCACACAGTCTCCTCTGAACAGTTGATGTTGAGATGTGTCTGTTACTCTGTAAAGCATTTATTTCGGCTGCAATTTCTGAGGCTGGTAACTCTAATGAACTTATCCTCTGCAGCAGAGGTAACTCTTGGTCTTTCATTCCTGTGGCGGTCCTCAAGAGAGCCAGTTTCATCATAGCGCTTGATGGTTTTTGCGACTGCACTTGTGTTACTTCATAGTTTCGATGTCTACACAATTATTCTACAATGTAGAAAATAGTAAAAATAAAGATAAACCCTTTGATGAGTAAGTGTTCTAAAACGTTTGACCGGTAGTGTATATATCAATTATAATAGTTTTTTAAATTATTTGTACTGTTTCTAGGGATATAATTATTGCTTTGATAACCTTTTTTACCATTATGTATTGATTTATTTTTCACTCTTTATGTGGTGCGCACTGCAGAGAACACTGGAAGAATTATCACTGATTTATCACAGTGAATTATTGTAATGTTTGTTTATGTATTAATTAATCCCATAAGGGATGGGTTGCCAACTGGAGCTTTGACTCGAAAAATTTAAAAAATAAAATATGTAATTCATGAATTGATCTATATGCATTCAGCAACATCCACACTTAAACCACTATATGCTGTTTTCCATTGTGCCCTTAGGTTTATTACTGGTGATGGTTATAGAACTCACCATTGTGTTTTGTATCAAAAAGTGAGCCTCTTTGTATGTAAAAGAGAGAGCAGTATTCTCTTGTGATTATTTACATCGCACTCATGCAGAAACATCCTATGTATCTAATCATCATTAATTCAATTTAGACTTACAAATGACCAAACCCGGTCACACGCTTGGATAACACTGGAGGCCCCTTCGGTCTCCACAGAGTTGGGTAAAGCTGCTTTTAGTTTTTTTGTATCCTTTATGTGGAACAACTCACAGAGCTCTCTGAAATTAGAGGTTCTGGTCCCCCTTTGTCAGTTCAGAGAAATGATCAGAGTTTATGGTGACTTAATTCCATTTTAATTGCAGGTGGATTTCTGAAGACTTAGATACACACGCAGGCTAATCACAAACATACACACAAACGCTAATCACAAAAATACAAACACACACTAATCGCACACACAAACGCTAATCACACACACACATGCTAATCACATACACACACTCAACGATAAAAGGATCTTGCACCTGCCATTGCTCCATGCCAAACTAACTACCTGTACACAATGGAACACCACCCACAAGGCCACACCTGCAAGATGCCAATGACCCATTGGTCCACCCCACCCATGCCAAGCCCTGCTGGGCGAGACAAGGTCATCACACACAATGGATGGGTAGGTCTGGGAGTCCTGATGAGTGATGCCTCAACACTGAAAACTACACACACTGAACACACATACCTAAACACCACACCACATTGTACCGAAAGTACACCTTCCCAAAATAAAAATACCAAAGCCTTAAAATTAATGGGTGTGTGCACTGCAGTGCACAGTCGTCAGCATACCTGGGAAAATTAAGATCACCAGTTCTTCTGCGTGATTGATTGATTCAGCCAGGGCATGGAATGTTCTCACTCTGCGTTCTTCATCAATAAATACCTCACATACATACGTACACATAACACCTTGTCACCAAGTATCAATCAGGTGTTATGAAAAATGAAAAGGTGGGTTATAAAAAATGAAAAAAGCTCTTGTCTAGTATCAGTCTCAGCTAAGCTCAGATGTCAAATATTGTTTTATTGGAAGCATCACACACACACAAATATTGAGAGAGGGATTGTGTCACGCTTATCAGACACTATAGCCACTGTTGACGGGTGAGAGAACAAGCGGGTGGGCAAACAGGGAGAGGCTGGCATTTCTCTCTCCAGCCAGGGAGCACAAATATAGCCTTTGAGCTGTGTTGGCCGTTCACCATTATCGCTCCTCGTTCCGTTTCACAATCTCTTCACAGTTCAAACACGGCTGCACAGAGGAAGGATAGTTTGAGCGGTTCAGTAAGGGATGAAAGCAAATAAATACAGTGTGAGTGTTGTGTCACACAGACACAACCTAAATGCAAACAGAGAGCTCTTTTTGTCCGTTTTTTCTGCTTTACTGGGACTAAACACCTCCCTCTGCAACTGGATCCTGGACTTCCTGACGGGCCGCCCCCAGGTGGTAAGGGTACGTAACAACACATCTGCCACGCTGATCATCAACAACGGGGGCTCCTCAGGGGTGCATGCTCAGTCCCCTCCTGTACTTCCTGTTCACTCATGACTGCATGGCCAGGCACAACTCCAACACCATCATTAAGTTTGGCGAAGACACAACAGTGGCACAATGATGAGAGCCTACAGGGAGGAGGTCAGAGACCTGGCCGTGTGGTGCCAGGATAACAACCTCTCCCTCAACGTGATCAAGACAAAGGAGATGATTGTGGACTACAGGGAAAAAAAGAGGACTGAGCACGCCCCCATTCTCATCGACGTGGCTGTAGTGGAACAGGTTGAGAGCTTCAAGTTCCTTGGTGTCCACATCACCAACAAACTATCATGGTCCAAACACACCAAGACAGCACAATAAAGCCTATTCCCCCTCAGGAGACTGAAAATATTTGGCATGGGTCCTCAGATCCTCAAAAAGTTATACAGCTTCACCATTGAGAGCATCCTGACTGGTTGCATCACTGCCTGGTATGGCAACTGCTCGGCCTCCAACCGCAAGGCACTACAGAGGGTTTTTCTTAAAACTGCATTGTTGCTTAAGGGCTTGTAAGTAAGCATTTCACTGTAAGGTCTACACCTGTTGTATTAGGCGCATGTGACAAATAACATTTGATTTTATTTTATTTGAAAAAATGACAGTTACAGACTTGTCCTTGTGGAGGTAAAACAAACAAACAAATGTTGTTTCTTTACGCCTACCAAGGGCATGCTGACATTTCATCAAAAATTATACCTCCTCGAATATGAGATGGTGCATCTCAAGGGGTTAATACTGTCATGAAAATGTCTAATGAATAGATAAATGTTGATCATATATTTGTGCAGCATTCCTATTCCGCTTGATTTTATGTTTAGGTAAAGTCAACTTTCATATTGTCACAGATTTAGCCGAGGCTTCTCCTCCTCCTTGCTCGGGCAGGCTTCGGCGTTCGTCGTCCCCGGAGTACTAGCTGACACCGATCTAGGTTTCAGCAATCATCTAGATTGGTCTGCTTTGTGTACACCTGTTTCCCATTAGTGTTGATGGTTTCCCTTTATAACCCCTGTCTGTCATTCGTTTGTTGTGTGTGATTGTTCTCCGTTTGTTTTCGGCAGGACTGTGTATTGCGATTATTGTTCCTCCCTGTTTTGGAGGTTTTGTTGTTTTGTACTTTTCATTACGTTTATTAGTAAAGTACATCTGCCAGTCTCTCGGTGTCCTGCGCTTGACTTCGTTCACCGCATACACGTTTATCCTGACAGAATCACACACCTCACATGGAGTCAGCAGGAGCGGCGGTGCCAGCTGGATCAGAGGAGGAACGCGTTGAACAACAAGCGGCCATGATCCAGGCTTTCGGCACCGCCATGGAACGGGTGGTGAGCACTATGGAGCGATGGGAAAGAGGGGGTCTGCCTACACCTCCTCCTATGATACCACCACCATCGGCATTCCCCATCGCTTCTCCTCCGGGGTCCAGTGGGATTCGGCTCTCGCTCCCGAGGGCTTATGATGGCACAGCTGCCGGGTGTCAGGGTTTCCTGCTCCAGGTTGAACTCTACCTGGCAACCATCCACCCGGTGCCCTCGGGATACGAGAGCGTGTCCGCCCTCATCTCCTGTCTGTCCGGCAAGGCGCTGGAGTGGGCCAACGCCGAGTGGGGGGGAATAGACGCCGCTAATGTCAACTATGCGGAGTTCACCCGCTGCTTCAGGGCAGTTTTCGATCATCCACCAGAGGGTAAGGCGGCGGGTGAGCGTCTATTCCACCTCAGGCAGGGGAGAAGGAGCGCACAGGAGTTCGCGCTGGACTTCCGGACGCTGGCTGCCAACACGGGATGGAATGAGAGGGCCCTCATCGACCACTACCGATGTAGCCTGAGGGAGGACGTGTGTCGGGAATTGGCCTGCAGGGACACCAACCTCAGCTTCGACCAACTGGTGGACATGTCTATTCGCCTGGATACCCTGTTGGCTACCCGCGGACGTCCGGATTCAGGGCCGTCCATTCCATCCCCCAGCACTTCCGAGCCGACCCCTATGGAGCTCGGAGGTGCTGGTGCTAGGGAGACCAGGAGAGTGGCCAGGAGGGCGGCCGTCCCCTGCACCAACTGTGGCCGCAGAGGACACACTGCTGGTCGGTGCTGGGGAGGGTCTCCTGGGATTCGAGGCGGTGGGCAGCGCACTGATGAGTCATTCTAGGTGAGTAGGCACCCAACTCACCCAGAGCTCTCTGGTGCGCATATGTGTATTACTGTTATGTTTCCCGAGGTCTCTCCTCATTCCCAGCATAAGGCGCTAGTAGATTCAGGCACAGCTGGGAAGTTTATAGATCGCCAGTTCACCTATAAGTTAGGGATTCCTATTGTACCCGTTGATGTGCCCTTCCCCATCCATGCCCTAGATAGCCGTCCTTTGGGGTCAGGATTGATTAGGGAAGTCACAGCACCTCTCAAGATGAGAACGCAGGAGGGCCATGAGGAGTTAATTAGTTTGTATTTTATGGATTCTCCTGAGTTTCCCGTGGTGTTGGGACTCCCCTGGTTAATGTCACATGACCCCAACATTTCATGGCAGCAGAGGGCTCTCAAGGGAGGGTCTGATCAGTGTTTCGGGCGGTGTGTAGGTGTTTCCGTATGGGCAACGACGGTGGAAAGTCCGAACCAAGTTCCCCCCATGCACATTCCACCTGAATATGCCGATTTGGCGCTCGCCTTCAGTAAAAAGAAGGCGACTCAATTACCACCTCATCGACAGGGGGATTGTGCGATAGACCTCCAAGTAGGCGCTGCGCTTCCTCGTAGTCATGTGTATCCTCTGTCTCAGGAGGAGACGGCGGCTATGGAGACATATGTCGCCGAATCTCTGGGACAGGGATACATACGGCCACCCACCTCCCCTGTGTCATCGAGTTTCTTTTTTGTGAAGAAGAAGGATGGGGGTTTACGCCCGTGTATTGATTAACGTGGTCTCAATCAGATCACAATCAAGTACAGCTATCCTCTCCCTCTGATTGCTAGTATGACGGAGTCATTACACAGGGCGCGATTCTTCACAAAATTGGACCTCAGGAGCGCGTACAACCTGGTGCGCGTTAGGGAGGGAGATGAGTGGAAGACAGCATTTAGTACAACCTCGGGTCACTATGAGTACCTTGTCATGCCATACGGTTTAATGAATGCTCCTTCAGTATTCCAATCGTTTGTGGACGAGATTTTCCGGGACTTGCATGGACAGGGTGTAGTGGTGTATATTGATGACATTCTAATATACGCCGCTACACGCGCCGAGCATGTGTCCCTGGTGCGTCGGGTGCATGGTAGACTGTTGGAGCATGACCTGTATGTGAAGGCAGAGAAGTGTCTGTTCTTCCAGGAGTCCATCACCTTCCTGGGGCATCGGTTGTCCGCGTCAGGGGTGGAGATGGAGATTGACCGCGTTTCAGCCGTGCGTAATTGGCAGACTCCCACCACGGTGAAGGAAGTGCAGCGGTCTTTGGGTTTTGCCAATTACTACCGGAGGTTTATCCGGGACTTTGGACAGGTAGCAGCTCCCATCACCTCCCTGCTAAAGGGGGGTCCGGCGCGTCTGCAGTGGTCGGCTGAGGCGGACAAGGCGTTTAGACATCTGAAGGACCTGTTTACCTCGGCTCCGGTGCTGGCACATCCGGATCCCTCTTTGGCGTTCCAAGTTGAGGTGGATGCGTCCGAGGCTGGGATTGGTGCTGTACTATCTCAGCGCTCGGGTACGCCACCAAAACTCCGCCCCTGTGCCTTCTTCTCTAAGAAGCTCAGTCCGGCGGAGCGTAATTATGACGTGGGGGACAGGGAGCTGTTGGCTGTAGTCCAAGCCCTGAAGGTGTGGAGACATTGGCTTGAGGGGGCTAACCACCCTTTTCTCATTTTGACTGACCATCGTAACCTGAGTACATCCGGGCAGCGAGGAGGCTAAACCCTCGCCAGGCAAGGTGGGCCATGTTCTTTACCAGATTTGTATTTAAACTCACCTATAGACCAGGGTCACAGAACACTAAGGTGGATGCCCTGTCCCGACTGTATGACACAGAGGAGAGGTCCATTGAGCCCACTCCCATACTTCCGGAGTCTTGTCTGGTGGCACCGGTGGTGTGGGAGGGTGATGCGGACATCGAGCGGGCATTACGTACCGATCCTACTCCCCCACAATGTCCAGAGGATTGGAAGTACGTGCCGCTCGAGGTTCGTGATCGATTGATCTATTGGGCTCACACGTCACCCTCCTCTGGTCATCCTGGTATTGGTCGGACGGTGCACTGCCTTAGTGGGAAGTACTGGTGGCCCACTTTAGCTAAGGACGTGCAGGTTTATGTTTCCTCCTGCTCGGTGTGTGCCCAGTGTAAGGCGCCTAGACACCTGCCCAGAGGGAAATTACAACCCCTACCCGTTCCACAACGGCCGTGGTCTCACCTATCGGTGGATTTTGTCACGGACCTTCCCCCCTCCCAGGGGAACACTACGATCTTGGTCGTTGTGGATCGGTTTTCAAAGGCCTGCCGTCTCATTCCTATGCCAGGTCTCCCTACAGCCCTACAAACTGCTGACGCCCTGTTTACACACGTCTTCCGGCACTACGGGGTGCCTGAGGATATAGTGTCTGATCGGGGCCCCCAGTTCACCTCTAGAGTCTGTAGGGCGTTTATGGAACGTCTGGGGGTCTCGATTAGCCTTACCTCAGGTTTTCACCCCGAGAGTAATGGGCAGGTGGAAAGAGTTAACCAGGATGTGGGTAGGTTTCTGAGGTCCTATTGCCAGGACCGGCAGGGGAAGTGGTCGGTATATATCCCCTGGGCGGAGATAGCTCAAAACTCACTCCGTCACTCCTCCACTAACCTTACGCCTTTTCAGTGTGTGCTGGGTTATCAGCCGGTTCTGGCACCTTGGCATCAGAGCCAGATCGAAGCCCCTGCGGTGGACGAGTGGTTTTGGCGCTCGGAGGAGACATGGAACGCTGCGCATGTCCATCTGCAACGGGCCATCAGGCGGCAGAAGGCGAGCGCCGATCGCCACCGTAGTGAGGCTCCGGTGTATGCACCGGGAGATCGGGTCTGGCTCTCGACCCGAAACCTGCCCCTTCGCCTGCCCTGCCGGAAGCTGGGTCGGCAGTTTGTGGGGCCATTTAAAGTCCTGAGGAGATTGAACGAGGTATGCTATACATTACAACTGCCAATTAATTACCGCATTAACCCCTCGTTCCATGTGTCTCTCCTCAAGCCGGTGGTAGCTGGTCCACTCCAGGAGAGTGAGGTACGAGAGGTTCCTCCACCTCCATTGGACATCGAGGGGGCTCCGGCGTACTCAGTCCGTTCCATCTTGGATTCGAGGCGTCGGATGGGGGGCCTGCAGTATCTCGTGGAGTGGGAGGGATACGGTCCGGAGGAACGGTGCTGGGTCCCTAGGAGGGACATCCTAGACCCCTCCATGCTGAGGGATTTCCACCGGAGTCATCCGACTCGCCCTGCTCCGCGTCCTCCTGGCCGTCCCCGAGGCCGGGGTCGGCGCACGGCTGGAGCCGCGCGTCAAGGGGGGGGGGGGGGGTACTGTCACGGATTTAGCCGAGGCTGCTCCTCCTCCTTGCTCGGGCACGCTTCGGCGTTCGTCATCCCCGGAGTACTAGCTGACACCGATCTAGGTTTCAGCAATCATCTAGATTGGTCTGCTTTGTGTACACCTGTTTCCCATTAGCGTTGATGGTTTCCCTTTATAACCCCTGTCTGTCATTCGTTTGTTGTGTGTGATTGTTCTCTGTTTGTTTTCGGCAGGACTGTGTATTGCGATTATTGTTCCTCCCTGTTTTGGAGGTTTTGTTGTTTTGTACTTTTCATTACGTTTATTAGTAAAGTACATCTGCCAGTCTCTCGGTGTCCTGCGCTTGACTTCGTTCACCGCATACACGTTTATCCTGACACATATCTAGCCGTCAATCTGACAAAAAGGCACTCCACCCTGTAAATCAGACAGTTTGCTCGATCAACAGTGGCAGAGAGTGTTACATAATCAAATGCTATCGTGCCACATTGCCACTCCTCTAGCTTATTGTCTGGTGACGGTCATTTAAATTTCTCAGGGGCCAAAGATTATTGTACTCTACCTCCCTCAGACTCCTGTGTGAAGTTCTGTTTTTGGGCTGTGAAGTAATCTCTCCATGTCAATAATTTGCTAAATCAAAAGGCCAACAGCAGAGTGACTTTGGACCAGAAATACAGTCTGTGTCTCTCATAGACACAGAAAGGAAGCGGACAGGCCTCAATGTAAGACCCAAGCAGGGCTAAATACTTCATATTTAAACTGCAGGTAGAATTTGCCCTTAACCACAGATTACTCTACCCTCTACAACCTCAACCGTTAGGGAGGAAGTAAAAATAATCTGACTCTGGTTACTTGCAATTTCTACCAACTCTGTAAAATGAGCTGACTAAGCATGAACATTTCTAACATCCTTCTGTACAGTGGATAAATGACTAGAACAATGCTGTTGGTACAGTCATATCCATCCTATAAGGCAGAAAGCCCATTTAGCCTTTAGATTTGGGAAGTAATAAGACGTATTCTGAAGGTGTAGGTTCACATACTACGACCTAATCAGCTGATTTCAGGGGTCAGCTGGTAAAGCCTGGCTCAATACATTCCAGAGTTTTTTTTCATAACAGATCAGAGCGACTGTAGTGCATTCAACTTCTTTCTGCATTCACCGTTACAGGACATTGTTATGAGGGCCAGATTTTCCTGACCAAGTGACCTGAACTCTCTAGATATAAACTCTAGAACTGAACAATGCTACATCATTGCTAGGGCTGTTTTACCTGATGGTTAGGCCAGTAGGTTTTCATTTACATTTACATTTACATTTACATTTTAGTCATTTAGCAGACGCTCTTATCCAGAGCGACTTACAGTTAGTGAATACATATATTTTTTTTTATACTGGCCCCCCGTGGGAATCGAACCCACAACCCTGGCGTTGCAAACGCCATGCTCTATCAACTGAGCTACATCCCTGCCGGCCATTCCCTCCCCTACCCTGGACGACGCTGGGCCAATTGTGCGCCGCCCATGAGTCTCCCGGTCGCGGCCGGCTGCGACAGAGCCTGGATTCGAACCAGGATCTCTAGTGGCACAGTATGCACTGCGATGCAGTGCCTTAGACCACTGCGCCACTCAGGAGGTGGTTTTCCCTGTCCATGTGACCTGACCACTAATAACTCTTGAACTCTGTAGATAAAAACTATTGAAAACTCTAGAACTGAACATCACTACATCATTGCTAAGGACACACTGCAAATAATTAAAATAATTTTTTCATGATTACAATCTTGTCGTCTCATCACTGCAACTCCCCAACGGTCTCAGGAGAGGCAAAGGTCAAGTCCTCTGAAACAGGACCCGCCAAGCCACGCTTCTTAACACCCACTCACTTAACCCAGAAGCACCAATGTGTCAGAGGAAACACTGTTCAACTGACAACCGAAGTCAGCCTGCAGGCACAAGGAGTCGCTAGCGCGTAATGAGCCAAGTAAAGCCCCCCCGGCCAAACCCTCCCCTAACCCGGACGACGCTGGGCCAATTCTACACCACCGTCACGACCAGTTATGACACAGCCTGGGATCGAACCCCAGGCTGTAGTGACGCTGCGACACTGCGATGCAGTGTCTTAGACCGCTGTGCCACTCGGGAGGCCCCAAGAATTACAATCTAATTTAGGTTTTTAATCTTGTATTGAAATAAATTAAAATACCAAGATACATTATCTTACTGCACTGGCAGACAATTCTGCTTATTTTAATCTGAAAAAGGCTTGATACATGTGGGGTAAGATAATGTATCTTGCTAAGACATCTTAAAATATTAAAGAGATTGAATAATTTCATCCAATGACGAATTGCTTGTCAACTTGGCACAATGACACCTTGGGCAATTCTTATGGTTATAAAAGGCGGGTGTGGTGAGGTGACTGAGGTGAGGGAATCTTCTAGAATAGGCATGGGAAAGTTCCCTCCACAGGAACACCAGTGTCTGCTGGTTTTCTCTTCTCCTCGACACTGTGCTCAGAATGTGCACAGACCTAAGTAGTTTACAGTAGGGTGAAACATTTTCAATCAAACGTTTTTAGAGTGAAGTGGGGTGGTGCTACCTTAACTCTAACAAGAAATGCAAATTTTCAGTTAGAATCCCCCAATGCCCCCAATCCCCCCTTCCCTAAAACATTTGTAAATATTGGACTATAAATTGTGCCTTCCTGTATTATACTTATGCTAAAATGGTTATTATATTCTACTGAGCCATTTACTTAATGTTCATATTCTTATATTTTATTATTTCTTGTTGTTGTTGCGTTGTCGAGAAGGAACCTGCAAGTAAACATTTCGTTGGACGGTGTATACCATGTGTATCTACTAATAAAACTTGAACTTGAAAAAAGTTCAAGTTTACGTTTTTTACGTTGGGAGGCAGGTAGCCTAGCAGTTAAGAGCGTTGGTCCAGTAACCTTAAAGTCACTGGTTCAAATCTCTGAGCCGATTAGGTGAAAAATCTGTTGATGTGCCCTTGAGCAAGGTACTTAACCCTAATTGCTCTGGATAATAGCGTCTGCTAAATAACTAAAATGTGTACCCTACTAAACATGACCCTGGTTTCTCAGGTCTAAATCATTTGCCGATATGAAGAAAAAGACAAAAACCCAACGGGACCATAATTGCTCTTTCTTGTTCTAGAATTTGCTCTCCATTTGTCACATTGCAACCTCATGTTTTCATAAGGAATGTCTTATCAGTCCTTGTCTTCAACACAACAGCTTTTTCATGACACATATGGCAATTTTGATCCAAGGTATCTGCACGGTTGAAAGATAAGTGTGGTTAGGTTATGTAAAGTTGGGTAATAGAGCAGTATACAACAGCCAGTGGGGGGTAAAGTAAAGCCAATACTACAACAATGAGCTAGGGCTCAAAGGTCAAGCTAAGATAACCATATAGTTCATTTTATGGTTGTCATGACAACATAGCCTACTTTGGAGTCAACTGTGATCTGAGACAACAAACTAATTAGGCCATCTCAACCTCTCAATACTAGCCTGAAGCCTCTCACTAAATTATTCTGCTACTCTGTCATTGGCCACAGATTTTAGTCTGAATCTGCTATTATTGAAAGTTGCTTGAGTGATGTTGTTTGTGGTGAAAACAAAGTAATTGGATCGTCTCTAACCAATCACAGTACCAAAGCCAATTACATACTTTGAAAATGGCGCTTCACCCACGTGTGTTCTGGCTCTGGTTCTGGCTCGGTTTCTGAGACTAATCAGACGGCCCCGAATGTGTTCGCATTCGGTGAAGGGTCAGGGAGTATGGTCAGATCCAAACTGATGTCTGTGGGCGTGGCGTAGTGTTCGAATGGAGCAAGGAGCCTGGGTAGTCAGGTAATCTCAATACATAAGATACTTACTCCCTTCCCTCGGGAGCATAACAAATAAATGTTTACTTAAACTATTCTGTCAATTCAAGCAATGCTATAGCTATCCAATTTAAGTTACTTTAAGGGTCCAAGGCAAATGGAGGATATAGCCTAGAACATCAAGTCAACAGGCCAAACCACAGAACAACATACCAACCCAATGATAACAGGAGTAATATTGCTGTATGTATGAGATAATAACTAGTGTATGAGAACACACAGACATGGAGCAGCACACCTGTCAGACTGGGTTTTAGGGAGTGGAGACTTGGACACACACCAGGAACACAACAGCTGATGTGGCATTCTTCATGTGTGTGTGTGTGTGTGAATATGTGTGTGTGTGTGTGGCCGAGAGTCATGGCCCGGGTCTATATTGGTAGACATTCCAGTTTGTGCACGCAAAACATCCACATACCTCCTCACCCTCAACACACAACTCACCATTTACAAGAAAACATACGCGTAAACACACAGACAAGGACTAATCGAGGGGAGGATGCCAAGCGGGGGAGAAAACACAAGGTAAAAAAAGCTCCTCTCCCAAGATTGCTCTCATCATTCCACTCAATCCAATGTCAAAATGTGACCCTCCAGGTCCTAAATTTAGCCAAGCAAGCCCCCCATATAGTTCCCCCCACTTGGATGCCTGAGATGGGGGGAACAGAGAGAAACATGGCCCCTAGAGAGAACCAGCACTCAGCCTGATAGGGGCAGTAAACACAGAGTTACTAAGGGAGTATTAGCCTCTTGGACATCCGACACTACTATGTACCCACATTCATAGCCTTGGGAAGTAGGGGTGCTGAGGGTGCTGCAGCACCCCATGAAAAATCAGAATAAGAAATATGTATATATATTTTTTCAATATACAGTACCAGTCAAAAGTTTGGACACACCTACTCATTCCAGGGTTTTTCTTTATTTTTACTATTTTCTACATTGTAGAATAATAGTGAAGACATCAAAACTATGAAATAACACATATGGAATAATGTAGTAAACAAAAAAGTGTTAAACAAATCAAAATATATTTTATATTTGAGATTCTTCAAATAACCACCCCATGCCTTGATGACAGCTATACACACTATTGGCATTCTCTCAACCAGCTTCACCTGGAACGCTTTTCCAACAGTCTTGAAGGAGTTCCCACATAAGCTGAGCACTTGTTGGCTGCTTTTCCTTTACTCTGAGGTCCGACTCATCTCAATTGGGTGGTGGTCGGGGGATTGTGGAGTCCAGGACATCTGATGCAGCACTCCATCACTCTCCTTCTTGGTAAAATAGCCCTTACACAGCCTGGAGGTGTGTTGGGTCATTGTCCTGTTGAAAAACAAATGATAGTCCCACTAAGCCCAAACCAGATGGGATGGCGTATCGCTGCAGAATGCTGAGGTAGCCATGCTGGTTAAGTGTGCCTTGAATTCTAAATAAATCACAAACAGTGTCACCAGCAAAGCACCCCCACACCATAACACCTCCTCCTCCATGCTTTACGGTGGGATATACACATGCAGAGATCATCGGTTCACCCACACCGCGTCTCACAAAGACACGGCGGTTAGAACCAAAAATCTTCAATTTGGACTCCAGACCAAAGGACACATTTCCACCGGTCTAATGTCCATTGCTCGTGTTTCTTGGCCCAAGCAAGTCTCTTCTTCTCATTGGTGTCCTTTGGTAGTGGTGTCTTTGTAGCAATTCGACCATGAAGGCCTGATTCACACAGTCTTCTCTGAACAGTTGATGTTGAGATGTGTCTGTTACTTGAACTCTGTGAAGCATTTATTTGGGCTGCAATATCTGAGGCTGGTAACTCTAATGAACTTATCCTCTGCAGCAGAGGTAACTCTGGGTCTTCCATTCCTGTGGCGATCCTCATGAGAGCCAGTTTCATCATAGCGCTTGATGGTTTTTGCGACTGCACTTGAAGAAACTTTCAAAGTTCTTGAAATGTTCCGTATTGACTGACCTTCATGTCTTAAAGTAATGATGGACTGTTGTTTCTCTTTGCTTATTTGAGCTGTTCTTGCCATAATATGTACTTGGTCTTTCACCAAATAGGGCTATCTTCTGTATACCCCCCCTACCTTGTCATAACACAACTGATTGGATCAAACACATTAAGAAGGAAAGAAATTCAATAAATTAACTTTTAAGAAGGCACACCTGTTAATTTAAATGCATTCCAGGTGACTATCTCATGAAGCTGGTTGAGAGAATGCCAAGAGTGTGCAAAGCTGTCATCAAGGCAAAGTGTGGCTATTTGAAGAGTCTCAAATATAAAACATATTTTGATTTGTTTAACACTTTTTTGGTTACTACATGATTCCGTATGTGTTATTTCATAGTTTTGATGTCGTCACTATTATTCCACAATGTAAAAAATAGTAAAAATAAAGAAAAACCCTTGAATGAGTAGGTGTGTCCAAACTTTTGACTGGTAGTGTATTTCCTTTCACAAAACTAGTGTACTGGGCATTTAATAGTTGTGTATTAGTGGACTGATATAGCCGTTTGCATTAGCGGACCGATATAACCATCTGCAGCGCGGGCAAAAACCTTTTTTGAAGCAAGGAAGCAAATACATCTAGAGCTTCCATTATGTCCATCCAGTACCAATCACTTTGTGCAGCGGTGCAGGAGCTAAATTCATAGTTAGTCCGCTGGCCCATTATTATTTACAAGCATATAAATGATTTATCTCCATGTTTACAACCTCAATTAATAAGCCTTACGAGGCTCGGACATCTTATTTAGATTGAGATATTTCTAAATATATGGCTCTGAGGTGGACTATTGTGACTGTGGCTGCAGTGTGAACTATGTTTTAAGGAGCATACTTTCTGCAGCATCTGTCCATTCATGACATGACCCTTTCCTGTTTTATCTGTATCTCAGTTTCTGTCGGTCTGTGCCGACCGCGTTGCTAGGGACAGGAGGGTGTGGTGTGGTTAGTTACCAACAGGCAGAGTTAGCTTTGTTTGGTGTGTGTGTTGTTGTTGTGTGTCTACCTATGTGTGTTCACGAGCCGTGCCTTTGACAGAAGAGCGGATGACACAGCCATTGTGGATCCTGGGAGAAATTAACCTGCTGCTTGCGCCACTCCACCTTATCAAAGGAGTGGCTAATTTAAGCATAGCTAGATCATTATACATTGCTGAATGACACACTAAAGCCGAGAGAGAGAGAGAGAGAGAAGAGAGAGAAGAGAGAGCGAGAGAGAGATTCACTGGCATGGCAGGTTCACTTCACAGTGGTTTCGTGTTTTAAGACATTACTGGAACATACTTCTGTCAAATGAATTACTTCTTAAAAGTTTATAATACACTTCACCCATGAGAGTCAATAGTCTACATCAGTAGTGTGGCCTCCTAGAACACAGTGTATTTGTCTTATAAAAATCCTATTTGTCACAAATAATTTGACTCTCATAGCGAACTGATTAATCTAAGCAAAGTTCATTGTGAGCATAAGAATGTTTGTGCCCCATGGTTTTTGGACCACTATAGGCAGCCAGGCACTATAGACTTGTTTGTGTTGTTTGGTTTTCTCCGGGCTGCATCTGCTGCCATGGTGAATGTGTCTGAGTGGATGGTCTCTACCTCCCTCCACCTCACCTTTCTGCCTCCCTGCCTCCCAAAGACACACCCGTGTCAAAACTGAACAGGTTGTTCGACATACCGCATGCACCTCCGCCCAGTGTGCAAGTCGGAGCTGAGAGAAGGAAAGCAACCAACACAACAACTCATAAACAGTGTAGCAACACACCACACACCTTATATCCTGAACACACAAACAGCAAAAGACCATGACATAATGATTGCTCTCTCTACCTCGCTCTCGCACGCGCACACACACACTATATTTCTCTGTCTCTCTCTCTCTTTGGTTTCACTGGGTGAATACCAGGGTAGCATTGTATATTAAAGAGACATATCTCAACCACGGCTGATGTCAAATTCGAACACCTGGGTGATATTCATTAGAGAACTGACACACAGTAACAACATCTTTAGTAACCGAAAACAAAAATGAGTGTTTATTATTGGACAAATTGGACCTAAAAAATCCCTAACAGTATGGTAATTTTGCAGCCGCTTTTATTCCAATCAGTTTATAGTTAACACATATTATAGTGTATGGCCCATGTGGCAATCAATTCTGTTTGCTACAACAAAATGCTCCAACTAACTAGGCCATCTCTACCTCCCAATACTAGCCTGACGCCTCACACAAAAATGTTCCCCTGCTCTTTTGTTCGCTACAGACTTTAGTCTTAATCTGCCACCATTGAAAGTCGTTTGGGTGATGCCATTTGTGGTGAAAACAAAGTCATCAGCGATTGGATCGTCTCTAACCAATCACAGTATCAAAGCCAGTTACGTACTTTGATAACACCGCTTCACCCACGTGTGTTCTGGCTCTTGCCCAGGGTCAGGGAGTACGGTCAGATTCAGACTCCTTGCAGAGTAACAAATGTACGTGGGCGTGGCGTAGGGTTTGAACGGAGCAAGGATTCTGGGTAGCCAGGCAATCTCAATATCGTTTATGTTCAGAGTCATATTCCTGTAAAGCTTAGAGAGGATCTCATGTCAAATGCTGTTGAAGTAACATGGCTACAGGTTAACTTGCCTCACCTAAAGCCCATTCTTGTGGGAAGCTGCTATAGACCACCAAGTGCTAACAGTTAGTATTTGGATAATATGTGTGAAATGGTTGATAATGTATGTGATATCAACAGAGAGGTATATTTTCTGGGTGACCTAAATATTGACTGGCTTTCATCAAGCTGCCCACTTAAGAAATTGCTTCAAACTGTAACCAGTGCCTGCAACCTGGTTCAGGTTATCAGTCAACCAGGGTATTTACGAACAGCACAGGAATGAAATCATCCACATGTATTTACTAATGTTGCAGAAATCAGTTCTAAAGCAGTATCGAAATCCATCGGATGTGGTGATCATTGTTGGTTTTCCTAGCCATATCTAGGAAAACCAGCAACCAGACGCTGCACTTGACACATTTATGAAATTGCTTATTTCAGTTACTAATAAGCATGCACCAATTAAGAAATTGACTGTAAAAACTGTTAAATCCATGTGGTTTGATGAGGAATTGAAAATTGTATGGTTGAAAGGGATGAGGCAAAAGGAATGGCAAATAAGTCTGGCTGCACAGCTGATTGGCAAATGTACTGTCAATTGAGAAATCATGTGACTAAACTTAACAAAAAGAAGAAGAAACTGTACAATGAAACAAAGATAAATTATATAAAGAATGATAGTAAAATGCTTTGGAGCACCTTAAACTACATTTTGGGCAAAAAGGCAATCTCTGCTCCATCATTCATTGAATCAGATAGCTAATTCATCACAAAACCCACTGATATTGCCAAGTACTTTAATGATTTTTTCATTGGCAAGATTATCAAACTTAGGCATGACAACAAATTCTGAACCTATCCATCCATAACTGACCAAATTATGAAAGACAAGCATTGTAACTTTGAATTCCGTGGAAGAGGTGAACAAATTATTGTTGGCTATCAACAATGACAAGCCCCCTGGGTCTGACAACTTGGATGGAAAATTACTGAGGATGATTGCGGACGATATTGCCACTCCTATTTGCCTTCTCATCAATCTAAGCCTACAGTAAAGTGTTTCCTCTCAGGCCTGGAAGGAAGCAAAAGTCATTCCGCTACCCAAGAATAGCAAAGCACCTTTTACTGGCTCAAACTGCCGACTGATCAGCCTGTTACCAACCCTTAGTAAACTTTAGGAAAACATTTTGCTTGACCAGATATGATGCTATTTCACAGTCAACAAATTAAGAACAGATTTTCAGCACACTTATAGGGAAGGCCATTCAACATGCACAACACTTACACAAATGACTGATGATTGGCCGAGAGAAATTGATAATAAAAAGATTGTGGGAGCTATTTTGTTAGACTTCAGTGCAGCTTTTGAAATTATCAATAATCATCTGCGGCTGGAAAAATGTACAGTTGAAGTCGAAAGTTTACATACACTTAGGTTGGAGTCATTAAAACTTGTTTATCAACCACTCCACAGATTTCTTGTTAACAAACTATAGTTTTGGCAAGTCGGTTAGGACATCTACTTTGTGCATGACACAAGGCATTTTTCCAGCTATTGTTTACAGACAGATACTTTCACTTATAATTCACTGTATCACAATTCCAGTGGGTCAGAAGTTTACATATACTAAGTTGACTGTACCTTTAAACAGCTTGGAAAATTCCAGAAAATGATGTTATGGCTTTACATCTCCTGCTATATTGTGGATAAAGAGTTACCTGTCTAACAGAACACAGAGGGTGTTCTTTAATGGAAGCCCTCTCCAAAATCATCCCGGTACAGTCAGGCATTCCCCAGGGCAGCTGTCTATTTCTTTCAATCTTTACTAATGACCTGCCACTGGCTCTGAGTAAAGCCTGTGCGTCTATGTACTCTGATGATTCAACACTATACACGTCAGCTACCACAGCAAGTTAGATCACTGCAACACTTAACAAAGAGCTGCAGTCAGTTTCAGAATGGGTGGCAAGAAATAAGTTAGTCCTAAATATTTCAAAAACTAAAAGCATTCACTAAACGCTAAACCTCAACTAAAGCTTGTAATGAATAATGTGGAAATTGAGTTGAGGAGACTAAACTGATTGGAGTAACCCTGGATTGTTAACAAAAATTGTCAAAACATATTGGTACAGTAGCTAAAATGGGGAGAAGTCTTAACAACACTATCAACAAGGCAGGTCCTACTACAGGCCCTAGTTTTGTCGCACCTGGACTACTGTTCAGTCGTGTGGTCAGGTGCCACAAAGAGGGACATAGGAAAATTACAATTGGCCCAGAACAGGGCAGCACGGCTGGCCCTTAAATGAACATGGAAAGCTAACAATTATAATATGCAAGTCAATCTCTCCTGGCTCAAAGTAGAGGAGAGACTGACTTCATCACTACTTGTATTTGTGAGAGGTATTGACATGTTGAATGCACCGAGCTGTCTGTTGAAATGACTAGCACACATCTCAGACACCCATGCATGCCAACAGAGGTCTCTTCACAGTCCCCAAGTCCAGAACAGACAATGGGAGGCGGACAGTACTACATAGAGCCATGACTACATGGAATTCTATTCCACATCAAGTGACTCATGCAAGCAGTAAAATCGGATTAAAAAAACACCTTATGGAACAGTGGGGACTGTGAAGAGACACACACATAGGAACAGACATAGGCATTCACACACACGATAACATAACATACATGTACGCATTCATTTTGTGTTGTAGATATGTGTTAGTAGAGGAGTTAATGTGTTGTGAAATCTGTTGTGAAATATAATGTAATGTTTTTAATTGTATATAAATGCCTTAATTTTGCAGGACCCCAGGTAGAGTAGCTGAATCCACAACAAATACAAATACACATACCTAAGATAGCCCAATACTTACTCCCTTCCCTCAGGAGCATCAAAAACTAACTCAAACTACTCTGTCAATGCAAGCTATGCTATAGATATCCAATTCAAGTTACTTCAATACCAGTAAGTACCTGGCAGTACGTTAACCACAACAGCCAGTTCCGCAGATAAGGCCCTATAACCAGCGGTTCCCAAACTAGGGGTCGCGGCCCCATGAGGGGTCACCTGATATGAAAATGGGGTCACGGGAGAATTTCCCAAAAAAAAAAAGATTAAATACGAATTATTTTAAAACAATATATTGTATATATTTTTTTATCTCTAAATCATTGTAGTGTGGTTAACCTTAAAAATGGAAATGAAAATTATTGAAATCTAAAAGATCAAATTCAACCAGAGAGTGCCTTTAGATCGTGGGAAAAGGTAACACTTGACCGTTGCTCTTGAATCGGAATGATTCGAGCTGGCATGTAATTGAATGCTGCAGTCAACGCATTCATGGATCAGTACGGAGGAGTTTTGGTTCCTGACTCAAAGGGAATAGCCTGCAATCTCCCTCAGAGCATTACAACTCATAGTACCCTTCTCCAGCTCATATCTGTGTGAAGCTGGATTCATTGAAGCTATGATCGTGAGTTGAAAAGACAATCACAAATACTGTTAGAATGTTTTGCAATTGACTGCCATTGACCCAAATTAAAAAAGTAAACATTGGCTGTTAATTATAGCATTTTTTCACATGGTTGGGGTCGCGAGAATTTTCAGATATCAAAAAGGGGTCGTGGACAAAAAAAGTTTGGGAACCCCTGCTATAGACCTTAGTTGTCCAGCATGGTTTACATAAGCAACAATGCCAATGTGTGTGTGTGTGTGTGTCAGTGTCCAACAACAGCTCCAGGAAGACAGGATATATTTACAGTACCAGTGAAAAGTTTGGACACACCTACTCATTCAAGGGTTTTTCTTAATTTTTACTATTTTCTACATTTTGAATCATCAAAACTATGAAATAACACATATGGAATCATGTAGTAGCAAAAAAGTGTTAATCAAATCAAAATATATTTCATATTTGAGATTCTTCAAATAGCCACCCTTTGCCTTGATGACAGCTTTGCACACATTTGGCATTCTCTCAACCAGCTTCATATTTTGATTTGTTAAACACTTTTTTGGTTACTACATGATTCCATATGTGTTATTTCATAGTTTTGATGATTAAAAATGTAGAAAATAGTAAAAATTAAGAAAAACCCTTGAATGAGTAGGTGTGTCCAAACTTTTCACTGGTACCTTATATATATATTCGTAGACATTCCAGTTTGTACATGCAAAACATCCACGCACCCCCTCACTGTAGCAGCACACACACACACACACACACGACATACTGCATGTCATTAAGCTACTAAATGACACAGTCCAGGCTGATTTGGTTAAGGCAGTGCCATGCGGAACTGAATCAGATGTTGGTCATGTAAAGGTTTGAATTCTGTCATCCGTTGGGCTGTTATCAGGCCAAAGTGTCACTTCACCTGCAGCTGAAAGTTCACTTCCTCTTTCTCTATTTCTCTGTCTCTCTTTCTCTCTCCTGTCTACCTCTCTCGCTGTCTCTTTCTATTTGTCTCTAGCTATCTCTCTTTCTCTGCTCCATTAATTTTTTTGGTTTCAATGGGTGACTACCATGGTAGCACTGTATATTAAAGAGACATAACTAATTCACTGTCAGCCCTCACGCAAACAGATGGGAAAAAATTTAAAAATAAAATACAAAATACTTTTGCAAAGTATTGTATTGAATTAAAATACTGGTATCTTGCAACCTCAACAACATTCTCAGTAATGGTAACAAAAACCTTTTACTTGCTATGACCGTGATACAGTGCATTCGTAAAGTATTCAGACCCCTTGACTTTTTCCACATTTTGTTACATTACAGCCTTATTCTAAATGGATTACTGAAAACTTTTTACGAATGAACTGTATGTGGTTGTTCATGTACTTTAGTTGAATGAACTGACTGTAAGTCACTCAGGATGCTAAATAACCAAAATCAAATGTAAAAATGAACACTGGCAAAGCATGCTGGGTATCATTATTATTCTAATGAGCTCCACCCCCAAACAAGAGTACATTTGACATTTTTTTGAGTGACTTTACAGATCAGCAAAGATACATCAAAATGTATCTTGTTATAAAATACCCTAAAGAATGTATACAAATAAAATCCGAAATACTGTTGTCAACAATACATTTTTATTTTTACAAAAATATGGTAATTTTACATATTTTTTTAAAAAATGTTTTACTTTACTATTTAAAACAAAGCAGTTACATATAGTCAAAGTTAAATTTAGTAAAATAATTGGCCTGATTACTTTGATAGACTACTATATCAATCGTATTACTTTGGATTGTGGGTCAGTTACATTACAAAAATGTCTAGACTACAATTGAAAGAAGAATGACATTGGACATCACGATCTTCTGTCAGAAGATAGGAATAAAAGGCAGGATCTCTTAGGAAAGCAAAGCAACTCTGAATCATTTATGCTGTGGGTTCCAGATAAATAGATGCACAATTTACCTTTGTAAAACGGAAAGTTTAAATTAAGTTTTATTTTAGTTGAATGATGATATAATGATAAGAAAGTTTTAGGCTATTATTTGGGGAGAGAAATATGATGGTGCATTTAGTGATGACAGCCCTTTAAACATATTTTTTTGTGGTAGTTCAAGAACTATGTAGAATACGTTCGTATGTAGATCTACTGATACAGTAGCTAGCTGTAGTTCTATCTAATAAATAAACTCTTTAGGCTAACAGTGATCACTGAAAAGTACATTTCCTGAAGAAAATATGTTGTGCTTGCTAGCTTGTTTTAATGTATGTATGGTTTTGAAATAAGTTATAGTGCTAAATGACTCAAATGTAATGTACATATAGTGGTAGTGTCTGCTGTAGTAATGGTGGTGACTGGTTAGATTTGTTCACCTTGTCGGCTCTGGAATTTGAACCAGCAACCTTTTGGTTACTGGCCCAACACTCTAACCTCGAGGTTACCTGCCTATAGTGAATACCAGAGATAGACAAGAGCTAGTGTGAACCAGAGCTAGCTAGCTACACCCAGGACCAGAGCTGGACCAGAACTAGTGTGAACCAGAGCTAGCTAGCTACACCCAGGACCAGAGCTGGACCAGAGCTAGTGTGAACCAGAGCTAGCTAGCTACACCCAGGACCAGCGCTAGTGCAGACCAGAGCAGTAGTTGTGGTCAGTAGTTATGGTCAGTAGTTGGGGTCAGTAGTTGTGTAGTTGTGTGGTTGTGTTGCAGGTTCTTTGGGCCCTAGAGTATGGATGTGGTCAGAAGTTGAGGTCAGTAGTTGTGTGGTCAGTAGTGGTGTGGTCAGTAGTAGAGTGGTTGTGGTCAGTAGCTGTGGTCAGTAGTTGTGCTCAGTAGTTTTGCTGTTGTGGTCATTAGTTGTGTGGTTCAGTAGTTTGTGGTCAGTAGTTGAGTGGTTGTGGTCAGTAGTTGTGGTCACTAGTTGTGGCCAGCAGTTTTGTAGTTGTGGACAGTAGTTGTGGTTTAGTAGTTGTGGTCAGTACAGTGGCTTGCGAAAGTATTCACCCCCCTTTGCATTTTTCCTATTTTGTTGCCTTACAAACTGGAATTAAAATGGATTTTTGGGGGGTTTGTGTCATTTGATTTACACAAAATGCCTACCACTTTGATGATGCAAAATCTTCAATACTTTGTAGAGCCACCTTTTGCAGCAATTACAGCTGCAAGTCTCTTGGGGTATGTCTCTATAAACTTGGCACATCTAGCCACTGGGATTTTTGCCCATTCTTCAAGGCAAAACTGCTCCAGCTCCTTCAAGTTGGATGGGTTCCGAGATGTTGGGTTTGCGCCAGACATAGAGTTTTCCTTGATGGCCAAAAAGCTCAATTTTAGTCTCATCTGACCAGAGTACCTTCTTCCATATGTTTGGGGAGTCTCCCATATGGCTTTTGGCGAACACCAAAAGTGTTTACTTATTTTTTTTCTTTAAGCAATGGCTTTTTTTCTGGCCACTCTTCCGTAAAGCCCAGCTCTGTGGAGTGTACGGCTTAAAGGGGTCCTATGGACAGATACTCCAATCTTCGCTGTGGAGCTTTGCAGCTCCTTCAGGGTTATCTTTGGTCTCTTTGTTGCCTCTCTGATTAATGCCCTCCTTGCCTGGTCTGTGAGTTTTGGTGGGCGGCCTTCTCTTGGCAGGTTTGTTGTGGTGCCATATTCTTTCAATTTTTTAAATAATGGATTCAATGGTGTTCCGTGGGATGTTCAAAGTTTCAGATATTTTTTTATAACCCAACCCTGATCTGTACTTCTCCACAACTTTGTCCCTGACCTGTTTGTAGAGCTCCTTGGTCTTCATGGTGCCGCTTGCTTGGTGGTGCCCCTTGCTTAGTGGTGTTGCAGACTCTGGGGCCTTTCAGAACAGGTGTCTATATACTGAGATCATGTGACATATCATGTGACACTTAGATTGCACACAGGTGGACTTCATTTAACTAACTATGTGACTTCTGAAGGTAATTGGTTGCACCAGATCTTATTTAGGGGCTTCATAGCAAAGGGGGTGAATACATAGGGCGGCAGGTAGCTTAGTGGGTAAGAGCGTTGTGCCAGTAACCGAAAGGTCGCTGGTTCTAATACCCGAGCCGACTAGGTGAAAAATCTGTCGATGTACCCTTAAGCAAGGCACTTAACCCTAATTGCTCCTGTAAGTCGCTCTGGATAAGAGCGTCTGCTAAATGACTAAAATGTAAAATGTACATATGCACGCACCACTTTTCCGTTATTTTTTTTTTCGAAATCTTTTAAACAAGTTATTTTTTTCATGTCACTTCACCAATTTGGACTATTTTGTGTGTGACCATTACATGAAATCCAAATAAAAATCTGTTTCAATTACAGGTTGTAATGCAACAAAATGTGTGGTTCATTAGTTGTGGTCAGTAGCTGTGTAGTTGTGGTCAGTAGTTGTGGTCAGTAGTTTTGTGGTTGTGGTCAGTTGTTGTGGTTTAGTAGTTGTGGTCAGTAGCTGTGTAGTTGTTGTCAGTAGCTGTGGTCAGTTGTTGTGGTTAGTAATTTTGTGGTTGTGGTCAGTATTTCTGGTGAGTAGTTTTGGTAAGCAGTGGTCAGTAGTTGTGGTCAGTAGTTTTGTGGTTGTGGTCAGTATGTAGTGATCAGTAGTTTGTATTTATATTTGTATTTATTAGGGATCCCCATTAGCTTCTGCCAAGGCAGCAGCTACTCTTCCTGAGGTCCAAACACATTAAGGCACTTACATTACATGTAAAACAAAAGATTAAACAGCACATCATATAACATTATTACACCACTACATATCTACAATAAAAAAATGTATAATACCACCATACAACAATATTACAATGGACGTATGTATAGATTGCGTGTGCTAGCACTTGTATGCGTATGCGTGTGTCTGTACCTTTGTGTCTGTCTCTTCACAGTCCCCGCTGTTCCATAAGGTGCATTTTTACCTGTTTTTTTTTTATCTGATTCTACTGCTTGCATCAGTTACCTGATGTGGAATAGAGTTCCATGTAGTCATGGCTCTATTTAGTACTGTGCGCCTCCCATAGTCTGTTCTGGACTTGGGGATTGTGAAGAGACCTCTTGTGGCATGTCTTGTTAGATATGCATTTGTACATTCAGCTTGTCAACACTTCTTACAAAAGCAAGTATTGATGAAATCAATCTCTCTTCCACTTTGAGCTATGAGAGATTGACATGCATATCATTAATGTTAGCTCCCTGTGTACTTTTAAGGGCCAGCCGTGCTGCCCTGTTCTGAGCCAATTGTAATTTTCCTAAGTCCCTCTATGTGGCACCTGACCACACTACTGAACAGCAGTCCAGGTGCGACAAAACTAGGGCCTGTAGGACCTGCCTTGTTGATAGTGTTGTTGACGGCAGAGCAGCGCTTTATTATGGAAAGACTTCTCCCAATCTTAGCTCCTGTTGTATCAATATGTTTTGACCATGACAGTTTACAATCCAGGGTTACTCCAAGCAGTTTAGTCTCCTCAACTTGCTCAATTTCCACATTATTCATTACAATATTTAGTTGAGGTTTAGGGTTTAGTGAATGATTTGTAGCAAATACAATGCTTTTAGTTTTATAAATATTTAGGACTAACTTATTCCTTGCCACCCATTCTGAAACTAACTGCAGCTCTTTGTTAAGTGTTGCAGTCATTTCAGTCACTGTAATAGCTGACGCATACATAGACACACTGGCTTTACTCAAAGCTAGTGGCATGTCGTTAGTAAAGATTGAAAAATGTAAGAGGCCTAAACAGCTGCCCTGGGGAATTCCTGATTCTACCTGGATTTTGTTGGATAGGCTTCCATTAAAGAACACCCTCTGTGTTCTGTTAGACAGGTAACTCTTTATACACAAAATAGCATGGGGTGTAAAGCCATAACACACAGGTTTTTCCAGTAGCAGACTATGATCGATAATGTCAAAAGTCGTGCTGAAGTCTAACAAAACAGCCCCCACAATCTTTTAATCATCAATTTCTCTCAGCCAATCATCAGTCATTTGATGTGCTTGTTGAATGTCCTTCCCTTTATGCGTGCTGAAAGTCTGTTGTCAATTTGTTTACTGTAAAATAGCATTGTATCTGTTCCAACACAATTTTTTCCCAAAGTTTACTAAGGGTTGGTAACAGGCTGATTGGTCGGCTATTTGAGCCAGCAAAGGGGGCTTTACTATTCTTGGGTAGCAGAATGACTTTTGCTTCCCTCCAGGCCTGAGGGCACATAATTTCTAGCAGGCTTAATTGAAGCAATTGAAGATAGGTGTGTGGTTCAGTAGTTGTGGTCAGTAGTTGTATGGTTGTGGTGAGTAGCTAGTTTCGGACAGTATTTGTGGTCAGTAGTTTTGTGGTTGTGGTCAGTAGTTGTGGTCAGTAGTTGTGTGGTTGTGGTGAGTAGCTAGTTTCGGTCAGTAGTGGTCAGTATTTGTGGTCAGTATTTGTGGTCAGTCGTTTTGTGGTTGTGGTCAGTAGTTGTGGTTTAGTAGTTGTGGTCAGTAGTTGTGTGGTTGTGGTCAGTAGTTGTGGTCAGTAGTGGTCAGTAGTTGTGTGATTGTGGTCAGTAGCTAGTTATGGTCAGTAGTGGTCTGTAGTTTTGTGGTTGTAGTCAGTAGTTGTGGTCAGTAGTTGTGTGGTTGTGGTCAGTGTCTAAACTACCGTGTGAAACTAAAACAAGAAAGATATAGGACAAAGTGATGCTTTGGGTTTCAGATAAATAGAAGCACAATTTACCTTTGTAAAATGGAAAGCTTAAATTAAGTTTTATTTTAGTTGAATGATGATATAATGATTAGAATGTTTCATGCTATTATTTGGGGAGAGAAATATGATGGTGCATAAAGTGATGAGAGCTCTTTAAAAGTATTTTTTGTGGCAGTTGACGAAATATGTAGAATAGCTTCGTATGTAGATATACTGATAGCTACAGTTGAAGTCGGAAGTTTACATACACTTAGGTTGGAGTCATTAAAACTTGTTTTTCAACCACTCCTCAAATTTCTTGTTAACAAACTATAGTTTTGGAAAGTCGTTTAGGACAGCTACTTTGTGCATGACACAAGTAATTTTCCCAACAATTGTTTACAGACAGATTATTTCACTTATAATTCACTGTATCACAATTCCAGTGGGTCAGAAGTTTACATACACTAAGTTGACTGTGCCTTTAAACAGCTTGGAAAATTCCAGAAAATGATTTCATGGCTTTAGAAGCTTCTGATAGGCTAATTGACATCATTTGAGTCAATTGGAGGTGTACCTGTGGATGTATTTCAAGGCCTACCTTCAAACTCAGTGCATCTTTGCTTGACATCATGGGAAAATGAAAAGAAATCAGTCAAGACCTCAGAAAAGAAATGTAGACCTCCATAAGTCTGGTTCATCCTTGGGAGCAATTTCCAAAAGCCTGAAGGTACCACATTCATCTGTACAAACAATAGTATGCAAGTATAAACACCATGGGACCACGCAGCCGTCATTCCGCTCAGGAAGGAGACGCATTCTGTCTCCTAGAGATTAACGTACTTTGGTGCGAAAAGTGCAAATCAATCCCAGAACAACAGCAAAGGACCTTGTGAAGATGCTGGAGGAAACCGGTACAAAAGTATCTATATCCACTGTAAAACGAGTCCTATATCAACATAACCTGAAAGGACGCTCAGCAAGGAAGAAGCCACTGCTCCAAAACCGCCATAAAAAAGGCAGACTACGGTTTGCAACTGCACATGGGGACAAAGATCGTACTTTTTCCTCTGGTCTGATGAAAAAAAAATATAACATTTCGTTCATAATGACCATCGTTATGTTTGGAGGAAAAATGGGGTGCCTTGCAAGCCAAAGAACACCATCCCAACCGTGAAGCAGGGGGTGGCAGCATCATGTTGTGGGGGTGCTTTGCTGCAGGAGGGACTGGTGCACTTAACAAAATAGATGGCACCATGAGGAAGGAAAATTATGTGGATATATTGAAGCAACATCTCAAGACATCAGTCAGAAAGTTAAAGCTTGGTCGCAAATGGGGCTTCCAAATGGACAATGACCCCAAGCATACTTCCAAAGTTGTGGCAAAATGGCTTAAGGACAACAAAGTCAAGGTATTGGAGTGGCCATCACAAAGCCCTGACCTCAATTCTATAGAAAATGTGTGGGCAGAACTGAAAAAGCATGTGCGAGCAAGGAGGCCTACAATCCTGATTCATTTACACCAGTTCTGTCAGGAAGAAGGGGCCAAAATTCCCCCAAATTATTGTGGGAAGCTTGTGGAAGGCTACCCGAAACGTTTGACCCAAGTTAAACAATTTAACGGCAATGCTACCAAATACTAATTGAGTGTATGTAAACTTCTGACCCACTGGGAATGTGATGAAATAAATAAAAGCTGAAAGAAATCATTCTCTCTACTATTATTCTGACATTTCACATTCTTAAAATAAAGTGGTGATCCTAACTGACCTAAGATCGGGAATTTTGACTAGGATTAAAAGTCAGGAATTGTGAAAAACTGAGTTTAAATGTATTTGGCTAAGGTGTATGTAAACTTCCGACTTCAACTGTAGGTGTAGTTCTATCTAATAAATAAACTCTTTAGGCTAACAGTGATCACTGAAAATTACACTTCCTGAAGAAAATAGTGGTGGTGTCTGCAGTAGAAATGGTGGTGATTGGTTATAGTTGAAAAAGTAGGTAGATGAAAGATTGATTGATTGATTGGTTGGTTCATAGGATAGGATAGCCTGAATATGTGAAAGTTGGTTTGATGTAACAGTTTGGTGTAATGGTCATAAGTTGTGTGGTTCAGTAGTTTTGTGGTTAGTAGTTGTGTGGTTGTGGTCAGTAGTTGTGGTCAGTAGTGGTCAGTAGTTCAAATTCAATTCAAATCATGTTAATTTCCTGGGAGGGAACTTCATGTTTTGGTGAGAAGTTTTGTTAAGTAGCTTTTGTGGTTCATTAGTTGTGGTCAGTATTTGTGTAGTTGTGGTCAGTAGGTGTGGTTGTGTTGCAGGGTCTTTGGGCCCTACAGTATGTACCTGGTCAGTAGTTGTGGTCAGTAGTTGTGGTCAGTAGTTGTGTGGTCAGTAGTTGTGTGGCTGTGGTCAGTGTCTAAACTACAGTTGTTGCGTGTGAAAACTGAAAGAAGTGCGATGAGAAGTGATACGGTGAAATATGAAACGAGTGAACAAAGACAGCTTCGCTCTATCCAATCAGATCAGCAGGATCAACGTACAGCTCGCTCTTTTCTTTACAGACAGGCAAACTAGCCAGTTGAGGTATTTAGAGCATGGGGCATGATCTTGAGAAGGAGACCGAAGCTAGTGAGCATTAGAAATCTTCTGTGTATCATTCCAGGTCATCCAGACCGGGGAAGCTTTAGAAATCTTAAACCTTGTTCAGTCCGAAACAGATTCACAAAAAATGGGAATGTGTTGCGCTATGAAGAGTTTTCTCCCTCCAAGGCATGTGTTGCTAGGCAACAGTTGCCTTGGCAGGCCAGCCAAAATAGATGGCACCATGAGGAAGGAAAATTATGTGGATATATTGAAGCAACATCTCAAGACATCAGTCAGAAAGTTAAAGCTTGGTCGCAAATGGGGCTTCCAAATGGACAATGACCCCAAGCATACTTCCAAAGTTGTGGCAAAATGGCTTAAGGACAACAAAGTCAAGGTATTGGAGTGGCCATCACAAAGCCCTGACCTCAATTCTATAGAAAATGTGTGGGCAGAACTGAAAAAGCATGTGCGAGCAAGGAGGCCTACAATCCTGATTCATTTACACCAGTTCTGTCAGGAAGAAGGGGCCAAAATTCCCCCAAATTATTGTGGGAAGCTTGTGGAAGGCTACCCGAAACGTTTGACCCAAGTTAAACAATTTAACGGCAATGCTACCAAATACTAATTGAGTGTATGTAAACTTCTGACCCATGTTTAAAGTTGTGGTTGTTTATAAAAAGTTACAGAAAATGTTGTTGATGCAGTTACTAAAACAGCTGTAACTTTTTATCGGAATAGCTGATATAGCTGATTTGTGTCAAAAGTTGCAATGTTGCATGTTGCAGTGAAGGGAATGTTGGAAGAGATGAATGTTGAGGAAATCCCATTCAAGTGGATGGAGAACAAAAAGGACAAAAAGGTTAATAGTTTACAAAGTGTAAAATATATCTAAAAGTTGTATACAAGCACACTATTCCAGACTGATCTGCACGTTTGAAAGTTCGAAGGACATTTCTAGCTTAAACTGTGTAAGAGGAGTACCGTTCCAAATAAAATGGAATGACGAAGATTTAGAATGGGACGTAGGCTTCACAAGTCAGAAGTATGTTGAAGATTTCGCAAGCCCTACTAACTATAATAAGTCAGAAGTATGTCAAAAATGTGGAATGGGACATATGCCACTCCTATTAAATATATGTTCTGTCAAATGTCCTGTGCGTTGTAAATCAATGCTCTTAGTCCTCATCTTTGTAACTCACGTGGGAAAATGTCACATGAACATCAGTTAAAGAAAGGATTATTACTCTTCATGAAGAAATTACTAATTTGACCAAGGGCCTTGAACTGAATAAGGATTCCATGAGACTATCGGCATCTTTAAATGCTTCCTATCAAAACATCCAAGAGGATCATAATGGCACCTTCATGGACTATGATCATTTTCCGCCACTTCACCCCTTTACTAGTGTCAGGGCGTGCTGTAGGTGTAGTGGTGGAATCAAACGCAGGACTCAGAACGATAATCCAAAGACTTGTATTAAAGCCAAAACCAAGGCAAAAGGACAACTGGCCCGAAGGCGAAAATACGCACGAAGGCGAAATAGTAACAGCGCACAAACATGTGCGAAAATACTACAGCGCAGTGGAGAGAAGCTCAACCGAGCGAAACACACGACTGACGTAAAAACAATTACACACAACACTAGACAAACACAACGAGAAACTTATAGGACACTAATTACGCCAAAATAGAAACAGGTGTGAAAACAAACAGACAAAAGCAAACGAACATGAAACATACAACGGTGGCAGCTAGAATTCCGGAGACGACGAACGCCGAAGCCTGCCCGAACAAGGGAGAGAGGCAGCCTCGGCCGAAACCGTGACAACTAGCTTGAACCAGAAAATGGCTGCTCATTGTTCGACTCCAGGTGAGCGTAAATAGATGCGTGTCGGAACCAGAAAGAAGGAGAAGAATCGTTCTTGGCGCACCTGACTTCTTCCCCCGCGTCCGGACTTAAGACTTTCAAATCGCTTTGAGCCCCTGTACCAGCTGTCTTCTGCTTGGGCTTGGGTGTTCCCTCCATGGCTGTGGATGTCCCTCCAGCTACCTCTCCCTGTCCTAGTCAATCAACTGCCTGGGCACAGTCTGGACCACCACGGCCCCCCTCCGCTGGGCCGTACTCTCTGGATCAGAGCTCTGTCCCTTTGGCTGTTTTGGCCTGCACGCAGCCGGCGTCTCAGCAGCCCTCTTCTCAGGTGAGTTCTGTGGCTCTGGCCTCGCAATCAGCTTTGAGACACGGCAGAGGCCGGATCATTCCGGATATTGTGATAGGGAGTTCGATGGAGAGGCATATATCTGTACCTGGGGCAAAGACTTTGTGTTTTCCTGGGGCAAAAGTTCAGGATATCACCAGATTGCTTCCCGAGGCTGTGCGTCAGTCACCAGGGGCTGATACTGTCATGGTTCATGTCGAATGACATTATGAAGGGCAGCTCAGAACAGCTGAAGATGGATTTAAAAAAACTGATTGGGCCAATACTTGACACCAACAAACGCCCCGTAATATCTGGCCCTCTGCCCTCCTTAAATCGTGGCATTGAACGGTTCAGCAGACTTTTAGCCCTCCATAACTGGCTACGAGGCTATTGCAGCTCTGTGGGTGTTACATTTATTGACAACCTGAAGCCCATTCTGGTGGGAAGCTGCTATAGACCACCAAGTGCTAACAGTCAGTATCTGGATAACATGTGTGAAATGCTTGATAATGTATGTGATATTAATAGAGAGGTATATTTTCTCGGTGATTTAAATATTGACTGGCTTTCATCAGGCTGCCCACTCAAGAGAAAGCTTCAAACTTTAACTAGTGCCTACAACCTGGTTCAGGTTATCAGTCAATCTACCAGGGTAGTTACAAACAGCACAGGAATGAAATCATCAACATGTATTGATAACATCTTTACTAATGCTACAGAAATCTGTTTGAAAGCAGCATCTAAATCCATCGGATGTAGTGATCACAATATAGTAGCCATATCTAGCAAAACCCAAGTTCAATACGTTTTGTACTGTTTCCTATGTTGTTGATGTAAATAATATTTGTTGGTCCGTGGTGTGTAATGAGGAGCAACCAGACGCTGCACTTGATATATTTATGAAATTGCTTATCCCAGTTACTAATAAGCATGCACCCAATAAGAAAATGACTGTAAAACTGTTAAATCACTGTGGATTTATGAGGAATTGGAAACTTGCATGGTTGAGAGGGATGAGGCAAAAGAAATTGCAAATAGGTCTGCCTGTACAACCGATTGGGAAGTACTGCAAATTGAGAAATCAAGTGACTAACCTGAATAAAAAGAAGAAGAAACTAAACTATGAAATGAAGATAAATGACATAAAGAATGATAGTAAAAAGCTTTGGAGCATCTTAAATGACATTTTGGGAAAAAAGGCAAACTCCCCTCCATCATTCATTGAATCAGATGGCTCATTCAACACTAAACCCACTGATATTGCCAACTACTTCAATTATTTTTCTATTGGCAAGATTAGCAAACTTTGGCATGACATGCCAGTAACAAAGTAAGTGTGGAAGAGGTGAAAATGATTGGCTTAAACTTAATATGTAGTGAAATCTGTTGTGAATGTATCGTAATGTTTGAAAACATTTATAACTGCCATAATTTTGCTGGACCCCAGGAAGAGTAGCTGCTGCGTTGGCCATAATAAATAGAAATACATGTGTGAACACCAAACGTTTTTTCAATTTCAATTTATTTTAGAATAAATAGGCCCTATATATCTTTCTATCAGGACTGTTGAAAAGTATTTTCTATTTTGAAAATACAAAATACAGCTCTCTAAAGAATCTTGTTATAAAATACACTGGAGTGTAGTTCAGGCCAGTGAAATACGAATTACAAAATACTCAAAAGTCATTTAAATAAGTATTTCAAATACATGTAACATACAGTACCAGTCAAAAGTTTGGACACATCTACTCATTCAAGGGTTTTCTTAATTTTTTACTATTTCCTATATTGTAGAATAATATTGAAGACATCAAAGCTATAAAATAACATATATGGAACCATGTAGTAACCAAAAAAGTGTTAAACAAATCAAAATATATTTTAGATTTGAGATTCTTCAAAGTAGCCACCCTTTGCCTTGGTAACAGCTTTGCACACTCTTGGCATTCTCTCAACCAGCTTCATGATGAATGCTTTTCCAACAGTCTTGAAGGAGTTCCCACATATGCTGAGCACTTGTTGGATGCTTTTCCTTCATTCTGCGGTCCAACTCATCCCAAACCATCTCAATTGGGTTGAGGTCAGTTGATTGTGAAGGCCAGGTCATCTGATGTAGCACTCCATCACACTACTTGGTCAAATAGCCCTTACACAGCCTGGAGGTTGGGTTCGGGTTATTGTCCTGTTGAAAAACAAATGATAGTCCCACTAAGCCCAAACCAGAGGGGATGTCGTATCGCTGCAGAATGCTGTGGTAGCCATGCTAGTTAAGTGTGCCTTAAATTCTAAATAAATCACCAACAGTGTCACCAGCAAATTACCCCCACACCACCACACCTCCTCCTCCATGCCTCATGGTGGGAACCACACATGCGGAGATCATCCGTTCACCTACTCTGCGTCTCACAAAGACACGGCGGTTGGAACCAAAAATCTTAAATTTGGAGTCATCAGACCAAAGGACAAATTTCCACCGGTCTAATGTACATTGTTTCTTGGCCCAAGCTATTCTCTTCTTCTTATTGGTGTCCTTTAGTAGTGGTTTCTTTGCAGCAATTTGACCATGAAGGCCTGATTCACGCAGTCTTCTCTGAACAGTTGATGTTGAGATGTGTCTGTTACTTGAACTCTGTGAAGCATTTATTTGGGCTGCAATCTGAGGTGCAGTTAACTCTAATTAACTTATCATCTGCAGCAGAGGTAACTCTGGGTCTTCCTTTCCTGTGGCGGTCCTCATTTCCTGTGGAAGTCCTCATGATGAAAATAGCGCTTGATGGTTTTTGGACTGCACCTGAAGAAACGTTCAAAGTTCTTGAAATATTGCTGATTGACTAACCTTCATGTCTTAAAGTAAAGATGGACTGTTGTTTCTCTTTGCTTATTTGAGCTGTTCTTGCTTTAATTTGGAATTTTACCAAATAGGTCTATCTTCTGTATACCACCCCTACCTTGTCACAACACAACTGATTGGCTCAAACGCATTAAGAAGGAAATACATTTCACAAGTTATATTTTAACAAGGCACACCTGCTACCTCATGAATCTGGTTGAGAGAGTGCAAGAGTGTGCAAAGGGTGGCTACTTTGAAGAATCTCAAATATAAAATAGATTTAGATTTGTTTAACACTTTTTTG
Source organism: Coregonus lavaretus (assembly GCF_964263955.1). Classification (NCBI taxonomy): domain Eukaryota; kingdom Metazoa; phylum Chordata; class Actinopteri; order Salmoniformes; family Salmonidae; genus Coregonus; species Coregonus lavaretus. Next base: position 971,187 of record NC_140003.1, read on the forward strand.
GTTACTACATGATTCCATATGTGTTATTTCATAGTTTTGATATCTTCACTATTATTCTACAATGTGGAAAATAGTAAAAATAAAGAAAAACCCTGGAATGAGTAGGCGTGTCCAAACTTTTGACTGGTATTGTAAATACTGCTCTTCTCTGCGTGTAAGCACACACGCACACACACACACACACACACACACACACACACACACACACACACACACACAAACACACACACAGAGTAGTAATTGATGGCAGGTATCTATTCTATTCTACTGTACGGCAAACAGTAGAGACAATAGTAAATTACGTTTAGAATAGCACCAGAGATTTACGCTTTGAATAGCACCTTTTTGTTGACCCCTTCTCAACCTCTCCATATGGAGCAGATTTCACATGGAGAGCCGTGTGGTCGAGAAGACAGTCCACATAGTTACATTTAAACCCGGGGTCATATTCAAACACGTTCACAAGTTCACCCCAATCACGCACACACTCGCATAACTGCACACACGCACCCACACACACACACACCCTTACACACACACACACAAAAGCCTGCACACACACACACACAAGAGGAAGTCTCTATCTGTAAAAGTCTTGTTAAAAAGATAAAGGTGAGTCTCTCACACTGTTCAAACTTAGTCTCATAAAATAACCGGTATCAGAGTATGTGAGTGAAGTGAGGAGCGGAGTGTGTCCAATTTGACTGGACCACAGAGCCAGATGCTAAAGGCTGGAGCGTCGGCCTTCTCGCCCACTCCAATTTCGCTCCAGTAGCGCTCCAAGTAGCGCTCAATTCATGAGCTCAGGGCATGCCCAGCATGCATTTGTAGTCTACTTGTGTGCCTCTATAGCCCCTTGCTTTAGCTACTGTCATGGAGTTCGCTAAATATTTTCTGAAAGAAACTGATATAACACACAGATGAAATATCAAGGTGACTTACAAAGATGAGGACAAAGAGCAAGAGAGGTAGTGCGGTGATGTAGTGTCCACAACTAAAGAATCATCATGGAATCTGAAAAGACACATATCCCGAAAGCATGACGGTGTACTTACTACATACACATGCTAAAAGAAAGGAACAAGGTGGGTAGATAACTAAGTGTCATTGTAGCATGTATTTATAAACAAAAAATCAGATCTCTTAAACGTTTCATTCATTTTTGTTCTATTATCGATACAATAAGCCATCATTGATTTTGGCCCAATAGGCCTGGCATATTCTCACGTTCAAGAAGCTTTCCGTTTTGATTGGGTTATTTTGCCTAAAAACCGTAGGCCTACCTATAGAAAAATAAAAAAAACAACTCTGCATCTCTGCCCAGCCTGGCAAGAGTGGCCAAAAGAGTGTTTAGCATCCCCAGTGGCTCTGCAAGTGTGGAGAGGATATTCTCCGCAGCTGGCCTGCTCTCCAGGCATCATCGCATGAGCATGAAGCCACAGACTGGCCAAACTCGTGTTTCTAAAAATGAATTCTAAACATTTATTAAAAGGCTCTAATAAGTCATTTTTCGTTTAATTTCTATTTAATTCTAATTCACAGCCTATATACACAATTTATAGACCATAATGATTTAATACAACAAAATGTTGTTTAAATGCTGAGAGCTTTACGTCCCTACCAGCCTATTGCGTCACAGTCGCTAATGTATCACAATGTATTTCTTTGTAGGCTATAGCCATGAAATAATTGAAATAATATAGCCTAAATAATTAATCTTCTAGGCTCCCTGACTGGATCCTGACCTATTTAGAGTGTTTATAGGCTGTTTAATATGACATGTAGCGCTTCTTACATTCACCTTTTCATGTTAATTCAAATCATTTTCATTCAAATGATTTGGTTTGGTTTCAATACTTCAAAACCGAATTTGGAGCTGCAGTTGTTTTTCCTGTGTGCATGGAGCCGTTTTTAGCGGAGTGCTGAAAGGACATGGAGTACCTAGTGGTGCGCAGCTCTTAGTGGGATTTCCAACCTCACAACTCCGCTCACATACTCTGACCAGTATGTTCCAGTCACAGATCAGACAATACATAAAAAAGTAATCAATATCTTGTCATCTGTATGTAAATATGTGCATCCTAATATGTAGCAGCACTTACTTGACAGTGACTAGTGGATATGTCTTGGAGGTCTCCTGGGTGAAAGAGCTGTGCCTCCTTTAGTCCGAGCTTCCCAAAGGCCTTGAGGAAGACGTTAAAGTTGTCCTGTGGAGAGACAGATAGACAAACAGACAGACTGAGAGACGGACGGGGAGAGAGAAGGTTTGTCCACCTTTAGAGTCACCGTCAATAATGACTCAGGCATTCTCTGGCAGACATGACAAGCAACAGTTCCACACTTCACTGCTGCATCCAAAGTTCATACCACCCACGAGAACTGAGAAAGGGGCGGGTTGGAGCATGTGTGTGTGTAGCAAATAGAGAGTGACACAATGCAGAACACACAGACAGGCAGGGGCAGGGCCGCATGACTGGCAAATTGACAGCTCTAAAACTAACTGTGGGAGTGTGTGGGCCGGCCAAGGGGGCGGGGTTTTTGGAACTAGGAAAGGTGAGTGAAGTGTACATTCTCACACCCTTAAACCGCCCTCCCTCACCTCCCTGCGCTGTAGAATACCTGCAGTTGTAACAAGAGGTTGGGTGACTAAAACTGCAATGGCAGGTAGCCTAGCAGTTAAGAGCGTTGGGCCAGTAACCACAAGTTTGCTGGTTCGAATCCTTGAGCTGACTAGGTGGAAAATCTGTTGATTTTGAGCAACGCACTTAACCCTAATTGCTCCTGTAAATCGCTCTGGATAAGAGCGTCTGCTAAATGACTAAAATGTCAAATGTAAATGAAACTACCAGGCAAATATTCCCTGCGAGTGACTAGTAGGGAGTGGAGAAATATTCTCTCTTCATAGCAATCATTTTTTATGTGAGTGTGTGTGCACGCGTGCGCTGTGTGTGAGAGAGAGTATTACAGGCTGTATATGTCACCTGACATAACACCCTGCATATTTGAATCCTGTATTACAATCCACAAACAGATCCCTAGCGTGTGTACTGTGTACAATAGGCCAATTCCTTCTTCCTAGACCAACACTACTCTAATGTTTCATGTTCTAACTCCCCAGTGCCTCCTCCTCCCTCCCAGTTTGTACATCTGCATATCCCATTGGGATTTAGGACTATACACAACCCTACTACATGTAATGACACATTGGATTCAAACATTCAACATGGGGCTGAAAAAATGACAGGGGTAGCCGGGTCTATATTTAAACACCAAACATGCTTATTAGCAGATGGCAGGGGAGAGTTGACCTCTGCAGCTGCCGGCTTCGCATTACAGGAATTTTAGTGAGGGCACTCTCATGTGGCGGGTTGTCCCGCCACCTCCACCACACAACTGCAGGCTTCCTCCTCGCGATGGTTAAAAGGAGAAACCAGCAGCAGAGATCCAGAGGAGAACAAACAAGACTCAAAGCTACAACATAATAATAATAATAATAATAATATGCCATTTAGCAGACGCTTTTATCCAAAGCAACTTACAGTCATGCGTGCATACATTTTTGTGTATGGGTGGTCCCGGGGATCGAACCCACTACCTTGGCGTTACAAACGCCGTGCTCTACCAGCTGAGCTACAGAGGACCATGTTGAAGTAGGGATCAGCGATGGAACATGGAGGGAGGGAGGGGGGTGGGGGGGGGGAGCAGAGGAAGAGAAAGAGAGAGGGAGAGAGAGATAGACTGACATGGGAAAGAAAACGTAGCGCTGGATACAACTGAAACCAAAGAATACGCCTAAGTCTGCACATTTTTATTTTATTTATTTCACCTTTATTTAACCAGGTAAGCCAGTTGAGAACAAGTTCTCATTTACAACTGTGACCTGGCCAAGATAAAGTAAAGCAGTGCGATAAAAACAACAACACAGAGTTACATATGGGGTAAACAAAACATAAAGTCAAAAATACACACAGAAAATATATATACAGTGTGTGCGAATGTAGTAAGTTATGGAGGTAAGGCAATAAAGAGGCCATAGTGCAAAATAGTTACAATTTCGTATTAACATTGGAATGATAGATGTGCAAAAGATTATGTGCAAATAGAGATACTGTGGTGCAAATTAGCAAAATAAATAACAAGATGGGGATGAGGTAGTTGGGTGGGCTAATTTCAGAATGGCTGTGTACAGGTGCAGTGATCGGTAAGCTGCTCTGACAACTGACGCTTAAAGTTAGTGAGGGAGATAAGAGTCTCCAGCTTCAGAGATTTTTGCAGTTCGTTCCAGTCATTGGCAGCATAGAACTGGAAGGAATGGCGGCCAAAGGAGGTGTTGGCTTTGGGGATGACCAGTGAGATATACCTGCTGGAGTGCAGACTACGGGTGGGTGTTGCTATGGTGACCAGTGAGCTAAGGTAAGACGGAGATTTGCCTAGCAGTGATTTATAGATGACCTGTATCCAGTGGGTTTGGCGACGAATATGTAGTGAGGGCTAGCCAACAAGAGCGTACAGGTCACAATGGTGGGTAGTATATGGGGCTTTGGTGACAAAACGGATGGCACTGTGATAGACTACATCCAATTTGCTGAATAGAGTGTTGGAGGCTATTTTGTAAATGACATCGCCGAAGTCAAGGATCGGTAGGATAGTCAGTTTTAACGAGGGCATGTTTGGCAGCATGAGTGAAGGAGGCTTTGTTGCGAAATAGGAAGCCGATTCTAGATCTAACTTTTGATTGGAGATGCTTAATGTGAGTCTGGAAGGAGAGTTTAAAGTCTAACCAGACACCTAGGTATTTGTAGTTGTCCACATACTCTAGGTCAGACCCGCCGAGAGTAGTGATTCTAGTCGGGTGGGCGGGTGCAAGCAGCGTTCGGTTGAAGAGCATGCATTTAGTTTTACTAGTGTTTAAGAGCAGTTGGAGGCTACAGAAGAAGTGTTGTATGGCGTTGAAGCTCGTTTGGAGGTTTGTTAACACAGTGTCCAATGAAGGGCCAGAAGTATACAAAATGGTGTCGTCCGCATAGAGGTGGATCCGAGCTTCACCAGCAGCAAGAGCGACATCATTGATATACACAGAGAATAGAGTCGGCCCGAGAATTGAACCCTGTGGCACCCCCATAGAGACGGCCAGAGGTCCAGACAACAGGCCCTCCAATTTGACACATTGAACTCTATCTGAGAAGTAGTTGGTGAACCAGGCGAGGCAGTCATTAGAGAAACCAAGGCTATTTAGTCTGCCAATAAGAATGCGGTGGTTGACAGAGTCGAAAGCCTTGGCCAGGTCGATGAAGACGGCTGCACAGTACTGTCTTTTATCGATCGTGGTTATTATATCGTTTAGGACCTTGAGCGTGGCTGAGGTGCACCCATGACCAGCTCGGAAACCAGATTGCATGGCAGAGAAGTTATGGTGGGATTCGAAATGGTTGGTGATCTGTTTGTTAACGTGGCTTTCAAATACTTTCGAAAGGCAGGGCAGGATGGATATACAGTGGGGGAAAAAAGTATTTAGTCAGCCACCAATTGTGCAAGTTCTCCCACTTAAAAAGATGAGAGAGGCCTGTAATTTTCATCATAGGTACACGTCAACTATGACAGACAAAATGAGAAAAAAAATTCCAGAAAATCACATTGTAGGATTTTTAATGAATTTATTTGCAAATTATGGTGGAAAATAAGTATTTGGTCAATAACAAAAGTTTCTCAATACTTTGTTATATACCCTTTGTTGGCAATGACACAGGTCAAACGTTTTCTGTAAGTCTTCACAAGGTTTTCACACACTGTTGCTGGTATTTTGGCCCATTCCTCCATGCAGATCTCCTCTAGAGCAGTGATGTTTTGGGGCTGTCGCTGGGCAACACAGACTTTCAACTCCCTCCAAAGATTTTCTATGGGGTTGAGATCTGGAGACTGGCTAGGCCACTCCAGGACCTTGAAATGCTTCTTACGAAGCCACTCCTTCGTTGCCCGGGCGGTGTGTTTGGGATCATTGTCATGCTGAAAGACCCAGCCACGTTTCATCTTCAATGCCCTTGCTGATGGAAGGAGGTTTTCACTCAAAATCTCACGATACATGGCCCCATTCATTCTTTCCTTTACACGGATCAGTCGTCCTGGTCCCTTTGCAGAAAAACAGCCCCAAAGCATGATGTTTCCACCCCCATGCTTCACAGTAGGTATGGTGTTCTTTGGATGCAACTCAGCATTCTTTGTCCTCCAAACACGACGAGTTGAGTTTTTACCAAAAAGTTATATTTTGGTTTCATCTGACCATATGACATTCTCCCAATCCTCTTCTGGATCATCCAAATACACTCTAGCAAACTTCAGACAGGCCTGGACATGTACTGGCTTAAGCAGGGGGACACGTCTGGCACTGCAGGATTTGAGTCCCTGGCGGCGTAGTGTGTTACTGATGGTAGGCTTTGTTACTTTGGTCCCAGCTCTCTGCAGGTCATTCACTAGGTCCCCCCGTGTGGTTCTGGGATTTTTGCTCACCGTTCTTGTGATCATTTTGACCCCACGGGGTTAGATCTTGCGTGGAGCCCCAGATCGAGGGAGATTATCAGTGGTCTTGTATGTCTTCCATTTCCTAATAATTGCTCCCACAGTTGATTTTTTCAAACCAAGCTGCTTACCTATTGCAGATTCAGTCTTCCCAGCCTGGTTCAGGTCTACAATTTTGATTCTGGTGTCCTTTGACAGCTCTTTGGTCTTGGCCATAGTGGAGTTTGGAGTGTGACTGTTTGAGGTTGTGGACAGGTGTCTTTTATACTGATAACAAGTTCAAACAGGTGCTATTAATACAGGTAACGAGTGGAGGACAGAGGAGCCTCTTAAAAAGAAGAAGTTACAGGTCTGTGAGAGCCAGAAATCTTGCTTGTTTGTAGGTGACCAAATACTTATTTTCCACCATAATTTGCAAATAAATTCATAAAAAATCCTACAATGTGATTTTCTGGATTTTTTCCCCTCAATTTGTCTGTCATAGTTGACATGTACCTATGATGAAAATTACAGGCCTCTCTCATCTTTTTAAGTGGGAGAACTTGCACAATTGGTGGCTGACTAAATACTTTTTTTCCCCACTGTAGGTCTGTAACAGTTTGGATCTAGAGTGTCACCCCCTTTGAAGAGGGGGATGACCGCAGCAGCTTTCCAATCTCTGGGGATCTCAGACGTTACGAAAGAGAGGTTGAACAGGCTAGTAATAGGGGTTGCGACAATTTCGGCGGCTAATTTTAGAAAGAAAGGGTCCAGATTGTCTAGCCCAGCTGATTTGTAGGGGTCCAGATTTTTCAGCTCTTTTAGAACATCAGCTGTCTGAATTTGTGTGAAGGAGAAGCGTGGGGGGCATGGGCAAGTTGCAGTGGAGGGTGCACAGCTGGTGGCCGGGGTAGTGGTAGCCAGGTAGAAAGCATGGCCAGCCGTAGCAAAATGCTTGTTGAAATTCTCGATTATTGTAGATTTATCGGTGGTGACAGTGTTTCTTAGCCTCAGTGCAGTTGGCAGTTGGGAAGAGGTGCTGTTATTTTCCATGGACTTTACAGTGTCCCAAAACTTTTTGGAGTTAGCGCTACAGGATGCAAATTTCTGTTTGAAAAAGCTAGCCTTTGCTTTCCTAACTGATTGTGTATATTGGTTCCTGACTTCCCTGAAAAGTGGCATATCGCGGGGGCTGTTCGATGCTAATGCAGTACGCCACAGGATGTTTTTGTGCTGGTCAAGGGCAGTCAAGTCTGAGGAGAACCAGGGGCTATATCTGTTCTTAGTTCTGAATTTTTTGAATGGGGCATGCTTATTTAAGATTGAGAGGAAAGCGCTTTTAAAGAACAACCAGGCATCCTGTACTGACAGAATGAGGTCAATATCCATCCAGGATACCCGGGCCAGGTCAATTAGAAAGGCCTGCTCGCTAAAGTGTTTTAGGGAGCATTTGACAGTGATGAGGGGTGGTCGTTTGACCACGGACCCATTACGGACGCAGGCAATAAGGCAGTGATCGCTGAGATCCTGGTTGAAGACAGCGGAGGTGTATTTAGAGGGTAAATTTGTCAGGATGATATCTATGAGGGTGCCCATGTTTACAGATTTAGGGTTGTACCTGGTAGGTTCGTTGATAATTTGAGGGCATCTAGTTTAGATTGTAGGTTGGCCGGGGTGTTAAGCATATCCCAGTTTAGGTCACCAAGCAGTATGATCTCTGAGGATAGATGGGGGGCAATCAGTTCACATATGGTGTCAAGGGCACAGCTCGGGGCTGAGGGGGGTCTGTAGCAAGCGGCAACAGTGAGAGACTTATTTCTGGAAAGGTGGATTCTTAGAAGTAGAAGCTCAAACTGTTTGGGCACAGACCTGGATAGTACAATAGAGCTCTGCAGGCTATCTCTACAGTAGATTGCAACCCCACCCCCTTTGGCAGTTCTATCGAGACGGAAAATGTTGTAGTTGGGGATGGACATTTCTGAATTTTTGGTGGCCTTCCTAAGCCAGGATTCAGACACTGCTAGAACATCAGGGTTGGCGGAGTGTGCTAACGCAGTTAATAACTCAAACTTAGGGAGGAGGCTTCCGATGTTAACGTGCAAGAAACTAATGCTTTTACGGTTACAGAAGTCAACAAATGATAACGCCTGGGGAGTAGGAGTGATACTGGGGGCTACAGGGCCTGGGTTAACCTCTACATCACCAGAGGAACAGAGGAGGAGTAGAATAAGGATACGGCTAAAGGCTTTAAGTACTGGTCTTCTAGTGCATTGGGTACAGAGAAAAAAAGGGGCAGGTTTCCGGGCGTTGTAGAATAGATTCAGGGCATTATGTACAGAAAAGGATATGGAAGGATATGAGTACAGTTGAGGTAAACCTAAGCGTTGGGTAACAATGAAAGAGATAGCATCACTGGAGGCACCGATTGAGTCTGTCTCCGCGTGTATGGGGGATGGGACAAAGGAGCTATCTATGGCAGGTTGAGCTGGGCTGGGGGATCTACAGTGAAATAGTACAATAAGAAATAACCGAAACAGCAATAAGCAAGGCATATTGACATGGGAGAGAGGCATAAAGCAATCACAGGTGTTATTCGAGAGAGCTAAGACAACAGCTGGTAATGGCGACAAAGTTTGGGCTGAGGCTAAACATAAACAGGATGCGGTACCGTATAAAGGAACAGTCCAGCAGGCGTCAGCTGTATAGCTGAGTTATCATAAGGTCCGGTGAACAGCAATAGGAGAGTTCGGAGGTAGTTCGGGGGCTGCTATAGCACTGGCGAGCAAGAGGCCATGGCTAGCGTGTGCTAGCGGGCCGGGGCTAGCAGATGGATCTTCGTGGTCGACGTCGTAACGGGAAACCTGTTGTAATCACTTCAGACGATTTCATCGGCAGACCAGTCGTGTTGGATTGGCGGGGCTCCGTGTCAACACTAGGAGGTCCCATCCGGTTGACAGAGAGGTAGATAGCCGGGAGAAGGGCCTGGCTCGCGGCTAGCTCAAGGCTGATTAGCCAACAACAACGTCCATTTGATTACAGCTATATAGCTACGATGATCCGGTGTTAAAGGTCCAGTGAATCAGTGATTCCGGCAGAAAAAACGATATGTTCTGGGTCGATAACGCGCTGTGCAGACAGTGCAAAGACTGGCCGATAATAGTCCAGGCTAGAGCTGGCTGGTAGGTAGTGCAGGCCACGGACAATGGTGAGAAACCGCTAACGGTGGCTAATAGCAAGTAGCTAGTTAGCTGGCTATTCCCGCCCGGTAGACAGAGAGGTAGATAGCCGGGATATGGGCCTGGCTCAAGGCTAGCTCAAGGCTAACTGGTGCTTGCTTCAGGGGCAGTGGTAATTAGCCAAACAGCAACATCCAATTCGGTTGCGGCTAGCTAGTTGTGATCCGGTGTTAATGTCCAGTGATTCAGTTATTCCGGCAGAAAATCCGATGTTCTGGGTGAAAACCGCTAACGGTGGCTAATAGCAAGTAGCTAGTTAGCTGGCTAGCTGGTATCAACTGGAGATTCTAGATAAAAGGTAAGTCAATAATAGAATCCGTTCCACATTGAGTGAGGCGGGTTGCAGGAAAGTATATTTTGTAGAAGGATGAAAAGTGTGATAGGGAAATATGTACGAAAAATACAAAATAAATACAAAAAACTGGCTATTTACACAGACACACAACAAAGACCACGACCGCACTGCTACGCCAACTTGGATTCATGATATATGGATTCATACGGAAAACTAACATATTATAATGTAAATACATACAGTACCAGTCAAAAGTTTGGACACACCTACTCATTCCAGGGTTTTTCTTATTTTTACTATTTTCTACATAGTAATAATAATAATAATAATAATAATAATAATATGCCATTTAGCAGACGCTTTTATCCAAAGCGACTTACAGTCATGCGTGCATACATTTTTTGTGTATGGGTGGTCCCGGGGATCGAACCCACTACCTTGGCGTTACAAGCGCCGTGCTCTACCAGCTGAGGACCATAGTAGAATAATAGTGAAGACATCAAAACTATGAAATAACACATATGGAATCATGTAGTAACCAAAAAAGTGTTAAACGAATCAAAATATATTTTATATGTTAGATTCTTCAAAGTAGCCACCCTTTGCCTCGATGACAGCTTTGAACACTCTTGGCATTTCCTCAACCAGCTTCTTGAGGAATGCTTTTCCAACAGTCTTGAAGGAGTTCCCACACATGCTTAGCACTTGTTGGCTGCTTTTCCTTCACTCTGCGGTCCAATTCATCCAAATCCATCTCAATTGGGTTGAAGTCGGGTGATTGTGGAGGCCAGGTCATCTGATGCAGCACTCCATCACTCTCCTTCTTGGTGAAATAGCCCTTACACAGCCTGGAGGTGTGTTTTGGGTAATTGTCCTGTTGATGAACAAATGATAGTCCCACTAAGCGCAAACCAGATGGGATGGCGTATCGCTGCAGAATGCTGTGGTAGCCATGCTGGTTAAGTTTGCCTTGAATTCTAAATAAATCACAGACAGTGTCACCAGCAAAGCACCCCCACACCATCCCACCTCCTCCTCCATTCTTCACGGTGGGAACCACACATGCAGAGATCATCCGTTCACCTACTCTGCGTCTCACAAAGACACAGCGGTTGGAACCAAAAATCTCACATTTGGACTCATCAGACCAAAGGACAGATTTCCACCGGTCTAATGTACATTGCTCGTGTTTTTTGGCCCAAGCCTCTTATTCTTATTGGTGTCCTTTAGTAGTGGTTTCTTTGCAGCAATTCCTTTCCTCTGGTGGTCCTCATGAGAACCAGTTTCATCATAGCGCTTGATGGTATTTGCGACTGCACTTCAAGAAACGTTCAAAGTTTTTGAAATGTTGCTGATTGACTGACCTTCATGTCTTAAAGTAATGATGGACTGTCGTTTCTCTTTGCTTATTCTTGCCATAATATGGACTTGTTCTTTCACCAAAAAGGGCTATCTTCTGTATACCACCCCTACCTTGTCACAACACAACTGATTGGCTCAAACACATTAAGAAGGAAAGAAATTCCACAAATTAATTTTTAACAAGGCACACCTGTTAATTGAAATGCATTCCAGGTGACTACCTCATGAAGCTGGTTGAGAGAATGCCAAGAGTGTGCAAAGCTATCATCAAGGCAAAGGGTGGCTACTTTGAAGAATCTCAAATATAAAACATATTTTGATTTGTTAAACACTTTTTGGGCTACTACATGATTCCTATGTGTTATTTCATAGTTTTGATGTCTTCACTATTATTCTACAATGTAGAAAACTGTCAAAATAAAGAAAAACCCTTAAATGAGTAGGTGTGTCCAATCTTTTTACTGGTACTGTACGTCCAGAATATATTCATGAAATATATAACTTGAGCACATCATAGAATATGTATGTAAATATGTTTAAAAATATATGTTAATTAAATATATTTTTTGCACCACATGTATCATGCTGAATTGCAATGTTGAGTCTATTGACCTCTGGTACCTTGGCATTACGTTCCCAAAGTGGGGTTTGCGTGCAAAAGTTTAAAATAAATGATGCAGTTATTGAAGGTACATGCCACTTATGAAACATAGTAAGATTAGCTATGTTGTTTTCGAAAAGAGACACATGAAGCTAGAACATATTGCTCCCAAGCTGTCAATAAGAAATTGAAATGTTTCCAAGCCCCATCCCTATCCCCGCCTCCAACTGATAGAGAAGCCGTTGCAATTTCGAATTTTATTCAGATGCAGAGAAGAGCAGCTGTCAGAGGCAAAAATGTATAATGGTATTTTATTTGATTATATAATCATAACATTGATTTTAAATATGTCTTTCACCTGGCGGGTGACAGAGGAAGAAGATAGAGTATTTTCTTAAACGGCCTGCAAGCAAGAGTTTTCACCAAGCTAGCTAACACAGCTAGTTAGCTACAGTTGAAGTCGGAAGTTTACATACACAAATTTCTTGTTAACAAACTATAGTTTTGGAAAGTCGGTTATGACATCTACTTTGTGCATGACACAAGTACTTTTTCCAACAATTGTTTACAGACAGATTATTTCACTTATAATTCACTGTATCACAATTCCAGTGGGGTCAGGAGTTTACATACACTAAGTTCACTGTGCCTTTAAACAGCTTGGAAAATTCCAGAAAATGATGTCATGGCTTTAGAAGCTTCTGATAGGCTAGTTGACATCATTTGAGTCAATTGGAGGTGTACCTGTGGATGTATTTCAAGGCCTAGCTTCATACTCAGTGCCTCTTTGCTTGACATCATGGGAAAATCAAAAGAAATCAGCCAAGACCTCAGAAAAAAAAATGTAGACCTCCACAAGTCTGGTTCATCCTTGGGAGCAATTTCCAAATGCCTGAAGGTACCACGTTCATTTGTAAAAACAATAGTACGCAAGTATAAACACCATGGGATCACGCAGCCGTCATACCGCTCAGGAAGGAGACGCGTTCAATCCCAAGTGCAAATCAATCCCAGAACAATAGCAAAGGACCTTGTGAAGATGCTGGAGGAAACAGGTACAAAGGTATCTATTTCCACAGTAAAACGAGTCCTATATATCGACATAACCTGAAAGGCCGCTCAGCAAGGAAGAAGCCACTGCTCCAAAACCACAATAAAAAAGCCAGACTACGGTTTGCAACTGCACATGGGGACAAAGATCGTACTTTTTGGAGAAATGTCCTTTGGTCTGATGAAACAAAAATAGAACTGTTTGGCCATAATGACCATCGTTATGTTTGGAGGAAAAAGGGGGACGCTTGCAAGCCGAAGAACACCATCTCAACTGTGAAGCACGGGGGTGGCAGCATCATGCTGTGGGGGTGCTTTGCTGCAGGAGGGACTGGTGCACTTCACAAAATAGATGGCATCATGAGGATGGAAAATTATGTGGATATATTGAAGCAACATCTCAAGACATCAGTCAGGAAGTTAAAGCTTGGTCGCAAGTGGGTCTTCCAAATGGACAATGACCCCAAGCATACTTCCAAAGTTGTGGCAAAATGGCTTATGTACAACAAAGTCAAGGTATTGGAGTGGCCATCACAAAGCCCTGGCCTCAAACCTATAGAACATTTGTGGGCAGAACTGAAAAAGCATGTGCGAGCAAGGAGGCCTACAACCTGACTCAGTTACACCAGCTCTGTCAGGAAGAAGGGGCCAAAATTCCCCCAAATTATTGTGGGAAGCTTGTGGAAGGCTACCCGAAACGTTTGACCCGAGATAAACAATTTAAAGGCAATGCTACCAAATACTAATTGAGTTTATGTAAACTTCTGACCCACTGGGAATGTGATGAAAAAAATAAAAAGCTGAAATAAATAATTCTCTCTACTATTATTCTGACATTTCACATTCTTAAAATAAAGTGGTGATCCTAACTGACCTAAAACAGGAAATTTTTACTAGGATTAAATGTCAGGAATTGTGAAAAACTGAGTTTAAATGTATTTGGCTAAGATGTATGTAAACTTCCGACTTCAACTGTACCTAGCTCCTTTCCCTTGCCACCAAAACATGCAGTGTGACTGACCAAGGTAAGTATTGTTTTGGATATTAAAGCTCAGAGTTAATATGTCATGTATATACCCCCTTTGCTGCTATAACACCCTCCACTCTTCTGGCAAGGCTTTCCACCAGATGTTGGAACATTGCTGCGTTGACGTGCTTCCGTTCAGCCACAAGAGCATTAGTGAGGTCGGGCACTGATGTTGGGCGATTTGGCACTGATGTTGGGCGATTAGGCCTGGCTCGCAGTCGGCCTTCCAATTCATCCCCTTTGTGCACGGGGGTATTGTCATGCTGAAACAGGAAAGGGCCTTCCCTAAACTGTTACCAAAAAGTTGGAAGCACAGAATTGTCTAGAATGTCATTGTATGCTGTAGTGTTAAGATTTCCCTTCACTGGAACTAAGGGGCCTAGGCCGATCCATGAAAAACAGCCCCAGACCATTATTCCTCCTCCAACAAACTTTACAGTTGGCAATATTCATTCGGGCATATATAGCGTTCTATTGGCATCCGCCAGATTCGCCCGTCGGCCTGCCAGATGGTGTAGCGTTATTCATCACTCCAGAGAACGGGTTTCTACTGCTCCAGAGTCCAATGGCGGTGAGACTTACACCACTCCAGCCGACCCTTAGCTTTTCACATGGTGATCTTAGGCTTGTGTGCAGCTGCTCGGCCATGGAAACCCGTATCATGAAGCTCCCGACGAACAGTTTTTGTGCTTCCAGAGGCAGTTTGGAACTCAGTAGTGAGTTATGCAACCGAAGACAATTTTTATGCGCTACGCGCTTCAGCACTCTCCGGTCCCATTCTGTGAGCTTGTGTGGCCTACCACTTCTCGGCTGAGCCGTTGTTGCTCCTAGACTTTTCCACTTCACAATAACAGCATTTACAGTTGACTGGGGCAGCTCTAGTACAGCAGAAACTTGACAAACTGACTTGTTGTAAAGGTGGCATCCTATGACGGTGCCACGTTGAAAGTCACTGATCTCTTCAGTAAGGCCATTCTACTGCCAATGATTGTCTATGGAGATTGCATGGCGGTGTGCTCGATTTTATACACCTGTCAGCTACGGGTGAGGCTGAATTAGCCGGATCCACTAATATGAAGGGGTGTCCACATACTTTTGTGTATATAGTGTATTTCCATGACATAGACTGACCAGGTGAATTGTTCTTCTTCTTCTTTGGTATTATGGTGGTTGCACATTTTGTTTGTGCATGCCGCCACCTAATGTGCGTTATTGTGTGGTCAATCACCTTCTCCTGCACCATGCCAACGGCCTAAGAGGAGTGGACACCACCACTCAACACACCCTGTAACTCTTCTGAGGTAAAATCTCGTATACCCAAAAACGTATCTTCAGCTGTCACCACAACATCTATTTTCTGTGAGTTACGTTCCATTTCTGCGGTACAGTTGATAAACATTGCTATGAACGCTAAGAATCCAACCTTACTGAAGCATATATCACTCGTTGGCCTATGTTTCTGTGCTGGCACAGATTTACTACTCACAGGGATCCTCTCTGGATCTCTCACCCTTGACCCATCCTCCTCTACCTTCTTCACTGTCTCAGCATACGACACCTTCGGCACTATTCTGACTCTGGCCACCTCAACCTGCCTCTCTTGCACCGGACACTTCTGATCCCTAGCAACATGGGCGCCCATACAGTTGACACACACAATTTTATCCACTGAAACTACACAATCCTCTGTCCCATGCCCTCCTGCACACTTCCCACATCTGGGCATCTCCCTCCTACACACTGCTACAACCATAAACGTTGCACCTGAAACAGCGCAGTGGATTCCGTACAATTGCTCTAACAGGATAACCTAACATGACGCCACAAACACCAGCAGTCTTCAACCTTAATTGCTCCACCTCCACACTTAACGCTACACCAGAAATCACTCCTTTCAATGATGCCCTATTCCTAAGAGCAAAGCATGAAACAGATCTTGACTCAAGTTGCGTGACACGGAACGCCCGCTCCCTCTGGACAAAAGAAACACAAACAAATATCACAAGTCCACTACAGGTGACCTTCACTGATTCAACCGCACCCAACTCATTTCCCACCCAACCTGAAACCACCAATGGATCCGCCAAAAGGCAAGGATCCACTTTCTCCAAAAATATCACTCCTACTGGACTAGATTCTTCTTTATTATGTCCATCGATGCCAGGTTCGGACTCGGAGCTCTTCACCACACCTTCCACCTCACTTAACTCGCCCTCATTCACTTCCATTTCACCTCCAGAACTCAGTCTGGCACATAGCTCACTCTGTTTGCACTTGACACCCCATCTCCATTTTTATTGCCATCTTCCTCAAATTCAACTCCACCCTCTGCTTTCCTCATTCTCTTTGACCTCTTCTTCCTCTTTTTCCACCTCAGAAATCCACCTTTCTGTGTCCCTGTCCCAATATTCCTCTTCCGTCGCCATCTACCAAAAAAACAATCGGGGGCTGCAGTTTGCAAACGACTGTGGTTATCATCTTGCCTGGCTACCCAGACTCCTTGCTCTGGCCACTGGAAGGTGTCCTATGTATCGAATCAGATGAAAGCTATGATCCCAGCACGTTCAGGTGAAAGCTATGATCCCTTATTGATGTCACTTGTTAAATCCACTTTAGTCAGTGTAGATTTTTTAAGCATTGAGACAATTGAGACATGGATTGTGTATGTGTACCATTCAGAGGGTGACAGTTTCCAGCCAACTTGACACAACTGTGGGAAACATTGGAGTCAACATGGGCCAGCATCCCTGTGGAACACTTTCAACACCTTATAGAGTCCATGCCCTGACAAATTGAGGCTGTTCTGAGGACAGAAGGTGGTGCAACTCAATATTAGGAAGGTGTTCCTAATGTTTTGTACACTCAGTGTATAATTTCATTCCCAAAGCTAGCTAGTTAATGTTAAATGTTGCTTACCAAGCAATGTGTTGCTTGATAGCTACCTAGCTTGCTAGCCTTGTAGTGAGGGCTGGATTTCTCTGACAGCAATATAGGAAGGTGTGCCCTAGTAGGCAGTCTACTGTGTGCAGCTCACCCTGCACTAACATAAATAACATGAGCATGTCTACTTCTACTAAGCTTCCCAGTAAGGCAATGAAAACAATCAAGCATCCCAGAAAAGTGCTAAAAATGGCCCACGTTAACATATGTAGCTTAAGAAACAAGGTTCATGAAATTAATAACTTTCTAGTAACAGATAACATTTATATTCTGACTATCTCTGAAACTCACTTAGATAAAACCTTTCATGATACAGTGGCAGCAATACAAGGTTATAAGATCTACAGAAAAGACAGAAATGCCAATGGTGGTGTTGCTGTTTATATTCAGAACCACATTCCTGTAAAGCTCAGAGAGGATTTCATGTTAAATAGTGTTGAAGTAATATGGCTGCAGGTTCATCTGCCTCACCTAAAGCCTATTCTGGTGGGAAGCTGCTTTAGGGTTAGGGCCCCCTTTACGGGCTCAAATAGCCAACCAATCAGCCTGTTACCAACCCTTTGTAAACTTTTGCGATTTTTGTTGTTGTGTTTAACCAGATACAATGCTATTTTACAGTAAACAAATTGACAACAGACTTTCAGCACGCTTCTATGGAAGGTCATTCAACAAGCACAGTTTTGATATAATTCAGTGCGGCTTTTGACATTATTGATCATAGTCTGCTGCTGGAAAAAGAAATGTGTTATGGCTTTACACCCCCTGCTATATTGTGGATAAAGAGTTCCTTTTTTAATTATTAAATTAAATTAAAAATTAAAATTAAATTTAAATTAAATTTTTTAGTTTTTATTAACCCATCCTCTCCGGAGGACACATATTTTTTGATTTTACAGCATTTTTTGCTACATATACATACATTTTGCATACACATTTTACATACATGGTACTTTTATATACAGTAATCACAAAACAATAATACTTTACTGAACATAAGCTCTTTAATCCCACCCCTCAGCCACTCTCAGCCCATCACACCTATCACCATAGACCACCCTCGTTTGGTTTCCATGTGCAATATATTTTTCAATTGTGCTGTAATGCTTTACAATCATTTTTTACCTTTCGAATCATATAGTATCCACTGATTGTGAGCTAAAGATGAAAACCTTTCCTACGAGTATTATTATATTATTTATTGACTGACTATGGATTTCCAAATCGCCCAAAATTGCTATTTGTAAGGTTAATTTTAAGTGAATGTTATGATTTTTTTAACCATTCCTGAACCTGTGAGCAGAAACAAGCTACATAGGGGCAATACCAGAATAAATGATCTAGTGATTCTGTCTCTTCGCATTAAAATCTACAGAGCTGAGATTGTTGTATGCCCCATATACTATATATAGCAGTCTGTTGGTGGCAATCATTTTTTTATAATAATTGAAATTGTAAAACTTGTGTTGAATCAAGTGTTCTTTTTTGTATCAGTGCATAAACCATGTGCCATGGAATCGGTACATCGAAAATCTCTTTCCATTTATTTTGCAACCTGTATGGAACAGCTGTCAACATTTTTGTCCTCAAATTAAACTGGAATATTTTTCTATACAATTCTTTTCAGCCAAATTGTATCTTTAATATTATGTCAGACAAACAAGTTGATAGCTGCATATATGACATAACTCCACCGTTTCTATTCATAATATCATTAATAAATATAATGCAATTTTTAAACATTTTTTACATAAAGAATGTTTTTTTAGTATATTTGAGTTGAACCTTAATATTTGTTGTAATATTTATTCTACCTTTTCTAGAGGATAAAACTGAAATTGTTACCAGCTTTGTATAGCTTGTTTAAGAAAGGGTGATACTTAAATCTTTTTTTTTTTTTTCAATTACTCGGAAATGAGAAGTTGTAATCTGTGTAAAGGCAAAAAGGCAATTTTTATAGCAAAGCATGAGCCTTTCTTAATAATCTACTGGAGAACCATTTTGGGTTTAAGTATAACTTGTATGAGTGAAGCTTTTAGTGAGAGGTTTAAAGCTTTAATGTTTAATAATTTTAGCCCCCCAAACTCATATTCACTATATAAATAGGCACATATATTTTGTCTGGCTTAGCATTCCAAATAAAATGAAATATTATTTGTTCATATGATTTAGAAAACGAGTTGTCTGGAGTAGGCAGCGAGCGTTAGTAAGTAAGTAAACTGTGATTGGACCAATGGGATTTTTCCATAAATATACAAATATTTACCTCTCCCATGGTTGCAGAATCGTATCTATTTTTGCAAACTTTCTATTGAAATTGATTGTGGTAAGTTCATTTATATTTTTTGAGATATGAATACCAAGTATGCCTACTTCACCATCTGCCAATTTTATTGGTAAACTACAAGGTAATGTAAAAACTGTGTATTTTAATGATCCAATATGTAATATGGTACACTTGTCATAATTAGGTGTTAGTCCAGAGATACTAGAAAAATGATCAAGAACTTCAATGTGCAGGGATCCAGATTGCGGACATAAGAAATCACTTGAGTCATCAGCATACATTGACACTTTTGTTTTTATCCCTTGGATTTCTAACCCCTTGATGTTCTTGTTGGATCTAATTTTAATAGCTAGCATTTCAATGGTCATAATAAATAGACATGGAGACAACGGACAGCCTTGTTTCCCTCCTCTTAAAACTCAATACTTTCTGAGAAGTAACCATTATTTACTATTTTACACCCGGGGTTGCTGTACAAAATTTTAACCCATTCTATAAGAGATTCACCGAAATTAAAGTAATCCAGGCATTTATATATAAATTCTAGTTGTACTTTATCAAACGCCTTTTCAAAATCTGCTATGAAGACCAGGCCTGGTGTCTTAGATGTTTCATAATGTTCATTTGTTTCAAGTAATTGTCGTATATTATCTTCAACATATTGTCCATCTAAAAAACCTGTCTGATCAGGATGAACAATATCTGGTAAAACCTTTTATATTCCATGTGCCAGGATTTTCACATCACAACATTGAAGTGTAAGAGGCCTCCAGTTTTTTAAATGGACTGGATCTTTATACTTACCACCTGGGTCCTGTTTCAGTAGTAATGAAATCAAACCTTCTTGTTGAGTACCTGAAGTCTACCGTTTTTATAGGAGTAATTAAAACATGCTTATAATTTATCTTTGAGTACATACAAAAAGGTCTGATATACCTCTCTGGTATACCACCAAGCCCTGGTGTTTCTCCAGACTGAAAATATTTAATTGCCTCAAAAAGTTCCTCCTCTGTAAGTTGGCCTTCACACAGGTCTTTCTGTACATTTGTTAATTTTACATTATCATTATTAGGAAATAAATCCTTACAGTTAACATCATTCAGTGGAAATGGAGGAGACTGAAAAGAAAACAAATGCTTAAAATATTTTGCTTCCTCTTTCAAAATATATAATTTGGTGAATCATGGATGACTCCATTTGTAACGGGTTTCTGTAAATTCTTTTTGGTAGCATTTCTATGTTGAAGATTCAAGAAAAACATAGTGCATTTTTCAAAATTGCACGTTATCACTTTATTATTGTAATAAATTACACTTGATCGTTCATGAATAAGTACCTCCAATTATTTGTGTTTTTCCTCTATAGTACAGTTTCCATTACCATCTACCTGCACTGTTATTTCCTCTATTTCCTTTATTAGACTAATGTATTTTGACCTAAACTGCTTTTGTTTT
This sequence comes from Coregonus lavaretus, assembly GCF_964263955.1. Lineage (NCBI taxonomy): Eukaryota > Metazoa > Chordata > Actinopteri > Salmoniformes > Salmonidae > Coregonus > Coregonus lavaretus. The sequence goes on from NC_140003.1 coordinate 991,928, forward strand.
AATGATAAGTATTGTATTGAATGGCCTCTAAAAGTACATTTAAAAGTGTCCCATAAAATAAGGGGATCAGCTGTACCTACAGTACCAGTCAAAAGTTTGGACACACCAAAGGTTTAAACAAATCAAAATATGTTTTATATTTGAGATTCTTCAAATAGCCACCCTTTGCCTTGACGACAGCTTTGCACACTCTTGGCATTCTCTCAACCAGCTTCACCTGGAATGCTTTTCCAACAGTCTTGAAGGAGGTCCCACATATGCTGAGCACTTGTTGGCTGCTTTTCCTTCACTCTGCCATCTGACTCATCCCAAACCATCTCAATTGGGTTGAGGTCGGGGGATTGTGGAGGCCAGGTCATCTGATGCAGCACTCCATCACTCTCCTTCTTGGTAAAATAGCCCTTACACAGTCTGGAGGTGTGTTGCGTCATTGTCCTGTTGAAAAACAAATGATAGTCCCACTAAGCCCAAACCAGATGGGATGGCGTGTTGCTGCTGAATGCTGCGGTAGCCATACTGGTTAAGTGTGCCTTGAATTCTAAATAAATCACAGACAGTGTCACCAGCAAAGCACCCCCACACTCCTTCATATCTTAAAGTAATGATGGACTGTGGTTTCTCTTTGCTTATTTGAGCTGTTCTTGCCATAATATGGACTTGGTCTTTTACCAAATGGGGCTATCTTCTGTATACCACCCCTACCTTCTCACAACACAACTGATTGGCTCAAATGCGTTAAGAAGGAAAGACATTCCACAAATTAACTTTTAACAAGGCACACTTGTTAATTGAAATGCATTCCAGGTGACTACCTCATTAAGCTGGTTGAGAGAATGCCAAGAGTGTGCAAAGCTGTCATCAAGGCAAAGGGTGGCTATTTGAAGAATCTCAAATATAAAATATATTTTGATTTGTTTAACACTTTTTTGGTTATAACATGATTCCATATGTGTTATTTAATAGTTTGATGTCTTCAATCAGGCCTTCGTGGTCGAATTGCTGCAAAGAAACCACTACTAAAGGACACCTATAAGAAGAAGAGACTTGCTTGGGCCAAGAAACACAAGCAATGTACATTAGACCGGTGTTCCAATTCATCCCAAAGGTGTTCAATTGGGTTGAGGTCAGGGCTCTGTGCAGGCCAGTCAAGTTCTTCCACACCGATTTCGACAAACCATTTCTGTATGGACCTCGCTTTGTGCACGGGGGCATTGTCATGCTGAAACAGGAAAGGGCCTTCCCCAAACTGTTTTTGGAAGCACAGAATTGTCTGGAATGTCATTGTACGCTGTATTATTAAGATTTCGCTACACTGGAACTAAGGGGCCTAGCCCAAACCATGAAAAACAGCCCCAGACCATTATTCCTCCTCAACCAAACTTTACAGTTGGCACTATGCATTCGGGCAGGTTGCGTTCTCCTGGCATCCGCCAAACCCAGATTCGTCCATCGGACTGCCCGATGCTGAAGCGTGATTCATCACTTCAGAGAACGCGTTTCCACTGCTCCAGAGTCCAATGGCGGACAGCTTTACACCACTCCAGCCAACGCTTGGCATTGCGCATGGTGATCTTAGGCTTGTGTCAAAGGAATTTATTTGTTTCATTTAAGTAAATATTTTGAGTTTGTACGACTATTGCACTACTCAATGTTCAATCTTTACTAACGACATGCCACTGGCTTCGAGTAAAGCCAGTGTGTCTTATGTATGCGGATGACTCAACAATATATACACGTCAGCTACCACAGCGACTGAAATGACTGCAACACTTAACAAAGAGCTGCAGTTAGTTTCAGAATGGGTGGCATGGAATAAGTTAGTCCTAAATATTTCAAAAACTAAAAGCATTGTATTTGGGAAAAATCATTCACTAAACCCTAAACCTCAACTAAATCTTGTAATGAATAATGTGGAAATTGAGCAAGTTGAGGAGACTAAACTGCTTGGAGAAACCGTGGATTGTGAACTGTCATGGTCAAAACATATTGATACAACAGTAGCTAAGATGGGGAGAAGTCTGTCCATAATAAAGCGGTACTCTGCATTCTTAGTAGCACTATCAACAAGGCAGGTCCTACAGGCTCTAGTTTTGTCGCACCTGGACTACTGTTCAGTCGTGTGGTCAGGAAAATTGCAATTGTCTCAGAACAGGGCAGCACGGCTGGCCCTTGGATGTACACCAAGATCATGTCAATCTCTCCTGGCTCAAAGTGGAGGAGAGATTGACTTCATCACTACTTGTACTTGTGAGAGGTATTGACATGTTGAGCTGTCTGTTTAAACGACTAGCACACAGCTCGGACACTCGTGCATACCCCACCAGACATGCCACCAGAGGTCTCTTCACAGTCCCCAAGTTTAGAACAGACTGTGGGAGGCGCACAGTACTACATAATGCCATGACTACATGGAACTCTATTCCACATCAAGTAACTCATGCAAGCAGTAAAATTAGATTTAGAAACAAGACAAAAATACACCTTATGGAACAGTTAGGACTGTGAAGCAACATAAACATGGGCACAGACACCTGCATACTAACACACAATAACATACACACTATACACACGTACACATGGATTTTGTGTTGTAGATATGTGGTAGTAAAGTAGGGGCCTGAAGGCACACACTTAATATGTTGTGAAATCTGTTGTGAATGTATTGTAATATTTTTTTAAAATGTGTAACTGCCTTAATTTTGCAGGACCCCAGGAAGAGTAGCTGCTGCCTTTGCAGAAGCTAATGGGGATCCATAATAAATACAAACACAAATACAAATACAAACGAAGTGAAGTGGAGTACAGTTAAAGCATAGCAATTCAATATGCAGCAATTCAATGTATTAAATTAAACAATCTTTTTAACTTAAGTACAGTTAAAAACAATTTAGTTTGCATAAAACCATTAGGTTAACACAAGTAATTCAAAATAATTAGGTGTGCCTTCATTTTAACTTTTTAGTTTGTTAACTTAAAATTTAGGAGGTTATTGGTTTCCTAAAAAATGTAGTTCACGGAACTTCTAGGGTTTTACAGTGCGGTTTTTGTCATGCAAAACATGACAACGACCATAGGAGTTGACTATAAAGCACAAACAGATCTGAAACCAGGCTAACAGTACTGAAGACTACTTCCATAGACATTGAGAAAACATTGAGAAGTCCCTGACTGACTATGTGTCTGCCGTTCTCCTGAGGGTGGTAAAAAGTGGAGTCAGGTTGAGATCAGCAGAATTATGGGCTGTCTGTCTTTGTCTGACTGTGCTTTACAGAGTGGACGGCCCGAGTGGTCAGGGAGATTCCGCAACGGCCTGTGGTAATTAAAGCCCTCTGCTGAGTCACTGAAACTACACCAGGGTGTCCGAGCCGCCCACGCACGCGCACACACACACACACGCAAAGAACAGCATGCGTCTCAATGTTATCATAGTGTTATGCTAACATCTCCTTCCACATTTACATTTTACATTTTAGTCATTTAGCAGACGCTCTTATCCAGAGCGACTTACAGTTAGTGAGTGCATACATTCTTTCATTTTTTTCAGTTAAGTGTTCTCAAATTCATTGAGGTCAATCCAACACTGCTTTGCTTTCCACTGTGGTTTCAGCTACAGCGATCCCAATTAACTCCACAGCCTATCACCCCTCTCATTAAAGAAGCCAAGATGGCAACCAGCCTGCTCCATCCCAATCACATCTGTCCCACAAGCAAAACCATCACCCTTTAAAATACATTACAGGACATCATAGCAAAACAAGATGGGACAGAGCGCAAACAAACAAAAAATGTGTGGGTTCTACTAGTAACATTCTGCATTGGGAAATGTCAGTAACAAGACGTCATTGCAAAACAAGACTGAACAGAGCAGAATATGACAATCAAACGCTAACATGGCATGTATTTAAGTCCAAATGGGCTCTGTTTTCAATAAGGTGGTTTAACAACAAGGTTTAACAAACAAACATTCTATAGTACATTCAGTGCTGGGAAACTCAGTAACACTTACGGAATAAGTAGAGGTCTGGAGAGAGGAGAGAGGGTCCTGAATGAATGGGAGGCTTGAAAGAGCGAGAGAGAGAGAGAGAGACCGTTCTCCAGAGCAGATCAAAGTTGTTGCACCCAAATGTTTTCTTGGTTACTGCCTGTAAACGTCATGAAAAGACGGATACGGAGTGAAAGGGAGCAAGAGAGCGAGCGAGCGAGAGAGGGTGAGTGAGTTAACCTAGAGAAGGAAGGTAGGATGTATAGAACAGTTGTTTTTTCCTTCTCAGTCTTCTCCAATCCTCCACTGTAAGTTCCTGCAGAGTGAAAGTTAAGTTCCTTCAGGTTTTTGCTGGAGTTTCTGAGTCTGAGTCAGTGATTGACTTACTGCGTTTGCAGTAAACAGAGAAGGGGAGTGCTATAAACTGTTCTGGAGCTAGCCAGGCAGACCACATGGGCTGTGAGCAAGCATCTGGAGTATAGAGGGGGAAACACACACACACACAGAGCCCGAGTGTTGTTACGGCCTTATGCCTTTCCCATGATCTCAAACCTCTGCTGCAGGAACACAGAGCAAGAGAAACAGGCCACTGTTGTTGTCAAAACACACACAGCAGATACACACAAAAACACACACAGTCTGGGTTTGGTGTTTATACATGGGTGTGAAGTCTATTGACATTGATCAGGCAATACAGTTAAATAAAAACGGATATAACTGTGCTGATTCGGGACTATCCCTTGAGAAAAATGTATTCTGACCTCAAAAAATGTTGTTACATCATATAATATGTGACTGACCGCCTTGATTAGGTCTTATGTAGCAAAATTTGAAATGGCGTTTTTTACATTGGATAAAATCAGAGACACAGAGCTACAAAATGGTATATCATACACTGAATTTAAGGGAACAATGGGAAAGTAATTCTGCTTTGAAAGTTGATAGACTTCTAATCTCACTTTTGAGAAAATGGCCTTTGAATGTTTTGGTACCTAGTGAAGAGCTCTTCTTTGTCTACACCCATTCAGCATCGTTCACACCCTCTTAAGCTTTAGCCCCACCCATCTTGTTTCGCTCTCGGAGCGTTCAGAGCGCACACTTTACGCTCTGGCCGATGAGTAGGGTTGATCCGAACGTTCTGACCTCACAACAGCAGTAAAGCACCCAAGCTAACTGGCTAACATTGGCTAGCTTGCTATTTACTTTCAGACACAAAATTGGGATTATGGTTCATTGTTTACCTCTGGATAACATGAAAACAGCCTAATCAGCTCTGCTGGCAACAATTTCATTATGCTTTTTTGCCAACGTTTACTGACACCGGCCATATTCAATGGGTGTTGTGTGTTTGTAAATTCATCAGTTATTTTGCGCTCTGGCATACTCAGACTGAATTTACGAACGCACCCGAAATGGTTACTTGCATAGTGGAGTCTTTTGTTAAGACATGTAGCTAGCTAGCTACGTAAACAATGAACCTAGCTAGGTAAACAACGTGTAAGATCATACACGTCATGTAACGTTAGCTAGCGAGCCAGCCAGATAACATTAGCTAGTTAAACAATTAACCATAGTGCCAAAACATGACGTTACTACCCTTGTATGAATCTGCTGGTATTGGTAGCTACTCAACTAGGTTCAATGTTAGCTAGCTAACATTAAGCTCATACTAGCCAAGCAAATGGCTATGAGATACAAAAAATAACATCATACAAGTAATGTTAGCTAGCGGGCCAGCCAGCTAACATTAGCTAGCTAGCTAACAGTAGACTTTAACTTGAAATGAAACCACTTTCTGTCAAAATTTGAAACGTGTAATATCTGAAAATGTAGCTAGCTAGACTATCTTACCCGTATACATCATTATGCATGATGGATGCATCTCCCTGACACGGTTTCCCTTAGTTTGAAGAATTCCTTTCCCATTGTTCCTCAACTGCAGTGTATGATATACAATTTTCTAGCTCTGAGTCGCAACTTTAATCCAATGTAAAAAAACACAATTTCAAATGTTGCTACATAAGACCGAATCGAGCCAGTCGGTCACATTTGCTATTAGTTGACTATAATATATGCTTATACAGAGAAAAATGTTATATTTTTCCATACAAATAAATGTAGTTATTTGATCATTTAGATGTATTGAATTATTCTGCAGTGTAGGCTACAGTATACTGTCAGTAGTTGGTACGAAATCTAAACCATTGGAATTCCTTTATTTCTAGGTTTGTTTCTGGTAATTGCAACAATGAACATTAAAATGTAAGCCAATCCCACATTTGTAAAATGTTATTGAAACCACTGCGCTCCGAACTGGTGTGTTGCCCTGGTACGTCACACACACTGAAGATGGCCTTAAAGCCAAAATTGTTTTATTTTGTTCTTGCCTCAATGAATAAAAAAGCATAACATAACTTTTTATGAGAGCCAACCTACTACTTATAAATTAGATTTGAAGTAGTGCCACTTCCTTATCAGAGGAGAAGTATGTGACAACGCTTAAACATTAATACATTAACTAAGACATTAATAACAGTATTACCAGCATCTTATAAAGAGAATTGAACTTGGAGCAGAGAGAAAGGGAAACATGGCTTGTTCAGACTGCAGTCCTCTATTGTTTGTTCCTACAAACTGCAGGGCCACATCAGAAGAGCAGTATGTGAACTTCAATTGACTGCGGTCTGTGGCTCTCCGTGTCATCTTTTCTGAAGTGCAAAAATAAATGGGCAAAAATATAAATGTTCAAATAACGAAACAAATGGGTTCAAATCATCGACAATCAGTATGTGTCCATATGTCAACACAACATTCGATTTGTTGCCAGAATACAGAACAGAACAGACTAGAACAGAGCGAGAGACAGAGAGAGAGAGAGAGAACGAGAGAAAGACAGAGGGAGAGTCATTGTTAATTCATGCAGGGACAATAAAGCATACCAGCATTCTGAGGTTTGTTTGATGGTCGCACGGAATGCAGCCCATCACTAATTGTGTCAAAGTGCTATAGTACCCCCCTGAACAGAGCGTGGGGTAGGGGGTTGCTGAAGGGTAACGAGGACATTAGACAAATTCCAGAATCCAGCTACTTGCCTCCATACAATCCTCTGTTTTACCAGAACAGATAGTTGTTCAAGATAGCTGTTCTTCCAATACAGATACAGTGTGGCAGTCAAATCACACCTCCATGGACTTGTTTCATACAACCTGAAACTGGGAAAATGCAGCACCCAATCTCTGCGTGATGTATGGCGGCTTGCCTGAACTGCCTGCCCGCTCCACATGACTACATTTAAATACATAGGCTGCGATCTAATTGGCACCCCTATTCCTTATCTTGAGCACTACTTTTGACTAGATATGATAGGGCTCTGGTCAAAAGTAGTGCACTATATAGGGTATAGGGTGCCATTTGGGACTCAAACAGTATGTCTCAGCTGGCTGGTCACTGGTCTGGTCATAACAATAAAAAAACTGGGTTTAGTTTGTGAAGACGTGATGGGCTAAAGGATTGGCTTGCAGTGTGAAAAACAACAACAAAACACCGCCACAGACCACGAAGGGTCATTAGAGAGGCAGGGGGACAGAGAGACTAATTACAAATGTGATTGAGGGGTCAGAGGGGAATGGGTAGAGAAATAGAGAGAGGTATGGAACTGATGAGTTGCAAAGTGCTCCAACAATGTGGACAGATTCATGTGTAGAAAAACATGCAGGGGAAAGATGTGATCGCTTTTGTCAGCTACGATCAATTAAGACACGCCTCCACTCGCAACAAAACATGAGATAAATAAGACAAGATCAAAGCCAGAAGAGAGAGAGAGAGAGAGAGAGATACTTTTACTTTTTGCATTTCTTTAATGAGCCAACCTCATTGTAATAAAAACACCACATTACCCCCCCCTAAAAACGCATTGTGTACCACCAAACCAGAGAGAGAGAAAGAGATAGAGAGAGCGAGAGAGGATCTATATAACCTAACGTAGCAGGCCTAAAATAAATGCTTGAGCAGATTGGAGGAAACCGGAAGCATCCGGTTTTCGAGCTTCGCCTCTTCCTCTCTGCTTTTCCCCTGAAAACCGGATGTCTGTGCTGACCCCGCTGAGCCTGCCCTCAATACAGTGCCAGCCACCATGGCTTGTGATGTTTCAACAAAACCAATTCACATGAAAACTACAACACGTGATAAGTAACTCTTCAACCTTTCGTAAACCAGGAAAGTGCTCGCATAGGACGTCCACCATGGCTCTTCGCCTCAACTATTTTCTGCGCAGGAGGGCTATTGCCTCTTCAGCCAGATATGTCTGTGAGAACAACTGATTATTTACAACAAAAAACACTGTGAAAATAACACACTGTCTTACCTCAATGTAGAGTAGAAAATCAGCTGACCTATGACTGGATTGTTGGGTAGTGTGCAGGGCTGTATAATGCTCACAAAAAGGAAACGCTTGTTTACTGAGAGGAATTCCAAATATGCTGGATAAGACCTTAAGAAACTCGCTAAGAAGTGGATATATATACAGTTGAAGTCTTTAAAACTTGGAGTCATTAAAACCTGTTTTTCAACCACTCCACACATTTCTTGTTAACAAACTATAGTTTTGGCAAGTCGTTTAGGACATCTACTTTGTGCATGACACAAGTAATTTTTCCAACAATTGTTTACAGACAGATTATTTCACTTATAACTCACTGTATCACAATTCCAGTGGGTCAGAAGTTTACATACACTAAGTTCACTGTGCCTTTAAACAGCTTGGAAAAATTCCAGAAAATTATGTCATGGCTTTAGAAGCTTCTGATAGGCTAATTGACATAATTTGAGTCAATTGGAGGTGTACCTGTGGATGTATTTCAAGGCCTACCTTCAAACTCAGTGCCTCTTTGCTTGACATCATGGGAAAATCAAAAGAAATCAGCCAAGACCTAAGAAATAAAATTGTAGACCTCCACAAGTCTGGTTCATCCTTGGGAGCAATTTCCAAACGCCTGAAGGTACCACGTTCATCTGTACAAACAATAGTACGCAAGTATAAACACCATGGGACCACGCAGCCGTCATACCGCTCAGGAAGGCGTAGAGTTCTGTCTCCTAGAGATTAACGTACTTTGGTGCGAAAAGTGCAAATCAATTCCAGAACAAGGACCTTGTGAAGATGCTGGAGGAAACAGGTACAAAAGTATCTATATCCACTGTAAAACAAGTCCTATATCGACATAACCTGAAAGGCCGCTCAGCAAGGAAGAAGCCACTGCTCCTAAACCGCCATAAGAAAGCCAGACTACGGTTTACAACTGCACATGGGGACAAAGATCGTACTTTTTGGAGAACTGTCCTCTGGTCTGATGAAAGAAAAATAGAGCTGTTTGGCCTTAATGACCATGGTTATGTTTGGAGGAAAAAGGGGGACGCTTGCAAGCCGAAGAACACCATCCCAACCGTGAAGCATGGGGGTGGCAGCATCATGCTGTGGGGATGCTTTGCTGCAGGAGGGACTGGTGCACTTCACAAAATAGATGGCATCAAGAGGAAGGAAAATGATGTGGATATATTGAAGCAACATCTCAAGACATCAGTCAGGAAGTTAAAGCTTGGTCGCAAATGGTTCTTCCAAATGGACAATGACCCCAAGCATACTTCCAAAGTTGTGGCAAAATGACTTAAGGACAACAAAGTCAAGGTATTGGAGTGGCCATCACAAAGCCCTGACCTCTATCCTATAGAACATTTGTGGGACAAATACTAATTGAGTGTATGTAATCTTCTGACCCACTGGGAATGTGATGAAATAAATAAAAGCTGAAATAAATCATTCTCTCTACTATTATTCTGACATTTCACATACTTAAAATAAAGTGGTGAGCCTAACTGACCTAAGACAGGGAATTTTTACTAGGATTAAATGTCAGGAATTGTGAAAAACTGAGTTTGAATGTATTTGGCTAAGGTGTATGTAAACTTCAGACTTCAAATGTACCTGCTGCAAGCTCCTGTCAATCAAGACTGACGATGTAACACCAAAGGATGGGAATGTCACTACACTCTGTGTACACAGCTCACTGCTTGGCATAGGATACACTACATTAGAATCGCCAACAACACTTTCATAATACTACTATTGCTACTACTACTACTTCCCAGTGGGGGAAAACTAGTTACAATGGCATCATTATGGCATCATGGTCAGGTTGTATACTGGTTGTATAACGTTAGGTCGTTATTAATAACGTCATATTCAAACATTCGATTCCCAGCTGGGGGGCAAGCCCGCCCGCCCGCCCGGTCCAATGCATTACACCGCAAAACGTAATTGGAGTACATCTCTCAATATTGGCCACCATTTAATTTGATATTCCTTATGGAACAGCGGGGATTGTGAAGCATCACAAACATAGGCGCAGACACATGCATACACACACACGATAACATACGCACTATATCTGTGAATGTACTGTAATGTTTTTAAAATTGTATGAACTGCCTTAATTTTGCTGGACCCCAGGAAGAATGGGGATCCATAACAAATACAAAAACAAATACAAATACAAATATTTGAGTGATATGAAATAAAAATCTACTTTACCTGACAAGTATGTGTAGTTTAGGTTAATTTTCCCATGTAGTGCTAGAAACAATGTTTGCCAGCTAGAAACGTTGTAAAGTCGCCTAAACATTATGGTAAGTTATCTACTTTCTTTCCTCCAACTAACATTCCTTAGCTAGCTAATATTATACCCCTTTCAACATTGATTTTAAGACTGTTTAATCACGATTGCTGGTGGAAAGCAACTTATACAGACATTGATTGATGGACCACGTCAAATTGTATAGCTGGCTAATGACAGATCACATCAATTTGGCTAGCTAACAGCTAGCTTTCAGTGGATAAACTAGCTAGTTAGCTATCTCTAAATATTGTTTGATTTGCTTGCCAGCTATGCCTATAGTAGTGATGACAGTAGTCAGACAGACAACTTTTCCAGAAAGAGTTTAGACTCAAAATATACAGTGAGGGAAAAAAGTATTTGATCCCCTGCTGATTTTGTACGTTTGCCCACTGACAAAGACTTGATCAGTCTATAATGTTAATGGTAGGTTTATTTGAACAGTGAGAGACAGAATAACAACAAAAAAATCCAGAAAAACGTATGTAAAATTTTTTATGAATTGATTTCCATTTTAATGAGGGAAATAAGTATTTGACCACTCTGCAAAACATGACTTAGTACTTGGTGGCAAAACCCTTGTTGGCAATCACAGAGGTCAGACGTTTCTTGTATAAAAGACACCTGGGAGCCAGAAATCTTTCTGATTGAGAGGGGGTCAAATACTTATTTCCCTAATTAAAATGCAAATCAATTTATAACATTTTTTACATGCGTTTTTCTGGATTTTTTTGTTGTTATTCTGTCTCACTGTTCAAATAAACCTACCATTGAAAATATAAAACTGATCATTTCTTTGTCAGTGGGCAAACGTACAAAATCTGCAGGGGATCAAATACTTTTTTTCCCTCACTGTAGGCTACTTGCTGTCAAGCTCTTTCCAAAAGCCTTCTCTAATTAAGCAAGCTAAATTACACAAGTTCTTTGCTTAGCTACATGCCGAATGGATATGCTACCCTCACATAGCCCATGATCATGTAATAACTATGATATAGAGCTTAATGTTTTGCATGGAATAATAAGAAATTAGTAGTTCTGAGTTGACCATATTAACCAAATAATTGTCACATTTATTTGACAATCCCTTGAGAACAGCATGCAGTTGTCAATGGTTTTAGCAGACTTGGAGGTGCAAATCGAACGCTCTGCACCTTATTGTGATGTTTATGGATAACAGCCATAGAATTAGGAATTAGAATACTAATTAGTAATTTAATACTCAGAGTAGATCACGTCATAAGAAGGAATTTCCCTCGACCCCACCCACAAATTGACGATAGCAAACATTAATTCTCATTATAAAAGAGACAACGTCATCATAGATTTTTAGTTATACAGAAATAACAAAACATGCCGAAAAGCTGCTGTGTTGTTGAATGTTCATGTAACCAGGTAACCAGTTAAAAATGCTCCCACGTAGGGAAATAGAGCCTCCGAGAAGAACCCTGTGGCTTCAGGTTATTCGACATGGGAGATTGGGAAATGTGGGGACCCGGTGTCCAAGTAAGTAGGCTACACGTATGTGTGTGGAATACATTTCATCACAGGTAAGACATTTATCTTGTTTAGTATAGTCTGTTTGTAACTCCAATCTCTACTTGTAGCTCTATAGTCCATTTGTTTGTGTTGTTGGTCTTGGCAAGCTTAATGTTCCGGTTGGTAGCTAGCTAGCACTGGGCGGATTCCATTATGCTGAGCCGCGGGGGGCACAGGTTTATGGCCCGTGACGTGAACGGGCAAAAGTGGTGAGGCAGGAGCACCCTTCCTAAAACAAACAGTAATCTGCACCGATCTGTCATGTTGTCAACAAGGCAGCATGGTGCATTGTCCAGAAACATACAACATCTCTTTTCCATAAAATACAGTGGGGGAAAAAAGTATTTAGTCAGCCACCAATTGTGCAAGTTCTCCCACTTAAAAAGATGAGAGAGGCCTGTAATTTTCATCATAGGTACACGTCAACTATGACAGACAAATTGAGAAGAAAAAATCCAGAAAATCACATTGTAGGATTTTTAATGAATTTATTTGCAAATTATGGTGGAAAATAAGTATTTGGTCACCTACAAACAAGCAAGATTTCTGGCTCTCACAGACCTGTAACTTCTTCTTTAAGAGGCTCCTCTGTCCTCCACTCGTTACCTGTATTAATGGCACCAGTTTGAACTTGTTATCAGTATAAAAGACACCTGTCCACAACCTCAAACAGTCACACTCCAAACTCCACTATGGCCAAGACCAAAGAGCTGTCAAAGGACACCAGAAACAAAATTGTAGACCTGCACCAGGCTGGGAAGACTGAATCTGCAATAGGTAAGCAGCTTGGTTTGAAGAAATCAACTGTGGGAGCAATTATTAGGAAATGGAAGACATACAAGACCACTGATAATCTCCCTCGATCTGGGGCTCCACGCAAGATCTCACCCCGTGGGGTCAAAATGATCACAAAACCAGTGAGCAAAAATCCCAGAACCACACGGGGGGACCTAGTGAATGACCTGCAGAGAGCTGGGACCAAAGTAACAAAGCCTACCATCAGTAACACACTACGCCGCCAGGGACTCAAATCCTGCAGTGCCAGATGTGTCCCCCTGCATAAGCCAGTACATGTCCAGGCCCATCTGAAGTTTGCTAGAGTTCATTTGGATGATCCAGAAGAGGATTGGGAGAATGTCATATGGTCAGATGAAACCAAAATATAACTTTTTGGTAAAAACTCAACTCGTCGTGTTTGGAGGACAAAGAATGCTGAGTTGCATCCAAAGAACACCATACCTACTGTGAAGCATGGGGGTGGAAACATCATGCTTTGGGGCTGTTTTTCTGCAAAGGGACCAGGACGACTGATCCGTGTAAAGGAAAGAATGAATGGGGACATGTATCGTGAGATTTTGAGTGAAAACCTCCTTCCATCAGCAAGGGCATTGAAGATGAAACGTGGCTGGGTCTTTCAGCATGACAATGATCCCAAACACACCACCCGGGCAACGAAGGACTGGCTTCGTAAGAAGCATTTCAAGATCCTGGAGTGGCCTAGCCAGTCTCCAGATCTCAACCCCATAGAAAATCTTTGGAGGGAGTTGAAAGTCTGTGTTGCCCAGCGACAGCCCCAAAACATCACTGCTCTAGAGGAGATCTGCATGGAGGAATGGGCCAAAATACCAGCAACAGTGTGTGAAAACCTTGTTAAGACTTACAGAAAACGTTTGACCTGTGTCATTGCCAACAAAGGGTATATAACAAAGTATTGAGAAACTTTTGTTATTGACCAAATACTTATTTTCCACCATCATTTGCAAATAAATTCATAAAAAATCCTACAATGTGATTTTCTGGAGAATTCTTTTTCTCATTTTGTCTGTCATAGTTGACGTGTACCTATGATGAAAATTACAGGCCTCTCTCATCTTTTTAAGTGGGAGAACTTGCACAATTGGTGGCTGACTAAATACTTTTTTTCCCCACTGTATCTGTTTACATTTTTTTTACTAGTTTTTATTGGGAAGACAGATTACATTATTTTATCAAAAGCAATCACTTTTGCATGTGAAAACACAGAATCCTACTCATTACTCCCCGTGCTTAATTACGTCACTTTTGTTTTTAACCGACTTCGCCGTGGGATTTGAATGGGCACGGGCAAGTAGGCAGCCCGGATCCAAAACGAATGCAATCAACTTTCACCCAGTGCAAAACACGCCTACAAGATCAATCAAATCAAATCCCCTTACTCACTCATGTGACTAATAGCACCGTCATGAAAAGGGGCATGAGGGAAGGCAATGGTGAAATGTAATCTTTAGACATGTTGTACTTTTCTTAAATGTATTTTTGTAATTGACTAAAACAAGTACACAACAAGAAAATTGGGTTACGTGTAATTACACTGTAACAAGTATTGTAGTTAACTGTAATAATTCTTAGCTACAGTGTAATAACATGTTACTGGTAGTAATTGCGGTCTGTAATTACAGAAGTGTAAGAAGGAATGCTTGTTACCATGCTTGTTACAAATGGCCAGGTTTCCACTAAATTCACCAGCTTATTGTTTTGTTTCTTCTCAGCTGCATCCGATTCATTAACAACTGGGACAAACGTTGGGATCCCTTGTGGACGCTCTGGATGTCTGAGAGATTATAGCCTATGCTCAATAGGCTCTAATCACTTAACCACGAATGTGCACGGTTCAAAATATATCTCCAGTCAACATTGTTGCTAGCAATTGCCGCTAAAATAAAGCATACCATCTGGGTTAACTTGGTTGAGCTTACAAAAACAGATCTAATACGAGTGTCATCCCAGATGAGGAATAAGACACTATTTCAAAGCATAGTACATGTAATGTTTGCCTAAGTACAATATAATTAACAGTTGTTACACAGGATTTAGCTAGTTAAAATATAGTGTATCTTGCAGGGTACTTACTTGTAACTAATGTGTACTTATACAGTACATTACCCATCCTGACAACCTGGCCTCATTTTTTTCTGGAAGCTCCATCCAAGTAGGAGAATAAACACACTAGTACACCATAGAGTACATGTAATATTCACATAGGATTTAGCTAGTTAAAATGAAGTGTATCTTGAGGGGTATTGACTTGTAATTATAGTGTACCTGCAAAGTACGTTACCCATCTTGACAATTATGACAATTTAGCATTAGACACTACAGTGAGGGAAAAAAGTATTTGATCCCCTGTTGATTTTGTTTGTTTGCTCACTGACAAAGAAATGATCAGTCTATAATTTTAATGGTAGGTTTATTTGAACAGTGAGAGACAGAATAACAACAAAAGAAATCCAGAAAAACGCATGTCAAAAATGTTATGAATTGATTTGCATTTTAATGAGGGAAATAAGTATTTGACCCCTCTGCAAAACATGACCTAGTACTTGGTGGCAAAACCCTTGTTGGCAATCACAGAGGTCAGACGTTTCTGGTAGTTGGCCACCAGGTTTGCACACATCTCAGGAGGGATTTTGTCCCACTCCTCTTTGCAGATCTTCTCCAAGTCATTAAGGTTTCGAGGCTGACGTTTGGCAACTCGAACCTTCAACTCCCTCCACATATTTTCTATGGGATTAAGGTCTGGAGACTGGCTAGGCCACCTTAATGTGCTTCTTCTTGAGCCATTCCTTTGTTGCCTTGGCCGTGTGTTTTGGGTCATTGTCATGCTGGAATACCCATCCACAACCCATTTTCAATGCCCTGGCTGAGGGAAGGAGGTTCTCACCCAAGATTTGATGGTACATGGCCCCGTCCATCGTCCCTTTGATGCGGTGAAGCTGTCCTGTCCCCTTAGCAGAAAAACACCCCCAAAGCATAATGTTTCCACCTCCATGTTTGATGGTGGGGATGGTGTTCTTGGGGTCATAGGCAGCATTCCTCCTCCTCCAAACACGGCGAGTTGAGTTGATGCCAAAGAGCTCCATTTTGGTCTCATCTGACCACAACACTTTCACCCAGTTCTCCTCTGAATCATTCAGATGTTCATTGGCAAACTTCAGACTGGCATGTATATGTGCTTTCTTGAACAGGGGGACCTTGCGGGCGCTGCAGGATTTCAGTCCTTCACGGCGTAGTGTGTTACCAATTGTTATCTTGGTGACTATGGTCCTAGCTGCCTTGAGATCATTGACAAGATCCTCCTGTGTAGTTCTGGGCTGATTCCTCACCGTTCTCATGATCATTGCAACTCCACGAGGTGAGATCTTGCATGGAGCCCCAGGCCGAGGGAGATTGACAGTTATTTTGTGTTTCTTCCATTTGTTAATAATCGCACCAACTCTTTGTCACCTTCCACCAAGCTGCTTGGCGATGGTCTTGTAGCCCATTCCAGCCTTGTGTAGATCTACAATCGTGTCCCTGACATCCTTGGAGAGCTCTTTGGTCTTGGCCATTTCGGAGAGTTTGGAATCTGATTGATTGCTTCTGTGGATAGGTGTATTTTATACAGGTAACAAACTGAGATTAGGAGCACTCCCTTTAAGAATGTGCTCCTAATCTCAGCTCGTTACCTGTATAAAAGACACCTGGGAGCCAGAAATCTTTCTGATGGAGAGGGGGTCAAATACTTATTTCCCTCATTAAAATGCAAATCAATTCGTTTTTCTGGATTTTGTTGTTGTTATTCTGTCTATCATTGTTCAAATAAACCTACCATTAAAATTATAGACTGATCATTTCTTTGTCAGTGAGCAAACGTACAAAATCAGCAGGGGATCAAATACTTTTTTCCCTCACTGTATGTTATCCTGTACTATTTATTTCTATTTGCATTTATTATGGATCCCCATTAGCTGCTGCCAAGGCAAGGTGTATGATATTATGTGTGTATGCATGTGTCTGTGCCTATGTTTGTGTTCCTTCACAGTCCCTGCTGTTCCATAAGATGTATGTTTATCTCTTTTTTAAATCTAATTTTACTGCTTGCATGAGTTACTTGATGTGGAACAGAGTTCCATGTAGTCATGGCTCTATGTAGTACTGTGCGCCTCCCATAGTCTGTTCTGGACTTGGGGACTGTGAAGAGACCTCTGGTGGCATGTCTTGTGGGGTATGCACGAGTGTCCTAGCTGTATGCCAGTAGTTCAAACAGACAGCTCGGTGCATTCAAAATGTCAATACCTCTTACAAAACAATTACAAGTACTGACGAAGTCAATCTCTCCTCCACTTTGAGCCAGGAGAGCTTGACATGCATATTATTAATGTTAGCTGGTTGGTGATGTGGACATCAAGGAACTTGAAGCTCTAAATCTGTTCCACTACAGCCCCGTCGATGAGAATGGGGGCTTACTCAGTCCTATTTTTGTTCCTGTAGTCCACAATCATCTCCTTTGTCTTGATCACGTTGAGTGAGAGGTTGTTATCCTGGCACCACACGGCCAGGTCTCTGACCTCCTTCCTATAGGCTGTCTCATCGTTGTCGGTGATCAGGCCTACCACTGTTGTGTCGTCGGCAAACTTGATGGTGTTGGAGTTTTGCCTGGCCATGCAGTCATGGGTGAACAGTCAATCAGCTCTTTAAAATCCAGTTTCAACTGTTCAGAGCTGCCCTTCATAATGTCATTAAAACCCACATGGACTACTATAGAATTAGTACATTCGGGAGCAGCTTAGTAATGTCATTTATTCGAGCTCCGAGATAGGACATTGTTTTTGCAACAGTCACACAGCCACATTTGGCTGGTGAGAAGGACGGGGAAATCCGCCCACTCCCACGCTTCACAGGATTCTGAGAACCCTTTAAGGATGGGTGAGAGGCAGGATAACTTGAGCCGTACCTCCTGGCGTCTGGTGAAAGCCTCCGACAGATGGAAAAGCCCCGCTCGATCCAGAGCAGGGACGTAAGGTTGCCGACGTCGACTTTGAAATCGTAGGGGAAGGAGTAGGAGTAGGCACAGCGGCCGCAGACACAGGTACCCCCAGCAACGAAGGTGCAGGAAGATGAGGCTCCAGGGCGCGAAACTCTTCATTGTTTGTTTCCGCTCTGGTCCTCTCGTTGGGAGCGTAGACTGCTTTGCGGGAGGCCACAGTCTTCGGCTTCCACGGCTCGTGACATGCGATGATCGTTGATTGCCATGCTCATCTTCTGTGCTCCTTTGACTCCCCTATGACAGGTTAGATGGGGAGCTTCGCTGCACAGCTATTTTCAGGTCTCTCCAGAGATTTTCGATCAGGTTCAAGTCCGGGCTCTGGCTGGGCCACTCAAGGACATTCAGAGACTTGTCCCAAAGCCACTCCTGAATTGTCTTGGCTGTGTGCTTAGGGTCGTTGTCCTGTTGGAAGGTGAACCTTCGCCCCAGTCTGAAGTCCTGAGCGCTCTGGAGCAGGTTTTCATCAAGGATCTCTTTGTACTTTACTCCATTCTCTTTCCCTTGATCCTGACTAGTCTCCCTGTCCCTGCCGCTGAAAAACATCCCCACAGCATGATGCTGCCACCGCCATGCTTCACCATAGGGATGGTGCCAGGTTTCCTCCAGACGTGATGCTTGGTATTCAGGCCAAAGAGTTCAATCTTGGTTTCATCAGACCAGAGAATCTTGTTTTTCATGGTCTGAGAGTCCTTTAGGTGCCTTTTGGCAAAATCCAAGCAGGTCTTTTACTGAGGAGTGGCTTCCATCTGGCCACTCTACCATAAAGGCCTGATTGGTGGAGTGCTGCAGAGATGGTTGTCCTTCTGGAAGGTTCTCCCATCTCCACAGAGGAACTCTGGAGCTCTGTCGGAGTGAGCATCGGGTTCTTGGTCACCTCCCTGACCAAGGCCCTTCTCCCCCGATTGTTCAGTTTGGCCGGGAGGCCACTCTAGGAAGAGTCTTGGTGGTTCCAAACGTCTTCCATTTAAGAATGATGGAGGCCACTGTGTTCTTGGGGACATTCAATGTTGCAGAAATGTTTTGGTACCCTTCCCCAGATCTGTGCCTTGACACAATCCTGTCTCGGAGCTCTACGGATAATTCCTTCGACCTCATGGCTTGGTTTTTTCTCTGACATGCACTGTCAACTGTGGGACTTTATATAGACAGGTGTGTGCCTTTCCAAATCATGTCCAATCAATTGAATTTACCACAGGTGGACTCCAATCAAGTTGTAGAAACATCTCAAGGATGATCAATGGAAACAGGAGGCACCTGAGCTCAATTTCGAGTCTCATAGCAAAGGATCTGAATACTTATGCAAATAAGGTATTTCTGTTTTTTTAGTTTTTATAAATTTGCAACAATTTATTAAAACATGTTTTTGCTTTGTCATTATGGGGTATTGTGTGTAGATTGATGAGGGGAAAAAATTATTTAATCAATTTTATAATAAGGCTGTAACGTAACACATCCTGACAACCTGGCCCTCAATTTAAAGCTTGTGGAAGCTAGATCCAAGTCGGAGAATAAGTACAATGTACTTATAGTGTACCTTTAACTAGTGGTCAAAAAAGTACTCAATTTTCATACTTGAGTAAAAGTAAATGATACCCTAATAGAAAATGACTGAAGTAAAAGTGAAAGTCACAAAGTAAAATACTCCTAGAGTAAAAGTCTAAAAGTATTTGGTTTTAAATATACTTAAGTATCAAATGTAAAAGTATAAATCATTTCAAATTCTTTATAGAGCAAACCGGACGGCACAATAAAATAATAAAAAAAGATTATGGATCGCCAAGGTCACACACATTTTTGCTAGAGCAATCTCTGCACAATGCACACACACACTTGCCCATTTGTATTGTCCACCATCATAAACAGCTATCAAAGTGTTTGCTATTTTGAATCCTTAAGAGTCTATTTGTATTTGTATTTATTAGGGATCCCCATTAGCTGCTGCCAAGTCAGCAGCTACTCTTCCTGGGGTCCAATCACAAATCTGTTTTTTTGTATTTGATTCTACTGCTTGCATCAGTTACCTGATGTGGAATAGAGTTCCATGTAGTCATGGCTCTATGTAGTACTTTGTGCCTCCCATAGTCTATTCTGGACTTGGGGATTGTCACGAGACCTCTGGTGGCATGTCTTGTGGGGTTAAGCATGGGTGTCCGAGCTGTGTGCTAGTCGTTTTAACAGACAGCTCTGTGAATTCAGCTTGTCAACACTTCTTACAAAAACAAGTAGTGATGAAGTCTCTCCTCCACTTTGAGCCATGAGAGATTGACATGCATATAATTAATATTAGCTCTGTGTGTACTTTTAAGGGCCAGCCGTGCTGCCCTGTTCTGAGCCAATTGTAATTGTCCTAAGTCCCTATTTGTGGCACCTGACCACACGACTGAACAGTAGTCCAGGTGCGACAAAACTAGGGCCTGTAGTAGGACCTGCCTTGTTGATAGTGTTGTTAAGAAGGCAGAGTTACGCTTTATTATGAACAGACTTCTCCCCATCTTAGCTACTGTTGTGTCAAGATGTTTTGACCGTGACTGTTTACAATCCAGGGTTACTCCAAGCAGTTTAGTCACCTCAACTTGCTCAATTTCCACATTGTTTATTACAAGATTTAGTTGAGGTTTAGGGTTTAGTGAATGATTTGTCCCAAATACAATGCATTTAGTTTTAGAAATATTTAGGACTAACATATTCCTTGCCACCCATTCTGAAACAAACTGCAGCTCTTTGTTAAGTGTTGCAATCATTTAGTCACTGTAGTAGCTGAAGTGTATAGTGTTGAGTCATCCGCATACATAGACACACTGGCTTTACTCACACTGGCATGTCATTAGTACAGATTGAAAAAAGTAAGGGGCGTAGACAGCTGCCCTGGGGAATTTCTGATTCTACCTGGATTATGTTGGAGAGGCATCCATTAAAGAACACCCTCTATGTTTTGTTAGATAGGTAACTCTTTATCCACAATATAGCATGGGGTGCAAAGCCATAACACATAAGTTATTCCAGGAGCAGACTATGATCGATAATGTCAAAAACCACACTGAAATCTAACAAAACAGCCCCCACAATACTTTTATCATCGATTTTTTCAGCCAATCATCAGTCATTTTTGTAAGTCCTGTGCTTGTTGAAGGTCCTTCCCTATAAGCATGCTGAAAGTATGTTGTCAATTTGTTTACTGTAAAATAGTATTGTATCTGGTCAAAAAATTTTTTTCTAAATGTTTACTAAGGGCTGATAACAGGCTGATTGGTCGGCTATTTTGCCTCACCCCTCTCAACCATACAATTTTTCAATTCCTCATCTATCCAAGGGGATTTAATAGTTTTTACAGTCAATTTCTTAACCTCTATTGGATGGTTGTCCCGAAATCGGGACAGTTGTTGCTTAACACGTATAATGTAACTACATTGATGTTGTAAACAAAAGCACATTTTCACGGACATATAAACGTCTTAAATGGGCAGAAAGCTTAAATTATTGTTAATCTAACTGCAGTGTCCAATTTACAGTAGGTATTACAGCGAAAAAATACCATGCTATTGTTTGAAGACACTTCTATCAAGGCAACTGGTTTGATACATTCATCTCTGAAGGTAAATAATGTACTTACATTCAATAATCTTGCTCTGATTTGTCATCCTGAGGGTCCCAGACACAAAACATAGTGTTGTTTTGTTTGATAAAATCTATTTTTATATCCTAACACTGTCCATGTTGTATACAGAGTTTCGCCTGAATTCCGACTAGTTGAACGTGCAACGCAATATTTCAACGTAATATAAACGCTACACTTTGTTGTTTCACCCAGTCAAGTTCCGTTTTTTTCTATCCTCAAATACTCTAAAAGGCGACCAAACTTGTTTCACGATTCTGCATGACGCATTGGCTAAACAAAAGGTATATTAGCTCACCAAGGATTTACATGATTACGCTCCAATGAAACGGGCGGTGTTCACTTGATTGACTGTATCTTGGTCCAATGACCACCTATAGTTTTGAAACATAGCTAGCTAGATAGCCAATGAGCTGGGCTTTACATGAGTATGTGATGGTCCTTTGTGTGAGTAAAAGCCATTGTGCTGAGCTTGAGCGCAACAACCTACATTGGGCAGATAAAATCGAGAGAACAAAGAGGGACTCGTATTACGCACGCACGCTCGATTAGTTGTTCCAAGTTTTTGCATGTATACTGATTTTGACGAGATTATTGCAGAAATCGATCGGGAAAGTGACATACGGTGAGGGAAAAAAGTATTTGATCCCCTGTTGATTTTGTACGTTTGCCCACTGACAAAGAAATGATCAGTTTATAATTTTATAATAAGGAATGCTGCCTATGACCCCAAGAACACCATCCCCACCATCAAACATGGAGGTGGAAACATTATGCTAAGGGGGTGTTTTTCTGCTAAGGGGACAGGACAACTTCACCGCATGAAAGGGACGATGGACGGGGCCATGTACCATCAAATCTTGGGTGAGAACCTCCTTCCCTCAGCCAGGGCATTGAAAATGGGTTGTGGATGGGTATTCCAGCATGACAATGACCCAAAACACATGGCCAAGGCAACAAAGAAGTGGCTCAAGAAGAAGCACATTAAGGTCCTGGAGTGGCGTAGCCAGTCTCCAGACCTTAATCCCATAGAAAATCTGTGGAGGGAGCTGAAGTTTCGAGTTGCCAAACGTCAGCCTCGAAACCTTAATGACTTGGAGAAGATCTGCAAAGAGGAGTGGGACAAAATCCCTCCTGAGATGTGTGCAAACCTGGTGGCCAACTACCAGAAACGTCTGACCTCTGTGATTGCCAACAAGGGTTTTGCCACCAAGTACTAAGTCATGTTTAGCAGAGGGGTCAAATACTTATTTCCCTCATTAAAATGCAAATTAATTTATAACATTTATGACATGCGTTTTTCTTGATTTTTTTGTTGTTTTTCTGTCTCACTGTTCAAATAAACCTACCATTAACATTTTAGACTGATCAAATCAAATCAAATTGTATTGGCCACATGCGCCGAATACAACAGGTGCAGACATTACAGTGAAATGCTTACTTACATCCCTTAACCAACAGTGCATCTGTTTTTAATAAAAAAAGTAAAATAAAACAACAACAAAAAAGTGTTGAGAAAAAAAGAGCAGAAGTAAAATAAGATAACAGTTGGGAGGCGATATATACAGGAGGGTACTGGTGCAGAGTCAATGTGCGGGGTCACCGGCTAGTTGAGGTAGTTGAAGTAATACAGTGGGGGAAAAAAGTATTTAGTCAGCCACCAATTGTGCAAGTTCTCCCATTTAAAAAGATGAGAGAGGCCGGTAATTTTCATCATAGGTACACGTCAACTATGACAGACAAATTGAGGAAAAAAAATCCTGAAAATCACATTGTAGGATTTTTTATGAATTTATTTGCAAATTATGGTGGAAAATAAGTATTTGGACACCTACAAACAAGCAAGATTTCTGGCTCTCACAGACCTGTAACTTCTTCTTTAAGAGGCTCCTCTGTCCTCCACTCGTTACCTGTATTAATGGCACCTGTTTGAACTTGTTATCAGTATAAAAGACACCTGTCCACAACCTCAAACAGTCACACTCCAAACTCCACTATGGCCAAGACCAAAGAGCTGTCAAAGGACACCAGAAACAAAATTGTAGACCTGCACCAGGCTGGGAAGACTGAATCTGCAATAGGTAAGCAGCTTGGTTTGAAGAAATCAACTGTGGGAGCAATTATTAGGAAATGGAAGACATACAAGACCACTGATAATCTCCCTCGATCTGGGGCTCCACGCAAGATCTCACCCCGTGGGGTCAAAATGATCACAAGAACGGTGAGCAAAAATCCCAGAACCACACGGGGGGACCTAGTGAATGACCTGCAGAGAGCTGGGACCAAAGTAACAAAGCCTACCATCAGTAACACACTACGCCGCCAGGGACTCAAATCCTGCAGTGCCAGAAGTGTCCCCCTGCTTAAGCCAGTACATGTCCAGGCCTGTCTGAAGTTTGCTAGAGTGCATTTGGATGATCCAGAAGAGGATTGGGAGAATGTCATATGGTCAGATGAAACCAAAATATAACTTTTTGGTAAAAACTCAACTCGTCGTGTTTGGAGGACAAAGAATGCTGAGTTGCATCCAAAGAACACCATACCTACTGTGAAGCATGGGGGTGGAAACATCATGCTTTGGGGCTGTTTTTCTGCAAAGGGACCAGGACGACTGATCCGTGTAAAGGAAAGAATGAATGGGGCCATGTATCGTGAGATTTTGAGTGAAAACCTCCTTCCATCAGCAAGGGCATTGAAGATGAAACGTGGCTGGGTCTTTCAGCATGACAATGATCCCAAACACACCGCCAGGGCAACGAAGGAGTGGCTTCATAAGAAGCATTTCAAGATCCTGGAGTGGCCTAGCCAGTCTCCAGATCTCAACCCCATAGAAAATCTTTGGAGGGAGTTGAAAGTCCGTGTTGCCCAGCGACAGCCCCAAAACATCACTGCTCTAGAGGAGATCTGCATGGAGGAATGGGCCAAAATACCAGCAACAGTGTGTGAAAACCTTGTGAAGACTTACAGAAAACGTTTGACCTGTGTCATTGCCAACAAAGGGTATATAACAAAGTATTGAGAAACTTTTGTTATTGACCAAATACTTATTTTCCACCATAATTTGCAAATAAATTCATAAAAAATCCTACAATGTGATTTTCTGGATTTTTTTTCTCATTTTGTCTGTCATAGTTGACGTGTACCTATGATGAAAATTACAGGCCTCTCTCATCTTTTTAAGTGGGAAAACTTGCACAATTGGTGGCTGACTAAATACTTTTTTCCCCCACTGTACATGTGGGTAGAGTTAAAGTGACTATGCATAAATAATTAACAGAGTAGCAGCAGCATAAAAAGATGGGGTGGGGGTGGGGGGGCAGTGCAAATAGTCTGGGTAGCCATGATTAGCTGTTCAGGAGTCTTAAGGCTTGGGGGTAGAAGCTGTTGAGAAGTCTTTTGGACCTAGACATGGCACTCCGGTACTGCTTGCCGTGCGGTAGCAGAGAGAACAGTCTATGACTAGGGTGGCTGGAGTCTTTGACAATTTTGAGGGCCTTCCTCTGACACCGCCTGGTATAGAGGTCCTGGATGGCAGGAAGCTTGGCCCCAGTGATGTACTGGGCCGTACGCACTACCCTCTGTAGTGCCTTGCGGTCGGAGGCCAAGCAGTTGCCATACCAGGCGGTGATGCAACCAGTCAGGATGCTCTCAATGGTGCAGCTGTAGAATTCTTTGAGGATCTGAGGACCCATGCCAAATATTTTCAGTCTCCTGAGGGGGAATAAGCTTTGTCGTGCCCTCTTCACGACTGTCTTGTCTTGGTGACCATGATAGTTCGTTGGTGATGTGGACACCAAGGAACTTGAAGCTCTCAACCTGTTCCACTACAGCCCCTTCGTTGAGAATGGGGGCGTGCTCAGTCCTCTTTTTTTTTCCTGTAGTCCACAATCATCTTCTTTGTCTTGGTCACGTTGAGGGAGAGGTTGTTATCCTGGCACCACACGGCCAGGTCTCTGACCTCCTCCCTATAGGCTGTCTCATCGTTGTTGGGGATCAGGCCTACCACTGTTGTGTCGTCGGCAAATGTAATGATGGTTTTGGAGTCATGCCTGGCCATGCAGTCATGGGTGAACAGGGAGTACAGGAAGGCACTGAGCACGCACCCCTGAGGGGCCCCCGTGTTGAGGATCAGTGTGGCAGATGTGTTGGTACCTACCCTTACCACCTGGGGGTGGCCCGTCAGGAAGTCCAGGATCCAGTTGCAGAGGGAGGTGTTTAGTTCCAGGATCCTTAGTGATGAGCTTTGAGGGCACTATGGTGTTGAATGCTGAGCTGTAGTCAATGAATAGCATGTCTTTGTCAGTGGGCAAACGTACAAAATCAGCAGGGCATCAAATACCTTTTTCCCTCACTGTAGAAGTTGATGAGGACTCAGTTTGTGATTACACTGTAGACTCACGCTGATTTCTTTTGGATGGGATCGATGTAACTTTAGACTGGTAAGTAAAATACTTTATTTCTTTCATGCTAATGCCATTGTTTAAATGGTTGCATATTATTCATTTGAGATATTTTTCTTTGATTGCTATGTATACAGTGGGGAGAATTAGTATTTGATACAGTGCCGATTTTGCAGGTTTTCCTACTTACAAAGCATGTAGAGGTCTGTAATTTTTATCATAGGTACACTTCAACTGTGAGAGACGGAATCTAAAACAAAAATCCAGAAAATCACATTGTATGATTTTTAAGTAATTAATTTGCATTTTATTGCATGACATAAGTATTTGATCACCTACCAACCAGTAAGAATTCCGGCTCTCACAGACCTGTTAGTTTTTCTTTAAGAAGCCCTCCTGTTCTCCACTCATTACCTGTATTAACTGCACCTGTTTGAACTCGTTACCTGTATAAAAGACACCTGTCCACACACTCAATCAAACAGACTCCAACCTCTCCACAATGGCCAAGACCAGAGAGCTTTGTAAGGACATCAGGGATAAAATTGTAGACCTGCACAAGGCTGGGATGGGCTACAGGACAATAGGCAAGCAGCTTGGTGAGAAGGCAACAACTGTTGGCACAATTATTAGAAAATGGAAGAATTTCAAGATGACGGTCAATCACCCTCGGTCTGGGGCTCAATGCAAGATCACACCTCGTGGGGCATCAATGATCATGAGGAAGGTGAGGAATCAGCCCAGAACTACACGGCAGGACCTGGTCAATGGCCTGAAGAGAGCTGGGACCACAGTCTCAAAGAAAACCATTAGTAACACACTACGCCGTCATGGATTAAAATCCAGCAGCACACGCAAGGTCCCCCTGCTCAAGCCAGCGCATGTCCAGGCCCATCTGAAGTTTGCCAATGACCATCTGGATGATCCAGAGGAGGAATGGGAGAAGGTCATGTGGTCTGATGAGACAAAAACAGAGCTTTTTGGTCTAAACTCCACTCGCCGTGTTTGGAGGAAGAAGAAGGATGAGTACAACCCCAAGAACACCATCCCAACCGTGAAGCATGGAGGTGGAAACATCATTCTTTGGGGATGCTTTTCTGTAAAGGGGACAGGACGACTGCACCGTATTGAGGGGAGGATGGATGGGGCCATGTATCGCGAGATCTTGGCCAACAACCTCCTTCCCTCAGTAAGAGCATTGAAGATGGGTCGTGGCTGGGTCTTCCAGCATGACAACGACCCGAAACACACAGCCAGGGTAACTAAGGAGTGGCTCCGTAAGAAGCATCTCAAGGTCCTGGAGTGGCCTAGCCAGTCTCCAGACCTGAACCCAATAGTAAATCTTTGGAGGGAGTATTGCCCAGCGACAGCCCCGAAACCTGAAGGATCTGGAGAAGGTCTGTATGGAGGAGTGGGCCAAAATCCCTGCTGCAGTGTGTGCAAACCTGATCAAGACCTACAGGAAACGTATGATATCTGTAATTGCAAACAAAGGTTTCTGTACCAAATATTAAGTTCTGCTTTTCTGATGTATCAAATACTTATGTCATGCAATATGCAATATGCAAATGAATTACTTAAAAATCATACAATGTGATTTTCTGGATGTTTGTTTTAGATTCCGTCTCTCACAGTTGAAGTGTACCTATGATACAAATTACAGACCTCTACATGCTTTGTAAGTAGGAAAACCTGCAAAATCGGCAGTGTATCAAATACTTGTTCTCCCCACTGTATATATAAAATCATTATAATGAAATACGTTTAGTACCACATCAGGGCACTATTAGTACATCATCATGCCATACGGGTTGCTCCATCAGTCTTCCAATCCTTTGTAGATTAGATTTTCAGGGACCTGCATGGTCAGGGTGTAGTGGTGTATATAGATGATATTCTCATATACTCCGCTACACGAGCCGAGCATGTGTCCCTGGTGCGCAAGGTGCTTGGTCGACTGTTGGAACATGACCTGTACGTCAAGGCGGAGAAATGTCTGTTCTTTCAAAAGTCTGTCTCCTTCCTAGGGCACCGCCTGTCTGCGTCAGGGGTGGAGATGGAGATTGACCGCATTTCGGCCGTGCGTAATTGGCCGACTCCAACCACGGTTAAGGAGGTGCAGCGATTCTTAGGGTTTGCAAACTACTACTGGGGGTTTATCCGGGGCTTTGGTCAGGTAGCGTGAGCTGTTAGCTGTGGTTAAAGCTCTGAAAGTGTGGAGGCATTGGCTTGAGGGGGCTAAACACCATTTTCTCATTTTGACTGACCACCGCAATCTGGAGTACATCCGGGCGGCGAGGAGATGTTTTTCACTCGTTTTTTGTTCACCCTTTTATACAGACCAGGTTCCCAGAACGTTAAGGCAGACGCCCTGTCCCGACTGTATGACACAGAGGAGAGGTCCATTGAGCCCACTCCCATACTTCCGGTGTCGTGTCTGGTGGCGCCGGTGGTGTGGGAGGTTGACGCGGACATCGAGTGGGCGTTACCTACAGAGCCCACTCCCCCCCAGTGTCCAGAGGGTCGTATGTACGTGCCATTAGAGGTCCGTGATCGATTGATCTATTGGGCTCACACGTCACCCTCCTCTGGTCATCCTGGCATCGGTCGGACATTGCACCGTCTTAGTGAGAAATACTGGTGGCCCACTTTAGCCAAGGACGTGAGGATTTATGTTTCCTCCTGCTCGGTGTGCGCTCAGTGTAAGGCACCTAGACACCTGCCCAGAGGGAAATTACAACCCCTACCCATTCCACAACGGCCGTGGTCCCACCTATCGGTGGATTTTGTTACGGACCTTCCCCCGTCTCAAGGGAACACCACGATCCTGGTCGTTGTGGATCGGTTTTCTAAGTCCTGCCATCTCATTCCTATGCCCGGTCTCCCTACGGCCCTACAGACTGCGGAGGCCCTATTTACACACGTCTTCCGGCACTACGGGGTACCTGAGGATATAGTGTCTGATCGGGGTTCCCAGTTCACCTCAAGGGTCTGGAGGGCGTTCATGGAACGTCTGGGGGTCTCGGTCAGCCTAACCTCAGGGTTTCACCCCAAGAGTAATGGGCAGGTGGAAAGAGTAAACCAGGATGTGGATAAGTTTCTGCGGTCCTATTGCCAGGACCGGCCGGGGGAGTGGTCGGTTTTCATCCCCTGTAAAGTACGTTTTCGATTAGCTCTGTGTCCTGCGCCTGACTTCGTACTACCGCATCACACTGACCGCCTGACAGTTTACCAATAGTAAATAGGGCTCTTGAAAACCATAGGCACAGCATGTGATAGTCAACATAAAATACACATTGGCTAGGGCTCACCCCCCTGCTAAAATAATTGATGCAGGGCTCACCCCCTGCTAAAATAAAGGTTCAATAAAATAAGTAATAGTAAACTTGAGTTCTTACTATATTTTCTAAATATTCTATAGTGCTAGAGGCTCAGTCAACGTAAAATACACAATGGCTATGCTAATACATTTTAGGTCTGTATAAATACATTGTAGGTCTGTGCTCTATTTACTATTGGTAAACATATTTCATCATAGTGATTGTGTTCCCCAAACTCTATAATATATATGTTTACAAATATGTGTTGTTTATTTGATGTATTGATGCAGGGCTCATCCGTAAAAGTATTGATGCAGGGCTCACCCCCTGCTAAAATAAAGGTTCAATAAAATAAGTAATAGTAAACTTGAGTTCTTACTGATTTTGTGCTAGAGATTCTGACTCAGATGACCTCTGGGAGCCAACACCAAAGAGACCACATTCAAGTCCTCCAGTAGAAACTGGTTCATTCAGTCGGACCCCTGCTGCTGTCTCTGGCTCCACACCCACCCCGCCCGGGCATCTAGATGTGTGAAGGTTAGGGTCTTATGTAGGGTAGCTAATGATCCATCATATGGTTGACATTCCTGGGAGTGTGTAAACTAAATGTTATGTAGCTCGCTCATTCTTGAAGGTATCAGTCTGCAACTGTGGACATACACTGTTGAACTCTTGTGGACAACATCAAAATTACCTCCAGCTTCCTATCTGAATCTATAGCTTTTATATTTGATGTCAAAGATTATGCAACAAAAATAAAAATAGAAAACATATGTTTTTTTTGTTTTGTATTATCTTTAATAATAATAATAATAATATGCCATTTAGCAGACGCTTTTATCCAAAGCGACTTACAGTCATGCGTGCATACATTTTTGTGTATGGGATCTATTGTTTTATGTTCTCCTACATTAATTTCACATTTCCACAAACTTCAAAGTGTTTATTTTCAAATAGTATCAAGAATTTGCAGGTCCTGAGCTACAGGCAGTTAGATTTGGGTATGTCATTTTAGGCGGAAATTGAAAAGAAGGGTGTGATCCTTAAGAGGTTAATAGGTCAAATAAAATAAAATGGTATTTGTCACATACACGTTTAGCAGATGTTATTGCGGGTGTAGCGAAATGCTTGTGCTTCCAGCTCCGACAGTGTAGTAATATCTAACAAGTAATATCTAACAATTTCACAACATATACCCAATACACACAAATCTAAGTAAGGAATGGAATTAAGAATATATACATATATGGACGAGCAATGCTTATTAGTAACTGGAACAATGGAATCAATTTTTTTTACAGTTTTTACAGTCAATTTCTTAATGGGTACATGCTTATTAGTAACTGGAATACTGTAACAATTTTTTTGTACATTTTTTGTTTTTTTTATAGAACTGTGCCGGAGGGGATGGCTGCCGTTTTACGGGTTCATAACCAATTGTGCTATTTTGTGTGTTTTTTTCACATTGTTTGTAACTTATTTTGTACATAATGTTGATGCTATTGTCTCTTCTGAACGAAAAGAGCTTCTGGATATCAGAACAGCGAATACTCACCTCAAACTGGACAAAGATTTTTTCATTCATGAGTCGGACGTGAAGGATATAATGTTGCTCCCAGACAAGGTCCAAATCGCTGTCATTCCCATGAAGAAAATAAGGAAATACAGGGGGTGGAGATCAGGGTGCCTTGTGAGAATTCGTCGGCGAGTGGGTAACCCGCCTCTTCCATCCGTTCTATTAGCCAACGTGCAATCACTGGAGAATAAACTGAATGAGCTCCTCCGATGTCTAATATTAAGGTAGTCTCGAGGTATTGCTCGCCTGAGGAATGTACCTCATGATAAGCTGTAAACCACACTATCTACCAAGACAGTTTTCATATATATTTTTCGTAGCAGTCTATTTATCACCACAAATTGACGCTGGCACTAAGACCGCACTCAACGAGCTGTATAAGGCAATAAGCAAACAACAAAATGCTCATCCAGAAGCGCCGCTCCTAGTGGCCAGGGACTTTAATGCAGGCAAACTTAAATCCGTTTTACCTACTTTCTACCAGCATGTCTAGGTCCAAAAGGCTCTTTAACAGCTTCTACCCCCAAGCCATAAGACTGCTGAACAATTAATCAAATGGCCACCCGGACTATTTGCATTGACCCCCCCCCCCCCCCCTCCCTTTGTTTTTACACTGCTGCTACTCGCTGTTTATTATCTATGCATAGTCACTTTACCCCTACCTACAAGTACAAATTACCTAGACTAACCTGTACCTCCGCACATTGACTCGGTACCGCTATCCCCTCTATATAGCCTCACTACTGTTATTTTCTTGTGTTACTTTTTATTTTATTTTATTTTTTGACTTTATTTTATTTAGTAAATATTTTATTTTTCTTAAAACTGCATTGTTGGTTAAGGGCTTGTAAGTAAGCATTTCACGGTAAGGTCTACACCTGTTGTATTCGGCGCATGTGACAAATAAAAAATTTGATTGATTTGAATTGAATAAGCGTTTCATAAATGTGTAAAGTGCAGCGTCTGGTAGTTCCTCATTACACACCACAGACCAGCAAATATTATTTACATCATCAACATAAGACTCACTACAAAACTTATTGTATGACCTCACCCAGAAAAATATACCTCTCTGTTGATATCACATACAGTACATTATCAAGCATTTAACATATTATAAAGATACTGACTGTTAGCACTTGATGGTCTATAGCAGCTTCCCACAAGAATGGGCTTTAGGTGAGGCAGATGAACCTGTAGCCATATTACTTAAACAGTATTTAAACATGAGATCCTCTCTAAGCTTTACAGGAATGTGGTTCTTAATGTAGACCGCAACACCGCCCCATTGGCATTTCTGTATTTTCGGTAGATGTTATGACCATTTATTGCTACCACTGTATCATCGAAGGTATTATCTAAGTGAGTTTTAGAAATAGTCCGAATATTTTACATTTACGTCATTTAGCAGACGCTCTTATCCAGAGCGACTTACAAATCGGTGCATTCAACTTATGATAGCCAGTGGGACAACCACTTTTCTTTTTTTTTATGGGAGGGGGGGGGGGTAGAAGGATTACTTTTATACTATTCCAGGTATTCCTTAAAGAGGTAGGGTTTCAAGTGTCTCCGGAAGGTGGTCAGTGACTCCGCTGTCCTGGCGTCGTGGGGGAGCTTGTTCCACCATTGGGGTGCCAGTGCAGCGAATAGCTTTGACTGGGCTGAGTGGGAAATGTGCTTCCGTAGAGGTAGGGGGGCTAGCAGGCCAGAGATGGATGAACGTAGTGCCCTCGTTTGGGTGTAGGGTCTGATCAGAGCCTGAAGGTAAGGAGGTGCCGTTCCCCTCAAAGCTCCGTAGGCAAGCACCATGGTCTTGTAGTAGATGCGAGCCTCAACTGGAAGCCATTGGAGAGTGCGGAGGAGTGGGGTGACATGAGAGAACTTGGGAAGGTTAAACACCAGACGGGCTGCAGCATTCTGGATAAGTTGTAGGGGTTTAATGGCACAGGCAGGGAGCCCAGCCAACAGCAAGTTGCAGTAATCCAGACGGGAGATGACAAGTGCCTGGATTAGGACCTGTGCCGCTTTCTGTGTAAGGTAGGGTCATACTCTGCGAATGTTGTAGAGCATGAACCTGTAGGATCAGGTCACCGCTTTGATGTTAGCGGAGAACGACAGGGTGTTGTCCAGGGTCACGCCAAGGTTCTTTGCACTCTGGGTGGAGGACACAATGGAGTTGTCAACAGTGATGGCGAGATCATGGAGCGGGCAGTCCTTCCCCGGGAGGAAGAGCAGCTCCGTCTTGCCGAGGTTCAGCTTGAGGTGGTGATCCGACATCCACACTGATATGTCTGCCAGACATGTAGAGATGCGATTCGCCACCTGGTTATCAGAAGGGGGAAAGGAGAAAAGTAGTTGTGTGTCATCTGCGTAGCAATGATAGGAGAAACCATGTGAGGATATTTACATTTTACATTTTATTCATTTAGCAGATGCTCAGGGATTAGAACCAGCGACCTTTCGGTTACTGGCACAACGCTCTTAACCACTAAGCTACCTGCCGCCCCAAGTGACTTGGTGTATAGAGAGAATAGGAGAGGGCCTAGAACTGAGCCCTGTGGGACACCAGTGGTGAGACAGATTCTCGCCACGCCACCTGGTAGGAGCGACCTGTCAGGTAGGATGCAATCCAAGAGTGAGCAGCGCCGGAGATGCCCAACTCAGAGAGGGTGGAGAGGAGGATCTGATGGTTCACAGTATCAAAGGCAGCAGATAGGTCTAGAAGGATAAGAGCAGAGGAGAGAAAGTTAGCTTTAGCAGTGCGGAGACCCTCCGTGACACAGAGAAGAGCAATCTCAGTTGAATGACCAGTCTTGAAACCTGACTGGTTTGGATCAAGAAGGTCATTCTGAGAGAGATAGCAGGAGAGTTGGCTAGAGACGGCACGCTCAAGAGTTTTGGAGAGAAAAGAAAGAAGGGATACTGGTCTGTAGTTGTTGACATCGGAGGGATCGAGTGTAGGTTTTTTGAGTAGGGGTGCAACTCTCGCTCTCTTGAAGACGGAAGGGACATGGCCAGCGGTCAAGGATGAGTTGATGAGAGAGGTGAGGTAAGAGAGAAGGTCTCCGGAAATGGTCTGGAGAAGAGAGGAGGGGATAGGGTCAAGCGGGGAGGTTGTTGGGCGGCCGGCCGTCACAAGTCGCAAGATTTCATCTGGAGACAGAGGGGAGAAAGAAGTCAAAGCATAGGGTAGGGCAGTGTGAGCAGGACCAGCGATGTCATTTGACTTAATACATTAGGCTCGGATGTCATCAACCTTCTTTTCAAAATGGTTGACGAAGTCATCCACAGAGCGGGAGGAGGGAGGGGGAGGAGGAGGAGGATTCAGCAGGGAGGAGAAGGTGGCAAAGAGCTTCCTAGGGTTAGAGGCAGAGGCTTGAAATTTAGAGTGGTAGAAAGTGGCTTTAGCAGCAGAAACAGAGGAAGAGAATGTAGAGAGGAGGGAGTGAAAAGATGACAGGTCTGCAGGGAGTCTAGTTTTCCTCCATTTCCGCTCGGCTGCCCGGAGCCCTGTTCTGTGAGCTCGCAATGAGTCGTCAAGCCACAGAGCAGGAGGGGAGGACCGAGCCGGCCGGGAGGATAGGGGACATAAAGAGTCAAAAGATGCAGAAAGGGAGGAGAGGAGGGTTGAGGAGGCAGAATCAGGAGATCGGAGGGAGAAGGATTTAGCACAGGGAAGAGATGATAGGATGGAAGAGGAGAGAGTAGTGGCAGAGAGAGAGCGAAGGTTGCGACGGCACATTACCATCTGAGTAGGGGCAGAGTGAGTAGTGTTGGAGGAGAGAGAGAGAGAAAAGGATACAATGTAGTGGTCGGAGACTTGGAGGTGAGTTGCAGTGAGATTAGTAGAAGAACAGCATCTAGTAAAGATGAGGTCAAGCGTATTGCCTGCCTTGTGAGTAGGGGGGACAGTGAGAGGGTGAGGTCAAAAGAGGAAAGGAGTGGAAAGAAGGAGGCAGAGAGAAATGAGTCAAAGGCAGATGTAGGGAGGTTAAAGTCACCCAGAACTGTGAGGGGTGAACCATCCTCAGGAAAGGAACTTATCAAGGCGTCAAGCTCATTGATGAACTCTCCAAGGGAACCTGGAGGGTGATAAATGATAAGGATGTTAAGCTTGAATGGGCTAGTGACTGTGACAGCATGGAATTCAAATGAGGAGATAGACAGATGGGTCAGGGGGAAAAGAGAGAATGTCCACTT
This sequence comes from Coregonus lavaretus, assembly GCF_964263955.1. Lineage (NCBI taxonomy): Eukaryota > Metazoa > Chordata > Actinopteri > Salmoniformes > Salmonidae > Coregonus > Coregonus lavaretus. The sequence goes on from NC_140003.1 coordinate 1,027,068, forward strand.
GGGAGAGATGAGGATTCCTGTGCAACCGCCGCGCTGACCAGATGCTCTCGGGGTATGCGAGAACAGATGATCAGACGAGGAAAGAGCAGTAGGAGTAACAGTGTTTTCTGTGGTAATCCATGTTTCCGTCAGCGCCAAGAAGTCGAGGGACTGGAGGATAGCATAGGCTGAGATGAACTCTGCCTTGTTGGCCGCAGAACGGCAGTTCCAGAGGCTGCCGGAGACCTGGAACTGAGGGGAACGGCACCTCCTTACCGCACGTGGGTCGTGCGCGCATGGACCACCAGATTAGAGTGGCAGCAGCCACGCGGTGTGAAGCGTTTGTACGGCCTGTGCAGAGAGGAGAGATCAGGGATAGACAGACACATAGTTGACAGGCTACAGAAAAGGCTACAATAATAATAAGATCGGAATGAAATTAACTAAACATCTGGGAAAGCGAGAGAGCGGGGCCTCCCTCACTTACGTTTCACTGAAACACTCAAATATAACTCTCCCAACTTCCACTTTAGAAATTATAATTGTTGTAAACTACAGCGGTTCAATGTTTTCTAGGAATAGACTCTAACTTAGTTTATTCATCTAGCTAACTTGGTACAGTATTCTTCCTTGAAATCCTCCCAGGGCACCGTATCCTATGACGCCATAGCTAACTAGCATGCTAGCTTCCAATAACACGGTTTAGCATCAATACTCAGTTACAACAAACTACCAATGTTTGTTAATACGCTAAACAGATCATTTGTGTCCGTGTCTAACGTTGTGTAAAGTTTTGGGGTTAGTTTTGACAGTTTGAGTGAGTACGTCGTCAATTTATTCGGCCAGTTAGTTAACTAGATAGAATAGTTAGCATATTAGCTAGCCATTGCTCTCTGTCAACGAACAAACCCCTCCTCCCACAGTATGAAACACACAGAGAGAGCCAAGCTAATGTTAACTAGTCACCCATGTCTTGAATTCCTTTTGAACGACTCTGGTTACCAGTATGTAAAAATAAAATTAAAATAAATGTAGGTTATAACTTACCCTTAGTAGCTACTGTTAGCTAGTTAAGTGTAAAGCTAGCTACTGAAGCGATTTAGCCAGTTCGCGTCTGTCCAAACGGAGAGAAAGCGACTCCAAACATTACAGCTAGGTCGTTCCAGCTATTGTTTAGTTAGCGATCCAGGTAGCAACAAGCTAGCTACATTTCGAGTACAGTAGCTACTAACTACCTAACGTTAACGCTTCAATGAGGTTAGAAAAACAGCTGAATGGTAGGTAGCTAGCTGGCATAATTACAGGTACTCTTAAGCGTGAAATAACATTGGAAACAACTATCCACAGTTGCTAATGGTTACCAGTAGCTACCCGCTAGCTAGCTAGCTTTATTGGTCCAGGTAGTGGGTTAGCTAGCCTCGTGCTTCACCGGGCTCAGCCGAATACAATACTTACCTACAATAATTACCTACAATAACTACCTAGATAAACTACCTACCTACAATCTAAATACATGGTTTAAGCTTTACTCGACACCATATAAAGAAGAAGCCAAGCTTACCTCCTGCTTAGAGAAACACAACCTCACCCCATCGCCACCTGTTGATTACAGAATATGAATGTCATCTGTTACTAGCAAGTTATTGACTTCATGAACCTTGTTTCTTAGGCTACATATGTTAATATGGGCTAATTTTAGCACTTTTCTGGGATGCTTGATTGTTTTTAATGCTTTACTGCGAAGCTTATCAGAAGTAGACTTTCTCATGTTATTTATATTGGAGCTGATAGTGCAGGGTGAGCTGCACACAGTGGACCTCCTACTAGGGCTCACCACAGTGCTAACAGTATAACTCGGGTTCATAGTCACATTATTACTGCATACAGTAGCTGTAGGATCAACAGAGGTATTCAGGGCAGTTAGGGGGACATAAATTAAGTTACTTACATTGTGTCTGCCAACGCCCGTGGGATAATGTACATTTGATGCAGCATTATGACAACTCAGCAACACAATGGTAGGGATTAACTGTTGCTGGTCTTGGGTCAATCTAAGTAACGTAATAAAAATATCCCCATAAAAATCGGTCTGTTTAAGCTAGAGATATCCACCGCATCTGAATCCACCGCATCCGCCTATGTCGGCCTTCCGCATCTACGGTGGAAGGTGGCCGAGCTGCAGTGGTCTTTCTCAGACCATGAGCTACAACCTAATATGTTAAGGGAGGACTCTCACAAACATGATGGTGTTCTCCGTTTTGCTCTACGGACCCCCACAAGTGTCACGGGACTCATCTGAATGTGTCACGGGACTCATCTGAATGGGACTCGTCTGAAGGTCACCCATAAAAACAAATGGAAGTATGGAGGTAGCTTTGTGCCAACAAAAATAATGGATTAAATATGGGTAAATAACTACAAAAATATTTCCTGAGCTTTCTTATGTCTCATAGATATAGGACAGACACTTCAAAACCTAATTCCTTATTATATATTTGCCATTTATGAACGTGTTATTCTATGTGTTTATATGTGCTATAGTAGTAGGCCAAATTCAGTATTTTATCAAATAATGTTTTACATATTTTATATATATATATATATATATATATACACACCTCAAGGGGTCCTAAAATAAAACATTTAATTGCTAAATGATCCTAGGTATGACCACCTTAAAACAATTCCATGAAGCAGGCCTACTGGTTTCTGAAAGCAGAATGGGGGTGCTTTAACGAGCTGACAGCAGGCCAGAGTAGAAGACATGCGCACAAACACACAGAATAGGCAGCACTCTGCCCACAGCTGATGATGCCAACAGACATGGCAGCTCTGTTTCTAGCTCCTAAGCAACTTTGCAGTATTTTGTTTTTTTTGTGTGTTATTTCTTACATTATTAGCCCAGATTTTTTTTGTTTTGTTATTACATACAGCCGAAAATAACTTTTGGATATCAGAGCGGCAGTAACTCACCAGCATTACGACCATGAATACAAGTTTCCCGAATTGGATCCTGTGTTCGTACCCCCCAGGGAAATTGAACTTATCCCAGAGGCTACTCCAAGACGCCGCCGGTGGAGAAGAGGAATTTGGAGTGGACTTCTAGTCCGACTCAGGAAACGTGCACATCATGTGCCGCTTCCGAGTATATTACTCGCTAATGTTCAGTCGCCGGACAATAAAGTAGACGAGCTCAGGGCGAGGATCTCCTTCCAGAGAGACATCAGGGACTGTAACATACTCTGTTTCACGGAATCATGGCTCTCTCCGGATATACTGTCCCCGTCCATACAGCCAGCTGGGTTCTCAGTACATTGCGCAGACAGGAATAAAGAACTCTCCGGGAAGAAGAAAGGCGGTGGTGTATGTTTCATGATTAACTACTCATGGTGTGATCGTTGTAACGTACAGGAACTCAAGTCCTTTTGTTCACCCGACCAATAATACCTCCCAAGAAAATTATCTTTGGTTATAGTCACAGCCATGTATATTCCCCCTCAAGCCGATACCAAGACGGCCCTCAAGGAACTACACTGGACTTTGTGGAAACTGGAAACCACATATCCTGTAGCTGTGATTTTAACAATGCAAATTTGAGGAAAATGCTACTGAAGCTCTATGAACACATTGCCTGTAGTTCTCGCCTATCAAAAAATCTCAAACATTGTTACTCCCCCTTCCGGGATGGCTACAAGGCCCTCCCCAGCTCTCCCTTTAGCAAATCAGATCACGACTCCATCCTGCTCCTCCCTTCCTATAGGCAGAAACTCAAAAAGGAAGTACCGGTGCTAAGGTCTATTAAACGCTGGTCTGACCAATCGGAATCCATGCTTCAAGATTGTACTGATCACGCAGACTGGTATATGTTCCGGGTTGCCCCTGAGAATAACATTGATGTATACATGGACACGGTGAGAGAGTTCATCAGGAAGTGTATAGGGGATGTTGTTCCCACTGTGACTATTTAAACCTACCTAAACCAAAAACTGTGGATAGATGGCAGCATTTGTGCAAAACTGAAAGCGCAAACCACTGCATTTAACCACGGCAAGGTGACTGGGAATATGGTCGAATAAAAACAGTGAAGTTATTCCCTCCGTAAGGCAATCAAACAGGCAAAATGTCAGTACAGAGACAAAGTGGAGTCGCAATTCAACGGCTCAGACACAAGACGTATTTGGCAGGGTCTACAGACAATCACGGATTACAAAGGGAAAACCAGCTACATCGCGGACACCGATGTCTTGCTCCCGGACAAGCTAAACAACTTCTTCACCCGCTTTGAGGATAACACAATGCCACTGACGCGACCCGCTCCAAAGGATCGTGGACTCTCTTTCTCCGTGGCAGTGTTAACCCTCGCAAGGCTGCCGGCCCAGACGGCATCCCTAGCCGCGTCCTCAGAGCATGCACAGACCAGCTGGCTGGAGTGTTTACGGACATATTCAATCTCTCCCTATCCCAGTCTGCTGCCCCCACTTGCTTCAAGATGTCCACCATTGTTCCTGTACCCAAGAAAGCAACGGTAACTGAACTAAATGACTATCACCCCGTAGCACTCACTTCTGTCATCATGAAGTGTTTTGAGAGGCTAGTTAAGGATCATATCACCTCCACCTTACCTAGACCCAATTCAATTTGCATACCGCCCTAATAGATCCACAGACGATGCAATCGCCATCGCACTGCACACTGCCCTATCCTATCTGGACAAGAGGAATACCTATGTAAGAATGCTGTTCATTGACTATAGCTCAGTCTTCAACACCATAGTACCCTCCAAGTTCATCATCAAGCTCGGGGCTCTGGGTCTGAACCCCGCCCTGTGCAACTAGGTTCTGGACTTCCTGACAGGCCGCCCCCAGGTGGGGAAAGTAGGAAACAACACCTCCACTACGCTGATCCTCAACACAAGGGACCCACAAGGGTGCGTGCTCAGCCCTGTACTCCCTGTTCATCCATGACTGCATGGCCACGCACACCTCCAACTCAATCATCAAGTTTGCAGACGACACAACAGTAGTAGGCCTGATTACCACCAATGACGAGTCAGCCTACAGGGAGGAGGTGAGGAAACTGTCGGAGTGGTGCCAGGAAAATAGCCTCTCCCTCAACGTTAACAAAACGAAGGAGCTGATCGTGGACTTCAGGAGACAGCAGAGGGAGCACGCCCCTATCCACATCGACGGGACCGCAGTGGAGAAGGTGAAAAGCTTAAAGTTCCTCGGAGTACACATTACTGACAATCTGAAATGGTCCAACAACACAGTCCACCTCAGGAGGCTTAAGAAATGTGGCTTGGCCCCTAAGACCCGCACAAACTTTTACAAATGCATAATTGAAAGCATCCTGTCAGGCTGTAGCACCGCCCGCAACCACAGGGCTCTCCAGAGGGTGGTGCGGTCTGCCCAACGCATCACCGGGGGCACACTGCCTGCCCTCCAGAACACCTACAGCACCCAATGTCACAGGAAGGCAAAAAAGATAATCAAGGACATCAACCACCCGAGCCACAGCCTGTTCACCCTGCTACTATCCAGAAGGCGAGGTCAGTACAGGTGCATCAAAGCTGGGACCGAGAGACTGAAAAACAGCTTCTCTCTCAAGGCCATCAGACTGTTAACCTCTACTGGATGGGTGTCCCGAAATCGGGACAGCTGTTGCTCAATACGGATAATGTAACTACAAATCTTCACGGACATATATATGTCTTATATGGGCAGAAAGCTTAAATTATTGTTAATCTAACTGCAGTGTCCAATTTACAGTAGGTATTACAGCGAAAAAATACCATGCTTCCAACAACAAAACACTTCTATCAAGGCAACTGGTTTGATACATTCACCTCTGAAGGTAAATAATGTACTTACATTCAGTAATCTTGCTCTGATTTGTCATCCTGAGGGTCCCAGAGATAAAATGTAGAGTTGTTTTGTTCGATAAAGTCCATGTTTATATCCTAACACGATTCCTGTTGTATACAGTGTTTCTCCTGAATTCCGACTTGTTCAACTTGCAACAAAACATTGACATAATATAAGTCCAGGTATACAGATTTGGACGAGATTATACCAGAAATTGACCAGGAAAGCATTACAGAACCAGTAGATGAGGACTTGGTGAATATAGTTTAGACTCAACAGCTGAAGAGATTTTTTCTTTGATTGCTATATATATACAGTGGGGGGGAAAAGTATTTAGTCAGCCACCAATTGTCCACTTAAAAAGATGAGAGAGGCCTGTAATTTTCATCATAGGTACACATCAACTATGACAGACAAATTGAGGAAAAAAAATCCAGAAAATCACATTGTAGGATTTTTAATGAATTTATTTGCAAAGTATGGTGGAAAATAAGTATTTGGTCACCTACAAACAAGCAAGATTTCTGGCTCTCACAGACCTGTAACTTCTTCTTTAAGAGGCTATTCTGTCCTCCACTCGTTACCTGTATTAATGGCACCTGTTTGAACTTGTTATCAGTTTAAAAGACACCTGTCCACAACCTCAAACAGTCACACTCCAAACTCCACTATGGCCAAGACCAAAGAGCTGTCAAAGGACACCAGAAACAAAAGTGTAGACCTGCACCAGGCTGGGAAGACTGAATCTGCAATAGGTAAGCAGCTTGGTTTGAAGAAATCAACTGTGGGAGCAATTATTAGGAAATGGAAGACATACAAGACCACTGATAATCTCCCTCGATCTGGGGCTCCACGCAAGATCCCACCCCGTGGGGTCAAAATGATCACAAGAACGGTGAGCAAAAATCCCAGAACCACACGGGGGGACCTAGTGAATGACCTGCAGAGAGCTGCGACCAAAGTAACAAAGCCTACCATCAGTAACACACTACGCCGCCAGGGTCTCAAATCCTGCAGTGCCAGACGTGTCCCCCTGCTTAAGCCAGTACATGTCCAAGCCCGTCTGAAGTTTGCTAGAGTGCATTTGGATGATCCAGAAGAGGATTGGGAGAATGTCATATGGTCAGATGAAACCAAAATAGAACTTTTTGGTAAAAACTCAACTCGTCGTGTTTGGAGGACAAAGAATGCTGAGTTGCATCCAAAGAACACCATACCTACTGTGAAGCATGGGGGTGGAAACATCATGCTTTGGGGCTGTTTTTCTGCAAAGGGACCAGGACGACTGATCCGTGTAAAGGAAAGAATGAATGGGGCCATGTATCGTGAGATTTTGAGTGAAAACCTCCTTCCATCAGCAAGGGCATTGAAGATGAAACGTGGCTGGGTCTTTCAGCATGACAATGATCCCAAACACACCGCCCGGGCAACGAAGGAGTGGCTTTGTAAGAAGCATTTCAAGGTCCTGGAGTGGCCTAGCCAGTCTCCAGATCTCAACCCTATAGAAAATCTTTGGAGGGAGTTGAAAGTCCGTGTTGCCCAGCGACAGCCCCAAAACATCACTGCTCTAGAGGAGATCTGCATGGAGGAATGGGCCAAAATACCAGCAACAGTGTGTGAAAACCTTGTGAAGACTTACAAAAAACGTTTGACCTGTGTCATTGCCAACAAAGGGTATATAACAAAGTATTGAGAAACTTTTGTTATTGACCAAATACCTATTTTCCACCATTATTTGCAAATAAATTCATAAAAAATCCTACAATGTGATTTTCTGGATTTTTTTTCTCGTTTTGTCTGTCATAGTTGACGTGTACCTATGATGAAAATTACAGGCCTCTCTCATCTTTTTAAGTGGGAGAACTTGCACAAATGGTGGCTGACTAAATACTTTTTTTCCCCACTGTATACACACACTACCGTTCAAAAGTTTGGGGTCATTTAGAAATGTCCTTGTTTTCGAAAGAAAAGCTATTTTTTTGTCCATTACAATAATATCTAATTGATCAGAAATACAGTTTAGACATTGTTAATGTTGTAAATGGCTATTGTCGCTGGAAATGGCTGATTTGTAATGGAATATCTACATAGGCGTACAGAGGCCCATTATCAGCAACCATCAGTCCTGTGTTCCAATGGCACGTTGTGTTTGCTAATCCATGTTTATAATTTTAAAAGGCTAATTGATCATTAGAAAACCCTTTTGCAGTTATGTTAGCACAGCTGATTAAAGAAGCAATACAACTGGCCTTCTTGAGACTAGTTGAGTATCTGGAGCATCAGCAATTGTGGGTTCGATTACAGGCTCGTAAATGGCCAAAAACAAAGAACTTTCTTCTGAAACTCGTCAGTCTATTCTTGTTCTGAGAAATGAAGGCTATTCCATGTGAGAAATTGCCAAGAAACTGAAGATCTCGTACAACGCTGTGTACTACTCCCTTCACAGAACAGCGCAAACTGGCTCCAACCAGAATAGAAAGAGGAGTGAGAGGCCCCGGTGCACCACTGAGCAAGAGGACAAATACATTAGAGTGTCTAGTTTGAGAAACAGACGCCTCACAGGTCCTCAACTTGCAGCTTCATTAAATACTACCCGCAAAACACCAGTGTCAATGTCAACAGTGAAGAGGCGACTCTGGGATGCTGATCTAGGCAGAGTTGCAAAGAAAAAGCCATATCTCAGACTGGCCAATAAAAATAAAAGATGGGCAAAAGAACACAGACACTGGACTTTTTCTTTGCAACTCTGCCTAGAAGGTCAGCATCCCGGAGTCGCCTCTTCACTGTTGACATTGAGACTGGTGTTTTGCGGGTACTATTTAATGAAGCTGCCAGTTGAGGACCTGTGAGGCGTCTGTTTCTCAAACTAGACACTAATGTATTTGTTCTCTTGCTCAGTTGTGCACCGGGGCCTCCCACTCCTATAACGAGTCCTATATCGACATAACCTGAAAGGCTGCTCAGCAAGGAAGAAGCTACTGTTCCAAAACCGCCATAAAAAAGCCAGACTACAGTTTGCAACTGCACATTGGGACAAAGATCGTACTTTTTGGAGAAATGTCGTCTGGTCTGATGAAACAAAAATAGAACTGTTTGGCCATAATGACCATCGTTATGTTTGGAGGAAAAAGGGAGATGGCTTGCAAGCCGAAGAACACTATCCCAACCGTGAAGCACGGGGGTGGCAGCATAATGCTGTGGGGGTGCTTTACTGCAGGAGGGACTGGTGCACTTCACTAAATAGATGGCATCATGAGGAAGGAAAATTATGTGGATATATTAAAGCAACATCTCAAGACATCAGTCAAGAAGTTAAAGCTTGGTCGCAAATGGGTCTTCCAAATGGACAATGACCCCAAGCATACTTCCAAAGTTGTGGCAAAATAGCTTAAGGAGAACAAAGTCAAGGTATTGGAGTGGCCATCACAAAGCCCTGACCTCAATCCTATAGAACATTTGTGGGCAGAACTGAAAAAGCGTGTGCGAGCAAGGAGGCCTACAAGCCTGATTCATTTACACCAGCTCTGTCAGGAAGAAGGGGCCAAAATTCACCCAATTTATTGTGGGAAGCTTGTGGAAGGCTACCCGAAACGTTTCACCCAAGTTAAACAATTTAAAGGCAATGCTACCAAATACTAATTGAGTGTATGTAAACTTCTGACCCACTGGGAATGCGATGAAATAAATAAAAGCTGAAATAAATCATTCTCTCTACTATTATTCTGACATTTCACATTCTTAAAATAAAGTGGTGATCCTAACTGACCAAAGACAGGGAATTTTTACTAGGATTAAATGTCAGGAATTGTGAAAAACTGAGTTTAAATGTATTTGGCTAAGGTGTATGTAAACCTCTGACTGTGTTAAACAAATATTTTATATTTGATATTCTTCAGATAGCCACCGTTTGCTTTGATGACAGCTTTGCACACTCTTGGCATTCTCTCAACCAGCTTCACCTGGAATGCTTTTCCAATAGTCTTGAAGGAGTTCCAACAAATGCTGAGCACTTGATGGCTGCTTTTCCTTCACTCTGCCATCTGACTCATCCCAAACCATCTCAATTGGGTTGGTCGGGGGATTGTGAAGGCCAGGTCATCTGATGCAGCACTCCATCACTCTCCTTCTTGGTAAAATAGCCCTTACACAGCTTGGAGGTGTGCTGGGTCATTGTTCTGTTGAAAAACAAATGATAGCTTTACGGTGGGAACTACACATGCAGAGATCATCTGTTCACCCACATCGCGTCTCACAACGACACGGCGGTTAGAACCAAAAATCTCAAATTTGGACTCCAAATTGACAACTTTCCACCGGTCTAATGTCCATTGCTCGTATTTCTTGGCCCAAGCAGGTCTCTTCTCCTTATTGGTGCACACCTGTTAATTGAAATGCATTACAGGTGACTACCTCATGAAGCTGGTTGAGAGAATGCCAAGAGTGTGCAAAGCTGTCATCAAGGCAAAGGGTGGCTATTTGAAGAATCTCAAATATAGAATATATTTTGATTTGTTTAACACTTTTTTGGTGTTATTTCATAGTTTTGATGTCTTCACTATTATTCTACAATGTAAAAAATTGTACAAATAAAGAAAAACCCTTGAATGAGTAGGTGTGTCCAAACTTTTCACTGGTAGTGTTTATATAATCACTAATTAAATATGTGTATGAATAGCAAACAAGGCACTCGAAAACCACAGCCACAGCATGTCAAAGTCAACATGAAATATATATATATATATATATACACATGCCAGTGGGTGCTGGTGACGGGAGGACGGCCCACAACAATGGCCGGAATGGAGTGGAATGGCTGGAATGGAGTGAATGGAACAACACGAAACAGATGTAAACCATGTGCTTGATATCATTCCACTCATCCCACCCCGGCCACCACTCCGAGCCGTCCTCCCCTCACCAGCCTTATTTACCATTGGTACACACACATCATTACAGTGATTGTGTTCCCCCTACTCTATATAATTTTTCTGTTTATAGATATGTGGTGTTTATTTGATGTATTGATGCAGGGCTCATCCGTAAAAGTATTCTTACAAATGCTTCTTTTTTATTCAGTCCGACCCCTGCTGCTGTCTCTGGATCCACACCTACCACCACCCGGCCATCTAGAGGTGTGAAGAGGCCAGCCCAGAAGCGGCACACTGTGCTAGAATATGATGTGGAGCCACTTCCACCAACATTTCGACCGAAAAGGCAGCCAGGACCTCAGCTGGACATAACTGGAAAGTACAGCCTCCTACCCCTGCCACCAGTGGTGTTCACCTGCCAAAATACATAACTGCTGACATGAATGTGCCTCAGGGCCAAAAGAGCACAGCAGGAGGCGTCGTTGTATTTGTATTTATTATAGATCCCCATTACTCTTCCTTGGGTCTAGCAAAATTAAGGCAGTACCTTTTATGTAGGGAAGCTAATGATCCATCATGTATGACATTCCTGGGAGTGTGTAAACTTGTATTTTTTATTACCATAGCATTTTTGTATGTTCTCTATAGTTATGTACTTGAAAATGTATCAATTTACCAATTCGGCCACTTGGAGGCCACTTGGGTACATTTGGGCAAACTCTTGAGGGACACCTGGGTGACTTCATACTAAATGTTATGTAGCTCCCTCATTCTTGAAGGTATCAGTCTGAAACTTTGCAGATACACTGTTGCCCTCTTGTAGACAACATCTAAATGACTGAATGTATGGCTTTTCTTTTTCATGTCAAAGATGATGCAACAAAAATAAAAATAGAAAACATATGTTTCTTTGTTTGTATTATCTTTAACTAGATCTATTGTGTTATGTTCTCCTACATTAATTTCACATTTCTACAAACTTCAAAGTGTTTCCATTCAAATAGTACCAAGAATATGCATATCCTTGCTTTAGGTCCTGAGCTACAGGAAGTTAGATTTGGGTATGTCATTTTAGGCGGAAATTGAAAAGAAGTGTCTGATCCTTAAGAGGTTCAATAGCCATCACTAGCCGGCTACCACCCCGTTACTCAACCCTGCACCTTAGAGGCCACTGCCCTATGTACATAGACATGGAATCACTGGTCACTTTAATAATGGAACACTAGTCACTTTAATAATGTTTACATACTGCTTTACTCATTTCAAATGTATTTGCGGTTTTCTACTGTATTTTAGTCAATGCCATTCCGATGTAGTTCATCCTAATATTTATATATTTCTTAATTCAATTATTTTACTTTTAGATTGGTGTGTATTGTTGTGAATTGCTAGATACTACTGCACTGTTGAAGCTAGGAACACAAGCATTTCGCTACTCCGCAATAACATCTGCTAAATATGAGTATGTGACCAATAAAATTTGATTTGATTTGAGCCAAGGAGCCCACTGGAGGAATGTGTGCATGTGACAAACACACACAGAAAGAGACACACACGCACGGGCAAACCCATGTGCACACACACAGAGACACATACACATGCGCAATTCCATGTACGGAGGCGCACGCACATAAACAGACCTCTGTAAAGACTGCCCTTAATCCTAGCTGCCTGTTAATCATTCAGTAGTGGACCCAAAAGTGTCACAATCTCTCTGCAGAGGAGCAATCAGCCTTGGCTGCTCACCACCTCTCCAGCTCCTGCCCTTACCTCGCTTCCTACCTGCTCCTGTCCTTGTCCCGGTTACGGCTTATGCCTCAACTCCTGCCACAACCCCAGTTTCTACTGTACCTGCCCCTACTCCAGCTTCAGTCCTAGCCTCTAACCATCCTGGCCACAACAGTAGGCCTGCCTCTGTCCCAGCTTCTACAACTGCCTACAGTATGTCCCTGCCCCAGCTCTTGTCCAGGCCTCAACCCATCCCCCAGCCCTGTCCTTGCCCCTGCATAGTCCACCGGCCTGGCCATAACAATATACCTACTATCTCTACCCAGCCCCATCCCTATAACCCAGTCCCTACTGCTGCCTATGTCTCTACCCTCAGCCCCTGCCCCTACTAACCCCAGCTCCTGTCCTAGCCTCCAGCTCCAGTCCAAGTCTCATTCCCTGCTCCCTACCCCAGCTCCAGTCCAAGTCTCATTCCCTGCTCCCTACCCCAGCTCCAGTCCAAGTCTCATTCCCTGCTCCCTACCCCAGCTCCAGTCCAAGTCTCATTCCCTGCTCCCTACCCCAGCTCCAGTCCAAGTCTCATTCCCTGCTCCCTACCCCAGCTCCAGTCCAAGTCTCATTCCCTGCTCCCTACCCCAGCTCCAGTCCAAACCTCAGCCCTATTCCCCCTACCACTGCTCCTGTCCCTGCCAAGTTCCACTGGCCGCCCAGCCACAACAATGTGCCAGTGTGCAAGTGTGAAAGAGGTTGATGTCACAATGAAAGCATTCAGATTCACCCCTCATGAAATAAGAACAATATATGTTTAGTTATAGCCAGCGCACCATCTCTGTTGGGTCCTGATGATAAGGGAATTCACAAAGCTTGGAAACTCCTCATAACTCTAGTACCCTGTATATGGAGGAAAAAGATGTGAGAACAAGGGGGTCTGGAGGCTCCATAGAAAGTTTGGAAACTACCGATGATTGTTCAGCCTGTTCTCATCAAGGGGCCAGGGTTCTGGTCTAGAAACACAGTTTTGACTGCTCCTACAGTTTTGCTTCGGTACTGCAGTTTAACTGATGCCCGGCCCAGAAAGACAATATTTGAAAATTCCTAATAAGACACTTTATTAATCACCTTTGTGCACAAAACATCCATTGAATTATTCCAATAATTGTCGCTGAGGCGAAAAATAAATCCCCCATCACTCACAGCCGAAGAAATTAAAATGTTATGTTCATGCTGTGACGTCATGCCCAAGTGGACGAGCTTGTGTCACATGCACACGCTTAAGACAAAACAATGGAAATCATTCACTCGACCACTCAACCGAGACCTGCTTGTGCTGGGTGCTGTGCTGAATACCTGACCTGAGAGTGGAAGATGAGAATGGAAGAGAATGCATGTTTAAGTGAATTGATGGATCCAAATAGTTTTGTTAGATCATGACATTTATGGAAATGTTTATTAAATGTTTGTGTTGCTTTTTTGTAATAATGATAAAATCTGAAATTTAACATGTGTTTGACAAAGAGTTGTGCTGCATGTGAATTTTCAGTCTTAAATAAGAAATATGTCAACAACAATTTTGAAAATTAATAACATGCGGTATTCAGCATTTATTATATCCAATGCAATGACGTGTGATGTTAACAAAACTTTTCAAAAGAAGATAAAGAAAACGTGGTGAATAAGTGCAATTATATACAGTGAGGGAAAAAAGTATTTGATCCCCTGCTGATTTTGTACATTTGCCCACTGACAAAGAAATGATCAGTCTATAATTTTAATGGTAGGTTTATTTGAACAGTGAGAGACAGAATAACAACAAAAAAATCCAGAAAAAGGCATGTCAAAAATGTTATAAATTGATTTGCATTTTAATGAGGGAAATAAGTATTTGACCCCTCTGCAAAACATGACTTAGTAATTGGTGGCAAAACCCTTGTTGGCAATCACAGAGGTCAGACGTTTCTTGTAGTTGGCCACCAGGTTTGCACACATCTCAGGAGGGATTTTGTCCCACTTCTCTTTGCAGATCTTCTTCAAGTCATTAAGGTTTCGAGGCTGACGTTTGGCAACTCGAACCTTCAGCTCCCTCCACAGATTTTCTATGGGATTAAGGTCTGGAGACTGGCTAGGCCACTCCAGGACCTTAATGTGCTTCTTCTTGAGCCACTCCTTTGTTGCCTTGGCCGTGTGTTTTGGGTCATTGTCATGCTGGAATACCAATCCACGACCCATTTTCAATGCCCTGGATGAGGGAAGGAGGTTCTCACCCAAGATTTGACGGTACATGGCCCCGTCCATCATCCCTTTGATGCGGTGAAGTTGTCCTGTCCCCTTAGCAGAAAAACAACCCAAAGCATAATGTTTCCACCTGCATCTTTGACGGTGGGGATGGTGTTCTTGGGGTCATAGGCAGCATTCCTCCTCCTCCAAACACGGCGAGTTGAGTTGATGGCAAAGAGCTAGATTTTGGTCTTATCTGACCACAACACTTTCACCCAGTTCTCCTCTGAATCATTCAGATGTTCATTGACAAACTTCAGACGGGCATGTATATGTGCTTTCTTGAGCAGGGGGACCTTGCGGGCGCTGCAGGATTTCAGTCCTTCATGGCGTAGTGTGTTACCAATTATTTTCTTGGTGACTATGGTCTCAGCTGCCTTGAGACCATTGACAAGATCGTCCCGTGTAGTTCTGGGCTGATTCCTCACCGTTCTCATGATCATTGCAACTCCACGAGGTGAGATCTTGCATGGAGCCCCAGGCCGAGGGAGATTGACAGTTCTTTTGTGTTTCTTCCATTTGCGAATAATCGCACCAACTGTTGTCACCTTCTCACCAAGCTGCTTGGCGATGGTCTTGTAGCCCATTCCAGCCTTGTGTAGGTCTACAATCTTGTCCCTGACATCCTTGGAGAGCTCTTTGGTCTTGGTCATGGTGGAGAGTTTGGAATCTGATTAATTGATTGCTTCTGTGGACAGGTGTCTTTTATACAGGTAACAAGCTGAGATTAGGAGCACTCCCTTTAAGAGTGTGCTCCTAATCTCAGCTCGTTACCTGTATAAAAGACACCTGGGAGCCAGAAATCTTTCTGATTGAGAGGGGGTCAAATACTTATTTCCCTCATTAAAATGCAAATCAATTTATAACATTTTTGACATGCGTCTTTCTGGATTTTGTTTCTCACTGTTCAAATTAACCTACCATTAAAATTATAGACTGATCATTTCTTTGTCAGTGGGCAAACGTACAAAATCAGCAGGGGATCAAATACTTTTTTCCCCTCACTGTATAATATTCATTATATGACTATAAGTGGTGTTTTGATTTCAATAATCTAATTTACATATAAATAGATCAAGATATAGCCTAATGTTTACTAGGTTTTTATAATTGTTATCATTAAGCTATGGTTTGTATGAGCAAGACGATTTTTTCAGGTGGGGTACCCTGCATTTTCTAGTGTTAATCTGGGGTTGTGTGCAGAATGAGAACCCCTGAAGTAGGCTATCTATTGGAGGTGTAATGGTTGATTACATTGGTGCCGTATGTGGTTTTCTTAGGTCTCTAATGATCTCCTTTAATGTTAAAATGCTTGAATGTACAAAAGACACACTATTTTACTTTTACTGTCACTGTCCACTGTCTGTTTAATTTGTCACCAGTGATGTTGGCCTACTTTATTTGTGCAATGTTTAACAGTTGAGTAGTATAAACTGAAACAACAAGGCAACTGAAAAAAATGATTCATTCTTCCTTTGTCGTTTACTGTTTAGACTTGGCTAAGACCTAGTGTACTATTAAATACATCATCTTTTTCCACAGGTTCCCACTGTATGACAAGCCCAGGCTGCAGCAGTGGGTAGCAAATCTCCGGTGGATTAATTGGAAACCAACCCAACACTCGTCTCTGTGCCCATCACTTTCAAGATGAGTGCTAACGGGATGATAACGAAAAAGTCTGCCTCACCACGACTGCTGTGCCCACCATTTTCTCATCTACAAAAGCAGTTGCAACGCCACAGGGAAAGACTAAGGAATACAGGAGGTACAGAGGTAAGTGGCAACGTTGACCATGCGAAAGCATCTGCTGCACATGATCACGCTTACTGTGTTGTGTTTGAGGTACTTGATGAGGTTGAGGTATTTGATTAAATACTTGATGATACTGATGATGATGCAGCCATTGATCACAGCAATATCACTGATGTTGGATGTGCATAATGACATCACCATGGTATAGCTATGACAGTGGATGTATGTGAAGAAAGTGTGGTGGATGTATGTGAGGAAAGTGTGGCGTCAGAGGTCCATGATACTTGGGTTAATGATCATGGTTATGCAAAAGTCCGAAAGAATTGTCAGAGGAATTGCTGTCTTTCGCTATGATTCTACTTTGCGATAGAATATGAGTATGTGCGTGAATGCTTTCACCATGTTTTTGTCCCACCCTGAGATACCAAACCCCAATGAGGACATCAATCAAAAAACGCAAAGAAGCCTTTCTGCTTTAAGCTGAAAAGTGTGTGTAATTGGATTTATTGCCAGTTGCAGGAGCATACTGAATGTTTTCCATGACCTTGTAGAAATACTAGATGCCCAATGTTGGTACCTCTTCACCTACAAGCTGTCAAGATCCCATGGAGCTCTTCTGCGCCGTCAGAGCACGTGGGGGATTCAACAACAACCCAACTGCCAGACAGTTCAAAGCCGCATACAAATGCCTTCTGGGGCGGGAACAGGAGAAGAAAGGCACAGGCAACTGTATCCTTCGAGGCAACACCACCATGTTGGAGGCAACATCTGCGTCAGCAAACACTGCTCGTAGGTTTGACCTGAAGCCTGTGGAGCCTGAAAATTCTTACCATGATTATCAACACTGCCCGAATGTTGATGAAGTTTCTGAATTCAAAGATGCTGCCATTACCTACATTAATTGGCTTCATGGTTAACAAAAAAATCAAGGAACAACACACTTGTATGCCTTGCTCCGAGGCTTTAAGTTCAGATTCCTCTGTATATCCCTTTGTCACCTTGAAAGATCGTGGAAGGGTTCCAAAAACCATCACCAGGGATTGTTGCAGTGTGTAAAGACACTCTGGCAAGCTACCCCAGGGACCCGGAATAAAAAAAGCATCCATTGCCAATCAAGTACTAGCTGATGGTGCTGATAAGGCCCTCTTCCCGGAGCCGGATAGCCACATGTTTCACACCACTGTGGAAGACAATCACGTACAGTGCCTTGCAAAAGTATTCATCCTGTAATTTAACTGGATTTTTATTTGGATTTCATGTAATGGACATACACAAAATAGTCCAACTTGGTGAAGTGAAATGAAAAAAATAACTTGTTTCAAAAAATTCTAAAAAATAAATAACGGAAAAGTGGTGCGTGTATATGTATTCACCCCCTTTGCTATGAAGCCTCTAAATAAGATCTGGTGCAACCAATTACCTTCAGAAGTCACATAATTAGTTAAATAAAGTCAACCCATATTCTGAAAGGCCCCAGAGTCTGCAACACCACTAAGCAAGGGGCACCACCAAGCAAGCGACACCATGAAGACCAAGGATCTCTCCAAACAGGTCAGGGACAAAGTTGTGGAGAAGTACAGATCAGGTTTGGGTTATAAAAAAATGTCCCAAACTTTGAACATCCCACGGAGCACCATTAAATCCATTATTAAAAAATTGAAAGAATATGGCACCACAACAAACCTGCCAATAGAGGGCCGCCCACCAAAACTCACGGACCAGGCAAGGAGGGCATTAATCAGAGAGGCAACAAAGAGACCAAAGATAACCCTGAAGGAGCTGCAAAGCTCCACAGCAGAGATTGGAGTATCTGTCCATAGGACCACTTTAAGCCATACACTCCACAGAGCTGGGCTTTATGGAAGAGTGGGCAGAAAAAAGACATTGCTTAAAGAAAAAAAGAAGCAAACGCGTTTGGTGTTCGCCAAAAGGCATGTGGGAGACTCCCCAAACATATGGAAGAAGGTACTCTGGTCAGATGAGACTAAAATTGAGCTTTTTGGCCATGAAGGAAAACACTATGTCTGGCGCAAACCCAACACCTCTCATCACCCCGAGAACACCATACCCATAGTGAAGCATGGTGGTGGCAGGATCATGCTGTGGGGATGTTTTTTTCCATCGGCAGGGACTGGGAAACTGGTCAGAATTGAAGGAATGATGGATGGCGCTAAATACAGGTACATTTGAGGGAAACCTGTTTCAGTCTTCCAGAGATTTGAGACTGGGACGGAGGTTCACCTTCCAGCAGGACAATGCGACCCGAAGCATACTGCTAAAGCAACACTCGAGTGGTTTAAGGGGAAACATTTAAATGTCTTGGAATGGCCTAGTCAAAGCCCAGACCTCAATCCAATTCGATAGAGCAGGAGAGCTCCCTTCAAGAGGAGGCACTGCAGGAGGCCCGTAGGGAGAAGGAAGTAGTGGATGCACGGAGAGAGGAGCTGGTCAGGCAACAAAAGGAGCGTGTGTTCATTGAGGAACCAAGGTATGCAGAGATACAGTGCGCCTCCACGGTCCAGTATACCCTGTGCCAGTCCTACGCACTGTCGCCAGTGCGCGTTCACAGCCCAGTCCGTCCTGTGCCAGCGCCCCGCACGTGCTTTGCGAAAGTGGCCATCCAGCCAGGACGGGTTGTGCCAGCTGTACACTCCAGACCTCCAATACGCCTCCATGGTCCAGTATATCCTGCTCCGGTTCTATGCACTGTCACCAGTGCGCCTCCCCAGCCTGGTACGGCCCATACCTGCTCCCCGCACCAAACCAGTGGTGCGTGTATCCAGTCCAGCTCCGGTCAGCTGCTCCACTCCAGAACCAGACGTCAACCCCTCTCCAGGGTTGGGACCTCCCACACCAGGGTCCAGACAGGGCTTGGTGCATCGTGGAAGGACTGAGAGGGGAAGCATCGCACCGAGGTCCAGACCGGACCAGGGGTGCAACGGGGAGGCAGTAAGGGAGAGGACGTCACGCCCGGAGCCGGAGCCGCCACCGAGGCTAGATGCCCACCCGGACCCTCCCCTGTTAAGTTAGGTTTTCCGGCCGGAGTCCGCACCTTTGGGGGGTGGGGTACTGTCACGCCCTGACATAGAGTTCGCTAGTTGGTTTAGTCAGGGTGTGAATATCTATGTGTGTGAATTTCTATGTGGACATTCTATGTCATTGTATTTCTATGTTGGCCGGGTGTGGTTCCCAATCAGAGGTAGCTGTCGATCGTTGTCTCTGATTGGGGATCATACTTAGGTAGCCATTTTGCCTACCTTAGTTGTGGGATCTTGACTCTTGTTTGGCTTGCGTGTGTGTAGCCATTGTGAGCTTCACGTTACGTTGCTTTTGTTGTTTTGTCGTGTGTTTACTTTATAAATAAACATGTATGCATTCCACGCTGCACCTTGGTCCAATCCTGTACTCAACGAACGTGACACCAATTGAGAATCTGTGGTATGACTTAAAGATTGCTATACTCCAGCGGAACCCATCCAACTTGAAGGAGCTGGAGCAGTTTTGCTTTGAAGAATGGGCAAAAATCCCAGTGGCTAGATGTGCCAAGCTTATAGAGACATACCAAGAGACTTGCAGCTGTAATTGCTGCAAAAGGTGGCTCTACAAAGTATTGACTTTGGAGGGGGTGAATAGTTATGCACGCTCAAGTTCTGTTTTTTTGTCTTATTTTTGTTTGTTTCACAACAAAAAATATTTTGCATCTTCAAAGTGGTAGGCATGTTGTGTAATTCAAATGATACAACCCCCCCCAAAATCAATTTTAATTCCAGGTTGTAAGGCAACAAAATAGGAAAAATGCCAAGGGGGGTGAATACTTTCGCAAGCCACTGTACATCTCTTGGGGAAAAAGGCATCCTCCATGTACTGCAAAATCAGGATGCAACACTTGGCAAGAAGGGAAAGCGAAATTAACAGAGAAATGACACTTTTTCGACAAAAGATGACCAAGTTGATTCATTTTTATCACGAGTAGTGAGAGTGTTGTTCCTACTTTTTTGTATGTCCCTATGTGTGTGGGTTCCATATCTTTGAATGTTATGATATATACACTCACTGCCCAGTTTATTAGGTATACCACCCTGTTCGCGAAAATGTTTTGCTCCTATAGACTGAGTCACATAACCGTGGCTTGCACTATAAAGCAGGCAGACAGGCATCAAAGCATTCAGTTACTGTTCGATTGAACATTAGAATAGGCAAAACAAGTGACCAAAGTGACTTTGAGCGTGGTATGATCGTCAGTGCCAGGCGCGCTGTTTCCAGTATCTCAGAAACTGCCGGCCTCTTGGGCTTTTCACGCACAACAGTTTTTAGGGTTTCCCGAGAATGGTGCGACAACAAAAAACATCCATTCAGCGGCAATCCTGTGGGCGAAAACAGCTTGTTGATGAAAGGTCAAAGGAGAATGGCAAGAATCGTGCAAGCTAACAGGTGGGCCACAAACAGGCAAATAACGGCGCAGTACAACCTTGGTGTGCAGAATGGCATCTCGGAATGCACAACTCGTCGGTCCTTGTCAGGGATGGGCTATTGCAGCAGACGACCACACCGGGTTCCACTCCTATCAGCTAAAAACAAGACAAAGCGGCTCCAGTGGGTACGCGATCACCAACACTGGACAATTTAGGAATGGGAAAACATCGCCTGGTCCGACAAATCCCGGTTCCTGTTGTTTCATGCTGATGAGTCAGGATTTGGCGTAAGCAGCATGAGTCCATGGCCGCATCCTTCCTGGTGTCAACGGTACAGGCTGGTGGCGGGGGTGTAATGTTAAGGGTAATGTTTTCCTGGCACACGTTAGGTCTATTGATACTGTCGTGGAAATTCTTACATAGGGACACTCAAAATCAATCTTAGCTGAATCATTGTTTATTATCAGCGCGCTGGAGAGGTTCCAACCAACTCAATGCACAAAGTACACATGTCGATCAGGAGCTCTACCGGGGCAGTCCGGTAGAAAAGCACCAACATAAAATGTTCCAGCACAATACCAAAAGTTCCCATGCCCCGAAGAATTCAGGCTATTCTGGAGGCTAAGGGGGGTCTGAAACGGTACTAGATGGGTGTATCTAATAAACTGGCCACTGAGTGTATGTGTTTGTATTCCATATTACTGTTGTCTTATTTCTGTATGTCCCATATATACAGTATATATATATATATATGTCATATTTGTGTCTAGATTTCTGCGTCCTGTCCTTTATACATTTGTGCAATATGAATTAATATGCACATATTTATCAGTTGAACAATCCTTTCACCTTTGAAAGTGAAAATTACTCTGGACAACATCCTCACATGAGCACTTTAAAGCCAGCTACTACATACCCATGTATTGGCGCCAACCCCTGTTGAAATAGAACTAAAGGCAGTGGCTCATTGTAAAACTGCATCACAGGGCTTAAGTCTTTACTGAATATTCTGTCTGCAAAATAAAGAAAACCACAGGAAGACACTGTTCATTGTAATACTTGGAGTCAGCATCATGGGGCCCAAGTTTTTACTGAACATTGCATTCTATCCTTACCTACGTAACCACTTATCCACTTCAGACATGACGATGACCTTAGCCATCTGTTTTGCTGTGTATAGTTAGTTGTAGGTTCTAAATGTTATTTTATTATCTGACAGCACTTATATAAAACACCAAAAATAACATTTGCATTCCTAAAAAAGTTAATAATGTCCTGTTTTGTGTCACACTTGTGTTTGTTGTATTTCTGCATATACTGTAAATGTTCATACATTTCGTTTTTATAGTTGCACTTTCAAATACCTTATACTAAACATGTACAGAGTGTCACGTTGTATAATGATTAGAAGACAGGCGCAGGAATATGTATTAGGGGTTTTATTACTCCACCCAACAAACACGTATATATTGTGGCGTACAGCAGGTCAGCCACCAGGGGGAGACTCGCCGAGGCCTGGTAACAGATGGAGTATACATCACGAGGAGGTGGCTCCATCTGCTGGACGTGCCAGGTCTCGACGGGCTCCCCGGACAGGACTAATTGGGGCTGATTGGGAGCTGGTGAGTAATTAAGGGCGGATTGCTCACCAGCTGTGCAAGGCCCATAAAGCTGCCAGAAGGGCAGCACATGGGGAAGGACTGGGGGAAATAAGGTAACTTCTGTGTAGTTGGAGACGGTATCCTGGAGAGGGTCTCATGGGGGAGACCTATCCTTTTCTTTTGATTATTTTATTAATAAACACCCTTGAAACTGAGCTAATCATACTCTGTCCGTGTCTGATCTGTGTAAACGTCTTGACCCAACACTCTAATCTGCCACAAGTGGTGGAGAATGCGGGCATCTTGATAACGTTGTCGTATCGGGGTTGACGTTTACACAGCATCAGCATGGACAAGTTGATAGCTCAGTTCGTCCGGGCTCAACAAGCACAACAGGCGGTTCAGGAACGAATGCTGGATGAACAGCGACTAGAAAACGTCCACCTCGTGGAGGAAGTCAGGAAGCTGCAAGGAGGAGCGTCTCCTGAATCCCATCCCAACCAGTTTTTAAATCAAGCTAACGGAAGACGATGACATTGAAACATACAGTGGGGAAAAAAAGTATTTAGTCAGCCACCAATTGTGCAAGTTATCCCACTTAAAAAGATGAGAGGCCTGTAATTTTCATCATAGGTACACGTCAACTATGACAGACAAAATGAGGAAAAAAAATCCAGAAAATCACATTGTAGGATTTTTAATGAATTTATTTGCAAATTATGGTGGAAAATAAGTATTTGGTCAATAACAAAAGTTTCTCAATACTTTGTTATATACCCTTTGTTGGCAATGACACAGGTCAAACTTTTTCTGTAAGTCTTCACAAGGTTTTCACACACTATTGCTGGTATTTTGGCCCATTCCTCCATGCAGATCTCCTCTAGAGCAGTGATGTGTTGGGGCTGTCGCTGGGCAACACGGACTTTCAACTCCCTCCAAAGATTTTCTATGGGGTTGAGATCTGGAGACTGGCTAGGCCACTCCAGGACCTTGAAATGCTTCTTACGAAGCCACTCCTTCGTTGCCCGGGCGGTGTGTTTGGGATCATTGTCATGCTGAAAGACCCAGCCACGTTTCATCTTCAATGCCCTTGCTGATGGAAGGAGGTTTTCACTCAAAATCTCACGATACATGGCCCCATTCATTCTTTCCTTTACACGGATCAGTCGTCCTGGTCCCTTTGCAGAAAAACAGCCCCAAAGCATGATGTTTCCACCGCCATGCTACACAGTAGGTATGGTGTTCTTTGGATGCAACTCAGCATTCGTTGTCCTCCAAACACGACAAGTTGAGTTTTTACCAAAAAGTTATATTTTGGTTTCATCTGACCATATGACATTCTCCCAATCCTCTTCTGGATCATCCAAATGCACTCTAGCAAACTTCAGACGGGCCTGGACATGTACTGGCTTAAGCAGGGGGACACGTCTTGCACTGCAGAATTTGAGTCCCTGGCGGCGTAGTGTGTTACTGATGGTAGGTTTTGTTACTTTGGTCCCAACTCTCTGCAGGTCATTCACTAGGTCCCCCCGTGTGGTTCTGGGATTTTTGTGATCATTTTGACCCCACGGGGTGAGATCTTGCGTGGAGCCCCAGATCGAGGGAGATTATCAGTGGTCTTGTATGTCTTCCATTTCCTAATAATTGCTCCCACAGTTGATTTCTTCAAACCAAGCTGCTTACCTATTGCAGATTCAGTCTTCCCAGCCTGGTGCAGGTCTACAATTTTGTTTCTGGTGTCCTTTGACAGCTCTTTGGTCTTGGCCATAGTGGAGTTTGGAGTGTGACTGTTTGAGGTTGTGGACAGGTGTCTTTTATACTGATAACAAATTCAAACAGGTGCCATTAATACAGATAACGAGTGGAGGACAGAGGAGCCTCTTAAAGAAGAAGTTACAGGTCTGTGAGAGCCAGAAATCTTGCTTGTTTGTAGGTGACCAAATACTTATTTTCCACCACTGGCCCTGGATGAGGATGGCCGTGGAAGACTACTGTTGCAGCTGCCCGGAGTGTCAACTCATTGCCCCGAAAGCACACTTCCGAAACCCTCTGGTCCCCCTGACGATCATCGGGGTGCCCTTCGAACGCATCGCCATGGACATAGTGGGACCCCTGGTAAAGACTGCACGAGGACACAGGTACATCTTGGTAATAGTAGACTATGCCACCCAGTATCCCGGGGCCATTCCCCTACGGGCGGCGGTATCCAAGGGAATCGCCTGGGAGCTGTTCCACCTCTTTAGCCGGGTGGGCATCCTGAACGAGATCCTGACAGACCAACTGGGACCAGCTACTACCCCACCTAATGTTCTCAATCCGAGAAGTACCCCAATCCTCCACTGGGTTTTCCCCCGTTTGAACTCCTCTACGGGAGGAGGCCACATGGCCTACTGGACCTCGCAAAAGTAGGTGTGGTAAGCCCAACCGATCCCCTTACGCAGCGTGGTAGAGCACATGGAGACGATGCGGGAGCGGATGACAGCCATATGGCCAGTCGTGAGGGAACATATGGAGAAGGCCCAACGCGCCCAATCCCAGTTCTACAATCGGGGAGCCCAGCCCCGAGAATTCCAGGTGGGAGACAGGGTGTTGGTGTTGATCCCCACGGCCGAAAGTAAGTTCCTGGCAACATGGCACGGACCATACGAGGTGGTCGAGAAACTGGGACCTGTCAACTACCGCGTATGGCAACCGGGGAGACGGAAACCTCAGATTTACCACGTGAACCTGTTGAAGAAGTGGCACGAGAGGACAGCCTTGGCCGTGTTATGGTCGGGACCCAGGACGCCAACGGTACCAGTGGTGGTCCCAAGCAGTGAGGACCTCGACCCGGCCCAGAAGCAAGAGCTCCGGGAGCTTGTCGATCAGAACACGGCGGTGTTCTCCGTGAAGCCGGGCCGCACGACCCTCATTGAACACCACATCTGTACCCGGCCCGGGGAAACGGTAAGAAAGAGGCCGTATCGAATTCCGGAGGCCCGACGGAAGGCTGTGAAACAAGAAGTGGAGGCTATGCTGAGGATGGGGGTCGTTGAAGAATCCCACAGTGCATGGTGCAGCCCCATCGTGTTGGTGCCAAACCGGACGGTAGCCTCCGCTTCTGTAAGGATTTCCGGGTTGTGAACGACATAAGCGTATTCGACGCCTACCCCATGCCGAGGGTGGACGAGCTAATCGACCGATTGGGAAAGGCCCAGTATATCAGCAACCTTGACCTGACCAGATATTGGCAGGTACGATTGGCAGCCTCCTCCCGGGAGTAGACGGCATTCTCGACACCAGACGGTCTGTACCAGTACCGGGTGCTCCCGTTCGGTCTCCACGGAGCCCCGCCCACATTCCAGCGACTGATGAACAGAGTGCTTCGACCCCACCAGCAGTACGCAGCGGCCTATCTGGATGATATCATCATCCACAGCCAAGGTTGGGAGGAGCACCTGACGTGCATCCAGGCGGTGCTGGACGCGCTCAGACAAGCCGGGTTGACCGCAAACTCCAAGAAATGTAAGCTAGTGTTCGAGGAGGTGGAGTACCTGGGGTATTTGATCGGACGGGGGAACTTCAAGCCCCAGGAGAGGAAGGTTCACGCGGTATGTGACTGGCCCGTTCCACGCACCAAGACACAGGTCAAGTCCTTCCTGGGACTGGCAGGATACTATAGCCGGTTTATCCCCAACTTTGCGGCTATAGTTTCCCCCCTCACCGATCTAACCAGGGCCCGCCTCCCGGAAACAACAGTGAAATGGACGGACGAGACAGAAGCTCCATTCAGCCGTCTGAAAGAAGCGCTGTGCTCCCATCCGATTCTCATAAACGCCCCATTTCCAGGTGCCGATGGTGGTCCAGACGGGTGCATGTGATACGGGACTAGGGGCCGTTCTGTCCCAGATACACGATGGGGAGGAGCACCCCATCATGTACATCAGTTGAAAGCTGATACCGAGAGAAAAAAATACTCAATTGTTGAGAGAGTGTCTGGCGGTGAAGTGGGCGCTATACACTCAAGTATTACCTGTTAGGTACCCACTTCACCCTGGTCACGGACCATGCTCCCCTGGTGAAAAGCCAGGGGAAAAGACACAAACGATCGGGTCACCTGGTGGTTCTTGTCCCTTCAAAACTTCTCTTTTTCTGTTGTTCACAGGTCAGGGGCGAAGCACCGAAACGCGGACTCGTCGAGGCATGGTAACAGATGGAGTATACATCATGAGGAGGTGGCTCCATCTGCTGGACGTGCCAGGTCTCGACGGGCTCCCCGGACAGGACTAATTGGGGCTGATTGGGAGCTGGTGAGTAATTAAGGGCGGATTGCTCACCAGCTGTGAAAGGCCCATAAAGCTGCCAGAAGGGCAGCACATGGTGAAGTAAGGTAACTTCCGTGTAGTTGGAGACAGTATCCTGGAGAGGGTCTTCTTTTGATAATTTTATTAATAAACACCCTTGAAACCGAGCTAATCATACTCTGCCCGTGTCTGATCTGTGTAATCGTCTTGACCCAACACCCTGATATGCCACAATATATACAAAAGGGATGTAACCCAAACAAAGAGCGAGGTGTAACCTCTACAAAATACACGGGACGAGACCCGTAAACAACAAGAGCACAATACACGGTACTCACGAGACCAACGGACATGGGACAATAATCGACAAGGACAACGGGGAACAGAGGGCACATATATACACATACTAATCAGGGGGAATGGGAACCAGGTGTGCGTAATGAGACAAGACAGTCTGGGGTTGGTGGTAATGAACTAGGTCAGTGACGCCTAGATAGCCGGTGACGTAGACCTCCGGAACTGGTGAACGGAATGAGCAGCAGTACCGGGGGAATCCGTGACACAGAGTTGCAATTTTTTCCTAATTTATTACATTATTGTTGTTAGACTTTTCTTGTTTTGGATGTTTGTCTGTGTACTTTCAGTGTGAATATGCTCATAACTAACATCACCTTTGTATTGTCACTACTAACAACCCACTCATGGCCTGTACCTTGACGTAGTGAGTGGGCTTTAAATCAAGAGAGGCCATTAATTTATAATTTCTTTAGAAGTCTCAGATAACCACCTGTGTGTGCCCTTTACTTTTATTGATTTACTTATGGATCCAGAGACTGTCGCAGCTGTAACATAACTATTGAACATAACTGAGTGAGTAGTTATTGAACATTGACTGTGCATTGAACTATGAACATGGAACTATGAATACTGCTCAAGTGTTACTGTTATTGTGTGCCACTGGGTGTGCTGTGTTCTGGGAGCTTTTGTATTCAGGTGCCCTGACTCGGAAGCAGTGCGGCAGCCCTACCCCACTGGCGGCCTGTAATTGGCTAGTATCTTATCTGCATTTAGAATGGAGACAATGGGGGGAGGGGGGAACAGCATTGGCAGGGCCCTGCAAAGAAGGATGAAATTTTCCATACTTATTTCGTTTGGCGTGAGTGTCATTTACCGTTTGTGTTCACATGCCACCTACCTGAGGACCTCCTGTGTATTTCAGTCTCCTGACGCCCAAAGCAACGCTTCCGCTGCACCTTCACCTCCGAATTCCTTCATTAGCTTGAGTGTGACAGCTGACATTGTTAATCACATGCCATTCATTCAATTTCACCTTTGTGTTCCAGGCCACCCGCCACCGGAGCCCCAGAGAGCTTGCCGACACGACGAACAGGACAAAGTAGGCCTCATCCCCCTGCACAATGCTGCCTCATACAAAGATTATATCAGGCCTTTGAATAAGTTTTATATGCTGTAGGGTTTGCCATAAGGTTTTATAACATAGAACAGGGATGGGCAACTGGTGCCCCCCCCCCCCCCCTTTATGTAGCCCCCCGTGTAGCTCAGTTGGTAGAGCATGGCGTTTGCAATGCCAGGGTTGTGGGTTCGATTCCCACGGGAGGGCCAGTATGAAAAATGAAAATGTATGCACTCACTAACTGTAAGTCGCTCTGGCTAAAATGACTAAAATGAAAAAAATGTCAGCCGCCAAGGAACTCAGTAAGGGTCTCAACTTACTGTTGATAGTTAGAATAATAGAATATACAAGGGGGGTGTCCCCATTGATCATCAGATATCATATTCAAAACTGCAAACATTTGTCTCCACTAGGGCTGTGCGGTCACTAGATTTTGTCAGTCGGTGATTGTCAAGCAAATAACTGCCGGTCTCACAGTAATTGACCGTTAATTAACAAACACATTTAGCATCTCCTGGCTATGCCATATGGCTGTGGGCTACACAAGTTCATTTAGCAGACAAGATTTGCTTAGAATTCCGTGGCATTATTTTATATATATACAGTGGGGAGAACAAGTATTTGATACACTGCCGATTTTGCAGGTTTTCCTACTTACAAAGCATGTAGAGGTCTGTAATTTTTATCATAGGTACAGATACAGTACCAGTCAAAAGTTTGGACACACCTACTCATTCAAGGGTTTTTCTTTGTTTTTACTATTTTCTACATTGTGGAATAATAGTGAAGACATCAACATTCTGAAATAACACATATGGAATCATGTAGTAACCAAAAACGTGTTAAACAAATCAAAATATATTTTATATTTTACATTCTTCAAAGTAGCCACCCTTTGCCTTGACAGCTTTGCACATTCTCTCAACAAGCTTCACCTGGAATGCTTTTCCAACAGTCTTGAAGGAGTTCCCACATATGGTGAGCACTTGTTGGCTGCTTTTCTTTCACTCTGCTATCCGACTCATCCCAAACCATCTCAATTGGGTTGAGGTCGGGGGATTGTGGAGGCCAGGTCATCTGATGCAGCACTCCATCACTCTCCTTCTTAGCCATGCTGGTTAAGTGTGCCTTGAATTCTAAATAAATCACAGACAGTGTCACCAGCAAAGCACCCCCACACCATAACACCTCCTCTTCCATGCTTTACGGTGGGAACTACACATGCGGAGATCATCCGTTCACCCACACCGCGTCTCAAAGACACAGCGGTTGGAACCATAAATCTCCAATTTGGACTCCAGACCAAAAGGACAAATTTCCACCGGTCTAATGTTCATTGCTTGTGTTTCTTGGCCCAAGCAGGTCTCTTCTTCTTATTGGTGTCCTTTAGTAGTGGTTTCTTTGCAGCAATTTGACCATGAAGGCCTGATTCACACAGTCCCTTCTGAACAGTTGATGTTGATATGTGTCTGTGACTTGAACTCTGTGAAGCATTTATTTGGCCTGCAATTTCTGAGGCTCTAATGAACTTGTCCTCTGCAGCAGAGGTAACTCTGGGTCTGGAGTCAGCAGGAGCGGGGAATATGCCTGGAGTCTTTGAGCGGGTCCGGGAGCATTACAACATGTTAGCCAGCTTGGGAGAAGCGATGGATCGGGTTCTCCAGGCCGTCCAGCGCCTGGAGAAGAGAGGATCCGACCCTGCAGAACCAGCTGAGCAACCGGATCCAGCCACCTACACACCAGCAACCAGGGGTATTCACCTGTCTCTACCGAGGGAATTCGACGGGACAGCTGCCCGCTGCTATGGTTTCCTCCTGCAGCTGGACCTACTTCAACACCATCAGCCCTGCTCCATCAGATCGGGAGAAGGTGTCCACCCTCGTCTCCTGCCTCTCGGGGAAAGCCCTGGAATGGGCCAACGTGGTCTGGAGTGAAGGAGGAGACGCGTTGGACAGCTACGGAGAGTTCGCTCGCCTCTTCCGTGTAGTCTTTGATCATCCCCCCCCCGAAGGAAGAGAGGAGGGCGAGCATCTGTTCCATCTGAGGCAGGGGACGAGGACCGTACAAGACTTTGCCCTGGAGTTTAGAACTCTAGCGACTGGGTCTGGGTGGAACGAGCGGTCCCTCATCGACCATTTCCAATGCAGCCTGCGTGAGGACGTCCGAAGGGAGCTAGCCTGCCGGGATAGCACTCTGACCTTCAACCAACTGGTGGACATGGCCAGCCGGTTGGACAACCTGCTGGCTTCGAGAGGATGTCCTGGAAGGGGCCTTTCCGTTTCACCCCCCCTCAATCCGGCTCACGTTCTGATGGAGCTGGGAGCTGGGAGCTGGGAGCTGCAGCGTTCCGGGAGAACGGAGGACGACAGATCCAGTGTCACTCGTGGCAGAAGAGGACATTCTGCTGCACGATGTCGTCAGAGTTCTTCTGGTTCTGGAGGTGGCAGGCAGGGCACTCTCCCGTCACCTCAGGTAGCACAAACCCACACTCGTTCAGAGCCCTCTGCTGCGCATTTAACCATCCACGTGAACTTCCCTGATTACACGGTAGTTACCCAGTGAAAGGCTCTGGTAGATTCAGGCGTCGCTGGTAACTTTATGAACAGGTCTTTAGCTCTTAGTCTACATATTACTTTGGTTCCCCTGTCTATTCCATT
The DNA here is from genome assembly GCF_964263955.1 of Coregonus lavaretus. Lineage (NCBI taxonomy): Eukaryota > Metazoa > Chordata > Actinopteri > Salmoniformes > Salmonidae > Coregonus > Coregonus lavaretus. The sequence goes on from NC_140003.1 coordinate 1,057,900, forward strand.
GCCTGTCAAAGCACTTGACAATCGACCATTATGGTCAGATTTTGTTAGGGAGGTTACAGCACCAGTCACTATGATTACGCAGGAGACCCATAAATCAGCAAATCACGTTTCATATTATTGAGTCCCTTGATTTCCCTGTTGTGTTGGGCCTTCCGTGGCTAACACTACACGACCCCACCTTTTCATGGCCACAGAGGGCTCACAGGGTGGTCGCGAGAGTGTCAGGGTAGGTGTCTACCTGTTTCCGTTGGTGGAAAGTCCAGACAATGCCTCCACCGTGCGCATTCCCCCCGAATACCTCGATTTGGCGCACGCCTTTTCCAAAACGCAGGCGACCAAATTACCACCCCATCGCTCGGGGGATTGCGCGATAAACCTCCGGTTAGACGTTGTGCCACCCAGGAGTCATATATATCCCTTGTCGCAGGCAGAAACGGAGGCTATGGAAACTTGTCATGCTTGTGTACTAGTACGAAAGGTTGTGGAGAGGTAGTCCATGGACTAAAGGAGGGAATGTGAATGGTGATAAAAGGTTGCCTGTATGTTCTGGAGGAGAGCTTCATCCATGGTTAGAAAAGCAAAAAGATATTCAAACGTTGTTTGAACGTGATTTGAGTGTATTAGCAGTAGCAATAAGGAGAGAGGTTGGTTTATGCCCTATTGGGACACGGAACGGTGACATATTGTGTGGAAATAGGAAGACAACTGTGAATAATTTGTTACTTGTGTTGTCAACAACAGTGATATTTGAGACGTAACATGGGTATAAGACATTAAGTCACCCATATTCTCCAGTAGTAAATTGGCAGACCTTCAGTATTGTTTCTAATACAAGGTATCAGGTCCTGTGACCAAATTATTAGGTACCTATACCGTAACTACTCTCCGTGAAGTGTAATACTACCTAAAAAAAAGTTTAAATTGGCATGTATTAGAGGTGAGGAAATCAAAACACTCTGGACACCGTCGGGAGAGGCGTCGGAATAATAACTATTGAACTGGCGACCGGTGGCCCTGATTCTCCCTGTAAAGGGGGGCTAGAGGAATAAAAGTTTAATAAAGCCATAGAGGCACTGAAATAGGCGCACAAGCAAAAACATTTACCAAAATTGATCAAATTGGTCAGCATTTCCATGCTGACGAAAAAATCCAATCTACTAAATAATTCAGAGATGATATTGTGAGTTGGCACAATGACATAAAAGAAAAATCTAAAGCTCAATAGACCAGCGTTTTGATGTCAGCGTTCAATCAAAAGAGAAGCAAAACCGATAAAACCAAAATTAATAGATTTACTCGGCATCAAAAAGACTGTGTACGTGAGTACATTGATAGAATGTGTACATTTGCTTTGATGGCAGGTTTGAAATCTGTTATAAAAATGGCTATTGCGGGGGTAGTGGACCAACATTTGCATTGGGAAAAATACAGAAGCGTAGGGCGATAGATCCTTGTTTTAGGTGTGGGGCCATTGGTCATTGGAAATGTGAGTGTAACGGGGCAAGGGAGCTCGAAATTGGCAAAATGTATGACAAAAAGTATTATATTTATTGGGGTAACGGGCAGAATCTAAAGCGATACAGCTACTACCCATGTCTTTGAACATAAGACCAGTAACAATACCTGGATCATTTTAGATGGCGACGGGTATAGAACCGATTTGGGGGTTGGATAATCTTTGCGAGATGCCAGAAGAGTGGATTCTACAAGGTAACAAATTTAAATTGGCAGTACGAACGGCGAAAGCCGAGCACTTGTTGTTTCAGGATCATCCACTATTGGCAAAAAGACCCATTAGATTGTGGTCTGATTAAAGGTTGGTGGAGGGTGGGGGGGGTGAGCCGCCGCCGCCGCCACCGCTGAAGCTAGACCCCATTAAAAATGGGGCTGAGAAATCGGTGGCGGAGGATCTTCCAATATTACTTGAACGAGGCATAGTGGTATGAGGACCAGCTCTGTGCAACATCCCTTTATTCCCAATGAAAAAGGGACTGAAATGGCGTATTACGGTGGATATTCTCAGCATTAACAAACATGGTAGCGGATTTGGCAGACCTTTTGGCATTGTAGTGTAGAGAAAACGATGCTAATTATGCTGTGAGAACAAGGAAATCCGCTGACACTGTACTTTGATTATAAAGGTTTATTATATCAAAGGATTCCAGCGTCAATTTACAGACATCTGCCGAAATCTGGAGAATAACCGTCTCCAATCTCTAATATGTTATTCTCCCCGTCCTTTGTCCCAAACCATAGTATATATCCTATGTAAACTGATATGGGTGTTTTCCCCTACAGACAAATCCCAGGACTCCACCTAACAGACTTCCTCTGTTTTAGGGTGCCCCTATATAACTACTCTCCAGATGCTCCCTTAAGCTGAGTCAACATCCTCTAATACCATTTGCAACCATTAGCAAAGTCATAAATTGTCCAGATACCACAGCATCTATTCCCTCAGACTCAGAATGGTACAGTGTGCTTGACATGAGAAATAGATTTTGGTCAGTGCCGGTGGCTGAGGAGTCACGCCACTGGTTTGGTTTTCTTTGCCAGGGGGAGCAGTATGTGTGGGCGAGAGCACCAATGAGGTTTACAAATAGTCCAACTTTCTATCATGCCGCATTGAAACAATCGCTAAAATTGTGTACATTTTAGGCTTCTGTGTTGATACAGTATGTAGATGATTTGTTATTGGCGTCAAAATATCCTTGTCATCTATCGCCCACCAGGTTCCCTTGGAGAGTTCATCAATGAGCTTGACGCCTTGATAAGTTCCTTTCCTGAGGATGGCTCACCCCTCATATTTCTGGGGTATTTCAACCTCCCTACGTCTACATTTGACTCATTTCTCTCTGCCTCCTTCTTTCCACTCCTCTCCTCTTTTGACCTCACCCTCTCACCACCCCCCCCTACTCACAAGGCAGGCAATACGCTTGACCTCATCTTTACTAGATGCTGTTGTTCTACTAATCTCACTGCAACTCCCCTCCAAATCTCCGACCACTACTTTGTGTCCTTTTCTCTCTCCCTCTCCTCCAACACTACTCACTCTGCCCCTACACAGATGGTAATGCGCCGTCGCAACCTTCGCTCTCTCTCTCCCGCTACTCTCTCCTCTTCCATCCTATCATCTCTTCCCTCTGCTCAATCCTTCTCCCTCCAATCTCCTGATTCTGCCTCCTCAACCCTCCTCTCCTCCTTCTCTGCATCCTTTGACTCTCTATGTCCCCTATCCTCCCGGCCGGCTCGGTCCACCCCTCCAGCTCCGTGGCTTGATGACTCATTGCGAGCTCACAGAACAGAGCTCCGGGCAGCTGAGCGTAAATGGAAGAAAACTAGACTCCCTGCGGACCTGGCATCTTTTCACTCCCTCCTCTCTACATTTTCTTCATCTGTTTCTGCTGCTAAGGCCACTTTCTACCACTCTAAATTCCAAGCATCTGCCTCTAACCCTAGGAAGCTCTTTGCCACATTCTCCTCCCTGCTGAATCCTCCCCCCCCCCATCCTCCCTCTCTGTGGATGACTTCTTCAACCATTTTGAAAAGAAGGTTGACGACATCCGATCCTCGTTTGTTAAGTCAAATGACACTGCTGGTCCTGCTCACACTGCCCTACCCTATGCTTTGACTTCTTTCTCCCCTCTCTCTCCAGATAAAATGTTGCGACTTGTGACGGCAGGCCGCCCAACAACCTGCCCGCTTGACCCTATCCCCTCCTCTCTTCTCCAGACCATCTCCGGTGACCTTCTCCCTTACCTCACCTCGCTGATCAACTCATCCTTGACCGCTGGCTATGTCCCTTCCGTCTTCAAGAGAGCGAGAGTTGCACCCCTTCTCAAAAAACCAACACTCGATCCCTCTGATGTCAACAACTACAGACCAGTATCCCTTCTTTCTTTTCTCTCCAAAACTATTGAGCGTGCCGTCTTTAGCCAACTCTCTTGCTATCTCTCTCAGAATGACCTTCTTGATCCAAACCAGTCAGGTTTCAAGACTGGTCATTCAACTGAGACTGCTCTTCTGTGTCACGGAGGCTCTCCGCACTGCTAAAGCTAACTCTCTCTCCTCTGCTCTTGTCCTTCTAGACCTGTCTGCTGCCTTTGATACTGTGAACCATCAGATCCTCCTCTCCACCCTCTCCGAGCTGGGCATCTCCGGCGCGGCTCACTCTTGGATTGCGTCCTACCTGACCGGTCGCTCCTACCAAGTGGCGTGGCGAGAAGCTGTCTTCGCACCACGTGCTCTCACCACTGGTGTCCCCCAGGGCTCAGTTCTAGGCCCTCTCCTATTCTCGCTATACACCAAGTCACTTGGCTCTGTCATATCCTCACATGGCCTCTCCTATCATTGCTACGCTGACGACACACAACTAATCTTCTCCTTTCCCCCTTCAGATAACCAGGTGGTGAATCGCATCTCTGCATGTCTGGAAGACATATCAGTATGGATGACGGATCACCACCTCAAGCTGAACCTTGGCAAGACGGAGCTGCTCTTCCTCTCGGGGAAGGACTGCCTGTTCCATGATCTCGCCATCACGGTTGACAACTCCGTTGTGTCCTCCTCCCAGAGTGCGAAGAGCCTTGGCGTGACCCTGGACAACACCCTGTCGTTCTCCGCTAACATCAAGGCGGTGACCCGATCCTGTAGGTTCATGCTCTACAACGTTCGGAGAGTACGACCCTGCCTTACACAGGAAGCGGCACAGGTCCTAATCCAGGCACTTGTCATCTCCCGTCTGGATTACTGCAACTCGCTGTTGGCTGGGCTCCCTGCCTGTGCCATTAAACCCCTATAACTCATCCAGAATGCTGCAGCCCGTCTGGTGTTCAACCTTCCCAAGTTCTCTCACGTCACCCCGCTCCTCCGCACACTCCACTGGCTTCCAGTTGAAGCTCGCATCTGCTACAAGACCATGGTGCTTGCCTACAGAGCTGTGAGGGGAACGGCACCTCCGTACCTTCAGGCTCTGATCAGTCCCTACACCCAAACGATGGCATTGCATTCATCCACCTCTGGCCTGCTGGCTCCCCTACCTCTGTGGAAGCATAGTTCCCGCTCAGCCCAGTCAAAACTGTTCGCTGCTCTGGCACCCCAATGGTGGAACAAGCTCCCTCACGACGCCAGGACAGCGGAGTCACTGACCACCTTCCGGAGACATTTGAAACCCCACCTCTTTAAGGAATACCTGGGATAGGATAAAGTAATCCTTCTACCCCCCCCTTACCCCACCCCAAAAACTAAAAATCTAAAAAAAAACATTGTAAAGTGGTGATCCCACTGGCTATAAGGTGAATGCACCTATTTGTAAGTCACTCTGGATAAGAGCGTCTGCTAAATGACTTAAATGTAAATGTAAAAATACGAAGAAACTCATATGCGAGACCTCACATTAGTAAACTATTTGGCAGAGCAGGGTCACAAATCATCATATGAGAAAGCACAACTAGCGAAACAAAAGGTAACATATTTGGGGGTTTCGATTTCAAAAGGCACAAAGCACATTATACGTGATCGAGTAGGAACAATGCGTTCTTTGGCACAACCAAACACTCCTCGCACACTCAGGAAAACCCTAGGTGTTTTTCAATCTTGTGAGACACTATTCCATCTTATTCTGAAATATCTTTATAGAATTGACGAAAGGGAAGAGGGGTCACGAGAAAATAGAGTGGAGTCAAAAGTGTGAGGAAGCGTTTGTCGAGCTAAAGAAGCAATTGTGTCAGGCGCCAGCATTGGGGTTGCCAAACCTAAAATTACCTTTTTGTTCATGAACATGAAGGGCATTGTAGTGCGATGGTCACGTAAAATCATGGGGGAAAAGAGTGAACAGTCATACACGGGAGTAAATCGTTAGACTCGGGGACGAGAGAAATGCTGCTGTGTCTAAGGCTACATAAAGGGTACATAAACGTTGGGATGGACGATTCATGATTGGAGGGAGGACAGTGGACTTACCATTATCATGTTTTGTTTTGTTTGTAATTACAACTTTTGTGTTGCTGATTAACATTTAGCATAGTGAATACTAACGAAATGAACACTCTCTTCCATGAGAGGATGGGGTGTCTATCTCTCTTTGAAATGTTTCCCGAGGCTGTTGTGTTGGGAGAGCAGTTAGTGAAATTCTGCAGTAAAGGGAGCACCCAAATAAGTAAGGCCTGGCCATTTGTTTGTTTTTGCCTTACGTTTTACCGCACACACAACCCACCGGTTATGAATATTTGTTAGTGGTGTTTGATTTATTGTGTGGGGTCTTTTTAATTTGGTTGTAGTAGGTTCTTCATGGGTGAGAAAGGATGCACCTTAAGGGCACACAAATGACATTTTCTGAAGTATCTCTGGTTCGAATGTTGGTTACACCCATGTAAATGCTCCTGATAAGAAATGTACTGAGAAACCCAATGTAAACCTGGTACACAGAATGTTTGAAATGTGTGAAATGTTTTTAAATAAGGAGTCTGAAGTACAGTGAAAGAAAAGGGAAAGAAATAGTTAATGGTGTTGAATGACCTTTGTCCTGACATTCTGGTGAGGCCTGATCAACCTCACTAGAAATGAGAGACATTGGGTGAGATTTAAGTATAATATGAAGAAGTGTATCGCTGTTGTTGTTTTGGTTGTTCTTGTTTTTGTCTTTGGTTCAATACAAATCGGGATTTCTTCCTAAGGGTTAGTTCTCTAACTCCCTGAGATTAACTCTGCGGTGAGGTTGGCAGTATGATATGGGAGTATAAGCCAATTTACAAAATTGTTTCAACAGTGTGTGTTATGCTCTTTGACATTTTTCTTAGAAATGTTGGTATTAAGAAAATTGGGAATGTAATACATTTGTCATACGGTGAATAGTTGTTTGGATTTTCTGAATCAGAAATGCCTTAGACTGTTGTTTTGGTCTGTCCTCTCTCGAAGTTATGGTGATAGTGACTACAGATGGTATCTAGATGCATGGAAGGAATAATTTGACGAGAACAGTGAGCTTCACCCCCTCTAACCGGCTAAAGTAATGGCGACAAAGGCGTTCACTACGAGCTTGTCTTTCACCACTTCTACTGAGACCTGAGTCTGAGCCAGCAACCTGTGTACGAGCAGCAGGAGTGCGGCATGGGTCTTGAAACCGTGCATGTGGAGTGAGCATGGAGAGAGATCACGTCCAAACTCCTCTCATGCTGCTGGTGCACTGGTGGGGAAATGGACTAGTCAGAATGAATCGTACAGAATGGTAGTAGAGGTTCAGGTGAGAGATTTGTTTGCTTGGGAAAATCTGATTATGTCCCAAATATTGGAATCAGGCATGATCAAGGGCCATCAACTTTGACAGGCATGAGTTACATATGTGCCATTGTGAGGATGAACTGTAACGCTATCTGAAGAAGAAAATGAAGAGATGCCAGAAGAAGAGTGCCGGGAAGGAGGGGGGTGGTCAACTGTGCCGTAAATTGATTTAGGGTTGCTCTAAACTGTTTATTTGGGGTATCAGGTTGATTTTGTAGGAGGTCTGCACACTTGGAAGTTGATTGTCATTTAGATTAAAATGCATTGAGATACCGATCTGTCATTAACATGCACTCGCGACAGTGTAAGACAGGGATAAACGTGGGCCGTGATGAGAAAAGTTACTGGTAATATAAGTAGTACATACTGTCTATATATTTTCCCTGTCTGTAAATGTACATTCAAACCGTGTCGTTAGGTGCTAAGTTGAGGGTCTTGAATTCGAGTGATAGACTCAATGTGAAGCTCTAAGGACTGTAATTCTAAATTTGGGTTGAATAAGTTATCAATAGTTCTAATGATTCGGAAAGGCGAGAAAAGAGAGACCACAAAGTGAGGGGAGGGTGCACTGTTCGAATCTATTGAGTCTAGGGAGGGTTTCCTTCCAGGAACCCTTATATTTTTGTGTCCTCCGAGAGGGTTTTAGAGAACCCACTAGATGGTAGCTTGGGCTAACCATGATGGGGACATTGATAGTAGGGGTTTTGTTTACCATGTCATCAGAATCCTAATGTTAAAGCGCATCAATACATATGGCTTTCTGGATGATACAGTACAATTAATTATGTACATAGCTCATAGTCTGTGTCTTGCTTTGACACCTGAGGATGAGGATGAAGGAGACTGGCATGGAGACTAGCATCCCATTGGCAAAGAACAGAATGGATGGACGGTTCTCATCAAGGGTGGTGTGAAATTATTAAATATGTATTTTCTCTCTTCCCTGTTTAAGTCAATATGTTTTCTAGGTGGCGTGGAACATGAGTGATCATTGTTCCAGAGGAGAGATTGTTGGAAATTGACTAATTGACTTGAGCATGTTTTAGTATGTTTATAAATATATAAGTGGACTAGCATTAGTGACTAACGTGTTATGGGTTAGATGGAATGATTTATGTGCAAATGTATTTGTGGCCGGAGGCGAAGTACAGAGGGGGGGCTGTGTTTGAGACAGAATGTTTGCATAAGGGTGTTAGTTGCAGAGTCTGGCAGGACCGACATCAGTGTATTATATGGAGTCCCAAAAACCAAGTTGAACGATACACATACCCAGATCATGGTGGGAGTAGCAGAGATAGTGTTGTCATTTCAGACACTATTGTCAACTTTCAGTGAGGGGTTTGTCAAAGAAGGTGGCTGCTTATCAACCATTGGGACCCAAAGTTTACAATGTAGCGAGAGTGTTCACAAAGGGGTTGGGTGTAGATTGGCCGTGGGATGAGAGAGGTGTGCCTAACCTGAGCAGAGAGAAGTATTATCTACAGATACTGACTGTAGCAGAACATAGGATGTCATTGGAGATGTTGATGGCTAGAAAACCATAGGAGACAGGTAGGGAGTATCTGAAAGATTCAGTCCTAGATCTATCAGTGAACCACAAAAGCAATAGGATATCAGGAGCAGGAGACAGATTCAATGCAATAGCTATTCTCACGGCAGTCACCGTAGGGACAGTAACTCGAACGCTGCTGGCACCCGCCCACCCGACTAGAATCACTACTCTCGATGGGTCTGACCTAGAGTATGTGGACAACTACAAATACCTAGGTGTCTGGTTAGACTGTAAACTCTCCTTCCAGACTCAAATTAAGAATCTCCAATCCAAAGTTAAATCTAGAATCGGCTTCCTATTTCACAACAAAGCCTCCTTCACTCATGCTGCCAAACATGCCCTCGTAAAACTGACTATCCTACCGATCCTTGACTTCGGCGATGTCATTTACAAAATAGCCTCCAACACTCTACTCAGCAAATTGGATGTAGTCTATCACAGTGCCATCCATTTTGTCTCCAAAGCCCCATACACTACCCACCACTCTGACCTGTACGCTCTTGTTGGCTGGTCCTCACTACATGTTCGTCGTCAAACCCACTGGCTCCAGGCCATCTATAAATCACTGCTAGGCAAATCCCAGCCTTATCTTAGCTCATTGGTCACCATAGCAGCACCCACCCGTAGTCTGCGCTCCAGCAGGTATCTCTCACTGGTCATCCCCAAAGCCAACACCTCCTTTGGCCGCCATTCCTTCCAGTTCTCTGCTGCCAATGACTGGAACGAATTGCAAAAATCTCTGAAGCTGGAGACTCTTATCTCCCTCACTAACTTTAAGCATCAGTTGTCAGAGCACCTTACCGATCACTGCACCTGTACACAGCCCATCTGAAATTAGCCCACCCAACTACCTCATCCCTATATTGTTATTTATTTTGCTTTTTTGCACCCCAGTATCTCTATTTGCACATAATCTCTTGCACATCTAGCATTCCAGTGTTAATACTAATTGTAATTATTTTGCACTATAGCCTATTTATTGCCTTACCTCCATAACTTGCTACATTTGCACACACTGTATATATATTTTCTGTTGTATTTTTTGACTTTATGTTTTTTTACCCCATATGTAACTCTGTGTTGTTGTTTTTAATCGCACTGCTTTGCTTTATCTTGGCCAGGTCGCAGTTGTAAATGAGAACTTGTTCTCAACTGGCTTACCTGGTTATATTAAGGTGGAAAAAAAAAACTGAAGCAGCAGTAGTAGTGGTGAAGGATGCTATAGTAACAGCATGGAACTGGACTACTGCGCAAATGAGGGTTATTTTGACGTATGCATCATGGGCAGTGTTAATGGTAGCAGGGGTTACCTTGGTAGCATTGTTGGGATATCATCTTCTGAGGGCATTGATGTTGAAACGTATATACAGTGCTGATTTGATTAAGGTCACCGCACGTGTATATCGGGTGACGATGGAGGAAGGAGGAGGTGGGGAGCGAAGTGAAAATAATATGGCATTAGAGCACCTTTTGTAACCTGTGCATATAAATGTATAATATGCATAGCTTAATGCATTATTAGTACTTGTCATGTTTTGTGTTTCTTTTTGCTTTTCAAGTCTTGTGCTATCACTCTTAGGATCCCGAAGGAGGAAATTGAGAAAGTCAAAAGCTCCAGCTGAAATGGAGGAAGACAAAAGCTCCAGCTGAAATGTCATTATCAGTTGTCGACGAGAGAGGGAAATAAGAGGTAGCATAGTGTAATTATAGATCAGAAGCCATAAGTCTCGGTGTAAATATACAAATCAACTGTGAATGTTAATTATGTATAATTTTTTGTATTTATAAGTAATTTCAAAGTTTATATGATGTTGAACAGTATGGAATTACTATTCAAAAAGGAGGGACTGTTGGGTTGTAGTTGGAAATACTTGCTATACAAGAAGTTAATGGTTACATGTATATGGTGGGGTCAATGGAGGGTGGATAAGAAGTATGGGTCTGAAAAGTTAATAAGTAAAGGAAAAGGTAATCACCTGGTTTCTGTCACTGATAAGGTTGGATAGCAATGGATTAGTGAGGAATGAGGGCCAAGGTCAGGTCAGATGAAGGGAGATGGAACAGTTTTATTACACACATCACTTAACTTCCTGCCTAGCAACAAAGATGTATTGGCTATCTAGAGGTGCAAGGAAGAGACTCCGCCTAAAGGAGGGTATAAACACTTGTGCTGGTGGAAACATGTCTTTTTCTTTTCAGCTGTTTGACCAAGTGGGTGATACATTTGGTTTGAGCTTTGACTAGTTGTCCGTTAGTTTTTTTACTCTGTTAATTTAGAACCTAACACTGCCTTTGTCAATCTACTATCCCCCATAGTACAAAAGTTGACCTATTCTTTACTAGAAATAAATATTCCAAACATAGTCTGGGACAGTTGTGGGATGCGATAGATCCCAAATTAATACAACCACTAGCATCCAAAAACTTTTTTTACACAATGAGGCTGACGCAACAGATCAGAACGTTTAGCTGAACATCTTTAGAAACTATTAGGCTATTTCTTCACATTATAAGCGCAGCAATGCGGACACGGCAAATGTTTAAAAATGCAATCAATTAGCAGGAAAACACCATTCTCAAAAGTGACCGCAAATGCGATTATGAATGTAATGCTTTTATTATAAAGGTGGATTTTTATGGTGAAAATGATCTTCCCCAAACTTGAAACTCGTGCTGCGTATGTATGCCAGTTAGGCTCTACACCTGTTGTAAAGTGGATTAATGTGCTTAAATTTTAAGAAGTTATTTGCCCACTTTAGTTGTGATACAAACTATGGGTCTATGGGCTAGGCTGCATGGGGTGTGCGACTGATTTGAAAAAGTCGCAAAAAAAGGCATGCGCTGTTTCCTGCCTTACTGCACACAAGCTGGGCATCATTCACAAGTGCTAATATATTCACAAGTGATAGGCTAATATTGTCACCCATCAGACTGTCCTTGATTTAATCTTGTCTTTACATATACTAAATAATATATGTGTGAAATTTGTTTTGATTTAGAATGGACCATTATCATGCACCTGTCTCGAAACAGGGCCAGGGAGATAAAATACATGTAATCTATGCACTTACTGTAAATAGCGAATGGAGGACACTTTTCCCATGGTTTATTTTCATGTGAGCCAGGTAGGCTATACTCCTGTTGTAAAGAGAAGCGGGGTAAAAAATACATGTAATCTATGCACTTACTGTAAATAGCGAATGGAGGACACTTTTCCCATGGTTTATTTTCATGCGAGCCAGGTAGGCTATACTCCTGTTGTAAAGAGAAGCAATATGCTTAATATTAGGAAAGTTGAGAAATAAATATAGTAGGCCTAGGCTATAGAAAGCTGATGGGATCCTCCTCTTTTTAATAAAGACAATCACTATGTTTTCTCACACATCTGCATAGCCTATAGAAATGTTGCGCAACATGAGCTCATAGGCTTTCATTAAGTATTTTATTCTATTTTTTTATCACATTTGCATTGAGATCAGAGTGATTAGAGGGACAATAGAGTGCTGAGTAACAGGCAGTTAGCACGTTTGGTAGGCTACTATTGACCATCAACAGCATCAGAGCTTGGAGAAGCCTATTTACCTTGACTAAACGGTCATGTGGAATTTGACTGCTGTCATGACTCCTGACTGCCGGTGTGATGGTAATACGTTCACCATAACAGCCCTATACACGACTAAATCAAAATTAATTGGTTGCATACACATGTTTAGCAAATGTTATTGCATGAAAATGAACCACGGGAAAAGCGCCGTCGATTTGCTATTATAGCCACAGGGGTCTGACAACTTGGATGGAAAACTACTGAGGATAATAGCGGATGATATTGCCACGCCTATTTTCCATATCTTCAATTTAAGCCCACTAGAATGTGTGTGCCCTCAGGCTTGGATGGAAGCAAAAGTTATTCCCCTACCTAAGAATATTAAACCCCCTTTACTTGCTCAAATAGCCGACCAATCAGCCTGCTACCAACCCTTAGTAAACTTTTGGAAAAAATGGTGTTTGACCAGATACAACGCTATTTTACAGTAAACAAATTGACAACAGACATTCAGCACGCTTACAGGGAATAGAATTCAACAAGCACAGCACTTACAGAAATGACTGATGATTGGCTGAGAGAAATTGATGAAAAAAATATTGTGGGGGCTGTTTTGTTAGACTTCAGTGCGGCTTTTGACATTATCGATCATAGACTTAATGGAAAAACGTACTGTATGTGTTAAGGCTTTACATCCCTTGCTATATTGTGGATAAAGAGTTACCTTTCTAACAGAACACAGAGGGTGTTCTTTAAATGGAAGCCTCTCCAACAAAATTCAGGTAGAATCAGGAATTCCCCAGGGCTGCAGCACTTAACAAAAACCTGCAGTTAGTTTCAGAATGGGTGGCATGGAACTCTATTCCACATCAAGGAACTCCTGCAAGCAGTAAAATTTGATTTAGAAACCAGACAAAAATACACCTTATGGAACAGTTGGGACTGTGAAGCAACACAAACATAGGCACAGACACCTGCATACTAACACACAATAACATACACACGTACACATGGATTTTGTGTTGTAGATATGTGGTAGTAAAGTAGGGGCCTGAGGGCACACAGTTAATATGTTGTGAAATTTGTTGTGACTGTATTGTAATGTTTTTCAAAATGTATAACTGGCTTAATTTTGCTGGACCCCAGGAATAGTAGCTGCTACCTTGGCAGCAGCTAAATGGGGATCCATAATAAATACAAATACAAAAGTGCATAGATGACATGTATCTTTTTCCCCTGCCCCTGTTTCGAGACAGGTGCATGATAATGGTCCATTCTAAATCAAAACAAATTTCACACATACGTATATGATTTAGTATATGTAAAGACAAGATTAAATCAACAATAGTCTAATGGGTGACAATATTAGCCTATCACTTGTGAATGATGCCCAGTGTAAGGCAAGAAACAATGCATACCTTTTTCTTGCGACTTTTTCAAAATCATAGTCACACACCATGTAGCCTAGCCCATAGGCCTATATGTTTTGATAAGGTTTGTTTTACAACTAAAGTGGCCAAATAACTTCTAAAAATTAAGCACATTAATCCGCTTTATAATGGGTGTAGAGCCTAACTGGCATACATACGCAACGCGCGAGTTTAAAGTTTGGGGTAGATCATTTTCACCATGAAAATGCACCTTTATAATAAAAGCATTACATGCATAATCCCATTTGCGGTCACTGTTGAGAATGGTGTTTTCCTGCTAATGGAACATTCACACTTACAGCCTACTGCCGTGTGCGGATTCCTGCGCTTATAATGTGAAGAAATAGCCTAATAGTTTAGCAACATTTTAAGCTAAACGCTCTGATCTGTTGCTTCAGCCTACTTGTGTAAAAAAGGTTTTTTTATGCTAGTGGTTGTATTAATTTGGGATCTATCGCATCCCACAACTGTCCCAGACTCTGTTTAGAATATTTATTTATTGCACAGAATAGGTCAACTTTTGTACTATGGGGGATAGTAGATTAACATAGGCTAGTGCTTTTGCCTACTCACCTTGTTGGCCGACAAAAAGTAAATGTGGACAGTTCTTCCAATTTCATCAATATGCGACTCAGAATCAGATGTCCTCACTTGTAGCCTGTGAGAAAGAACTGATCAAGTGATGGAGAGCCATGTGAGTGAGAGGTGCTTCGGAGCACGCAGCATGCAGTTCCTTCAAGTTGGATGGGTTCCGCTGGTGTACAGCAATCTTTAAGTCATACCACAGATTCTCAATTGAATTGAGGTCTGGGCTTTGACTAAGCCATTCCAAGACATTTAAATGTTTTCCCTTAAACCACTTGAGTGTTGCTTTAGCAGTATGCTTAGGGTCATTGTCCTGCTGGAAGGTGAACCTCCGTCCCAGTCTCAAATCTCTTGAAGACTGAAACAGGTTTCCCTCAAGAATATCCCTGTATTTAGCGCCATCCATCATTCCTTCAATTCTGACCAGTTTCCCAGTCCCTGCCGATGAAAAACATTGTGTTCTTAGGGTGTTGAGAGGTGTTGGGTTTGCGCCAGACATAGCGTTTTCCTTGATGGCCAAAAAGCTCAATTTTAGTCTCATCTGACCAGAGTACCTTCTTCCATATGTTTGGGGAGTCTCCCACATGCCTTTTGGCGAACACCAAACGTGTTTGCTGATTTTTTTCTTTAAGCAATGGCTTTTTTCTGGCCACTCTTCCGTAAAGCCCAGCTCTGTGGAGTGTACGGCTTAAAGCGTTCCTATGGACAGATACTCCAATCTCCGCTGTGGAGCTTTGCAGCTCCTTCAGGGTTATCTTTGGTCTCTTTGTTGCCTCTCTGATTAATGCCCTCCTTGCCTGGTCCGTGAGTTTTGGTGAGCGGCCTTCTCTTGGCAGGTTTGTTGTGGTGCCATATTCTTTCCATTTTTTAATAATGGATTTAATGATGCTCCGTGGGATGTTCAAAGTTTCTGATATTTTTTTATAACCCAACCCTGATCTGTACTTCCCCACAACTTTGTCCCTGACCTGTTTGGAGAGCTCCTTGGTCTTCATGGTGCAGCTTACTTGGTTGTGCCCCTTGCTTAGTGGTGTTGCAGACTCTGGGGCCTTTCAGAACAGGTGTATATATACTGAGATCATGTGACACTTAATTTGTTAAATGAAGTCCACCTGTGAGCAATCTATGTGACTTCTGAAGGTAATTGGTTGCACCAGATCTTATTTAGGGGCTTCATAGCAAAGGGGGTGAATACATATGCACGCACCACTTTTCCGTTATTTATTTTTTTGAATTTTTTGAAACAAGTTATGTTTTTCATTTCACTTCACCAATTTGGACTATTTTGTGTATGTCCATTACATGAAATCAAAATAGAAATCCATTTAAATTACAGGTTGTAATGCAACAAAATAGGAAAAACACCAAGGGGGATGAATACTTTTGCAAGGCACAGTATACAATACATAGCCTACCGCAAATGACGCATGGCAGAAAAACATTTGAAAAATAACTGATTTAGAATGTCTTTGGAACATAATTGGTCTAGCCAATACTCTAAAATTAAACAAATTCTAATTATCGCCTTTGAGTGTGGACTGTATTATTATGCAAACTGAATGGACTGGTTAACTTATGCTACGCTCCAAACTTTCTATCCACGAGTCTGGGAGAGAACGTATAGGCCTAAGCGATGCTGTTTGGTTCATTGATTGTGCAGGGCGGCTTACAGCGTTAGCCTACAATTATAGTGAATTTGTATTTGATTTAGAATAAGAGGGAATTTTTTATATTTTCGTAAGTCATAGGCTGACATTACCTTCAGCTACAGAATCTCACCACCATGCGTTTCCATCTCCTCCTCTCTCTCCTTCATTCCTTCCTCGAGCATGCAGAGAGAGGGGCTGTCAACAGTTTAATTAAATATGTTTTGTTGTGAAAACATGTTACTATCAATGTTCCCGAACAGATTTGGTTTCCCAAATTAAGCATTGGGTAGCTGCAGGAACATGATTGGAGAGCCCATGGCATACAGAGTTTTGGCGGAATATCACCTGTGGTTGATGCATGAAATAAAATGTTCTTAAAAGCCCAGACATTTCTAAATGCAATCCCGTGTGAAAGGAGAGTTTTGATGGTTGCCATTAAAAAGAGGATCCCAGCTGCTACTATATTTATTTCTCAGCTGCTAATATTAAGCACATGCACCACTATAAAAACAGGAGAAGCCTACCTTGCATGTTTGAAAAACGAAAAAGCTTTTTTTGCGACTTTTTCAAATAGTCAATAGCCTATAGTCATGCAGTCATGTTTTGATTTCTAAGACATTCTAAGGTTTGTATAATTCACAACAAAATTAGCCAAATAAACTCAGAATCTAGCGTATAGGGCCTGTTTCAAATGATCACTTTTATGCTCAGCATAGCTACTTCATATGCACACTCGCTCTGGAATGGGAAAAATATCCTTTCATTTTATTCAGCTAAGTTCAATTATATTCTTCTTACTATAAAATCATATAATATAAAATAATGGCATGGGACTGAGAACCATACAGTGAGGGAAAAAAGTATTTGATCCCCTGCTGATTTTGTACGTTTGCCCACTGACAAAGAAATGATCAGTCTATAATTTTAATGCTAGGTTTATTTGAACAGTGAGAGACAGAATAACAACAAAAACGCATGTCAAAAATATTATAAATTGATTAGCATTTTAATGAGGGAAATAAGAATTTGACCCCCTCTCAATCAGAAAGATTTCTGGCTCCCAGGTGTCTTTTATACAGGTAACGAGCTGAGATTAGGAGCACACTCTTAAAGGGAGTGCTCCTAATCTCAGATCGTTACCTGTATAAAATACACCTGTCCACAGAAGCAATCAATCAATCAGATTCCAAACTCTTCACCATTGCCAAGACCAAAGTGCTCTCCAAGGATGTCAGGGACAAGATTGTAGACCTACACAAGGCTGGAATGGGCTACAAGACCATCGCCAAGCAGCTTGGTGAGAAGGTGACAACAGCGATTATTTGCAAATGGAAGAAACACAAAAGATCTGTCAATCTCCCTCGGCCTGGGGCTCCATGCAAGATCTCACCTCGTGGAGTTGCAATGATCATGAGAACGATGAGGAATCAGCCCAGAACTACACGGGAGGATCTTGTCAATGATCTCAAGGCAGCTGGGACCATAGTCACCAAGAAAACAATTGGTAACACACTACGCCGTGAAGGACTGAAATCCTGCAGCGCCCGCAAGGTCCCCCTGCTCAAGAAAGCACATATATAGGGCCGTCTGATGTTTGCCAATGAACATCTGAATGATTCAGAGGAGAACTGGGTGAAAGTGTTGTGGTCAGATGAGACCAAAATTGAGCTCTTTGGCATCAACTCAACTCGCCGTGTTTGGAGGAGGAGGAATGCTGCCTATGACCCCAAGAACACAATCCCCACCGTCAGACATGGAGGTGGAAACATTATGCTTTGGGGGTGTTTTTCTGCTAAAGGGACAGGACAACTTCACCGTATCAAAGAGATGATGGACGGGGTCATATACCGTCAAATCTTGGGTGAGAACCTCCTTCCCTCAGCCAGGGCACTGAAAATGGGTCGTGGATGGGTATTCTAGCATGACAATGACCCAAAACACACGGCCAAGGCAACAAAGGAGTGGCTCAAGAAGAAGCACATTAAGGTCCTGGAGTGGCCTTGCCAGTCTCCAGACCTTAATCCCATAGAAAATCTGTGGAGGGAGCTGAAGGTTCAAGTTGCCAAACGTCAGCCTCGAAACCTTAATGACTTGGAGAAGATCTGCGAAGAGGAGTGGGACAAAATCCCTCCTGAGATGTGTGCAAACCTGGTGGCCAACTACAAGAAACGTCTGACCTCTGTGATTGCCAACAAGGGTTTTGCCACCAAGTACTAAGTCATGTATTGCAGAGGGGTCAAATACTTATTTCCCTCATTAAATTGCAAATCAATTTATAACATTTTTGACATGCGTTTTTCTGGAATTTTTTGTTGTTATTCTGTCTCTCAATGTTCAAATAAATCTACATTTAAAATTATAGACTGATCATTTCATTGTCAGTGGGCAAACGTACAAAATCAGCAGGGGATCAAATACTTTTTCCCCCTCACTGTATCTTTTCTGCTAAACGAACTAGGCTACAGCCTATGGAATGGTGCATACAGTAGGCTGACTCATATTTGGTTATTCTGAAATACATTTTCTTCATATTATGTTTCGGTCCCGCTTTATTTGAAGTGAATCTTATGAAGGCATGATAAAGTATTCATATATGCTTCATAAGCACTACATGAATGGGTTCCAAATGATCTATAACCATATGTGACTAATTTATTTTTTTAACTAGGCGTATGTCGCGGGTCACTAATTCACAGGAAAGCCATTTGAACAAACTTTTTCTTTTATCAGAATGTGTTTTTTGGCAAAAATGTATTCTGGAACATGTGAACTTTCATGTGCCTTAACAACAAACTTGTATGCCATCTGTAAATAAGAATACAATTGTTAAATTACAAGCCTTATTGGTTAACCCACAGAAAGAGACAGCAACCTTCACACTAGCCATGATTGGCTGAGGTAATGAGTGGGCTGGACATGCCGAGAGAGGAGTTTGGATTGGTGTGCCACATAGAAGGCTTCTGTCTATTTAAGCTGGTCAGTATGTGTAGGTAATCCTGTCTAACGCGGCTTTTTAAAAAATGTATTGTGTAGTGGAGCTGCATAAGTGTTGCTCTCCACTTTCTGGAGGATCGAGTTTTGAAATCAGTGGAATTAGAGTATGATAGCTAAAGAGATGGAGAAAACACCTGTCTCCGGATTACATTTTCAGATATTACAAATTTCTAATTTTGACAGAAAGTGGTTTCATTTCAAGTTAAAGTGTACTGTTAGCTAGCTAGCTAACGTTAGCTGGCTGGCACGCTAGCTAACGTTACGTGTATGATCTTATTATTCGTATATCAGAGCCATTTGCTTGCTAACATTGAATCTGGTTGGTTAGCTACCAGCAGATTCATGCAGAGTAGTAACGTCATGAATTGGGATTATGGTTCATTGTTTAGCTAGCTAGCGAACGTTAGCTGGCTGGCTCGTTAGCTAAGGTTATGTGACGTGTATGATCTTACATGTTGTTTACCTAGCTAGGTTAATAGTTTACCTAGCTAGCTAGCTAGCTAGCTACGTCTTAACAAAAGACTTCACTATGCAAGTAACCATTTCGGGTGTGTTCGTAAATTCAGTCTGAGTATGCCAGAACGCAGAATAACTGATGAATTTATGAACGCACAACACCCATTGAATATGGCCTGTGTCAGTAAACGTCAGCAAAGAAAGCATAATTAAATTGTTGCCAGCAGAGCTGGTTAGACTGTTTTCATGTTATCCAGAGGTAAACAATTAACCATGATCCCAATTTTGTTTCTGAACGTAAATAGCAAGCTAGCCAATGTGAGGCCAGAACGCTCGGGTCAACCCTACTCATCAGGCCAGAGCGTCAAGTGAACGCTCAGAGAGCAAAACGAGATGGGTGGGGCTAAAGCTTAAGAGGGTGTGAACGATGCTGAATGGGTGTAGACAAAGAAGAGCTCTCCAGTATGTACCAAAACACAGGCCACTTTCTCAAAAGTGAGATTACTAGTTTATCAACTTTCAAAGCAGAATTACTTTCCCATTGTTCCCTTAAATGCAGTGTATGATATACCATTTTGTAGCTCTGTGTCTCTGCTTTTATCCAATGTAAAAAACACCATTTCAAATTTTGCTACATAAGACCGAATCAAGGTGGCTGGTCACATATGTCATGCTCTGTAAAGGATTCATAAATGTGAACAAATAAATTAGTGGTTATGTCACACAGTTATGCCACATTATGAATCTTTATAGAGCATGATATACGGTTATAGATGATTTGTGAAGCATTTATGTAGTGCTTATGAAGCCTATATGAAGGCTTTATGAAGCTTTCATAAGATGCTTTTTTTTTTTAATGTATTGTCATTTGAATGACAATAACCGGCTGACAAAATGTTATAACCACCACAGCCCTAGGTGAAATGCACAAACTCCTCTTCAGGGTACCTCAACACCACAACTATAGCGGGTCAGAATTCAGCGATACAAGGAACTTGTATAAACAGCTAGCTAGAGCTATCTGAGCTATCACCTGCTAGTACTTAATGCTGATTGTTAAGGTTCTGAGTCACTACATGCTGTCCGGCAAGAACAAGGCAGATATGTCCATATCCAGAGTTTTATTGGCTCTTGGTCACCACCAGACATTAGCACACACAGACTATAAGTGATCTTCATGTTACAATTAGCAATGGACTTGTGGTTCTAAAGGAAAGGAAAATATACATATGACAGTATTAATAAAGTTCAATAGGAATATAAAGGGCATTCAAAAAGTATTCAGAACTTTTTCCACATATTGTTATGTTACAGCCTTATTCTAAAATTGATTAAATAAAACATATCCAGATCAATCTACGCACAATACCCCATAATGACAGAGCAAAAACAGGTTTTTAATTTTTCTTTAAATGTATTAAAAATAATAGAAATACCTTATTTACATCAATATTCAGACCCTTTGCTATGAGACTCGAAATTGAGCTCAGGCGCATCCTGTTTCCATTAATCATCCTTGAGATGTTTTTACAACTTCATTGGAGTCCACCTGTGTTAAATTCAATTGATTGGACATTATTTGGAAAGGCACACACCTGTCTATATAAGGTTGCACAATTGACAGTGCATGTCAGAGCAAAAACCAAGCCATGAGGTCGAGGGAAATTGTCCATAGAGCTCCGAGACACGTACATATCTGGGGAAGGGTACCAAAACAATTCTACAGCATTGAAGGTCCCGAAGAACACAGTGGCCTCCATCATTCTTAAATGGAAGAAGTTTGGAACCACCAAGACTCTTCCTAGAGCTGAGCAATCGGGGGATGTCCCCAGCTCATGGAATAACCTTCAGGCCACCTTAGACTCGCTGGTCTATATTGGACATGACATAAGTATTTGATCACCTACCAACCAGTAAGAATTCCGGCTCTCACAGACCTGTTAGTTTTTCTTTAAGAAGCCCTCCTGTTCTCCACTCATTACCTGTATTAACTGCACCTGTTTGAACTCGTTACCTGTATAAAAGACACCTGTCCACACACTGAATCAAACAGACTCCAACCTCTACACAATGGCCAGAGAGCTGTGTAAGGACATCAGGGATAAGATTGTAGACCTGTACAAGGTTGGGATGGGCTACAGGACAATAGGCAAAAAGCTTGGTGAGAAGGCAACAACTGTTGGCGCAATTACTAGAAAATTGAAGAAGTTCAAGATGACGGTCAATCACCCTCGGTCTGGGGCTCCATGCAAGATCTCACCTCGTGGGGCATCAATGATCATGAGGAAGGTGAGGTATCAGCCCAGAACTACACGGCAGGACCTGGTCAATGACCTGAAGAGAGCTGGGACCACAGTCTCAAAGAAAACCACGCTGTCATGGATTAAAATCCTGCAGCAAGGTCCCCCTGCTCAAGCCAGCGCATGTCCAGGCCCGTCTGAAGTTTGCCAATGACCATCTGGATGATCCAGAGGAGGAATGGGAGAAGGTCATGTGGTCTGATGAGACAAAAATATAGCTTTTTGGTCTAAACTCCACTCACCGTGTTTGGAGGAAGAAGAAGGATGAGTACAACCCCAAGAACACCATCCCAACCGTGAAGCATGGAGGTGGAAACATCATTCTTTGGGGATGCTTTTCTGTAAAGGGGACAGGACGACTGCACCATATTGAGGGGAGGATGGATGGGGCCATGTATCGCGAGATCTTGGCCAACAACCTCCTTCCCTCAGTAAGAGCATTGAAGATGAGTCGTGGCTGGGTCTTCCAGGATGACAACGACCCGAAACACACAGCCAGGGCAACTAAGGAGTGGCTCCGTAAGAAGCATCTCAAGATCCTGGAGTGGCCTAGCCAGTCTCCAGACCTGAACCCAATAGAAAGCTGAAAGTCCGTATTGCCCAGCTACAGCCCCGAAACCTGAAGGATCTGGAAAAAGTCTGTATGGAGGAGTGGGCCAAAATCCCTGCTGCAGTGTTTGCAAACCTGGTCAAGACCTACAGGAAACGTATGATCTCTGTAATTGCAAACAAAGGTTTCTGTACCAAATATTAAGTTCTGCTTTTCTGATGTATCAAATACTTATGTCATGCAATAAAATGCAAATTAATTACTTAAAAATCATACAATGTGATTTTCTGGATTTTTGTCTCTTACAGTTGAAGTGTACCTATGATAAAAATTACAGACATCTACATGCTTTGTAAGTAGGAAAACCTACAAAATCGGCAGTGTATCAAATACTTGTTCTCCCCACTGTATGTGTGTATATATATATATATATATATATATATATATATATATATATATATATATATATATATATATATATATATATATATATATATATATAATGTTTGGTGTCTCTTCATTGTCAGTATAAATGCTTTGCCATCTGAAGTGGCAAGTGAGCTTTTGTTGATTTAACCCTCAGTGTGCCTTGATTTCCTGTCTGTCTGTCCATCCAGCTCCGACACCTGTCGCTCTCACAACTCCCTGTCTCTCTTCTGCTGAAGATAGCAGACACCTCCGGACATATTTCCCAACTGTCCTTTGAAATTGCTATTCCACAATTCCAGGTCAGTTTATTCTTCATCTAAAAGCTATGGATGAATGATCTTAGATATGATTGAAGGGTTTGTTTATATGGGTTTGTTTATACTCTATCCTCCAAATATTGGACCAACTCAGATGAGTTAGTGCTGTAAGTAGCACTAACCCCCAATTCCTGCTCTGATGCTAACCCAGCCTGTCGTGTGTGTATTTGTAATTATTAGGGATCCCAATGGGATTATTATTAGGGATGCCAAAGCAGCAGCTACTCTTCCTGGGGTCCAAACACATTAAGGCACTTACATTACACATACTGTAAAACAAAATAAAACATTATTACACAACTACATATCTACAATACAAAATGTATAATACCACCATAAAACAATATTACAATGTACCTGTGTGTAGAGTGTGTGTGATAGCGTTTGTGTGCGTATACATGTGTCTGTACCTGTGTGTGTCTCTTCACAGTCCCCGCTGTTCCAGACAATATATTTATATCTGTTTTTTTTAAATCTGATTCTACTGCTTGCTTCAGTTACCTGATGTGGAATAGAGTTCCATGTAGTCATAGCTTTTTGTAGTACTGTGCACCTCCCATAGTCTGTCCTGGACTTGGGGATTGTGAAGAGACCTCTGGTGGCATAGCTTGTGGACTATGCATGGGTGTCCGAGCTGTGTGCTAGTAGTTTAAAAGAGACAGCTCTGTGCATTCAGATTGTCAAACAAGTAGTGACGAAGTCAATATCTCCTCCACTTTTAGCCATGAGATATTGACATGCATATAATTAATGTTAGCTTCCCGTGTACATTTAAGGGCCAGCCGTGCTGCCATGTTCTGAGACAATTGCAATTTTCCTAAGTCCCTCTGTGGCACCTGACCACACGACTGAACAGTAGTCCAGATGTGACAAAACTGGGGCCTGTAGGACCTGCCTTGTTGATAGTGTTGTTAAGGCAGAGAAGCGCTTTATTATGGACAGACACCTCCCATCTTAGCTACTGTTGTATCAACATGTTTTGACCAAGACAGTTTACACTCCAGGGTTCCTCAAAGCTGTTTAGTCACCTCAACTTGCTCAATTATCACATTATTCATTGCAAGATTTAGTTGAGGTTTAGTGAATGATTTGTCCCAAATACAATGGATTATTTATTTATTTGTTATATTTTAGGACTAACTTATTCCTTGCCACGTATTCTCAAACTAACTGCAGCTCTTTGTTAAGTGTTGCAGTCATTTCAGTTGCTGTAGTAGATGACGTACAGTATATAGTGTGGAGTCATCCACATAGACACTCTGGCTTTACCCAAAGCATGTTATTAGTAAAGCCTTGACAGCTGCCCTGTGGAATTCCTGATTCTACCTGGATTATATTGGAGAGGCTTCCATTAAAGAACACCCTCTGTGTTCTGTTAGACAGGTAACTCTTTATCCACAGTATAGCAGGGGGTGTAAATCCATAACACAAGTTTTTCCAGCAGCAGACTATGATCGATAATGTCAAAAGCCAAACTGAAGTCCAACAAAACAGCCCCCACAATCTTATCTTCAATTTCTCTCAGCCAATCATCAGTCATTTGTGTAAGTGCTGTGCTTGTTGAAAGTCCTTCTCTATAAGCATGCCGAGAGTCTGTTGTCAATTTGTTTACTATTCTTAGGTAGCGGAATTACATTTGCTTCCCTCCAGGCCTGAGGGCACACACTTTGTAGTAGGCTTAAATTGAAGATATGGCAAATATGAGTGGCAATATCGTCCACTGTTATCCTCAGTAATTTTCCATCCAAGTTGTCAGACACCGGTGGCTTGTCATTGTTGATAGACAACAATAACTTTTTCACCTCTTCCACACTCACTTTACAGAACTCAAAATTACAATGCTTGTCTTTCATAATTTGGTTAGATATACTTGGATGTGTGGTGTCAGCGTTTGTTTCTGGCATGTCATGCCTAAGTTTGCTAATATTGCCAATAAAATCATTCAAGTAGTTGGCAATATCATTGGGTTTTGTGATGAATGAGCCATCTGATTTAATGAAAGATGCAGCTGAGTTTGCCTTTTTGCCCAAAATTTCATTTAAGGTGCTCCTATGCCTTTTACTATCATTCTTTATATCATTTATCTTTTTGTTTCATAGTACAGTTTATTGACATGATTTCTCAATTTGCAGTACGTTTGCCAATCGGTTGTGTTCCCAGACTTATTTGCCATACCTTTTGCCTTATCCATTTCAACCATAAAATGTTTCAATTCCTCATCAATCCATTGGGATTTAACCGTTTTTACAGTCATTTTCTTAATGGGTGCATGCTTATTAGTAACTGGATTTTCATAAATGTGTCAAGTGCAGCGTCTGGTTGCTCCTCGTTACACACCACAGGCCAGCAAATATTCTTTACATCATCAACATAAGAATCACTGCAAAAGTTATTGTATGACTAGGGCTGTGGCAGTCATGAAATTTCGTCAGCAGGTGATTGTCAAGCAAATAACTGGTTGGTCTCATGGTAATTGACCGTTAATTCACATAAACACATTTAGCATCTCCTGGCTTCCACACACAGCCTACAAGCCATTTCAAAAAGTCGAATAAATCCATGTAATATAGCCTACACCTTCACAATAAATCCATTATTTATTTTAGACTTGTCTAAAGAAGCATGATATGAAGAAAATGTAGTCTATTTCAGAAGAAAAGAATAGCATACTCTGAGTTGTCCTTATGTTAGGTCCTGATGTGGCTATGCCAAATGGCTGTGGGCTACACTAGTTCATTTAGCAGACAAGGATTTGCTTATAATTCCGTTGCATTATTTTATAGTATGAAGAATACAATTGAACAAAGCTGAATAAAATATAAATATCTCCAAACAATGAGGGAGTGGGCACATGCGGCTATTCTGTGTTGAGCGGTTAACAAAGAAATAGGTTCTCCTATATGCTTAATTTAGGGTTATTAATGTAACTTTGGTTATTCTACAAACGTTGGGCTATATGTTTAGATTTTTAATACATTGTAAGGCTGCATGATGAGACTAATGATGATTTTAAAAAGTCGCTTGAAAGGCATGAGCTCTGCTTAGTTTTTTTGCGCAGGCTGTACACACGCCAATAGTCTCTCATTCACAGTGGCATCCCCTTTGTGGCCGTAATGCACGCAAAAAAAAATCCATGCCTTTTGAGGCCCTGTGTTGCGTTGTGCCCTTCTCCCTGTGTGCTGCGCAATCCGAAGCGTCTCTCACTCACAAAGCTCTCTGTCATGTGATCTGGTCTTTCTCACAGGCTACAAGTTAAGACAGACACTGCGTGCATCCTTATGAAATTCCTATTGGCTATTTCTTCACATTATAAGCGCAGCAATGCGCACATGGTAGTAGGCTATAAGCGCAAAATGTTCCATTATCAAATCTGGCCGTTCCAAATAAAATTTAATAATTTTTTCTCATAATTTACAAAACTGTTCGCTAGGCGTAGGCAAGACCATAAGCAAATAGGTAAACTCGGATAATACTAAAGAGTTAATCAGGGTGATTTTTCCACAAATTGACTGGTATTTACCTTTCCATGGTAGCAAGATCTTATCTATTTTTGCTAACTTTCTATTAAAATGTATTGGAGTGAGATCATTTATTTCATTTGGGATATGTATTCCGAGTATATCCACATCACCATCAGACCATTTTATTGGTAAACTACATGGTAATGTAAAATTCTTATTTTTTTGTGATCCAATACGTAATATAGTACAATTATCATAATTTGGTTGTAATCCAGAGATATTTGAAAATGTATCTAGATCCTCTATGAGGCTGTGGAGGGATTCAAGTTGTGGATTTAAAAGAAAACATGAATCATCAGAGTACAATGACACCTTTGTTTTTAAGCCCTGGATTTCTAATCCTTTGATATTATTGTTGGATCTGATATTAATAGCTAACATCGATGGCCATAATAGATATGCCGATAGTGGACAACCTTGTTTCACTCCTCTTGACAGTTTAAAACTTTCTGAGAAATAGCCATTATTTACTATTTCACACCCATTTTATAAGAGATTCTCCAAAATTGAAACGCTCCAGGCATTTATATATAAACCCCAGTTGTACTTTATCAAATGCCTTTTCGAAGTCTGCTATGAATAGCAGGCCTGGTTTCCCAGATTTTTCATAGTGTTCTATTGTTTCCAGTACTTACCTTATATTATCTCCAATGTATCAAACCTGTGTAAAAAACCTGTCTGATTAGAATGAATAATGTCCAACAATACCTTTTTAATTCTATGAGCTTTACATTCAGGGCAGTTAGGTGGACTTGTTGATGTAAATAATATTTGTTGGTCCATTGTGTGTAATGAGGAGCAAACAGATGTTGCACTTGACACATTTATGAAATTGCTTATCCCAGTTACTGATAAGCATGCACCCATTAAGAAAATGACAAAAAACTGTTAACACCCTGTGGATGGATGAGTAAAAAAATAAAATGTATGGTTGAGAGGGATGAGGCAAAAGGAATGGCAAATAAGTCTGGCTGCACAACCGATTGGCAAACATACTGCAAATTGAGAAATCATGACTAACCTGAATAAAAATAAGAAGAAACTACGCTATGAAGCAAAGATAAATTACATAAAGAATGATAGTAAAAAGCTTTGGAGCACCTTCAATTACATTTTTGGGAAAAAGGCAAACTCAGCTCCATCATTCATTGAATCAGATGGCTCATACATCACAAAACCCACTGATATTGCCAACTACTTTAATGATTTTTTCATTGGCAAGATTAGCAAACTTAGGCATGACATGCCAGCAACAAATGCTGACGCTACACAGCCAAGTATACCTGACCAAATTATGAGAGACAATAATTTTTCTTTTGAATTCCGTAAAGTGAGTGTGGAAGAGGGGAAAAAATAATTGTTGTCTATCAACAATGACAAGCCACCGGTGTCTGACAACTTGGATGGAAAATTACTGAGGATAATAGCGGACAATATTGCCACGCCTATTTGCCATATCTTCAATTTAAGCCTACTAGAAAGTGTGTGCCCTCAGGCCTGGAGGGAAGCAAAAGTCATTCCGCTACATAAGAATAGTAAAGCCCTCTTTACGGGCTCAAATAGCTGACCAATCAGCCTGTTATCAAGTCAAGATTTTGATTTTTTTTTGTATTTGACCAGATACAATGCTATTTTACTGTAAACAAATTGACAACAGACTTTCACCACGCTTATAGGGAAGGACATTCAACAAGCACAGCACTTACACAAATGACAGAGAAATTGATGAAAAAAAGATTGTGGGGGCTGTTTTGTTAGACTTCACTGTGGCTTTTGACATTATCGATCATAGTCTGGTGCTGGAAAAACGTATGTGTTATGGCTTTACACGCCCTGCTATATTGTGGATAAAGAGTTACCTGTCTAACAGAACACAGAGGGTGTTCTTTAATGGAAGCCTCTCCAACATAATCCAGGTAGAATCAGGAATTCCCCAGGGCAGCTGTCTTTTTAAAAATCTTTACTAACGACATGCCACTGGCTTTGAGTAAAGCCAATGTGTCTATGTATACGGATGACTCAACACTATACACGTCAGCTACTACAGTGACTGAAATTACTGCAACACTTAAAGACTTGCAGTTAGTTTCAGGATGGGTGGCAAGGAATAAGTTAGTCCTAAATATTTCAAAAAGTAAAAGCATTGTATTTGGGACAAATCGTTCACTAAACCCTAAACTAAATGTTGTAATAAATAATGTGGAAATTGAGCAAGATGTGGTGACTAAACTGCTTGGAGTAACCCTGGAATGTAAACTGTCATGGTCAAAACATATAGATACAACAGTAGCTAAGATGGGGAGAAATCTGTCCATAATAAAGCGCTACTCTACCTTCTTAAGGCAATACGCTTGACCTCATCTTTACTAGATGCTGTTCTTCTACTAATCTCACTGCAACTCCCCTCCAAGTCTCCGACCACTACTTTGTATCCTTTTCTATCTCCCTCTCCTCCAACACTACTCACTCTGCCCCTACACAGATGGTAATGCACCGTCGCAACCTTCGCTCTCTCTCTCCCGCTACTCTCTCCTCTTCCATCCTATCATCTCTTCCCTCTGCTCAATCCTTCTCCCTCCAATCTCCTGATTCTGCCTCCTCAACCCTCCTCTCCTCCCTTTCTGCATCCTTTGACTCTCTATGTCCCCTATCCTCCCGGCCGGCTCGGTCCTCCCCTCCAGCTCCGTGGCTTGATGACTCATTGCGAGCTCACAGAACAGAACTCCGGGCAGCTGAGCGGAAATGGAAGAAAACTAGACTCCCAGCAGACCTGGCATCTTTTCACTCCCTCCTCTCTACATTTTCTTCTTCTGTTTCTGCTGCTAAGGCCACTTTCTACCACTCTAAATTCCAAGCATCCGCCTCTAACCCTAGGAAGCTCTTTGCCACATTCTCCTCCCTGCTGAATCGCCCCCCCCTCCTCCCTCTCTGTGGATGACTTCGTCAACCATTTTGAAAAGAAGGTTGACGACATCCGATCCTCGTTTGTTAAGTCAAATGACACTGCCGGTCCTGCTCACACTGCCCTACCCTATGCTTTGACTTCTTTCTCCCCTCTCTCTCCAGATAAAATCTTGCGACTTGTGACGGCAGGCCGCCCAACAACCTGCCCGCTTGACCCGATCCCCTCCTCTCTTCTCCAGACCATCTCCGGTGACCTTCTCCCTTACCTCACCTCGCTGATCAACTCATCCTTGACCGCTGGCTATGTCCCTTCCGTCTTCAAGAGAGCGAGAGTTGCACCCCTTCTCAAAAAACCAACACTCGATCCCTCTGATGTCAACAACTACAGACCAGTATCCCTTCTTTCTTTTCTCTCCAAAACTATTGAGCGTGCCGTCTTTAGCCAACTCTCTTGCTATCCCTCTCAGAATGACCTTCTTGATCCAAACCAGTCAGGTTTCAAGACTGGTCATTCAACTGAGACTGCTCTTCTCTGTGTCACAGAGGCTCTCCGCACTGCTAAAGCTAACTCTCTCTCCTCTGCTCTTGTCCTTCTAGACCTGTCTGCTGCCTTTGATACTGTGAACCATCAGATCCTCCTCTCCACCCTCTCCAAGCTGGGCATCTCCGGCGCGGCTCACTCTTGGATTGCGTCCTACCTGACCGGTCGCTTCTACCAAGTGGCGTGGCGAGAAGCTGTCTCCCCACCACGTGCTCTCACCACTGGTGTCCCCCAGGGCTCAGTTCTAGGCCCTCTCCTATTCTCGCTATACACCAAGTCACTTGGCTCTGTCATATCCTCACATGGCCTCTCCTATCATTGCTACGCTGACAACACACAACTAATCTTCTCCTTTCCCCCTTCTGATAACCAGGTGGCGAATCGCATCTCTGCATGTCTGGCAGACATATCAGTATGGATGACGGATCACCACCTCAAGCTGAACCTCGGCAAGACGGAGCTGCTCTTCCTCCCGGGGAAGGACTGCCCGTTCCATGATCTCGCCATCACGGTTGACAACTCCGTTGTGTCCTCCTCCCAGAGTGCGAAGAGCCTTGGCGTGACCCTGGACAACACCCTGTCGTTCTCCGCTAACATCAAGGCGGTGACCCGATCCTGTAGGTTCATGCTCTACAACATTCGGAGAGTACGACCCTGCCTTACACAGGAAGCGGCACAGGTCCTAATCCAGGCATTTGTCATCTCCCGTCTGGATTACTGCAACTCGCTGTTGGCTGTGCTCCCTGCCTGTGCCATTAAACCCCTACAACTCATCCAGAATGCCGCAGCCCGTCTGGTGTTCAACCTTCCCAAGTTCTCTCACGTCACCCCGCTCCTCCGCACACTCCACTGGCTTCCAGTTGAAGCTCGCATCTGCTACAAGTCCATGGTGCTTGCCTACGGAGCTGTGAGGGGAACGGCACCTCCGTACCTTCAGGCTCTGATCAGTCCCTACACCCAAACGAGGGCACTGCGTTCATCCACCTCTGGCCTGCTGGCTCCCCTACCTCTGCGGAAGCATAGTTCCCGCTCAGCCCAGTCAAAACTGTTCGCTGCTCTGGCACCCCAATGGTGGAACAAGCTCCCTCATTATGCCAGGACAGCGGAGTCACTCACCACCTTCCGGAGACATTTGAAACCCCACCTCTTTAAGGAATACCTGGGATAGGATAAAGTAATCCTTCTACCCCCCCCCCCCCCAAAAAAAAATTTAAACAAAAAAATTTACTAAAATAAAATAAAAGAAAAAATTGTAAAGTGGTTATCCCACTGGCTATAAGGTGAATGCACCTATTTGTAAGTAGCTCTGGATAAGAGCGTCTGCTAAATGACGTAAATGTAAATGTTAACATCACTATCAACAAGGCAGGTCCTACAGGCCCTAGTTTTGTCGCACCTGGACTACTGTTCAGTCGTGTGGTCAGGTGACACAAAGAGGGACTTAGGAAAATTGCAATTAAGTGGCCCAGCCAGAGCCGGGACTTGAACTCGATCGAACATCTCTGGAGAGACCTGAAAATAGCTGGGCAGCGACGCTCCCCATCCAACCTGACAGGACTTGAGAGGATCTGCAGAGAAGAATGGGAGAAACACCCCAAATACAGGTGTGCCAAGCTTGTAGCATCATAGCCAAGAAGACTTGAGGCTGTAATCACTGCCAAAGGTGCTTCAACAAAGTACTCAGTAAAGGGTCTGAATACATATGTAAATGTGATATGTTTTTTTATTTGTAATAAACTTGCAAAATTTTCAAAAACCTGTTTTTGCTTTGTCATTATGGGGTATTGTGTGTAGATTGATGAGAGAAAAACAATTTAATCAATTTTAGAATAAGGCTATAACGTAACGACATGTGGAAAAAGTGAAGGGGTCTGAATACTTTCCGAATGCACTGTATAAATATGAAATGTTCCTTTGCCTTTTACTTATTTTTTGCAATTTGACCAGGGTACTACATCTTTATCACTTTATGTCTGTAATGTTGTCTGTACTGTTCAGCAGGAAAGGACTGAATAACATGCAAATACATGCGTTTCATTTGATATAGCCATTGGGTTTTGGGGTCAGTTCCATTTCAATTCAGGAGGCAAATTGAATTTCCAACCCCAGAATTGAAAAGAGCCATTTTATTTTCAACCAATGTGAGACAGTGTGAGCCATTATGTTGCTGATAACTGTGACCCAGTATGTGTGTGCACCTGGAGAAGGTAGATTTCAGTGTGAGCAGTTCAGTCAAATGCCAGATGGGCTGGTCTATCTTTAACCCAGTGGTCCTGTCTAAATTGGGGGTTTTGCACTGAATTATCATTATTTGGCTAATAATGGGGACTCAAGGGAAAAAAGGTTGGCAGGTGTGGTGGCCTCGAGGAAAAATAAAATGGGCCAATGGGGTTAGAAATACCCAGGCCGATTTCTGGTTCCAGACGGTCCCTCGTGGACCGCCATGTGGACGGTGAGTGGCTAGCTGATGATGAAGTCACATTTACTGCATGTCTCGTCTATTTTTGGGAGTAAGGGAGCTTGCAACCATGACATCTGGTTTCAGGCCTCAGATAAAAACTTCCCTATGGCAGCATGGCTGTCAATTTTTTTTGTTGCTAAATCTAGCTAGCTGTATCAATTAATGGAACACTCACACATACCCTCTATACATGGCTGCCCATGTTCGTCCAAGAATGTACTGTTCCTTTGAGAAAACAACAGCAGATTCAAATGGGTTTTGGCGGGTATTCAAACACTTGAGCTATGAGGCTGCTGGTTTTGGTAGCCATGAGGCCTTTTGTTTTCTAGGCATCTTAGGCCTAGCTACATGGTCTGTAACCTGATTGAATGTGTGCAAAATATGAGAAGTAAGCATATGCGACCAGCTGTTGACTGCACGTACCCAGGAGACAGCGACCTTACCTTGGGTCCAGGGCCAGCTCTGTCTTGACTGCTTGGTCGGCCAGTCCAATAAAATTAGTAGCAGTTCAAAGTAGTGACCCAAAATAAACGTAAACAAAAAGAAAACCACAAAAAGGCATGCCTAAACGAAAGATTCAAAACCAAATGAAAGGCCTCACATGGCCACCAAAACCAGTAGCCTCACGGCTCTCCAAACTGGCACTGATTGACCATCACCTTAATTGACCACAGTGGAGTAATTATAAAGGCTTCCTGGTATAGCACAACCCTTGACCCAGTTGGTGCTGCCACCTGGGGGATGGAGTGTTTCCTGAATAGTGTTGCCTACCTGTGTGCTAACACTAAACTACCCCCCATATCATAACATTAGGTACACATACTAAATTCGGAGTGGCTGCGGATCTGACTTCTATTACATAGTTACACATCATACATGTTTTTGTATATATATTTGTCATTTTAGTGTTTTTAATGGTTGCAAAGGCGAGGGACGCAAATGCCACTGTATTTCAAAATCGACTCACATGGATTAGACTTAGGACTCTGAGTTTTCACATGGAAAAGTGTTGTTTGCTCTTGATAAGATAAGACATGCTTTCTGGATTCCCAAGAAAAAGTTGTTAGAAAATTCAAACATACATTTTATGGAAAATACATGTTGTGTGTTTCTGAATGTTGCTGCCTTGTTGACAATATGAATGGGTGCCGCAGATTATGGTTCAATTTGAGAAGCGCATTTGATTTAGGGAGATTCTTAATTGGATTTGCTTGACTCCTCGTTTCCTCTCCTCCGTCCTCTCCTCGCCTCCTTTTGAAAAAGGTCAATGGTAATCGAGGAGATGAGGGGAGGTGAGGAAATGTGGAAACAAATGAGCTTGTATGAAATGAGACTCTTCAGCTGAGTTTACAGAGGAAGCCCAATTCTGAGCTTTTGCCCAGTTATTGGTAAAATAACTGATCTGATTGGTCAAAAGACAAATTAGTGAAAAAAATATCAGCATTGGGATGTCTGTGTAAACGTAGCCTCCTTGTCCACTAGTGCATCATCTGGCAAATGACGTTTACAGAGGAGGAATCCCCAAATATATACAGTGGTAAGAAGAAAATGAGCTGATTGCTGACCTGTTCCCACGCCTAAATCCCCCGTCCTCAGACTTTTTCTCACTCCTTACCTTGCCATATAACCACCTTCTCTCCTCCTGAACGCTAGCAATGCTTTCATGGTGATGCCACGGCACGGCATATTCTCCCTTCCTTTTGTGAATGAAAGAATAAGTGCTTTTTGTCATTATATTGTAGGAGTGCAATATGTAACTTTTTGGGCGACCTGACCAAATTCACATAGAAATGTGTTATAGATATGTCACTCTCATTGAAAGTCTAAGACGCGGTAGATCTCTTCTCTGTGCACTATTTATATTCTTCCCGTTCTTAAGTTTTGTTTTTGCGTCTTTTACTTATATTCCACAGCCGTTTAGGTGATAGAATGATTCTCTACCCCCCTCAAACTCAACTCTGGACCTCAAAGCCAGTTCCACTGCATTTTTTAATTGTTCCCCTCTAATCAGGGACTGATTTAGACCTGGACACGAGGTTTGTGCAATTAATTATCAGGTAGAACAGAACACCAGCAGGCTCCGGACCTCGTAGGGTAAGAGTTGCGTACCCCTGCTACACTATACTTGCTTGTTTTGTCACATAAACTGAAATGAGGAGAACTATTAGAATTTTAGCAACCAGGAAATGCTATGTATTATGCTGCCAGATCTCTAGTCTATGTTATCCCTTTTTGATGATATTCATGCTCTGTGTGTTATGCCATGTGCTCCTTTGTTCTAGTTAATGTTCTGCGGTTTTCTATGTTTATTATACATGTTACTGTTAAGCCATTTCCCTCCTGATTATTCACCCGGCACTACTTGCAGCAGATTAGCAGAACTAACACAGCAGGTTAGGAGAATGAGATTAAGGTTAGGAAAAGGGTTAAGGTTAGGAAAAGGGTTAAGGTTAGGCTGAGCTAAAATGGTAGTTGTCAACAACTCCTGACCCCGACGCGACAACTAAATGGACCTGTACTCCATCTAGCCACTACCATAGAAACCATCAGTCTCATAACACCGGTATATGCCCACACCATTCTGTTGTTGGGGTACACCCATACAATTCAAACATAGAAAATCTGTTTTTTAACTAACTTAATTACCTATTTCACTCATATTGTAATTAAGTATTACAATGACGTAAATGTAAGTATAGATCATATTTCATAGAAATCTGGAAACACTGGACATTCTCTCTCTCTGCATTGTGGGGAAGGGCCGTAAGTAAGCATTTCACTGTCTACACCTGTTGTTTACTAATAAGCATGTGACAAATACATTTGATTTTAATTTGAGCTCCTTTAAAACTCATTTTGATATCATGCATGGTCAGTCATGCATGATCAGTATCCATAGCTCTGTCCATGAGTTTCAGAGTGGTTACATTTCTCCAGCCCCATCCCTCAGCTGTTTACCTAATCAGTGGCGGGGTTTCACATTGTTATTGTTTGAACTACAGATAGCCCCTTTAATGTGGGTGCCCTGTCACATGCGTTCTCTCCTGCCATTTGTTGAAGTGGCATAGCCCACTCCTTGCGCACATGTGACTAGTAGGTGGGTGTTTGAGGGTTTATCCAAAGATTTTGATAACTGAACCAAGATAGACCACAGCCAGTCGTTTCCAATGGGAACAAATGAGCCATCGTGAGCAGAACAAGCAAGGAGGGGGCAGAGCCAAGCACGAGCTAGCGAGATCCTATTGGTGCGTTCTACAATCATCTGCATATTTCCTATAGGGAACGCCTACTATGTGAAGTGCGCGTGTGCAATAACTCGATTCGCTTTGGCACTCTTTCCAAACAACGCGATTTTTTAAAACTTTTGCAAAGTCTACAAACATTTGTCCACTATGTTTATAACATATTCTAGTTTTGGGAACATAACTGTATTGAGATTAAATGTTTCATCGATGAGAATTTGCAGAATGTCGGCCAAATCTCTCGGTCCATCTTCTCCACTGACCCGCAAGTGGGCTTCCTCTCACTACCATATTTGGTAGTGAGTGGAACTGCCAAGCGGATACTTCACATTTAAACATCTACTGAAATATCTGTCTCATTGTTCTATCTTTCTCGCGCACGGCCAGTCCGTGAATGAATGGTGGGTCTAGCAGTCTCACCACGACATCGAAGAGAACGCTAAATAAACACAACAACGTGGAGCTTTTCGGTGACAACTGACATACAGACAGACTCGTGAAGGACGGCTTTTCTTTGCAAATGAACATATATTCTCTCGTTGGCACTGCGGTTTTGGGAAAGCCAGTTGAAAAGTCTGTTTTTCCCGGGCCGTTCAATGTTTACACATCGCTCCAGACGCCACGATTTAGCACACTGGACAAACTCAACACTGTTTGAAAAGCTCGGTCCTTGTGCAAATAGTTACTTTGCAACACAAGTAAACACCAAACGGAGCTGTCATTTCGATGGTTTCGGCAGTAAAGTTTTCTACAAATTGATGACTCCAGTGGAAGAACAAACAATATCAGCCACCACCCTGTGACAATCTGGACAGCGAGTGCTGCAGTTGTTTCTAACGACACGAGGAACGCATGCTGTCTTTGTTGCAATAACTTTCTCTCCTCAACAAGGACTTCGTGAATTATGGGTTATTAATTGTTGCCATATAGATATTTAAAGGTGTATCTAGCCAATTGGTTTTGCAGGTGAATTGGGCACAGCACAACATTGATACATTATTGATTATCGAATGTTACTAATCGATTATTAGGGGCTGTATCATTGAATTTAACAATTAGGCTTTGAATAGTTTATTCTCTCCATTGTCCTAATTAAACAGAGATGGCGGGTCGGGATGACAAAGAGAAGCCAGATATTAAAAGGTTTTCCCTCTGGTACATCGGCTGGTCCTCTTTGGACAGGCGGACTACCCTGCCTATGTTGCCGTGGCTGGTGGCGGAGATCCGAAGGAAAAGTGAGAAGAACGAGTCTGGACGCGAGACGGGTCCTGTCCAGGCCAGGGAAGTTCAGCTAGTGCTCACGCCGCCGTTAATTCGATGTATCCCCGCCAACAATGCCACCAACTCGTCCGTCTTCATCTTTGAGCATAAAGTACAGTTTATCTCGCGGTTCATCCACAACAGTAATGACCTCACCTATTTCGCCTACCTTATCCGGAGCCAGCCCGACAACCCCGAGTCGGAGATGACATGCCATGTCTTCAGGGCGAACGACCCAAACCAGGTAGGTTGTCATAATTTACTTACAGGTGTGTCACTGTCAGAATTGCCGTTATGCTTTACAGGTGTTTGCCTACACTCAAGTTTTAAAAACGTCAATTTCCCCTAAATGATGACCTTCACTGAATGTACAAAACATTAACAACACCTTCCTAATATTGCGTTGGCACCTTCTACCATACCCCGTTCAAAGGCACTTAAATATTTTGTCTTGCCCATTCACCCTCTGAATGGCACACATACGCAATCCATGTCATCTCAAGGCTTTAAAAAAAATCCTCCTTTAACCTGTCTCCTCCCCATCATAGCTTTCACCTGGTTAGACTGTCATGGAAAGAGTAGGTGTTCTTAATGTTTTGTATACTCAGTGTGTATTCTTTCATTTGCAAGGATGTGGAGGTATGGTACCATGTAACCCTGATTCATGATCCATTTTAAATGGGTCAAGTACAATTGCCAGACAGTTGCACCAGCTACTCTCAAGCATAAGCCATAAAACAATGGGCAACCTCTGGAGAACTCAGAACTTTACCACAGTGGTCCTCTTTCTCTAGAGTAGGCCTAGCTCTTGAGAACCGAAGGGGGCCCAATGGGGCTTGCATGCTGACTACGCGCGTGCGTCTGCATGTTGATTTTGTCTATCCCCACCAGACGTGATCGTGACACGCAGGTTAAAATACCAAAATCAACTGTGAATCAATTATATTAATTTAGGGGCAGGTCGAAATGCACATGAAACATTCAGCGCGTGGAGCATCTGAAATAAAACCAAGTTCTATTTTAGTGCTTGGATATGCAGACACTCGCAAGCAGTGTGGGTGAAATGATGAAATAACGCGTTTGTTATCGCTCATGCATGCAATGTGGCCGGTGTGGTTTGCCTTTTACAGATTCCCCTCTTAAATGTCATATAGCGGTTATTTCTCAATGCCAGAAATGCATATAATAGTAACTGGGTTTGAAGTTTTCTCAAACCCAGTTAAGCTAGTAAGCTGAATTCAGATAATGCATGTCATAACAACAACAAGATGCCCAGCGCTTTAAGCCAAGCCTCCTCCACCCGCAAAATTCCAGTCACTTCCCGCGCCCTATACTCGTCTGTCCAATGCATGTAAATAGCTCACCTGCTCCATAGCAAGCTGCTCTATCCGCACAAATTTTTTAAGCAATTTTAAATTGAGCTAAATGTTTTTAAAAAATGATTTCAGATGTTTCAAAAGGAACGATATAAACTGTTATTTTTGGAGGGTTCGAACCGTTTCAGAACTTTTATTTTGCTGGTCGGAACGGAACCAACAAAAATAATGGTTCTGTTCAGAAGGAAACAAGTGGAAAATAATTTTGGTTCCAAGCCCTGGTTAATATACCGCATCAACTACATAAATATCTGATAGGGTCCATTATCTGCCACCTGGACTGTAAGGGTTCTCAGCAGATTCTATGGAGGGAACTACAAGCCTGACGCTCGGTTTTAATATTTAGAATTGCTTGCGATACGGCTTTCGACATCAACGAGAAATAATAGTTCAAATAAAAAATCTACACTTAATGTAGCGGTTTTGCACAGATCCATACAGCTATTTGTGCCTCCTTCCGTCAAAACTACAGTTCCCCAGTTACGCTTACACATAGGTGTTCGGAGCACGCTAGACTGCTAATTAGCACAGGTGGTCACCTCTATTTTCTGTAAACAAGCACTGTAACATGGAGATATGGCCATGTGTACACTAAGCCGAGGTGCTCCCGAGTGGCGCAGCACTGCATCTCAGTGCTAGAGGCGTCACTACACTCAAAAAAATAAAGGTTCCTGGAGGATCCTTTAGGGGTTCTTCATATTGAAACTGTGGGGGAACCTCCATAACTACTTCGAATAACTCTTTAAAAGGGTTCTTCAAAGAACCCCTTTTAATGGATCTTCAAAGAATCGTTTGAATAACCTTTTTGTGGTTAATTTTTGAACTACTCCCCCCTCTCTTATTATTATTATTATTATTATTATTAGTAGCAGTAGTAGTAGTAGTAGTAGTAGTACTCTGTAGCTCAATTGGTAGAGCATGGAGCTTGTAACGCCAGGGTAGTGGGTTCGATCCCCGGGACCACCCATATGTAAAAAATGTATGCACACATGACTGTAAGTCGCTTTGGATAAAAGCGTCTGCTAAATGGCATATTATTATAGTACGCTTAACAATAACAACAATACCACAATATTTTAGTTGTCAGTGTTTTATTAGGATTTTAGTGGCAAAGCAGAATAAAAAAATCAAAATATAAGGTAAACTCCCAGCAGAGCCAATGGGTCCAATGGGTATACAGTGGGGGAAAAAAAGTATTTAGTCAGCCACCAATTGTGCATGTTCTCCCACTTAAAAAGATGAGAGGCCTGTAATTTTCATCATAGGTACACGTCAACTATGACAGACAAATTGAGATTTTTTTTCCCAGAAAATCACATTGTAGGATTTTTAATGAATTTATTTGCAAATTATGGTGGAAAATAAGTATTTGGTCACCTACAAACAAGCAAGATTTCTGGCTCTCACAGACCTGTAACTTCTTCTTTAAGAGGCTCCTCTGTCCTCCACTCGTTACCTTTATTAATGGCACCTGTTTGAACTTGTTATCAGTATAAAAGACACCTGTCCACAACCTCAAAACAGTCACACTCCAAACTCCACTATGGCCAAGACCAAAGAGCTGTCAAAGGACACCAGAAACAAAATTGTAGACCTGCACCAGGCTGGGAAGACTGAATCTGCAATAGGTAAGCACCTTGGTTTGAAGAAATCAACTGTGGGAGCAATTATTAGGAAATGGAAGACATACAAGACCACTGATAATCTCCCTCGATCTCACCCCGTGGGGTCAAAATGATCACAAGAACGGTGAGCAAAAATCCCAGAACCACACAGGGGGACCTAGGGACCAAAGTAACAAAGCCTACCATCAGTAACACACTACGCCGCCAGGGACTCAAATCCTGCAGTGCCAGACGTGTCCCCCTGCTTAAGCCAGTACATGTCCAGGCCCGTCTGAAGTTTGCTAGAGTGTATTTGGATGATCCAGAAGAGGATTGGGAGAATGTCATATGGTCAGATGAAAACAAAATATAACTTTTTGGTAAAAATTCAACTCTTCGTGTTTGGAGGACAAATAATGCTGAGTTGCATCCAAAGAACACCATACCTACTGTGAAGCATGGGGGTGGAAACATCATGCTTTGGGGCTGTTTTTCTGCAAAGGGACCAGGACGACTGATCCGTGTAAAGGAAAGAATGAATGGGACCATGAGATTTTGAGTGAAAACCTCCTTCCATCATTGCCAACAAAGGGTATATAACAAAGTATTGAGAAACTTTTGTTATTGACCAAATACTTATTTTCCACCATAATTTGCAAATAAATTCATATAAAATCCTACAATGTGATTTTCTGGATTTTTTTTCTCATTTTGTCTGTCATAGTTGACGTGTACCTATGATGTAAATTACAGGCCTCTCTCATCTTTTTAAGTGGGAGAACTTGCACAATTGGTGGCTGACTAAATACTTTTTTCCCCCCACTGTATCCTCTGGCATGTTGATGTTAATGTCTGATGTTCTCCGTATCCATAGCCAGAATGATTTTGCAGTGCATGGTGATCAAACAGGTTTCCTGTTATATTCATCAGAGGTGTAGGGAGGGTGAAGTCTGTGAATCCAAAAAATATTAATTATACAGATGATTAACAAAACATGCACATGACAGTACTCATACCTTGGTATTTGTGGTAAATGTGAATAAAAAAAACCATTTTGATAATGGTTTTTATACACATACCTTGTCCATAATGTAGAGGCCTATGGGATTTTCATTGAAGAGGTAAGGGAGGAGGATGGTAAATGTGATCTGCATAACATACCAATACCAATTGACATACCTTTGTATGCCTCCTCGTCTGTAAACCTGCAGACACAGACACAAAAGTGAGCAGTTCAGTCATTTGCACCCAATACAGCTAGCCTTCAACATATTCTTATAGCATACATATTCTTACCTCTTTGTTGATTGATATCCATTGAATTGTATCTATTTTCTGTTTTGCACAAATATGAAAAGATATTGGTTTTATGATGATACCATCTATCAATTTAGATCCTACAAGGGACAACCCTTACTTTAAATTAAGGAGTTAATCTTTACATTGTTCAGTTAAGTGCCTGCACTTCAAAGAACTTTGAGGATCTTAGAAGAACCCTTGTTGAACCCCTAATTTTTAGAGTATACAGACCCTGGTTCGATTCCAGGCTGGATCACAATCCGGCCGTGATTGGGAGTTCCATAGGGCGGCGCACAATTGGCCCAGCGTCGTCCGGTTTGGCTTGGGTAGGCCGTCATTTTAAATCAGAATTCGTTTTTAACTGACTTGCCTAGTAAAATAAAATAAATAATAATAACCCTAACCTGTAAAGGTGTGTAGTAATTTATTTGTTGCTGATATGAAAGGATACTTTGTTTCCAAACCATCCCGCAAGCAATGTGTTTTAACGTTCAGACCGAGCATTAAAAAAGTCCCTCTGGAAGAAGATCCTTTCATCAATAGGCGCTAAATGTAGTTTAGTTTGAGTGGGCTGGAGTAGGCCTAGTGATAACACACTCTCTTTAGAATCATGAAAAAAGAAGACTATTTAATTGGTCAATTAAAACATGTTTTGGCTGCGGTATTAAGTATTTAGGCCATTGTGGTGGTGGGATAGAATAGGCAACTGGATTTAAATATAGCCTAGGCTAAGATAATCCAGATCAGGGCTGTATCCGTCAGATACAGGGGATCAAACATCTCTGACAGACTGTGTTTTGACAAGGGATTCATAGACCCAAAATTGAATCAGCAGCTTTTATATGCAATGATCAACACATCATGAGTGTTGCCTCATCGCCTGGTACTTGTTGTTCAGGAAGGGGAGCAGCACTGACTGGACTAGAAGAATCAATTTCCCCATTATCATCTCTACTTCTTTGTGAAAAGTGTTCTGCATTATCCAACTTGCATAGGTCTAGAGACTAGCAAATATTGTGCTAGTTCCAATAGTTTTTAAAAATTAACTATTTGCATCAACTTTTTGAGTATTTCCAACATGAATTATAATATACAGTGAGGGAAAAAAGTATTTGATCCCCTGCTGATTTTGTACGCTTGCCCACTGACAAAGACATGATCAGTCTATAATTTTAATGGTAGGTTTATTTGAACAGTGAGAGACAGAATAACAAAAAATAAATCCAGAAAAAGGCATGTCAAAAATGTTATAAATTGATTTGCATTTTAATGAGGGAAATAAGTATTTGACCCCTCTGCAAAACATGACTTAGTACTTGGTGGCAAAACCCTTGTTGGCAATCAGAGGTCAGACGTTTCTTGTAGTTGGCCACCAGGTTTGCACACATCTCAGGAGGGATTTTGTTCCACTCCTCTTTGCAGATCTTCTCCAAGTCATTAAGGTTTTGAGGCTGACGTTTGGCAACTTGAACCTTCAGCTCCCTCCACAGATTTTCTATGGGATTAAGGACCTTAATGTGCTTCTTCTTGAGCCACTCCTTTGTTGCCTTGGCCGTGTGTTTTATTGTTTAACATTGTTTTCTGTTTTTGATTATTAGCCATTTTAACCCACTTTCGCAGGCATTGTTGAGCATAGTACTAAATCCACTAGCAGTAGCCTAAGTGGAGGTAGAGCTGCAGGCATTGTAGGATGCTGCATTTGTGCGCATGACCTTGTCGATTGTTGGGAATGGGTGTTGTCATCTTTGAGCGTCAATTTGTCCGACGGTTTTGATATCCGTTCATCATGATCCATTACACCTCATAGCACAAACTGCTTACTACTAATATAGAAATATCATTTTATTTCTGTAAAATAATCATAGTCTGACATTTTTCAATTACCCACAATCTTCTAAAAAAACAGAGCCAAATGATAAATTGTAAGAACTTAATTCTTACGTTGATAGAAAATATTATAAAAATTGAGTAAATTAAACAATTTTTTTTACTCCAAAATAATCATTCAGATTTTTCATTATATTCAATTGAATTTGCATTTTCAAATGTCATGCATTTTTGAACACTCTAAAAATAGGTAAGGTATTTAAATATTGAAGTCAAACCGGAAACCTGCATTTCTAGATTTGTTGGGGTAATATTTACAAAGTCCCTGAATAGTTTTTACAGTGCATTCGGAAAGTATTCTGGCCCCTTCGCTTTTTCAAAATTTTGTTAGGTTACAGCCTTATTCTAAAATGGATAAAATATAACATTTTCCTCATGAAAAAAAAAAAAAAAAGATACCTTATTTACATAAGTATTCAGACCCTTTGCTATGAGTCTCAAAATTGAGCTCAGGTGCATCCTGTTTCCATTGATCATCCTTGATGTTTCTACAACTTGATTGGAGTCCACCTGTGGTAAATTCAATTGATTGGACATGATTTGGAAAGGCACACAGCTGTCTATAAAAGGTCCCACAGTTGACAGTGCATGTCAGAGCAAAAACCAAGCCATGAGGTCGACGAAATTGACCGTATAGCTCCGACATAGGATTGTGTCAAGGCACAGATCTGGGGAAGGGTACCAAAAAATGTCTGCAGCATTGAAGGTCCCCAAGAACACAGTGGCCTCCATTTCTAAATGGAAGAAGTTTTGTTAGCACCAAGACTCTTCCTAGAGCTGGCCACCCGGCCAAACTGAGCAATCGGGGGAGAAAGGCCCTTGGTCAGGGAGGTGACCAAGAACCCGATGGTTGCACTGACAGAGCTCCAGAGTTCCTCTGTGGAGATGGGAGAACCTTCCAGAAGGACAACCATCTCTGCAGCTCTCCACCAATCAGGCCTTTATGGTAGAGTGGCCAGACGGGAGCCACTACTCAGTAAAAGGCACATGACAGCCCGCTTGGAGTTTGCCAAAAGGCCCCTAAAGGACTTTGACCATGAGAAACAAGATTCTCTGGTCTGATGAAACCAAGATTGATCTCTTTGGCCTGAATGGCAAGCGTCACGTCTGGAGGAAACCAGGTACCGCTCATCACCTGGCCAAGAATGGCGGTGGCAGCATCATGCTGTGGGGATGTTTTTCAGCGGCAGGGACTGGGAGACTAGTCAGGATCGAGGGAAAGATGAAGGGAGCAAAGTACAGAGAGATCATTGACGAAAACCTGCT
The DNA here is from genome assembly GCF_964263955.1 of Coregonus lavaretus. Taxonomy (NCBI): domain Eukaryota; kingdom Metazoa; phylum Chordata; class Actinopteri; order Salmoniformes; family Salmonidae; genus Coregonus; species Coregonus lavaretus. Next base: position 1,102,345 of record NC_140003.1, read on the forward strand.
CAGGACCTCAGACTGGGGCGAAGGTTCACCTTCCAACAGGACACTGACCCTAGGCACACAGCCAAGACAATGCAGGAGTGGCTTCGGGACAACTCTGAATGTCCTTGAGTGGCCCAGCCAGAGCCTGGACTTGAACCCGACCGAACATCTCTGGAGAGACCTAAATATAGCTGTGCAGCGACACTCCCCATCCAACCTTACAGAGCTTGAGAGGATTTACAGAAAATAATGGAAGAAACTCCTCAAATACAGGTGTGCCGAGCTTGTAGCGTCATACACAAGGAGACTCAAGGCTGTAGTCACTGCCAAAGGTGCTTCAACAAAGTACTGAGTAAAGGGTCTGAATACTTATGTAAAACTGAAATATTTGTGTGCAAACATTTCTAAAAACCTGTTTTTGCTTTGTGGTTATGGGGTAATGTGTGTAGATTGATAGGGGGGCTATTACTGAACAAAATGTGAAAAAAGTGAAGGTCTGAGTACTTTCTGAATGCACTGTATATCCTAACCACATTTCTAATGATCTGTGTGTGCGCGTGTGCATGCCTTCCATGCCCTGGCTTGTGTTTCATGTTACAGTTGGATCACGTGATATGGGGTAGCCTAGTGCCAACTGCCAATGTCATACCAGAGGCATCTTAACACCTCCAAAGATATACATAACTACGCTGACTCTCTCACCCTCAGTCCATTTATACCCCATTTTTACAGCAGTCTCTTCGATTTTAAAGGTCATGAACAGTCAAAATCATGTTTTTCATGACATTTGATGTTATTTGGATGAAACCAGATCAAAGTATGATGACCAAAGTATAAAAAATGACTTTGATCATAAAGTTACTGGTCCCCTCCCCTGTGTCAAACACTTGTATTAAGGAGGCAGGATTATTAAGGGGATAGTGACATCACTAACTCTCTCATATTAATACACCAATGGTAACATGATATTGCATCCAAGTTGTATGACATAGGCATTTCAAAGAGCTGTCAGTCAAGGCGAGCTCATGAATATAAGGTCCCGCCCAGCCTGTCTTTTCAAACGTCCTGGTAAATTGAGCATTTCTATCGAAAACAAATGTTATGGGTGAAAGTTTTATCCCTCAAAAGGCTATTTTACATGGGAATTAGAATGACTGTTCGGGACCTTTTTAACAATAAAAGCCTGTCTCAAATAGTTCTCACACACAAGCATACAGTAGTGTTCAAGTTTTTAAAGGCCCTATACTGGCCTGTTTTTACTGTATCATGTTTCCGTGGTATGTGCAAGGCCAGACCAGGCTGTTTGTCTGCTGGTGAAAGCTGAGAGTCACAGTGAGTGAGGCAGAGAGTAAATGCTTGGAAAATAGCACCAAAACTTTTTTACTTTTGAGGTGTTGTTGGGCCTCTCAGCTACATACATACATACATACATACATACATACATACATACATACATACATACATACATACATACATACATACATACATACATGATGCAGCACTAGGAAAGGCAACATTAGCAGCATGTCCCTGTTTAGCTTGCTAGCGTTGTTGTTATGCAAGTTTAACTGGCTGGGTAGCAACATGTGCCAGATGGACCATGAGGAATGCACCTTCACCCACACCAACTGGGCTGTGTTCCCCTGGCTAGCTACCTCTCTGCACTTATCGGACTACCACACGCACCAAACTGTCCTTTCCTTTTTATGGGAGTCATTGATCACTGTGTGTTTCTAAAGTGCTTTGTTTTGACACGTTGTATTCCAAGTTTGAAGTAGGCCTACACCTGGAACACCTAGGTGTGTTTTTCACTGCGTTGAAGAAGGAGTAGACATGTCCAGACTCCTCTTACCCAGTTATTTTAGGACACTGAATTTAACCACTCTTCTGCAGGACAAAGCAGGACTAGGAGACACACCGAAGCACACTCAGAATATCTATTCTTGAAGTTTGTTTTAGAAATAGCTTATAGACAGATATTGTCAAGCTTAAAGACATGGGTTAACATGATCAAATGTTTAAAAAAGGTATAATCTTTGTAAATGATGTCATACATAGGACTGGTGGAGTTATGTCACATGCAGCTATGAAAGATATATGGAAATGTCTGCTCTACCCAAACTTACAACCAACTAATTGCAGCATTACCGCAAACATGGAAGAGGCAATTGGAAGGGGGAAAATATAAGGAACTTGTCTGTCGGCCCTGCATTAAAAACCAAAATTGGTTAACTAAAATTATGATAAATAAAAAAATCTATACCCGTTTCATTTAATGACCCAAAATTGACTGCTGTGCCATATATATTGCAAAATAGTTGGGAAGAGATTTTCAATGTACCGATTCCATTGTTTATGAACTGATAAGGAAAACGACGCCGTATTCAAAACGTAGCATTTTACAATTTTAATTATGTAACAAATTCTAGCAACCAATAGAATGTTTTTTATATATGGGGGATACAACCTTCCCAGCTCTGCAGATTTAGCTGCGAAGAGACAGTCAGTTTGATAATTTATTTTGTTACTGTCCATATGTAGCTTGTTTTTGGTCACAGGTCCAGGAATGGCTGAAGAATTGCAACATTTACCTGGAGCTAACTCTGCAGATAGCAACACTGGGTGATTCGAAAAGTCATAGTCAATCGTGATGTCTATCTTTGCTTGACATCATGGGAAAATCAAAAGAAATCAGCCAAGACCTCAGACATTTTTTTTTAGACCTCCACAAGTCTGGTTCATCCTTGGGAGCAATTTCCAAACGCCTGAAGGTACCACATTCATCTGTACAAACAATAGTGCGCATCGATAAACACCATGGGACCACACAGCCGACATACCGCTCAGGAAGGAGACGTGTTCTGTCTCCTAGAGATGAACGTACTTTGGTGCGGAAAGTGCAAATCAATCCCAGTACAACAGCAAAGGACCTTGTGAAGATGCTGGAGGAAACCGGTACAAAAGTATCTATATCCACAGTAAAACGAGTCATATATCGACATAACCTGAAAGGCCGCTCAGCAAGGAAGAAGCCACTGCTCCAAAACCGCCATAAAAAAGCCAGACTACGATTTGCAACTGCACATGGGGACAAAGATCGTACAGTTTCAACCGCAGACCACGTGTAACCATGCCAGCCCAGGACCTCTACATCCGGCTTCACCTGCGGGATCGTTTGAGACCAGCCACCCGGACAGCTGATGAAACTGTGGGTTTGCACAACCTAAGCATTTCTGCACAAACTGTCAGAAATCGTCTCAGGGAAGCTCATCTACATGCTCGTCGTCCTAACCAGGGTCTTGACCTGACTGCAGTTTGGCGTCGTAACTGACTTCAGTGGGCAAATGCTCACCTTCAATGACCACTGGCATGCTGGAGAAGTGTGCTCTTCAGGATGAATCCCGGTTTCAACTGTACCGGGCAGATGGCAGACAGCATGTATGGCGTCGTGTGGGCGAGCAGTTTGCTGATGTCAACGTTGTGAACGGAGTGCCCCATGGTGGCAGTAGGGTAATGGTGTGGGCAGGCATAAGCTACGGACAACAAACACAATTGCATTTTATTGATGGCAATTTGAATGCACAGAGATACCGTGACGAGATCCTGAGGCCCATTGTCGTGCCATTCATCCGCTGCCATCACCTCATGTTTCAGCATGATAAGCTGAAAATGTCCCAGTTCTTCCATGGCCTGCATACTCAGCAGACATGTCACCCATTGAGCATGTTTGGGATGCTCTAGATCGACGTGTACGGCATCGTGTTCCAGTTCCCGCCAATATCCTGAAACTTTGCACAGCCATTGAAGAGGAGTGGGACAACATTCCACAGGCCACAATCAACAGCCTGATCAACTCTGTGCGAAGAAGATGTTGTGCTGCAGGAGGCAAATGGTGGTCACACCAGATACTGACTGGTTTTCTGATCCACACCCCTACCTTTTTTTAAAGGTATCTGTGACCAACAGATGCAAATCTGTATTCCAAGTCATATGAAATCCATAGATTAGGGCCTAATACCTTTATTGAAATTGACTGATTTTATATGAACTGAAACTTTGAAATTGTTGCGTTTTATATTTTTGTTCAGTATATTAAGACAGGCAAGTCCACATTTCTCACGTAATTTAGAATGTAATAATAATTTGAATATCATTGGCAAGGCGTTAAACAAAATGCATTACTCTGAAAGTGGTAATGGACTACATTTTTAAAAACAATTTTTGCATGCTTGGGCGGGTGATCAAAGAAAATTGGATGACCTGAGCTCAATTTTGAGTGTCATAGCAAAGGGGTGTGAAAACGTATGTAAATTATATACACTGCTCAAAAAAATAAAGGGAACACTTAAACAACACATCCTAGATCTGAATGAATGAAATAATCAAATTAAATACTTTTTTCTTTACATAGTTGAATGTGCTGACAACAAAATCACACAAAAATTATCAATGGAAATCAAATTTATCAACCCATGGAGGTCTGGATTTGGAGTCGCCCTCAAAATTAAAGTGGAAAACCACACTACAGGCTGATCCAACTTTGATATAATGTCCTTAAAACAAGTCAAAATGAGGCTCAGTAGTGTGTGTGGCCTCCACGTGCCTGTATGACCTCCCTACAACACCTGGGCATGCTCCTGATGAGGTGGCGGATGGTCTCCTGAGGGATCTCCTCCCAGACCTGGACTAAATCATCCGGCAACTCCTGGACAGTCTGTGGTGCAACGTGGCGTTGGTGGATGGAGCGAGACATGATGTCCCAGATATGCTCAATTGGATTCAGGTCTGGGGAACGGGCGGGCCAGTCCATAGCATCAATGCCTTCCTCTTGCAGGAACTGCTGACACACTCCAGCCACATGAGGTCTAGCATTGTCTTGCATTAGGAGGAACCCAGGGCCAACCGCACCAGCATATGGTCTCACAAGGGGTCTGAGGATCTCATCTCGGTACCTAATGGCAGTCAGGCTACCTCTGGCGAGCACATGGAGGGCTGTGCAGCCCCCCAAAGAAATGTCACCCCACACCATGACTGACCCACCCGCAAACCGGTCATGCTGGAGGATGTTGCAGGCAGCAGAACGTTCTCCACGGCGTCTCCAGACTCTGTCACGTCTGTCACATGTGCTCAGTGTGAACCTGCTTTCATCTGTGAAGAGCACAGGGCGCCAGTAGCGAATTTGCCAATCTTGGTGTTCTCTGGCAAATGCCAAATGTCCTGCACGGTGTTGGGCTGTAAGCACAACCCCCAACTGTGGACGTCGGGCCCTCATACCACCTTCATGGAGTCTGTTTCTGACCGTTTGAGCAGACACATGCACATTTGTGGCCTGCTGGAGGTAATTTTGCAGGGCTCTGGCAGTGCTCCTCCTGCTCCTCCTTGCACAAAGGCGGAGGTAGCAGTCCTGCTGCTGGGTTGTTGCCCTCCTACGGCCTCCTCCACGTCTCCTGATGTACTGGCCTGTCTCCTGGTAGTGCCTCCATGCTCTGGACACTACGCTGACAGACACAGCAAATCTTCTTGCCACAGCTCGCATTGATGTGCCATCCTGGATGAGCTGCACTACCTGAGCCAATTGTGTGGGTTGTAGACTCCGTCTCATGCTACCACTAGAGTGAAAGCACCGCCAGCATTCAAAAGTGACCAAAACATCAGCCAGGAAGCATAGGAACTGAGAAGTGGTCTGTGGTCACCACCTGCAAAACCAGTCCTTTATTGGGGGTGTCTTGCTAATTGCCTATAATTTCCACCTGTTGTCTATTCCATTTGCACAACAGCATGTGAAATGTATTGTCAATCAATGTTGCTTCCTAAGTGGACAGTTTGATTTCACAGAAGTGTGATTGACTTGGAGTTACATTGTGTTGTTTAAGTGTTCCCTTTATTTTTTGAGCAGTGTACATATTTCTGTGTTTCATTTTCAATAGATTTGTAAAAATGTCTTAAAATTTTTCTATTTGTCATTATGGGGTATGAATACATTCTGGGTATGAATACTTTCTGAAGGCACCAAATTTTCCAGTCTTGGCTAGAACACAAAGATATATCAAGATATTAACAATTGGTTCAGTAAAAGTCTAAATAATACATCCCAGTACAAGTCCACAAAATTGGGGGAGTGCACAAGCTTGTGAAGCTAAGATATGATACAGTACATCAATATGCATCACATCTACAACCGTTATGATGTTATGGATATCATAATGCTGTAAAAGGATACTGACAATGTAAAGAAACAATTTATAGACCATATACAATCTTGATGAAAGTTAGCTTTACAGAGAAAGTTTCAAGATGGAAAAAAAAAACTGTATCTAGAAAACGTTATATTTACATTTTAGTCATTTAGCAGACGCTCTTATCCAGAGCGACTTACAGTTAGTGAGTGCATACATTTTTCATACTGGCCCCCCGTGGGAAACGAACCCACAACCCTGGCGTTGCAAGCACCATGCTCTACCAACTGAGCTACAGGAGGCCTCTTCCCCATCAGGAGGCTGAATTTTCTTTGGCATGGGTCCCCAGATCCTCAAAAGTTTATATAACCGCACCATTGAGAGCATCTTGACTGGCTGCATCACCGCTTGGTATGGCAACTGCTTGGCATCCGACTAAGACGGTTAGTCGAGGTAATTGAGGTAATATGTACATGTGGGTAGAGTTAAAGTGACTATGTATAGATAATAAACAGAGTAGCAGCAGCGTAAAATAGTGGGTGGGGTGGCAATGCAAATAGTCTGGGTAGACATGATTAGCTGTTCAGGAGTCTCATGGCTTGGGGGTAGAAATAGTTAAGAAGCCTTTTGGACCTAGACTTGGTGCTCCGGATGTGACATTGCCTATCCCAGTCTTTAAAAGACTGTAGAACACGCAAACAAAACTCAAGACACTTTGAAATGGTCTGCATTGCTTCATTAACCATATCATATTCATAACTAACACTGGGGGACGTCTGTGAGTGGAAAAACAAGCTTTATGAGCTAACTAAAATACATAAAATTACCCTGTAATGGTGTAAATTCATGCCATTTCCTGCTTAAACTGTGTAGGCTTATTAAAGCATGCGGGAGCAGCATGTACCAAATACCAGGCTCTCTTTTTCTTTACTCAACATAGCTCTATTATTGGCCCGGCGGCAACAGTGATGTGTTGATCAGGGATGAGCACACATCTCTCATTCATTCTTGTGCAACTGGGTGACCCTTAGCATGGATTCCACCCTCTGCTGTGCCCCAAGGCCTGTCCTATTCTGTGTCTGAGCCAGTCAACTCAAGGTCCCAGTGACACCTGGGGGCTGCCTTATCTAGTCCCCAAGCCAAGTCAGAGCAAGAGTGAGGAGCGTGACCAGGTTGGTGCTAAAACCACTGACCCAGAATGGCTGAGGTCATCATAATGGGACTAAATGGAGTTACGGCCTAATCCTTACTTGAGAAACGTAGGCTAAATCTATTACCAACATTTTCTTATTCTAAAATAATTAATTATGATAATAGGAGATTTAAGTCAAAATTTGCATGCATCACAGTTAGGAAGGGAACTGCCTTGAATTGTGTTTCTCTTGCAAAGAAGTTGGGCTTGCCTCCAGCCTGGTAACAGTGTTGACATTGTTTCAGATGCTAATTTGGACAGCGTCAAACCGCTGACCAAGGTCGAATCATATATCATATCATATCATATCTGATGATCAGTGAGTGGGCTAACTGAATGACTAAACTGCCTTGTCATGTTTTACCTGTCTGTCTCCTCCATGTTAAAAATAAAATTGTTAACCCTGTTGTATTTATAACCACTTTGGACTGATAGTTGACCAAAGTCACAAATCAAACCATTCTTAGTAGTTATTTTGATGGAAAAATCAGCCTGTTCATTCATTATTTGAACTGTCTTATATAATTAAGCAATAAGGCCTTAAGTGGTGAAGTATATGGCCAATATACCACGGATAAGGGCTGCTCTTATGTACGACGTGAAGTGGAGTGCCTGGACACAGCCCTTAGCCGTGGTATATTGGCCATATACCACAAACCAGAGGTACCGTATTGCTTTTATAAACCGGTTACCAATATATTTAAACAATGAATTACATTTTTTCTTTTTTTTTCTTTTGAGAAATAAATTCATACTATTTCATCCTTCCACCAGAGGATATAGTCTGCACAAAGATCTGGTTGCTAATACCCTTTGCAAGTGATGTCATAGTTCTGGGGTCATGTCCTGGGTCTTTTTGAATGGGCTTCAAGATCATATAATAAAATTCATGAAAATGCGGCCATTTAAAGCTAGAATCCTTAGTTGCTACATTCATTTTTGGATTTACAGTGCCTTCAGAAAGTATTCACACCCCTTGACTTTTTAAACATTTTGTTGTGTTACAAAGTGGGATTTAAAATGGATTTAAATATAATTGTTTTGTCAACAATCTACACAACATACTCTGTCAGTGAAAGAAAAATTCTAACATTTGTAAAAAAAAGTATGAAAAATAAAACACTAATATACTGTATTTTTATTAGATTCAACCCGTCGAGTCAATACATGTTAGAATAACCGTTGGCAGCGATTACAGCTGTGAGTCTCTAAGAGCTTTCCACACCTGGATTGTGCAACATTTTCCATTTATTATTTTCAGAATTCTTCAACCCTTGTCAAATTGGTTGCTAGACAACCATTTTCCGGTCTTGCCATAGATTTTCAAGTAGATTTAAGTCAAAACTGTAACTCAGTCACTCAGGAACATTCACTGTCTTCTTGGTAAGTAACTCCAGTGTATATTTGGCCTTGTGTTTTAGATGATTGTCCTGCTGAAAGGTGAAATCGGGTCCCAGTGTCTTGTGAAAAGCAGACTGAACCAGGTTTTCCTCTAGGATTTTGCCTGTGCTTAGCTCCATTCCATTTATTTTTTATCCTGAAAAACTCCCCAGTCCTTAACGTTTACAAGCATACCCATAACATGATGCAGCCAGCATATGCTTGAAAATATGGAGAGTGGTACTCAGTAATGTGTTGTATTGGATATGCCCCAAGCATAACACTGTATTCAGGACAAAAAGTGAATTGCTTTGCCACATTTTTTATTTTTATTTTTTTATTTTATTTTATTTTTTTTATTTTATTTTTTTATTTTTTTATTTTTTTGGGGGGGGGGATGGATCAGCTAAATATTGCAGATAGATTGTATCTTCTATCAATGTAATTGTCTGCATCACTTCCAATCCCCCATGTTTTTTTTTATTTTTTATATATATATATTCCCCTTTATTACTTTTCAACCCCACCATCCTTTCCCTACTTGGAGTAAATTAGTGAACAACAACGCCCAGGCCTCTACTTCCGGTCTATACTTACTATCTACACCTTATGGACAGAGTTAATTTTACAATAATTCTATATCTATATATATATATATATATATATATACACATACACACACATATACATATATATATATATATATATATATATATATACATATATATATATATATATATATATATATACACATATATATATATATATATATATACATACACATACATACACATACATATCTATTTATTTTTTTGCTCCTGAACTTCTTCTACTCTCAACCTCTCCGATCATTTTCATGATGTCCATCCGGTTTGCTTCTAAATGCCATATCTTTCTAACTGTGCTCTTTCCCAAAAGCTCCCAACATACAACCTATATACTTATTATGGACACAGTATGCTTACATTATTAGCTATCTTTGTTATTATTTGTTGTTATTTGTTATTAGTCCCATCCTTCAACTCTATTCAATACCTCCCATCTATCTCTTAACACCATCCATATAGGATTTCTATTTGCCATATATATTTCAACCATACTGTGATGTTTAACAAAAGTTCTGAACCTTTCTATTCTCATTGCTTCTACAGATTGTGAATTAAAAATAAACATTTTTGCTAAAAGTATTATTATATTATTGATTGATTGACTATGACTTTTCAGATCACCCAGTAATGCTATCTGCAAGGTTAGTTCCAGGTAAATATTGCAATCCTTTAGCCATTCCTGGACCTGTGTCCAAAAACAAGCTACAAATGGACAGAACCAAAACAAATGATCTAATGATTCTATCTCTTCACAGCAAAATCTGCAGAGCTGGGAAGATTGTATCCCCCATATAAATAACATTCTATTGGTAGCAAGAATTTTATATAATAATTTAAATTGAAAGATTCTAATTTTTGAATCCGGTGTCGTTTTGCGTGTCAGTTCATAAACACTATGCCATGGGATCGGTACGTCAAAGATCTCTTCCCAACTATTTTGCAATCTATATGGGACTGCTGTCAATCCTTTGGTCCTTAAGTGAAACTGATATACTTTTTTATTTATCACAGTTTTCCTTAACCAATTATGTTCTTTAATGCAAGGCCGACAGACAAGTTCCTTACTTTCTCCCCCTTCAACTTTCCTCTTCCACTTTTGCGGTAAGGCTGCAATTATTTGGTTGTAATTTTGGGTAGAGCAGACATTTCCATATGTTTTTATTAGCTGCATGTGCGACATAACTCCACCAGTCCTACCGATGATATCATTTACGAAGATTATACCTTTTTTAAACATTCTGTCAATAAATATAGGTTTTTTGTCAATTAGTATATTTGAATTTAACCACAATATTTGTTGCATTATTTGTTCTGTCGTTTCTGGAGGATTAAATTGAAATTGTAACCAACTTTCTATGGCTTGTTTTAGAAATAGTGACATTTGGGAGATTATTTCCTTTTCAAATAACTGAAAGTGAGAGGTTGTAATCTGAATAAAGGGAAAAAGGCCTTTCTTGAACAGTGGGTGAGACAATCTTACTAATTTGCTTGAGAACCAGTTCGGATTTAAGTATAACTTTTGGATGACTGAAGATTTTAGTGATAGGTCTAATGCTTTAATATTTAATAATTTCTGTCCTCCGAATTCATATTCATTATATAAATATGCTCTTTTAATTTTGTCTGGCTTGCCGTTCCAAATAAAATTGAATATTTTTTTCTCATATAATTTAAAAAACTGTTTGCTAGGCGTAGGCAAGACCATAAGCAAATAGGTAAACTGGGATAATACTAAAGAGTTAATCAGGGTGATTTTTCCACAAATTGACAGGTATTTTCCTTTCCATGGTAGTAAGATCTTATCTATTTTTGCTAACTTTCTATTAAAATTTATTGAAGTGAGATCATTTATTTCCTTTGGGATATGTATTCCGAGTATATCCACATCACCATCAGACCATTTTATTGGTAAACTACATGGTAATGTAAAAATTGTATTTTTTAGTGATCCAATACGTAATATAGTACATTTGTCATAATTTGGTTTTAATCCAGAGAGGTTAGAAAATGTATCTAGATCCTCTATGAGGCTGTGGAGGGATTCTAGTTGTGGATCTAAAAGAAAACATGAATCATCTGCGTACAATGACACCTTTGTTTTTAAGCCCTGTATTTCTAATCCTCTGATATTATTATTGGATCTGATTTTAATAGCTAACATCTCGATGGCCACAATAAATAGATATGCCGATAGTGGACAACCTTGTTTCACTCCTCTTGACAGTTTGAAACTTTCTGAGAAATAGCCATTATTTACTATTTTACACCTAGGGTTACTATACATGATTTTGACCCATTTTATAAGAGATTCTCCAAAATTGAAATGCTCCAGGCATTTATATATGAATTCCAGTCGAACTTTATCAAATGCCTTTTCGAAGTCTGCTATGAATAGCAGGCCTGGTTTCCCATATTTTCCATAGTGTTCTATTGTTTCCAATACTTGCCTTATATTGTCTCCAATGTATCTTCCATGTAAAAAACCTGTCTGATTAGAATGAATAATATCCGACAATACCTTTTTAATTCTATGCGCTATACATTTTGCTAGGATTTTTGCATCACAACACTGAAGTGTAAGGGGCCTCCAATTTTGTAAATGGACTGGATCTTTATATTTTCCACTTGTATCCTGTTTCAGTAATAATGAGATCAGACCTTCTTCTTGAGTGTCAGATAATCTACCATTTACATAGGAGTGGTTAAAACATGCTAATAACGGTCCTCTTAGTATTTCAAAAAAGGTTTGGTATACCTCGATTGGTATGCCATCCAACCCTGGAGTTTTCCCGGACTTAAAGTCTTTAATTGCATCCAGAAGTTCCTCCTCTGTAATTTCACCTTCACATGAGTCTTTCTGTGTGGCTGTTAATTTGACATTATCAATAGGAAAAAAATCTCTACAATTAGCTTCAGTTAGAGGAGATGGAGGCGACTGAAAAGAAAACATATGCTTAAAATACTTTGTTTCTTCCTTCAAAATATCATTAGGTGAATTATGGGTGACTCCGTCAATTGTAACCAGTTTCATTAAGTTCTTTTTGGTAGCATTCCTATGTTGAAGATTAAAAAAGAATTTTGTGCATTTTTCCCCATATTCCATCCAGTTTGCTTTATTTTTATAATATATTACACTTGATCTTTCTTGAATAAGTTTTTCCATTTCTTTTTGTTTTTCCTCTAATTTATTCTGAGCCTCTATGTTACAGTTTTTATTGCCATCTATCTGTTCTGTTAGACTTTCTATTTCCTTTCTTAGTATAAACTCTTTTGACCTAAATTGCTTTTGTTTTCGAGATGAGTACTGAATTGCATGGCCTCTAAAGGCACATTTAAAGGTGTCCCATACAATAAGGGGATTCGCTGTACCTATGTTATGTTGGAAAAAGTCAGTTATAAATTCCTTTGTTCTAATTATAAATAAATTATCATCTAATAGGCTTTGATTAAATTTCCAATATCCTCGCCCACGTGGAAATTCAGTCAGAGTAATGTATATGCCTATTATATGATGGTCCGACCGCATTCTGTCCCCTATCAACACTTTTTTTACTTTTGGTGCCAACGAGAATGAGATAAGAAAGAAGTCAAGACGACTAGCTTGATTCAGTCTCCGCCATGTATATCTCACTAGATCAGCATATTTAAGCCTCCATATATCTACTAGTTCTAATGTATCCATGACATTCACAATTTCCTTAAGAGCATGTGGGTGATTGTTTGTGGTGTGATTTCCTTTTCGGTCCATTGAGCTATTTAAAACAGTATTATAATCCCCCACCATAATAATATTGTCTTGAGTTGCTTGCAGGCTTGATAATTTATTATATATATTGTCAAAGAATTGTGGATCATCATTATTTGGTCCGTAAAGGTTAATGAGCCATATCTGTTTATTGTCCAATACCATATTTAAAATAATCCATCTACCTTGCGTATCTATTTGGACAATTTGCACATTCGGATCGAAATTACTATTAATTAATATCATCACCCCTTTTGAATTTCTTTGCCCATGGGAGAAGTATATTTCCCCCCCCCATTCTTTTTTCCACGCTACTTCATCTTGAATTGTTGAATGAGTTTCCTGTATACAATAGATATTATATTCCTTCTCTTTGAGCCATGTAAATATTGTTCTTCTTTTGTTATTATCAGCTAAGCCATTACAATTATAACTGGCTATACTTATTTCACCATACACCATAATGAGATACAAGTTTCAAGTCTATTTATCATTATATATGTTTGTAAATTTACCAATAAAAAATAGCGTAATGATTGAGTGTCCATATAGCTGTACCGTGATATTTGCATTGCTACGGAGTAACCCTTCAATTGTTCTCCACTAATTCCCCTGCTAAAGCCCCTCCCCATCCCAAGTTGAGCCGTCATCCCAGTGATCAGCATCCCCCCCACGTCCCTCCGTATCCCTAAGGCCCTGAGAGGCCAGGACCCATCCATCGAAAACAGCACACAGTGCCACCCACAAAACAGAAGCAGGTTAACCGCCAAAAGCATTTCCAATGCTTTCACCTCTATATATATATATCTATATAACTATTATTTATTTATTTTATTATGCATATCCTATTTTCCATCATTATCAATTAATATGCGTAATAATGTCGGCAGTTCACGCATAGGATTCTAACATATAACCAGGATTGCCATTGTATTACATTTAATTCATTGACAAGCAATTATTATCCTAGCAAATAATTCCCGCGGTCCATCCCATACCCCCCCCCCCAACATCCCCACCCCCCCCACAACAGATGCCAGACCAGCACACACGCACATACTCACATACTCCAACACACTCAACCCCCCTCCTCCACAATCCACCATAAAATCCAATACTCAACGGCTGTTATATCCCAGAGCCCAACCCGAGAAATAACTTGATCTACGAGTGCACATACAGTTAAAGCTGATTGAGAAAGCATGCAAATTGAGCAGAAATTGACAACAATGTGAGATTTGATTAATCTACTTAATCTATGTCAAGTCCTAGGTGATGGAGATCAGATCCACCCTCTTCACCTGAGACACAAACACTCTGATCCTCTGTTGTAACCATTTTCCCAAGCATCTCCATGCGGTCAGACCTTTGATTATTTTGTGCCACCTGGGCCACAATGATAAACCCCCTCTCTGATTGTCCGAGTGTGACCCCCTCCCCATGGGTTACTGCAGCCAGTGTTGCCAGCACTGCCACTACCTGGGTGGGCGTACCCCACCGGAATCCCCACCGGCTAGGTAAAAGGTCGTCAAGGTTCTCATTAGCAGCTTTGAGAATTTCCTTGTATATTATGCTCTCCCATCAGGGGGCTCTGGCTTTGTAGGACCAACCCTGCCAGGCAGGCTCAGAATCTTGAGGGGGCGGTGCTGCTCAAGTAGGTCTCTGACCGCATTTATTTCTCTATTTAGGCTGCATATTCACAGCAGGTCCATAAAATAGATGGGAACTTCTCTTTGGTGTATGGGTCGCTCAGGTGGGTGTCCAGGTTATAGGGTTAGGGATCTTTCCATCATGATAGGACAATGAATAATTAGATTAGATGTTTACTATATTTAAAAATGTATATCCCTCATCTACACAACATTGAAAGCTCTCTCTCTCACTACCCCTGTTCATAGACCAGTATTACTGGTCATTTTTTGCAGTATTACTTTAGAGCCTTATTGCAAACAGGAATCATGTTTTGGAATATTTTTGTTCTGTACATGCTTCCTCATTTTCACTCTGTCAATTAGGTTGATATTGTGGAGTAACTACAATGTTGATCCATCCTCAGTTTTCTCCTGTCACAGTCATTCAACTCTGTAACTGTTTTGAAGTCACCATTGGCCTCATGGTGAAATCCCTGAGCGGTTTCCTTCCTCCCCGGCAACGGAGTTAGGATGGACGCCTGTGTCTTTGTTGCGACTGGGTGTATTGATACACCATCCAAAGTTTATTCAATAACTTCACCATGCTCAAAGGAATAGTCAATGTCTGATTTCTTTCTACCAATGGGTGCCCTTCTTTGAGGCATTGGAAAACCTCCCTGGTCTTTGTGGTTGAATCTGTGTTTGAAATGCACTGCTTGACTGAGGGTCCTTACAGATAATTGTATGTCTGGGGGCACAGAGATGAGGTAGTCATTAAAAAAATCATGTTAAACACTATTATTGCACACTGAGTGAGTCCATTCAACTTATGTGACTTGTTAATCACATTTTTACTCATGAACTTATTTAGGCTTGGCATAACAAAGGGGTTGAATACTTATTGACTCAAGACATTTCAGCTTTTCATTTGTTATTCATTTGTAAAATTTAGAAAAACATAAATCCACTAACATTATGGGGTATTGTGTGTAGGCCAGTGACAAAAAAAAATCTAAATGTAATCCATTTTAAATTCAGGCAGTAACACAGCAATATATGGAAAGGGTCAAGGGGTGTGAATAATTTCTGAAGGCATATTAATGTTAAACAGTGCATTCGGAATGTTCTCAGAACCGTTGACTTTTTCCACATTTTGTTATGTTTCAGCCTTATTCTAAAATTGATTAAATATATATTTTCCCTCATCAATCTACACAGAATAGCCCATAATGACAAAGCAAATACAGGTTTGTCGAAATTTTAGCAAAAAATATAAATATATAAACGGAAATATAACATTTACATATAGACCCTTTACTCAGTACTTTGATGCAGCACCTTTGGCAGCGATTACAGCC
The DNA here is from genome assembly GCF_964263955.1 of Coregonus lavaretus. NCBI lineage: Eukaryota > Metazoa > Chordata > Actinopteri > Salmoniformes > Salmonidae > Coregonus > Coregonus lavaretus. The sequence goes on from NC_140003.1 coordinate 1,118,414, forward strand.
TCAAGTCTTCTTGGGTATGACGCTACAAGCTTGGCACACCTGTATTTGGGGAGTTTCTCCCATTCTTCTCTGCAGATCCTCTCAAGCTCTGTCAGGTTGGATGGGGAGCATCGCTGCGCTGCGCTGCTATTTTCAGGTCTCTCCAGAGATGTTCGATCGAGTTCAAGTCTGGCTGGGCCACTCAAGGACATTCAGAGACTTGTCCCAAATGCACTCCTGCATTGTTTTGGCTGTGTGCTTAGGGTCATTGTCTTGTTGGAAGGTGAACCTTCGTCCCAGTCTGAGGTCCTGGACGCTCTGGAGCAGGTTTTCATCAAGGAACTCTCTGTACTTTGCTCCGTTCATCTTTGCCTCGATCCTGACTAGTCTCCCAGTCCCTGCCGCTGAAAAATATCCCCACAGCATGATGCTGCCACCGCCATGCTTCACTGTAGGAATGGTGCCAGGTTTCCTCCAGACCTAACGCTTGGCATTCAGGCCAAACAGTTCAATCTTGGTTTCATCAGACCAGAGAATCTTGTTTCTCATGGTCAGAGTCCTTTAGGTGCCTTTTGGCAAACTCCAAGCGGGCTGTCATGTGCCTTTTACTGAGAAGTGGCTTCATTCTGGCCACTCCACCATAAAGGCCTGATTGGTGGAGTGCTTCAGAGATGGTTGTCCTTCTGGAAGGTTCTCCCATCTCCACAGAGGAACTCTGGAGCTCTGTCAGAGCGACCATCGGGTTCTTGGTCACCTCCCTGACCAAGGCCCTTCTCCCCCGATTGTTCAGTTTGGCCGGGCAGCCAGCTTTAGGAAGAGTCTTGGTGGTTCCAAACTTCTTCATTTAAAATGATGGAGGCCATTGTGCTCTTGGGGACCTTTAATGCTGCAGAATGTTTTTGGTACCCAGATCTGTGCCTCGACACAATCCTGTCTCGGAGCTCTACGGACAATTGCTTCGACCTCATGGCTTGGTTTTTGCTCTGACATGCACTGTCAACTGTGGGACCTTATATAGACAGGTGTGTGCCTTTTTACGAATCATGTCCAATCAATTGAATTTACCCCAGGTGGACACCGTTCAAGTTGTAAAAACATCTCAAGGATGATCAATGGAAACAGGATGCACCTGAGCGCAATTTCGAGTCTCATAGCAAAGGGTCTGAATAATTATGTAAATAAAGTATTTATGTTTTTTATTTTTAATAAATTAACCAAAATGTCTAAAAAACTGTTTATTTTAACGTCATTATGGGGTATTGTTTGTAGAATAAGGCTAACTTAACAAAATGTGTAAAAAGTCAAGGGGTCTGAATACTTTCCGAATGCACTGTATATGCATTGTGAATATTACTTATAAATGCCTCATGAGCTTAGTTCAACAGTCATACCCCACCAGAACCCAAAGTATAATCTTTTTTTATTCCAATGTTTGTAAACAATGTAAATGTAAACAAACTGTATAGCCTCAAAACATGGTTATAATGATAATGTTGATATCATGGCTGGTCGGTCCTTGCATCCATAGCTCTCTCTATGAATTTGAGTGGTTACATTTTTCCTGGCCCATCCCTGAGCTTTTTTACCAAAAGCGAGGCTTGGGTGCCCACTTTAATTGTTTCAAGTGCGGATTCTAGCAATGAGATGTATATCAAGTGTCATTTCCTTTTTGTGAATTGATTTAATCATACCCGATGCCTTTCATCAAAACATTTGAAGCCCAAGAAGTGAGACACATTGGCAAATTTAGAAAAGTCTAATTTGAACGACATTTCCTGCAGCATTGTAGGCATGCTGAGGACTTACAGGATGTTAAGAACCTTTTAGTTACTATCAATTTCATGTGTTTCATATTAGATTCCGCTGCTTAATGTTTTTATTGAACGTTGCCAGCTAGTGCTTTTAGAAAATGCTAAAACAAATATATTTTGTAAACCATCGTTGTCAAAATATTTGTAGTTCGTGTGTAGTTCAAATGAAACGGTTGTAACTTTCTGGCTTCGTGCTTCTTCTTGGGCATCAAATACGTTGAAAACACACACATACATTTTTATATTTTTAATAACTGCGTGATGCAAATTTGAAGTCAATTCTTAGCCTACAAAACGAGGACTATGGAAGTAAAATTGCTGTCTAGCCATCTACGGCTAACTGACAATGTTCATGTCCAGCTTCTCAAAACACGTCATCTGAAACTTTCCAGTGAGTTCGTTCTGTCCCTTGGCACGTTGCAGATATGCAGTACAATAACCTGCTCACGCATGGCAACACCTCAGGCAGCAAGTGGAAAGGCACGGGGTGGAAGTGAAGTCTGTCTAAAGGGTGCAGCTGGAAACATACAAGGAAACAAAGTCAAGGTGCCTTTACAATCAGTTCAATCTACATTTCATGCCACTTAAGTAACTGCAATTCTCCGTAAATCTCTAGGCTGGGTACAGTAATAGCCTAGCAACTGCTTGTGAATTTCAATGCTCTCATAAGATTTGATGCATTTTCGCACGTTCAAATATTAGTTTTTTATTGATCGCTTAGGCCTTGTCAGAATTGAATTGTTTTTTTTTGCAATCAGCATGTATGGCATATCTGGTCCATAGAGTTTAAAGTTTATGCAACAAGCCAACTGTTCGTCTATAGACTTAGTGTGTGGCACAAGGCCTACATGAAGTGGGTTAGGGTTACCTAACCTGCAAACAGTATTGACCTTCTGCCCACATTGCTGGTTTGCTGACGGGCTATTATCTAATTGGAACCATCCAAGCTATTTAGATTTAACTTGCTCAATATTTAACGCAGAGTACAGTAATACATAAAAGCCATCATAGAAGAATATTGAACCCACCAGCAGTTTTACCATTTTGTTTATTATCCTGTATCCCACACAACCATGGCATTTTCCATGCTTTGTTTTTGTGTGTGCTTTGGACAGGCCCTAAGATGATACTATCCACATGAGCTTTGACTTTTCGCTTTTTCACCTATTTGTATATTTTGTATTTATTAAGGATCCCCATTAGCTGGTGCCAAGGCAGCAGCTACTCTTCCTGGGGTCCAGCAACTTTAAGGCCGTTTCATATCACTTTTCACAACACATTAAGTGTGTGCCCTCAGGCCACTACTCCACTACCAAATATCAGGAATACAAAATCTGTGTGTGTGTGTGTAGAGTGCGTGTGTTATCATGTGTATGCGTGTGTCTGTGCCTGTGTGTCTCTTCACAGTCCCCTCTATTCCTTAAGGTGTATTTTTATATTTGTATTCTTGCATAGTTACCTGATGTGGAATAGAGTTCCATGTAGCCATGTCAGTGGCATGGCATTAGTAAAGATTGAAAAAGTAAGGGGCCTAGACAGCTGCCCTGGGGAATTCCTGATTCTACCTGGATTATGTTGGAGAGGCTTCCATTAAAGAACACCCTCTGTGTTCTGTTAGACAGGTAACTCTTTATCCACAATATAGCAGGGGGTGTAAAGCCATAACACATACGTTTTTCCAGCAGCAGACTATGATCGAAAATGTCAAAAGCCTCACTGAAGTCTAACAAAACCGCTCCCACAATATTTGTATCATAATTTTCTCTCAGCCAATCATCAGTCATTTGTGTAAGTGCCGTGCATGTTGAATGTCCTTCCCTATAAGCGTGCTGAAAGTCTGTCAAGTTGTTTACTGTAAAATAGCATTGTATCTGGTAAAACAGAATTTCTTCCAAAAGTTTACTAAGGGTTGGTAACAGGCTGATTGGTTGGCTATTCGAGCCAGTAAAGGGGGCTTTACTATTCTTGGGTAGTGGAATAACTTTTGCTTCCCTCCAGGCCTGAGGGCACACCCTTTCTTGTAGGCTTAGATTGAAGATATGGCAAATAGGAGTGGCAATATCATCTGCTATTATCCTCAGTAATGTTCCATGCAAGTTTGCCAGTTCTTTTGCCTCGTCCCTTGCAACCATACCATTTTTCAATTCCTCATCAATCCACTGGGATTTAAGTGTTTACTGTCATTTCCTTAAGGGGTGCATGCTTGTTAGTAACTGGAATAAGCAATTTCATAAATGTATCAAGTGCAACGTCTGGTTGCTCCTCATTACACACCACAGAACAGCAAATATTATTTACATAATCAACATAGGAATCACTACAAAACTTGTATGACATATTATACACTATATTAGGCCTGGCCTTTGGAACTTTGGTTTTCCAAGATATGGCTACTATATTGTGATCACTACATCCGATGGATGTGGATACAGCTTTAAAGCAGATTTATGCAGCATTAGTAAAGTTATCAAGCATTTCACACACATTATCCACATGCTGACTGTTAGCACTTGGTGGGCTATAGCAGCTTCCCACAAGAATGGGCTTTAGGTGAGGTAGGTGAACCTGTAGCCACATTACTTCAACAGTATTTAACATGAGATGCTCTCTAAGCTTTACAGGGATGTGGCTCTGAATATAGACTGCAACACTGCCCCCATCGTCATTTCTGTCTTTTCTGTAGATGTTATAACCATGTATCATCAAAGGTATTATGTAATTGGGTTTCAGAGATAGTCAGTGAGAATATTAATGTCATCTGTTACTAGTAAGTTATTTAATGAACCTTGTTTCTTAGGCTACATATGTTACTGTGGTCTATTTTTAGCACTTTTCTGGGATGGTTGATTGTTTTTATTGCTTTACTGGGAAGCTTATCAGAAGTAGACTAGACAATGTTATTTATGTTTGAGCTGCACACAGTGGACTTCCTACTACGGCACACCGCCTCAGTGCTTACAGTATAACTCTGGTTCATAGGCACATGATTACTGTATACAATAGCTGTAGGATCGACAGAGGCATTCAGGGGAGTCAGAGGGACATAAATGTGGTTACTTACATTGACTGCCAACGCCCCTGGGACAATGTACATTTGCTGCAGCATTATGACAACTCAGCGACACAATGGAAGGGATTATCTGAGCTGGGCTTGGGTCATTGTCTCAACCCAGCCTTGAAATCTGTGGACAGAGTCCAGGAGCCAAGATGATTTGGATGGACTCCATCATTCCTGTAGAGCAACTTCTGTTTCCAGAAGGTGTCAAAGTTATCTATAAAAAGAGCTACAGTAATCTTTTAGCCAGGTGTGTAATGCCAGTAGCCTGCTGAAACTTTCAAACCCATGGCCCAACAATGGTACCAGACCTGAAATAATTGGCCGCTTTTTGGAAACTTTCAGAGCTAGAATCAGTTATTTTAAAGTCAATTTTCATCAGTGTTGACCTATCCCCTCCTAATGTCGTTTGACCCGGCAGCTGTCGTAGAACGGTCGGAAGCAGCCTTGTAGTGTCCCGTGCTCGTGCTCCAGGATAGCTCAGGGTTTTTGCCCTGAGAACCGTGATGTTTCTTACCATAGAGCTGCCGATGATAACAGCTGGTGCAATGGCTGAGGAGGTCCGGCCGTTCTTTCGCTTCGAGTGGTTTCACAAAACCATCGAGGACTGAAATGCAGTGTGGCTCGATGGACCCAAGCGGTATCCATCATGGATGACATATGGGCATGAGTCTTAGACAGCCTCACGGTCTGATGAAGGGGGAGCTCTGATGATCTCAACCTGAGGTAGAAGCCACCGGAGAGGGAAAAAGAATAGAGGAAGAAGCCGCAGGTCCCTCTGTATCTGATCTCGAATCGGAAGCCCCCAGGGAAGATGGCGCCGGAACCTCTTGATCCAGGGCGGCAAAGCTGTGTCTAGTCAGTGTCCGATCCGGGCTTACCTTTGCCAAGGAGGCCCCCGTTGCCAGATTTAGCTGTTTTCGACCAAGGTGAGTGACATATCTCCATGGCTGGTTGGTAGGATCGAGAACAGGAACATCCACTAAGTATTTCACGAGCATCCGACTAACCCCATTCTCCAGGGAAGGGGGAGACCCATTCGGGGAGGGATCCCTGCAGAGTACCTGCCAGTCGGCTGTGGAGAGCTGACACGGCAGCGACACTTCCACCAGGCCAGAGCGGCATCCAGCTACTGGGGTAGAAAAGAAAGACAAAGTATGCGACGTGGATTCCCCAGTAGCTTGTGTGAGTTTGCTACTTGTTTGCTAAGAGTAGCCACTTTGCCCCTGTAGTCCTCTGCAAGCAAACAGTTATTACATTGAAAGTCCGGGCGGTCCACATTGTCCCGGAATAAAGCAAAATAAACGCAGCTCCTGCAGTGTTGAAAAAATGTATTAGCGTTCTCCGTTTGAGGCTACAGGCTAGCCAGGCTAGCTAGGCTTCCGTGTCTCTTCTTGACATGGAATTCTCAACGTGTCCGAGAGAGAATTAAACAGCTATCAAAAATGTCAGGCCAAGGTAAGCCTACACCAAGCAAATAAAATACAATCACATTTTATTTGCCACATGCGCCGAATACAACAGGTGTAGACATGACAGTGAAATGCTTACTTACAAGCTCATTAACCAACAATGCAGTATTTAAGAAAATGGTTATGTAAAAAATAGATAAGTAAAAAATTGCTAATAATTAAAGAGCTGCAGTAAAATAAAAAAACATTAGCGAGGCTATATACAGGGGATACCGGTACAGAGTTAATGTGCGGGGGCACCGTTTAGTCGAGGTAATATGTACAGTTGAAGTCGGAAGTTTCCAAACATCTTGGCCAAATACATTTAAACTCAGTTTTTCACAATTCCTGACATTTAATCCTAGTAAAAATGCCCATGCCCCAGTTATGATCACCACTTTATTTTAAGAATGTGAAATATCAGAATAATAGTAGAGAGAATTGTTTATTTCAGCTTTTATTACTTTCATCACATTCCCAGTGGGTCATAAGTTTACATACTACCAAATACTAATTGAGTGTATTGCCTTTAAATTGTTTAACTTGGGTCAAACGTTTCGGGTAGCCTTCCACAAGCTTCCCACAATAAGTTGGGTGAATTTTGGCCCATTCCTCCTGACAGAGCTGGTGTAACTGAGTCTTTGCTCGCACACGCATTTTCAGTTCTGCCCACACATTTTCTATAGGATTGAGGTCAGGGCTTTGTGATGGCCACTCCAATACCTTGACTTTATTGTCCTTAAGCCATTTTGCCACAACTTTGGAAGTATGCTTGGGGTCATTGTCCATTTGGAAGACCCATTTGCGACCAAGCTTAAACTTCCTGACTGATGTCTTGAGATGTTGCTTCAATATATCCACATAATTGTCCTTCCTCATGATGCTGTCTATTTAGTGAAGTGCACCAGTCCCTCCTGCAGCAAAGCACCCCAACAGCATGATGCTGCCACCCCCCGTGCTTCACGGTTGAGATGGTGTTCTTCGGCTTGCAAGCTACCCCCTTTTTCCTCCAAACATAACGATGGTCATTATGGCCAAACAGTTCTATTTTTGTTTCATCATACCAGAGGAAATTTCTCCAAAAAGTACGATCTTTGTCCCCATGTGCAGTTGCAAAACGTAGTCTGGTTTTTTCATGGCGGTTTTGGAGCAGTGGCTTCTTCCTTGCTGAGCGGCCTTTCAGGTTATGTCGATATAGGACTCGTTTTACTGTGGATATAGATACTTTTGTACCCGTTTCCTCCAGCATCTTCACAAGGTCCTTTGCTGTTGTTCTGGGATTGATTTGCACTTTTCGCACCAAAGTATGTTCATCTCTAGGAGACAGAACGCGTCTCCTTCATGAGCGGTATGACGGCTACGTGGTCCCATAGTGTTTATACTTGCGTACTATTGTTTGTACAGATGAACGTGGTACCTTCAGGCGTTTGGAAATTGCTCCCAAGGATGAACCAGACTTGTGGAGGTCTACAATTTCTTTTATGAGGTCTTGGCTGATTTCTTTAGATTTTCCCATGATGTCAAGCAAAGAGGCACTGAGTTTGAAGGTAGGCCTTGAAATACATCCACAGGTACACCTCCAATTGACTCAAAATGTCAATTAGCCTATCAGAAGCTTCTAAAGCCATGATATCATTTTCTGGAATTTTCCAAGCTGTTAAAAGGCATAGTCAACTTAGTGTATGTAAACTTCTTACCCACTGGAATTGCGATACAGTGAATTATAAGTGAAATAATCTGTCTGTAAACAATTGTTGGACAAATTACTTGTGTCATGCACAAAGTAGATGTACTAACCAACTTGCCAAAACTATAGTTTGTTAACAAGAAATGTGTGGAGTGGCTGAAAAACGAGTTTTAATGACTCCAACCGGTGTATGTAAACTTCAAACTTCAACTGTACATGTGGGTAGAGTTAAAGTGACTATGCATAAATAATAAACAGAGTAGTAGCTGTGTAAAAGATGGGGTGGGGTGGGTGGGGCAATGCAAATAGTCTGGGTAGCCATGATTAGCTGTTCAGGAGTCTTATGGTAGAAGCTGTTAAGAAGCTTTTTGGACTTAGACCTGGCGCTCCGGTACCGCTTGCCGTGCGGTAGCAGAGAGAACAGTCTATGACTAGAATGGCTGTAGTCTTTGACAATTTTTAGGGCCTTCCTTTGACACTGCCTGGTATAGAGTTCCTTAATGGCAGGAAGCGGTCGGAGGCCAACCAGTTGCCATACCAGGCAGTGATGCAACCAGACAGCTGCACCATCGAGAGCATCCTGAATAACCTTTTGAGGATCTGAGGACCCATGCCAAATCTTTTCAGTCTCCTGAGGGGTAATATGCTTTGTTGTGCCCTCTTCACGACTGTCTTTGTGTGTTTGGACCATGATAGTTTGTTGGTGATGTAGACACCAAGGAACTTGAAGCTCTCAACCTGTTCCACTACAGCCCCGTCGATGACAATGGGGGCGTGCTCAGTCTTATTTTTTTCCCTGTAGTCCACAATCATCTCCTTTGTCTTGATCACGTTGAGGGAGAGGTTTTTATCTTGGCACCACACGGCCAGGTCTCTGACTTCCTCCCTATAGGCTGTCTCATCGTTGTCGGTGATCAGGCCTACCACTGTTGTGTCGTCGGCAAACTTAATGATGGTGTTGGAGTCGTGCTTGGCCAAGCAGTCATGGGTGAACAGGGAGTACAGGAGAAGACTGAGCACGCACCCCTGAGATGCCCCCGTGTTGAGGATCAAGGTGGCAGATGTGTTGTTACCTACCCTTACCACCTGGGGGCGGCCCTTCAGGAAGGACGTGATCCAGTTGCAGAGGGAAGTGTTTAGTCCAAGGGTCCTCAGTTTAGTGATGAGCTTTGAGGGCACTATGGTGTTGAATGCTGAGCTGTAGTCAATGAATAGCATTCTCACGTAGGTGTTCCTCTTGTCCAGGTGGGAAAGGGCAGTGTGGAGTGCAATAGAGATTGCATCATCTGTGGATCTGTTGGGGCGGTATGCAAATTGGAGTGGGTCTAGGGTTTCTGGGATAATGGTGTTGATGTGAGCCATGACCAGCCTTTCAAAGCACTTCATGACTACAGACGTGAGTGCTACGGGTCGGTAGTCATTTAGTCAGGTTGTCTTAGTGTTCTTGTGCACAGGGACTATGGTGGTCTGCTTGAAACATTACAGACTCAGTTAGGGACATGTTGAAAATGTCAGTGAAGACATTTCCAGTTGGTCAGCGCATGCTCTGATTACACGTCTTGGTAATCCGCCTGGCCCTGCAGCCTTGTGAATGTTGATCTGCTTAAAAGTCTTACTCACATCAGCTATGGAGAGCGTGATCACATAGTCATCCGGAACAGCTGATGCTCTCATGCATGCTTCAGTGTTGCTTGCCTCGAAGCGAGCATAGAAGTGATTTAGCTCGTCTGGTAGGCCTTTGTCACTGGGCAGGACGCGGCTGTGCTTCCCTTTGTAGTCTGTAATAGTTTTCAAGCCCTGCCACATCCGACGAGTGTCAGAGCCGGTGTAGTACGATTCAATCTTAGTCCTGTATTTACTCTTTGCCTGTTTGATGGTTCGTCAGAGGGCATAGCGGGATTTCTTATAAGCATCAGCTCTACCCTTTAGCTCAGTTCGGATGTTGCCTGTAATCCATTGCTTCTGGTTTTGGTATGTACGTACTGTCACTGTGCGGACGACGTCATCGATGCACTTATTGGTGAAGCCAGTGACTGATGTGGTGTTCTCCTCAATGCTATCGGAAGAATCCCGGAACATATTCCAGGGTGCTAGCAAAAATTTCCTGTAGCATAGTATCTGCGTCATCTGACCACTTCCTTATTAACCGAGTCACTGGTGCTTCCTGGTTGAGTTTTTGCTTATAAACAGGAATCAGGAGGATAGAGTTATGGTCAGATATGCCAAATGAAGGGCGAGGGAGAGCTTTGTACGCATCTCTGTGTGTGAAGTAAAGGTGGTCTAGAGTTTTTTAAATTTATTTTTAATTTAATTTTTTTCTCTGGTTACACATTTAACATGGTGATAGAAATTAGGTAGTACGGATTTAAGTTTACCTGCATTAAAGTCCCCGGCCACTAGTAGCGCTGCCTCTGAGTGTTTTCCTCTTTACTTATGGCCTTATACAGCTAATTGAGTGTGGTATTTGTGCCAGCATCGGTTTGTGGTGGTAAATAGACAGCTTCGAAAAGTATAGATGAAAACTCTCTTGATAAATAGTGTGGTCTACAACTTATCATGAGATACTCTACCTCAGGCGAGCAAAACCTTGAGACTTCCTTAGTATTAGATTTTATGCACCAGCTGTTGTTTACAAATATACACAGACCGCCACCCCTTGTCTTACCGGAGTCAGCCGTTCTATCCTGCCGATGTAGCGTGTATACCGCCAGTTGTATGTTGTCTATGTCGTCGTTCAGCCACGACTCGCGAAACATAAGATATTACCGTTTTTAATGTCCCGTTGGTAGGATAACCTTAATCTTAGGTCGTCCGATTTATTTTCAAATGATTTAACTTTGGCTAATAGGATTGATGGAAGAGGCATTTTACTCGCTCGCCGTCAGATCCTTACAAGGCACCCCGACCTACGTCCACGATATCTCCGTCTCATTCACATGCGAATGACGGGGATTTGGGCTTTGTTGGGTGTCTGTAGGATATCCTTTGCATCCGACTTGTTGAAGAAAGAATCTTCATCCAATACGAGTTGAGTAATCACTGTCCTGATATCCAGAAGCTCTTTTTGGTCATAAGAGACGGTGGCAGAAACATTATGTACCGAATAAATTACAAATAATGCAAAAAACACACATAATAGTACAATTGGTTAGAGGGCTGTAAAACGTCAGCCATCTTCTCCGGCGCCATTACAGAGCACACAATTAATTAGAATGTTTGTAAAATTCACGATTTGAAAATGAATGGCAGTGTAGAGTATTGTAACTCAGGCTAGTAAAACACATTTCGTCAACAACAAGTTCACATTGAGGGGCGTCTGTCAGGCAAGAAAACAAGCCCTAAGATGATACTATCAACATGAGCTTTGACTTTTCACCTTTTAATCTTTTTTATGAGGTCATGACAAAAGATCTGCGATGACCTTATGTTCACGCGACATCCGATAGGTCCTTGTCTTTTCCATTGACAGCTCTTCTATATTAAGTATTGGAAGAGCGCTAACTTACGTCACTCAGAGGGCTAATTGTCACATAATCACACTCAATACGCTGTGGACATTCCCCCATCACTGTGCTTTGTCAGGTCTCCCATTGTTTTCCTATGATTTGATTGTTTGGCAAAGTGGACAAAGGCAGAAAAGAGCGCTCTAGCCTGATTTGTACAGTATGCCCTCCAGTCTGTTCATTGTATACCAGCCATTCAATTTGATGGGTTGCAAACCTGGGTTCAAAATCAAATAGTATTGTTCTCAAAGCTGCACTTTGACTGTGCTTGCCTGGCACAATGGATCAGTCCCTAAAGTACGAAACTTCCGATCAAACAGTATTTGCAAAAAAACGATACTATTTGAACCCGGGTTTGATGGAATGTTATTGTAGGGACGTTTTGGGAGACAGAGACGAGCTGACTCACTGGAAGAACAAAGGGCTCAGGGAGCTCAGCAGAGACTATCCTCCTGTTAGTTTTGGGCTAAGCTCTAAATCTGCACACAGCTATTTGTGCTAATATGTAGGCTTTAGCCTAGTGTTACTTCACCGTGTGTTGTTGATGTCTGTCTTGATCTGTATTGGACAGTGTCTGCCTCCACAGTACAGTTGGCAACTGGTGGCACTATTGAGTCTTGGGGATTGTTTGCCTTTTGGACCGTACAGAATTTCCAACTGCATCATCTCTCTTTCATTTCTTCGTATCTAGCTCATTGGGTAGAACACATGGGCTGTAATCTACAGGTGACTGATGATAATGACTCACACACAACATAAAGTCTGTCATCGAGGTGAGAATGAGTAACTTGTGAGAGAGGCAGGGAGAGAGCGAAGAGTGTGAGAGAGGGAGCAAGACGTCACACAGTGGGACAGTTTTCACAGAGAGGATAGAAACCAGTAGTAAATGTATCCTACTATCTCTGTTTTCTCTCTGGGCCTTAAAATTAGTCTCAAATCCCTTCTCTCTTACCTTGGCGCTACAGCCCACTGCTACGGACTATACTAGACCTAGGGAACCAGTGCCTTCATGTCACTGCCTGGGAATTGGGTTCATCGCAAATAATACATAGGTAAAGTGATGCTACGGCATCACTTTACCTATGAAAAACCCATGAACTGTTTAATTGTTAAACAGACAGCCTGTGTCATGTTTTCTATCAGTGGCCTAGAGGTGCTAGACAACACATGGCTTACCAAGGCCAGATAGGCTAGCTGTGATTCCTAGACATGACTACATGCTTCTAAGGGAGGAAGGGTTGTGAAACTAGGCACCAGACATAAGAGAGAATGTTTTCAGTGTTTTTTAACTATTTCATTTGTGTGGTTTACGGTTGATATTCACTTTGATTCACTGCAGATCATACAATCCTAAATATGCATGACATCTTTCTACTGCAATAATAGCTTGTGTAATGTTACTGGGAAACTGAAAATTAAATTGGCTAATTCAGCCAGATATTCCTATGGTAGCCTATACTTATTCAGTATTTACTGGGTGTGAACAGCGATAGCAAAATGTGCCAGGGATATCACAATATAACATTATTTGGAGAGCTGAGGGTTGGCGGCAGTTTGTCCAGCAACGTCATGTCACAGATTTGGTGGATATCTTTGAGTATGCCTTAGAGATAAGCCAGTCAAGTTATGCTAGTCGAGCCAGTTAAAAACAAGCAGGCACACCCTTGCCCTTACAAGTTACTACTGCATGAGAAAAGAGATGGTTGAGTGTGTTCGATATTTCCCCACTCTCTCTATCTCAATAGACCATTCTGTCTCGAGTCCTGCTTGGTTTCTACCCTGGGGGTAGCTAGCGACTTTATGGCTTGACCTTAAAACAGCACACGTAACCACAGCAACAACATGGAAGGTGTCAGGGCAAATATTTTATCTAACTCCCATCTGTCATGTGGATAACTGGAAGTTTCCACGTGAAGAGTTGAGGTATCTCCAAATATTTACTTAATAATATTCCAAATAATTAGCAAAACGTACTTACATAATTATTTGGAATATTATTAAGTAAATGTTTTGAGATATTTGCCCATATTTGCCCCAACAAATCACCTGCCCTTCTTATCAGAGTTAGAGAGATAGAAGGGTGCGCAGCGCTGCAGATACCGGGAGGTTTAGTTTGCTTTAACCTTCATTGCCACCTTAAACAAGTAGTTTGTTTGACCTTGGGCTGTGATTCAGAGAAGCACTCTTGCTTTTTAAAGAGTTGGCCATTCAGTCACAATTACTCGTGCTGTTGTGTCTGGCAGATTTAAGGCGGAACACTCTTATTGATCTGTTACTTTTTTTTCACACCACTCCCTTTTTTCCTTACTTCTACCCGGGCTGTAAATTGTCTGGAGAGAAACAGATGGAGATCATTCACATTCCCTAGAATTGCCAAAAGGATAGACGGCGTTGACTAACAAAGATGAGCAATAATGACTGTATAAAATAAATAATTCAAATACTGAGCTATATTGTATGAAAAAAATTGGAAGTTATATTATTTTGTACTATTACAATTGCTCAGAGAAAGATTTTGTTTAAGAAGTAATACTTATTTTCTCAAAAAGGTAGGGATCAAAAAGATTCTCATAAGTAAGTAGTCAAGTTTTTAGTATTTGGGCCCATATTCCTAGCATGCAATGTCTACAATTGTATCTTACAATTGTATTTGTGGGGTACAGAGATGAGCTAGTCATAAACAAATAATGTTAAACATTATTATTGCACACAGTGATTCCATGCAAATTATTATGTGACTTGTTAAGCAAATTGTTTTATGCCTGAACTTATTTAGGCTTGCCATAACAAAGGGGTTGAATCCTTATTGACTGAAGACATTTCAGATTTTCATTTTTAAATAATTCAAAATACTTAATTCCACTTTGACATTATGGGGAATTGTTTGTAATATGCCAGTGACAAAATATCTAAATTGAATCCATTTTAAATTCAGTCTGTAGGCACTGTATGTTGTAAGAATTCCGATATCACTAACAGTATTTGTGATATCGGCTTTTTTAGTGTTAATATTTATGTGCACTAATATTATATACAGTGAGGGAAAAAAGGATTTGATCCCCTGCTGATTTTGTACGTTTGCCCACTGACAAAGAAATGATCAGTCTATACTTTTAATGGTAGGTTTATTTGAACAGTGAGAGACAGAATAACAACAAAAAGATCCAGAAAAACGCATGTCAAAAATGTTATAAATTGATTTGCATTTTAATGAGGGAAATAAGTATTTGACCTCCTCTCAATCAGAAAGATTTCTGGCTCCCAGGTGTCTTTTATACAGGTAACGAGCTGAGATTAGGAGCACACTCTTAAAGGGAGTGCTCCTAATCTCAGCTTGTTACCTGTATAAAAGACACCTGTCCACAGAAGCAATCAATTAATCAGATTCCAAATTCTCCACCATGGCCAAGACCAAAGAGCTCTCCAAGGATGTCAGGGACAAGATTGTAGACCTACACAAGGCTGGAATGGGCTACAAGACCATCGCCAAGCAGCTTGGTGAGAAGGTGACAACAGTTGGTGCGATTATTCGCAAATGGAAGAAACACAAAAGAACTGTCAATCTCCCTCAGCCTGGGGCTCCATGCAAAATCTCACCTCGTAGAGTTGCAATGATCATGAGAACGGTGAGGAATCAGCCCAGAACTACACGGGAGGATCTTGTCAATGATCTCAAGGCAGCTGGGACCATAGTCACCAAGAAAACAATTGGTAACACACTACGCCGTGAAGGACTGAAATCCTGCAGCGCCCGCAAGGTCCCACAGCTCAAGAAAGCACATATACAGGCCCATCTGAAGTTTGCCAATGAACATCTGAATGATTCAGAGTAGAATCGAAGAATGGCGCCGGAGAAGATGGCTGCCGTTTTACAGCCCTCTAACCAATTGTACTATTATGTGTGTTTTTCCGCGTTATTTGTAATTTATTCTGTACATAATGTTTCTGCCATCGTCTCTTATAACCAAAAAGAGCTTCTGGATATCAGGACAGCGATTACTCACCTCGTATTGGACGAATGTTCTTTCTTGAACAAGTCGGACACGAAGGATATCCTACAGACACCCGACAAGGCCCAAATCCCCGTCATTCGCATGAGAAAGAGACGTAGGTCGGGGTGCCTTGTAAGGATCCGACGGCGAGCGAGTAAACTGCCTCTTCCATCAATCCTATTAGCCAATGTTCAATCATTGAGAATAAATGGGATGACCTAAGATTACGGTTATCCTGCCAACGGGACATTAAAAACTGTAATATCTTATGTTTCACCGAGTCGTGGCTGAACGACGACATGGACAACATACAGCTAGCGGGCTATACGCTACATCGGCAGGATAGACCTGCTGACTCCGGTAAGACAAGGGGTGGCAGTCTGTGTATATTTGTAAACAACAGCTGGTGCACAAAATCAAATACTAAGGAAGTCTTGAGGTTTATCTTCTTATGATAAGCTGTAGACCACACTATATACCAAGAGAGTTTTCATCTATATTTTTCATAGCTGTCTATTTACCACCACAAACCAATGCTGGCATTAAGATTGCACTGAATGAGCTGTATAAGGCCATAAGTGAACAGGAAAACGCTCATCCAGAGGCAGCGCTCCTAGTGGCCGGGGACTTTAATGCAGGGAAACTTAAATCCGTTCTACCTAATTTCTACCAGCATGTTAAATGTGCAACCAGAGGAGAAAAAAACCTCTAGACCACCTTTACTCCACACACAGAGACGCATACAAAGCTCTCCCTCGCCCTCCATTTGGCAAATCTGACCATAACTCTATCCTCCTGATTCCTGCTTATAAGCATGAACTAAAGCAGGAAGCACCAGTGACTCGGTTAATAAAAAGGTGGTCAGATGACGCAGATGCTAAGCTACAGGACTGTTTTGCTAGCACAGACTGGAACATGTTCCGGGATTCTTCAGATAGCATTGAGGAGTACACCACATCAGTCACTGGCTTCATCAATAAGTGCATCGATGATGTCGTCCCCACAGTGACCGTACGTACATACCCCAACCAGAAGCAATGGATTACAGGCAACATAGCATTTGCGTCATCTGACCACCTCTATCCTCCTGATTCCTGCTTATAAGCATGAACTAAAGCAGGAAGCACCAGTGACTCGGTTAATAAAAAGGTGGTCAGATGACGCAGATGCTAAGCTACAGGACTGTTTTGCTAGCACAGACTGGAACATGTTCCGGGATTCTTCAGATAGCATTGAGGAGTACACCACATCAGTCACTGGCTTCATCAATAAGTGCATCGATGATGTCGTCCCCACAGTGACCGTACGTACATACCCCAACCAGAAGCAATGGATTACAGGCAACATCCGCACTGAGCTAAAGGGTAGAGCTGCCGCTTTCAAGGAGCGGGATTCTAACCCGGATGCTTATAAGAGATCCCGCTATGCCCTCCGACGAACCATCAAACAGGCAAAGAGTCAATACAAGACTAAGATTGAATCGTACTACACCGCCTCTGACACCCGTCGGATGTGGCAGGGCTTGAAAACTATTACAGACTACAAAGGGAAGCACAGCCGCGAGCTGCCCAGTAACACAAGACTTCCAGACGAGCTAAACCACTTCTATGCTCGCTTCGAGGCAAGCAACACTGAAGCATGCATGAGAGCATCAGCTGTTCCGGATGACTATGTGATCACGCTCTCCGTAGCCAATGTGAGTAAGACTTTTAAGCAGGTCAACATTCACAAGGTCGCAGGGCAAGACGGATTACCAGGACGTGTACTCCGAGCATGTGCTGACCAACTGGCAAGTGTCTTCACCGACATTTTCAACATGTCCCTGACTGAGTCTGTAATACCAACATGTTTCAAGCAGACCACCATAGTCCCCGTGCCCAAGGACACTAAGATAACCTGCCTAAATGACTACCGACCCGTAGCACTGACGTCTGTAGCCATGAAATGCTTTGAAAGGCTGGTCATGGCTCACATCAACACCATTATCCCAGAAACCCTAGACCCACTCCAATTTGCATACCGCCCCAACAGATCCACAGATGATGCAATCTCTATTGCACTCCACACTGCCCTTTCCCACCTGGACAAGAGGAACACCTACGTGAGAATGCTATTCATTGACTACAGCTCAGCATTCAACATCATAGTTCCCTCAAAGCTCATCACTAAGCTAAGGATCCTGGGACTAAACACCTCCCTCTGCAACTGGATCCTGGACTTCCTGACGGGCCACCCCCAGGTGATAAGGGTAGGTAACAACCATCTGCCACACTGATCCTCAACACGGGGGCCCCTCAGGGGTGCATGCTCAGTCCCCTCCTGTACTCCCTGTTCACCCATGACTGTATGGCCAGGCACGATTCCAACACCATCATTAAGTTTGCCGACGACACAACAGTGGTAGGCCTGATCACCGACAACGATGAGAAAGCCTATAGGGAGGAGGTCAGAGACCTGGCCGTGTGGTGCCAAGATAACAACCTCTCCCTCAATGTGACCAAGACAAAGGAGATGATTGTGGACTACAGGGGAAAAAAATAGGACTGAGCACGCCCTCATTCTCATCGACGGGGCTGTAGTGGAACAGATTGAGAGCTTCAAGTTCCTTGGTGTCCACATCACCAACGAACTATCATGGGCCAAACACACCAAGACAGTCGTGAAGAGGGCACGACAAAGCCTATTCCCCCTCAGGAGACTGAAAAGATTTGGCATGGGTCCTCAGATCCTCAAAAAATTCTACAGCTGCACCATTGAGAGCATCCTGACTGGTTGCATCACCACCTGGTATGGCAACTGCTCGGCCTCCGACCGCAAGGCACTACAGAGGGTAGTGCGTATGGCCCAGTACATCACTGGGGCCAAGCTTCTTGCCATCCAGGACCTCTATATCAGGCGGTGTCAGAGGGAGGCCCTACAAATTGTCAAAGACTCCAGCCACCCTAGTCATAGACTGTTCTCTCTGCTACCGCACGGCAAGCGGTACCGGAGTGCCAAGTCTAGGTCCAAAAGACTTCTCAACAGCTTCTACCCCCAAGCCATAAGACTCCTGAACAGCTAATCATGGCTACCCGGACTATTTGCACTGCCCACCCCCACCCCCCACCCCATCTTTTGACGCTGCTGCTACTCTGTTAATGATTTATGCATAGTCACCCACATGTACATATTATTTCAACTAGCCGGTACCCCCTCACATTGACTCTGCACCGGTACCCCCCCCCCCCCCCCCCCCCCCCCCTGTATATATAGCCTCCCTACTGTTATTTTATTTTACTCTCAACACTTTTTTGTTTTATTTTACTTTTTTCTATAAAAATTAATGCACTGTAGGTTAAGGGCTGTAAGTAAGCATTTCACTGTAATGTCTGCACCTGTTGTATTCGGCGCTTTTGGCCAATAAAATTTTATTTTATTTGAAGAACTGGGTGAAAGTGTTGTGGTCAGATGAGACCAAAATCGAGGTCTTTGGCATCAACTCAACTCGCCATGTTTGGAGGAGGAATTTTGCCTATGTCCCCAAGAACACCATCCCCACCGTCAAACATGGAGGTGGAAACATTATGCTTTGGGGTGTTTTTCTGCTAACGGGACAGGACAACTTCACCGCATCAAAGGGACGATGGATGGGGCCATGTACCGTCAAATCTTGGGTGAGAACCTCCTTCCCTCAGCCAGGGCATTGAAAATGGGTCGTGGATGGGTATTCCAGCATGACAATGACCCAAGACACACGGCCAAGGCAATAAAGGAGTGGCTCAAGAAGAAGCACATTAAGGTCCTGGAGTGGCCTAGCCAGTCTCCAGACCTTAATCCCATAGAAAATCTGTGGAGGGAGCTGAAGGTTTGAGTTGCCAAACGTCAGCCTCGAAACCTTAATGACTTGGAGAAGATCTGCAAAAAGGAGTGGGACAAAGTCCCTCCTGAGATGTGTGCAAACCTGGTGGCCAACTACAAGAAACGTCTGACCTCTGTGAGTGCCAACAAGGGTTTTGCCACCAAGTACTAAGTCATGTTTTGCAGAGGGGTCAAATACTTATTTCCCTCATTAAAATGCAAATCAATTTGTTGTTGATTTCTGAATGTTGTTGTTGTTATTCTGTCTCTCACTGTTCAAATAAACCTACCATAAAAATTATAGACTGATCATGTCTTTGTCAGTGGGCAAACGTACAAAATCAGCAGGGGAACAAATACTTTTTTCACTCACTGTAGGCCTAATTCAATTGGTGCTTATTCACCACCTGAGAAAGTGGAAACTCAAAACACATTAGCTAGATCACTGACTCTAAATATTGCTCTTACTGCTAGCAGCGATGTATTAATGTAACAGTAAATGTAATGTCCTAAAAAAACGTTGAAGCCTAGTGCACTTGCGATGGCCAATGCACAGTTTCGCGTGCTCTGTACTGCAAAGCCATATCAGATACCTTGATTGTAAAACGGTGTGCTTTGAGCTCAATAATGATAATTGAGAAATACAAATTATACCTACACGAAGTGGAGAGCCTCCTCTTTTTATTATGAACAACTAGTTGTTTCCAAAGTTGTCTTAGTCCTCAGAATGATAGTTGATTTTTGCAGATGCATCATGGTTTTGTAACTGAATTTTCTAAAGACATTTTAAAACTGGTTTCATGAGAATCATAAAACATTTTTGCATTTTGAAATGTTATACAATCTCAAGGGGTGCACTAGGAGAGAGGCTGTAA
Organism: Coregonus lavaretus; assembly: GCF_964263955.1. Classification (NCBI taxonomy): domain Eukaryota; kingdom Metazoa; phylum Chordata; class Actinopteri; order Salmoniformes; family Salmonidae; genus Coregonus; species Coregonus lavaretus. Next base: position 1,138,604 of record NC_140003.1, read on the forward strand.
AATGCTCGCTCATTCCAGCAGCTTGACCCAGTGAAACAGGTATGCAAAATTGTCAAAGACTCCAGCCACCCTAGTCATAGACTGTTCTCTCTGCTACCGCACGGCAAGCGGTACCGGAGCGCCAAGTCTAGGTTCTTAACAGCTTCTACCCCCAAGCAATAAGACTCCGGAACAGCTAATCAAATGGCTACCCGGACTATTTGCCAGTGTGTCTTATTTATGCGGATGACTCAACACTATACACATCAGCTACCACAGCAAGTGAAATCACTGCAACACTTAACAAAGAGCTGCAGTTAGTTTCAGAGCAGGTGGCAAGGAATAAGTTAGTCCTAAATATTTATAAAACTAAAAGCATTGTATTTGTGACAAATCATTCACTAAACCTCAACTAAATCTCGTAATAGATAAATGTGGAAATTGAGCAAGATGAGGTGACTAAACTGCTTGGAGTAACCCTGGATTGTAAACTGTCATGGTCAAAACATATCGATACAACAGTAGCTAAGATGGGGAGAAGTCTGTCAATAATAAAGCGCTGCTCTACCTTCTTAACAGCACTATCAACAAGGCAGGTCCTACAGGCCCTAGTTTTGTCGAACCTAGACTATTGTTCAATCGTGTGGTCAGGTGCCACAAAAAGGGACTTAGGAAAATTGCAATTGGCTCAGAACAGCGCAGCACGGCTGGCCATTGGATGTACACAGAGAGCTAACATTAATAATATGAATGTCAATCTCTCCTGGCTCAAAGTGGAGGAGAGATTGACTTCATCACTACTTGTATTTATGAGAGGTATTGACATGTTGAAAGCACAGAGCTGTCTGTTTAAACGACTAGCACACAGCTCAGACACCCATGCATACCCCACAAGACATGCCACCAGAGGTCTCTTCCAAGTCCAGAACAGACTATGGGAGGTACACCGTACTACATAGAGCAATGACTACATGGAACTATATTCCATATCAGGTAACTGATGCAAGCATTAGAATCAGACTTAGAAAACTGATAAAAATACACCTTATTGAACAGCGGGGACTGTGAAGCAACACAAACACAGACACATGCATACACACACATAATAATAATAATAATTAGTCATTTAGCAGACGCTCTTATCCAGAGCGACTTACAGGAGCAATTAGGGTTAAGTGCCTTGCTCAAGGGCACATCGACAGATTTTTCACCTAGTCGGCTCGGGGATTAGAACCAGCGACCTTTCGGTTACTGGCACAACGCTCTTAACCACTAAGCTACCTGCCGCCCTATAACATGATAACATACACACTATACACACACGTACACTTGGATTTTGTGTTGTAGATACAGTGCCTTGCAAAAGTATTCATCCCCCTTGGTGTTTTTCCTATTTTGTTGCATTACAACCTGTAATTTAAAATGATTTTTTTTATTTGGGTTTCATGTAATGGACATACATAAAATAGTCAGAATTGGTGAAGTGAAATGCAAAAAATAACTTGTTTCATAAAATTCTAAAAAATAAAAACGGAAAAGTGGTATGTGCATATGTATTCACCCCTTTTACTATGAAGCCCCTAAATAAGATCTGGTGCAACCAATTACCTTCAGAAGTCACATAATTAGTTAAAGTCCACCTGTGTGCAATTAAGTGTCACATTATCTCAGTAAATATACACCTGTTCTGAAAGGCCCCTGAGTCTGCAACACCACTTAGCAAGGGGCACCACCAAGCAAGTGGCACCATGAAGACCAAGGAGCTCTCCAAACAGGTCAGGGACAAAGTTGTGGATAAGTACAGATCAGGGTTGGGTTATAAAAAAATATCAAACTTTGAACATCCCACGGAGCACCATTAAATCCATTATTTAAAAAATGGAAAGAATATGGCACCACAACAAACCTGCCAAGAGAGGGCCGCCCACCAAAACTCACGGGCTAGGCAAGGAGGACATTAATCAGAGAGGCAACAAAGAGACCAAAGATAACCCTGAAGGAGCTGCAAAGCTCCACAGCGGAGATTGGAGTATATGTCCATAGGACCACGTTTGGTGTTCGCCAAAAGGCATGTGTTAGACTCCCCAAACGTATGGAAGAAGGTACTCTGGTCAGATGAGACAAAAATTGAGCTTTTTGGCCATCAAGGAAAGCGCAAACCCAACACCTCTCATCACCCCGAGACCACCATCCCCACAGTGAAGCATGGTGGTGGCAGCATCATGCTGTGGGGATGTTTTTCATCTGCACGGACTGGGAAACTGGTCAGAATTGAAGGAATGATGGATGGCGCTAAATACAGGGAAATTCTTGAGGGAAACCTGTTTCAGTCTTCCAGAGATTTGAGACTGGGACTGAGGTTCACCTTCCAGCAGGACAATGACCCTAAAGTATTAACTTTAGGGGGGTGAATAGTTATGCACGCTCATGTTTTCTGTTTTTTTGTCTTATTGCTTGTTTGTTTCACAAGAAAAAAATATTTTGCATCTTCAAAGTGGTAGGCATGTTGTGTAAATCAAATGATACAAACCCCCCAAAAATCGATTTTAATCCAGGTTGTAAGGCAACAAAATAGGTAAAAAGCCAAAGGGGGTGAATACTTTCGCAAGCCACTGTATGTGGTAGTGGAGTAGGGGCCTGAGGGCACACACTTAGTGTGTTGTGAAATCTGTTATCTTGTAATGTTTTTAAAATTGTATAACTGCCTTAATTTTGCCGGACCCCAGGAAGAGTAGCTGCTGCCTTGGCAGCAGCTAATGGGGATCCGTAATAAATACAAATACAGATAGGTTTTGTATATACTTAGAAATCATACAGCTGGTTTATAATGTATTGATTTCTGCCATTTAGACTACACTAGGCTAATTGATCTAATATTATAGAGCTCACATTGCTTCTCAGCAGGAGGCAACACCATTTAATGTGTCATTTAGATTAATGAATAGGCTAGTCTCTAATAGTTTTGTTATGAAGTCTCTAGCTGATGGTTTAATGGCTGAGATGTTGTTGAACCTTCCTCATATATTGATCACTTCATTAACTGAGATGCCACTCTCTTCCCATCCTCCCTGTCTTCCCTTTATGACACACTTTTCCCCTCTCCCCCTTCTATTAATCACTCCTTCTCCTTCCTCTTTATTCTCTCCTATCCTCTCTACCACTTTTCCCAACTTCTTCCCTTTCTCCCCTCCTCCAACCCCTCTTCTAATATCTCCATCTTCTCCCTGTTCCTCTCTCCTCCCTCCATCTCTCTCCCTCCCTCTCCCAGGTACCAGAGGTGATCAGTAGTATCCGTGCGGTATCAAAGTCAGCCCTAAAGGAGGACTCCAAGCCCAAGCAGGATACTGACGAGGCCTTCTATAACTCCCAGAAGTTTGAGGTGCTTTACTGCGGCAAGGTACAGGACCACTACAGGATACGTTTTCAACTTTACTGTGTGCTTATCACCAATAATTTGACATGAATCAAAGCCATATCTTTAGGTAGTTATGTGTTTGGGATGACTAACTGACTGACTAAACGAACAAAGAATTGTTTCATCATATGTGACTGATCAGTCTCTGTTGAATTTGTGTGAATGTGCAGTAGATCTAGGACAGGGATGGGTAACTGGTGGTCCCTTTTGTAGGCCCGCAGATCAATTTCCAAAAATGGACCAAATGTTCAACTTACTGTCGAGAGTTAGAATAGTAGAATACGAAATGTGGTTGTGCATAGCAGTTTTTCTCTTACGTCAGTCACTGACAGTCACTCAACTAGCCAATGTCAGCTAATATTATTTAAGTTAGCTGGCTAGACTAATTTACCAGTCTAACTATCTAATTATTTTGTAATCATGGACCAATTACCGACCGGAGGTCCCCCATTGATTTTGTTAGTCACTCTCACTCAGATATCATATTAAGAACAGCAAACATTTCTCTCCACCCTATGGCAAAATGTGTAGAATTACAGGAAATTAGAGCAGAAGTTTACTGTATCGCCCATTTTTATGTAAATGTCATGTCATAGAAGGCACCAGACACTTTTTTTTGTGATTTCACTTTTTTTTGAGAAACTTACCCCAACCAACGATTCACTTCCTCATCCTCGTTGTGCAGTACGAGGGTTGTGTAAAAACATGAACGAATGCTCCAAAAACACCCAAATACGTCCTTTTAGAACAGAAACGCTGTCAGTATAGTGATGCAGGTCTTTAGATGTTGTATACCAGAAATTGTCATTCTGGACTTTATCCACAACGTTATATTCCATTTTGTGCCACTCAAACCGTTTCCCCAATCCAGCTGTTCCATTCTCCATGTAGCCTGCTGCTAGAGTGGATGGAGAGGTATCGCTCGAGTTGCAACAAAATGGAATATAACCTTGCGGATAAAGTTCGTAATTACACAATTTCAAGTGTACAACATCTAAAGAGCTTTTTTATTTGGGTGTTTTTGGAACATGTGTTCATGCTTTTTCAGAGCCCCCGTACTGCACACAAGGATGAGGATGTGGTTGGGGTACATTTCTCAAAAACATGTGAAATCGCAAAAAAAAGGTGTCTGGACATGCCATTACATCAAAAATAGCGATTTTCTTATAAAAAAGGAACATTCTCATAACTCTTAACGTTATTTTTTTCTCTCTCCGCTGTCAAGAGGAGGGCCGCTAAAATAATTTGCTCTCAAGGTGGGGTGGGGGAGCCTGCATGTGTGGGTATGCAGACCCGCGAGCCACCGCGGCCCCTCATGAGGAGTTCAGATTTTTTGTGTGGCCCCCACCCCAATCAAAGTTGCCCATCCCTGATCTAGTAGATTAAATGAATCCGTCATTGTATCAATGGATAAATTGTATTAATTAATCAATCAATTAAAGGTGACTGTCAGCCACAAGAAGGCTCCCTCCACCCTCATTGATGACTGCATCGACAAGTTCCGCCAGCACGAATTGGAGAGCAAGTGCATGCACCTCCTCAGCGGCCAGCAGGTGTCCACAGAGAGCACCCCCGTGGAGCTCATCGTGGGGGGTGACGGAGACCCCCTCTCCTCAACCACTCTCAGTGAGGGGCTGGAGGATGATGATTTCACTAACGGAGGAGATTTTGGCGGTAAGGACCTCTCCCAGTAAAGTGTCCAAACAATTCTTGATGATGGCAGCTTGTTGCTGAAATGTACCACACAGAGCATGGTAGATTGATACAAATATATAAAACTGTGACCTTAAAGCGTACTTTTCTTAAAATTCCCTTTTTTAGTTGAAAACTGATGTTCTAGGCTTAGTTGAAGTAAAATACATCATTCCAGGTTTTAAGTTTTATTAGTCGTATGTAGGGGATACACATGGTATACATCATCCAATGAAATGCTTACTTGTAGGTTCCTTCTCGACAATGCAACAACAATAAGAAATAGTAAAAAATACGAATAAGAACATAAAGTAAATGGTAGTAGAATAGAATAAACATTTTAGCATAAGTATAATACAGGAAGGCACAATTTATGGTACAATGTTTACGTGTATTGGGGAAGGGGGGGGTGGGGGGCGTGTATAATAAGAGTCTGGCAGCAGCAGTTGTGGTGTGTGCTAAGGTGCGGAGAATCAGAGCAGGTGGTCAGTCTCGTTCAAGTGTTCAGCAGTCTGATGGTCCATTGTCCATATGTAGGTGCAAAAATGGTATGAATTTGGGGTTGACGACGACGTCTCAGATTTTGCAGCCAATTGGAACATGTTGAATTACATAAGAGAACTATCCAAACGTGTATGAGGGCTTGGTGATGGACAGGTGTTTAATTCAAGTCTAATTAATACTTTTTCACAAGAGCCCTGTGAATAGAAATGTGGTGTTTTACCTACAGTCTAGTATATGACTCATCCTTACGTTTTCTCCGTAGTGAAGAGCATGTCTGGGGAGCCTGCGGATATGTGTATGTGTGTTTGGGGGCAGTTAAAGGCCTGTCCATAGAGGGTATTGACTCGTCCTTATGTCTTCTCCCCCCCAGGGACGGGCATGTCCAACAGCCCCAGCCTGGGTAGCCTGCGTGGGACCTTTCCTGAGTGCATCCTGGAGGACTCTGGCTTTGAGGAGCAGCAGGAGTTCCGGACACGTTGCAGCAGCCTGGTCGGCATCCTGCAGCGGAAGCCCGGGGAGGGGGCGCTCAAAGCCGCCCCTGCACGCCGCCGCCACGCCAGTGCCCCCACCAACGTCCAGCCCTCGGACGCCGACAAAAACCGCACCATGCTCTTCCAGGTGGGGATCAATAATTATGCTTTTATGTTTGGATAAAATAGTAGGGCTTTGAATGAGTAGGTCTCTGAATTATTTTAAATATATGGGGGTAGGTAACGCTCGCCGTTTCCATCCCAACTATTGAGGATAAACTACTAAGTCAAATAGTAATACTCGGGAAGAGTACCATGTAGTATATACACTGAAAAAAAATACAGGTCTCCCGGAGCGAAGAGGCTATCCTGTTAGCTGACGTTACCAATAATAGTTTTTCCTGTCTGATTGAACACGTCTAGGTCCTAAAAGTTACAACTTCAGCAACCTAGACCGTTATTTAGCTAGCTAGCTATTTATTATTATATCAGAAATACGATCTGGCTATACATTGCTTTGACCTAGCTAGTTAACGTTATCAACCAGTGAGACATTGAAGCCACGATTCCTAGCTAGTTGTCTAATGCTAGTTGTAAACAGGCGAGTTTACTTCCTATTTTACACTGAACGCAACATGTAAAGTGTTGGTCCCTTGTTTCATGAGCTGAAATAAAAGATCCCAGAAATGTGTGCAGATTTTGTGAAGAAATGTGTTTACATCCCATGCCAAGATAATCAATCCACCTGACCGGTGTGGCATATCAAGAAGCTGATTAAACAGCATGATCATTACAAAGTTGCACCTTTTACTGGGGACAATAAAAGGCCTGTCTAAAATGTGCAGTTTTGGCACAACACAATGCCACAGATGTCTCAAGTTTTGAGAGAGCATGCAATTGGCATGCTGTCTGCAGGAATGTCCACCAGAGCAGTTGCCAGATAATTTAATGTAAATTTTTCTACCACAAGCCACCACCGGCGTTTTAGAGAATTTGGCAGTACGTCCAACCGGCCTCATAACCGCAGACCACATATGACGTTGTGTGGGCGAGCAGTTTGCTGATGTCAACGTTGTGAATAGAGTGCCCCATGGGTTATGGTATGGGCATGCATAAGCTATGGAAAATTAACACAATTGCATTTTATCTATGGCGATTTGAATGCACAGAGATACCGTGACAAGAACCTGAGGCCCATTGTCGTGCCATTCATCCGCCACCATCAACTCATGTTTCAGCATGATAATGCATGGCCCCATGTCGCAAGGATCTGTACCCAAATCCTGAAAGCTGAAAATATCCCGTTCTTCCATGGCCTGCATACTCGCCAGACATGTCACCCATTGAGCACGTTTGGAATGCTCTGGATCGAGGTGTACGACAGCATGTTTCAGTTCCCACCAATATCCAGCAACAACCATTGAAGAGGAGTGGGAAAACATTCCACAGGACACAATCAACAGCCTGATCAACTCTATGCAAAGGAGAAGTGTTGCACTGCATGAGGCAAATGGTGGTGACCACAGATTTTCTGATCCATGCCCCTATCTTTTTTTTAAAAGGTATCTGAGACCAACAGATGCATATCTGTATTCCAAGTCGTGAAATCCATAGATTAGGGCCTAATTAATTATTTAAATTGACTGATTTCCTTATATGAACTGTAACTCAGTAAAATCTTTTAAATTGTTGCATTTATATATTTTTTCAGTATAGTAGTAACATACAGTATAGGTCGTTATTAATAAAATGTCACAAAAAGGTGCAGAACGTTCGATTTGCCTGCTGGGTGGCAAGGAGACCCCCAGCTCCGCTAAAACCATTGACAACTGTGTGCTGTTTTTTAAGGGATTGTTCAAATAAATGTTATAACTATTTGGTTGGAATATCATCACATCTTGAAGAAAATATAACTAAAAATGTCTAATTATTCCATGCAAAACAATTACGCACATTTAGCTCTATCATCAGAGTTATAAAGCAAGTAACTGCATGCTTTTCATGATAACTAAACATCAATTGATCATGTAATTTCATATATGTGAGGGTAGCCTATCCATTTGGCATGTAGCTAGCTAGCTACAGCAAACAACTTGTCATTTAGCTTGCTTCATCAGGGATTAGGCTTTTTGGAAAAAGGTTGACATCGGCAAGTAGCCTATTTTTATTCACAACTCATCCTGGTAATGTTGTCAGTCTTACTACGGTCATCACTACTATAGATGGCAAGCAAATCAAACAATATTTGGATATAGGTATCTAGTTTATCCCCTGAAAGTTAGCGTTAACTAGCATTATTAACTAGCATTATTGACGTGATCTGTCATAGCTCTAGCTAGCCAATTTGACGTGGTCCATCAATCAATGTAGCTAGCCTATCATGTCTTTCAGCAGGGATTTGTGATATTTCAATAATTGTTTTATACATTTGCAAAAAATTCTAAAAACCTGTTTTTGTTTTGTCATTATATGGGGTATTGTGTGTAGATTGATGAAAAATAATTGAAGAATATCCTGACTCTTCGCTTTCTCACCGAACCCCGTCCCTTTCCCGATGTGGTCGAATTTCATGAGCATTACATTTTATATTATGCCGTCTTCAAACAGGATTCCATCTTGAGCTACGTAAGGGCTGCCGGTAGCCTCGAGGTTACAGCGTTGGACCAGCAACCGAAAGGACGCTGGGTCGAATCCCGGAGCCAACAAGGTGGAACACATCTGTTGTTGTGCTCTTGAGCAAGGCACTTAATCCCAATTGCTCCAGGGGTGCTGGACAATGGTGACCCTGGCCGTGACCCCACTCCCTGCGGGTGTCTCAGGAGGATTTGGGATATGCAAGAAACATATTTCCATTGCATGCTTGTGTGTAACAGGACAAATATAAGCACCCCCCAAATTATTATTAGTAGATTCTGGGTTTCTGTTTAATTTTTTCAAGTTTTGAGTACAAATATTTTACGTAACGGAATTTCTCTATAAATTGATATACTTGACATATATTGCAGTCCAGTCAATATCATTCTGGAGGACATCAACTAGTCCTGCAGGTCGGGCATAAAGACAATGCTATTGAGTTGTGCTTCTATGGCTGCATAGTCATTTTCCCCAAAAATCTGAAAGAAGCAAGCACACTAATTTCTTGACCTGATTGGGCATTTGAATGCGGAGGAGTCCAAATCTATGTGAAGAACTGTGAAAGACCACACAACATACCTGATCTATAAGGCTTGCTTGAAGTGTCAAATTTAAATCATTGGCTGCTGTTTTATGATGAAGCAATGCAGCTCGCTGCCTTCTGGCTCACACACATTGTCAGAACACCATGCTAAGCTGCCTGCCTGTGAACTGTTTCTTATTCAACCCTCTCCCACATTTAGTCTTGCCAGTTCCCTGTACTGCAAATCATTTTAATGCCAAGTAGCTGTCCTTTACAATATACAGGCTATCTGGACCCTATATTATAGCATCATTTAAAAGGGCAATTACAGCGCCAGAGTAGTAGTTACCACAAAATGATTATTCGGTGTGGTTCAGTGTGCTTCTCTATGATTTAGCAGACCTGGGTTCAAATAGTATTTGCAATCACTTTAATATGTTGGGTTTTTCATTTAAGTCTGTCAGGAGTGCCAGATGGGTGGGGTTTGCACTTTTTGGACTGTTCTGTTGGTCCCATTACGGCAGTCAAGCTCCATCAAGCCCAGCTCAAGTATTTGAATGAAAATGGATACAATTTTAAACCTCGTATGAAGGTCAGGTTCCTCATTAGTGTGTGTGTGTGTGTCCGTTGTTTCTCAGGTCGGACGCTTTGAGGTGAACCTGATCAGTCCAGACAGTAAGACGGTGGTGCTGGAGAAAAAATTCAAAGACATCTCGTCCTGCTCTCAGGTTGGTAAACCTGGGTTTGTTTTTTAACTCGACTGTTCCGTATTTACATTCAGGTTTATCCAGCTAATCTCATCTCAATGCTACAGCGTTCTCCCCAGATGCACATTCCGAAAACTTAACTCCCTCTCAAACATGCCCACTTCATGAGTTAATAAATGCGTTGGTTTGGCGGCTTCAACGTCAGAGGATAATTTATTCGTTATTTTAATTTAATTACAAACGCACATTGCTTTCTGTTCATTGTCAAGGACTTACTTTGTTAGTACTACTGCTAATATGATTACAAATGGTGTCCTGTGATATGTCATGGAAAAAGTTTGACTTTTGAACAAAAAATTGCTTATAAAACATTAAAAGAACAGTAGCTATAGGCCATATTTGGGGGCAAGATAATGCTCTTGTATTACTGTTTACACTAGGCGTTTATAGCCTAATACGTTTCAGCTATGCATTGTTTAAACCAGGGACAGCCACTCATAGTCCATAAAGACTGCATTACATAGGATTGCTGACTTCTTTCTCCAACTGCACGTGATATTGTGTTGTATTCAGGAATTAAATTGATTTATAGAACATTCAATCTGTTTATAGAAGGTTGAGTAACTTCCCTCCAAGCAGACCTGGGTTCAAATAAAATAACTTTGACCATTTGATTAAGCTTGCCTGGAGTGCCAGAAAGCTGCAGTTTGTATTTTTGGGACTATTCCATTGTGCCTGGCAAGCTCAATCAAGCTCAGCTAAAGTATTAGAAAGAAAACAATACTATTTGAACGTCTGCCTCAAACATATACTGTACTGCATACATACAGTATGCAGTAGCAATGTACTGTATCGTCTGTATTGTAGCGTGTAATGATCTTTGGTTGTATAGTACGGTTTGTTGTTCACTCAGGGTGTAAACAAGACGGACCACTTTGGGTTTATCTGTCGCGACCCGGGGGAGTCTGGTCCGGGCCAGTATGTGTGCTATGTCTTCCAGTGTGCCAGCAAATCCCTGGTGAGTATTAGCTAGCTCCTCTCACTGCACACTCCCGGTGTAAATCTAATTTGTCCCCGACTGACTCCCTGTGGTTCCAATGGCTCAGTGCATTAGAGCAGGGTTCTCCAACTCCAGTCCTGGAGATCTTCTGGGTGTGCAGGGTTTTGATCCAGCCCTACTTTAACGCCACCGATTTAGCTAGTCACGGTTCAGAGAGAAGCCGTGGATAAGTTGAATGTTTTAATCATGTCTTACAGCAGGACTGAATCGAAAGCCTTCACACTCGATATCTTGAGATGGAGAACCCTTTTAGCATGGCAACAGGGTTTTGAGTTTGCTTCCCACTTGGGCCACATAATATACAGAGTGCCAAAAGTATTGGGACAGTGACACATTTTTTGTTGTTTTAGCTCTGAAATTATACAATGGCTATGGGGTTAAAGTGCTGACTGTCAGCTTGGATGTGATGGTATTTTCATCCATATTAGGTGAACTGTTCAGAAATTACAGAACTTGTTGTACAAAGTAGTGGGACAAATTCACTTATACAGTATGTGTATTAAAGTGGTCAAAGGTTTAGTGTTTGGTACCATATTCAAGCTTGTGACTCTACAAACTTGTTGGATGTATTTGCTGTTTGTTTTGGTTGTGTTTCAGATTATTTTGTGCCCAATAGAAATTAATGGTAAATAATGTATGTATTACTTAATGTGTAAGCTGCCATGATTATGGATAGTCCTGAATGAATTGTGACTAATTATGAGTGAGAAAGTTAGACACACAAATATCATACCCCCAAGACATTCTAACCTCTCAGCATTACAATAACAGGGGAGGTTAGCATTTTGCGGGGGGGGGATGATATTTTTGCGACTAACTTTCTCACTCATCATTATTCACGATTCACTCAGGACTATCCGTAGTCATGGTCCACATTAATGTACAATTGTTTTGAAACATAGTCTGTTCTTATATACAATAAAAGTGACTCCAAAATGACACATGGGCATTAAATAATGATGATGACGTAATCATTGCGTGCTAGGAATATGGGACCAAATACTAAAGTTTTAGCTACTTTAACACACATATAAGTACATTTTTCCCAATAGTTTTTGGTCCCCTAAAATGGGGGGGACTATGTACAAAAAGTGGTGTAGTTTCTGAACGGTTCACCTGATATGGATGACAATACCCTCAAATTAAAGCTGACAGTCTGCAATTCATAGTCATAGTCATTGTATCATTTCAAATCCAAAGTGCTGGAGTAAAATGTGTCACTGTCCCAATACTTTTGGAGCTTACTGTATGAACTGTTGCTATTAGTCACTATTATAACTGGGCTATATCCAAATGTTTAACTAAAGCTGTAATACACAACCAAATCTACTGTAGGTCTACCAGGGCTCCAGACTAACATTTTCCCCTCGTGGCTTTGGTGCTACTAACTTTTTCAGTTGGTGGCACCAGCCCATGATTTGGTGACATCACGCCCCCCAAAAATCTGCAGCATCACACAATATAATACATTTGAGCATCATCTTATAAAGTCATTAGAAAGTAATTCACGATGCTTTATTAAGAAGTGTAATAGACTACTGAGATGTTAGAAGTAACAATGTATTAATTTAATACCATGTCTAAGCAGGAATGCATGATTACAAATATTTGGATATGGAACCTAATTGTCATGATTGTCATGCATTTTGGGTTGAAAATTAGGCTATTTTTGCTATCAAAATAGGGCTCCAGAATTTTCCCGATTTTTGTTCAATAGAGATGAATTTGCTTTATCTAATTCACCACCTGAGGTAATGCTAAATCAAAACACATTCGCTAGAATGCTAACTCTAAATATAACACCTTCTGCTAGTAGCCATGTATTAATCTAACAAAAATGAAATGATGCGTAGTGCACTCGTGATGGCCGATGCGCAATTTCGCACGCTCCGTATTTCAAAGCCATATGGGATATTTTATTGTAAAACAGTTTGCTTTGAGCTCTAATGATAATTGAGAAATAAATTATACCTACAGAAAGCTGAATCCCTCCTCTCTTTAATATGGACAACTTGTTGCTTCCAAAGTAGTTTTTTTCCCGAAATTGCATTTTAAAATATTATACAATCATGAGGGGCCCACGAGGGGGAGAGAGAGTCTGAGAGGCTCGCTCATTACAGCAGCCGGCCCCAGCGAAACAGGCAGGCACAGATTTATGTGGTGTTTGCTTTTATTAGCTTTCAGGAATCATGAGGATAATGCACTTTACTGTTTAACAAACTCATGGTTTTAGCCACCCAAAATATAGAACATTTTGATTGAGGTAACCTAGTAGAATGTGCAGCTGGCAGCAGTGCGACCAATATATACATTTTTTTACTCGCACAGCCAAGTCACAGGGTCGCAAAATGTGACAAATGGTCGCAGTCTGGAGCCCTGCTTACCAGTATTACAAAAACATTGTCCAGAATGTATTGGGTTCTGAAATACTCTGGAGGAGAATGGTTCTTTGGAACGCTAGGAATCCAGATTTATGTTGTGTTTACTTTAAGTTAGGCTGCATTTTTAGTTTTAGTTGCTTGCAACTGAGTTGCTTCTTGATTGCTTCGTGAAACACCCCCTGCAACTAATAACTCATCTACAACTTGGTTGCATCCAGTTGCAACCTTTGAACTTTGTGCAACTAGTTGCAAGCAACAGCCAATCAAAACAAATGCTTTTGTCACATGATCCGTTTGAAGGTTCGGGACTCCGGCCCGGTTGTCATGTCAACAACACAGCTGTCAGTGCTGCGGGAACCATGATCAAGGTGGACTGAAGAGACATTACTGAAAATACTGGCATCAGGGCTAGTCAAAGTTTATGTACACTACCGGTCCAAAGTTTTAGAACACCTACTCATTGAAGAATTTGTCTTTATTTGTATTATTTTTTACATTGTAGAATAATAGTGAAGACATCAAAACTATGAAATAACACATATGGAATCATGTAGAAACCAAAAAAGTATTAAACAAATCAAAATATATTTTATATTTGAGATTCTTCAAATAGCCACCCTTTGCCTTGATGACAGCTTTGCACACGCGCTCGTGCCAATAGCTAGCCTATTTTGAAAAACTGTTTGCTCAAAATTGGGAGTTGTCGAGAAAAGATTTGGTAGCTTCTACAGACTGATTATCCTAGTCTTCTCTCTTCAGCAATAGATTGAATTTCGAACCGTAGAACTAGAATCCGTGAATGGGAGTGCCCATACAAGTCAGGACTGGCAGCCATTTTGATTGTACCCATGAGTTTACCAGTCAAATTTCCAGAGTTAAAGTTCCATTAACCTTCTATGGATTCTATTTCTAAGGCCGCAGCGCAACAAGCTATTCGATATTTGGCACACATGCTGCCCAAATTGCGGACAAATTGGGAAATGTATTTCAATTTATCAGATGGTGCTGCAGCACCTTCAGCACCCCTACTTCCTGTGGCTATGGCTGTTGCATGCAATTTCAATTGCATTCAAGTTGCTTCATGTAACAGCAAAGTTGCTTGAGATGATGTCACCTGCAACCTGCAACGCAAGTTGCGTTGTGTAACTGCAGCCGGCTACTTTGTGTATGTGTGTGTGTGTTTGTGCCTGCCTGCCTATAGGTGGATGAGGTGATGCTGACTCTGAACCAGGCCTTCAGTACGGCTGCAGCTCTGCAGAGTGCCAAGACTCAGGTCAAGCTGTGCGAGGCCTGCCCTATGCACGACCTGCACAAACTCTGCGAGAGGATCGAGGGTACACCATTGTATATATATTTTATTGCTTTCAAAATAGCAAGAAAAGGACAGGGGACAATAATAGCATCTGTTATCTACACAATACAGATTGGAAAAGTCTAATTGTATTATACCTACATAAGGACCTAATGATGCATTCATAATTCATAACCCATTCATAAGCAGTGTTTCATTTATGCTCTATTTATTCAACCTTCATGTTGTTATCAAATATTGTAAAAAGACTCCCACACACACTTTTCATCTCGGCCTGTCTGTCAATTCAACAGGTTTTGCCGGTTTGAACCACTTTTTAGACAGCACATTTTTCTACCTCAGTTTGTGAGAAAATGTTGCTCCACATTTTGAGTTTGAGAACTCTGTCTGCGGTTGACTCACTTGGTTGTGTGCGGCATTCAATTATCTTCTTCCCAGTCTATTCTTTTTTTGGGGGGCTCAATGGTAACTCATTTGGTTCCTGTGTTTGTGAATCCAGGTCTGTATCCTCCCAGGGCCAAGCTGGCCATCCAGAAGTACCTCTCTCAACTGACTGACAACGAACAGGTGGACATTTTTGAGCGAGTTCAGGTAAGGACCAGACCTGGGTTCAAATACAGCAACGCTGTCGAAGGCTGCCTCCGAAACGTGTCCATTTGTTCTGACCTCTGCTGCTAAAACAAATACATTCAAACGTAATGAATATTTCACTCAGTGTGGGGTTTTCCTTTCTTCAAATACAACAAACCTTGTCCATCTGGAACCAGGCAGGCTAAAGCAAACACTTAATGTATATAAAATATTTGAACCTAGGTCTGATGAGGACTGTGTGAGACTCAATATAACAAAGAACAATCATTTTCTCAACTGTTAAAACTGATTCTCTGTACGGCTGGGCGGTATACCGTATTTGATTATATACCGGTATTGATGCATAGAACGGTTTGGGTTTTTACTTTACTTTCTATAACGGTATTTCAATGTTTGGTTAGTTAAATGTCAAACTCCACTCCGGCATGTGTAATGTCAGTTTTTATAGTTTACTCCGTTTGCTACTTGAGTCGTATCTCTCCCTCTCCTACTGCATGCCGCTTCCCCATGCACTTTCCACACCAAGCCCTGCCCCCTGTCACTCGACCACTTGTTGTACCCTCTCTCTGCACGGTCAGATGCAACAAGATGTTGGTGACCACGATGCTGATTTCCACTTTGCTTCTTAATATAAATCCCACAAGTGTTCTATAATTACACTATTAGTTTGTGTATCTTACTGTCTGCAAACAGCTAGTTTGTCTTTTCTTAGCAAGTTGTGGCTAAAATAAATGTTGCCGCTAATCGCTAGTTAGCTGGCTAGCTAGCTAGCTAAATGTACAAGGAGTCAGAGCAAACATAGCTAGCTAATACAGCCTCTAATACAGCTAGCTAATACACCTAATATATGGAATTGTTTTAAGATGGTCATACCAAGAATCTTAGGACGCCTTTAGGTAGATAAAAAAAACAAAAAAACATGGAACATTGAATTTGGCCTTACTGCTATTAGCCCATAGAAATGGATAACATATTTGTACATGGAAAAACAGAAGAAAATAAAATAATCTGTCCTATATCTGAGAGATATGAAAGATCAAGAAAGTATTTTTTAAAAATTGAGCAAAACAACTGACAACAACCAACATCCTATAGCAAAACAACCGACGTGTTCTTGAGTCTCTCACCTTTCCATAGAGGGGTCATCTTAGTGTGTAGCCCAAACTTTTCGGCTGCTACAGACATAATTTGGCAGATAGGCGTTACCGACTTCAGACGAGTCCTGTGGCGCTTGTTGGGGTCGTAGAGCAAAACGGAGAACACCATTGTGTTTGTGAATTATCTTTCCATAGAGGGGTCATAGTCAATAGTTTCTAGGCCAAACCATTCGGACGCTACAGATGTTTTTGTGAGGAGACCGATTTTTGGGATGTCTCATGGTCTGACAAACACCGCTGTAGCTCTGTCACCTTTCACCGCAGATGCGGAAGGCCGACATCGGTATCTCTAGTTTAGACAGATTTTGATGGGGATTTTTGTATCATGCTAATGTGATATCGCCCAGCCCTGATTTTATGTTTCTTAATCAGATCCTCCATGGAGAGAATGAGAGAGCAACAATAATAGAAATCTGTAATATCTATTTTTAGAGCACTATCTTTGACAAAATGGAGTGGAAGCTATATTTAGGCCTAATAGTTTTTTCAACCCCTTTTAGAAGATGAGAGAAATTCAAAAAAATATCATATCTGTTGTATCTTTTTGTTTTGTATTCAATGACACCAATAGACCAAATAGGCTGCGTTTACACAGGCAGCCCGATTCTGATCATTTTTTTGCTAATTGGTCTTTTGACTAATCAGATCAACTCTGAAAAAGATCTGATATGAAAAGATCTGATGTGGTTGGTCAAAAGACAAATAAGTGGAAAAGAAATCAGAATTGGGCTGCCTGTGTAAGTGCAGCCATATACAGTGCCTTCGGAAAGTATTCAGACCCCTTGTATTTGTATTTATTATGGATCCCCAATTTTTCCTAGCCACTGTGCTCTCACTTCTACTTTTGTTTTGATCTTTGGAGTCTAGGTCGAGTTAATGTAAAATCACTTTGTAAAAACTGCTGATTTAAAAGAGGGCTTTTATAAATACATTCGATTTTTTGATTGATTGACTAATACACGTTGTATTCATTCCTATAGAAGATGAAGCCTGCGTCAGACCAGGAAGAGAATGAGCTGGTGATTCTCCACCTCCGCCAGCTATGTGGAACCAAGCAGGGGTTCCACCTCCACATCGGAGAGGCCCCCCAGGTACAGTGCTATACCCTAACCTGTATTATAGACCTGCCTATGTGTTCAACCTGTCTGTCAATCAAAAGAAGTGCTGCGATAGGTCCGCTCAGCGGTCCCATTTGCGCTCCATAGTTCAAACTATAGTGTGAGAGACTAGCACGTCCTTGATTAGGAAACTCGCTCATGCAGAGTTCTTTCTCTCTCTCTACCCCTCTCTCCCTCTTTCCTGTCACTCACTCACTTGCCCACACTCTCTGACTCACCAGTTTGACAACCGCAGTGCAGAGCACAGTCAGTTGAATGGAGTTTTTAATGGTCAGACTGTACATTGAGACAAAACGCGAAACCTCTTTCCGTAAGCCCCGTCTCGAGGGAGCTCACTCAGGGCTCAACGAGAGCACTTCTAGAAGTTAAATAGCTACAGACCTCTTGTCTTGCAGACCTTTTACTGCTTCTGTGTTTTTACAGGGAGGTAGAGGAGCATAAACACACTCAAACTCCGACGGTAGTGTCAAATGCTCCAGTCGAGTGTACATTTTGTATGTGGAGATTTAATAGCGGTCAAGTTATTTGCCTGGTGTTCTGTGTTCACCCTTCTTTATGTTACTACTGCATCCTAGCTTACTTACTAAATGTGTCGTCTGCTCTGATTCTTGAAAGTTTGGCAAAGTTCGGTAAAGGTGCTCCTGAAGGTAAACGATAACGTTCAGTAATAAGTCTTTATTATTTTACCTTGAGGAGCACCTTGAGGAGCATCAGGTACTGCTGGAGTGTCTACCAATGGCACGTCCATCTTTTTGTGAGAAATTACACTGGTCACTCAAAACATGTATAAAGTATTTATAAAGTATAAATACCCCTCACTTTAGATTAGGGACTGCAAAAATACTTTGGTTTATAAGGACCTACAGTACCAGTCAAAAGTTTGGACACCTACTCATTCAAAGGTTTTTCTTAATTTTTTACTATTTTCTACATTGTAGAATAATAGTGAAGACATCAAAACTATGAAATAACACATATGGAATCATGTAGTATCCAAAAAAGTGTTAAACAAATCAAAATATATTTTATATTTGAGATTCTTCAAAGTAGCCACCCTTTGACTTTGTATTTGTATTTATTAGGTAGCCCCATTAGCTGGTGCCAAGGCAGCAGCTACTCTTCCTGGGGTCCAAATATATTAAAGCATTTACATTACATATAAAATATAAAACAGTACATCATATGACATTATTACACCACTACCTGTCTACAATATCACGATGTGTTTTATGCATGTGTCTATACCCTTGTGTGTCTCTTCACAGTCCCTGTTGTTCCATACGGTGTATTTTTGCCTGTTTTTAAAAAAATCTGATTCTACTGCTTGCATCAGTTACCTGATGTGGAATAGAGTTCCATGTAGTCATGGCTCTATGTAGTACTGTGGACTTGGGGACTGTGAAGAGACCTCTGGTGGCATGTCTTGTGGGATATGCATGGTTGTCCGAGCTGTGTGCCAGTATTCCAAACAGACAGCTCGGTACATTCAGCTTGTCGACACCTCTCACAAAAACAAGCAGTGATGAAGTCCATCTCTCTTCCACTCTGAGCCAGGAGAGACTGACATGCATGTCATTAATGTTAGCTCTCCGTGTACTTTTAAGGGCCAACCGTGCTGCCCTGTTCAGAGCCAACTATTTGTGGTATTTTACCCCCTTTTTCTCCCCAATTTCGTGGTATTCAATTGGTAGTTACAGTCTTGTCCCATCGCTGAAACTCCCGTATGGACACAGGAGAGGCGAAGTTCGAGAGTCGTGCGTCCTCCGAAACACAACCCAACCGAGCTGCACTGCTTCTTGACAAAGTGCCCTCTTAACCCGGAAGCCAGCCGCACCAATGTGCCGGAGGAAACACCGTACACCTGGCGACCGAGTCAGCGTGCACTGCGCCCGACCCACCACAGGAGTCGCTAGTGCGCAATGGGACAAGAACATCCCTGCCGGCCAAACCCTCCCCTACCCTGGACGGCGTTGGGCCAATTGTGCGCCGCCCCATGGGACTCCCGGTCGCGGCTAGCTGCGACAGAGCCTGGACTCGAACCCGGATCTCTATTGGCACAGCTAGCACTGCGATGCAGTGCCTTAGACCACTGATACAGTTTATTAAAAGTCTTATACATTCCTTACAAATGGTTTATACTGAAGGTTATTATAAAGTGTTACCAACATTTATTTGTAACTATATACACGTTAGGTGTTATACAATATGATAACTTTTTTTAAGACATGTTTTTGAACACTTTCTTTTCTATGCTATATTGCATTAGTCTTGGAACATCACTTTTTCTGCATTTAAACAACGTTGTTGCCTCAAATAGAACGAGGCAGTAGTGTTTTTGACAGTCAACCTGGTTTAACTTCTGACCTTCAACCTTTATCTGTCTCTACCAGAATGCCCCTAACACCGCGGCAGCACCAGCAGACGGCACAGGGGCGACTGGCGGCCGCTTTAAACTGGACATCCTGAAGAACAAAGCCAAGAGCTCTCTGACCAGCTCACTGGAGAACATCTTTTCACGGGTACTACCTCTATTTCGGTCTGTCTCTGTGTTTTCTTTATAGATCTCTATTTATTTTTCTCTTTCTCTCTCGCTCACTGTCGCGCTCTCTCTCTTCCCTCTCGCTCTCTCTTCCCTCTCGCTCTGTTTCCAAAGCCATGGAGAACATCTTCTGAAGGGTCCCAAATATCTGTCTTTTCCTCCCCCCCTCCCTGTCTTTGTCTCTTGTCTTGGTCTCTTTCTGTGTTGTGGACGTCCATGGGATTTGGGTTGACCCATTTATGCCACTAAGACTGCTGAATAATACCTCCTGTAAATCCGAGACCTTTGCTGCCATCTGTTACTATTGTAAAGACATCCTTAGAATGTATAAGTAAGCAATAGAAAGTGGATATTGAGACAGTAGATCTCAATCCCTAACCTTGACCCTTTTATCACCCCTAATCTTAACCTTAAAGCCAACCCAAATCCTAAACCTATTCTAATCTCTTACTCCCGACACTAATTTAACATTACTGTTAGATCTGCCGGTTGACCCCTCCCACAAAATGTTGTCATGGGTTAGCATGGTTTAATTATTTCATTCTTTGAATTATAAGGTTTTCTTTGTAATCGGCAGTTTAGTTCGAGGAAATGTTGCAATTTATGTGAGAACGTACTTATTAATTGAAATCAGGTTCAGTTATGTAATGTGCGACTCACAAGAAGTTCACACATTTACATCAAAGATATGTCCCTCTTCTATCCTCAGGGTGCCAACCGGATGAGAGGCCGCTTGGGAAGCATGGGGAGCTTTGAGAGAGTGAGTATTCCATAGTGAATGTGATAATTCCCAGAGCCTCTCTCTCGATGGTAGCAGTCGCTCTCGCTCACTCGCTCTCTCGCTCGCTTTCTTCCTTCCAATTCATCCCAAAGGTGTTCGATGGGGTTGAGGTCAGGGCTCTGTGCAGGCCAGTCAAGTTCTTCCACACCGATCTCGACAAACCATTTCTGTATGGACCTTGCTTTGTGCATGGGGGCATTGTCATGCTGAAACAGGAAAGGCCCTTCCCCAAACTGTTGCCACGAAGTTGGAAGCACAGAATCGTCTAGAATGTCATTGTATGCGGTAAAGTTAAGATTGACCTAAGGAACTAAGGGGCCTAGCCCTAAGCATGAAAAACAGCCCCAGACCATTACTCCACATCCACCAAACTTTACTGTTGGCACTATGCATTGGGGCAGGTAGCGTTCTCCTGGCATCCTCCAAACCCAGATTCGTCCGTCCGACTGCAAGATGGTGAAGCGTCATTCATCAATCCAGAAAACGCGTTTCCACTGCTCAAGAGTCCAATGGCAGCGAGCTTTACACCACTCCAGCCGACGCTTGGCATTGCGCATGGTGATCTTAGGCTTGTGTGCAGCTGCTCGGCCGTGGAAAGCCATTTCATGAAGCTCCCGACGAACAGTTCTTGTGCTGATGTTGCTTCCAGAGGCAGTTTGGAACTCGGTAGTGAGTGTTGCAACCGAAGACAGGCGATTTTTACGTGCTTCAGCACTCAACGGTCCCGTTCTGTGAGATTGTGTGGTCTACCACTTCGCGGCTGAGCAGTTGTTGCTCTTAGACGTTTACACTTCACAATAATAGCACTTACAGATGACTGGAGCAGCTGTAGCAGGTCAGAAATGTGATGATCTGACTTTCTAGTGCAAATGTTTGTCTATGGAGATTGCAGGGCTGTGCGCTCGATTTTATACACCTGTCAGCAACACGTGTGGCTGAAATAGCCGAATCCACTCATTTGAAGGGGTGTCCACATACTTTTGTATATACTGTATAGTGTATCTGTTGAAAAGCAACTGCTTGCTAAGGTTGGGTTTAGAATAAGGATAGGGATAGGGTAAGAACATCTTCAGATTTGTATGTAATATGGATCTCCATTGGCAGCAGCTACTCTTCCTGGGGTCCAGCAAAATTATGGCAGTTATACAATTTTAAAAACATTACAATACATTCACAGAAAGTCTGTTCTGAACTTGGGGACTATGAAGAGACCTCTGGTGGCATGTCTTGTCGGGTATGCATGGGTGTCCGAGCTGTGCTCCAGTAGTTCAAACAGACAGCTCAGTGCATTCAACATGTAAATACCTCTCATAAATACAAGTAGTGATGAAGTCAATCTCTCCTCCACTTGGAGCCAGGAGAGATTGACATGCATATTATTAATGTTAGCTCTGTGTGTACATCCAAGGGCCAGCTGTGCTGCGCTGTTCTGAGCCAATTGCAATTTTCCTAAGTCCCTTTTTGTGGCACCTGACCACACGATTGAACAATAGTCTAGGTTCGACAAAACTAGGGCCTGTAGGACCTGCCTTGTTGATAGTGCTGTTAAGAAGGTAGAGCAGCGCTTTATTATTGACAGACTTCTCCCCATCTTAGCTACTGTTGTATCGATATGTTTTGACCATGACAGTTTACAATCCAGGGTTACTCCAAGCAGTTTAGTCACCTCAACTTGCTCAATTTCCACATTTATTTATTACGAGATTTAGTTGAGGTTTAGTGAATGATTTGTCACAAATACAATGCTTTTAGTTTTATAAATATTTAGGACCAACTTATTCCTTGCCACCTGCTCTGAAACTAACTGCAGCTCTTTGTTAAGTGTTGCAGTGATTTCACTTGCTGTGGTAGCTGATGTGTATAGTGTTGAGTCATCCGCATAAATAAGACACACTGGCAAATAGTCCGGGTAGCCATTTGATTAGCTGTTCCGGTGTCTTATTGCTTGGGGGTAGAAGCTGTTAAGAACCTAGACTTGGCATCATCCACATAAATAAGACACACTGGCTTTACTCAAAGGTGCCCTGGGGAATTCCTGATTCTACCTGGATTATGTTGGAGAGGCTTCCATTAAAGAACACCCTCTGAGTTCTGTTAGACAGGTAAATCTTTATCCACAATATAGCAGGGAGTGTAAAGCCATAACACATACATTTTTCCTGCAGCAGGCTATAAACGATAATGTCAAAAGCTGAACTGAAGTTTAACAAAACAGCCCCCACAATCTTTTTAGCATCAATTTCTCTCAGCCAATCATCAGTCATTTGTGTAAGTGCTGTGCTTGTTGAATGTCCTTCCCTATAAGTGTGCTGAAAGTCTGTTGTCAATTTGTTTACTGTAAAATAGCATTGTAACTGGTCAAACAAACAATATTTTCAAAAAGTTTACTAAGGGTTGGTAACAGGCTGATTTGGTCGGCTATTTGAGCCAGTAAAGGGGACTTTACTATTCTTAGGTAGCATAATTACTTTTGCTTCTCTCCAGGCCTGGGGGCACACACTTTCTAGTAGGCTTAAATTGAAAATATGGCAAATAGGAGTGGCGATATCGTCCGCTATTATCCTCAGTATGTTTCCATCCAAGTTGTCAGACCCCGGTGGCTTGTCATTGTTGATAGACAACATTCATTCTTTCACCTCTTCCACACTCACTTTACGGAATTCAAAATTACAATGCTTGTCTTTCATAATTTGGTCAGATATACTTGGATGTCAGCATTTGTTGCTGGCATATCATGCCTAGGTTTGCTAATCTTGCCAATGAAAAAAAAACATTAAAGTAGTTGGAAATATCAGTAGGTTTTGTGATGAATGAGCCATCTGATTCAATTAATGATGTAGCTGAGTTTGACTTTTTCCCCAAAATGTCATTTAAGGTGCTCCAAAGCTTTTTACTCTCATTCTTTGTCATTTATCTTTGTTTCATTTTGTCACATGATTTCTCAATTTGCAATAGGTTTGTCAGTCGTTTGTGCAGCCAGAATTATTTGCCATTCCTTTTGCCTCATCCCTCTCAACTATAAACATTTTTAATTCCTCATCTCTCCACGGGGATTTAAGTTTTTACAGTCATTTTCTTAATGGGTGCATGCGTATTAGTAACTGGAATAAGCAATTTCAGAATTGTGTCAAGTGCAGCGTCTGTTTGTTACTCATTACACACCACGGACCAACAAATTTTATTTACATCAACAACATAGGAATCACTACAAAACTTATTGTATGACCTCCTATACACTATATTAGGCCCAGCCTTTGGAACTTTGGTTTTCCTAGATATGGCTACTATATTGTGATCACTACATCTGTTGGATCCGCCACCAGAGGTCTCTTCACTTTCCCCAAGTCCAGAACAGATTATGGGAGGCGCACAGTACTACATGGAACTCTATTCCACATCAGGTAACTTCTGCAAGCAGTAGAATCAGATTTAAAAAAACAGGTAAAAATACACCTTATGGAACAACTGGGCCTGTGAAGGGACACACACAAAGGTATAGACACATGCATATGCACACATTGTGATTTTGTTGTATGGTGGTATTAAACATTTTGTATTGTAGATAGGTAGTGGTGTAATAATGTTATATGATGTACTGTTTTATATGTAATGTCATTGTTTTAATATGTTTGGACCCAGGAAGAGTATCTGCTGCCTTGGCAGCAGCTAATGGGGATTCTTAATAAATACAAAATACGAGTACAATTACAAAATACTGCTTTAAAGCACAATTCTGCAGCATTAGTAAAGATGTGATCAATACATGTTGATGATTTCATTAATGTGTGCTGTTTGTAACTACCCTGTTTGGTTGACTGATAACCTGAACCAGGTTGCAGGCACTGGTTACAGTTTGAAGCTTTTACTTGAGTGGGCAGCTTGATGAAAGCCAGTCAATATTTAAATCACCCAGAATATATACCTCTCTGTTGATGTTACATACATTATCAAGCATTTCACAGGTTATCCAGAAACTGACTGTTAGCACTTGGTGGTCTATAGCATCTTCCCACAATAATGGGCTTTCGGTGAGGCAGATGAACCTGTAGCCATATTACTTCAACAGTATTTAACATGAGATCCTCTCTAAGGTTTACATGAATGTGGTTCTGAATATAAACAGCAAACCTCCACCATTGGCATTTCTGTCTTTTCTGTAAATGTTATAACCTTGTATTGCTACCACTGTATCGTCAAATGTATTATCTAAGTGAGATTCAGAGATAGTCAGAATATGAATGTCATCTGTTACTAGCAAAGTATTGATTTCATGAACCTTGTTTCTTAAGCTACATATGTTAACGTGTCTATTTTGTGCACTCTTCTTCTGGGATGCTAACTTGTTTTCATTGCTTTACTGGGAAGCTTAGCAGAAGTAGATATTCTCATGTTATTTATGTTAGTGCAGGGTGAGCTGCACAAAACGTCCTTCCTGCACACAGCACACTGTGCTAACAGTATATATCTGGTTCATAGGCACATGATTACTGCATACAATAGCTGTAGGATCAGCAAAGGCATTCAGGGCAGTTAGAGGGACATCATCTAGGTTACTTACATTGTCTACCAACTCCCCTGGTATAATGTACATTTGCTGAAGCATTATGACAACTCAGCGTCACAATGGTAGGGATTAAGTAAACTGGGCTTGGGTCATTGATAAGTAATTGTCTCAACACCACCTTATAATGCTGTGAAAGGATCCAGGAACCCAAATGATTTGGGGGGATCCCATCCTCCTTATAAAATGGGTTGTTTTGTTTCCAAAAGGTATCGAAATTGGCGACAAAATGTACACCCATTGATCTGCAATAATCACGTAGGCAGTTGTGAAGAGAAAGAATCCTGCTAAAGTGTTCAATGCCACGATTCAGAGAGGGCACAGGGCCAGATATGATGGGTATTTTATTAGTGTCTAGCAGAGAGTCAATCAGCTCTTTAAAATCCAGTTTCAACTGTTCAGAGCTTCCCTTCATAATGCCATTAAAACCCACATGGACTACGATAGAATCGATTTCCATGTCCTGATGTACTTTCGGGAGCAGCTTAGTAATGTAATTTACTCGAGCTCCTGGATAGGACTATCCAAATAGTGTTACCCTGTAAATCATAGTAGGACCACACACACACACACACACACACATATGAGATCTCACATGCCCCAGGAGTGTGAGTTAGTTTGCTTCATCCTGTAAAAACACCACAAGCTGTAAAACACAAGCGCATTTGTTACAGCGGGGACTGTGAAGCAACACAAACATATGCACACAAACACACAATAACATACGCACTATACACACATACACATGGATTCTGTGTTATAGATATGTGGTAGTAGAGTAGGGGCCTGATGGCACACACTTAATATGTTGTGAAATCTGTTGTAAATGTATTGTAATGTTTTTTTTTTAAATGTATAACTTACTTAATTTTGCTGGACCCCAGGAAGAGTAATGGGGATCCATAATAAATACAAATACCTACAACGAGGTCGCCTCTTTCGCTCACAGTCAACCCAGGACATGACATGGAAATATAGTATTACTCTTAACCCAGTAAACAAGACATTCGTTGGCATTCCCATTAGGTCCCTTTAAGGGTTTCAGCGAGACATTATCCCACTGACGTTCTGAGAACCTTCTAGGAACATTAATACATGACGTTAACCTCAGGAACATAATAGGACGTTCAGTACAGGTTGCGTTTTGGTCGCAGTATGACACTATAATAAGGTATTTTGATGTCCATTATGGAACATCATGAAATGGTTCCTATTGGGTTCTTATAGGTAGTTATCCATGGGACATTCATAGACTACAAGGGGACATTTCATGATTGTCAAGGGGACGTCGCATGATGGTCCCAAGGGAACTTTCTCTGGGGGACTTTTGTGTAGTCCCTGTAAGTTACCAGGATGTCATTGAGGACCATGTCAGGACCTTGTTTGTCCCGGGGACGTTCCCAAGGATGTTTTTGGACGGTCTTGGGACATTGTGTCATGGTACTCTGGAGGTTTTGTCAATCAATCAAATATATTTATAAAGCCCTTTTTACATCCGCAGATGTCATGAAGTGCTGTACAGAAACCCAGCCTAAACCCCAAACAGCAAGCAATGCAGATGTAGAAGCAGGGTGGCTAGGAAAAACTCCCTAGAAAGGCAGGAACCTAGGAATAAACCTAGAGAGCAACCAGGCTCTGAGGGGTGGCCAGTCCTCTTCTGGCTGTGCCGAGTGGAGATTATAACAGTACATGACCATTAAGGCCAGATTGTTCTCCAAGATGTTCAAACGTTCATAGATGACCAGCAGGGTCAAATAATAGTCTCAGTGGTTGTAGAGGGTGCAACAGGTCAGTACATCAGGAGTAAATGTCACTTGGCTTGAAAACCTCAGGTCTGGGACATGGTAGCACATCCAGTGAACAGTTCAGGGTTCCATAGCCGCAGGCAAAACAGTTTAAACTGGAGCAGCAGCTCGACCAGGTGGACTGGGGACCGCAAGGAGTAATCAGGTCAGGTAGTCCTGAGGCATGGTCCTAGGGCTCAGGTCCTCCGGGAGGGTAGGGAGAGAGAGAAAATTTGAGGGAGCATACTTAAATTCACACAGGACACCGGATAAGACAGGAGAATTACACCAAATATAACAGACTGACCCTAGCCCCCCCCCGGCACATAGACTATTGCAGCGTAGATACTGGAGGCTGAGACGGGACATCGGGAGACACTGTTGCCCCATCCGACGATACCCTCGGACAGGGCCAACCAGGCAGGATATAACCCCACCCACTTTGCCAAAGCACAGCCCCCACACCACTAGAGGGATATCAACAGACCACCAACCTACTACCCTGAGACAAGGCTGAGTATAGCCCACGAAGATCTCCTCCACCGCACGAGCCCGAGGGGGCGACAAACCGGACAGGAAGATCACATCAGTGACTCAACCCACTCAAGTGACGCACCCCTCCTAGGGACAACGTAGAAGAGCACTAGTAAGCCAGCGACTCAGCCCCCGTAATAGGGTCAGAGGCAGAGAATCCCAATGGAGAGATGGGAACCAGCCAGGCAGAGACCGCAAGGGCGGTTCGTCACACCAGTGCCTTTTCATTCACCTTCGCACCCCTGGCCCAGACTACACTCAATCATAGGACCTACTGAAGAGATGAATCTTCAGTAAAGACTGTAATGTCGAGACCCAGACTGGGTCTCACATGGATAGGCAGACCATTCCATAAAAATTGAGCTCTATAGGAGAAAGCCCTGCCTCCAACTGTTTGCTTAGAAATTCTAGGGACAGTAAGGACGTATTGTGACCATAGCGTACTTTTAGATATGTACGGCAGGACCAAATCAGAGACATAGGTAGGAGCAAGCCCATGTAATGCTTTGTAGGTTAGCAGTAGAGCCTTGAAATCAGCCCTAGCCTTAACAGGAAGGCAGCGTAGAGAGGCTAGCACTGGAGTAATATGATCAAGTCTAGTTCCCGGTTTTTCTCGGGGACATCCCAGAGGACGTTTTTAAGGATTTTCTTGGGATGTTGTGTCATGGTCCCCTGGAGTTTTTTTGTCATGTGAAGGTCCCAGGAGTCCCAAGCCATTTATAAGTAAAGTAATGAAATGGTATGGGAGTTTTAAGGTAAGTGGTACACTGTTCAGCTAAAATTGTGTACAAATCTTGAATCAATGACAATATAATTGTACCTCTGATTTCTCAACCTCTGGATTTGGGGTATGCTGATCTTTCTTCTGCGCCACAAAGTTTTAAAGTCCCCTACAGTCGTAGTCAAAAGTTTTGAGAATGACACAAATACTCATTTTCACGAAGTCTGCTGCCTCAGTTTTAATGTTGGCAATTTGCATATACTCCAGAATGTCATGAAGAGTGAACAGATTAATTGCAATTAATTGCAAAGTCCCTCTTTGCCATGAAAAAGAACTTAATCCCCCTAAAACATTTCCAATGCATTTCAGCCCTGCCAGAAAAAAGGACCAGCTGCCATCATGTCAGTGATTCTCTCATTAACAAAGGTGAGAGTGTTGACGAGGACAAGGCTGGAGATCACTCTGTCATGCTGATTGACTTAGAATAACAGACTGGAAGCTTTAAAAGAAGGGTGGTGCTTGAAATAATTGTTCTTCCTTTGTTAACTATGATTACCTGCAAGGAAACACGTGCCGTCATCATTGCTTTGCACAAAAAGGGCTTCACGGGCAAGGATATTGCTGCTAGTAAGATTGCACCTAAATCAACAATTTATCGGATCATCAAGAACTTCAAGGAGAGAGGTTCAATTGTTGTGAAGAAGACGTCAGGGCGCCCAAGAAAGTCCAGCAAGCGCCAGGACGTCTCCTAAAGTTGATTCAGCTGTGGGATCGGGGCACCACCAGTGCAGAGCTTGCTCAGGAATGGCAGCAGGCAGGTGTGAGTGCATCTGCACGCACAGTGAGGTGAATACTTTTGGAGGATGGCCTAGTGTCAAGAAGGGCAGCAAAGAAACCACTTCTCTCCAGGAATAACATCAGGGACAGACTGATATTCTGCAAAAGGTACAGGGATTGGACTGCTGAGGACTGGGGTAAAGTCATTTTCTCTGATGAATCCCCTTTCCGATTGTTTGGGGCATCCGGAAAACACCTTGTCCGGAGAAGACAAGGTGAGCGCTACCATCAGTCCTGTGTCATGCCAACAGTAAAGCATCCTGAAACCATTCATGTGTGGGGTTGCTTCTCAGCCAAGGGAGTGGGCTCACTCACAATTTTGCCTAAGAACACACCCATGAATAAAGAATGGTACCAACACATTCTCCGAGAGCAACTTCTCCCAACCATCCAAGAACAGTTTGGTGACGACCAATGCCATTTCCAGCATGATGGAGCACCTTGCCATAAGGCAAAAGTGATAACGAAGTGGCTCGGGGAACAAAACATCGAAATGTTGGTCCATGGTCAGGAAACTCCCCAGACCTTAATCCCATTGAGAACTTGTGGTCGATCCTCAAGAGGCGGGTGGACAAACAAAAACCCACAAATTCTGACAAACTCCAAGCATTGATTATGCAAGAATGGGCTGCCATCAGTCAGGATGTGGCCCAGAAGTTAATTGACAGCATGCCAGGGCGGATTGCAGAGGTCTTGAAAAAGAAGGGTCAACACTGCAAATATTGACTCTTTGCATAAACTTAATTGTCAATAAAAGCCTTTGCAACTTATGGAATGCTTGTAATTATACTTCAGTATGCCATAGTAACATCTGACAAAAATATCTCATAACACTGAAGCAGCGAACTTTGTGAAGACCAATACTTGTAATTCTCAAAACTTTTGACCATGACTGTACACATTCATTACCTATAATACATCTCTGTACTTAGTAGCAACGTGTATGCCCCGCCCACTTGAGGATCTGTCTTTTTCAGCCATCTATTTCCTGTGTTTGAGGGGTGAAACATTTCGCTGGATTGATTGCTTTCATTTAGCTCCTGCTTGTGCCTGTCGTCTTTCCCCCGTTAACATTACGACCTACATTTTTGTAATGACATGTCAAACACACCCCGTCTTTCCGTTGAATCTATAAGAATGCTAAAGCTTTGTCATCATCATCATCACCACTCTGTCTCCACCAGGCGGACGACTCTCCCGGCAACTCCCCGCCAGGCACACCCCCTGGGTTCCCTGACGACAATCCGGACGCCCCCCAGTTCCGGCGGCGTGCCCACACCTTCAGCCACCCGCCTGTGAAGAAGCGTATCTCGTTCAATGACGCGCCCACCCAGTGGGGCCAGCAGGGGGTCACTGGTACCCACAGCAAGGCCCCGCTCCGCAGGCAGCAGTCTGTCAACCCTGAACTGCTGCAGAGCAGGTAAACATACCCACTGAACACAACATGACCCAACAGGACATGACACACACCACACAAACAAACACACACACTCAATGCAATACACTTCACTTCCTGTTATCCCGATGTCACTTCCTCTCCACGTGACTAGAAGGAGATAAAGATGGATGAGACAGATTGTCATAAAAGTGCAATTGGACAGTACCCCGACTGTTTAATTTGGTTCTATTTCAATTACTTGTTCGGTCTCTCACTTATTGATAGTGTTCCCTTTTAGGGGCGGAGTCTAGGAAGATCCAATTACACAATGTCTGTCGTAGACCGACAGGAGTGACAGCCAATAGTGGACCACACTTCCATATAAGGGGCCGTAGTCCGCTCCTATCTTTTTTATTTATTCATATATATATATATATATATGTGTGTGTGTGTGTGTGTGTGTGTGTGGTCCTCTGTAGCTCAATTGGTAGAGCATGGCGCTTGTAACGCCAGGGTAGTGTGTTCGATCCCCGGGACCACCCATACGTAAAAATGTATGCGCACATGACTGTAAGTCGCTTTGGATAAAAGCGTCTGCTAAATGGCATATTATTATTATATTATTATTATACTATATGTGTGTGTGTGTGTATGTGTGTGTGTGTGTATATATATATGTGTGTGTGTGTGTATATATATGTGTATATATAGTGCCTTCGGAAAGTATTCAGACCCCTTGACTTTTTCCACGTTACATTAGACTTATTCTAAAATGATTAAATTAAATCCTCTGCAATCTACACACAATACCCCATAATGACAGTAGAAACAGGTTTAAAAAAAATTTCACAAATGTATTTCATATTAAAAACAGAAATACCTTATTTACATAAGTGTTCAGACCCTTTGAAACTCTAAATTGAGCTCAGGTGCCTCCTGTTTCCATTGATAAGCTTTGATGTTTCTACAACTTGATTGGAGTCCACCTGTGGGAAATTCAATTGATTGGACATCATTTGGAAAGGCACACACCTGTCTATATAAGGTCCCACTGTTGACAGTGCATGTCAGAGCAAAAACCAAGCCATGAGGTCAAAGGAATTGTCCGTAGAGCATCGAAACAAGATTGTGTCGAGGCACAGATCTGCAGCATTGAAGGTCCCCAAGAACATAGTGGCCTCCATCATTCTTAAATGGAAGAAGTTTGGAACCACTAAATCAAAATAATACGAAATAAAAGTAACAAACAATTAAAGAGCAGCAGTAAAATAACAATAGCGAGGCTATATGCAGGGGGTACCAGTACCGAGTCAATGTGCGGGGGAACCGGTTAGTCGAGGTAATTAAGGTAATATGTACATGTATTGAGGTAATATGTACACGGAGCAGGTTTTCATCAAGGATCTCTCTGTACTTTGCTACATTCATCTTTGCCTCGATCCTGACTAGTCTCCCAGTCCCTGCCTCTGAAAAACACCCCCACAGCATGATGCTGCCACCACCATGCTTCACTGTAGGGATGGTGCCAGGTTTACTCCAGATGTGACGCTTTGCATTCAGGTCAAAGAGTTCAATCTTGGTTTCATCAGGCCATAGAATCTTGTTTCTCGTGGTCTGAGAGTCTTTAGGTGCCTTTTGGCAAACTCCAAGCGGGCTGTCATGTGCCTTTTACTGAGGAGTGACTTCCATCTAGCCACTCTACCGTAAAGGCCTGATTGGTGGAGCGCTGTAGAGATGGTTGTCCTTCTGGAAGTTTCTCCCATCTCCACGGTTCTCCCATCTCCACAGAGGAACTCTAGAGCTCAGAGTGACCATTGGGTTCTTCTTCACCTCCCTGACCAAGGCCCTTCTCCCCCGATTGCTCAGTTTGGCTGGGCGGCCAGCTCTAAGAAGAGTCTTGGTGGTTCCAAACTTCTTCCATTTAAGAATGATGGAGGCCACTGTGTTCTTGGGGACCTTCAATGATGCAGAAATGTGTTGGTACCTTTCTCCAGATCCGTGCCACGACACAATCCTGTCTCGGAGCTCTACGGACAATTCCTTCAACATGGCTTGGTTTTTGCTCTGGTCAACTGTAGTACCAAGTACTAAGTCATGTTTTGCAGAGGGGTCAAATACTTATTTCCCTCATTAAAATGCAAATACATTTATAACATCTTTGACATGCGTTTAAAAAAATATATATATATTATTCTGTCTCTCACTGTTCAAATAAACCTACCATTAAAATTATAAACTGATCATTTCTTTGTCAGTGGGCAAACTTACAAAATCAGCAGGGGATCAAATACTTTTTTCCCTCACTGTAGTTGTAATCTGTATAAAGGCAAAAAGGCCATTTTTGAACAAAGGATGAGCCTTTTTTAATAATCTACTAGAGAACCATTTTGGGTTTAAGTATAATTTATGTATGAGTGAAACTTTTAGTGAGAGGTTTAAAGCTTTAATATTTAATAATTTTAGCCCCCCAAACTCATATTCCTTATATAAATAGGCACGTTTTATTTTGTCTGGCGTAGCATTCCAAATAAAATAAAATATTGTTTGCTCATATAATTAAAAAAATGAGTTGTCTGGAGTAGACAGCACCATTAGTAAGTAAGTAAACTGTGATAGGACCAATGTGATTTTTCCATAAATAGACAAGTATTTACCTCACCATGGTTGCAGAATCGTATCTATTTTTGCAAACTTTCTATTGAAATTGATTGTGGTAAGTTCATTAATATTTTTTGAGATATGAATACCAAGTATGTCTACTTCACCATCCGCCAATTTTATTGGTAAACTACAAGGTAGTGTAAACACTGTCTTTAACAATCCTATATGTTATATGGTACACTTGTCATAATTAGGTTTTAGTCCAGAGATATGAAGAACTTGATCAAGAACTTAAATGAGACTGTGCAGGGTTCCAGATTGCCGATTTAAGAAATGGAGTCATCGGCATACATTGACACTTTTGTTTTTATCCTTTGGATTTCTAACCCATTGATCTTATAGTTGGATAACATTTTTTAATAGCTAGCATTTCAATGGCCATAATAAATAGAAATGGAGACAACGGATAGCCTTGTTTTACTCGTCTTAAAAGCTCAATACTTTCCACTCCTATCACTTTTTTTGTCTTGCTTACGGATTCGATTAAGATCCTCTAATCTCCTCAGTTATCGACTTCGACCTCTGCTCTCCTCCTTACCTGTTCACAGGTGGACTGTCAAGGACTCCGCTGCCGAGCATAGGACAGCAGCTTCTCGTCGAGAGGATTGAGCTCACACGCTAATTCTCTGTCGCTCACTCAGCTAGCGCCACATAGCTAGCTCTCACCCTACCAGCCCATTTAGCTACCTGCTTCGTGCTGCTTATTCCCACCAAGGTCGAAGAAAGGGAACTTGAGATTTGGTTAACCTCACTGAACTAACCAAGCTAGCTAATGAAGAACACACATTATCTTCAGCTAGCAGTGTGCTTACTATAGATAGGCTACTAACCCTCAACGTGTACGCTAGCTAGCTAAACAACAGGACTAGCTAGCTACACAGCTAAGCATCAACGAAAGCGCACAACTAAATCTAGCTCCTTCGCTAGCTCTCTCTACCTACACGGTAGTGTTCTTCTCTCTCCTAGCTTACCAGCGCCCTCGCTGGCTAAGCTGACCGGTCCTACCTTCTGATACTGTGGTCTTGAGGGCCTTCTAGCCTGTAGAGCAACTCCACCTTGCGGGTGCACTCTGGCTTACCGGTGCCATTTACCACAGTTTTGTAGCCCACTCCACGGAGTCATACCTACCGCTTCCCCTTGCCGGGATGACCCGAGCCAGGCACCCGAGCCCCATCTATGCCCCTGCGGCTCTCGCATTTTAGAGAAAGACTCCCATCCTCTCTGCTTTGCCTGTTGGGGACATGAGCATGCTTGAGAGACAGTCGACTACCCAGAATCTTGTCTGCACTGCAGCACACTGTCTAAGAAAAAAAGTCTGCTCCTGCTCTGGGCACCCACGCCTCCGAACCAACCCCCAGGGTAGGGGTCAAGCGCTCATCTGTAACCAGCTGGGCGGAGGTGATGGATAACCTTGATTTTCTTCCCTCATTTACCGAAGACACAATCTTGGCAGAGGGGCCGATGACGAGGCTCATGCTATAGTAGCCTCTCCATTCTTTAGCCTAAGGAAGCTGCAAGTGAGGGGGAGCACCCGCTTCCTCCCTCACAAGCACCTGCACCTGTCCCCAGGTGCCTCGCCAAGGGCACAACTGGTGACGAGGTTGCCAATCCCCTCCGGGATCACACGCTCATCGACATCTGCAAGAGAGCTGCGGCCAAATTCGGCATCGAGTGGCCCAATGCCCTGCCAAACCGAGGGAGAGGCAGGAATTTGTACGACGGCCCGACCAAACCTAGCATTCCGGTGGTCGCATCTTGCCTAAGGAAGGCAAAATGGTCCCTGGAAAAGCCTTTTTCCAGTAGACTAACCCCTAGTGGCCCCTATGGACATGTCTGGTTTCCATAAGCCCACCTCCGGTGGAGCCCCAGTTTGCTAACTACCTGAACCACTCACACAGTGCATCCCTGTCGGTTAACACCGCCCTCCCGGACAAGATGGGACACTTTTCCGCCATCATTTGTCATAAGATGTACAGAACCGCAGCCCATTCGGTCAGAGCACCTAACGTATCCGATTTCCTCTCACACAGCTGCTTGAAAAACATGGCAAGTCAACGCACAGCCGACCCTGCTATGTGAGAGGAAATCTGTGTCATCATGAGCTGTACCATGAGCCTTGCGGTAGTAGGAGAGAGGTCCCTTTGGCTGGCCTTGGCCAGTCTTATGTTCAGGGAAAGGTCAGGCCTCTTGGATCTCCCTATTACACCCAGTGGGTTGTTTGGGCCATCTATCACTGACATGCATCAGAAACGCAAAATCCATAGGACGGAGGAGGAACATTTCGACTTCTGCATACACCGCAGACCCAGGCCCTACCCTCTCTCCAGTTCAGTGTAGACATCTCTACCCATCCGTTGATAAAACGTAGGTACCACTAGACGCTACACTTAGTGTCGTACTAATATGGCATGGTGGCTTCAAAGGGTTATACCTCTGTTACAGATCTTCCGCTCTGCTACCCAATATGTGCATTCTTGCCATAACTGATACAATCGTCTCTCCACCGTGGGAGAACCTAGCTGTCATTAACTGGCTCATTTGGGTGCAGGAGTAATAGCCTACAATGAGGATACACTCAGTCGAGGATACAAGCACAGTCAACATCACATAATGTCACGTAAGTGGCTCCATATTTCAACGAGAGCTTTGCAAACTCTTGGCATTCTCTCAACCAGCTTCATGAGGAATGCTTTTTCAACAGTCTTGAAGGAGTTCCCACATATGCTGAGTACTTGTTGGCTGCTTTTCCTTCACTCTGTGGTCCAACATCCCAAACCATCTCAATTGGGTTGATGTCGGGTGATTGTGGAGGCCAGGTCATCTGACGCAGCACTCCATCACTCTCCTTCTTGGTCAAATAGCCATTACACAGCCTGGAGGTGTGTTTTGGGTCATTGTCCTGTTGAAAAACAAATTATAGTCCCACTAAGCGCAAAGCAGATGAGATGGCGTATCGCTGCAGAATGTTGTGGTAGCCATGCTGGTTAAGTGTGCCTTGAATTCTAAATAAATTACTGACAGTGTCACCAGCAAAACACCCCCACAGCATCACACCTCCTCCTCCATGCTTCACGGAACCACACATGTGAAGATCATCCGTTCACCTACACTGCATCTCACAAAGACACAGCTGGAACCAAAAATCTCAAATTTCGACTCCAGACCAAAGGACAAATTTCCACCGGCCTAATGTCCATTGCTCGTGTTTCTTGGCCCAAGCAAATCTCTTCTTCTTATTGGTGTCATTTAGTAGTGATTTCTTTGCAGCAATTCGACCATGAAGGCCTGATTCACACAGTCTCCCCTGAACAGTTGATGTTGAGATGTGTTTGTTACTTGAACTCTGTGTAGCATTTACTTGAGCTGCAATTTCTGAGGCTGATAACTCTAATGAACTTATCCTCTGCAGCAGAGTTAACTCTGGGTCTTCCATTCCTGTGGCGGTCCTCATGAGAGCCAGTTTCATCATATCGCCTGATGGTTTTTGCGACTGCACTTGAAGAAACTTTCAAAGTTCTTGAAATGTTCCGTATTGACTGACTCATGTTTTAAAGTAATGATGGACTGTCGTTTCTCTTTGCTTATTTGAGCTGTTCTTGCATTAATATGGACTTGGTATTTTACCAAATAGGGCTATCTTCTGAATACCACCCCTACATTGTCACAACACAACTGATTGGCTCAAACGCATTAAGAAGGAAATAAATTCCACAAATTAACTTATGTAGGCACACCTGTTAATTGAAATGCATTCCAGGTGACTACTGCATGAAGCTGGTTGAGAGAATGCCAAGAGTGTGCAAAGCTGTCATCAAGGCAAAGGGTGGCTATTTGAAGAATCTCAAATATAAAATATATTTTGAATTGTTTAACACTTTTATGGTTACTTCATGATTCCATATGTGTTATTTCATCGTTTTGATGTCTTCCCTATTATTCTACAATGTAGAAAATAGTAAAAAATAAAGAAAAACCCTTGAATGAGTAGGTGTTATAAAACTTTTGACCGGTAGTGTATGTGGCCAACCGTGGCATTCAAACAAGGTTGCAATGAAAGCTAATCGGACTGTAGCGACTGTGTTGGCATCAAAATCCGGGGTGTCAACTAAGTTTTGATTCAGCGTTGATTGACATGGTAATGGACCAATAGTATTGGAGAAAAGTTGAAAAAACTGACCCCGCTGACGTTGTATGTTAAAGTGTGACATGTCACGACGTGACGTACGGCACACATTATTCAACTCATTCTGTGCCGTACATCCTCTTTCCACCAGGTGTAGCACTTCTCTCGCAGATTAAAAACAAGAAATGATCAATGGTGAGTGTAAAGTTAATTACTTGTGAGTTCATCAATAGTTAATTCAATCAATTGTTAATTTTCGCGTAATCACTGCGAGCCATCATGACTCTCAAAAACCGTGACACCCACAGTTTAATTGTGAAGATAAATTTAGCGCCGCCCTAAAAATCCTATTCAAATTCGACACAAACCTTCAAATAGGTATGTAATGAGACATTATATAAACTCTTTATAGTGTTTTATTTACATTTTAGAGGTGATAAGTTGGACAAATCAGGTGAAAAAAGCCGGTTCCCTACACGACATATCTCCCCTTTTCATTATGACGTAGTAGCTTTCGCTTCCCCACCCGCCATTTTTAAAAAGACCCGGCGGAGCTCCATTACTTTCTTCGATCATGCAGAGAGGGGCAGCATGAAGGTCTCGTCATTGACTTTGCTGGAAAGGGGAGAAATTGTGCTTTACAATGGTATTTATATTACAGTTGACCTGGAAGTATTACGTTTTTGGTGCGCTAAAATAAGGTAAAATGTACGGAACAGTGCAATGTACAAAAGTACGTTACCTACCGTTAATTTTCAACCGTCACACCCTCACTTCTGGTTTTGGTAATTTGATTGGGTTATTTACCTTTCAATCACTACGCCCTCCCTTCTATTCCCATGCATTTGATTGGCTGATGAGTTTGTGCCGGTGTTTCATGAAACTACACTTTCTGTCCAATCAAAACAAACTCACTACAAGTGCGTCGCTCCAAATGACTGTATATGGTTGCTCCAACAGAGATGGAAGAGGAGGCTAGACATCTCACTGGCAAACATTTTTCTGGTGGGGGAAAAAAGTATTTAGTCAGCCACCAATTGTGCAAGTTCTCCCACTTAAAAAGATGAGAGAGGCCTGTAATTTTCATCATAGGTACACGTCAACTATGACAGACAAATTGAGAAAAAAAATCCAGAAAATCACATTGTAGGATTTTTAATGAATTTATTTGCAAATTATGGTGGAAAATAAGTATTTGGTCACCTACAAACAAGCAAGATTTCTGGCTCTCACAGACCTGTAACTTCTTCTTTAAGAGGCTCCTCTGTCCTCCACTCGTTACCTGTATTAATGGGACCTGTTTGAACTTGTTATCAGTATAAAAGACACCTGTCCACAACCTCAAACAGTCACACTCCAAACTCCACTATGGCCAAGACCAAAGAGCTGTCAAAGGACACCAGAAACAAAATTGTAGACCTGCACCAGGCTGGGAAGACTGAATCTGCAATAGGTAAGCAGCTTGGTTTGAAGAAATCAACTGTGGGAGCAATTATAAGGAAATGGAAGATATACAAGACCACTGATAATCTCCCTCGATCTGGGGCTCCACGCAAGATCTCACCCCGTGGGGTCAAAATGATCACAAGAACGGTGAGCAAAAATCCCAGAACCACACGGGGGGACCTAGTGAATGACCTGCAGAGAGCTGGGACCAAAGTAACAAAGCCTACCATCAGTAACACACTACGCCGCCAGGGACTCAAATCCTGCAGTGCCAGACGTGTCCCCCTGCTTAAGCCAGTACATGTCCAGGCCCGTCTGAAGTTTGCTAGAGTGCATTTGGATGATCCAGAAGAGGATTGGGAGAATGTCATATGGTCAGATGAAACCAAAATATAACTTTTTGGTAAAAACTCAACTCGTCGTGTTTGGAGGACAAAGAATGCTGAGTTGCATCCAAAGAACACCATACCTACTGTGAAGCATGGGGGTGGAAACATCATGCTTTGGGGCTGTTTTTCTGCAAAGGGACCAGGACGACTGATCCGTGTAAAGGAAAGAATGAATGGGGCCATGTATCGTGAGATTTTGAGTGAAAACCTCCTTCCATCAGCAAGGGCATTGAAGATGAAACGTGGCTGGGTCTTTCAGTATGACAATGACCCCAAACACACCGCCCGGGCAACGAAGGAGTGGCTTCGTAAGAAGCATTTCAAGGTCCTGGAGTGGCCTAGCCAGTCTCCAGATCTCAACCCCATAGAAAATCTTTGGAGGGAGTTGAAAGTCTGTGTTGCCCAGCGACAGCCCCAAAACATCACTGCTCTAGAGGAGATCTGCATGGAGGAATGGGCCAAAATACCAGCCACAGTGTGTGAAAACCTTGTGAAGACTTACAGAAAACGTTTGACCTGTGTCATTGCCAACAAAGGGTATATAATGCTTGTTTGTAGGTGACCAAATACTTATTTTCCACCATAATTTGCAAATAAATTCATTAGAAATCCTACAATGTGATTTTCTGGATTGTTTTTCTTCTCATTTTGTCTGTCATAGTTGACGTGTACCTATGATGAAAATTACAGGCCTCTCTCATCTTTTTAAGTGGGAGAACTTGCACAATTGGTGGCTGACTAAATACTTTTTTTCCCCCACTGTACAAGTAGACAAGACACAGCTGCTATCGCATTGGTGTCTATGGGAGAGCCAGCCCTTAAGTAGACCAGAACTGTGTCCAATTTTTCAATGGTAAACTGCCTGAGTAAGACATCTTCATTTATCCACCATCTTTGGCTCTACGTTCACAGATCCCTAAGACTTTTCTCAAAGCATGTATCGATAATTCTATAGAATATCTCTGCCTCACATACAGTTGAAGTCGGAAGTTTACATACACTTAGGTTGGAGTCATTAAAACTCGTTTTTCAACCACTCCACAAATTTCTTGTTAACAAACTATAGTTTTGGCAAGTCAGTTAGGACAGCTACTTTGTGCATGACACGAGTACTTTTTCCAACAATTGTTTACAGACAGATTATTTCACTTATAATCACTGTATCACAATTCGAGTGGGTCAGAAGTTTACATACACTAAGTTAACTGTGCCTTTAAACAGCTTGGAAAATTCCAGAAAATGATGTCATGGCTTTAGAAGCTTCTGATAGGCTAATTGACATCATTTTTGTCAATTGGAGGTGTACCTGTGGATGTATTTAAAGGCCTACCTTCAAACGCAGTGCCTCAGAAAGAAGAGGGTAGACCTCCACAAGTCTGGTTCATCCTTGGGA
Organism: Coregonus lavaretus; assembly: GCF_964263955.1. Classification (NCBI taxonomy): domain Eukaryota; kingdom Metazoa; phylum Chordata; class Actinopteri; order Salmoniformes; family Salmonidae; genus Coregonus; species Coregonus lavaretus. Next base: position 1,179,294 of record NC_140003.1, read on the forward strand.
GCAATTTCCAAACGCCTGAAGGTACCACGTTCATCTGTACAAACAATAGTATGCAAGTATAAACACCATGGGACCACGCAGTCGTCATACCACTCCGGAAGGAGACGCGTTTTGTCTCCTGGAGATGAACGTACTTTGGTGTGAAAAGTGCAAATCAATCCCAGAACAACAGCAAAGGACCTTGTGAAGATGCTGGAGGAAACAGGTACAAAAGTATCTATATCCACAGTAAAACAAGTCCTATATCGACATAACCTGAAAGGCTGCTCAGCAAGGAAGAAGCCACTGCTCCAAAACTGCCATAAAAAAGCCAGGCTACGGTTTGCAACTGCACATGGGGACAAAGATCATACTTTTTGGAGAAATGTCCTCTGGTCTGTCTGATGAAACAAAACTATAACTGTTTGGCCATAATGACCATCGTTATGTTTGGAGGTAAAAGGGGTTTGCTTGCAAGCCGAAGAATACCATCCCAACCGTGAAGCACGGGGGTGGCAGTATCATGCTGTGGGGGTGCTTTGCTGCAGGAGGGACTGGTGCACTTCACAAAATAGATGGCATCATGAGGAAGGAAAATTATCTAGATTTATTGAAGCACCTTGTCAAGACATCAGTCAGGAAGTTAAAGCTTGGTCGCAAATGGGTCTTCCAAATGGACAATGATCCCAAGCATACTTCCAAAATTGTGGCAAAATGGCTTAAGGACAACAAAGTCAAGGTATTGGAGTGGGCTTCACAAAGCCCTGACCTCAATCCTATAGAAAATTTGTGGGCAGAACTGAAAAAGCGTGTGCGAGCAAGGAGGCCTACAATCCTGACTCAGTTACACCAGCTCTGTCAGGAGGAATGGGCCAAAATTCACCCAGCTTATTGTGGAAGCTTGTGGAAGTCTACCCAAAACGTTTGACCCAAGTTAAACAATTTAAAGGCAATGCTACCAAATACTAATTGAGTGTATGTAATCTTCTGACCCACTGGGAATGTGATGAAAGAAAGAAAAGCTTAAATAAATCATTCTCTCTACTATTATTCTGACATTTCACATACTTAAAATAAAGTGGTGATCCTAACTGACCTAAAACAGGGAATTTTTACTGGGATTAAATGTCAGGAATTGTGAAAAACAGAGTTTAAATGTATTTGGCTAAGGTTTATGTAAACTTCCGACTTCAACTGTATTATGTATTGACTATTGGCTGTAAGAATAGATTTTGTGTCGCTATCATGTCAAAGTGCAAGGCAGATGATCTCAAAACCAGGACTTGGCCCATGAAAGTGTGGCCACTGTCGTAGACCTTTGGGAAAGACAACATACTATGAACACAAAGCTAAGTTATATGATCAATTCACTCATCAATGGACAGTTGAACGGCAAGACACAGTCACCTTTCCCGAGGATTTTTCCATTGCAGCAAGAACAGACCCAGGAGGTATTTTGGCAGGATGAATATTGTACTTGTGTTTAGTATTTAAAAAAGTAAATTAGTTTTGCGTCATTATGCCGCTCTTGGCTCTCCTTGTGTTAAAGCAACGTTATTGAGTGATAGGCTGTTTGAAAACACTGCAGCTAAAAAAATAAAAATCCATTGTTATTTCTTTTTTTTAAGATGACCCCCAAAAGTCAGATGGAGATGTGTAAATTGGACTCACATTCAGTCATAATATTACTTGTAGCAAATGTAGGCTACCTGTCACAAGAAAAAAGTTACCAGCTGATGAGATGATGCATGCATGCATTGTGAACTGTGCTCCATACTGATATGCGCTGTCTTTCCCCACCCTGCGCATTGATGATTGATCATACAGAGCAGAGAAGGTCGCAGAGAAGGTCGCAGAGAAGCCAGATTTAGACATTGCATATAATTTAACAGTTCAATTTCACTTCATGCTGTTCATATAAATAATTTGTTATAATTTACCAGTTTCTCGCAGTTATTTATCCCGGAAAACGGGAGTGGGTTTGGGCTGGAAATCTCAGTAAATCTCATTAACCCGGTTCCCGCTATTAAACCCTAGTCTCAATACTGTTAATTGACATCCTTCCCTTGCACCCTCTCCTTAATCTGCACTGGCTGGAAGAGCTGAGGAGTGATCTACATGGACTGTGTCTCAATAGTGTAAAGTGACGTCCTTCCCTTGTGTCCTCGCTCCTTGATCTTTATCACTCTGACTTGTGCAGATGAAGGAAAGGAGTTGAGGTGAGGAACCCATTGACATTCTAGAAGCTAGGTGCCAGTGTCTGAGAGAGAGATGCAGAGGAAAATGTGGTGTGTCAGTTTGGGTGCAGGTTCAATTGGATTGCCGGTCAGTTTTCCACTTCCTGACCACATGGAGATGCAATCCAATCTCAAATTGAACTTTCTCCTAAAATGACACAACTCCATTATAGGATGTGGTGGCACCGCCACCGTCTCAGCAACAGTGTCCCTGTAGCCGTGACCTCTCTCTAGGGGATACATGTTTTGAAATGTATTATCTAGTGTTAACTGCAGTACAAGGACATTTTCAAGTCATGTCTACATTTCTTTGACATTTAAAGCCACAGTCCTTGTTGGTGGCCCACTCTTCTATGGTATGCACATCTTATCTCAAGTTTCACGTAAATGGGTGTATTACGTGTTGTGCCTTCAAAAAGCTTGCATACCATTTTGTTGTATTACAGCCTGAATTAAAATTTGATTAAATAGATGTTTCTCACCCATCTACACACAATACCCCATAATGACAGTGAAAACGTGTTTTTAGAAATGTTAGCAAATGTATTGAAAATGAAATACTGAAATATCTAATTTACATAAGTATTCACACACCTGTGTAAATACTTTGTAGAAGCACCTTTGGCAGCGATTACAGCTGTGAGTCTTTCTGGGTAAGTCTCTAAGAGCTGTCTATTTTTCATTTCATTTTAGTCATTTAGCAGATGCTCTTATCCAGAGGGACTTACAGTTAGTGAGTGCATACATTTTCATACTGGCCCCCCGTGGGAAACGAACCCACAACCCTGGCGTTGCAAGCACCATGCTCCACCAACTGAGCTACAGGGGTCTACACCTGGATTGTGCAACATTTGCCCGTTGTTATTTTCAAAATTCTTCAAGCTCTGTCAAATTGGTTGTTGTTCATTGCTAGACCACCATTTTCAGGTCTTGCCATAGATTTTCAAGTAGATTTAAGTAAAAACTGTAACTTGGCCACTTAGGAACATTCAATGTCTTTTTGGTAAGCAACTCCAGTGTATATTTGGCCTTGTGTTTTAAGTTATTGTCCTGCTGAAAGGTGAATTTATCTCCCAGTGTCTGGTGAAAAGCAGACTGAACCAGATTTTGCCTGTGTTTAGCTCCATTCCATTTATTTAAAATTTTTCCTGAAAAACTCCCCAGGCCTTAACGATTACAAGCATACCCATAACATGATGCAGTCACCACTATGCTTGAAAATATGGAGAGTGGCACTCAGTAATGTGTTGTATTGGATTTGCCCCAAATATAACATTTGTTGTGTTATTACTTTAGTGCTTCGTTGCAAACAGGATGCATGTTTTGTAATATTTGTATTCTGTACAGGCTTCCTTATTTTACTCTGTCAATAGGTTAGTATTGTGGAGTAACTACAATGTTGTTGATCCATCCTCAGTTTTCTCCTATCACAGCCATTAAACTCTGTAACTGTTTTAAAGTCACCACTGGCCTCATGGTGAAATCCCTGAGCGGTTTCCTTCCTCTCCGGAAACAAAGTTAGGAAGGACACCTGTAGCTTTGTAGTGACTGGGTGTATTGGTACACCATCCAATGTGTAATTAATAACTTCACCATGCTCAAAGGGATATTCCAAATGTCTGCTTTTTTAAAATGTTTACCCATCTACCAATAGGTGCCCTTCTTTGTGAGGTATTGGAAAACCTCCCTGGTCTTTGTGGTTGAATCTGTGTTTGAAATTCACTGCTCGACTGAAGGACCATACAGATAATTGTGTGTGTGGGGTACAGAGATGAGGTAGTCATTCAAAAATCATGTTAAACATTATTGCAAACAGTGAGTCCATGCAACTTATTATGTGACTTGTTAAGCCCATTTTTTGCCATAACAAAGGGTTTGAATACTTATTGACTCAAGACATTTCAGCTTTTCATTTTTAATTTGTTTGTAAAAATGTCGAAAATCATAATTACACTTTGACATTATGGGGTATTGTGTGTAAGCCAGTGCACCCCAAAAAATCTGAATTGAATCAATTTTAAATTCAGGGTGTAGCGCAACAAAATGGGGAAATTGTTTAGGGGTATGAATACTTTCTGAAGGCACTGTATGATACATCACATGTGTGAGGTGACATGTGAGAAAGGCACTCTATTCACTATGCATTTTTTCACAATAGGGTGCCATTCTGGACAGAGCCATAGTAATGGAATATATCAATCAGCTTCCTAACCCTATTCTCCTCTCTCCTATCAGACTGCTTCTTCTTTGAAATGATTGAAATATCCATGTAGCAATGGCTGCCTCTGTGTCTTGATGTTTGCTCTTGTTTTATGTAGTAATTATGGCCCTACTGTACTAATTTCTTCTTTATTAATCAATATTTGTGTGAATCGGTCTTCAGTCAATGTTTTCTGTTGTGAGAAATGTTCCTTTTAGGTTTGTCTTGATTATGTAACCACAAACCCTTCTGCAGTACAGACAGAGAGATTATGTTGATTATCAGTCTGTATAAGGTTTCCTCTGTCACAGTGGGAAAATTAGGATTGTGTGTGCACATGCGTGCGTATGACCTTTAGTTTGTCGGTGTAGTGTGTATGCTCATATCTGTGTGTGCCTGCGTGTATTTGTGACAGTACATCTGTGTGTGATTTATGCCCACTCTCACACTTCTCCCCTCTCTCCCTGTCTATCCCTCCCCCTCTGTCCATCAGTAATTGGGAGGGTAGGAAGAGGACCCTGTCTGTATGCAGCAGTGACAGTGTGAGTGTACCCCTCACCCCCCGCAAAGTGTCCTGGAGACAGAAGATCTACCTGCGGGTCGCCTCACCCATGAACAAGCCCACGTCCATGCAGGACCCAGGTGTGTGTCTAACTGGCCTGCTACACTCGACACGTAACTTTTGCATAGCGTGAGACGCTCCTATTTATTTCAATGAAACCTATGCATACGCAGCACGGCTTCACAAGAAGCTCTTGCTGCTCAGTGTAAAATGGAAGAATTTTATAAAGTGGCTCACCCTGGCAAAAATGCACTCGTCAGTGTAGCAGCTAAAAACCTACTGTTTTCCTGACACAGACCATCTCTAGCACAATTATACTGTAACTCCCAACCATCTATGAGACACTTGTACAATTCAACTCAATTCAGTACAACTTCTCCCCTTGGGCAATTATGAATGGAATAATCAGATTATTTTTGTGGAAGAAGTTTAAAACGTTTTACTTAAATGAATGGGTTAAATATAGTCGAAGTTAAATATATTAAAATATCTGGTCTGATTACTTTAATAGACTATATCAACCTTATTACTTTGGACTGTGGGGCAGTTAGATCACATATGTGGCCAACCAGCTCGATTCAGTCTTATGTAGCAAAATTTGAAATTATGTTTTTTACATTGGATAAAAGTAGATACTCAGAGCTAGAAAATGGTATATCAAACACTACAGTTGAGGAACAATGGGAAAGTAATTCTGCTTTGAAAGTTGATAAACTTGTAACCTCACTTTTGAGAAAATGGCCTTTGAATGTTTTGGTGCACCCACTGGAGAGATTTTCTTTGTCTACACCCATTCAGCATCGTTCACACCCTCTTAAACTATAGCCCCGCCCGTAAACAGAGCGTTGTCTGGTTGTCCATTCGTAAATTCAGAGCGTTTCGCACTCGGAGTGTTCAGAGAGCACACTGGACGCTCTGGCCGAGGAGTAGGGTTGATCCAAGCGTTCTGTCCTAACAGTAGCAGTCAAGCACCCAAGCTAACTGGGTAAAGTTGGCCAGCTTGCTAGCTACTTCCAGACACAAAAGAACAGCTCACTGACCATTTTACTCGCCCTAGCAGAGCTGATTAGGCTGTTTTTATGTTATCCAGAGCGTTGGTGACTGCAACTGTGCTGCTGGCAACAATTGAATGATGCTTTTTTGCCAACGTTTACTGTCACCGGCCATATTCAACGGGTGTTGAGTGTTCGTAAATGTGTCAGTTATTCTGCGTTCTGGCACACTCAGAGAGCGCTCTGAAATCGGAGTAGATAGCCAGAGCAAATTTACCAGCTACGTCTATCAACAGTTGTCTCATTGACATCATGAACATTCTATTGAAATGGTTACCTGCATAGTGGAGTCTTTTGTTAAGACGTCTTAACAAAAGACCTGAGAGTTGGGATTAGCTAGCTAGTTAGCTAAACAACTAAGCATAATCCCAACTCATGACGTTACTAACCTGCATGAATATGCAGGTAGCTAACCAACCAGGTTCAATGTTAGCTAGCTAACATTAGGCTATAACTAGCAAAGCAAATGACACTGAGATATGAATAATATTACTACACAGATCATACATGTAACGTTAGCTAGCGAGCCAGCCAACTAACATTAGCTAGCTAGCTAACAGTACACTTTAACTTGAAATGAAAATGACTTTGTCAAAATTAGAAACGTGTAATATCTGGAAATGTAGCTAGCTAGACTATCTTACCTCTGTAGCTCAGCTGGTAGAGCACGGCGCTTGTAACGCCAAGGTAGTGGGTTCGATCCCCGGGACCACCCATACACAAAAATGTATGCACGCATGACTGTAAGTCGCTTTGGATAAAAGCGTCTGCTAAATGGCATATTATTATTATTTATTATTATATACAGTGGGGGAAAAAGTATTTAGTCAGCCACCAATTGTGCAAGTTCTCCCACTTAAAAAGATGAGAGAGGCCTGTAATTTTCATCATAGGTACACGTCAACTATGACAGACAAAATGAGAAAAAATAATCCAGAAAATCACATTGTAGGATTTTTAATGAATTTATTTGCAAATTATGGTGGAGAATAAGTATTTGGTCAACAACAAAAGTTTCTCAATACTTTGTTATATACCCTTTGTTGGCAATGACACAGGTCAAACGTTTTCTGTAAGTCTTCACAAGGTTTTCACACACTGTTGCTGGTATTTTGGCCCATTCCTCCATGCAGATCTCCTCTAGAGCAGTGATGTTTTGGGGCTGTCGCTGGGCAACACAGACTTTCAACTCCCTCCAAAGATTGTCTATGGGGTTGAGATCTGGAGACCGGCTAGGCCACTCCAGGACCTTGAAATGCTTCTTACGAAGCCACTCCTTCGTTGCCCGGGCGGTGTGTTTGGGATCATTGTCATGCTGAAAGACCCAGCCACGTTTCATCTTCAATGCCCTTGCTGATGGAAGGAGGTTTTCACTCAAAATCTCACGATACATGGCCCCATTCATTCTTTCCTTTACACGGATCAGTCGTCCTGGTCCCTTTGCAGAAAAACAGCCCCAAAGCATGATGTTTCCACCCCCATGCTTCACAGTAGGTATGGTGTTCTTTGGATGCAACTCAGCATTCTTTGTCCTCCAAACACGACGAGTTGAGTTTTTACCAAAAAGTTATATTTTGGTTTCATCTGACCATATGACATTCTCCCAATCCTCTTCTGGATCATCCAAATGCACTCTAGCAAACTTCAGATGGGCCTGGACATGTACTGGCTTAAGCAGGGGGACACGTCTGGCACTGCAGGATTTGAGTCCCTGGCGGCGTAGTGTGTTACTGATGGTAGGCTTTGTTACTTTGGTCCCAGCTCTCTGCAGGTCATTCACTAGGTCCCACCGTGTGGTTCTGTGTGGGTGCTTTCTCAAACCACATTAATAAGAAATATGTTGAAGATTTGAAGTGGGGACTCTTCCTTCACAAGCCTTACTAATTACAATACGCATGCAATATGTGACCCACCCTCTCTTTTCAGTCTTATGTTCCAACATTTGAAATTGTTTTATGTACATTGGATAAAAGTACAGCCTCAGAGCTCCACAATGGCACATCATACACTGTAGTTGGAGGAACCATGGGGAAGTAATGCTGCTTTAAAAGTTGATGCATTTATTATCCCATGTAGGAGAAAAAGGCATTCAAACATTTTGCTGTGATTTTCACACTTGCTCTACATTAATCCTTGGGAAACATATATTTAGAATTCAAAAGGCACTCCCACATCTGAGCTATCTTTGTTGCAGGTGCATGGTAACAATTGAATAACATCGGGGGGAAAAAAAGAAGAAACCCGCACACTGCTCTTGCTAGCATCGCTGCTTTTTATTAAGCTTTACGTATCGGCCTCAAGGTCTTCATCAGAGCTTTTGTGAGTGTTTTTAATTTGCACCCTTATGTAGGCGTTGAGCCACCCACATCCGTTCAATGTATCGAATGGGGTTGGAGTTGATGGAAAATAAACATGTTACCAAATATAACAATGTGCATTACATAAGTATTCTAATAAAGTGTGTACATAAAACATATTTAACATGTCTGTAAAACCACAATGAGGACATCGACCTATTAAGTAAGTTTTCATAAATCGTTGGGTACAGTGCAAGAAAAAATGTCAGAGTAGGCTGAAGTGGTGGCATTAGTTCATGTTCACATTAACAACATAACATGCATCGGCATTTCATCATTAAGACCTTTTGGGAATAACGTCTGGAGGGTGTAAATCCAAAAACAGAGTATTATTTATATCACCTCCCCTGTCTGATATCTTGACTTTCTCTATGCCACAAAATCTAAAGGTAGAAATGTCACGTTTTTGGTCATTAAAATGTATATGACATTTCTAGCTTGCTAGCCAACTTAACATTTGTCCCTATAACGTAACATGGGGTTTGATGCATTTCTTCCTATAACATGGGGTTTGATTAGCATTTGCACCACAGTGGCTAATTTCGGTAGCTAGGTAGTTAAACATGACAAACTGGCAAACATGAAAAACATTATCATTATGTCAAGCATGCCTTAGCATATCAGCAATCAACATTAACAGCAGAATGCAACTGGCCAGCTCAGCCAGCTGGCTTAATGTTGCTTTGTCCCGCAACGAGCCATCTGTAAACAATGTCTTGTTGCGGGACGAAGCAAACTATATAACGGTACCTGTATGCAACTGTCTAGCTATATAGCTAACAATAGCTAGCAATTGAAAAAACGTTTTGATACAGTTGAGATAATAACTTATGTACACTACCATTCAAAAGTTTGGGGTCACTTAGAAATGTCCTTATTTTCGAAAGAAAAACATTTTTTTTGTCCATTTAAATAACATAAAATTGATCAGAAATACAGTATAGACATTGTTAATGTTGTAAATGGCCATTGTAGCTGGAAACGGCTGATTTCTTTATGGAATATCTACATAGGTGTACAAAGGCCCCTTATCAGCAACCATCAGTCCTGTGTTCCAATGGCATGTTGTGTTTGCTAATCCAAGTTGTATCATTTTAAAAGGCTAATTGATCATTAGAAAACCCTTTTGCAATTATGTTAGCACAGCTGAAAGCTGTTGTGCTGATTTTAAATAAGCAATAAAACTGGCCTTCTTGAGACTAGTTGAGTATCTGGAGCATCAGCAATTGTGGGTTCGATTACAGGCTCAAAATGGCCAGAAACAAATAACTTTCTTCTGAAACTCTTCAGTCTATTTTTGTTCTGAGAAATGAAGGCAATTCCATGCGAGAAATTGCCAAGAAACTGAAGATCTTGTACAACGCTATGTACTACTCCATTCACAGAACAGCGCAAACTGGCTCTAACCAGAATAGAAAGAGGAGTGGGAGGCCCCGATGCACAACTGAGCAAGAGGACAAATACATTAGTGTCTAGTTTGAGAAACAGACATCTCACAGGTCCTCAACTGGCAGCTTCATTAAATAGTTCCCGCAAAACACCAGTCTCAACGTCAACAGTGAAGAGGCGACTCTGGGATGCTGACCTTCTAGGCAGAGTTGCAAAGAAAAAGTCCAGTGTCTGTGTTCTTTTGCCCATCTTAATCTTTTCTTTTTTTTGGCCAGTCTGAGATATGGCTTTTTTGCAACTCTGAAGGTCAGCATCCCGGAGTCGCCACTTCACTGTTGAGACTGGCGTTTTGACATATATATCTTGGACTCTTGTGTCCTCTCACACACTAAAACACCATGCCTGCAAGAGATCCACTTACAACCTAGACATTTCACCTATGAAAGCAGTTTCAATTGTGGTATTTGGATGCGTTTCAGACCACTTTGATGTGCGGGAGCTGCTGCCCCTCTCCCCCCGCTCCTTCTACCCAAGTCTGGACCCCCTGGCCAACCAACTGCCTGCTTTGCGAGACCCCTTCACTGGGGAGAGGCTCAAGAGGACGAGGGCACATTACCGGGCCCTGTGGAAGACTGCGATCCACCAGCAGATACTGCTGCTGCGCATGGAGAAGGAGAACCAGAGACTGGAGGGTGAGTGAGAATTGAATGGAAGTTTATTTATCCATATTTCATCAATTATGCAGAGACAATAGAAAAGGAACTTTGCTTACACATGTACCCAACCCGCTGACACACACACACACAAACAAACAGACACACACACACACACACACAGCATAGGATCATCCACAGAGCAGTGCCTCACGAGCAGGTTAGAAATCTGCACAGCTAAAGATTTAGTTTTAATGTTGGCACCAGAGCCATAGATACAGCTACAGAGCTTCTACAGAGTCGGTTAAATAGTTAGGCCTGCTTTAAATCTTGAACATGTAACACTAGCCTACTAACACAAGCCTACTTGTGAATGGCGCCGAAGGGGATGGCTGCCATTTTACGTGCTCCTAACCAATTGTTTCTGCTACTGTCTCTTATGACCGAAAAGAACAGCGATTACTCACCTCGAACTGCACAAAGATTTTTTCTGCAATTAGTCTGACGCAAAGGATATACTGTTGCTCCCGTACCAGGCCCAAATCCCTGTCATTCGCATGAAGAAAAGACGGAGATACAGGGGGCGCAGATACGGGTGCCTTGTGAGAATTCATCGGCAAGTGGGTAACCCGCCTCTACCATCCGTTCTATTGGCCAACGTGCAATCACTGGAGAATAAACTGGCTGAGCTCCATTCAAGACTATCCTAACAACAGGACATAAAAAAACTGTAATATCTTCTGTTTCACAGAGTCGTGAGTGAACGACGACACAGATAATATACAGTTGGCTGGTTTTCCGTGCATCGGCAAGACAGAACAGCGACCTCCGGTAAGACGACGGGTTGGGGTGTGTGTCTATTTGTCAATAACAGCTGGTGCGCAATGTCTAATATTGAGGAAGTCTTGAGGTATTGCTTGCCTGAGGTAGAGTACCTCATGATAAGCTGTAGACCACACTACCTAACGAGTTTTCTTCTATATTTTTCGTAGCTGTCTATTTACCACCACAAACCGATGCTGGCACTATGACCGCACTCAACGAGCTGTATAAGACCATAAGCAAACAAGAAAATGCTTATTCAGAAGCGGCGCTCCTAGTGGCCACCTTTACTCCACACACAGAGATGAGTACAATGCTCTCCCTCGCCCTCTATTTGGCAAATCTGACCATAATTCTATACTCCTGATTCCTGCTTACAAGCTCAAATTTAAGCAGGAAGTACCAGTGACTCGCTCAATACAGAAGTGATCAGATGACGTGGATGCTACGCTACTGGACTGTTTTGCTAGCACAGACTGGAATATGTTCCGGGATTCATCTATTGGTATTGAGGAGTATACCACCTCAGTCACCAGCTTCATCAATAAGTGCATCGACAACGTCGTCCCCACAGTGACCGCACGTACATATCCCAACCAGAAGCCATGGATTGAAGGCAACATCCGCACCGAGCTAAAGGCTAGAGTTGCCGCTTTCAAGCAGCGGGACAGTAATCCGAACGCTTATAAGAAATCCCGCTATGCCCTCAGATGAACCATCAAACAGGCAATGGGACAATACAGGACTCGTCGGATGTGGCAGGGCTTGCAAACTATTACGGACTACAAAGGGAAACCCAGCCGCGAGCTGCCCAGTAACGCGAGCCTACCAGATGGGCTAAATGCCTTTTTTATGCTTGCTTCGAGGCAAGCAACACTAAAGCATGCATGAGAGCACCAGCTGTTCCGGACGACTGTGTGATCACACTCTCTTTAGCCGATGTGAGCAAGACCTTTAAACAGGTCAACATTCACAAGGCCGCAGGGCCAGACGGATTACCAGGACGTGTACTCAGAGCATTCACTGACATTTTCAACCTGTCCCTGACTGAGTCTGTAATACATACATGTTTCAAGCAGATCACCATAGTCCCTGTGCCGAAGAACACTAAGGTAACCTGCCTAAATTACTACCGCCCTGTAGCACTCACGTCGGTAGCCATGAAGTGCCTTGAAAGGCTGGTCATGGCTCACATCAACACAATTATCTCGGAAACCCTAGACCCACTCCAATTTGCATACCTCCCCAACAGATCCACAGATGATGCAATCTCAATTGCGCTCAACATTGCCCTTTCCCACCTGGACAAAAGGAACACCTATGTGAGAATGCTGTTCATTGATTACAGCTCAGCGTTCAACATCATAGTGCCCACAAAGCTAATCGCTAAGCTAAGGACCATGGGACTAAACACCTCCCTCTGATATTGGATCCTGGACTTCCTGACGGGCCGGGCCCCAGGTGGTAAGGATAAGCAACAACACATCTGCCACGCTAATCCTCAACACGGGGGCCCCTCAGGGGTGCTTGCTTAGTCCCCTCCTGACCTCCCTGTTCACCCACGATTGTGTGGTCAAGCACGACTCCAACACCATCAAGTTTGCTGATGACACAACGGTGTTAGGCCTGTTCACCGACAACGATGAGATAGCCTATAGGGAGGAGGTCAGAGACCTTTTGGCAAACTCCAAGGGGGTGGTCATGTGCCTTTTTACTGAGAAGTGGCTTCCGTCTGGCCGCTCTACCATTAAAAGCCTGATTGGTGGAGTGCTGCAGAGATGGTTGTCCTTCTGGAAGGTTCTCCCATCTCCACAGAGGAACTCTGGAGCTCTGTCAGAGTGACCATCGGGTTCTTGGTCACCTCCCTGACCAATGCCCTTCTCCCCCGATTTCTCAGTTTGGCCGGGCGGCCAGCTCTAGGGAGAGTCTTGGTGGTTCCAAATTTCTTCCATTTAAGAATGATGGAGGCCACTGTGTTTTTGGGGACCTTCAATTCGATCTGTGCCTCGACACAATCCTGTCTTAGAGCTCTACGGACAGGTCCTTCGACCTCGAGGCTTGGTTTTTGCTCTGACATGCACTGTGAACTGTGGGGCCTAATATAGACTTGTGTGTGCCTTTCCAAATCATGTCCAACCAACTTAATTTACTACTTGTCGACTCCAATCAAGTTGTATTAACATCTCAAGGATGATCAATGGAAACAGGATGCACCTGAGTCTCATAGCAAAGGATCCGAATACTTATGTAAATAAGGTATTTCTGTTTTTTATTTTTAATACATTTGCAAAAATGTCTAAAACCTGTTTTCACTTCGTCATTGGGATGGGAGAAAATACAGGTGTGCCAAGCTTGAAGCGTCATACCCAAGAAGACTGAAGGCTGTAATTGCTGCCAACGGTGCTTCATCAAAGTACAGAGTAAAGGGTCTGAATACTTATGTAAATGTATTATTTCAATTTTTTTTTATGTATTTTTTGGCAAAAAAATTAAACATTGTTTTTACTTTGTCATTATTGGGTATTGTCTGTAGATTGAGGGGAAAAAAACAATTTAATCCATTTTAGAATAAGGCTGTAACGTAAAAAAATGTGGAAGAAGTCAAGGGGTCTGAATACTTTCCGAAGACTGTATGTGGTAGTAGAGTGGTGGCCTGAGGGCACACACTTAATGTGTTTTGAAAAGTGTTATGAAATGTAATGTCATGTAGTATTTTAAATTGTATATAACCGCCTTAATGTTGCTGGCAGCAGCTAATACAAAAGTGAGACCCATGTTTTGCCACCTGAAGGGAAAATGTATTCCCCACCAGAGAGGGGTGCCCCTGCTACACTCTGGTACACCTCTTAAGTGTGTATAAAAAAAATTCACTGAGACAGTAATGTAGAAGCACAGGCACACCAATGCACCTAGACCTCTCCCTGACCTCTTGACCTTTCTGTGTGACCTCTTTCCGCTAGGGAGTCGAGACGAGCTGCACATCCGCAAGATGAAGCTGGACTACCAGGAAGTGGGGACGTGCACTAAAGACGTGCAGGCCTTCTGGGACAGGAAGTTGAGCGTTCCGGTCAGAGCCAAGGTCCCGCTGGACAAAGAGGAGGTCCACAATGCAGTCTCTCAGGGTGAGGGAGAAAGAAAAGAGAGAAATATGAGTGAAACTGTGTGTGTGTGCGTGCCCTGAAATCCCCCCTCTTTCTGCAGCTGCCCCCAAAAGCAGACGTCTGTTGTCTGTACTAGTGTGTTTGTGTGCATGTGTGTTGTATGCCTGTATTTGTATGGTTGCCTGTCTCGACTTATCCATGCATTGCATGTGTGATGTAATGTGTATACAGTATCTTCATACCACATCCTACACTGTCTCCATACTCCGACACATCCAGCACTCTGTACTCCAACACTTCCTCACTGTCTCCAGGTGTCCCTAAGGGCAGGCGTGGGGAAGTGTGGCTCCTCTTCTCCCACCAGCACCGTCTGAAATACCGTCAGCCCCCCAGCCGCCACGCCCCAGACACCCCCTACCAAGACCTGCTGATGCAGCTCACCGCCCAGCAGCACTCCATACTGGTTGACCTGGGTATGTGCACGTGCATGTATGCACACACACACAAAGACGCACACACACTTGCACAATGGCATGCATGCACACGCAGACTCCACCAGGACCTGCTGAAGCAGCTCAATGCGAAGTAGCACTCCTGGTGGAACTAGGTATGTAAGAAAGAAAAAAGGAATGTCCCCAACTCTGGTATGCTCCCATGGTGATTTAATCAGACGCACAATAAAGACAACGTTTCGAACCGAGTTGGTGATGTACACACACACACACACACACACACACACACACACACACAGACAAACATACATGCGCAGTAACAAACACATATACACACACCAATTGATTGGTTGATTTATTTATTATTTGGATAGGTCGGACGTTCCCCACCCACCAGTACTTCGCAGCCCAGCTGGGTGCAGGGCAGCTGTCCCTCTACAACCTGCTCAAGGCCTACTCTCTGCTGGACACGGAGGTGGGCTACTGCCAGGGCATCAGCTTTGTGGCAGGTATCCTGCTGTTGCACATGAGTGAGGACCAGGCCTTCGACATGCTCAAGTTCCTCATGTATGACCTGGGCTTCCGCAAACAATACAGCCCTGACATGACTTCTCTACAGGTAGGGGGGAGGGGAAAGAAATAAATAAGTTTACATGGTATTAAAGGGGCAATGCAATCTGCAGTTGCTATATCCATCTTTGGACTTATAAATTAATTATATGTATCCATTGATTCTCGAGTAAAGTTAAGAATATAACTTATAAATGCCTGATAAGCTTTTATTATAAATGTTTTGGTGGGGGGGTAGATCAGCTTTAATATTGCAGATAGATTGTAACTTCCATCAATGTAATTGTCTGCATTACTTGCAATCACCCATGTTTTTTTTTCTCGCAAAAAAAATGATATATATATATATATAGAGTGAGGGAAAAGTATTTGATCCCCTGTTGATTTTGTACGTTTGCCCACTGAAAAAGAAATTATCAGTCTATAATGTTAATAGTAGGTTTATTTGAACAGTGAGAGACAGAAAAACAACAACAATAATCCAGAAAAACGCATGTCAAAAATGTTATAAATTGATTTGCATTTTAATGAAGGAAATAAGTATTTGACCCCCTCTCAATCAGAAAGATTTATGGCTCCCAGGTGTCTTTTATACAGGTAACGAGCTGAGATTAGGAGCACACTCTTAAAGGGAGTGCTCCTAATCTCAGTTTGTTACCTGTATAAAAGACACCTGTCCACAGAAGCAATCAATCAGATTCCAAACTCTCCACCATGGCCAAGACCAAAGAGCTCTCCAAGGATGTCAAGGACAAGATTGTAGACCTACACAAGGCTGGAATGGGCTACAAGACCATCGCCAAGCAGCTTGGTGAGAAGGTGACAAGAGTTGGTGCGATTATTCTTAAATGGAAGAAACACAAAATAACTGTCAATCTCCCTCGGCCTGGGGCTCCATGCAAGATCACGAGGATCTCACCTCGTGGAGTTGCAATGATCATGAGAACGGTGAGGAATCAGCACAGAACTACACGGGAGGATCTTGTCAATGATCTAAAGGCAGCTGGGACCATAGTCACCAAGAAAACAATTGGTAACACACTACGCCGTGAAGGACTGAAATCATGCAGCGCCCACAAGGTCCCCCTGCTCAAGAAAGCACATATACAGGCCCGCATGAAGTTTGCCAATGAACATCTGAATGATTCAGACGAGAACTGGGTGAAAGTGTTGTGGTCAGATGAGACCAAAATCGAGCTCTTTGGCATCAACTCAACTCGCCGTGTTTGGAGGAGAAGGAATGCTGCCGATGACCCCAAGAAGACCATCCCCACTGTCAAACATGGAGGTGGGAACATTATGCTTTGGGGGTGTTTTTCTGCTAAGGGGACAGGACAACTTCACAGCATCAAAGGGACGATGGACGGGGCCATGTACCGTCAAATCTTGGGTGAGAACCTCCTTCCCTCAGCCAGGGCATTGAAAATGGGTCGTTGATGGGTATTCCAGCATAACAATGACCCAAAACACACGGCCAAGGCAACAAAGGAGTGGCTCAAGAAGAAGCACATTAAGGTCCTGGAGTGGCCTAGCCAGTCTCCAGACCTTAATCCCATAGAAAATCTGTGGAGGGAGCTGAATGTTCGAGTTGCCAAACGTCAGCCTCTAAACATCAATGACTTGGAGAAGATCTGCAAAGAGGAGTGGAACAAAATCCCTCCTGAGATGTGTGCAAACCTGGTGGCCAACTACAAGAAACGTCTGACCTCTGTGATTGCCAACAAGGGTTTTGCCACCAAGTACTAAGTCATGTTTTGCAGAGGGGTCAAATACTTATTTCCCTCATTAAAATACAAATACATTTATAACATTTTTGACATGTGTTTTTCTGGATTTTTTTGTTGTTATTCTGTTTCTCACTGTTCAAATAAACCTACCATTAAAATTATAGACTTATCATGTCTCTGTCAGTGGGCAAACTTACAAAATCAGCAGGGGATCAAATACTTTTTTCCCTCACTGTGTGTGTGTGTGTGTATATATATGTACAGTGGGGAAAAAAAGTATTTAGTCAGCCACCAATTGTGCAAGTTCTCCCACTTAAAAAGATGAGAGAGGCCTGTAATTTTCATCATAGGTACACGTCAACTACGACAGACAAATTGAGAAAAAAAATCCAGAAAATCACATTGTAGGATTTTTTATGAATTTATTTGCAAATTATGGTGGAAAATAAGTATTTGATCACCTACAAACAAGCAAGATTTCTGGCTCTCACAGACCTGTAACTTCTTCTTTAAAAGGCTCCTCTGTCCTCCACTCGTTACCTGTATTAATGGCACCTGTTTGAACTTGTTATCAGTATCAAAGACACCTGTCCACAACCTCAAACAGTCACACTCCAAACTCCACTATGGCCAAGACCAAAGAGCTGTCAAAGGACACCAGAAACAAAATGGTAGACCTGCACCAGGCTGGGAAGACTGAATCTGCAATAGGTAAGCAGCTTGGTTTGAAGAAATCAACTGTGGGAGCAATTATTAGGAAATGGAAGACATACAAGACCACTGATAATCTCCCTCGATCTGGGGCTCCACGCAAGATCTCACCCCGTGGGGTCAAAATGATCACAAGAACGGTGAGCAAAAATCCCAGAACCACACGGGGGGACCTAGTGAATGACCTGCAGAGAGCTGGGACCAAAGTAACAAAGCCTACCATCAGTAACACACTACGCCGCCAGGGACTCAAATCCTGCAGTCTCAGACGTGTCCCCCTGCTTAAGCCAGTACATGTCCAGGCCCGTCTGAAGTTTGCTAGAGTGCATTTGGATGATCCAGAAGAGGATTGGGAGAATGTCATATGGTCAGATGAAACCAAAATAGAACTTTTTGGTAGAAACTCAACTCGTCGTGTTTGGAGGACAAAGAATGCTGAGTTGCATCCAAAGAACACCATACCTACTGTGAAGCATGGGGGTGGAATCATCATACTTTGGGGCTGTTTTTCTGCAAAGGGACCAGGACGACTGATCCGTGTAAAGGAAAGAATGAATGGGGCCATGTATCGTGAGATTTTGAGTGAAAACCTCCTTCCATCAGCAAGGGCATTGAAGATGAAACGTGGCTGGGTCTTTCAGCATGACAATGACCCCAAACACACCGCCCGGGCAACGAAGGAGTGGCTTCGTAAGAAGCATTTCAAGGTCCTGGAGTGGCCTAGCCAGTCTCCAGATCTCAACCCCATAGAAAATCTTCGGAGGGAGTTGAAAGTCTGTGTTGCCCAGCGACCGCCCCAAAACATCACTCTAGAGGAGATATGCATGGAGGAATGGGCCAAAGTACCAGCAACAGTGTGTGAAAACCATTAGTAACACACTACGCCGTCATGGATTAAAATCCTGCAGCGCACGCAAGGTCCCCCTGCTCAAGCCAGCTCATGTCCTGGCCCGTCTGAAGTCTGCCAATGACCATCTGGAATATCCAGAGGAGGAATTGGAGAAGGTCATGTGGTCTGATGAGACAAAAATTGAGCTTTTTGGTCTAAACTCCACTCGCCATGTTTGGAGGAAGAAGAAGGATGAGTACAACCCCAAGAACACCATCCCAACCGTGAAGCATGGAGGTGGAAACCTTTAAAGGGGACAGGACGACTGCACCATATTGAGGGGAGGATGGATGGGGCCATGTATCGCGAGATCTTGGCCAACAACCTCCTTCGCTCAGTAAGAGCATTGAAGATGGGTCGTGGCTGGGTCTTCCAGCATGACAACGACCTGAAACACACAGCCAGGGCAACTAAGCAGTGGCTCCGTAAGCATCTCAAGGTCCTGGAGTGGCCTAGCCAGTCTCCAGACCTGAACCCAATAGAGGGAGCTGAAAGTCCGTATTGCCCAGCGACAGCCCCTAAACCTGAAGGATCTGGAGAAGGTCTGTATGGAGGAGTGTGCCAAAATCCCTGCTGCAGTGTGTGCAAATCTGGTCAAGACCTACAGGAAACGTATGATCTCTGTAATTGCAAACAAAGGTTTCTGTACCAAATATTAAGTTCTGCTTTTCTGATGTATCAAATACTTATGTCATGCAATAAAATGCAAATGAATTACTTAAAAATCATACAATGTGATCTTCTGGATTTTTGTTTTAGATTCCGTCTCTCACAGTTGAAGTGTACCTATGATAAAAATTACAGACCTCTACATGCTTTGTAAGAAGAAAACCTGCAAAATCGGCAGTGTATCAAATACTTGTTCTCCCCACTGTATATACAGTGCCCTCCACTATTATTGGCACCCCTGTTTAAGATGTGGTCGAGGACTTCCAAAAATTCTCCTTTTTTTTTAAACAACATAGAACCCAAATGCAAAAAAAGAGAAAAATCCAACCTTTTATTTAAGTACATTACTTTGGTGGTAAAAAAAAAAATCACACATTTAGAAAAAAAAAACTTGATATCATGTGTCCCACAATTATTGGCACCCCTAACAATTCCGCTGAAAATTTTAATTGATTTTTTTTTAAACATATTTTTCTGTAGTTGCTAAAGTTGGTCAGGGTATCTAGGAACTTTTAATTAGTAATTCATGACTTCCTGTTTCCCTGGGGTATAAATATGACGTGACACAGAGGCCTAATTCTCTTACCCATTTGTCAACATGGCAAAGACAAGAGAACACACCATTCAAGTAAGGCAGATTTGTGTCGACCTTCATAAGTCAGGCAATGGCTACAAGAAAATAGCCACTCGCCTTAACTTGCCCGTATCTACAGTCAGAGGAATCATTAAGAAGTTTAAAACAACTGGAACAGTGATAAACAAGGCTGTAAGAGGTCCCAAGTTTATCTTGCCACAACGCACAGTGAGGAGGATGGTAAGAGAAGTAAAAAAAAGTCCTAAGCTCACTGTCACAGAATTGCGTCAAAGAGTGGCATCTTGGGGTCACAAAGTCTCCAAAACAACCATCAGACGCTCTCTACATGCCAACAAGCTGTTTGGGAGGCATGCAAGGAAAAAGCCTTTTCTCACTAACACTCACAAACGTAAACGTCTGGAGTTTGCTAAGCGGCACTGGGACTTCAACTGGGATCGTGTGCTTTGGTCAGATGAGACTAAGATTGAGCTTTTTGGCAACAAACACTCTAAGTGGGTCTGGCGTAAAACAAAAGATGAGTATGCCGAAAAGCACCTCATGCCCACCGTGAAGTATGGTGGAGGATCTGTGATGCTGTGGGCCTGTTTCTCTTCCAAAGGCCCTGGGAACCTTGTTAGGGTGCATGGCATTATGAACGCTTTGAACTACCAGGACATTTTAAATGAAAACCTGATGGCCTCTGCCAGAAAGCTGAAGATGGGTCGTCATTGGGTCTTTCAGCAGGATAATGATCCAAAACATGTGGCAAAATCTACACAAAAATGGTTCAGCAGTCACAAACTCAAGGTCCTCCCATGGCCATCTCAGTCCCCAGACCTCAACCCAATCGAAAACCTGTGGGGCGAGCTAAAGAGGAGAGTGCATAAGAGAGGACCCAGGACACTGGATGATCTAGAAAGATTGTGCAAAGAAGAATGGTCAAAGATCCCTCTCTCTGTGTTCTCCAATCTTGTGAAATGTTATAGGAGGAGATTAAGTGCTGTCTTGTTGGCAAAAGGGGGTTGTACAAAGTATTAACATCAGGGGTGCCAATAATTGTGGGACACATGATTTCAAGTTTTTTTTTTTCTAAATTTGTGGTTTTTTTTTTTTACACCAAAGTAATGTACTTAAATAAAAGGTTGGATTTTTCAATTTTTTTGCATTTGGGTTCTATGTTGTTTAAAAAAAAAAAAGAGAATTTTTGGAAGTCCTCGACCACATCTTAAACAGGGGTGCCAATAATAGTGGAGGGCACTGTATAGCTATAGCTATTAAAAATACATATCTATTCAATTATCTTGCATATCTTAATTTCCGTCATTATCAATTAATATGCGTAATAATGTTGGCAGTTCATGTGAAGGATTGTTACCTATAACCCGGATTGCCATTGTATTACATTACATTTTTGTCAAGCAATTATTTTTTTAGCAAACAATTATTGTGGTTCATCCTATATTCTCCCTAACATCCTTACCCCCTTGCAACAGATGTGGGATACACACACACACACGTACTCTATCACACTCAACCCCTTTCCTCCACACTCAACCATAAGCTCAGATGCTCAACGGTTGTTACATCCCAGAGCCCAACTCAAGAAAGGACCTGATTTACGAATGCATATACAGTTACAGCTGTTTGAGAAACCATGCTAGATTGAGCAAAAATTGACAACAATTTGAGATTTGATTAACCTATGTCAAGTCCTAGGTGATGGAGATCAGATCCACCCTCTTCCCCTGAGACTCAATCACTCTGGTCCCCTATTGTAACCATTTTCCCAAGCATCTCGGAGCAGTCAGACCTTTGATTATTTTGTGCCACCAGGGCCACAATAATATGCCCCCTCTCTGATAGTCCGAGTGTGACCCCCTCCCCATGGGTTACTGCAGCCAGTGTTGCCAGCACTGCCACTACCTGGGTGGGGGTACCCCACCGGAATCCCCACCGGCTAGGTACAAGTTCGTCAAGGTTGTCATTAGCAGCTTTGATAATTTCCTTGTATATTATGCTCTCCCATCAGGGGGCTCTGGCTTTGTTGGACCAACCCTGCCAGGCAGGCTCAGAATCTTGAGGAGGCGGTGCTGCTCTAGTAGGTCTCTGACCGCATTTATCTTTCTGTTTTGGCTGCATATAGGTAACTTACAGCATGGCCATAAAACAGATGGGGACTTCTCTTTGGTGTATGGGTTGATCAGGTGGGTTGCTCAGGTGGGTGTCTAGGATTTAGGGTTGGGGACCGTTCCATCATGACAGGACAATAAAATAAATGTCTCATAAGCTTAGTTCAACTGTCGTACCCCATAAGAACTCAAAATATAAGCTTGTTTTACTCCTGTTGTATCAATATGTTTTGACCATGACAGTTTACAATCCAGGGTTACTCCAAGCAGTTTGGTCATCTCAACTTGCTCAATTTCTACATTATTTATTACAAGATTTAGTTGAGGTTTAGGGTTTAGTGAATGATTTGTCCCAAATATAATGCTTTTAGTTTTTTGAAATATTTAGGACTAACTCATTCCTTGCCAACCATTCTGAAACTAACTGCAGCTCTTTAATTGTTGCAGTCATTTCAGTAACTGTAGTAGCTGACGTGTATAGTGTTGAGTCAACCAAATACATAGACACACTGGCTTTACTCAAAGCTAGTGGCATGTCATTAGTAAAGATTGAAAAAAAGTAAGGGGCCTAAACAGCTGCCCTGGGGAATTCCTGATTCCACCTGGATTATGTTGGAGAGGCTTCCATTAAAGAACACCCTCTGTGTTCTGTTAGACAGGTAACTCTTTATCCACAATATACAGTGAGGGAAAAAAGTATTTGATCCCCTGCTGATTTTGTACGTTTGCCCACTGAAAAAGAAATGATCAGTCTATAATTTTAATGGTAGGTGTATTTGAACAGTGAGAGACAGAATAACAACAAAAAAATCCAGAAAAACGCATGTCAAAAATGTAATAAATTGATTTGCATTTTAATGAGGGAAATAAGTATTTGACCCCCTCTCAATCAGAAAGATTTCTGGCTCCCAGGTGTCTTTTATACAGGTAACGAGCTGAGATTAGGAACACACTCTTAAAGGGAGTGCTCCTAATCTCAGTTTGTTACCTGTATAAAAGACACCTGTCCACAGAAGCAATCAATCAATCAGATTCCAAACTCTCCACCATGGCCAAGACCAAAGAGCTCTCCAAGGATGTCAGGGACAAGATTGTAGACCTACACAAGGCTGGAATGGGCTACAAGACCATCGCCAAGCAGCTTGGTGAGAAGGTGACAACAGTTGGTGCGATTATTCGCAAATGGAAGAAACACAAAAGATCTGTCAATCTCCCTCGGCTTGGGGCTCCATGCAAGATCTCACCTTGGAGTTGCAATGATCATGAGAACGGTGAGGAATCAGCCCAGAACTACACAGGAGGATCTTGTTAATGATCTGAAGGCAGCTGGGACCATAGTCACCAAGAAAACAATTGGTAACACACTACGCCGTCAAGGACTGAAATCCTGCAGCGCCCGCAAGGTCCCCCTGCTCAAGAAAGCACATATACAGGCCCGTCTGAAGTTTGCCAATGAACATCTGAATGAATCAGAGGAGAACTGGGTGAAAGTGTTATGGTCAGATGAGACCAAAATTGAGCTCTTTGGCATCAACGCAACTCGCCGTGTTTGGAGGAGGAGGAATGCTGCCTTTGACCCCAAGAACACCATCCCCACCGTCAAACATGGAGGTGGAAACATTATGCTTTGGGGGTGTTTTTCTGCTAAGGGGACAGGACAACTTCACCGCATCAAAGGGACGATGGATGGGGCCATGTACCGTCAAATCTTGGGTGAGAACCTCCTTCCCTCAGCCAGGGCATTGAAAATGGGTTGTGGATGGATATTCCAGCATGACAATGACCCAAAACACACGGCCAAGTCAACAAAGGAGTGGCTCAAGAAGAAGCACATTAAGGTCCTGGAGTGGCCTAGCCAGTCTCCAGACCTTAATCCCATAGAAAATCTGTGGAGGGAGCTGAAGGTTTGAGTTGCCAAACGTCAGCCTCGAAACCTTAATGACTTGGATAAAATCTGCAAAGAGGAGTGGGACAAAATCCCTCCTGAGATGTGTGCAAACTTGTTGGCCAACTACAAGAAACGTCTGACCTCTGTGATTGCCAACAAGGGTTTTGCCACCAAGTACTACCGGTAAGTCATGTTTTGCAGAGGGGTCAAATGCTTCTTTCCCTCATTAAAATGAAAATCAATTCATAACATTTTTGACATGCGTTTTTCTGGATTTTTTTGTTGTTATTCTGTCTCTCACTGTTCAAATAAACCTACCATTAAAATTATAGACTGATCATGTCTTTGTCAGTGGGCAAAGGTACAAAATCAGCAGGGGATCAAATACTTTTTTCCCTCACTGTAGCAGGGGGTGTAAAGCCATAACACACAGGTTTTTCCAGCAGCAGACTATGATTGATAATGTCAAAAGCCGCACTGAAGAAATAAAACAGCCCCCACAATATTTGTATTTTCAATTTCTCTCAGCCAATCATCAATCGTTTATGTAAGTGCTGTGCTTGTTGAATGTCCTTCCCTGTAAGCGTGCTGAAAGTCTGTTGTCAATTTGTTTACTGTAAAATAGCATTGTATCTGGTCAAACACACATTTTTTTCCAAAACTTTACTATGGGTTGGAAACAGGCTGATTGGTCGGCTATTTGAGTCAGTAAAGAGGGCTTTACTATTCTAGGGTAGTGCAATGACTTTGGCTTCCCTCCAGGCCTGAGGGCACACACTTTCTAATATGCTTAAATTGAAAATATGGCAAATAGGAGTGGCGATATCGTCCGCTATTATCCTCAGTTATTTTCCATCCAAGTTGTCAGACCCCGGTGGCTTGTCATTGATAGACAACATTAATTTTTTCACCTCTTCCATACTCACTTTACAGAATTCAAAGTTACAATTCTTGTCTTTCATAATTTGGTCAGGTAGAAGTTTCTCTACTATTTCTTTTTTTTGGGGGGGGGGGGGGGGGGGGGGGGGGGCGGCTAGCGGTGTTGGCTGGGTGGGTTAACATTTGATTTGTGATACTTTCTTGCTAGGAGCTAGGTAGGTTAATCTCTCAGACTATTCTGCAAGTGTAGGAGCATGCTTGGTTCACTTTAGTGTTGTTTTCTGTCTTAATTAGTTGTTATTCTCTGCTCTAAGGAGCCATCTCAGGGTGAAGTATGTAAGGTCTGTGACTGTCTACTTTTAGGAGATGATGGGGTTGATAGCTCTTTATCTTGTTAGCTTGGTATACTAACCTCTGACTGTTTTGTTTGGAATATGAGTAAGCTAACATCAAATTAAATGGGCCTATACAGTCAGATGTTCAGAAGTAATAACTGGGTAAAACTGTCTGGTCAGACTCTGCCTGTATGCATCCTATATGTGTATCATATCATATGTGAGTACTGTGTTGTATTTTGACATTTTAAGTGTTTTTCAATGCTGATGTCTGACTATGGCCGTGTCCGAATACTTGCAAGTTGATAGTACTCTGGTAGGGTATGTGAAAATATGAAGTTTCATAGTAGGTGAAATATCGAAAGTTGAGTATTTAAATGCCAGGATGTCGTACTCAATTCGGCTTTTCATCTAGTATGAATTTGGTGCATTCTATTGAGGAAGAGTCACGTGTGTTTGAAAACAGCTGATAATCAGATAAGGGGACGCGCTCTTCCAAAATGAACGAATGGCGGGGAATTGCTCATTGGATGACACCTTAGTATGGATCAAATTCAATTTTATGTGTTACATTTGCCGAATACAACAGGTGTAGACCTTAGTGAAATGCTTACTTACAAGCCCTTAACCGACAATGCAGTTTTAAGAAAGAATACCTAAAATAAATAAAAGTAACAAATAATGAAAGAGCAGCAGTAAAATAACAATAGCGAGGCTATATGCAGGGGTTACCGGTACTGAGTCAATGTGTGGGGGCACCGGTTAATTGAGGTAATATGTACATGAAGGTAGAGTTATTAAAGTGACTATGCATAGATAATAAACAGAGGGTAGCAGCAGCGTAAAATAAGGGTGTAATGCAAATAGTCTGGGTAGCCATTTCATTAGCTGTTCAGGAGTCTTATGGCTTGGGGGTAGAAGCTTTTAAGAAGCCTTTTGGACCTAGACTTTGCGCTCTGGTACCGCGGGCCTTCCTCTGACACCGCCTGGTATAGAGGTCCTGGATGGCAGGAAGCTTGGCCCCAGTGATGTACTGGGCCATACGCATTACCCTTTGTAGTGCCTTGCGGTCGGAGGCCGAGCAGTTGCCATACCAGGCAGTGATGCAACCAGTCAGGATGCTCTCGATGGTGCAGCTGTAGAACCTTTTGAGGATCTGAGGACCCATGCCAAATCTTTTCAGTCTCCTTAGGGGGAATAGGTTTTGTCGTGCCCTCTTCATGACTGTCTTGGTGTGTTGGTGATGTGGACACCAAGGAACTTGAAGCTCTCAACCTGCTCCACTACAGCCCCGTCGATGAGAATGGGGGCGTACTCGGTCCTCTTCTTTTTCCTGTCGTCCACAATCATCTCCTTTGTCTTGATCAAAGTTTGCCGATGTTGTGTCATCGGCAAACTTAATGATGGTGTTGGAGTTGTGCCTGGCCATGCAGTCATGAGTGAACAGGGAGTACAGGAGGGGACTGAGCACGCACCCCTGAGGGGCCCCCATGTTGAGGATCAGTGTGGCAGATGTGTTTTACCTACCCTTACCACCTAGGGCGGCCCGTCAGGAAGTCCAGGATCCAGTTGCAGAGGGTGTTTAGTCCCAGGGTCCTTAGCTTAGTAATGAGCTTTAAGTGCACTATGGTATTGAACGCTGAGCTGTAGTCAATGAATAGCATTCTCACATAGGTGTTCCCTTTGTCCAGGTTTGAAAGGGCAGTGTGGAGTGCAATAGAGATTGCATCATCTGTGGATCTGTTGGGGCGGTATCCAAATTGGAGTTGGTCTAGGGTTTCTGGTATAATGGTGTTGATGTGAGCCATGACCAGCCTTTCAAAGCACTTCATGGCTACAGACGTGAGTGCTACGGGTCGGTAGTCATTTAGGCATGTTACCTTAGTGTGGTTGGGCACAGTGACTATGGTGGTCTGCTTGAAACATGTTGATATTACAGACTCAGACAGGGAGAGGTTGGAAATGTCAGTGAAGACACTTGCTAGTTGGTCAGCACATGCTCGGAGTACACGTCCTGTTAATCCGTCGGGCCCTGCGGCCTTGTGAATGTTGACCTGTTTAAAGGTCTTACTCACATACGGAGAGCGTGATCACATAGTCGTCCGGAACAGCTGATGCCCTCATGCATGTTTCAGTGTTACTTGCCTCGAAGCGAGCATAGAAGTAATTTAGCTCGTCTGGTAGGCTCGTGTCACTGGGCAGCTCGTGGCTGTGCTTCCCTTTGTAGTCTGTAATAGTTTGCAAGCCCTGCCACATCCGACGAGCGTCGGAACCAGTGTAGTACGATTTGATTTTAGTCCCGTATTGACGGTTTGCCTGTATGATGATTAGTCGGAGGGCGTAGCGGGATTTCTTATAAGCTTCTGGGTAAGCGTCCCACTCCTCGAAAGTGACAGCTCTACCCTTTAGCTCAGTGCGGATGTTTCCTGTAATCTATGGCTTCTGGTTGGTGTAAGTACGTACAGTCGATGCACTTATTGACGAAGCCAGTGACTGGTGTGGTGTACTCCTCAGAATCCGGGAACATATTCCAGTCTGTGCTAGCAAAACAGTCCTGTAGCTTAGCATCAGCTTCATCTGACCACTTCTTTTTATTGACCAAGTCACTGGTGCTTTCTACTTTAGCTTTTGCTTGTAAGCAGGAATCAGGAGGATTGAATTATGGTCAGATTTGCCAAATGGAGGACGAGGGAGAGCTTTGTACGCATCTCTGTGTGTGGAGTAAAGGTGGTCTAGAATTTTTTTCCCTCTGGTTGCACATTTAACATGCTGGTAGAAATTAGGTAAAGCAGATTTAAGTTTCCCTGCATTAAAGTCCCCAGCCTCTAGGAGCGCCGCCTCTGGATGAGTGTTTTCCTGTTTGCTTATGGCCGTATACAGTTCATTGAGTGCAGTCTTAGTGCCAGCATCGGTTTGTGGTGGTAAATAGAAATCTATGAAGAATATAGATGAAAACTCTCTTGGTAGATAGTGTGGTCTACAGCTTATCATGAGATACTCTTCCTCGGGCGAGCAAAACCTCGAGACTTCCTTAAGATATCGTACACCAGCTGTTGATTACAAATATACATAGACAGCCACCCCTTGTCTTACCAGAGGCTGCTGTTCTATCCTGCCGATACAGTGTATAACCCGCCAGCTGTATGTTATTCATGTCGTCTTTCCGCCACGACTCGGTGAAACATAAGATATTACAGTTTTTAATGTCCCGTTGGTAGGATATACGTGCTTGTAGTTCGTCCACTTTATTATCAAGCGATTGTAGGTTGGCCAATAGTCCTGATGGGAAAGTCAGATTAGCCACTCTTCGCTGACTCCTTACCAGGCACCCCGATCTCCTACCGCGATATCTCTGTCTCTTTCTACTGCGAATGACGGGGATGAGGGCCCTGTCGGATGTCTGGAGCAAATCCCTCTCGTCCGACTCCAGTTCAAGGTGTGTAATCGCTGTTCTGATGTCCAGAAGCTATTTTCGGTCATAAGAGACGGTAACAGCAACATTATGTACAAAATAAGTTACAAACAATGCGAAAAAACTAACAAAATAGCACGGTTGTTTAAGAGCCCATAAAACGGCAGCCACACCCTCCGGCGCCATTCTTCCTGTTTTGATGAGCCTAGTATTTTGATATTTTATTTGCTTACTTCATTTGTTTTTACTAAACCGTATGTTCTAAAGTATGTAGTATGATTAGTACAGACTATTTAATTTTAGTAAGTAGTAGGCAAGACACATTTTGGACACGGCCTCTGGCTCGCTTGGTTACATGTTAAATCAAGGTTGAATGAAAAAATGGATAAAGTCTTATCTGACTGTGGCCCCTGCATTGCCAGATGTACTTGTTTCCCAGCTGTATCTGCTGCAGATCTGTACTGACGTGTGTGTGGTGTGCGTGTGTATCTGTGTGTTTGTATCTCAGATTCAGATGTACCAGTTGTCCAGGCTGCTGCACGACTACCACAGGGAGCTATACAGCCACCTAGAGGAACACGAGATCTGCCCCAGCCTCTACGCAGCCCCATGGTTCCTCACGCTCTTTGCCTCCCAGTTCCCACTCGGATTTGTCGCACGGATATTTGGTAAGCACCCGTACACCACCTTGTCTTAGAATAGCTTAGCATTCAATGTGTTTGTAGTGGTTCAATGTTTGATAACATTTTGCAGTGTTTTCTATTAGCGCCTGCCATAGGCTAATCAGCTGGCTACTTTTTCCACTTCATATTAACTAGGCAACTTTTCATTTAAAAGTTTCAATTCGCTAGTCTGTCGAGCCCTCTCCCGCTAGAATGAACGATAGGCGCCTGTCCGTCACAAAGCAAGCGACAGAGAAACGCAGTCTGCTTTCTGTCCCGCCTCCCAGTACAATTTGTGTGTGCTGTGGTTGGTTGCAGTCAAATGTATTGACACAGAGGAGGGAGAGAGCATGATTGCTCGTGAATTAATGTAAGTGGTAACGATGAGTCGAAATCCACTTAGCCTAACTATTGTTTTCTGGCACATTCATTTATTTTCTTTTGCATGTTTCACATAGCCAGCCACGCAGTCGTGTCGCATAGGATATTTACTGTGATTTGACAACTGAACAGTGTTGACTAGTTTATAAAAGCTGTCAAACTGACTGAATAAAATCGATCTCCTATATCCCTTTGCCATTCATCAATAATGCAACGTGGTTATATGTCCATGGTATCGCATCTGGACAAGTAAACCAAAGGATAGGGTGTCCAATCAAAAATGCATATTTTGACCAAAGGGTAAAATAATATTAATTGTGTAGATAATCCTCTAAAAAAACAAATGGTCCAAATCTCATGTCTCTGTCATAATCCGTTCAAAAGTTATTTGAGTTTTTCCCCCTTGTAGGCTGGCCAAAATTAGGGTGACTAAATCAATGCAGGCCAGATTTTTTTTTTTTAAGGTCAAAAATAAGGAAAATTGCACAGCATCGCGTCAGCTAAGAGAATGAAGGCTACCTGACAGGCTCACTTTCCTGTTGAAGTCCTCTTTCTTCTCGAATCCGCAGGCCATAAAATAATATAGAGGTAAGATAGATATCAATTTTGAGAAATGACATGTAGTATTTTGACATTTTAGTATACACTTTTCATATTAATGCGAAATTCCTCTTATTTTTCGAAGATGTATCACAAAAACAAGTTTCTCTGTGAAATATCAATGGAGCACTGAGCATACCGCAAGCTTTTTACTTTCACAGCCTTATACATTTAGCTCGTGTCATGCTAATTTCGTTTTTTGCGACCAATGGAAACAACTTTGAAGATCCTAAAAAGTTTCTGCAAGAAGGCTGCACCGCTCTGTCAGAGGTGCTTGTTATCGGATATATTAGGTTACGAAATCCGACTTTTTGGATATACTATTAGTGAAATGTTAGAGAAAGACCTCACTGAACGATTCAAACCCTTGAATAATCATATTTATCTTGGTAATATGTTTTTTATAACATACGTTTTCCAATAGTTTACTGGTTCCACTGCTGTATTTCCTCAGTATGTGGAGACATTCACCACAGTACCCCACACCTTGAGTAACAACCTGCATGGTCTACCTCCGTCTCCCATTAGCACCACGAGCTGAAGAGTGTTTTCTCCCTAATTCTCTTCCCCAAGCTCTATTTTAACTTGTCCATTCCCTTGTCCATTCCCTTTATGATTATTCTGAAGAAAGCCGAAACGTCAATCTTTTAAACTTGCTTAGTAAAACTAAGAATTGTTAATGTTGAGCGAGTTTCGCGCCATTTCCTTTCCAATAACATAAGGAAGTTAAATTTCATCACCAAAGTGCGTTTTCACCCACTCTGGGCAGTGGGTGGACAAAGAATTTCCTATTTTTCCTTTCCTAGGATGTCGGGGCTTGCCAGACAGTGACGCTAAAGTGAGTGACTCTGGTCTTGTCAGGGTAGCCTACCGAATCGCATCGGTGAGAGAGACGTTCATTTGGCTCCCTAATTTGCATAGACTACTGGTAGGCTTTTTGGAGATTATCTGATGATGAATTATGAAAACATTCAATGAAGATGATGAATCATCACTGCAGGTACAATAGGTAGTGGAGAGCCTCCTTCTGGTCCAAAAATGATAATTAGGGCCCTCACGGAATCCAGGCATTAAAATGGAATTCAACAATATTCAAAAATGGATTGACCTTTAGTAGGGAATCAACTAATTGTATTGAAAATTAATTAATTAGCCCAAGTTTATCATAAGACAAGGACAGAATGCATCAGTGATTCGTATTTCCTGCAACTTTCTGAAGAGGCAACGAGAATGCCCCTGTCTGTGTGTGTGCAGGGCGTGCGTCTTTGTCTAGCCGTTAGCGATGATGCTAATGACAACAGTCTTCTGGTAGATGAAAAGGCTTTCCCAAAAACCTTCTCAATTAAATGTTAAACAGTAGGTAGCATATATGTAACCACATGTAACATGGATTTGCATTGGTATGCGCATCAAAAGTCCCAATGCTAGGTTACACCTCATGCAATTTCTCGCATGAATTTGTGGTTTCTTCTTCATAGTTAGAAGGCGCCAGAGGGGATGGCTGCCGTTTTATGGACTCTAAACCAACCGTGCTATTTTGTGTGTTTTTTCGTACTGTTTGTAACCTATTTTGTACATAATGTTGCTGCTACCGTCTCTTATGACCGAAAAGAGCTTCTGGACATCAGAACAGTGATTACTCACCTTGAACTGGACGAATAATTTTTATTTTATGAGTCAGACGAGAGGGATTTGCTTCACCCGACAGGGCCCTCATCCCCGTCATTCGCAGTAGAAAGGAAAGGAGATATCGCGGAATGAGATTGGGGTGCTTGGTAAAGAGCCGGCAACGAGTGGCTAATCTGCCTTTACCATCGATACTATTGGCCAACTTACAATCACTTGATTAAAAAAGTGGACGAACTACAGGCACGAATATCCTACCAACGGGACATTAAAAACTGTAATATCTTATGTTTCACCGAGTCGTGGCTGAACGAAGACATTAATAACATACAGCTGGCGGGTTATACAGTGTATCGGCAGGATAGAACAGCTGCCTCTGGTAAGACAAGGGGTGGCGGTCTATGTATATTTGTAAACAAAAGCTGGTGCACGATATCTAAGGAAGTCTCGAGGTTTTGCTCGCCTGAGGTAGAGTATCTCATGATAAGCTGTAGACCACACTATCTACCAAGAGAGTTTATCTATATTCTTCGTAGCTCTCTATTTACCACCACAAACCGATGCTGGCACGAAGACCGCACTCAATGAACTGTATACGGCCATAAGCAAACAGGAAAACACTCATCCAGAGATGGAGCTCCTAGTGGCCAGGGACTTTAATGCAGGGAAACTTAAATCTGTTTTACCTCATTTCTACCAGCATGTTAAATGTGCAACCAGAGCGAAAAACACTCTAGACCACCTTTACTCCACACACAGAGATGCGTACAAAGCTCTCCCTCGCCCTCCATTTGGCAAATCTGACCATAATTCTATCCTCCTGATTCCTGCTTACAAGCAAAAACTAAAGCAGGAAGCACAATTACTCAATCAATAAAAAAGTGGTCAGATGAAGCAGATGCTAAGCTACAGGACTGTTTTGCTAGCACAGACTGGAATATGTTCCGGGATTCTTCCGATGGCATTGAGGAATACACCACATCAGTCACTGGCTTCATCAATAAGTGCATCGATGACGTCGTCCCCACAGTGACTGTACGTACACTGCTGTTCAAAAGTTTGGGGTCACTTAGAAATGTCCTTGTTTTCGAAAGAAAAGCAATTTCTTTGTCCATTAAAATAACATCAAATTGATCAGAAATACAGTGTAGACATTGTTCATGTTGTAAATGGCTATTGTAGCTGGAAACGACTGATTTTATGGAATATCTAAAGTTGAAGTCGGAAGTTAATGCTTCTTTAATCAGCACAACAGTTTTCAGCTGTGCTAACATAATTGCAAAAGGGTTTTCTAATTATCAATTAGCCTTTTTAAATGATAAATTTGGATTAGCAAACACAACGTGCCATTGGAACACAGGACTGATGGTTGCTGATAATGGGCCTCTGTACGCCTATGTAGATATTCCATAAAAAATCAGCCATTTCCAGCTACAATAGCCATTTACAACATCAACAATGTGGACAAAAAAATTACTTTTCTTTCGAAAACAAGGACATTTCTAAGTGACCCAAACTTTTGAACGGTAGTGTACATACCCCAACCAGAGGCCATAGATTACAGGCAACATCCACCCTGAGCTAAAGGGTAGAGCTGCCACTTTCAAGGAGCGGGACTCTAACCCGGAAGCTTATAAGAAATCCCACTATGCCCTCCAACGAATCATCAAACAGGCAAAGCGTCAATACAGGACTAAGATCGAAACGTACTACACCGGCTCCGATGCTTGTCGGATGTGGCAGGGCTTGCAAACTATTACAGACTACAAAGGGAAGCACAGCCGCGAGCTGCCCAGTGACACGAGCCTACCAGACGAGCTAAATTACTTCTATGCTCGCTTCGAGGCAAGTAACACTGAAACATGCATGACAGCATCAGCTGTTCCGGATGACTGTGTGATCATGCTCTCCGTAGCCGATGTGAGTAAGACCTTTAAACAGGTCAACATTAACAAGGCCGCAGGGCCAGACGGATTACCAGGACGTCTACTCCGAGCATGCGCTGACCAACTGGCAAGTGTCTTCACTGACATTTTCAACCTCTCCCTGTCTGAGTATGTAAAACCAACATGTTTCAAGCAGACCACCATAGTCCCTGTGCCCAAGAACACTAAGGTAACATGCCTAAATGACTACCGGCCCGTAGCACTCACATCTGTAGCCATGAAGTGCTTTGAAAGGCTGGTCATGGCTCACATCAACACCATTATCCCAGAAACGCTAGACCCACTTCAATTTGCATACCGCCCCAACAGTTCCACAGATGATGCAATCTCTATTGCGCTCCACATCTGGACAAAAGGAACACCTATGTAAGAATGCTATTCATTGACTACAGCTCAGCGTTCAACACCCTAGTGCCCTCAAAGCGCATCACTAAGCTAAGGATCCTGGGACTAAACACCTCCCTTTGCAACTGGATCCTGGACTTCCTGACGGGCCGCCCCCAGGTAGTAAGGGTAGTTAACAACACATCCGCCACACTGATCCTCAACACGAGGGCCCCTCAGGGGTGCGTGCTCAGTCCCCTCCTGTACTCCCTGTTCACTCATGACTGCATGGCCAGGCACGACTCCAACACCATCAATAAGTTTGCCGATGACACAACAGTGGTAGGCCTGATCACCGACAACGACGAGACAGCCTATAGGGAGGAGGTCAGAGACCTGGCCGTGTGGTGCCAGGACAACAACCTCTCCCTCAACGTGATCAAGACAAATGAGATGATTGTGGACTACAGGAAAAAGAAGAGGACAGAGTACGCCCCCATTCTCATCGACTGGGCTGTAGTGGAGCAGGTTGAGAGCTTCAAGTTCCTTGGTGTCCACATCACCAACAACTAACATGGTTCAAGCACACCAAGGCAGTCGTGAAGAGGGCACGACAAAAGCTATTCCCCCTAAGGAGACTGAAAAGATTTGGCATGGGTCCTCAGATCCTCAAAAGGTTCTACAGCTGCACCATCGAGAGCATCCTGACTGGTTACATCACTGCCTGGTATGGCAGCTGCTCAGCCTCCAACCGCAAGGCATTACAGAGGGGTAGTGCGTACGGCCCAGTACATCACTGGGGCCAAGCTTCCTGCCATCCAGGACCTCTATGCCAGGCGATGTCAGAGGAAGGCCCTCCAAATTGTCAAAGACTCCAGCCACCCTAGTCATAGACTGTTCTCTCTGCTACCTCACGGCAAGCGGTACCGGAGCGCCAAGTCTAGGTCCAAGAGGATTCTAAACAGCTTTTACCCCCAAGCCATAAGACTCCTGAACATCTAATCAAATGGCTACCCAGACTGTCTCTGTTTATTCTCTACGCATACTCACTTAATACCTACCTACATGTACAAAATACCTCAATTACCTCGACTAACCTGTGCCCCCGCACATTGACTCGGGACCGGTACCCCCTGTATATAGCCTCACTATTGTTATTTTTACTGCTGCTCTTTAATAATTTGTTACTTTTATTTCGTATTATTTGATATAGTATTTTTTGGTGATTTTTTGGGGGGTATTCTTTCTTAAAACTGCATTGTTGGTTAAGGGCTTGTAAGTAAGCATTTCACTGTAAGGTCTACACCTGTTGTATTCGGCGCATGTGACAAATAACATTTGATTTGATGTACGTAGTAGCTCACCAACTCCAACACTTGGTCTTTATTGTAATTACATGCTAGCATGGCTAGTAGGTAACGTTAGCCAGCTGGAGCTAGCTAAGTAGCACCGGTTCTCCATTTGACGTTGACAATAGTGCATTGTGGGTAGTTCCAAAGATGTACAAAAATAAGTTCAGAAATATTTCAAAACCCCAAAACATTTTTGGAGTTATATGTAGTCACACGGTGACTACAACTAAGTTACTAAGTCTTTGACCACACCTACGTTGTTACTTTTGTGAGTAAATCTCATGCTACCTAACCTTTAACTACAAATTAGCCAATTTTTACCTGGCAGAATGATATCATGATTGTTTTCATCAATCCAGTGGGTATTTGATTTGAAAACTCAAATCAAAATCAAATCAAATGTTATTGGTCACATACACATATTTAGCAGACGTTATTGCGAGTGTAGCGAAATGCTTGTGTTCCTAGCTCCAACAGTGCAGTAGTATCTTAACAATTCACAACAATACACACAGATCTAAAAGTAAAATAATGGGAAATAAGAAATATATAAATATTAGGACGAAAACTCTACCATCACGTGCGCTACAAAAACACTGCTAAACGAAGGTTACGTATGTAACCACTGTTATGTGAGCTATATGGATGACTCCAATATATTGGGATCACTCCACGGTGGAGGGATACATCCGAGGTTAGGATTTACAGATTTACTCCCGTGTACACCTGTGTCACGGCTGGGGTCCGCCCCTATATATAGACCCCATGACCTCCACACACGTTCTCTACATCATTTTTGAGGCGCATCTAGCACCGTAGAGGATTGGAGTGATCATATATAGCGTACATAACCGTGGTTACATACATAACCTTCGTTATGTTTCACTATATTGGATCACTCCAATATATTGGTATACCCGTAGCAGATTTAGTCGGTGCTAGAGGGACCTGGCCAGCCAGCGGCCAAGTCCCAGCGCGTAACCGAGACACAGGGGCCATCAATGTGGAAGGGGGGTCCTGGCACAGTCCCCGGAAGGGGAGGCGACGCCCAGGACCGCTGAACCAGCCGCGGAGGGAGGTGCCACATTTACCTGATATTACCTAGCAAAGTTGCAAGAGGAAGCCCAGCTGGCTGCAGAACAGAAATCAGCGAGGGGCACTCCTCTCAGTGGAGATCAGGATGCAGCCACACCCGCCTGCCAGCCAGGCGGTATGCTTTTGAAATCGTGTCCATGATCCAGTGAGAGAGCCTCTGCTTTGATAGCCCAGCCCCCAGAACTCTCACCATAGCAGACAAAGAGCTGGTCTGTTGTTCTCACTGACCGTGTCTGCTCCATATAGGCAGCCAGTGCCCGCACAGGGCACAGCATGCCGGAGGGAGGCCCAGACTCTGCCGGGGAGTCGTAAGCAGACAGGATAAAAGGGATGTTCACATGCCTATCTGACAGAACCTTCGGGAGGAATGAAGGGTTGGGGCGGAGATATTTACTCCTCCCACCGGGGTCCATCCGGTAGCACTCAGAACTTACTGAAAAAGGATGGAGCTCCCCCACCCTCTTCATGGAAGTAATCGCTACCAAGAAAACCACCTTCATAGAGAGGTGTTTCAGGGAGGTAGACTTCAATGGTTCGAAAGGCGTCTTTACCAAAGCTGCCAAGACCACATCCAGATCCCAGCTCGCATTGAGTGTGTCCTAGCTGGACACAGGCGACAAACCCCCTCCATAAACCTGGAGACCAAGGGATGGCGCCCCACTGGCCTGTCCATCCACCCCACATGACAGGCAGATATAGCGGCCAAATACCCTCTCCGTGTAGAGGCTGCCAAGCCCTCATCCAAGCGAGACTGCAGGTATTGGAGGACATACTGCACCCTGAATGACTCGGGCACAACCTCAATACCAGTGCACCAAGAGCAGAACAACCGCCAGCGCAACTGATATGCCGCGGTTGTAGCCGGTGCCCTTGTGCTCGGCATGGTGTTCCTTACGCCCTGCTGTAGTCCTAACATGAACCATTGGTGCCGTTCAGCGGCCAAGCCCACAGACTGAGGCGGTGCGGTCTCGAATGCCACAGTGTTCCTCCGGCTTGAGACAGCAGGTCGGATCTCGGCAGTTGCCAAGGTGTCCCAGACAATAGGGACAGGAGAAGGCTGAACCAGGGTCGTCTGGGCCAGTATGGGGCCACCAGCAGCAGATGATGCTCCGCCATCCTGGTCCTGTCCAGCACAGCCTGGATCAGGGGAAAAAAGGGGGAATGTGTAAGTTCCAGCCCTGGCCAATCATGAGCCAGAGCATCCAAGCCCAGAGGCCCTGGTGGCGCCGACATGGAGTACCACAGGGGGCAGTGTGCATTGCCCAGGGAGGCAACAGATGTCCCACCACCTGGGGAGGTAGGCTCCAGTCCAAAGGTGGTGGGCCCTCCCTCGAGAGCATATCCGCTGCCACATTCAGAATGTCAGGTACGTGCGCTGCGCGTAGAGACGCTAGACGTCCCTGAGCCCAGAGAAGGAGCTCCTGTGCCATAATATGGAGGCGGTGGGACCTCAGTCCACCCTGATGGTTGATGTAAGCCACCACTGTGGTGTTGTCTGTTCTCACCAGGACATGTCTTCCTTTCAGATGTGGAAGGAAAGACCGCAGGGCCAGCAGTACAGCTCGGAGCTCTAGTGTATTGATGTGCCTTCCGCTCCAAGGGGGTAGCCAACAGCCACTGGCCGACCTGCCCTTGGTCACACCCTCCCAGACGATCTGGGAGGCGTCTGCACTGACCAGCTCCCGGCAGCACATCCTCAGCATCTCCACCCCACCTGAGAGAAAGGAGCAACAGCGCCACCTCAACAATGCCCTGAGGCACTGTGCGTGCACCCGCAGCTTGCGGTGACGGTGGCGCTTCGGGTGCAGCCGGTGGGAGTTGAACCACTGTTGAAGAGGCCGGAGATGGAGCAGGCCCAGGGGAATCAGCAACGAGGCTGCCGTCAGCAAGCCCAACAGGCGTTGGCAGGTCAGGGCAGATACCACTGTCCCCTGCTGAAAGTGGTCAAGGCAAGATAAGATCGCCTGAACCCTTCTAGTGGGCAGGCGTACTCTCATAAGGACTGAATCCAGTTCCATGCCAATGAAGGCCGCCCTCTGGGTGGGCGTCAGACGACTCTTCTTGTCGTTTACAGTAATGCCCAGCCCGCCGATGTGGGTCAGGAAGATGTCTGTGTCTGACAGGACCTGGGTCATGGTCAGGGCACAAATCAGCCAATCGTCCAGGTAATTGAGGATCAACAATCCACTGGACGTGAAAGGTGCCAGGACAGCATCCATGCACTTTGTGAAAGTGCGGGGTGCCAAGGAGACAGCCGAAGGGAAGAACCATGAATTCGTAAGCCATCCATTCGAAAGGGAATCGGAGGTACTGCCAAAGAGCTGGGTTAACAGGAACATGGAAGTACGCATCCCTCATGTCCAGCATCACAAACCACTGGTCCCTGGACACGGCATGCAACACACGGCTGGGGACAGCATGTGGAACCTCAGTACCTTCAAGTACCCATTGAGGTTGCGGAGGTCCAGAAGCGGTCGAAACCCTCCGTCTCTTTTTGGGACCACAAAATAATTGGAGTAGAACCCACCGTTCTGATGTGTCAGGGGTCCTGCCGGGGCCCGCCTCTCCTCTGGCGCCCCGAACGCCTGGGTCCCCCAGGCATGTTTGTATGGCGGTGGCGGTTAACACCATCACACCTGTCACAAAGGGAAGCCATAAGCTCAGCCAAGCCAACAAGGCCACGGAGGAGGGTCCGACGCCCTGGGAGAGCTTATTTCGTGACCCGCTTAAAGGAATAGGAACCCGGTGAGGGATAGATTACTCAGTACCTCTGCGAAAACAGGCTGTTGCTTCATGTCGTCCCTTAGCATGAGTCGATAGGGCAGGAGAGGGACCTCATCGTCATTCGGGTGCAGGTGGGTGGCGACGGTCCGTCTGCCTTAGGCCTGAGGAGGCGTCATGAACCGTCTCAGGTTCTCCCGGTCCCTACAAACCTTATTGGTCTGATCCAGAATGTTATCAACCCCTGGGCCAAACGTCAGCCCTGGGGTGATGGGGTGAGTGGCAAATGTGCTCTGGAGAGCAGCTGGCAGACAGGATTGGGCCAGCCAGAGATGGCACCAGGAGGTAACCACCTGCACCATGGCCAGTCCACTGGTGCAAGGAAAGCAGGCGAGACAACTCCATCGCTTCCCGGAGGAGCTCCTCAGTGCCCTCCTGCAGCCGGGGCAACAGAGTCTGCAGGTAGGCCGGCAGCAGCATGGCCGCGTTGGAAAGGCAGCCAAGAGAGCAGAGGGACCAATATGTGTCTTTCAAGTCCACATCAAAGACTCTGGGGGGTCCCGGCTACAGTCGCGGTTCCACCCTATAATCTCCTGGTCTGGGAGGACCATGGCAGCTATCATGGTGTCCATGGTCGGGTACTCCCGGAGGCCGAGTGTCTCCGCGCCCGCAACATAACTCCATGGTCCAGTCTCTGCTGTGAGTCGGAAGCGCCCCCTGGCAGAGGCCCAGCTCTCCTGCAAGGCCTCGTGGAACTCAGCAGAGATGGGGACCAGTTTGATGTCCAGTGCAGTGGCTACCCAAGTGAGTAGGCTCCTCATAGCCTCTCGAGCCGCTGGGGGGCGATGAAGCCCTGCTGCCGGCTTCTGATGGCCTGTCAGCCTGGTAGCCCCACTCACGGTGGTGAACAGTGCCAGCATCGTCCCCCAGGAACAGCCTATCACTGGCCAACAGGGAACAGCTGTCGTCGCCATCGAAGCTATCAACCTTGTGACGCAGGGCATGCGCCCTCCGTTCAAGGTGGTCCTAGCGGTCCAACTCCTGCCCCCGTCCAGGACTGGCAGCAGATGGGCTCTGCCTGTGGGGACTCCGGCCACGCTTCCTGGGAGGGGTACTGGGCCCAGTAGAGGGACTAACAGCTCGCTAGCGCACCACACCTGAGGGAGAGAGCTTGTCCCCAGCCTGAGCCCGGGCCTCGCCGACCAACTCTCGCCAAAACAGGCATCCAGTAGGGCGCTCCACCACCCTCTCCGCGTGACTCAAACCCAGGCAGTGCATACACGAGGTGTGCAGATCCCCAGGGGGATGCCACCATCACACCTGTCACAAAGGGAAGCTAAAGGCTCAGCCAAGCCAACAAGGCCACGGAGCAGGGGTCCGACGCCCTGGGAAAGCTTATGTTGCGACCCGCTTGGAGGATTAGGAACCCGGTGAAGGATAAATTATCCAGTACCTCTGCAAACACCGGGGAAGACACCTGTGGGAAAAGCAGGGAGACAAAAAAAAAAAAAAACAGCAACCAGGCAATGGATTTGAATTATTAATTTTTTTTGTTTTACACAAACTGCAATTTTACCTATTTTAATATCCAAGCAGTAAAAACAGCACAATATGATGGAGTAACTCCGTTAAGGAACTCCAAAGTTAATGTCTCAACGTAGTGGAAGCCCACCACGATACTCTTACACTCTGCAGGGGAAAGAACAAGACAAAATCCTGCAGGTTAATGTTAAAGCAGTTCACAACACACACATAGAACAAGCCAGTCGGCAAATTG
Source organism: Coregonus lavaretus (assembly GCF_964263955.1). Lineage (NCBI taxonomy): Eukaryota > Metazoa > Chordata > Actinopteri > Salmoniformes > Salmonidae > Coregonus > Coregonus lavaretus. The sequence goes on from NC_140003.1 coordinate 1,220,365, forward strand.
TGTAAGGTAAATTACAGTTTGTGGCAGCAAGAGCCACCATACTAATGGATGCACACGGAGTCATAGTGTAACGCTAACAAAACACAAGTACGACAAACAACGGGTGGAAGATGCAGATCAACCGTGCGCTGTGAGTGGAGCACTCAAGAGGGGCTGGCCATGTGGCAAGCTGCTCCAGGCTGCAAACAGCCAGTGAGTATACTTCCATGCAAGATATTACACTTACAGTGCCTTGCAAAAGTATTCATCCCCCTTGGCGTTTTTCCTATTTTGTTGCATTACAACCTGTAATTTAAATTGATTTTTATTTGGATTTCATGTCATGGACAAACACAAAATAGTCCAAATTGGTGAAGCCAAATGAAAAAAATAACTTGTTTCAAAAAAATAAATAACGGAAAAGTGGTGTGTGCATATGTATTCTCACCCCCTTTGCTACTAAGCCCCTAAATAAGATCTGGTGTAACCAATTACCATCAGAAGTCACCTGTGTGCAATCTAAGTGTGTCACATAATCTGTCACATGATCTCAGTATATATACACCTGTTCTGAAAGGCCCCAGAGTCTGCAACACCATTAAGCAAGGGGCACCACCAAGCAAGCGGCACCATGAAGACCAAGGAGCTCTCCAAACAGGTCAGGGACAAAGTTGTGGAGAAGTACAGATCAGGGTTGGGTTATAAAAAATATCAGAAACTTTGAACATCCCACGGAGCACGATTAAATCCATTATTAAAAAATGGAAAGAATATGGCACCACAACAAACCTTCCAAGAGAGGGCCGCCCACCAAAACTCACGGACCAGGCAAGGAGGGCATTAATCAGAGAGGCAACAAAGAGACCAAAGATAACCCTGAAGGAGCTGCAAAGCTCCACAGCGCAGATTGGAGTATCTGTCCATAGGACCACTTTAAGCCGTACACTCCACAGAGCTGGGCTTTACGGAAGAGTGGCCAGAAAAAAGACATTGCTTCAAGAAAAAAATCAGCAAACACGTTTGGTGTTCGCCAAAAGGCATGTGGGAGACTCCCCAAACAAATGGAAGAAGTTACTCTGGTCAGCTGAGACTAAAATTTAGCTTTTTGGCCATTAAGGAAAACGCCATGTCTGGCGCAAACCCAACACCTCTCATCACCCTGAGAACACTATCCCCACAGTGAAGCATGGTGGTGGCAGCATCATGCTGTGGAGATGTTTTTCATCGGCAGAGACTAGGAAACTGGTCAGAATTGAAGGAATGATGGATGGCGCTAAATACAGGGAAATTCTTGAGGGAAACCCGTTTGTCTTCCAGAGATTTGAGACTGGGACTGAGGTTCACCTTCCAGCAGGACAATGACCCTAAGCATACTGCTAAAGCAACACTCGAGTGGTTTAAGGGGAAACATTTAAATGTCTTGGAATGTCCTAGTCAAAGCCCAGACCTCAATCCAATTGAGAATCTGTGGTATGACTTAAAGATTGCTGTACACCAGCGGAACCCATCCAACTTGAAGGAGCTGGAGCAGTTTTGCCTTGAAGAATGGGCAAAAATCCCGGAGGGGGGGGGATAGTGATGCACGCTGAAGTTTTCAGTTTTTTTGTCATATTTCTTGTTTGTTTCACAACTAAATATATTGTGCATCTTCAAAGTGGTAGGCGTGTTGTGTAAATCAAATGATACAACCCCCCAAAAAATCTATTTTAATTCCAGGTTGTAAGGTAACAAAATAGGAAAAATGCCAAGGGGGGTGAATACTTTCACAAGCCACTGTACCAGTGACTTACCAAGCGAACTTCAGAAAGTTTGTACCTCAAACCATACGGACGTCCGCCGAGAAAATGAAAGAGAACGTGTGTCGCGGTCATGTGGTCTATATATAGGGGCGGACCCCAGCCGTGACAAAGGTGTACATGGGAGTAAATCTGTAAATCCTCACCTCGGATGTATCCCTTCGCCGTGGAGTGATACCAATATATTGAAGTGATCCAATATAGTGAAACATAACAACAGCCTCTTGCTATGTGTTGTGCATATGAATTAAAGGGGAACTACACCCAAAAATCTAAATTTCTCAGATTTTTCCCAGACCTCAAAAGTGGTCTCCTGATGTGGTTTAAGCATCATTGTGGACTTAAACATCTAATTGTGTTGTTTTTCAATTAAAAAATTGTTATTTTGAGAGCTGAAACCTAAAAAAAAAAACAGAAACATGGAAAAAAACTAAAAGGAGAAAACTTAATAAAATGGAAGATAATGTGGGTTATTTACTCAATTTTTCTGTTTTAATAAAATACCTAATGTGAAAAGCAAACATCATTGTGGCATATATTTCTTTAAGATATTTTGGGATTTTGGCAAATGAGGCCATTTATCCACTTCCCCAGAGTCAGATGAACTTGTGGATACCAATTGTATGTCTCTGTGTCCAGTATGATAAAAGTTAGAGGTAGTTTCGCGGGCAGTCATTGCACTAACGCTAGTTAGCAATTGCGCTAGCGCTAGTTAGCAACTTCCTTCAAACTGCAAACAGAGACATAAAAATGGTATCCACAAGTTCATCTGACTCTGGGGAAGTAGATAAATGGCCTCATTTGCCAAAATCCCGAAGTATACCTTTAATATTCTCTTACTTAGAAAGTAGTCCTGATCATGCCCCATGTAGCTCAGTTGGTAGAGCATGGCGCTTGCAACGCCAGGGTTGTGGGGTCGATTCCCACGGGGGGCCAGTATGAAAATGTATGCACTCACTAACTGTAAGTCGCTCTGTATAAGAGCGTCTGCTAAATGACTAAAATGTAAATGTAAATCATATAGGCGTAGACCTAGACGATATCCAAAATAACTAATACACTGAATTCATACATTTTCAGTAATTTGAATTATAAAGTAATGTCTTTCTACACGAAAGTACAACAAATTCTTCCAATCTGGGTGGTAAACTTGATAAAGTATTAAATATTATCGCTGTGTTTTTCGGATGGAATCAAGGCATTAGAATGTACCAGAGGCCACCAAAATGGAGCTCATTCGACGCACACACACACACACACACACACACACCCACACCCACACCCCCCCACTCCCATTCAACCCTTGTCTTTGTGTTCTGTGTCATAGATATCCTATTTGTCCAGGGGAATGAGGTGATCTTTAAGGTGGCTCTTTGTCTACTGTGCAGTCATGAAGGGGAGATATTGAAGTGTGATAGCTTTGAAACCACCGTGGACTACCTGAAAACTACAATTCCCAACCTCACCCACACCCAGATGGAGGAGACCATCTCAAAGGTACAGATGGGGGGGGAGACATTAGAAGTCGGGCTGTTGGCGCTATATAAGGAATAGGGTTCCATTTTGGATGCACACAATGCCGCTTCGGAGTCCAAGACTGGGTTTAATCTGGGTCTGGGAAACTGGCCCTGCATTTAGAAGACTGGGTTTAATCTGGGTCTGGGAAACTGGCCCTACATTTAGAAGACTGGGTTTAATCTGGGTCTGGGAAACTGGCCCTACATTTAGAAGACTGGGTTTAATCTGGGTCTGGGAAATTGGCCCTACATTTAGATGGTGCCCTTGAGCAAGACACTTAACCCCAAACTCCATAGATGCACTGCACTGTGGATAACCCTGTGTGTGTGTGTATGTTGTCTCAGTTTATGCAGAGCAAAGAACCATATTGTTTTGTTTCAACAGTTAACAATAAAGCACTATTCTATTTGAAATTATAGATTTTTGTGTACTATGTGTATAGGAGTAGCTCAAACCCATGAGTGCTCATGATGATTACAGCCCTTGTGGACATGAGCACTATATATGGCTTTGGTCATGTTTGTGTTGCTTCACAGTCCCCACTGTTCCATAAGGTGTGTTTTTTTCTGTTTTTTAAATCTGATTCTACTGCTTTCATCAGTTACCTGATGTGGAATAGAGTTCCATGTTGTCATTGCTCTATGTAGTACTGTGCGCCTCCCATAGTCTGTTCTGGACTTGGGGACTGTGAAGAGACCTCTGGTGACATGTCTTGTAGGGTATGCATGTGTGCCAGTAGTTCAAACAGACAGCTCGGTGCATTCAACATTTCAATACCTCTCACAAGTACATGTAGTGATTAAGTCAATCTCTCCTCCACTTTGAGCCTGGAGAGATTGACATGCATATTATTAATGTTAGCTCTCTATGTACATCCAAGGGCTAGCCGTGCTGCCCTGTTCTGCTTGCACTTCTCCTTCACATAGAGTTGATCAGACTGTTGATTGTGGCCTGTGGAATGTTGTCCCACTCCTCTTCAATAGCTCGCATCTACTACAAGACCATGGTGCTTGCCTACGGAGCTGTGAGGGGAACGGCACCTCCGTACCTTCAGGCTCTGATCAGATCCTACACCCAAACGAGGGCACTACGTTCATCCACCTCTGCACTGCTAGCCCCCCTACCTCTACGGAAGCACAGTTCCCGCTCAGCCCAGTCAAAGCTATTCGCTGCTCTGGCACCCCAATGGTGGAACAAGCTCCCCCACGACGCCAGGACAGCGGAGTCACTGACCACCTTCCGGAGACACTTGAAACCCTACCTCTTTAAGGAATACCTGGAATAGTATAAAAGTAATCCTTCTCCCTTCCCCACCCCCCCATAAAAAAAAGTGCTTGTCCCACTGTCTATCATAAGTTGAATGCACCAATTTGTAAGTCGCTCTGGATAAGAGCGTCTGCTAAATGACGTAATTGTAAATGTAAATGTAAACATGGGGCTGTGCATTATCATGCTGGAACATGAGGTGATGGCAGTGGATGAATGGCACGACAATGAGCCTCAGGATCTCGTCACAGTATCTCTGTGCATTGAAATTGCCATTGATAAAATGCAATTGTGTTCGTTGCCTGTAGCTTATGCCTGCCCATACCACTGTTCACAACGTTAACATCAGCAAACAACTTGCCACATCTGCCCGGTACAGTTGAAACCGGGATTAATCCGTGAACAGCACACTTCTCCAGTGTGCCAGTGGCCATCGAACGTGAGCATTTGCCCACTGAAATCGGTTATGACGCCAAACTGCAGTCAGTACAAGACCCTGGTGAGGACGACAAGATCACAGATGAGCTTCCCTGAGACGGTTTCTGACAGTTTCCATGGTGACATTTCTCCCCTTGCCAATGTAAGGTTCCACAAGCCTCATCACCACATTCTCCGACACTCGCTCACCTGCTGCCTGATGTGGATATTTTAGTAGATATTGAAAGCCGTTCAACATGTACAATTATGCACGCTCTCACTGTGTAGCAAGTAGGCCAGAGTAGACTGATAAGACTGTTTGGATTTGGTGGACTGATATAGGGTACATACCATTTTAAGATTAGGCCTATAATTAGAATGGATCAATAGAATGGCCCGCCCTGTTATTTACAAAGCAAATTTGAGGACTAGGCTGCCGAAGTTCTATCAACAAACCTCGAGATTTAGTCTTCCACTCAGCCTTGTGTTTTATCACTGGTAATCATTTCCGTACGCATCATTGTCTCTTCCGTACGCGTCATTGTCTCTGTTGGCTGACTCTCAAGACTGGTTGTTACTAGAGGTTCCACAGGTCTCTTCTGAGTTAGGGAAGACTGCTTTCAGTTATTATGCCCCTCAGTCCTGGAATGAGCTACAGGTCATTCTAAAACTTGATTCTTTGGTCCCAAAAGGTGAATTGAGGGCTCTAATTTAAAAAAATGTGACCAATAAAAACTGCACTTGTTTTGATTGGTTGTAATGTAATTTATTTGAAGTGTTGTAACTACACTGAACAAAAATATAAATGCAACATATCAAGTTGCTGATCACATGTTTCATGAGCTGAAATAAAAGATCCCAGAAATTTTCCATACGCACCAAAAAAAAAATTCTCTCAAATTTTGGGCACAAATGTGTTTACATCCCTGTTAGTGAGCATCCTTTGTCAAGACAATCCATCCACATGACATGTGTGGCATATCAAGAAACTGATTAAACAGCATGATCATTACACAGGTCCACCTTGTGCTGGGGACAATAAAAGGCCACTAACAAAATGTGCAGCTTTGTCACACAACACAACAAGGCCACAGATGTCTCAAGTTGAGGATAACGCAGTGCCACCGACGCGGCCCGCTACCAAGGAATTTGGGCTCTCCTTCTCCGTGGCCGACGTGAGTAAAACATTTAAATGTGTTAACCCTCGCAAGGCTGTCGGCCCAGACGGCATCCCTAGCCGTGTCCTCAGAGCATGCGCAGACCAGCTGGCTGGTGTGTTTACGGGCATATTCAATCTCTTCCTTTCCCAGTCTGCTGTCCCCACATGCTTCAAAATGACCACCATTGTTCCTGTACCCAAGAAAGAAAAGGTAACTGAACTAAACGACTATCGCCCCGTAGCACTCACCTCTGTCATCATGAAGTGCTTTGAGAGACTAGTCAAGGATCATATCACCTCTACCTTATCTGCCACCCTAGACCTACTTCAATTTGCTTACCGCCCCAATAGATCCACAGACGATGCAATCGCCATCACTCTGCACACTGCCCTATCCCATCTGGACAAGAGGAATACCTATGTAAGAATGCTGTTCATTGACTATAGCTCAGTATTCAACACCATAGTACACTCCAAGGTCATCATTAAGCTCGAGGCCCTGGGTCTGAACCCCGCCCTGTGCAAATGGGTCCTGGACTTCCTGATGGGCCGCCCCCAGGTGGTCAAGGTAGGAAACAGCACCTCCACTTCGCTGATCCTCAACACTGGGGCCCCACAAGGGTGCGTGCTCAGCCCTCTCCTGTACTCCCTGTTCACCCATGACTGCATGGCCAAGCACGCCTCCAACTCAATCATCAAGTTTGCAGACGACATAACCGTAGTAGGCTTGATTACCAACAATGACGAGACATCCTACAGGGAGGTGGTGAGGGCTCTGGGAGTGTGGTGCCAGGAAAATAACGTCTCACTCAACGTCAACAAAACAAAGGAGATGATCGTGGACTTCAGGAAACAGCAGAGGGTGCACCCCCCTATCCACATCGACGGGACCGCAGTGGAGAAGGTGGAAAGCTTCAAGTTCCTTGGCGTACACATAACTGACAAACTGAAATTGACCACCCACACAGACATTGTGGTAAAGAAGGCGCAACAGAGCCTCTTCAACCTCAGGAGGCTAAAGAAATTTGGCTTGGCACCTAAAACCCTCACAAACATTTACAGATGCATCCTGTCGGTCTGCATCACCGCCTGGTACGGCTACTGCACCGCCCGCAACCACAAGGCTCTCCAGAGGGTAGTCCAACACATTACCGGGGGCAAACTACCCACCCTCCAGGACACCTACAGCACCCAATGTCACAGGAAGGCCAAAAAGATAATCAATGACATCAACCACCCAAGCCACTGCCTGTTCACCCCGCTATCATCCAGAAGGCGAGGTCAGTACAGGTGCATCAAAGCTGAGACCAAGAGACTGATAAACAGCTTCTATCTCAAGGCCATCAGACTGTTAAACAGCCATCACTAGCACATTAGAGGCTGCTGCCTATAGACAGACTAGAAATCACTGGCCACTTTAAGAAATGGAACACAAGCCACTTTAATAATGTTTACATATCTTGCATTACTCATCTCATATGTATATACTGTATTCTATATTATTCTACGGTATCTTAGTCACTTTAATAATGTTTACATATCTTGCATTACTCATCTCATAAGTATATACTGTATTCTATACAATTCTACTGTATCTTAGTCCATGCCGCTCTGACATCGCTAGTCCATATATGTATATATTCTTAATTCATTCCTTACTTAGATTTGTGTGTATTGGGTATATGTTGTGAAATTGTTCGATATTACTGCACTGTCGGAGCTAGAAGCATAAGCATTTCGCTACACCCGCAATAACATCTGCTAAACACATGTATGTGACCAATAAAATTGAATTTGATTTGATTTGAATGGGTTCCCCTGGTTAAAAGAAGACAGAGTTGCAGATCTGGGTTGAAATAGTATTTTCTTTCATCTTTACTTAAGTCTGGCACTCAAGGCAGACTCGATCAAACACTCAGAGTATTAGAAAGAAATAGGCCTATTTAAATGCAGGTTAAATATGATCTTATTCATATAAGGGACAATAAGGGCTCCCAGTAAAGAAACAAGCCCACTGAAATGATATGGGTGGACAATGGTATGGTAATCAAGTGAGTTTTATAGCTCTGAAGGCATTGACTAGACAGAATGTACACATCTTGATTCCTTACGTTTAGGTTGACTAAGTTGCTTATTGAAATAGGGATTCAACTCCATTACTGGTTTACTTTTATAATTTTTCTTTGCTTATTAACTGACAGGTTTTGGCTATGGATTTAGAATTTGTCTCTTTGGGGTTGCCAGATGTTTAAGATAGAAGTTGAGTTTTTTTAATCTGGGTTGCCAGGACTTACATATTTTGTCATTATGTGGGTTGCCAGGTGTTAGAGATGGACATCTCGAAGCAGCTACATACATATGAGGTGGAGTACCACGTGCTGCAGGATGAGATTGTGGACACTGTGCCCCAGTCAGACGACTCAGACCGCCTTGATAAACTGGAGAAGACCAACAACCGGCTGAAGAAACAGAACATGGATCTGCTGGAGATACTGCAGGTGACGAAACTGGCAGAATTCAATTCAAACATTATTTTTCCCACAGGGCAATTCATTGTGCAGTCCAGGAGTACATAAGACACCAATATAGTCCAAAAAGCCACTAGTTATTCTATTCTATTGTATTTGTATTTTATTAGGGCTCCCCATTAGTTGCTGCCAAGGCAGCAGCTACTCTTCCTGGGGTCCAAACACATTAAGACACATAAAACAAAAGATAAAACAGTACATCATATAACACTGTCACACCACCACATATCCACAACACAAAATGTATGATACCACTATACAACAATATTACAATGTACGTGTGTGCTAGCGCCCGTGTGCGTATGCGTGTCTGTACCTGTGTGTGAGTCTCTTCACAGTCCCTGCTGTTACATAAGGTGTATTTTTATCCGTTTTTAAATCTGATTCTACTGCTTGCAACACTTACCTGATGTGGAATAGAGTTCCATGTAGGCATGGCTCTATGTAGTACTGTGCGCCTCCCATAGTCTGTTCTGGACTTGGGGATTGTGAAGAGACCTCTGCTAGCATGTATGCAGGGGGGTCCGAGCTGTGTGCTAGTAGTTTAAACAGACAGCTCGGTTCATTCAGCTTGTCAACACCTCTTACAAAAACAAGTAGTGATGAAGTCAATCTCCTCCACTTTGAGCCATGAGTGATTGACATGCATATCATTACTGTTAGCTCTCTGTGTACATTTTAGGGCCAGCCGCGCTGCCCTGTTCTGAGCCAATTGAAATGTTCCTAAGTCCCTCTTTGTGGCACCCCACCACACGACTGAACAGTAGTCCAGGTGCGACAAAACTAGGGCCTGTAGAACCTGACTTGTTGATAATGATGTTAAGAAGGTAGAGCAGCGCTTTATTATAGACCGACGTCTCCCCATTTTAGCTACTGTTGTATCAATATGTTTTGACCATGACAGTTTACAATCCAGGGTTCCTCCAAGCAGTTTAGTCACCTCAACTTGCTCAATTTCCATATTATTCATTACAAGATTTAGTTGAGGTTTAGGGTTTAGTGAATGATTTGTCCCAAATACATTGCTTTTAGTTTTTTAAATATTTAGGACTACCTTATTCCTTGCCACCCATTCTGAAACTAACTGCAGCTCTTTGTTAAGTGTTGCAGTCATTTCAGTTGCTGTAGTAGCTGACGTGTATAGTGTTGTCATCCGCATACATACACACTGGCTTTACTCAAAGCTAGTGGTATGCCGTTAGTAAAGATTGAAAAAAGTAAGCGACCTAAACAGCTGCCCTGGGGAATTCCTGATTCTACCTGGATTATGTTGGAGAGGCTTCCAATAAAGAACACCTTCTGTGTTCTTTTAGACAGGTAACTCTTCATCCACAATACAGCAGGGGGTGTCAAGCCATAACACATAGGTATTTCCAGCAGCAGACTGATTGATAATGTCAAAAGCCGCACTGAAGTCTAACAAAACAACCCCCACAATCTTTTTATCATCAATTTCCCCCAGCCAATTATCATTCATTTGTGTAAGTGCTGTGCTTGTTGAAGGTCCTTCCCTATAAGTGTGCTGAAAGTCTGTTGTCAATTTGTTTACAGTAAAATAGCATTTTATCTGGTCAAACAATTTTTTCTCTCCAAAAGTTTACTAAGGGTTGGAAACAGGCTGATTGGTTGGCTATTTGAGCCAGTAAAGGGGGCTTTTCAAATCTTGGGTAGCATAATTACTTTTGCTTCCCTCCAGACCTGAGGGCACACACTTTATAGTAGGCTTAGATTGAAGATATTGCAAATAGGAGTGGCAACATTGTCCACTATTATCCTCAGTAATTTTCCATCCAAGTTGTCAGACCCCGGTGTCTTGTCATTGTGATAGACAACAATAATTGTTTCACTTCTTCCGCACTCACTTTACGGAATAGAAATGTACAATGCTTGTCTTTCGTAAATTGATCAGTTATACTTGGATGTTTAGTGTCAGCATTTGTTGATGGCATGTCATGCCTAAGTATACTAATCTTGCCAATGAAAAACTCATTAAAGTAGTTGGCAATATCAGTGGGTTTTGTGATGAATGAGCCATCTGATTCAATGAATGATGGAGCAAAGTTTGCTGTTTTGGCCAGCATTTCATTTAAGGTGCGCCAAAGCTTTTTACTATAATTCTTTGTCATTTATCTTTGTTGCATAGTGTAGTTTCTTCTTTTTTTTTTTTTATTCAGTTTAGTCACATGATTTCTCAATTTGGAGTAAGTTTGCCAATCGGTTGTGCAGCCAGACTTATTTGCCATCCCTTTTGCCTCATCCCTCTCAACCATACCATTTTTCAATCCACTGGAATTCAACAGTTTTTACAGTCATTTTCTTAATGGGTGCATGCTTATTAGTAACTGGGATAAGCAACTTCATAAATGTGTCAAGTGCAGCATCTGGTTGCTCCTCATTACACACCACAGACCAACACATATCCTTTACATCAACAACATAGGAATCACTACAAAACTTATACACTATATTAGGCCCAGTCTTTGGAACTTTGGTTTTCCTAGATATGGCTACTATATTGTGTTCACTACATCCGATGGATTTGGATACTGCTTTAAAGTACATTTCTGCAGCATTAGTAAAGATGTGATCAAAACATGTTGATTATTTAATTCCTGTGCTGTTTGTAACTACCCTGGTAGGTTGACTGATAACCTGAATAATGTTGAAGGCACTAGTTACAGTTTGAAGCTTTCTCTTGAGTGGGCAGCCTGATGAAAGCCAGTCAATATTTATATCACCCAGAAAATATACCTCTCTGTTTATATCACATACAATATCAAGCATTTCACATGTTATCCAGATACTGACTGTTAGCCCTTGGTGGTCTATAGCAGCTTCCCACCAGAATGGGCTTTAGGTGAGGCAGATGAACCTGCAGCCATATTACTTCAACAGTATTTAACATGAGATCCTCTCTAAGCTTTACAGGTATGTTGTTCTGAATATAAACGGCAACACCTCCACCTTTGGTATTTCAGTCATTTCTGTAGATAAGGGTTGCCCAACCCTGTTCCTGGAGAGCTACGCTCCTGTAGGTTTTCCCTCCAACCCTAGGTGTTACTAACCTGATTCATCTTATCAACCTGCTAATTATTAGAATCAGGTGAGCTAGATTAGGGTTGTAGCAAAAACCTACAGGACGGTAGCTCTCCAGGAACAGGGTTGGGCTGTCCTGCTGTAGATGTTAACCATATATTGCTACCACTGTATCATCAAAGGTATTATCTAAGTAAATTGCAGAGATTGTCAGAATATGAATGTCATCTGTTAATAGCAAGTGATTGATTTCATGAACCTTATTTCTTAAACTACAGATGTTAATGTGGGCTATTTCTAGCACTTTTCTGGGATGCTTGATTGTTTTAATTTGCTTTACTGGCAAGCTTAGCTGAAGTAGACATGCTCATGTTATTTATGTTAGTGTAGGGTGAGCTGCATACAGTGGACTTCCTACTAGGGCACACCGCCTCAGTGCTAACAGTATAACTCTGATTCATAGGCACATGATTACTGCATACAATAGCTGTGGTATCAGCAGAGGCATTCAGGGCGGTAAGAGTGACATAAATTTTATTTTTATTTTATTTCACCTTTATTTAACCAGGTAAACCAGTTGAGAACAAGTTCTCATTTACAACTGCGACCTGGCCAAGATAAAGCAAAGCAGTGCGATAAAAAAACAACAACACAGAGTTACATATGGGGTAAAACAAAACAAAGTCAAAAATACAACAGAAATACATATATATACAGTGTGTGCAAATGTAGCAAGTTATGGAGGTAAGGCAATAAATAGGCTATAGTGCAAAATAATTACAATTAGTATTAACACTGGAATGATAGATGTGCAAGAGATGATGTGCAAATAGAGATACTGGGGTACAAATGAGCAAAATAAATAACAATATAGGGATGAGGTAGTTGGGCGGGCTAATTTCAGATGGGCTGTGTACAGGTGCAGTGATCGGTAAGGTGCTCTGACAACTGATGCTTAAAGTTAGTGAGGGAGATAAGTGTCTCCAGCTTCAGAGATTTTTGCAATTTGTTCCAGTCATTGGCAGCAGAGAACTGGAAGGAATTGCGGCCAAAGGAGGTGTTGGCTTTGGGGATGACCAGTGAGATATACCTGCTGGAGCGCAGACTACGGGTGGGTGTTGCTATGGTGACCAATGAGCTAAGATAAGGCGGGGATTTGCCTAGCAGTGATTTATAGATGGCCTGGAGCCAGTGGGTTTGGCGACGAATATGTAGTGAGGACCAGCCAACAAGAGCGTACAGGTCACAGTGGTGGGTATTATATGGGGCTTTGGAGACAAAACGGATGGCACTGTGATAGACTACATCCAATTTGCTGAGTAGAGTGTTGGAGGCTATTTTGTAAATGACATCGTCAAGGATCGGTAGGATAGTCAGTTTTACGAGGGCATGTTTGGCAGCATGAGTGAAGGAGGCTTTGTTGCGAAATAGGAAACCGATTCTAGATTTAACTTTGGATTGGAGATTCTTAATGTGAGTCTGGAAGGAGAGTTTACAGTCTAACCAGACACCTAGATATTTGTAGTTGTCCACATACTCTAGGTCAGACCCGTCGAGAGTAGTGATTCTAGTCGGGTGGGCGGGTGCAAGCAGCGTTCGGTTGAAGAGCATGCATTTAGTTTTACTAGTGTTTAAGAGCCGTTGGAGGCTACTGAAGGAGTGTTGTATGGCATTGAAGCTCGTTTGGAGGTTTGTTAACACAGTGTCCAATGAAGGGCCAGATGTATACAAAATGGTGTCGTCTGCGTAGAGGTGGATCTGAGAGTCACCAGCAGCAAGAGCGACGTCATTGATATACACAGAGAAAAGAGTCGGCCCAAGAATAGAACCCTGTGGCACCCCCATAGAGACTGCCATAGGTCCAGACAACAGGTTAGGTTACTTACATTGTGTCTTCTAACCCCCTTGGGATAATGTACATTTGCTGAAGCGTTATGACAACTCAGCAAGACAATGGTAGGGAATAACTGACCTGGGCTTGGGTCATGGATAATTCATTGTCTCAGCGCAGCCTTAAAATGCTGTGAAAGGACCCAGGAAACCAAATTATTTAGGTGGCTTCCATCCTCCTTATAAAACGAGATTTGCTTCCAGAAGGTATCAAAATTGTCAATAAATGTTACACCTACAGAGCTGCAATAGTCACGTAGCCAGTTATGGAGAGCTAAAAGTCTGCTGAATCGTTCAATGCCACGATCTAGGGGGGGGGCAGAGGTCCAGATATATGGTTGTGTGTTGGTGTCAAGTAGTGACCCCAATCAGTTCTTTAAAATCCATCTTCAGCTGTTCTGAGCTGCCCTTCATAATGTCATTGAATCCTACATGAACTATGATAGACTACATTTCCTGATGCTGGTTTAAAATGTCTGGGAGCAGCTTACTGATGTCCTGTACTCGTGCTCCTGGATAGCACAATGTTTTTGCTCCAGGGACTGAGACATTTCTCACCATTGAACTACGCAATACAACGGCCTGAGAAGGGAATGGAGAAATCCGCCCATTCCTACCCCTCACGGGAACTAGGATAGCGTATGCCTGCTGCTCCCGGCGATAGGTCCAGACCTCCCACAGCAGGCAGTGCCCAGTCAGATCCAGAGAGAGGGAAAGGAGCCGAACTCGACGACAAAGCCACTGCTGGGGTCAGCGTAGTTGGAGTCTGCACCACCGTCGCAGACACAGGCAATCACAGCGATGAAGGCGCAGGTAGATCAGGCACCAGTGCAGCGAAGCTATTCCTTATGTCAATCTGCTCCGAACCTCTCTCACTCGCTCCCTTCCACTTAGCAGCATGCCGCTGCCTTCGGTTTCCACGATTTGTGACATGGGATCAGTGCTGATTGGAACAATCTTCTTGCTGTTCTCTGTCTACTTCACTACAGGATGTAGGAGGAGAAGAAGATGGAGACTACTTCCTTGGCAGGATAGTTCCAGGTAGCACAGGACATTCGGATAGGGACAGATGACAAGGCAGGGAAACATCCATCAGGCCCATGCGGCGTCCAGCCATACGAGGTTGAGAACGAGAAAGTTCAAATTTTGTGTTTTCCCCATAAGTTCGCACAGAATTGAGATTTGCTTGCTAAGCATAGCCACCTCATTCCTGTAATCCTCCGCTAACAAACAATTGCCGGATTGTCAATATTGTCCCAGACAAGAGCGTAGTAAACACAGCTTCCACAGCACTGGAAACATTCGTTAGCTATTCTAGGCGAAGCGGGCTCCATTGCAAGCTACCTAGCTAGCTGGCTAGTTGGTAGCAGGTGTTGACACAAACACTTATGAACAAAACAAAAATAAAACAAAGTAAAACTTTGGAAACAACAGGCCGAAGCAACAGGTCGAGGCGCATGAGGTATCCGTGTTCGATGCCAATGGAGAGACAGCTCTTGACTGTTTGAAGGATTTCATTCTATTATACACTTCAGAGTATGAATATCCCTCAGATACTCATCTTGTGAAGTGTCTTCGGTTAATATGTCCCTCAGTTGGACATCATTTCCCTATTTATGTAAGCTGCGCTGAAGCACATCTAGTATGGCGCTCACAGTATATACAGTAGACACAGAATACAGACATAAACACTTTTTGGAGTCGAATTGCACTGGTCTGCCAGTAGATGTCACCAGAGCACAACCCCAAACACAGTCATAGAAAGACAAAATAAGGCACAGTTTTCCTTCCAAGGAATTCTAACCTTTTGGCCCAGTGGTCATTTAATCCATAATGTAGACCAGTAAAAGTCTGAGAGCTGAGGTCACAGCTGAGGAACCACAGGGATTTAGAATTGACCCAGATTTGGTGAGACCCCCTAGTTAATGTTAACAGAAAACAGGGAACATACTATAGTCTTGAAATGTTTCTACTATCTTTTTACACAGGCACACAAACGGGTAGACATGCGTGTGTGCGCGCACACACACACACACATACATACAGCCACTCAGTCAATCATTCACCTACTACATTGTCCTATATCATTGTTCTTCTAAAAACATGGTCTTGATGCACTCTGTATGCACCTATCCTATATGTTTGTCTAAAACCATCCGTTCTCCTTTTTTTTCTCCCAGGTGGAGCGTCAGAAAATCCAGAGCCTGGAGACCAACATGGAGAACTTCTTGTCACGCGAGTCCAAGATGAAGCACATGATTCGCTCGCTGGAGCAGGAGCGCCAGTCCTACCAGAAGACTATCGAGCACATGCGCTCCTGCCTGGCCCCGGACAGCCTAGCCGACGTGGAGATGACCCGCATAGTCAAGCCAGCCCAGGGGCCAAACGGCAAGTCCAAGCCCGCTGCCAGTAAGCCCTGATGGGGAGAGGAGAGGAGGGTAAAGTTGCCCGATCTGGAGGTCTGGAGTGAGAGACTCTGGAGAATAGACAGAGGGAGGGAGACAGTGGTTACGGACTCTGACGATGGATAGAATTTATTTACATTTGGAAGCGAACTTAATTGGCACAAATTAACTTTGTGAGACTGTTTAGCCGTACATGTTTGGGCCCTGTACATGTTGTCATTTCCCGACAGGAAGTGTAGTTCCAATGGGATGTCGCCCTTTCGACAGACAGACTGACTGACAGTTTGGGAACTGTCAATCTCCTTACAGACCACGCACCATAGTTGAGTAGGTCAAAGGGGAGATGTGGGGGTAGCAGTATGGGAGGAAGGCACAAGTGTCTCAGCTTTTATTTTTCAACTTGATTAAGCTTGCCTGTCGCAATGGAACCAACCAATGGAGCAATCCCAAAAGTGCAAAGCCCTTCCATCTGGTATTTCAGACAGGCTCAATCAAACGCAAAATTAAAAGAAAACAAATACTACTTGAACCCAGGTTTGGAGCATCAAGTCCAATGTCCATGACAACGTCTGTGTTCCAGCCATGGCTTTGCTGAACAACACTGATCAACATAGCATTTGTGCTTTTCTTTAGATTTTAAAGATACTTGAAAATTATGGATGCGAATGTAATTTTCCCTCCAAAGAGTTTCGT
Source organism: Coregonus lavaretus (assembly GCF_964263955.1). Taxonomy (NCBI): domain Eukaryota; kingdom Metazoa; phylum Chordata; class Actinopteri; order Salmoniformes; family Salmonidae; genus Coregonus; species Coregonus lavaretus. Next base: position 1,237,052 of record NC_140003.1, read on the forward strand.
GATTAAGAGTTTGTGTCATTGGGGCATAACATAACCAGGCAAATGTTGATGTCTGTGTAAAGTAGCTACATGTCGTGGTTGAGAATCATGTCTAGTTTGCCTTGTTAACATGTTCTTTACGTGTTTTGTTTTTGTGTTGCTTCTCGCAAAACACACAGTCTACAAAGGAACTGAGGCGGCTGCAGCCGTTGCGCGAGAGAAACCAAATACTTATAGCTTCTGTGGTTTCGGGAGGAAGTGCTTCACCCCAAACCAGAGACAGGATGTAAGGGTGTCTGCCTCGCCATTTCCTGTGTGACTGACCAAGGTGTCATCCCAGATTCAGGGGGCTGTGATGGTGCAACACTTAGAAATGTTTTGTATAGAGCATCTGAAAGAATTCCATATTTTGTTAGAGTTATGCCTGCTTCGCAGATTATTGCTGTCTTTTTTTGTCACATTTTAGACATCCGCTATGGTTGACTCACTCTTAAGAGTGTACACATATTTTCATCATCATCCTCTGATACACTTTCTGGGTGTGGGCCTATCAGGGCTTGTATTTCTCTGATGTTTTCATACTGAAGTGGTACAGCTGACGGATGTATTTTGAATGTGCTGTGTTTGTGTGTACACGTCCACAGGAATCAAGAAGAATATAAAGATGGTTTACAGTCTCTGTTAGGCTGGAGAACAGTTGGCTGCCACTGTAGGTCCACTGGGTGTAGTGCTCACACACACACACACACACACACACACACACACACACACACACACACACACACGCACGCACATATACACATATACACACACACATATACACACACACATATACACATATACACACACACATACACATATACACACACACACACACACACACAGAGAGAGACCGGCTACTGACCTCATGGAAAGACACAGGACGGTCCACACACCCAACACACACACTCCAAGTGGACATATAGCCTATTTGGAATATTTATATTATTTGCTTTCTGAAATGTTAAAGGGGCAATCTACAGTTGCTACATCCATTTTTGGACTTATAAATTAATGACATGTACACATTGATTAATGGAGAATATAACTTATAAATGCCTAACATGGTTAAATCTATCATTTTGATATCATGGATGGTCAGTCCTTGCATCCATAGCTCTGTCTATGCATTTGAGAGTGGTTACATTTCTCCAGCCCCATCCTGCTGATTTGCAGCTTTAAAACATGTATTTTTGATTGTCAATCTGTCAATCATTGTGTGTGCACAAAGAGTTGACGTGAGTACGAACAGCACTCCATGTGGTTACTTTGAATTAGGCGACTGCAGCCGAGCCACACACGTTTAAGGTTGACAAAGCCTATCCAACATGATCCCTCATCATCAACTAGCCTGTGACCATTGAGCTGACATCATTCACAGCAAACTAATTCAAATATTACTATATTGATATCTATGAGACAAGGTTTTACCACAACCTTTTCACAACCACATGACACACCCACACAAAGAACTGAATGGTGATGTGTTTTTCTATAGCTGCTTCAAATTCAGCAGCATATCCATAGAGATGTATGACACAGACTTCTCTTATTCAACAGCTTCTTAGTCACCCAGTGGGTTCTTTGTTTTTCATATCAGTGATTTTCTAGGGGGGGGGGGGGGGGTGTTGCATTGTTATTTGCCTTAATGTACCCTTTCTCCTGTACTTCCTTTACAACCAAATACATTTTAATGCTTTCGTTGCTAAACATTATCAACCAGCAATGTATTATAATTCATGCGTGTTTTTTTTCTTCTGTTTCATCAAGTGATCACTGTTACTGTTTCAGAGCCATTTTTCAACATTTTCAAGTGTTTCAAAATGTTCTTATTTCATGCGTTTCCATGTTAAATAAGCTAGGAATATTCTGGGTCATACAAAAACAACCGTCCTTATGAAAAATAATGTTGCTATCTAGAGATTCATGTCTTACAAGGATGCTCCATTGGAGAGTATATCAACTACGTTACCAATGAATACTTGACTGTAACAAATATAGGCTGGCCTATCATAATTGTCAGAGAGGGAACTAGATTAAAGTAATGTTCTTGTGTGCCAAAAAAGCATGAATACGGTCTGCCTTGGAGGGAAGATAAGCCTATGAAAGTGATTGAGGGTGATACAAGGGAAGCCCTTATGGCTGGCTTGAGTGTCACTCTTTGTGTCTGTGTACGTAGCCTACGTCATCGCATTGTTTAATCACTACTATGGAAGAAGCAAAGAAAACTGTCACGAGTACTTCAATAAATCACACTTTCACTGCCTTTTTCTATTCACCTGTGTCTCGAGTGGTTTCTTTCACTTAAAGCTACAGTCTGGGATTTGGAAATAGCTTTAAAATATATTTTAAAACTATCATGTGTATGCAGGGCCGTGCACAGACCTTTCAGGGGCCAGGTGCTCAAAATGAAAAAAATATATATTTAGTTGACTTTCATATCTCAAAATTCAAAGCATACTAGCTAACTGCCTCTGTACTGAAAACTACAAAAAACATTTAGCATAGGCCTACCCGATCCTGGTCCAGACTTCTAAATAATGTCAAGGTTCTAGGTCGGATCTGATATGATTGCCACTGGTCTCGGGTATGTGTAATTTTAACTGACTTGTCCGGAAGGGCCCGTACAGATCTGAATGCAACTGCTGCAGTAGAGAGAGAGCGAAATTGTAACAATTATGCTGTTGCTCTTGCTTTTCACTAGAGTGGAGCGTGTAGCTTGTTGTTGGCCAATCATAAGTAATCAAAGCGGCAATAGGCTGCAGTCATAAAGCCTCGCTCCGTGTGTGACAAAGGTAAGGAGATATCTAATCAATGGAAGATGGAATTAAAATGACAGAATTAAAAGTTAAAGGAGAAGGATAGGCTACAACTACCAAGAGCCAACAGGCTTCTACTTAATATTCTGAATTGAGTAGTTATTTGTAACTGTAGGATGAGAGAGTGCATGCCCTGCGTCCTCAGTTGATGTTAGCTAGCTCAACTAGCTTCTTCCAGTTAGATGTAGTCCAAGACCGGTACTACGTAATCTTATTTGATGATAAATAACCTAGCTATGGCAGCTATTATTCTACTATAGCGCTAGTCTGCTTGGTTGGTTGCTGTCTCTTCCTCCCTGCTCCCCATGTCACTCACTCAGAGTACGGCCCCTCTCCCTCCTCTCGTGCTTTATCAGCTCTGGTTAATAAAGTACCTTAAAAATGACTTTTCTGCTGCTTCCCTCACTCTGACCAGGTCTATACGGAATGGGTATAGTTGTCCTCGGATCCGTTCGGAACGGGTCTCCTATACTTTAAATTCGTTTTATGCATTTCGTGTCCGGCTGGGAAAGCCACAGGTCCATTTCGGAAGGGGTCCAACTTTTTGGACCCGTGATGACCTCTAAAACAAGCCACTGGTGGGAAAATGTTAATATTTTCTTTATGGGGATTTCAGAATATTCGCATGAAAATCTGTCGCCAATTGGATGGAAACCTAGCTATTGATATGAATCTGCTAGTTAGCTCAATATTTTAATTTTTTACTGATTGTGATCGATCTTCAATGCTCTTAAATAATAACTTAATAATATAGCCTAATATTCATAATCTTCTAACTCATATCTGGATGGCTAGTGGCTTGTGTGGATATTTTAGTATATGGTGGTGAACTAGAGTCTAGATTACCTGTGTTCAGTGCTTAATTTCTAATTGTGGAGTTAACAGAACAAAAAGTGAGTGCATTTTTTAAAATATATATATAATAAAGCATCGCATGCTTATTATCACATTTACGTAGAGGCATAGAGCAGTAGAGTAGAAGCGCTTACAGTAGTTGAACACATGCCATGGGTGCCATTTTTAGAAGCCTAGGTTCCGGGAAATGTTTTTAATTTAACATGACTGGAGACTTTGGCAGAATCTTTTTTAATACCGCACAAATTATCGAAATGACAGGCTACTTTGACATTGACAAACTGAGAATCTGAGATCAATTCAAACTGATTTGTCTTGAATCTATCAATAGCCTAGGCCAGCGTTCCCAAACTAGGGGTCGCAACCCCATGTAGGGTCGAATGATATTAAAATGAGTCACAGGAGAATTTTCAAAATCCTTAGAAGAAAAAAAAAATATATATATATACATAGACAATATAATATACATATATATATATATATATATATATATATATATCTCTCAAAATCATTGTAACCTTAAAAATCTAAATGAAAAATATTCAATCATGGTAAAAGCCTGCACTAGACCATTGCACTAGATGTGCTGTTGCCACTCAGGCAGTTTAAATTATTGATTGAGGACCTCTATGTACTTGAATGTGATTTATTTTATTAAACATGTTTATTTTGGTATATTTTGTGCTGAATTATATTGTTTTATACACATGTGTATGTTGTTTTATTATTCAGTTTTTATTATAATGCATACAGGGCTCTCTTGTAAAATAGATTTTTAATCTCAATGTGACTCCCTGTTTAAATAAAGGTTAAATAAATAAATAAAAAATCATTCCCACGGTGAATGGCTAGGCCCGCTACGCTATGAAACCACACACTATTGCAGAGACTTTGATATTACCGGCCGCAACTGATATGGTGAAACTGTGTGGGGAGGCAGAGGCACAGAAACTCACATCAATACGTTTGTCAGATAACACTGTTAAACAAATAACTTATGCTATTGCTAGCAATCAAGACGAAACTCTGACTGAACGACTCAAACTGGGGAGCTTATGCTCTCCAAGTGGACGTTAGCTGTGACGGTTGAGATGCCCATGCATTGACTTTTGTTCGCTATACATGTCGGGGGATGCTATTCATGAAGACATACAGTGCCTTGCAAAAGTATTCATCCCCCTTGGCATTTTCCTATTTTGTTGCATTACAACCTGTAATTTAAATGGATTTTTATTTGGATTTCATGTAATGGACACACACAAAATAGTCCAAATTGGTGAAGTGAAAAAAAAAATAACTTGTTTCAAAAAATTCAAACAAATAAATAACGGAAAAGTGGTGCGTGCATACAGTGGGGAAAAAAAGTATTTAGTCAGCCACCAATTGTGCAAGTTCTCCCACTTAAAAAGATGAGAGAGGCCTGTAATTTTCATCATAGGTACATGTCAACTATGACAGACAAAATGAGGAATAAATTCCAGAAAACCACATTGTAGGATTTTTAATGAATTTATTTGCAAATTATGGTGGAAAATAAGTATTTGGTCAATAACAAAAGTTTCTCAATACTTTGTTATATACCCTTTGTTGGCAATGACACAGGTCAAACGTTTTCTGTAAGTCTTCACAAGGTTTTCACACACTGTTGCTGGTATTTTGGCCCATTCCTCCATGCAGATCTCCTCTAGAGCAGTGATGTTTTGGGGCTGTCGCTGGTTAACACAGACTTTCAACTCCCTCCAAAGATTTTCTATGGGGTTGAGATCTGGAGACTGGCTAGGCCACTCCAGGACCTTGAAATGCTTCTTACGAGGCCACTCCTTTGTTGCCCGGGCGGTGTGTTTGGGATCATTGTCATGCTGAAAGACCCAGCCACGTTTCATCTTCAATGCCCTTGCTGATGGAAGGAGGTTTTCACTCAAAATCTCACGATACATGGCCCCATTCATTCTTTCCTTTACACGGATCAGTCGTCCTGGTCCCTTTGCAGAAAAACAGCCCCAAAGCATGATGTTTCCACCCCCATGCTTCACAGTAGGTATGGTGTTCTTTGGATGCAACTCAGCATTCTTTGTCCTCCAAACACGACGAGTTGAGTTTTTACCAAAAAGTTATATTTTGGTTTCATCTGACCATATGACATTCTCCCAATCCTCTTCTGGATCATCCAAATGCACTCTAGCAAACTTCAGACGGGCCTGGACATGTAGGGGGACACGTCTGGCACTGCAGGATTTGAGTCCCTGGCGGCGTAGTGTGTTACTGATGGTAGACTTTGTTACTTTGGTCCCAGCTCTCTGCAGGTCATTCACTAGGTCCCCCCGTGTGGTTCTGGGATTTTTGCTCACCGTTCTTGTGATCATTTTGACCCCACGGGGTAAGATCTTGTGTGGAGCCCCAGATCGAGGGAGATTATCAGTGGTCTTGTATGTCTTCCATTTCCTAATAATTGCTCCCACAGTTGATTTATTCAAACCAAGCTGCTTACCTATTGCAGATTCAGTCTTCCCAGCCTGGTGCAGGTCTACAATTTTGTTTCTGGTGTCCTTTGACAGCTCTTTGGTCTTGACCATAGTGGAGTTTGGAGTGTGACTGTTTGAGGTTGTGGACAGGTGTCTTTTATACTGATAACAAGTTCAAACAGGTGCCATTAATACAGGTAACGAGTGGAGGACAGAGGAGCCTCTTAAAGAAGAAGTTACAGGTCTGTGAGAGCCAGAAATCTTGCTTGTTTTACTTGCTTGTTTTACAAATACTTATTTTCCACCATAATTTGCAAATAAATTCATAAGAAATCCTACATTGTGATTTTCTGGATTTTTTTCTTCTCAATTTGTCTGTCATAGTTGACGTGTACCTATGATGAAAATTACAGGCCTCTCTCATCTTTTTAAGTGGGAGAGCTTGCAGAATTGGTGGCTGACTAAATACTTTTTTTCCCCACTGTATGTATTCACCCCCTTTGCTATGAAGCCCTTAAATAAGATCTGGTGCAACCAATTACCATCAGAAGTCACATAATTAGTTAAATAAAGTCCACCTGTGTGCAATATAAGTGTCACATGATCTGTCACATGATCTCAGTATATATACACCTGTTCTGAAAGGCCCCAGAGTCTGCAACACCACCAAGCAAGCAGCACCATGAAGACAAAGGAGCTTTCCATTTAGGTCACGGACAAAGTTGTACAGATCAGTGTTGGGTTATAAAAAAATATCAGAAACTTTGAACATCCCACGGAGCACCATTAAAACCATTATAAAAAAATTGGTACCACAACAAACCTGCCAAGAGAGGGCCGCCCACCAAAACTCACGGACCATGCAAGGAGGGCATTAATCAGAGAGGCAACAAAGAGACCAAAGATAACCCATAGGACCACTTTAAGCCATACACTCCACAGAGCTGGGGTTTACGAAAGAGTGGCCAGAAAAAAGCCATTGCTTAGAGAAAAAAATAAGCAAACATGTTTGGTGTTTGCCAAAAGCCATGTGGGAGACTCCCCAAACATATGGAAGAAGGTACTCTGGTCAGATGAGACTAAAATTGAGCTTTTTGGCCATCAAGGAAAACGCTATGTCTGGCGCAAACCCAACACCTCTCATCACCCCGAGAACACCATCCCCACAGTGAAGCATGGTGGTGGCAGCATCATGCTGTGGGGATGTTTTTCATCGGCAGGGACTGGGGAACTGGTCAGAATTGAAGGAATGATGGATGGCGCTAAATACAGGGATATTCTTGAGGGAAACCTGTTTCAGTCTTCCAGAGATTTGAGACTGGGACAGAGGTTCACCTTCCAGCAGGACAATGACCCTAAGCATACTGCTGAAGCAACACTCAAGTGGTTTAAGGGGAAACATTTAAATGTCTTTGAATGGCCTAGTCAAAGCCCAGACCTCAATCCAATTGAGAATCTGTGGTATGACTTAAAGATTGCTGTACACCAGCGGAACCCATCCAACTTGAAGGAGCTGGAGCAGTTTTGACTTGAAGAATGGGCAAAAATCCCAGTGGCTAGATGTGCCAAGCTTATAGAGACATACCCCAAGAGACTTGCAGCTGTAATTGCTGCAAAAGGTGGCTCTACAAAGTATTGAGTTTGGGGGGGGTGAATAGTTATGCACGCTCAAGTTTTCTGTTTTTTTATCTTATTTCTTGTTTGTCTCACAATAAAAAATATTTTGCATCTTCAAAATGTTAGGCATGTTGTTTAAATCAAATGATACAATCCCCCCAAAAAATCAATTTTAATTCCAGGTTGTAATGCAACAAAATAGGAAAAATGCCATGGGGGGTGAATACTTTCACAAGCCACTGTATTGTTCTGCCTCACAATTCCAGAGCATGAAGCGGCACAGGGGATGTTCAGTGTGCTGCTTGGCTATATTGACGAAAAACAGATTCCATATAGGATAGAATGGTGGGCTTTTGCATATGGGGCTCCATCTATGGCGGAACGGCGGGCAGGCCTCTGCACTCTAGAACTCGGTGATATACTGTAGCAGGTAACTTTGATTGTAAACTACATCAAACCACATCCTCTGCGCACACGCCTGTTCTCAAAACTATGTGGAGATATGGGATCAGAGCATAACAATGTTCTATTTCACACCAAGGCTTGGTGGTTATGGAGGGGGAGTGTTGGAAATATTTTTCACATTGAGAGAGGAACTGTTGTCATCCACAATGGATGTAAAATAAACAGACTTGCTTGACTTTGTGTAATGAAAATGTGTCTCCTTGCCTATATAACAGACATATTTGGGAAACTGAACGAACTGAACGCAAGCATGCAGGGGCAATACAAAAACATCTACAGATGAGTGACCGAATCAGTGGATTCAGAGGAAATTATTATTATTGGAGAGAGAGTCTTTCAAAAGCGAACCATGCCCCCTTCCCTCGACTGTGCATCTTTCTAACAAAAAACAACATCAGTAAGTGTCCCACACGAGTGATGACTGCTCACCTCCAACGCTTGGAAGAACACTTTGGGACCTACTTCCCAATCCATTTGACTGTGATCCTGGCTCCATTGACATGCCGGTAAGTGAAATCGAACAGCTGATCGAGCTGTCATGTGACTGAATGTTGCCAACAACGCATTCACGGATCACTATGGAGGAGTTTTGGTTCCTGACTCAAAGGGAATACCCTGCCGTCTCCCTCTGAGCATTAATGCTGCGTTTAAAACAACTGGGAACTGGGAACACTGAAATATGAGACTTTAGTGCGTTCAAGACAACTGGGAACTGAGCTACTTCTGGGATTTTTTTTTTGAATAGTCACCCAACTCGGAATTCCAACTCGGGAACTCTGGCCTCTTACTAGAGCTCAGACTTTTCGACCTGAAGATCACTGACGTGATGATTTGACCTTTTTCAGAGTTCCCAGTTGTCTTGAAAGCACCATAAAACTCATGATACCCTTCGCCCGCTCGTATCGGTGTGAAGCTGGATTCAGTGCTCTTGTCTGCATTAAAACCAAATATCGATCCAGGTTGGATGTGACAGCACCGTCGACCACGCCCCCTGATTTTGAGAAGCTCTGACATGACATGCATCAAGCACACCCATCTCATTAGTGGTGGTAAGATAAGAGACATGATGTCAGACTAATTTGCAATTGACTGTCTGTTTTCCATAATGATTCAAATAGCCTACATGTCCCAAATTATTGCACAAATTGCACATTAAAAGTATGTGATGGTGAGTTGAGAAGACAATCAGAAATACTGTTAGAATGTTTTTCAATTGACTGCTATAGCCCCAAATAAAAAAGTAAACATTGTCTGTTAATTACATAATTATTTTCACATGGTTGGGGTCGCAGGTATTTTCAGATATCAAAATGGGGTTGTGGGACAAAAAAGTTTGGGAACCCCTGGCATATGCCTAGGTGTGTAGAGGTACACATATTGTACAATATGAGGGAAATTATAGTCCTTAAAAAGCTTTCCACTTTCACTGACTTGCCCAATGATGCGCAGCTCACTTGCCGGTGATGGCCGATGCACTCATGCCAAAAGCCTACCTCGCTCTTCTTTTAGGCTACTTTGTAAAACAGTTTTCACTCAGTAAGCCTATTTGGAAGTTGTAAAATATTTTTGTGGTGTATTGGAATCGTTTTATTCAGAATAACCAATCATATTAATTGCAAAGAGGGTTATGGTTTGAATGAAGAAATAGTAATTGGGTTACTGCCCTCCAAAGAGTGTGATTGGCAAACGAGAGGCAAAGGGGCCACCTGGAAAGGCAGTATGGTTAGTAGGGCTGAAAAAACAAAGAGAGATGGCTAGATGTGTTACCTGTGTGAATGTGAAATAAACGTATTCCGTTGTTTTATTATTAGTCTCTGAGTCATCAGTAAAGAACCCAGCATCTAAGACGCAACAACTGGCGACGAGGATGGGATGAATTCTGAGGTAAAATCCTCAGTTTGCTGACGACCAACCGAGCGAGCTAGCTGCGCAGCTAGCTGGAAGCCGTGTGAGCGGGCGCAGGCTAACGAGAGCCATGGCATTGTTCAGTAGTGAGACCGTTTTGTGCTTCGATGAAGCTAACAAGAATTTTAGCACATATGAGTAATGGTTTTCACAGGCCAACTAGATAGAGGACAACTGGAGAAGAGTGGTGTTTCTATCGGTCGTGGGTTCAAATACTTTTACACTGCTGAAAGACTTGGTAGCGCCGAAGAAGCCTGGTGAGGCTAGCTTCAAGGAGCTAATGAAAGCTCTGAGAGACTTTTAGGCACCGAAACGTAACGTGCTAATAAGCAAGAGGCATGTTTTTCGTACTACGAAACAATCAGCAGGTGAGACATTAGCTGAACATATAGCATCACTGAAGGGATTGGCGAATACATGTGAGATTGGGACTGGACTAGAAGAGCAGTAAGGGACCAGCTAGTGTATGGAGTGAGTTGCATGCAAGGAACTGCGCGGCAAGCTGGTAAGCACCGCATATGGTAAGAACTTGACATGGGCTAAAGTGTTGGACATTGTCAATTATTTTTTGTCTACAGCCCGGAGCATGCAGAAATTCCAGCAGACGCTGTCGCAGCCGAGAACGGATAATCTGAACAGGAAACTGGCGGGACATCGAGAGGTGCCGAGATGGATCCAGAGGATGTCGGACCAGAAAGGGGAGATATCGAAGCCCTGTTTCCGCTGCTTGGGGACAGGCCATTCACCACAGATCTGCCACTACATGGAGTTCCAGTGCAGAGCGTGCCAGAAGACTGGACATTTGGAGCGGGCCTGTCGGGGGAGAGCACCGACAGCAGTGGCTAACAGCACATTCAAAGCAACACTCTCAAACAGCGCACCCTAATCCAGTGAAGGGGACATGCTACTTGATAATGGGCCAAGATGAGGGCAGGGACCAGCACAGACAAAAATAACCTGTCAGGAAGGGACTTGTGACTTTTTACTGTGGATAGTGATCGTGAGTATGTGAAACCGGACATGGTCATGGTGAGATGTAATGGGGTAAAGATGGAGATAGATACTGGGGCAGCCATGTCTATTATCTCAGAGAAGCTGTACAACAGCAGGTTTAAGAAGTGTAAACTACAGCCATTTGATGTTATTTTGAGAACATACTCAACTCAGGCTATTCAGTTGTTGAGAAAACTGGAGGTTTAGCAGAGTATGGGGATGAAGTGTTACCACTAATGCGACTGGTGTCAAAGGGAAAGGGTCCTACTCTCATGGAGAGAAACTGGATTCAGCACCTCAAACTAGACTGGTCAAGAGTGAACCATGTGTCAGACAAGTTGAGCAGCTATGTGAAAAATATTATTATATTAGCTGCCCAGTAATAATACTGAAAGTTCAGAAGTGCTAGACCACACTGGGGGAGAGATCTCTGCAATACGCTCTTACATATCCGAGGGTTTTTCTTATTCCAGATAAAAGCAGATATCAGTTTATCTATGGAGATAAAAAAATATTTTGTCAGAAAGATAGGAATACATTGAAATAAGTATAAAAACTTAGGTAATACATTCATTTTAACAGTGTTAATTCTTCCGCCCAAAGAAAGAGAAAGTAAATACCAGCGTTCAAGATCCTGTTTCAGGCGGAGTATCAAGGGAGGGAAATTGGCTTAATAGAGATCTTTGAAATTGTGTGTGACCCAAATTCCCAAATATTTCTGTGTAGTCACTCTGAAGGGTAAACGACTAAAATAAGTTTGCATGGCAGAAGGATTAATAGGAATCAATTCACTTTTTTGTAGATTAACCTTATACCCGGATATTTTCCCAAATGTCTTTAGTAGAACCTGGATCTCTGGAAGACCAGTTAAAGGGTCAGACATATAGTGGGGAGAACAAGTATTTGATACACTGCCGATTTTGCAGGTTTTCCTACTTACAAAGCATGTAGAGGTCTGTAATTTTTATCATAGGTACACTTCAACTGTGAGAGACGGAATCTAAAACAAAAATCCAGAAAATCACATTGTATGATTTTTAAGTAATCAATTTGCATTTTATTGCATGACGTAAGTATTTGATCACCTACCAACCAGTAAGAATTCCGGCTCTCACAGACCTGTTAGTTTTCCTTTAAGAAGCCCTCCTGTTCTCCATTCATTACCTGTATTAACTGCACCTGTTTGAACTCGTTACCTGTATAAAAGACACCTGTCCACACACTCAATCAAACAGACTCCAACCTCTCCACAATGACCAAGACCAGAGAGCTGTGTAAGGACATCAGGGATAAAATTGTAGACCTGCACAAGGCTGGGATGGGCTACATGACAATAGGCAAGCAGCTTGGTGAGAAGGCAACAACTGTTGGCGCAATTATTAGAAAATGGAAGAAGTTCAAGATGACGGTCAATCACCCTCGGTCTGGGTCTCCATGCAAGATCTCACCTCGTGGGGCATCAATGACCATGAGGAAGGTGAGGGATCAGCCCAGAACTACACGGCAGGACCTGGTCAATGACCTGAAGAGAGCTGGGACCACAGTCTCAAAGAAAACCATTAGTAACACACTACGCAGTCATGGATTAAAATCCTGCAGCGCACGCAAGGTCCCCCTGCTCAAGCTAGCGCATGTCCAGGCCTGTCTGAAGTTTGCCAATGACCATCTGGATGATCCAGAGGAGGAATGGGAGAAGGTCATGTGGTCTGATGAGACAAAAATAGAGCTTTTTGGTCTAAACTCCACTTGCCGTGTTTGGAGGAAGAAGAAGGATGAGTACAACCCCAAGAACACCATCCCAACCGTGAAGCATGGAGGTGGAAACATCATTCTTTGGGGATGCTTTTCTGCAAAGGGGACAGGACGACTGCACCGTATTGAGGGGAGGATGGATGGGGCCATGTATCGCGAGATCTTGGCCAACAACCTCCTTCCCTCAGTAAGAGCATTGAAGATGGGTCGTGGCTGGGTCTTCCAGCATGACAATGACCCGAAACACACAGCCAGGGCAACTAAGGAGTGGCTCCGTAAGAAGCATCTCAAGGTCCTGGAGTGGCCTAGCCAGTCTCCAGACCTGAACCCAATAGAAAATCTTTGGAGGGAGCTGAAAGTCCGTATTGCCCAGCGACAGCCCCGAAACCTGAAGGATCTGGAGAAGGTCTGTATGGAGGAGTGGGCCATAATCCCTGCTGCAGTGTGTGCAAACCTGGACAAGACCTACAGGAAACATATGATCTCTGTAATTGCAAACAAAGGTTTCTGTACCAAATATTAAGTTCTGCATTTCTGATGTATCAAATACTTAAATTTGATGAATTACTTAAAAATCATACAATATGATTTTCTGGATTTTGCGCCAACAGTTGTTGCCTTCTCACCAAGCTGCTTGCCTATTGTCATGTAGCCCATCCCAGCCTTGTGCAGGTCTACAATTTTATCCCTGATGTCCTTACACAGCTCTCTGGTCTTGGTCATTGTGGAGAGGTTGGAGTCTGTTTGATTGAGTGTGTGGACAGGTGTCTTTTATACAGGTAACGAGTTCAAACAGGTGCAGTTAATACAGGTAATGAGTGGAGAACAGGAGGGCTTCTTAAAGGAAAACTAACAGGTCTGTGAGAGCCGGAATTCTTACTGGTTGGTAGGTGATCAAATACTTACATCATGCAATAAAATGCAAATTGATTACTTAAAAATCATACAATGTGATTTTCTGGATTTTTGTTTTAGATTCCGTCTCTCACCGTTGAAGTGTACCTATGATAAAAATTACAGACCTCTACAGTTGAAGTGTACCTATGATAAAAATTACAGACCTCTACATGCTTTGTAAGTAGGAAAACCTGCAAAATCGGCAGTGTATCAAATACTTGTTCTCCCCACTGTATATACTAGCATGTCATCCGCATAGAGTGAAACTTTATGCTCTAAGCCCCCTCTTTGAATACCTTTGATAGTGGTGTTATTACGTATTGCGATGGCAAACAGCTGAGGGACTAGAGGACAACCCTGTCTTGTCCCACGTTGAAGTTGGAAATAGGATTAAATGTTATTATTTGTGCGCACTGCAGCCATAGGGGAGGAGTAAAATACTTTGATCCAGGACATAAAATTGGGACCGAATCCAAATTGTTTGAGAGTATAAAATAGATAATCCCACTCCACCTGATCAAACACCTTCTCAGCATCAAGTGATAACAATATCTCTGGAGTGTCAGATGAAGAGGGATTATAAAGTGAATTATATAAAGACGTCTGATGTTGAAAAAATAATGGTGATTTTTAATGAAACCAGTTTGATCTGCAGAGATAATGGAGGGAAGGACTGACTCAAAACGGCAGGCAATCATCTTAGAAAGTATCTTTACATCGCAATTCAGTAAAGAAATTGGCCTATATAAACCACACTCAATCGTTTTTTTCGCTTTTTCAGAATAAGTGAAATACATGCTTGTCTCATAGTTGAGGGTAAAGAGTTTGAGGAGAATGTTTCCTCAAATAAGGAAAGCAAGAGAGGAGAGAGTTGATCTGATAATTTTTTAAAGAATTCGCTCGGAAATCCGTCGGGTCCAGGGGATTTACCACACTGCATAGATTTAATTGCCAACACAATCTCTTCTACAGAGAACTGTTCTTCTAATTCAGCAGCTATCTCAGGTTCAACTGTAGGATATCTAAGTTCTCAAAAAAGGTGTCGAGTAAGGTAGCATTACCAGCAGATTCCGAAGTGTATAATTGTGAATGATCAATACATTTGTTACCCAGCTCATCAGTTATCTCAGGTATGGTTTGATTTGCGGTTCTCTGACGCAGCTGGTGTGGTAGCATTTGACCTGATTTCTCTCCATGTTCATAATTTTTGTATCAAGATTTACTAATTAGATTTTCAGCTTGTCGAGTTGAAAGAAGATCAAACTCTGTCTGAAGTGTCAAACATTTTTTTGTATATCTGCGGATGAAGAGTGTGAATATGCAAAATCCAAATTTGTAAGTTCCCCATGGCATTGAACTTCCTTAATCTTGCGCTGTACTAAATAATTTTGCCCCTTAGATTAGCCTTCATTACATTTACATTTTAGTCATTTAGCAGACGCTCTTATCCAGAGTGACTTACAGTTAGTGAGTGCATTCATTATTTTTTATTTTTTTCATACTGGCCCCCCATGGGAATCGAACCCACAACCCTGGCGTTGCAAACGCCATGCTCTACCAACTGAGCTACATCCCTGCCGGCCATTCCCTCCCCTACCCTGGGCCAATTGTGCGCCGCCCCATGGGTCTCCCTGTCGCGGCCGGCTACGACAGAGCCTGCATTCGAACCAGGATCTCTAGTGGCACAGCTAACACTGCGATGCAGTGCCTTAGACCACTGCGCCACTCATGAGACTCAGGAGATTCCCATACTGTTGTAGGAGAGATTCAAGTGGTTTGATTTAGCTAGAGAAATAGCTCAATTTGAGATTATATAAAAGCAACAAAGGTTTCTTCTGATAGCAGTAGTGAGTTAAGCCGCCAAGGGCGATAATTAGGCTGTATATTTGGTATAAGTAGTTTCATAGCAAGAGGAGAATGATCCGAAATGACTATAGCTTGGTAATCACACTCTGTGATAAGTGGCAGAAATATATTGTCTATGAAAAAGTCTAAATGTGAGAAGGTCTTATGAACTGGCGAGAAAACATAATACTCCCTAGCTATGGGATTGCAGAAATGCCACGCATCAGATATGCCATATGTCTTAACCTCTTCATCACTAGGCACCTGGCTAAAGTGCCTGCCTCGAAAATGCATGCCCAAATTGAATAGAGTATAGTTGAAGTATGTTTAGGTGGATTACCAAAATTAGAGACATTTGGGTAGATTTGGGCACCATCAGTGCCATTTGACTTTTATCAGGTACCAGACAGCAAAAGTCATTTAATTTCTACCTCCACCACGGTTACTTGGATGCGCTGACTTTGAGAAAGCTTTCCCTTTTCTTTTGGGTTGAGGGCTCTTTACAGGGGACTCAGTGTCCGATGAAGACCGTGGCCGAGGGAGGGGAGCAGAAGTGCGTTGTCTAGACAAGCGGCCAGGCTGAGGAAGAGGAGGCTATGCCTGAGGAAGGGGAAGCTGTGGCTGAGGAGGCAGATGCTCTGGCTGTGGCTCATCACCCCTATAGTCATCTTCACTGTGCAAACAAGACAAAAGAGAAAAGAAAATCATGACTAAAACACACTTGTATTCATTCATTGACAAATCTGACTCAAAACAGTCAGATATATAAAATAAATAGTTAGAACTATAAGAATGTTGACTAAAGTGATAATTCAGTGACAAGAAATAATACACATAGCATTCTATTGTAAGTAAACTTGTGTGTGGGCCCCCGTGTAGCTCAGTTGGTAGAGCATGGTGCTTGCAATGCCAGGGTTGTGGGTTCGATTCCCACGGGGGGCCAGTATGAAAATGTATTTTTTTTTTATGTGTGCACTGGATAAGAGCGTCTGCTAAATGACGTAAATGTAAGCTAAGCTAGCGCTAACTTACGTTGAGCTTCAGTTACTCAAATTGTCACGACTTCCGCCGAGGCTGCCTCCCCTCCTTGTTCGGGCAGGCTTCGGCGTTCGTCGTCACCGGCTTACTAGCCACTGCTGCTCCATATATCATCATTCCATTTGTCTTGTCTTGTTAATTACACACACCTGGTTCTTATCCCCTCATTAGTCCGTGTATAAGTGTTCCCTCTGCCCCCCCTTGTCCTTGTGGGTGATTGTTTATACGTGAGAGTAGTGTAGCTCGGTGGAGCTACTCGTACCTTGTTATTGCCGGGGTAGATATTTCCTCTGTGCCTGTTATTGTTGGGGCTACCGTTACCTTGTATTGCCAGGGTAGATTTTCCCCTGTGCCTGTTTCGTTTGTCGCTATCCAGCGCTATTTGTGTACGACGGAATAAACTCTGTATTTGGTGATTACCCTCCTACGCCTGACTCCTTCTATCACACTCATCACAGAATCACCCACCTCGCTATGGAGTCAGCAAGGAAAAGAGCGCATGCCTGTAGTCATGGAAAGGGTCCAGGAGCATTCCACAATGCTGGCCAGCTTGGGGGAAGCGATCGAGACCAGCTGGCCAACCGGATCCAGCCACCTACACCCCAGCACCCGGAGGCATCCAGATATCCCGACCAGGGGTGTTCGACGGGACAGCGGCACCCTGCCAAGGATTCCTCCTCCAACTGGAGCTTTACTTCTCCAGCATCAGGCCGGCGCCATCGGAGCGGGAGAAGGTGTCTGTCCTCGTTTTGTGCCTCTCGGGGAAAGCCCTGGAGTGAGCCAATGCGGTTTGGAACGAAGGAGGAGCCGCGTTGGAGGAATACGGGGAGTTCGCTCGCCTCTTTCTGGCGGTCTTCGATCACCTGCCCGAGGGTCGAGAGGTGGGCGAGCAGCTGGTCCACCTGAGGCAGGGGACGAGGACCGCGCAGGACTTCACGTTGGAGTTTCGGACTCTGGCAGCGGGGTCCGGGTGGAATGAGCGGGCCCTGATCTACCATTTCCGGTGCCATCTGTGGGAGGATGTCCGACGGGAGCTAGCCTGCCGGGACACCATGTTGTCTTTCACGAAACTGGTGGACATGGCCATCCATTTGGACAACCTGCTGGCAGCCAGAGGACGTCCTGGTAGGGGTCTGCCCGTTTCCACCACGGATGACTCAGATCCCAAGCTGATGAAGCTGGGTGGAGCCGCCGTCCGAGAAAGCGGAGGACGACAGCGACAGAGCCACTCTGGTGGCACGAAGGGACAGTACACCACACGTCGTAGTCAACGCTCTTTTGGGCCTGGAGGCGGCAGGCAGGGCACTCTCGCATCACCCCAGGTATCGAACACCCACACTCGTTCAGAGCCCTCTGCTGCGCACTGTACCCTACCTATCCACTTTCCCGATCACATGGTAGTTCCCCAGTGTAAGGCGCTAGTCGATTCAGGTGCAGCTGGGAACTTTATGGACAGGGCATTCTCACGCCGTCAAGGCATTTCATTGGTTCCCCTATCCATTCCACTCCCCATCAGAGCACTTGATAGTCGACCATTAGGGTCCGGGTTTGTAAAGGAAGTCACTGTACTAGTCACCATGATCACCCAGGAGACTCATTGTGAGCAGGTTACTTTTTATATTATTGAGTCTCCTGCTTTCCCTGTGGTATTAGGTATCCCTTGGCTAGCACTCCACAACCCCACCTTCTCATGGCCGCAGAGGGTTCTCACGGGGTGGTTGCGAGAGTGTCAGGGTAGGTGTCTAGGTGTTTCCGTTGGTGCAACCCATGGTGGAAAGTCCAGACGGTACCTTCACCGTGCGGATTTCCCCCTGAATACCATGATCTGGCGCACGTGTTTTCTAAGGCACATGCGTCAAAATTACCACCTCATCGGGCAGGGGATTGCGTGATAAATCTTCGGGTAGACGCTGTACCTGCTAGGAGTCATGTGTACCCCCTGTCGCAGGCTGAAACGGAGGCTATGGAAACATACGTCACAGAGTCCCTGGGCGAGGGGTATATACGTCCCTCCACTTCACCCGCCTCCTCAAGTTTCTTCTTTGTGAAGAAGAAAGACGGCGGTCTGCGCCCGTGCATTGATTATCGATCACCTGAACAAGGAGACTATAAGATTTAGTTATCCTCTCCCCCTCATTCCTTCAGTGATTGAGTTAAAGCATGGGGCGCGCTTCTTCACCAAATTAGATCTCAGGAGTGCATACAACCTGGTGCGTGTTCGGGAGGGGGATGAGTGGAAGACAGCATTCAGCACAACCACGGGTCATTACGAATACCTGGTGATGCCCTACGATTTGATGAATGCTACATCCATCTTCCAGTCCTTTGTGAACAAGATGTTTCGGGACATGCTTGGTCGCGGTGTGGTGGTCTACATCGATGACATCCTGGTGTATTCTGCTACGTGCGCCGAGCATGTATCCCTGGTTCGCAAAGTGCTGGCCCGACAGTTGGAAAATGACCTTTATGCCAAGGCAGAGAAGTGTATGTTTTTCCAGCAGTCCATCTCCTTACTCGGATACCGCATTACCACCTCAGGTGTGGAGATGGAGGTAGATCGCATTTCAGCCATGTGTAATTGGCCGACTTCAACCACAGTTAAGGAGGTGCAGCGCTTCCTTGGCTTCGCCAACTACTATCAGAGGTTTATCCGGGGCTTTGGCAAGGTCGCAGCTCCCATTACATCCCTGTTGAAGGGTGGGCCATCCCGGCTCCGCTGGTCTGCTGAGGCTGACCTGGCCTTCAGCAAACTGTGGGGTCTGTTCACCTCAGCCCCTGTACTGGCCCACCCCGATCCATCACTAACATTCGTAGTGGCGGTGGATGCATCGGAGGTAGGGATAGGCGCTTTCCTGTCTCAACACTCGGGCACGCCACCCAAGCTCTGCCCCTGTCCCTTCTTCTCAAAGAAGCTCAGCCCTGCGGAGCAGAACTACGACGTTGGTGATTGGGAGCTGTTGGCTGTTGTCCGGGCTTTGACTGTGTGGAGACATTGGCTCGAAGGGGCGAAACACCCTTTCCTCGTCTGGACGGACCACCGTAACCTGGAGTACATCCGGGCAGCGAGGAGGCTTTATCCTCGCCAGGCCAGGTGGGCCCTATTCTTCACCCGGTTTGATTTTACACTCTCATACATTCCGGTATGAAGAACGTGAAGGCAGACGCACTGTCCCGGCTGTATGACACAGAGGAGAGGCCCAGAGACAACACTCCCATACTCCCGGCCTCCTGCATTGTGGCGCCGGTAGTATGGGCGATGGACACGGATATAGAGCAGGCATTACGCACAGATCCATCTCCACCTCAGTGTCCAGCTGGGCTGTGGTACGTGCCTGCTCTTATCCGTGATCGTCTGATCTACTGGGCACACACGTCACCCTCCTCTGGTCACCCAGGTATCGGTCGTACAGTGTGCTGCCTGACCGGAAAGTACTGGTGGCCTACCTTGGCTAAGGACATGAGCGTGTACGTCTCCTCCTGCTCGGTGTGCACCCAGAGTAAGGCACCTAGGCACCTCCCAGCTGGTAAGTTACAACCTTTACCAGTTCCACAACGACCATGGTCTCACCTAAGTGTTGATTTTCTGACTGATCTTCACCTCACCCAAGGTAACACCACCATCCTGGTCGTTGTGGACCACTTTTCCAAGTCCTGCCGCCTCCTTCCTCTGCCCGGACTCCCCACGGCCATGGACCGAAAATGTCGATGTTTTGTTCCCCGAGCCACTTAGTTATCACTTTTGCCTTATGGCAAGGTGCTCCATCATGCTGGAAATGACATTGGTCGTCACCAAACTGTTCTTGGATGGTTGGGAGAAGTTGCTCTCTGAGGATGTGTTGGTACCATTCTTTATTCATGGTTGTGTTCTTAGGCAAAACTGTGAGTGAGCCCACTCCCTTGACTGAGAAGCAACCCCACACATGAATGGTCTTAGGATGCTTTACTGTTGGCATGACACAGGACTGATGGTAGCGCTTACCTTGTCTTCTCCGGACAAGGTGTTTTCCGGATGCCCCAAACAATCGGAAAGGGGATTCATCAGAGAAAATGACTTTACCCCAGTCCTCAGCAGTCCAATCCCTGTACCTTATGCAGAATATCAGTCTGTCCCTGATGTTTTTGCTGGAGAGAAGTGGCTTCTTTGCTGCCATTCTTGACACCAGGACATCCTCCAAAAGTATCCGCCTCACTGTGCGTGCAAATGCACTCACACCTGCCTGCTGCCATTCCTGAGCAAGCTCTGCAATGGTGGTGTCCCGATCCCGCAGCTGAATTAACTTTAGGAGACGGTCCTGGCGCTTGCTGGACTTTCTTGGGCGCCCTGACGCCTTCTTCACAACAATTGAACCTCTCCACTTGAAGTTCTTGATGATCCGATAAATGGTTGATTTAGGTGCAATCTTACTAGCAGCAATATCCTTGCCTGTGAAGCCCTTTTTGTGCAAAGCAATGATGACGGCACGTGTTTCCTTGCAGGTAACCATGGTTAACAGAGGAAGAACAATGATTTCAAGCACCACCCTCCTTTTTAAGCTTCCAGTCTGTTATTCTAACTCAATCAGCATGACAGAGTGATCACCAGCCTTGTCCTCGTCAACACTCTCACCTGTGTTAACGAAAGAATCACTGACATGATGGCAGCTGGTCCTTTTGTGGCAGGGCTGAAATGCAGTGGAAATGTTTTTTGGGGATTAAGTTCATTTACATGGCAAAGAGGGACTTTGTAATTAATTGCAATTCATCTGATCACTCTTCATGACATTCTGGAGTATATGCAAATTGCCATCGTCAAAACTGAGGCAGCAAACTTTTTCAAAACTTTTGACCATGACTGTATATGCTAGGCAGTGTCAGAGGAAGGCCCAAAAAATTGTCATAGACTGTTCTCTCTGCTACCGCACGGCAAATGGTACCGGAGTGCCAAGTCTAGGTCCAAAAGGGTCCTTAACAGCTTTTACCCCCAATCCATAAGACTGCTGAACAATTAATCAAATGACCACCTGGACTATTTGCATTGACTAACCCCCCCCCCCCCCCCCCCCTTTGTTTTTACACTGCTGCTACTCGCTGTTTATTATCTATGCATAGTCACTTTACACCCACCTACATGTAGAAATTACCTCGACTAACCTGTACCCCTGCACATTGACTCTGTACCGGTACCGCCTGTATATAGCTCATTATTGTTGTTTTATTGTGTTCCTTTTTGTTTTTTGTTTTTTACTTTAGTTTATTTAGTAAATATTTTCTGAGCTCTATTTTCTTAAAACTGCATTGTTGGTTAAGGGCTTGTAAGTAAGCATTTCACGGTAAGGTTTGTTTGTATTCGGTGCATGTGACAAATAATATTTGATTTGATTTGATAGCTAAGGAGATTCAGGCTTTTGATTGCAAATGCGGAGGGAGTCGAAAAGAGAACACAGAAGGCTGTTGTATAAAACACCTATCTGGATTACATCTTCAAACTAAGGCAACCATGGCATCTGTGACAGAGGGAGAAGCATTCATCCATGTACACGTGTAAGAGAGTCTAGCTAGCTACATTTTAAGATATTATACGTTTATATTTTTGTCAGAAAGTCATTTTCATTACCAGTTAAAACATGCTGTTAGCTAGGTAGCTAACCTTAGCTTGCCAGCCAGCTAAAGTTACGTGTATGATCTGTGTAGTACTGTAATGTTATTCGTATCTCAGAGCCATTTGCATTGTTAGTTATAGCCTAATGTTAGCTAGCTAACGTTGAACCTAGCTAGTTGGTTAGCTTTAGCTAACTGTAGATTCATGCAGGGTAGTAACGTTATGAGTTGGGATTATGGTTAATTGTTTAGCTAGCTAGCAAGCTACATTTCTAAACAAAAGACTCCACTATGCAAGTAACCATTTCACTATACCATTTAGACCTTCTAACAAGCTAGAAACGAACCAAAAACATTGTTTAGAAAGTTGCTTTTAGTTGCCTGGATTGCTAGATTGACATACACTAAATTCATTCTTAAACTGATGGGTTTATTGTTATGAAAATGCACCAGTTATGCTTTTTTGGACCCCAGGCTGCTGATGTCATGCAGCCTGTCGTTTTTGTGTTTATACTTTTTCATAATGACAACGACAATAGAATGTTCATGATGTCACTTTGACAACTGTATACAGACATGTCGGTAGAAGTAGTATAAACCAGCCTTTAGTCTTGAAGTCTTTGGTTGTACACTACCGTACTCACTGTTTAGCACATGGTCTCACATGTGAATCCTTAAAGAGATGGTTGGGGCTAAGGCTTAAGAGGGTGTGAACGATGCTGAATGAATGTAGACAAAGAAGAGCTCTCCAGTAGGTGTTCCAAAACATTCAAGGGCCATTTTCTCAAAAGTGTGGTTTCAAGTTTATCAACATTCAAAGCAGAATTACTTTCCCATGTCTTACTCAACTGCAGTGTATGATATACCATTTTCTATCTCTGAGTCTCTACTTTTATCCAATGTAAATAACAGAATTTCAAATATTGCTACATAAGACCGAATGGAGACGGTCGGTCACTCTTAATCTTAATACCAGCTGTTTGGTCTGAAACAGTAGCCTTGGCAACACTGCTGCCTTTTGGCTAAAGTGTGAGAAACATGCTAACATACAGTAAATTTGTGCTTTAATATTAACTAAATACTACACCCTGACCCACAAAACGTCTTTGCTAGATTCATGATAGTGTTAGACAAAGCAAGGAAAGTGAACTTTGAAATGTGATGTCTGTCACACCCTGGCTCTGGGACTCTATTTGTTGAGCCAGGGTGTGTTTATTCTATGTGTTATATGTCTATGTTGGGGGTTTTAGGTTGTCTGTTTCTATGTTTGCCTGTGTGACTCCCAATCAGAGGCAACGAGTGTCAGCTGTCGGCTGGTTGTCTCTGATTGGGAGCCATATTTAACTGTCTGTGTTTCACTTTGTGTTTGTGGGTTTTTGTTCCGTGTCGGTATTTGTTTACCGTGGACTTCACGAGTCGTGTTTTGTTTGGATTACTTTAACTAATTAAAGTCATGTTTGTTTCACACGCTGCGCCTTGGTCTACTCACTCCTACGACGATCGTGACAGAAAAACCCACCATACCAGGACCAAGCAGCGTGTCCAGGAACACACGCAGGAGGTGACTCTTGTGGATGTCCTCCTCGGTTGGGGGCAGATTACTGAGGGCGATAAAGGGGGAGACCCAGGCAGGAGAGGAGCAGCGGCGCCAAACGGGTCAACGTCGGACAGGCGAGAGGCAACCCCAAGAAATTTTTAGGGGGGGGCACACGGCATGGGCGACTGGGCAGCAGGAGGCTGCCACAGGGCGAAATGGGAGACGAGGAGAGAAGGCCACCGGGTTACGGGAGCCATTGGCGAGAGGAGGGAAGGAAGTTGTAGAGGCACGGCGAGAGGTACTGAGGTGTATTGCCAGTCCGGTCCGGCCCGTTCCTGATCCCCGTTTAAGGCCAGTGGTGTGTGTTCCCAGTACGGTCCGGCCTGTTCCTGCTCCACGCACCAAGCCTACGGTGTGCGTCGACAGCCCAGCCCGGCCTGTCCCTGCTCCACGCACCAAACCTACGGTGTGCGTCGCCAGCCCAGCCCGGCCTGTTCCTGCTCCACGCACCAAGCCTACGGTGTGCGTCGCCAGCCCAGCCCGGCCTGTCCCTGCTCCACGCACCAAGCCTACGGTGTGCGTCGACAGCCCAGCCCGGCCTGTCCCTGCTCCACGCACCAAACCTACGGTGTGCGTCGCCAGCCCAGCCCGGCCTGTTCCTGCTCCACGCACCAAGCCTACGGTGTGCGTCGCCAGCCCTGCCCGGCCTGTTCCTGCTCCACGCACCAAGCCTACGGTGTGCGTCGCCAGCCCTGCCCGGCCTGTCCCTGCTCCACGCACCGAGCCTACGGTGTGCGTCACCAGCCCAGGGGTGCGTCGCCAGCCCGGCCCGGCCTGTCCCTGCTCCACGCACCAAGTCTACGGTGCGCGTCGCCAGCCCGGTCCGGCCTGTTCCTGCCACTCGCACCAAGTCTACGGTGCGCGTCGCCAGCCCGGCCCGGCCCGTTCCTGCCCCATTGTCATCGGTGCCAATTCAGGTACCGCTCAACTGCTCCACTAAGGAGCTGAAGCCTACCGCTCCTGCTACGTCCAGTCCAGCTCCAGCCAGCGGGGCCAGACCGGACCAGGGGCGCTATGGGGGGTTTGTTGGAGGGTGGTGGGCAAGACCGGAGCCGGAGCCGCCGCCGAGGAGGAATGCCCACCCAGCCCTCCCCTGTTTTGCTCGTTTTTAGGCGCGGTCGCAGTCCGCGCCTTTAGGGGGGGGGGTACTGTCACACCCTGGCTCTGGGACTCTATTTGTTGAGCCAGGGTGTGTTTATTCTATGTGTTATATGTCTATGTTGGGGGTTCTAGGTTGTCTGTTTCTATGTTTGCCTGTGTGACTCCCAATCAGAGGCAACGAGTGTCAGCTGTCGGCTGGTTGTCTCTGATTGGGAGCCATATTTAACTGTCTGTGTTTCACTTTGTGTTTGTGGGTTTTTGTTCCGTGTCGGTATTTGTTTACCGTGGACTTCACGAGTCGTGTTTTGTTTGGATTACTTTAACTAATTAAAGTCATGTTTGTTTCACACGCTGCGCCTTGGTCTACTCACTCCTACGACGATCGTGACAATGTCGTTTTATTGCAATTTGCTGCTGTTGTTGGTAAATAATTAATCTGCTATCTTCTGACATGATTTACTGCAGCTAGAAAGAAAGCAGTTGATGGGTTACTAAAACAGCTATATCTAGAGATTGGTACACACTATTTCTAATCAGTTTTCGGGTTTGACAAGCAGAGAAGTAGGGGAAGATTTCATAACTTTAAATATTTTTGTCTAACTTGTTGGGTTAGTGGTCAAAATGGTAGTTGTTTGGAAAAAGTTGGAAGAAAATTTGTTAATGCAGTTACTAAAACAGCTGTACCATAAGATCCGTAGTAAATATTTTGGTTCCGCCAACAGATAGCGGAGAAGTAGATGAAGATTCCATAAGCTCTAACTTTTTGTCTAACTTGTTTGGGTAGTGGTCAAAATGGCAGTTGTTTGCAAATAAGTTACAGAAAATGTTGTTGATGTGGTTACTTCAACAGCTGTAACCTTTTATCAGAATATTATTTTTTGTTCAAACGCCAGATTTGAGTAGCAGAGAAGTAGACGAAGATGTAAATACAAACTTTTTGTGGTGGTGAAAGAAGTTTAAAAAGTAACATTTTAATTATATTATTTGAATAGTGAAATCCTTCTAAATTCCCATTGATAGTCAGTAGTGGTCAGTCGTTTTGGTCAGATGTTGTGTTGTTGTGGTCAGTAGTTATGTGGTTGTGGTCACTAGATGTGGTAAGCAGGTGTGTGGTAGTGGTCAGAAGTTGTGTGGTTTTTGTCAGTAGTTGAATGGTTGTGGTCACTAGATGTGGTCAGAAGGTGTGATTTGTGGTCAGTAGTTGTGTGGTTGTGGTCAGTAGTTGTTGTTGTCAGTAGATGTGTGCTTCTGGTCAGAAGTTGTGTTGTTGTGGTCAGTAGGTGAGTTCAGTAGTTGTGTGGTTGTGGTCAGAAGTTGTGTGGTTGTGGTCAGTAGATGAGGTCAGTAGTTGTGCGGTCAGAAGTTGTGTGATTGTGGTCAGTAGTTGTGTGGTTGTGGTCACTATATGTGGTAAGCAGTTGTGTGGTTGTGGTCAGAAGTTGTGTGGTTGTTTTTAGTGGTTGTGGTCACTAGATGTGGTCAGAAGTTGTGTGCTTGTGATCAGAAGTTGTGTGGTTGTGGTCACTAGATGTGGTCAGAAGTTGTGTGGTTGTTGTGAGTAGTTGTATGGTCAGTAGTTGTTGTGGTCAGTAGTTGTGTGCTTCTGGTCAGAAGTTGTGTTGTTGTGGTCAGTAGACGAGGTCAGTAGTTGTGTGCTTCTGGTCAGAAGTTGTGTTGTTGTGGTCAGAAGTGTGATTGTTGTCAGTAGTTTGGTTGTTGTCACTAGATGTGGTAAGCAGTTGTGTGGTTGTGGTCAGAAGTTCTGTGGTTGTGGTCAGTTGTTGTGGTCAGTAGTTGTGTGGTTATGGAAGATGGATGAAGAAGATGGCGCCGACAGACATGGCAGCTCTGATTCTAGCTCTTAAGCAACTTTGTAGTATTTTTATTTTTGTGTGTGTTATTTCTTACATTATTAGCTTAGAACGTTTTTTGTGTTATTACATTCAGCTGGAAATAACTTTTGGATATCACAGCGGTGGTAACTCACCAGCATTACGACCATAAATACGACTTTCCTGATTTTGGATCCTTTGTTCGTACCCACCAAGGCAATTGAACTTATCCCAGAGGCTGCTCCAAGACGCCGCTGGTGGAGAAGAGGTATTCGGAGTGGACTTCTAGTCCGACTCAGGAGGCGTGCACACCATCCACCGCTTCCGAGTACATTACTTGCTAATGTTCAGTCCCTGGACAATAAAGTAGACAAGCTCAGGTCGAAGATCTCCTTGCATAGAGACATCAGGGACTGTAACATACTCTGTTTCCCATAATCATGGATCTCTCCGGATACACTGTCCCTGTCCATACAGCCAGCTGGGTTGTCAGAACAAAGCGAAGACAGGAATAAAGAACTCTCTGGGAATTAGAAAGGCGGTGGTGTACTGTACCGGTAAAAGTTTGGACACCACCTACTCATTCAAGTTTTTAAATTTTTTACAACTATTTTATACATTGTAGAATAATAGTGAAGACCTCGAAACTATGAAATAAAACATATGGAATAATGTGGTAACCAACAAAATGTTAAACAAAGAAACAAATATTTTATATTTGAGATTCTTCAAAGCAGCTACCCTTTGCTTTGATGACAGCTTTGCACACTATTGACATTCTCTCTACCAGCTTCACCTGGAACGCTTTTCCAACAGTCTTGAAGGAGTTCCCACATATGCTGAGCACTTGTTGGCTGCTTTTCCTTCACTCTGCGGTCCAACTCATCCCAAACCATCTCAATTGGGTTGAGGTCAGGTGATTGTGGAGGCCAGGTCATCTGATGCAGCACTCCATCACTCTCCTTCTTGGTCAAATAGCCCTTACACAGCCTGGAGGTGTGTTGGGTCATTGTCCTGTTGAAAAACAAATGATAGTCCCACTGAGCGCAAATCAGATGGGATGGCGTATCGCTGCAGAATGCTGTGTGCCTTGAATTCTAAATAAAACACAGACAGTGTCACCAGCAAAGCACCCCCACACCATCACACCTCCTCCTCCATGGTTCACGGTGGGAACCCAAAATCTCAAATTTTGACAAAGGACACATTTCCATCAGTCTAATGTCCATTGCTCGTGTTTCTTGGCCCAAGCAAGTCTCTTCTTCTTATTGGTGTCCTTTAGTAGTGGTTTCTTTGCAGCAATTCGATCCATGAAGGCCTGGTTCACGCAGTCTCCTCTGAACAGTTGTTGTTGAGATGTGTCTGTTACTTGAACTCTGTGAATAATTTATTTGGGCTGAAATTTCTGAGGCTGGTGTAACTCTAATGAATTGATACTCTGCAGCAGAGGTAACTCTGGGTCTTCCTTTCCTGTGGGGGTCCTCATGAGAGCCAGTTTCATCATAGCGCTTGATGGTTTTTGAGACTGCATTTGAAGAAACGTTCCAATTTTCTGGATTGACTGACCTTCATGTCTTAAAGTAATGATGGACTGTCGTTTCTCTTTGATTATGTGAGCTGTTCTTTCCATAATATGGACTTGGTCTTTTACCAAATAGGGCTATCTTCTGTATACCACCCCTACCTTGTCACAACACAACTGATTTGCTCAAATGCATTAAGACATAAAGAAATTCTACAAATTAACTTTTAACAAGGCACACCTGTTAATTGAAATGCATTCCAGGTGACTACCTCATGAAGCTGGTTGAGAAAATGCCAAGAGTGTCATCAAGGGAAAGGGAGGCTACTTTGAAGAATCTCAAATATAAAATATATTTTGATTTGTTTAACACTTTTTTTGGTTACTACATGATTCCATATGTGTTATTTAATAGTGTTGATGTCTTCACTATTATTCTACAATGTAGAAAATAGTAAAAATAAAGAAAAACCTTTGAATGAGTACCTCTTCAACCTCAGGAGGCTGAAGAAATGTGTCTTGGCCCCTAAGACCCTCACAAACTTACAGATGCAGAATTGAGAGCATCCTGTCGGCTGTATCACCGCCTGGTACGGCAACTGCACCCCACACAACCGCAGGGCTCTCCAGAGGGTGGTGCAGTCTGCCCAACGCATCACCGGCGGTACACTCCCTGCCCTCCAGGACACCTACAACATGCGATGTCACAGGAAGGCCATAAAGATCATCAAGGATCTCAACCACCCGAGCCACGACCTGTTCACCCCGCTATTATCCAGAAGGTGAGGTCAGTACAGGTGCATCAAAGCTGGGACCGAGAGACTGAAAAACAGCTTCTATCAAGGCCATCAGACTGTTAAATAGCCATCAGTAGCCGGCTACCACCAAGTTACTGAACCCTGCACCTTAGAGGCTTCTGCCCTATGTACATATACATGGAATCACTGGTCACTTTAATAATGGAACACTAGTCACTTTAATAATGTTTACATACTGTTTTACTCATTTCATATGTATATAAACTGTATTCTACTGTATTTGAGTAAATCCCCCCCCCCCCCCCTACATTCGTCCTAATATTTATATAACTGCTGACCACAAACACAAAACTTCTGACCACACAACTGCTGACCTGTTGCACCCTCAGAAATGACTGTGATTATTATTTGACCCTGCTGGTCATCTATGAATGTTTGAACATCTTGAAGAACAATCTGGCCTTAATGGCCATGTACCATGCACAGCCAGAAGAGGACTGGCCACCCCTCAGAGCCTGGTTCCTCTCTAGGTTTCTTCCTATGTTCCTGCCTTTCTAGGGAGTTTTTCCTAGCCACTGTGCTTCTACATCTGCATTGCCTGCTGTTTGGGGTTTTAGGCTGGGTTTCTGTATAGCACTTTGTGACATCTGCTAATGTAAAAACGGCTTCATAAATACGTTGAGATTGATAGTTGTGGTCACTCTCTTCACCCTCATCATAATTGTTGCTCTCTGTGTCTGTGAGTATCCATAGCAACGGCTCTGTTTGTGATAGATTTCAGCTGTAAAAACCAGCTGAAATCCTTGGCAATTTCTTGCTTCAGCAATAAGTTGCTGTGAGCGCTGCTGTCTGTCCCGGGATCCTGCCAGATTCCACATAGGGGCAGAGACACGGATGCCCAGCTAGCTGGCTCTGCGGTCTCAAATGGAGGGTGCTATTGAACGTTTCCAGTGCTGCAGGAGCTGTGTTTACTTTGCTTTGTTCCAGGACAATGTGGACCGCGCTGACTTTCAATGTAGCAATGCGGAGGACTACGGGGGCAAAGTGGCTACTCTTAGCATGCAAGTAGAAAACCTACACAAGCTACTGGGGAATCCACGCTCACCTACTTATTCTTTATCTTCCACCCCAGTAGCCGTACGCCGCTCTAGTCTGGTGGAAGTATCGCCGCTGTGTTGGATCTCCACAGCCGACTGGCCGGTACTCAGCAGGGATCCATCCCCGAAGGGGTCTCCCCCTTCCCTGGAGAACAGAGCTGTTCTCGACCCAACCAACCCGCCATGGAGATACGTCACTCGCAGTGAAAGTCGAAGAAAGCGTCCTCTGGCAACGGGCGTCTCCTTGGAGATGTTAAGCCCGGACCTGACACAGACCAGAAACGGCTTTTCCGCCCTGGATCCAGAGGTTCCGGCGCCTTCTTCCTTAGGGGCTTCCCATTCAAGATCGGATCTGGAGGTACCTGTGTCTTCGTCCTCTGTTCTGTTTCCCTCTCCGGTGGCTTCTTCCTCTAGTTCAGATCCTCAGAGCTCCCACCCTCATCAGACCGTGAGGCTGCCTGAGAGACCGGCCCATTCAACATCACCAGCTGTCATCATCAGCAGCTCTATGGTGAGAAACATCTTGGTTCACAATGCAAAAACCCTGTGCTACCCAGGAGCACGAGTACAGGACATCACATGGCTGCTTCTGACTGTTCTACGACAGATGCCGGGAGCTGACGCTGTCGTAGTCCATGTGGGGTCAAACGACATCAGGAGGGTTAGCTCGGAACATCTGAAAATGGATTTTAAAGAACTGATTTTAGCATTAAAAGACAAAAAAAAACGGCCAATCATATCAGGTCCAGTACCATCGTTGGGCCGCGGGTGTGAAAGATTAAGCAGGCTACTGGCATTACACATCTGGCTAAAATATTACAGTAGCTCTGCTGGAATCACTTTTATAGATAACTTTGACACCTTCTGTAACAGAAGATACTCTACAGTTTTGGCTCCTGGACTCTGTCCACGCATTTCAAGGCTGCGTTGAAACAATGACTTATCAATGACCCAAGACCAGCTCAGTTAATCCCTACCATTGTGACAATGAGTCGTCATAATGCTGCATCAAATGTACATTATCCTAGGGGCGTTGACAGACACAATGTAAGTAACTTAATTTATGTCACTCTAATTGCCCTGAATACCTCTGTTGATCCTACAGCTACTGTATGCAGTTATCATGAGCCTATGAACCAGAGTTACGTAAAGAATATGTTTTGGTCTGTGGTGTGTAATGAGGAGCAACCAGACGCTGCACTTGACAAGTTTATGAAATTGTTTATTCCAGTTACTAATAAGCACGCAACCATTACAAAAATGACTGTAAAAATGGTTAAATATCCCTTTGATTGATGAGGAACTGAAAAATTGTATGGTTGAGATGGAGGCCTCTCGAATGGCGCAGTGGTCTAAGGCAGTGGTCTGGTTCGAATCCAGGCTCTGTCGTAGCCGGCCGCGACCGGAAGACCCATGGGGTGCCGCATAATTGGCCCTGCGTCGTCCAGGGTAGGGGAGGGAATGGCCGGCAGGGATGTAGCTCAGTTGGTAGAGCATGGCGTTTGCAACACCAGGGTTGTGGGTTCAATTCCCACGGGGGGCCAGTATGAAAAATAAAATAATGTATGCACTCACTAACTGTAAGACGCTCTGGATAAGAGCGTCTGCTAAAAATGACTAAAATGTAAAAAATAAAAATGGATGAGGCAAAAGGTATGGCAAATAAGTCTGTCAGCCCATCTGGTTGGCAAACATACTGCAAATTAAGAAATCATGTGACTAAACTTTATAAAAAGAAAAAGAAACTATACTATGAAACATAAAGAATGATAGTAAAAAGCTTTGGAGGACCTTAAATTACATTTTGGGAGAAAACGCAAACTCGGCTCCATCATTCATTGAATCAGATGGCTCATTCATCACAAAACCCACTGATATTGCCAACTACTTTAATGACTTTTTCATCGGCAAGGTAAGCAAACTTAGATATGACATGCCAGCAACAAAACGCTACCAATACACATCCAAGTATATCTGACCAAATTATGAAAGACAAGAATTGTACTTTTGAATTCCATAAAGTCAGTGTGGAAGAGGTGAAAAAAGTATTGTTTTCTATCAATAATGACAAGCCACCGGGGTCTGACAATCTGGATGGAAAATTACTGAGGATAATAGTGGATGATATTGCCACTCCTAATTGCCACATCTTCAAATTTAAGCCTACTAGAAAGTGTGTGCCCTCAGACCTGGAGAGAAGCTAAAGTAATTCCGCTACCCAAGAATAGTGGAGGCCCCTTTACTGGCTCAAATAGCCGACCAATCAGCCTGTTACCAACCCTTAGTAAACTTCTGGAAAAATTGTGTTTGACCAGATACAATGCCACTTCACAGTAAGCAAATTGACAACAAACTTTCAGCATGCTTATAGGGAAGGACACTCAACAAGTACAGCACTTACACAAATGACTGATGATTGGCTGAGAGAAATTGATGATAAAATGATTGTGGGGGCTGTCTTTTTATAATTCAGTGCAGCTTTTGACATTATCGATCATAGTCTGGTGCTGTAAACATTTATTTGTTATGGCTTTACACCTCCTGCTATAATGTGGATAAAGAGTTACTTGTCTAACAGAACACAGAGGGTGTTCTTTAATGGAAGCCTCTCAAACATAATCCAGGTAGAATCAGGAATTCCCCAGGGTAGCTGTTTAGGCCACTTACTTTTTTACATTTACATTTTAGTCATTTAGCAGACGCTCTTATCCAGAGCAGGAGCAATAAGGGTTAAGTGCCTTGCTCAAGGGCACATCGACAGATTTTTCACCTAGTCGGCTCGGGGATTAGAACCAGCAACTTTTCGGTTACTGGCACAACGCTCTTAACCACTAAGCTACCTGCCGCCCCAATCTTTTCTAATGACATGCCACTGGCTTTGTGTCTATGTATGTGGATGACTCCACACTATACACATCAGCTACTACATCGATTGAAATGACTGCAACAAAGAGCTGCAGTTAGTTTCGGAATGGGTAGCAAGGAATGTGTTAGTCCTAAATATTTCAAAAACTAAAAGCATTGTATTTGGGACAAATACTTCACTAAACCCTAAACCTCAACTACATCTCGTAACAAATAATGTGGAAATTGAGCAAGTTGATGTGACTAAACTGCTTGAAGTAACCCTGGATTGTCAACTGTCATGGTCAAAACATATTGATAGAACAGTTGCTAAGATGGGGAGAAGTATGTCCATAATAAAGTGCTGCTCTGCCTTCTTAACAACACTATCAACAAGGCAGGTCCTACAGGCCCTAGTTTTGTCAAACCTAGACTACATTTACATTTTAGTCATTTAGCAGACACTCTTATCCAGAGCGACTTACAGTTAGTGAGTGCATACATTTTCATACTGTTCAGTAGTGTGATCAGGTGCCACAAAGATGGACTTGGGAAAATTGCAGTTGGCTCAGAACAGGGCAGCACAGCTGGCCCTTAAAAGTACACAGAGAGCTAACATTAATGACTTGATGTCAATCTCTCATGGCTCAAAGTAGAATAGAGATTGATTTCATCACGTGTTTTTGTAAGAGGTGTTGACAAGCTGAATGTACCGAGCTGTCTGTTTAAAATACTAATACACAGCTCGTCGGACACCCATTCATGGTGGTATTAAACATTTTGTATTGTGGATATGTAGGTGTGTAATAATGTTATATGATGTACTGTTTTATCTTTTGTTTTATATGCAATGTAAGTGCTTTAATATGTTTGGACCCCAGGAAGAGTAGCTGCTGCCTCAGCAGCAGCTAATGGGGATCCCTAATAAATACAAATACAAATACAATGGGGCCTTTTAGAATCGCGAGGAAATCCCATACAACGGGATGGAGGACAAAAAAAAGGTTAAGTTTACTATTGTAAAAAGTATAAAAGATATCAAAAAGTTGTATACAAGCAACTCAAGCATGACCATTCTGCATGTTTTGAAGTTTGAACAGCGTTTCTTTTTAACTTAACCAGTGTAGGAGTAGCATGCTAAAGAATAATATTAAGAAGTATGTCGAAGATTGAAGCTGGGGCTTTTGCTTCGCAAGCCCCTCAACTAAATTGTAACTTTACAAGTAAAGTTGTGGGGCTTGCTAAAGCTCTTTAAAAGTATTTTTGTGGTAGTGGAAGAAGTTTAGAAAGGTGTAGTCCTGTGTAGCTCAGTTGTTAGAGCATGGTGCTTGCAGCGCCAGGGTTATGGGTTCAATTCCCACTGTGGACCAGTACGAAAAAAGTATTATATATGCACTCACTACTGTAAGTTCCTCTGGATAAGAGCATTTCCTAAATTACTTCAATGTACTTTAATTATATATTTCAAACATTGAAATAAATTCAAATTCCCATACCTAGTCAGTAGTGGTCCGAAAATTGTGTCGTTGAGTGGTTGTGGTTTGTGTTTGTGGTCAGTAGTTTTGTGGTCAGTAGGTGTGGTTAGTAGTTGTGGCCAGGTGGTTGTGGTCAGTAGTTGTGGTGGTCTGTTATTATGATAATTAGATGTGTGGTCAGTGGTTGTAGTCATTAGTTGTGTGGTCAGTAGGTATGGTCAGTAGTTGTATGGTTTTTGTTGTGGTCACTCTCTTCCAGTGTTTTGTTCGAGAACACCTAAAGCGAGACCAATTCAAGACCAAGACCGGAGCAAATAGAGTCTGAGTCAAGAGCAAGAACGGGGGGGGGGATAGACCGAGTCAAGACCGAGGCCAGATTAATATGATGAAGTAAATCTCTATTCCACTTTGAGCCATGAGAGATTGTCATGCATGTCATTAATGTTAGTTCTCTGTGTACTTTTATGGGCCAGCTGTGCTGCCCTGTTCTGAGCCAACTTCAATTTTCCCAAGTCCCTCTTTGTGGCACCTGAACACACTACTGTCGGACCTGCCTTATTGATAGTGTTGCTAAGAAGGCAGAGCAGCACTTTATTATGGACAGACTTCTCCCCATCTTAGCTACTGTTGTATCAATATGTTTTGACCATGACAGTTGACAATCCAGGGTTACTCCAGGCAGTTTAGTCACCTCAACTTGCTCAATTTCCACATTATTCATTACGAGGTGTAGTTGATGTTTAGGGTTTAGTGAATGATTTGTCCCAAATACAATGCTTTTAGTTTTTGAAATATTTAGGACAAACATATTCTTTGCTACCCATTCTGAAACTAATTGCAGTTCTTTGTTAAGTGTTGCAGTCATTTCAGTTGCTGTAGTAGCTGACGTGTATAGTGTGGAGTCATCCACATACATAGACACACTGGCTTCACTCAAAGCCAGTGGCATGTCGTTAGTAAAGATTGAAAAATGTAAGGGGCCTAAACAGCTACCGTGGGGAATTCCTGATTCCACCTGGATTATGTTTGAGAGGCTTCCATTAAAGAACACCCTCTGTGTTCTGTTAGACAAGTAACTTTATGACTGACTTGTGATCATTGCCTTTGCTAGTTTGATTGTATTGACATTAGTTACATTTCTCAGTTTTCTAATCAGAGGGGTTCAGCCCGCCGTTCTTTTTAGAGACAGGCAAGCTATCCAGTTGAGTTATTTAGAGCACGGAGCATGATCCTGAGAAGAAGGACGAAGCTAGTGAGCTTTAGCTCTCTCTTTCGCTCTCTCTCTCGCTCTCTCTCTGTTGTACCTTAGGGGGGACTTGCTCTCTCTCTCTTGCTTGCTCTCTTCTTCCTGCCTCTCTCGCGCTCTCTTGTGCTCTCTCTCGCTATCTGTATTTCTCTTTCCCTCTCTGTAACTCTCTCCCTGCCTCTCTCTGTCTGTCTCTCTCTTTGTGTGGTGTACGTGATGCACACCACACACCATCTGTTTGTCTCTAGGTCTGATGAATGTACAGACACCACACACACAGAGACTAGGTCTCCTGTCACTCTGTCTCTAATTTGTCTGTCTCTCTGTAGGTATTCTGTCTTTCCTTTTCCGGGGGATTGTCCAATCTCTGCACGTATTTTGTCTGTCCTTTCCTTTTCCAGTGAGTCCATGTCTCTGATGGAGACCCTCAAAAAGTTTTTTTTTGTTTTTTTGACTTACCTGTACCTATTGTGTGTGTGTGTTATGGTGTGTCTCTATATGCTCATGTACAACTCTTCTTACACAAAAAATTGTTTTCTATTTGGTAAGCAAAGTTCAAAGGTCACTCTATGATCATACAAACAATAAGCCTGTGTTGGACTACATCATTGTGACCTGCTTTTTGTGGTTTTAGGTTGGGTTTCTGTATAAGCACTTTGTGACAACTGCTGATGTTAAAAGGGCTTTATAAATACATTTGATTGAGATGACTTACATGGCACAGGTTACAGTGGATTATTTCAATAAGTGATGGTCTCAGGAGGTAGAGGGAAACCCTACCTGAAACATTGTCCATCTGTGTCCTCTCATCTCATGTGTAAGTGTGTGTGTGTGACTCCCTGTGACAGCATCAGGCATCTGTAAAGACCTCTTAGACACACACACCCTTAACCTTGATACCTTTGCCATTGGAGAGAATGGTCTTTCTCCTCTCTCTCTCTCTCTCTCTCTCTCTCTCTCTCTCTCTCTCTCTTTCTGTCTCTCTCTCTCTCTGTCTCGCTCACTCTCGCTGTCTCACTCTCGCTTTCTGTCTCTTTATCATTCCAGACCGGGGAAGCATTAAAAATCTTAGCGCTAGCTGTTCGGTCCGAAACAGATTCACAAATCATGGGAATTTGTTGAGCTATGAAGACATTCTCTCCCTCCAATTCAAGCGTTGCTAGGTAACAGTAGCCTTGGCAACACTGCTAAAACCAGTGTGAGAAACATGCTAGCTAACAACAAACCTTTCTCTTTTAACCTAAATAAATGCTGCACTCTGAGCCACAAACCGTATTTGCTAAATTCATGATAGTGTTAGACAAAGCAAGGAAAGTGAACTTCAAAACGTGATGTAGTTTTATTGGAATTTGCAGCGGTTTCTGTTAAGTAATGAATCTGCTTAGTTCTGACAACTTACTGCATCTAATAAGAGAGCAGTTGATGAATTACTAAAACAGCTTGTTCTATTGATTGGTAAAAGCTATTCCTAATATTCTTTCAGTTTCGTAAAGCAGAGAATTAGAGAAAGATTTCATACCCTCTATGTTGTTGGGGGAGTGGTCAAAACGTTATTTAGAAAAAGTTTGGGGAAAATATTGTAATGCAGTTACTTAAACAGCTGTAGCGTTAGATCTGTAGTGGATGTATTGGTTCCGCAACAAATTTAAATAGCAGAGAAGTAGACGAAGATGTCATTCATACCCTCTAACTTTTTGTCTAACTTGTTGGGGTAGTGGTCAAAACGGCAGTTATTTGCAAAAACTTTACTGAAAATGTTGTTGATGCGGTTACTAAAACAGCTGTGTCGTTAGATCCAGTCTATACGTTTTAAAGTTTGAACGGCGTTTCTAGCTTAAACGGTGTAGGAGTTGAGTGCTAAAGAATAACTATAATAACAATAATAATAATAATAATAATAATAATAATAATAATAATAATAATAATGATAAGAAGAAGAAGTATGTTGAAGATTTAGAATGGGATGTTTGCTTCGCAGGTCCCATTAATAATGAATGCCAACAAAAACAATATGATTTCACCCAGCTTCACTGCTTGAACCCTTAATAATATTAATGAACCAGAAGAAATACAATATGGTTTCACCAGCTTCGCTGCTTGAATCCCTAATAATCAACGACAACAAATACAATAGGTTTCACCAGCTTCGCTACTTGAACCCCTAATAATTAGCGGCAACAAATACAATACGGTTTCACCAGCTTCGCTCCTTGAACCCCTAACTATCTAGTACCAGTCAAAAGTTTATTCATTACAATATTTAGTTGAGGTTTAGGGTTTAGTGAATGATTTGTCCCAAATACAATGCATTAATTTTTTTATTTGTTATGTAGGCTACTTTTTCTTTATTTTTACTATTGTCTACATTATAGAATAATAGTGAAGACATCAAAACTATGAAATAACACATATGGAATCATGTAGTAACCAAAAAAGTGTTAAACAAATCTAAATATATTTTAT
Source organism: Coregonus lavaretus (assembly GCF_964263955.1). Classification (NCBI taxonomy): domain Eukaryota; kingdom Metazoa; phylum Chordata; class Actinopteri; order Salmoniformes; family Salmonidae; genus Coregonus; species Coregonus lavaretus. Next base: position 1,275,230 of record NC_140003.1, read on the forward strand.
TTTTGAGATTCTTCAAATAGCCACCCTTTGCACACTCTTGGCATTCTCTCAACCAGCTTCAGCTGGAATGCTTTTCCAACAGTCTTGAAGGAGTTCCCACATATGCTAAGCACTTGTTGGCTGCTTTTCCTTCACTCTGCCGTCCGACTCATCCCAAACCATCTCAATTGGGTTGAGGTAGGGGGATTGTGGAGGCCAGGTCATCTGATGCATCACTCCATCACTCTCCTTCTTGGTAAAATAGCCCTTACACAGCCTGGAGGTGTGTTGGGTCATTGTCCTGTTCAAAAACAAATGATAGTCCCACTAAGCCCAAACCAGATGGGATGGCGTATCGCTGCAGAATGCTGTGGTAGCCATGCTGGTTAAGTGTGCCTTGAATTCTAAATAAATCACAGACAGTGTCACCAGCAAAGCACCCCCACCCATAACACGTCCTCCTCCATGCTTCACCCTCACCACATCTCACAAAGACGCAGCGGTTGGAACCAAAAATCTCCAATTTGGACTCAGTATGTGTGGTCAGTAGTTGTGTGGTCAGTAGTTGTGGTTAGTAGTTGTGGCCAGGTGGTTGTGGTCAGTAGGTGTGGTGATCTGTTATTATGGTAATTAGATGTGTGGTCAGTAGTTGTGTGGTCTGCAGTTGTATGGTTTTTGTTGTGGTCAGTAGTTGTATGGTTTTGTGGTCACTCTCTTCCAGTGTTGTGTTCGAGAACACCTAAAGCGAGACCAATTCAAGACCAAGTCAAAGGGTGACTGTTGAAGAATCTCAAATATAAAATATACACTTTTTTGGTTACTGCATGATTCCATATGTGTTATTTCATAGTTGTGATGTCTTCCCTATTATTCTACAATGTAAAAAATAGTAAAAATAAAGAAAAACCCTTGAATGAGTAGGTGTGTCCAAACTTTTGACTGGTAGTGTAGGTGCAAGCTGCAATGCCGGTGTTCAATCTGTGGGCCCACTGTGCCAGGACAAATTAGACATATCGCCCTAAGCTGAGCTACTTCTGTATACCTCACCACTCTTGGCAGAATTCATCATGGTGGACATTATGGTTCCTTGAGTCAAATTTGTTCCTTTTTTCCTATGTATCGAATTTCACGACTACGTCACACAGGGTGTGGGGTGTGAGCTTTTACATTTTGCATTTTCAATTGTGGTTACAGCGCCACCATGTGTCCAATTTGGACCATGGCCCTTTACCATCATGCAAAGTTGCTAGCCTGATGAGTCTTTGAGGGGCTTTGTGCAAAACAAAGTAATCAGTGATTGCATCGTCTCTAACCAATCAGAGTATCAAAACCATGACGAATTTTCAAACCGCCGCTTTACCCACACATGTTCTTGCTCTGGCCGAACCGATCGGTTTCAGGTCCAATCAGACGGCCATAAATGTGTTCGCATTCGGTGAAGGGTCAGGGAGGTACTCAGATCCAGACTCATTTCAGAGAAGAAACTAACGTCCGTGGGCGTGGCGTAGCGTTTGGCCGGAATAAGGAGTCTGGATAGCCAGGCAACAAAGTTGCACCCTCCTGGGCCTTACAATCTCACGAATTTGAATTTTTTCACCAAATTGCTAGAAGAAGGAGAATGATAATGAACGCCAACAAATACAATAGATACTTTGGCCCCATAGCACCACAACCAGGACAAATTGGACACATCGCCTTAGGATGAGCTACTTCTGTACTCCTTACCACGCTTGCCAAATATCAGAACTCAAAATCAAACTGATAATGCAATATGCTTTTGATGTATTTTGAACTATTTTTTATGATGTTGACTACTTTAAAGACATGCTAAATGTCACTGTTATTGATAATGATGAGAGGTTAGCATGTCTTGGTGGTAATTTTCTCATTCATCATTATTCACGATTCATTCAGGATTATCCGTAATCATGGTAGCATCCACATTAATGTAGAAGTGTTTAGAAACATATACTATTCTTATTTACAATAAAAGTGACTCCAAAATTACACAATACATTATTTGGTCTTACACAAAGCTATACTGAACAAAAATATAAACACAACATGTAAAGTGTTGGTCCCATGTTTCATTGAAAGCTTATTTCTCTTAAATTTTGTGAACAAATTTGTTTACATCCCTGTTACTGTGCGTTTCTCCTTTGCCAAGATAATCCATCCTCCTGACAGGTGTGGCATATCAAGAAGCTAATTAACCTCTATGGGATCGGTATCCCATATACGGGACGGTTGAGCTAACAAGGTGATTAGCATGACTGTTGTAAGTAACAGCAAACATTCCAGGACATAGACATGTCTCATATGGCCAGAAAGCTTAAATTATTGTTAATCTAACTGCACTGTCCAATTTACAGTAGCTATTACAGTGAAAAAATACCATGCTATTGTTTGATGAGAGTGCACAACAACAACAAAAATTATCACGGCAACTGGTTTGATACATTCACCTCTGACGGTAAATAATGTACTTACATTCAGTAATCTTGCTCTGATTTGTCATCCTAAGGGTCCCAGAGATAAAAAGTAGCATAGTTTTGTTTGATAAAATCAATTTTTATATTCAAATGTAGGAACTGGGTTCTACAGTTTGAACCCCTGCTGTCTCTGGCTCCACACCCACCCCGCCTGGCCATCTAGATGTGTGAAAGTTAGTGTATAAGCTAATGATCCATCATGTATGACATTCCTGGGAGTGTGTAAACTTACATTTTGTATTACCATATCATTTTTGTATGTTCTCTATAGTTATGTACTTGAAAATGTATAAATTGACCAAAATCGGCACATTTGGGCAGACTTGATAAAAAATAGTCCAGTATTACAATGCTTCACTGGGTCAATCTGAAACTTTGCACACACACTGCTACCATCTAGTGACCAAAATCTAAATTGCGCCTAAACTGCAATATTATATTGTGGTCTTTCTCTTGCATTTCAAAGATGATTAAAAACAAAGAAATAGAAAACGCATGTTTTTTTATTTGTATTATCTTTAACCAGATCTAATGTGTTATATTTTCCTACATGAATTTCACATTTCCACAAACATCAAAGTGTTTCCTTTCAAATGGTATCAAGAATATGCATATCCTTGCTTCAGGTCCTGAGCTACAGGCAGTTAGATTTGGGTATGTCATTTTAGGCGGAAATTGAAAAAAAGGGTCCGATCCTTAAGAGGTTAAACAGCATGATCATCACACAGGTGCACCTTGGCTGGGGACAATAAAAGGCCACTCTAAAATGTGCAGTTTTTTCACACAAAACAATGCCACAGATGTCTAAAGTTTTGAGGGAGAGTGCAATTGGCATGCTGACTTCAAGAATGCCCAGCAGAGCTGTTGCCAGGGAATTGAATGTTAATTTCTCTACCATAAGACGCCTCCAACGTCGTTTTAGAGAATTTGGCAGTACATCAAACTGGCCTCACAAACGCAGACCACGTGTAACCACAACAGCCCCCACATCCGGCTTCTTCACCTGCGGGATTGTCTGAGGAGGGGGAGGGGGGCTGCTGAGGAATATTTCTGTCTTTAATAAAGCCCTTTTGTGGGGAGAAACTCATTCTGATTGAGCCAACAAGTGCTCAGAATATGTGGGCACTCCTTCAAGACTGTTGGAAAAGCATTCCTCATGAAGCTGGTTGAGCGAATGCCAAGAGTGTGCAAAGCTGTCATCAAGGCAAAGGGTGGCTACTTTGAAGAATCTCAAATATAAAATATATTTTGATTTGTTTAACACTTTTTTGGTTACTACATGATTCCATATTTGTTATTCCATTGTTTTGATGTCTTCTTTATTATTCTACAATGTAGAATGAGTAAGTGTGTCCAAATGGTTTACTTGTACTGTATGTGTGTGTATATGTATGTATGTGTGTATATATAAATAGAAATATATCAAATCAAATCAAATTTTATTTGTCACATGCGCCGAATACAACAGTTGTAGACCTTACAGTGACATTTTTACTTACAAGCCCTTAACCAACAATGCACTTTTAAAAAAGAATACCCCAAAAAATCACAGTAACTAATAATTAAAGAACAGCAGTAAAATAACAATAGCGAGGCTATATACAGGGGGTACCGGTACCGAGTCAATGTGCGGGGGCACCGGTTTGTCGAGGTAATTGAAGTAATATGTACACTACCATTCTAAAGTTTGGGTCAACTTAGAAATATCTTTGTTATCGAAAGAAAATCAATTTTTTTGTCCATTAAAAGAACATAAAATTGATCAGAAATACAGTGTAGACATTGTTAATGTTGTAAATGGCTATTGTAGCTGGAAACGGCAGAGTTGCAAAGAAAAGGCCATATCTCAGACTGGCCAATAAAAAGAAAAGATTATGTCTGAGATATGGCTTTTTCTTTGCAACTCTGCCTAGAAGGTCAGCATCCCAGAGTCGCCTCTTCACTGTTGACGTTGAGACTGGTGTTTTGCGGGTACTATTTAATGAAGCTGCCAGTTGAGGACCTGTGAGGCGCCAGTTTCTCAAACTAGACACTAATGTATTTGTCCTCTTGCTCAGTTGTGCACCGGGGCCTCCCACTCCTCTTTCTATTCTGGTTAGAGCCAGTTTGCGCTGTTCTGTGAAGGGAGTAGTACACAGCGTTGTACGAGATCTTCAGTTTCTTGGCAATTTCTCGCATGGAATAGCCTTCATTTCTCAGAACAAGAATAGACTGACGAGTTTCAGAAGAAAGTTCTTTGTTTCTGGCCATTTTGAGCCTGTAATCCAACCCACAATTGCTGATGCTCCAGATACTCAACTAGTCTCAAGAAGGCCAGTTTTATTGCTTCTTTAATCAGCACAACAGTTTTCAGCTGTGCTAACATAATTGCAAAAGGGTTTGCTAATGATCAATTATCCTTTTAAAATGATAAACTTGGATTACACAACGTGCCGCTAACAACATGCCGCTAACAAGGCTAACATCAAGGTGGTGACCCGATCCTGTAGGTTCATGCTCTACAACATTCGGAGAGTACGACCCTGCCTTACACAGGAAGCGGCACAGGTCCTAATCCAGGCACTTGTCATCTCCCGTCTGGATTACTGCAACTCACTGTTGGCTGGGCTCCCTGCCTGTGCCATTAAACCCCTACAACTCATCCAGAATGCCGCAGCCCGTCTGGTGTTCAACCTTCCCAAGTTCTCTCACGTCACCCCGCTCCTCCGCACACCCCACTGGCTTCCAGTCAAAGCTCACATCTGCTACAAGACCATAGTGCTTGCCTACGGAGCTGTGAGGGGAACGGCACCTCCGTACCTTCAGGCTCTGATCAGTCCCTACACCCAAACGAGGGCATTGCGTTCATCCACCTTTGGCCTGCTGGCCCCCCTACCTTTGCGGAAGCACAGTTCCCACTCAGCCCAGTCAAAACTGTTCGCTGCTCTGGCACCCCAATGGTGGAACAAGTTATTAAGGGGGGGGGGGGGGTTGCAATAGTCTGGGTAGACATTTTATTTGATGTTCAGGAGTCTTATGGCTTGGGGGAAGAAGCTGTTTAGAAGCCTCTTGGACCTAGACTTGGCGCACCGGTACCGCTTGCCGTGCAGTAGCAGAGAGAACAGTCTATGACTAGGGTGGCTGGAGTCTTTGACAATTTTTAGGGCTTTCCTCTGACACCACCTGGTATAGAGGTCCTGGATGGCAGGAAGCTTGACCCCAGTGATGTACTGGGCCATACGCACTACCCTCTGTAGTGCCTTGCGGTCGGAGGCCGAGCAGTTGCCATACCAGGCAGTGATGCAACCAGTCAGGATGGTGCAGCTTTAGAACCTTTTGAGGAACTGAGGACCCATGCCAAATCTTTTCAGTCTCCTTAGAGGGAATAGGTTTTGTCATGCCCTCTTCACGACTGTCTTGGTGTGCTTGGACCATGATAGCTTGTTGGTGATGTGGACACCAAGGAACTTGACGCTCTCAACCTGCTCCACTACAGCCCCGTCGATGAGAATGGGGGCGTGCTCGGTCCTCTTCTTTTTCCTGTAGTCCACAATCATCTCCTTTGTCTTGATCACGTTGAGGGAGAGGCTGTTGTCCTGGCACCACACGGCCAGGTCTCTGACCTCCTCCCTATAGGCTGTCTCGTCGTTGTTGGTGATCAGGCCTACCACTGTTGTGTCATCAGCAAACTTAATGATGGTGTTGGAGTCATGCCTGGCCATGCAGTCATGAGTGAACAGGGAGTACAGGAGGGGACTGAGCACGCACCCCAGAGGGGCCCCCGTGTTGAGGATCAGCGTGGCGGATGTGTTGTTACCTACTGTACCTTACCACCTGGGGGCGGCCCTTCAGGAAGTCCAGGATCCAGTTGCAGAGGGAGGTGTTTAGTCCCAGGGTCCTTAGCTTAGTGATGAGCTTTAGGGCACTATGGTGTTGAACGCTGAGCTGTAGTCAATGAATAGCATTCTCACATAGGTGTTCCTTTTGTCCAGGTGTGAAAGGGCAGTGTGGAGCGCAATAGAGATTGCATCATCTCTGGATCTGTTGGGGTGGTATGCAAATTGGAGTGGGTCTAGGGTTTCTGTGATAATGGTGTTGATGTGAGCCATGACCAGCCTTTCAAAGCACTTCATGGCTACAGACGTGAGTGCTACGAGTCGGTAGTAATTTAGGCAGGTTACCTTAGTGTTCTTGGGCACTTGGACTATGGGAGTCTGCTTGAAACATGTTGGTATTACAGACTCAGACAGGGAGAGGTTGAAAATGTCAGTGTGGACACTTGCCAGTTGGTCAGCACATGCTCGAAGTAGACGTCCTGGTAATCCGCCTGGCCCTGCGGCCTTGTGATTGTTGACCTGTTTAAAGGTCTTACTCACATCGGCTACGGAAAGCATGATCACGCAGACGTCCGGAACAGCTGATGCTCTCATGCATGTTTCAAATTTACTTGCCTCGAAGCGAGCATAGAAGTAATTCAGCTCATCTGGTAGGCTTGTGTCACTGGGCAGCTCGCAGCTGTGCTTCCCTTTGTAGTCTGTAATAGTTTGCAAGCCCTGCCACATCTGACGATCGTCAGAGCCGGTGTAGTACGATTCGATCTTAGTTCTGCATTGACGCTTCGCCTGTTTGATGGTTCGTCGGAGGGCATAGTGGGATTTCTTATAAGCTTCCGGGTTAGAGTCCCGCTCCTTGAAAGCGGCAGCTCTACCCACATATAATGGTGTGTATATAGACAGTATTGACAGTATATGAATAGAAAAGGTGTGTACAGCAGTAGTTACATAGGATGAGCCATGATTGGAAGACAGTATATACATATAAAGTGGGTGAAACAGTACGTCAACATTATTAAAGTGACCAGTGTTCAATGACTATGTACACAGGGCAGCAGTCTCTAAGGTGCAGGGTAAAGTTTTGGGTGGTAGCCGGTTAGAACAGTGACTAAGGTTCAGAGCAGGGTACTGGGCGGAGGCCAGCTAGTGGTGACTGTTTAACAGTCTGATGGCCTTGAGATTGAAGCTGTTTCTTAGTCTCTCGGTCCCAGCTTTGATGCACCTGTACTGTCTCCGCCTTTTAGATGGTAGTGGGGTGAATAGGCCCCGGCTCGGGTGGCTGAGGTCCTTGATGATCTTTTTGGCTTTCCTGTGATGCCGGGTGCTGTAGATGTCCTAGAGGGCAGGCAGTGTGGCTTCGGTGATGCATTGGGCTGACCGCACCACCCTCTGGAGAGCCCTGCGATTGCGAACGGTGCAATTGCCGGTTATACAGCCCGAAAGGATGCTCTCAATGGTGCATCTGCAGAAGTTTGTGAGGGTCTTAGGGGCCAAGCAGAATTTCTTCAGCCTCTTGAGGTTGAAGAGGCGCTGTTGCGCCTTCTTCACCACGCTGTCTGTGTGAAGGGACCATTTCAGGTTGTCAGTGAGGAACGAGGAACTCAAAGCTTTTGACCCTCTCCACTGCGTGTGACAAATTAATCCACCTGTCGCAGCGAGCGTGGTGATTACCGCATGAATTCCCAGGGACAGGGTTGTATTCACTTGACAAAACAAAGGCAAACTAATGAATATGTCTGGTAAACGCGTTCAGTGCTGCTGCTTTGAAAGTGGTATGGTGGTGCAACACAAAATTGAAAAGTACTGTGTCAAATGCTGTCTCGCCACACGTGTTCCGACAGCTCTGAGTTGCACTGTAAATGTGTTATTTTGTTTGAACACAGATGGACGAGTGAGAAAGTAAATATGTTTTTAACTAACATCCCTACAACTCTGACGTGTAACGTATGTTTATGTGACCAGGGCAATGCCCAAGTTATCGCTCCTTCCGCCCAAAGTGTGCACTTTTTCACTACCCTTCACTGTTTCAGAGGAAATGAGTGGTATAGGAATGGTGGAAACTCCCACTAACCTATCCAATGCTTTCGGGTTTGTGTGTAGTGAACGAGTGCACACTTCAAGAAAAATGAGATATTATTGGGACATACAGCCCTACTGTGATAAAGGACTATATTAGTTAATTGATGCACATTCATATTCCAGGTGAAATAGCCTATCAATGTCTAGTTGGTACAATCATCTGTGCATATGAGGCAACTAAATAGAGTAAGATAATCTAATGCGTGTCTAATCAGCAAGTTATTCGTGGTGGTTGTGGTGTGTGTCTGTGTCAGTGAGTAACGGGTGGTCGGAGTGTGTGTGTATGTGTGTGTAATGCGAGGTGTGTGTAATACAAGGTATGTGTATAATACAACGTTCCTCTGTGTGCAATGCTTAAAAGTGTAATATGAGTTGTGTGTTTGCTCTCCCCAACAAACACTTTCAGCCCAACCCAGTGGAGGCAGTGTGAGGGCGACTGGGCTGTGCTGCATGTGTGGGTGCGTTTCTCTTTGTGTGTGCGTAATGCGTGGTCTGAGTGCGTGTATGTGTGTTAAGTGAGGTGTCTGCATACGGGGATGTGTGTGTGTGTGTGTGCGCGCGCGGTAGATGTGGAAATTGAATGGAACCTTTCACTTCTACTGCTCGTATCCCCGGGGGTGAAAGACTGGTTGCCATGGTTATGTTGGAATCCTGCCACTAATGGGTGGGAGTTATGTAGCTCTGGCAACTTGGCCCGTCTAGGGCGGAATACTTACTGTGTGCGTGTGGGCTTGTATTACTATCTTAGTGGGTACCGGAAATCCCCAAAAGTCCCCACAAGGATAGTAAAACAAGGAAAATTCTCCCTCGTGGGGACATTGCACTATTTAATCTTAGGGATTAGGTTTATGGGTTAGGGTTAGGTTTAAGAGGTTTTCTGTTTGTGCTGAGGTTAGGAGTTAGGTTTAGGCTTAGGTTTAGGGTTAGGAGTTAGGGAAAATAGGATTTAGAAAAGAAGAATTTTAGGTCCCCACAAGGATATGGAGTGGAGGCGGTATTCTGGCACGTGGGAGGTTACATGTGTGAAAGCACAGGCGCACAAATTTACGAACACAAGGTAAGTAGTTTGCCCTACACCCGTAAACTCAAACACAGATCCACCTAGTGTATACATTTACTGACATACTGTACATACATTGTGTGTCTACAAAACTACAGTCAAACAGTTCACCACCCTCTGTATACACTCACCACAGACCAAGGCTATTATAGTAAACTAAAAGAAAAACGAATCATGAAAAAACGATTTAGTAAACTGAAATTAAATAACAAACCTGAACTAAAACTATACTGAAACTACTATGTTTGACTCCAAAACTAAATGAAAGCTTGGACCAAAACATTTATGAGGTTTTCAAGCTTCTGATTGTGGCAGATTTACTTTTTTTTTTGGTAGATCAGCTTTAATATTGCAGATAGATTGTAACTTCCATCAATTTAATTGCCTGCATCACTTCCAATCCCCCATATGTTTTTTTTCCCTTGTACATACACATACATATACACATACATACATATAAATACATATACATACATATATATACATATCCTTTAAACAAGTATTTTTCCATGTATTACTTTCCAACCCCACGACCCCTTCCCTAATTGGAGTAAACTAGTTAACAACAACGCTTAGGCCTCTACTTCCAGATTAAACATACTATATACATTTTATGGACACAGTCAATTTGACAATAATTCTATTTTGTTTGTTTTTACTCCTGAACTTCCTCTACCCCCAACGTCTCTGATCATTCCCATGATGTCCATCCGGTTTGCTTCTTCTATATGCCATATCTTTCTAACTGTGCTCTTTCACAAAAGCTCTCAACCTTATAACCTATATACTTATTATGGACACAGTATGCTTTACATTCGTTATCTTGTTGTTATTAGTTGTTGTTATTTGTCCCATCTTTCAGCTCCATTCAACACCTCCTGTCACGCTCTGGCTCCGGGACTCTGTATGTTGAGCCAGGGTGTGTTCGTTTCTTTGTGTTCTGTTTCTTGGTTGGGTTGTTCTAGGTTGTTGTGTTTCTTTGTTTGAGTGACTCCCAATCAGAGGTAACGAGTGTCAGCTGTTGGCTCGTTGTCTCTGATTGGGAGCCATATTTAAACTGTCTGTTTTCACCTTGTGTTTGTGGGTTTTTGTTCCTTTACGGTCAGTGTTAACCGTTGGACTTCACGAGTCGTGTTTTGTTTGTATTTAGTAACTTTAATTAAATAAAGTCATGTTTCTTTCGCACGCTGCGCCTTGGTCTACTTCGCTACTAGACGATCGTGACAGAAAAACCCACCATACAACGACCAAGCAGCGTGTCCAGACGGAGGCAGACTGGACATGGGAGGAAGCGCCGGGAAAGGAGATGGAGAGGCTGGCGATGGCCCAGGTGGGCAAAGTGTGGTCCTGGGAGGACATGCTCGGGGGCAAGGGACCTTGGGGTAGGATCAAGGCCCTGGCGAGAGAGGAGCAGCGGCGTCAGCAGTGCCATCGTCGGACGGACGAGAGGCACCCCCAAGAATTTTTTAGGGGGGGGCACAGGGCATGGACGACGGGGCTGACAGAGGCAGAGAAGGGGCGTATTCAAAAGGCCACCAGGTTACGGGGGCCACTGGTCAAAGTAGGGAAAGGAGGTTTAGAGGCACGGCGAGAGGTACTGGGGTGTGTTACCAGTCCGGTCCGGCCCGTTCCAGTTCCCGGAGTAGAGCCAGTGGTGTGTGTCCCCAGTACGGTCCGGCCTGTTACGGCCCCTCGCACCAAATGGACGGTGCGCGTCGACAGCCCTGCCCGGCCTGTTCCTGCTCCACGCACCAAACCTACGGTGTGCGTCGACAGCCCAGCCCGGCCTGTCCCTGCTCCACGCACCAAACCTACGGTGTGCGTCGCCAGCCCAGCCCGGCCTGTTCCTGCTCCACGCACCAAGCCTACGGTGTGCGTCGACAGCCCTGCCCGGCCTGTTCCTGCTCCACGCACCAAACCTACGGTGTGCGTCGACAGCCCTGCCCGGCCTGTTCCTGCTCCACGCACCAAGTCTACGGTGTGCGTCGACAGCCCTGCCCGGCCTGTTCCTGCTCCACGCACCAAGTCTACGGTGTGCGTCGACAGCCCTGCCCGGCCTGTTCCTGCTCCACGCACCAAGTCTACGGTGTGCGTCGCCAGCCCTGCCCGGCCTGTTCCTGCTCCACGCACCAAGTCTACGGTGTGCGTCGCCAGCCCTGTCCGGCCTGTTCCTGCTCCACGCACCAAGCCTACGGTATGCGTCGTCAGCCCAGCCCGGCCTGTCCCTGCTCCACGCACCAAGTCTACGGGGTGCGTCGCCAGCCCTGTCCGGCCTGTTCCTGCTCCACGCACCAAGCCTACGGCGTGCGTCGTCAGCCTGGTCCAGCCCGTTCCTGCCACTCGCACCAAGCCAGGGGTGCGAGTCGTCAGCCTGGTCCAGCCCGTTCCTGCCACTCGCACCAAGCCAGGGGTGCGAGTCGTCAGCCTGGTTCAGCCCGTTCCTGCTACTCGCACCAAGCCCGGGGTGCGAGTCGTCAGCCTGGTTCAGCCCATTCCTACTACTCGCACCAAGCCCGGGGTGCGAGTCGTCAGCCTGGTAAGACCGGTCAGCTGCTCCACAACGGAGCGTAAGCAATCCGCTCCGTCAATGTCCAGTCCAGATCCAGCCAGCGGGGTCAGACCGGACCAGGGGCGCTGTGGGGGGTTGATTGGAGGGTGGTGGGCAAGGCCGGAGCCAGAGCCGCCGCCGAGGAGGTATGCCCACCCAGCCCTCCCTTGTTTAGCCCTTATTGAGGCGCGGTCGCAGTCCGCGCCTTTAGGGGGGGGTACTGTCACGCTCTGGCTCCGGGACTCTGTATGTTGAGCCAGGGTGTGTTCGTTTCTTTGTGTTCTGTTTCTTGGTTGGGTTGTTCTAGGTTGTTGTGTCTCTTTGTTTGAGTGACTCCCAATCAGAGGTAACGAGTGTCAGCTGTTGGCTCGTTGTCTCTGATTGGGAGCCATATTTAAACTGTCTGTTTTCACCTTGTGTTTGTGGGTTTTTGTTCCTTTACGGTCAGTGTTAACCGTTGGACTTCACGAGTCGTGTTTTGTTTGTATTTAGTAACTTTAATTAAATAAAGTCATGTTTCTTTCGCACGCTGCGCCTTGGTCTACTTCGCTACTAGACGATCGTGACACCTCCCATCTATCTCTTAACACCATCCAAAATGGATTTCTATTTGCCATATATTTTTCAACTGTACTGTGATGTTTCACAAAAGTTCTGAACCCTTCTATTCTCATTGGTTCTACAGATTGTAAATTGAAAATAAACATTTTTGCTAAAAGTATTATTATATTATTGATCGATTGACTAATACTTTTCAGATCACCCAGTAGTGCTAAATGCAGGGTTAGCTCCAGGTAAATATTGCAATCCTTCAGCCATTCCTGGACCTGTGACCAAAAACAAGCTACAAATGGACAGTACCAAAACAAACCGTGAGATGTTGCCACGAGCAGCACCGCAGATATTGGTCGCTTTCCCCTGCTCAGACATTGCATGCATCAACCAATGGTTGCATACCACATCATCGACCGTGCAGTCGGGCACCAGATTGCTATAACATGTTGGTCGTGTTCCTCTGCTCAGACGTTGCTGACACACGCCAGATCTTACGAAGCCTAAATGGGTATTGTACAGTTGAAGTCGGAAGTTTACATACACTTAGGTTGGAGTCATTAAAACTTGTTTTTCAACCACTCCACAAATTTCTTGTTAACAAACTATAGTTTTGGCAAGTCGGTTAGGACATCTACTTTGTGCATGACACAAGTCATTTTGCCAACAATTGTTTACAGACAGATTAGTTGGTCTCCTGAGTGGCGCAGTGGTCTAAGGCACTGCATCGCAGTGCTGACTGTGCCACTAGAGATCCTGGTTCGAATCCAGGCTCTGTCGCAGCCGGCCGCGACCGGGAGACTCATGGGCGGCGCACAATTGGCCCAGCGTCGTCCAGGGTAGGGGAGGGAATGGCCGGCAGGGATGTAGCTCAGTTGATAGAGCATGGCGTTTGCAACGCCAGGGTTGTGGGTTCGATTCCCACGGGGGGCCAGTATAAAAAAATATATATATATGTATTCACTAACTGTAAGTCGCTCTGGATAAGAGCGTCTGCTAAAATGACTAAAATGTAAAACAATTTATTTCACTTATAATTCACTGTATCACAATTCCAGTGGGTCAGAAGTTTACATACACTAAGTTGACAGTGCCTTTAAACAGCTTGGGAAATTCCAGAAAATGATGTCATGGCTTTAGAAGCTTCTGATAGGCTAATTGACATCATTTGAGTCAATTGGAGGTGTACCTGAGGATGTATTTCAAGGCCTACCTTCAAACTCAGTGCCTCTTTGCTTGACATCATGGAAAATCTAAAGAAATCAGCCAAGACCTCAGAAAAAAAATTGTAGACCTCCACAAGTCTGGTTCATCCTTGGGAGCAATTTCCAAACGCCTGAAGGTACCACGTTCATCTGTACAAACAATAGTATGCAAGTGTAAACACCATGGGACCACGCAGCCGTCATACCGCTCAGGAAGGAGACGCGTTCTGTCTCCTAGAGATGAACGTACTTTGGTGCGAAAAGTACAAATCAATCCCAGAACAACAGCAAAGGACCTTGTGAAGATGCTGGAGGAAACAGGTAGAAAAGTCTCTATATCCACAGTAAAACGAGTCCTATATCGACATAACATGAAAGGCCGCTCAGCAAGGAAGAAGCCACTGCTCCAAAACCTCCATAAAAAAGCTAGACTACGGTTTGCAACTGCACATGGGGACAAAGATCGTACTTTTTGGAGAAATGTCCTCTGGTCTGATGAAATAAAAATAGAACTGTTTGGCCATAATGACTATCGTTATGTTTGGAGGAAAAAGCGGCAGCTTGCAAGCCGAAGAACAACATCCCAACCGTGAAGCACAGGGGTGGCAGCATCATGCTGTGGGGGTGCTTTGCTGCAGGAGGGACTGGTGCACTTCACAAAATAGATGGCATCATGAGGAAGTAAAATTATGTGGATATATTGAACTAACATCTTAAGAAATCGGTCAGGAAGTTAAAGCTTGGTCGCAAATGGGTCTTCCAAATGGACAATGACCCCAAGCATACTTCCAAAGTTGTGGCTAAATGGCATAAGGACAACAAAGTCAAGGTATTGGAGTGGCCATCACAAAGCCCTGACCTCAATCCTATAGAAAATGTGTAGGCAGAACTGAAAAAGCGTGTGCGAGCAAGGACGCCTACAAACCTGACTCAGTTACACCAGCTCTGTCAGGAGGAATGGGCCAAAATTCACCCAACTTGTTGTGGGAAGCTTGTGGAAGGCTACCCGAGTTAAACAGTTTAAAGGCAATGCTACGAAATACTAATTGAGTGTATGTAAACTTCTGACCCACTGGGAATGTGATGAAAGAAATAAAAGCTGAAATAAATCATTCTCTCTACTATTATTCTGACATTTCAAATTCTTAAAATAAAGTGGTGATCCTAACTGACCTAAGACAGGGAATTATTACTAGGATTAAATGACAGGAATTGTGAAAAACAGAGTTTAAATGTATTTGGCTAAGGTGTATGTAAACTTCCGACTTCAACTGTAGGTACAGTCAATGAAAAGGAATATACAATGAAGTGATATTTAGAAATTCACGGAACAATGGAGTATAGTACATACTGATATAACACACTTTAATGAGGTATAATACCACCACCCAGCCCATTTACCCTCAGGCTATTGGAATTATATCTGGCTACACACAACCTTGAACAGAGCACTGCACTGAGTGTATACTTTGATTTAAAGGGGAAGGTGGACCCATACAGATAATCTACAACACAAGGTTGATAACAATAGTTGGACACAGAGATTTGTGATTATTATAGGGCACACACTACTCTTTATCATATTAACTTATATTTCCTGTTATATTGCCTTTTAACCTGTTCCCGCATGGATCCTTTTAAGCGCAGAACACAACACTGATGTCACGTCTCCTCCCGTTGCTCCCCTCCGGCGCTCTGATTCGCCGGTCTACTGAGCCACCGGTCTGAGCGCACCACCCCGGCAACACAGGAATGGAAACCCAACGCACCCTAATCACCTCCAGCGCACCTGCACCTCATCATCTCATCACCACCCCTATTTAGCCCTGGACTGTTCAGTCATTGTTGTGTGTAATTGTTAGCGTCGTGTTGTTTACTCGCTCCTTGTTATTCGCATTCTCATTGTTAAGTAAACCTTTACCTTGTTGATTCCTGCGTCTGCGTCCTGCCTCTTCGTATCCTCAGTACTCATCACAACGGAACACAGCTACAGTCAATGCTTGCGCCTTTTACATTGCTGAAGACAGTGTGCGTACAGTGGGGAGAACAAGTATTTAGTCAGCCACCAATTGTGCAAGTTCTCCCACTTAAAAAGATGAGAGAGGCCTGTCATTTTCATCATAGGTACACATCAACTATGACAGACAAATTGAGAAGAAAAAAATCTAGAAAATCACATTGTAAGATTTTTAATGAATTTATTTGCAAATTATGGTGGAAAAAAAGTATTTGGTCACCTACAAACAAGCAAGATTTCTGGCTCTCACAGACCTGTAACTTCTTCTTTAAGAGGCTCCTCTGTCCTCCACTCGTTACCTGTATTAATGGCACCTGTTTGAACTTGTTATCAGTATAAAATACATCTGTCCACAACCTCAAACAGTCACACTCCAAACTCCACTATGGCCAAGGCCAAAGAGCTGTCAAAGGACACCAGAAACAAAATTGTAGACCTGCACCAGGCTGGGAAGACTGAATCTGAAATAGGTAAGCAGCTTGGTTTGAAGAAATCAACTGTGGGAGCAATTATTAGGAAATGGAAGACATACAAGACCACTGATAATCTCCCTCGATCTGGGGCTCCACGCAAGATCTCACCCCGTGGGGTCAAAATGATTACAAGAACGGTGAGCAAAAATCCCAGAACCACACGGGGGGACCTAGTGAATGACCTGCAGAGAGCTGGGACCAAAGTAACAAAGCCTACCATCAGTAACACACTACGCCACCAGGGACTCAAATCCTGCAGTGCCAGACATGTCCCCCTGCTTAAGCCAGTACATGTCCAGGCCCGTCTGAAGTTTGCTAGAGTGCATTTGTATGATCCAGAAGAGGATTGGGAGAATGTCATATGGTCAGATGAAACCAAAATATAACTTTTTGGTAAAAACTCAACTCGTCGTGTTTGGAGGACAAAGAATGCTGAGTTGCATCCAAAGAACACCATACCTACTGTGAAGCATGGGGGGGTGGAAACATCATGCTTTGGGACTGTTTTTCTGCAAAGGGACCAGGACGACTGATCCGTGTAAAGGAAAGAATGAATGGGGCCATGTATGGTGAGATTTTGAGTGAAAACCTCCTTCCATCAGCAAGGTCATTGAAGATGAAACGTGGCTGGGTCTTTCAGCATGACAATGATCCCAAACACACCGCCCGGGCAACGAAGGAGTGGCTTCGTAAGAAGTATTTCAAGGTCCTGGAGTGGCCTAGCCAGTCTCCAGATCTCAACCCCATAGAAAATCTTTGGAGGGAGTTGAAAGTCTGTGTTGCCCAGCGACAGCCCCAAAACATCACTGCTCTAGAGGAGATCTGCATGGAGGAATGGGCCAAAATACCAGCAACAGTGTGTGAAAACCTTGTGAAGACTTACAGAAAACGTTTGACCTGTGTCATTGCCAACAAAGGGTATATAACAAAGTATTGAGAAACTTTTGACCAAATACTTATTTTCCACCATAATTTGCAAATAAAATCATAAAAAATCCTACAATGTGATTTTCTGGATATTTCTTTCTCATTTTGTCTGTCATAGTTGACGTGTACCTATGATGAAAATTACAGGCCTCTCTCATCTTTTTAAGTGGGAGAACTTGCACAATTGGTGGCTGACTAAATAGTTTTTTTCCCCACTGTATCTACAAAATCATTTAAAAGTTATGCCCAGTATTACCGGAGCTATGTTTATTCTTTCTGCCGCGGATTCGTGCGCATGTCGCGGGCCGTTAAAATCTACTCGCGAGCCACCATCTTTGGGTTTGATAACAAACATTGTTTTACGTACTCATGTACCTAGCAAGCTAGCAACCTGATAAGGCTGTAATGTAACACAATTATGAGAAAGTGAAGGGGTCTGAATACTTTCCGAATGCACTGTAATTAGCATAATAACAAAATCCCCATACAAATATGTCAGTTTAAGCTGGAGATATCAGTTTTGCATTGGATGCGTCTCAATCCACCGCATCCGCCTATGTTGCACTTCAGCTTCTGCGGTGAAAGGTGGGCGAGCTAGAGCGGTGTTTGGCACACCATGAGACATCCCGTAAACCGGTCGTCTCACAAAATCGTCTGTAGCGTCCGAACGGTATTATGACCCCTCTGTGAAAAAATGACTCTCACGAAAACGTACATGTCGGCTTAATAGAATAATAATTTTATATACAGTACCAGTCAAAAGTTTGGACACACCTTCTCATTCAAGTGTTTTTCTTTATTTGTACTATTTTCTACATTGTAGAATAATAGTGAAGACATCAAAACTATGAAATAACACATGGAGTCATGTAGTAACCCAAAAAGTGTTAAAAAAAATCAAAATATATTTTATATTTGAGATTCTAAAAATGGCCACCTTTTGCCTTAATGACAGCTTTGCACACTCTTGGCATGCTCTCAACCAGCGTTATGAGGTAGTCACCTGGAATGCCTTTCAATTAACAGGTGTGCCTTCTTAAAAGTTAATTTGTGGAATTTATTTCCTTCTTAATGTGTTTGAGCCAATCAGTTGTGTTGTGACAAAGTAGTGGGGGTATACAGAAGATAGCCCTATTTGGTAAAAACCAAGTCCATATTATGGCAAGAACATCTCAAATGGTCCCGTGTAGCTCAGTTGGTAGAGCATGGCGTTTGCAATTCCAGGGCTGTGGGTTCGATTCCCACGGGGGGCCAGTATGAAAAATGTATGCACTCACTAACTGTAAGTCGCTCTGGATAAGAGCGTCTGCTAAATGACTAAAACGTGTAAAATATAAATAAGCAAAGTTAAACGACATCCATCATTACTTTAAGACATGAAGGTCAGTCAATCCGGAAAATGTCAAGAACTTTGAACGTTTCTTCAAGTGCAGTCGTCAAGCGCTATGATGAAACTGGCTCTCATGAGGAGCACCACAGGAATGGAAGACCCAGAGTTACCTCTGCTGCAGAGGATAAGTTCATTAGAGTTAACAGCCTCAGAAATTGCAGCCCAAATAAATGCTTCACAGAGTTCAAGTAACAGACACATCTCAACATCAACTGTTAAGAGGGGACTGTGTGAGTCAGGCCTTCATGGTCGAATTGCTGCAAAGAAACCACTACTAAAGGACACCAATAAGAAGAACAGACCTGCTTGGGCCAAGAAACACGAGCAATGGACATTAGACCGGTGGAAATTAGTCCTTTGGTCTTGAGTCCAAATAGGAGATTTTTTGTACAAACCGCCGTGTCTTTGTGAGACGCAGTTTGGGCGAACGGATGATCTCCGCATGTGTATTTCCCACCGTGAAGCATGGAGGAGGAGGTGTTATGGTGTGGGGGTGCTTTGCTGGTGACACTGTCTGTGATTTTATTTAGAATTCAAGGCACACTTAAACAGCATGGATACCACAGCATTCTACAGCGATACGCCATCCCATCTGGTTTGGGCTTAGTGGGACTATCATTTGTTTTTCAACCGAACAATGACCTAACACACCTCCAGGCTGTGTAAGGGCTATTTTACCAAGAAGGAGAGTGATGGAGTGCTGCATCAGATGACCTGGCCTACACAATCCCCAGACCTCAACCCAATTGACATGGTTTGGGACCGCAGAGTGAAGGAAAAGCAGCCAACAAGTGCTCAGCATATGTGGGAACTCCTTCAAGACTGTTGGAAAAGCATTCCAGGTGAAGCTGGTTGAGAGAATGCCAAGAGTGTGTAAAGCTGTCATCAAGGCAAAGGGTGGCTATCAAATATAAAATATACTTTGATTTGTTTAACACTTTTTTGGTTACTACATAATTTCATGTGTTACTTATAGTTTTGATGTCTTCACTATTATTCTACAATGTAGAGAATAGTAAAAATAAAGAAAAACCCTTGAATGAGTAGGTGTTCTAAAACGTTTGACTGGTACTGTGTACATGTATATACACTGCTCAAAAAAATAAAGGGAACACTTAAACAACACAATGTAACTCCAAGTCAATCACACTTCTGTGAAATCAAACTGTCCACTTAGGAAGCAACACTGATTGACAATACATTTCACATGCTGTTGTGCAAATGGAATAGACAACAGGTGGAAATTATAGGCAATTAGCAAGACACCCCCAATAAAGGACTGGTTTTGCAGGTGGTGACCACAGACCACTTCTCAGTTCCTATGCTTCCTGGCTGATGTTTTGGTCATTTTTTAATGCTGGCGGTGCTTTCACTCTAGTGGTAGCATGAGACGGAGTCTACAACCCACACAAGCAGCTCATCCAGGATGGCACATCAATGCGAGCTTTGGCAAGAAGGTTTGCTGTGTCTGTCAGCGTAGTGTCCAGAGCATGGAGGCGCTACCAGGAGACAGGCCAGTACATCAGGAGACGTGGAGGAGGCCGTAGGAGGGCAACAACCCAGCAGCAGGACTGCTACCTCCGCCTTTGTGCAAGGAGGAGCAGGGGGAGCACTGCCAGAGCCCTGCAAAATGACCTCCAGCAGGCCACAAATGTGCATGTGTCTGCTCAAACGGTCAGAAACAGACTCCATGAGGGTGGTATGAGGGCCCGACGTCCACAGGTGGGGGTTGTGCTTACAGCCCAACACCGTGCAGGACGTTTGGCATTTTCCAGAGAACACCAAGATTGGCAAATTCGCCACATGCGCCCTGTGCTCTTCACAGATGAAAGCAGGTTCACACTGAGCACATGTGACAGACGTGACAGAGTCTGGAGACGCCGTGGAGAACGTTCTGCTGCCTGCAACATCCTCCAGCATGACCGGTTTGGCGGTGGGTCAGTCATGGTGTGTGGTGGCATTTCTTTGGGGGGCCGCACAGCCCTCCATGTGCTCGCCAGAGGTAGCCTGACTGCCATTAGGTACCGAGATGAGATCCTCAGACCCCTTGTGAGACCATATGCTGGTGCGGTTGGCCCTGGGTTCCTCCTAATGCAAGACAATGCTAGACCTCATGTGGCTGGAGTGTGTCAGCAGTTCCTGCAAGAGGAAGGCATTGATGCTATGGACTGGCCCGCCTGTTCCCCAGACCTGAATCCAATTGAGCACATCTGGGACATCATGTCTCGCTCCATCCACCAACGCCACGTTGCACCACAGACTGTCCAGGAGTTGGCGGATGCTTTAGACCAGGGGTGTCAAACGTACGGCCCGCGGGCCGGATCAGGCCCGCAAACGGGTATAATCCGGCCCGCGAGATGATTTAAAAATTTTTTTTTTTTTTTTTTCTTTTTCTTTTTTTTCTATAAGTATAAAAATGCGCTGCAATTTTTCAATAAAATAAACTGCTGTTCCAATTGCGTCCACTGGATGGCGCAATAGCAATTGTGTTAAGCAAGCAAACTGTTTATACCGGGGCAGAGCAAGTAGGTCAAGCACGTGCAGCCAATGAGCTACTTTGTTTTGCCCGCGATATTTATTACGGCTTCTACTTTTAACATTATGTGCTTTGGCACCCTCATTGCCCCAATATGTCTCTGTCAAAAAAGAGAAAAGTGGACGCAGAGTGCAGAGTGTTCCAAGAAAAATGGTCATCCTATTTAATCACGGAATTGAATGGGAAAGCTGTATGTTTGGTGTGTTCAGAGCATGTTGCAGTGCTGAAAGAATATAACCTTCGTCGCCACTATGTGAGTCTTCATGCCGACAAATATGACAACTTTCAAGGACAGCGGAGATGAGAGAAGGTGAATGAACTGTTGGCGGGTCTGAAGAAACAGCAGTCTGTGTTTACTCACAGCCGAGACATCAGTGACGCTGCAGTGAAAGCTAGCTACCTCATTGCTAATGAAATCGCAGTGGCTTCAAAACCATTTAGTGAGGGTGAATTTGTAAAAACATGCATGATGAAGGCAGCGGAGATTGTGTGCCCTGAAAAGCGGCAGGCTTTTGCAAATATCAGCCTGACAAGAAACACAGTTGCAGACAGGATTTCCGATCTTTCAGTGGATTTGGACAGCCAGTTGAAGCAAAAAGTAAAGTCATTTATTGCGTTTTCGGTTGCAATTGATGAAAGCACGGACATTACAGATGTTGCACAACTGGCCATTTTTTCATCCGCGGAGTTGATGACACATTGACCGTCACCGAGGAGTTCGTGGAGTTGGTGCCGATGACAGATACAACGACAGCAGCTGATATTTTTACCGCACTCGTCGGCGCGCTGGACAGGGTCGGAGTGGACTGGTCCCGCGCTGTCAGCCTGGCTACAGATGGTGCGCCCTCAATGATCGGGAAAAAAGCAGGTGTTGTGACAAAGTTCAGAGAGAAAGTGCAATCTGCAAATGGAGGACGTGATTTTTTGACTTTTCACTGTATTTTGCACCAGGAGGCTTTGTGTTGCAAGTAATTAAAGATGGATAACGTCATGAAGGTGGTCATCCAAACTGTTAATTTCATCCGATCCAGAAGCCTGAATCACCGTCAGTTTGACAGCCTTCTCAGAGAGAAAGACCACATCTATGGCCTGCCATACCACACTGAGGTAAGATGGTTAAGTCGAGGTGCTGTGCTGAGGCGTTTCTTTGATTTACGAGAAGAAATTGAACAGTTCATGGAAGAAAAGGGCAAACCAGTGTTAGAATTTCATTCCGCAGAATGGATGCCGGACCTTGCATTTATGGTGGATGTTACAGAGCACCTGAATAACTTGAACAAACAGCTGCAAGGGCGCAACAAAGTTGTCACGCAGTATTATGACAGCATACATTCTTTCAAGTTGAAGCTGTCATTGTGGGAGACGCAACTTGCCGGTGGTGATGCAGCTCACTTCCCCTGTCTGAAAAATGTGTGCGCTACCCAACATGTGGCAGACATGAAGCGGTTCAAAGATAAAATAACTGGACTGTTACGGGAGTTTGAGCAACGCTTTCAGATTTATGTTTATATGTTTTTATGTTGATGTGCTATTGTTTTTAATTGATTTTATTTTATTTGTATATTTAACCTATTCTTGACTCTGTGGTTCTTGCACTTGTTTGGGGAACAGGATTTCATTATTTTTATCTACATTTCTGCCTGAGAAATGACACCCTGATATAGTTCTGTGATCTGAGGCATTGTGTGTTTGTGTGTTCTTTTTCTTTAGAATTTTCAAATAAACTTGACGTGTTTTATGATTAATAGTGATGTTGTGCTTGTACTATTTTGGACACACTGTCCTCAGGCTCCAGCTTTATGTTGTATGTTGATCGTATTAAAACAAAGAAAACAATCTGAAGTTGTTGTTTTTATGTTATATATACCATGATTTTTCCGGTCCGGCCCACTTGGGAATAGATTTTCCTCCATGTGGCCCCTGAGCTAAAATGAGTTTGACACCCCTGCTTTAGACCATCCGCCACCTCATCAGGAGCATGCCCAGGTGTTGTAGGGAGGTCATACAGGCACGTGGAGGCCACACACACTACTGAGCCTCATTTTGACTTGTTTTAAGGACATTACATCAAAGTTGGATCAGCCTGTAGTGTGGTTTTCCACATTTTGAGGGAGACTCCAAATCCAGACCTCCATGGGTTGATACATTTGATTTCCATTGATAATTTTTGTGTGATTTTGTTGTCAGCACATTCAACTATGTAAAGAAAAAAGTATTTAATACGATTATTTCATTCATTCAGATCTAGGATGTGTTATTTTAGTGTTCCCTTTATTTTTTTGAGCAGTGTATATACATTTTTATATTTCAACAGGTCTTAAAATTCTTAATCAAATAGCAAAACGATCCTTGGTATGACCTTCTTAAAAAAAGTATATAGCTTAGTAGTCATTGTGAAAATGTTATTAAAACATTCTGATTTAGCCTAGACAATTGTGTTTCCATCACTTACAATCAAAGCATAGTGTGCTTGTAACTCGATGCACTGCTTTTTAAATAGAAAATCTTTCCTTAGGTCCACATTTTAACAAATTCTAAAATTGTGATTAATTGCAATTAACTAATGTCATTAATTCGATTTAATTATCGTTTGGCAGTCCTGTTTAATACACAATTAAATTAAACACAGACTGCCCCTTGCTAATCAAGAGACTCAGGTATGTTGTTTATGGGAACCTGGCAAAATGACGTTTTTAGTTTTCAGCATGAAAATGCCCCCATGCACAAAGTGAGGTCCATACAAAAATGGTTTGTTGAGATCGGTATGGAAGAACTTGACTGGCCTGCACAATGCCCTGACCTCAACCCCATCGAACACCTTTGGGATTAATTGGACCGCCGACTGCGAGCCAGGCCTAATCGCCCAACATCATTGCCCGACCTCACTAATGCTCTTGTGGCTGAATGGAAGCAAGTCCTCGCAGCAATGTTCCAACATCTAGTGGAAACCCTTCCCATAAGTGTGGAGGCTGTTATAGCCGCAAAGGGGGGACCAACTCCATATTAATGCCCATGATTTTGATCTGATGTTTGACGAGCAGGTGTCCACATACAGTGAGGGAAAAAAGTATTTGATCCCCTGCTGATTTTGTACGTTTGCCCACTGACAAAGACATTATCAGTCTATAATTTTGATGGTAGGTTTATTTGAACAGTGAGAGACAGAATAACAACAAAATAATCCAGAAAAATGTATGTCAAACATTTTATAAATTGATTTGCATTTTAATGAGGGAAATACGTATTTGACCCCTCTGCAAAACATGACTTAGTACTTGGTGGCAAAACCCTTGTTTGCAATCACAGAGGTCAGACATTTCTTGTAGTTGGCCACCAGGTTTGCACACATCTCGGGAGGGATTTTGTCCCACTCCTCTTTGCAGATGTTCTCCAAGTCAGCTCCCTCCACAGATTTTCTATGGGATTAAGGTCTGGAGACTGGCTAGGCCACTCCAGGACGTTAATGTGCTTCTTCTTGAGCCACTCCTTTGTTGCCTTGGCCGTGTGTTTTGGGTCATGTCATGCTGTAATACCCATCCATGACCCATTTTCAATGCCCTGGCTGAGGGAAGGAGGTTCTCACCCAAGATTTGACGGTACATGGCCCCGTCCATCGTCCCTTTGATGCGGTGAAGTTGTCCTGTCCCCTTAGCAGAAAAACACCCCCAAAGCATAATGTTTCCACCTCCATGTTTGACGGTGGGGATGGTGTTCTTGGGGTCATAGGCAGCATTCCTCCTCCTCCAAATGCGTTGAGTTGAGTTGATTTTATAGAGCTCCATTTTGGTCTCATCTGACCACAACACTTTCACCCAGTTCTCCTCTGAATCATTCAGATGTTCATTGGCAAACTTCAGACGGGCATGTATATGTGCTTTCTTGAGCAGGGGGACCTTGCGGGCACTGCAGGATTTCAGTCCTTCACGGCGTAGTGTGTTACCAATTGTTTTTTTGGTGACTATGGTCCTAGCTGCCTTGAGATCATTGACAAGATCATACTGTGTGGTTCTGTGCCGATTCCTCACCGTTCTCATGATCATTGCAACTCCACGAGGTGAGATCTTGCATGGAGCCCCAGGCCGAGGGAGATTGACAGTTATTTTGTGTTTCTTCCATTTGCGAATAATCGCACTAACTGTTGTCATCTTCTCACCAAGCTGCTTGGCGATGGTCTTGTAGCCCATTCCAGCCTCGTGTAGGTCTACAATCTTGTCCCTGACATCCTTGGAGAGCTCTTTGGTATTGGCCATGGTGGAGAGTTTGGAATCTGATTGATTGCTTGCTTCTGTGGACAGGTGTCTTTTATACAGGTAACAAACTGAGATTAGGAGCACTCCCTTTAAGAGTGTGCTCCTAATCTCAGCTCGTTACCTGTATAAAAGACACCTGGGAGCCAGAAATCGTTCTTATTGAGAGGGGGTCAAATACTTAATTCCCTCATTAAAATGCAAATCAATTTATAACATTTTTGACATGCGTTTTTCTGGTTTTTTGTTGTTGTTATTCTGTCCCTCACTGTTCACATAAACCTACCTTTAAAATTATAGACTGATCATTTCTTTGTCAGTGGGCAAACGTACAAAATCAGCAGGGGATCAAATACTTTTTTCCCTCACTGTACCTTTGGTCATGTAGTGTATATTAACTGGCTTGGTAGCTCGCTACCTACCATTAGCAGTGTTTTCAATGGTGGCCAGCTAGCTAACAATGGAACAAAAGTATAATTTTGAATTAGAGAAATACTCCAACTGGCTCTGCATTTTAGGAAGTACCCCTGGTGCACTGTTCAATTCTTTATCCATTTAATTAATTTATGTTTTGACAACTCAGTTTTTGCCATTGCCCAAATTGGCTTCCATGCATTTGAAACTAGAGCTTGTCCGAGGCTGGTCGGACACAAGCTTGATTAGTGACAGTTGCTATCCATTGGAGTGCTGCGATTGGTTGCCCCTAATTCTGGGGCGGGGCTTAGCAAAGGGTCAATTAAGCACTCGTTTCGATTTATTGTTTTTAAAAAAATGCTTATAGAGCCCAAGCGCCAGTGGATAACGCGGTTTCTACAATTGTGAAATTATGTGATGGCAAGTCATTCAATTTCAAGTCGTCCAGTTTACATGCCAATTACACCACTAGGAGTAATGCAATCTAGTAGCGTCATGATGAGAAATGGGGTTGAGGATGTGCTAAACAGTGAGCTACGAAAAATATATAAACCATACTTTAACCTTAACCACTCAAAATAAACTCCTAAACTTAACTCAAACCTTAAACCTAACCTTATCCAATCGGAATGAATGCCTAAACGTATTCCTCAAGGTTAGTTTCAGTGTGACGTGATGTAGTGTTTTATCATTTTGTTTTCATGCTCTGAGAAGGAGAACCAATTGTGAAACAGGAAGATGCTGCTTTTTGTACACTGAAGGTGGCAGGACCTACCACCCACTGGGCAAAAACTGGTTGAATCAACATTGTTTCCACGTAATTTCAACAAACAAATTAATTGTGATGACATTGAATCAACATGGAAAAGTGATTGGATTTGGAAAAAAAGTAATCAACGTAAAGGAATTTCGTTTTTTTTAACCAAACTTCTAACCTAAATCCAATGACATGGTGACATATTTTGTTGATTTCATATTGAATTCACTGTAAAAATAAAATAAAAATACTTCATAGCTTCAAACGTCAAGACTCTATGGAGGGTATTCACCTGAAGTGATTCTATCTATTGATTGTCCCCATTTTGGTTATCCAGGTTTTCGTTTCCAGTTTTCCAGTTCATATTGAGGATTTCTCCCTGTTAACCATGCAGATGTCTTGGCTCGTGTTTGTCCTGGAATACATATCCCCGCTGTTGCCTTGCCCCCCATGGACTTTAATCAATTTGACTTTGAAAATCTACAATCTCAATCCCCAGTGTGTACATACAGCCAACTGTAGCTTAGAAATATGAGGGTCAATGTTTCTCTTGTAGAGCATCCAACTCAAAAAGGCAGTATTGAGAATATGACTTACAAAAAGTCTGAATCAATAATATGACTAACTGGCTTGATCGAAAACACACACTTAAAAGTTTAGTCTAATGGCAATAGATGAAATCATTTGTGATGGAAATTCACCGGTGATGAGTGTGGTGTAGTGGTTTGTTATTTATGTTGGAATGAGGAATGAGACCTCTTAAACAAACACACACACACACACATACACACACACACACACACTGTCCCTAGTCCTGAAAAATACACAACACCCCTTAGAGTGTGAGCAGAGGCTTCAGAATGTGGGTGGGCTTTGTGGCGAAGGCCAGCGAATCATGTGGGGCAGAGCCATGGTAGAGCCCCGCCTCTTGCTCCTTAACCCAGATCCCTGCCAGTATGGTTATATAATTCAATAAACACTCCCAACTTTGTTGCTGAGGGCCAGCTGGACAGAACATACCACACACACACTCCCAACTTTGTTGCTAAGGGCCAGCTGGACAGAACATACCAAACGCACCATTTTCATTTGGATCATTATCAGACAATTCATGTGGATCAGACAATTATAAGTGTATGATAGATTGAGAAATTCAAGTAAACAAAATTTAAATTTTAGTTGGATTTGTTCATCCATCCATATTTGTATGTGTCCATGTACTGTTAGGCCAGTAGTTGAAAAGGAGGTTCCAGATCTGGAACCAGACATCCCAATGAAAATAGGATCCAAACAGTGGTCAGTTTTACAGCTAATTTCCTGCAATTCTACACATTTTGCCATGGGGTGGAGCGACGTTTTAATGCAAATTTCCTGCAGTTCTACAAATTTTGCCATGACTTATGCCATGTTAATATGATATCTGAGTGAGCGTGACTAACAAAATCAATGGGGGCACCCTGGAGGTCAGGGCCCCTAAGCACGTGCCCTGCATGCCCAGTCGGTAATTTGGTCATGATTACTACAAGTTTAGATAGCTGGCTAGACTAACTAGACTAATACACAGTTGAAGTCGGAAGTTTACATACACCTTAGCCAAATACATTTAAAATCTGTTTTTCACAATTCCTGACATTTAATCCTAGTACAAATTCCCTGTCTTAGGTCAGTTAGGATCACCACTTTATTTTAAGAATTTGAAATGTCAGAATAATAGTAGAGAGAATGATTTATTTCAGCTTTTATTTCTTTCATCACATTCCCAGTGGGTCAGAAGTTTACATACACTCAATTAGTATTTGGTAGCATTGCCTTTAAATTGTTTAACTTGGGTCAAACGTTTCGGGTAGCCTTCCACAAGCTTCCCACAACAAGTTGGGTGAATTTTGGCCCATTCCTCCTGACAGAGCTGGTGTAACTGAGTCAGGTTTGTAGGCCTCCTTGCTCACACACGCTTTTTCAGTTCTGCCCACACATTTTCTTTAGGATTGAGGTCAGGGCTTTGTGATGGCCACTCCAATACCTTGACTTTGTTGTCCTTAAGCCATTTAGCCACAACTTTGGAAGTATGCTTGGGGTCATTGTCCATTTGGAAGACCCATTTGCGACCAAGCTTTAACTTCCTGACTGATTTCTTGTGATGTTAGTTCAATATATCCACATCATTTTACTTCCTCATGATGCCATCTATTTTGTGAAGTGCACCAGTCCCTCCTGCAGCAAAGCACCCCCACAGCATGATGCTGCCACCCCTGTGCTTCACGGTTGGGATGGTGTTCTTCGGCTTGCAAGCTCCCACTTTTTCCTCCAAACATAACAATGGTCATTATGGCCAAACAGTTCTATTTTTGTTTCATCATACCAGAGGAAATTTCTCCAAAAAGTACGATCTTTGTCCCCATGTGCAGTTGCAAACCGTAGTCTGGCTTTTTTATGGTGGTATTGGAGCAGTGGCTTCTTCCTTGTTGAGCGGACTTTCATTTTATGTCGATATAGGACTCGTTTTACTATGGATATAGAGACTTCTGTACCTGTTTCCTCCAGCATCTTCACAAGGTCCTTTGCTGTTGTTCTGGGATTGATTTGCACTTTTCGCACCAAAGTACGTTCATCTCTAGGAGACAGAACGCGTCTCCTTCCCATGGTGTTTACACTTGCATACTATTGTTTGTACAGATGAATGTGGTACCTTCAGGCATTTGGAAATTGCTCCCACGGATGAACCAGACTTGTGAAGGTCTACAATTTTTTTTCTGAGGTCTTGGCTGATTTCTTTTGATTTTCCGATGATGTCAAGCAAAGAGGCACTGAGTTTGAAGGTAGGCTTTGAAATACATCCTCAGGTACACCTCCAATTGACTCAAATTATGTCAATTAGCCTATCAGAAGCTTCTAAAGCCATGACATCATTTTCTGGAATTTTCCAAGCTGTTTAAAGGCACTGTCAACTTAGTGTATGTAAACTTCTGACCCACTGGAATTGTGATACAGTGAATTATAAGTGAAATAATCTGTCTGTAAACAATTGTTGGCAAAATTACTTGTGTCATGCACAAAGTAGATGTCCTAACCGACTTGCCAAAACTATAGTTTGTTAACAAGAAATTTGTGGAGTGGTTGAAAAACGAGTTTTAATGACTCCAACCTAAGTGTATGTAAATTTCCGACTTCAACTGTACCAAACAAAAAAAATTTAACTGACAGGCTAATAAGTGAGGAAAACTGCTGATGCACAACCAATTTTTGAAATTGCACCTTGTTTATTCTACTATTCTACTATTCTACCATGCACTTAACACATTTATGAAATTGCTTATCCCAGTTACTAATAAGCTTGCACCCATTAAGAAAATCACTGTAAAAAACTGTTAAATCTCTGTTGATTGATGAGGAATTGAAAAATTGTATGGTTGAGCGGGATGAGGCAAAAGGAATGGCAAATAAGTCTGGCTGCACAACCAAATTGAGAAATCATTTGACTAAACTGAATAAAAAGAAGAAGAAACTACACTATGAAACACAGACAAATGACATTAAGAATAATAGTAAAAAGCTTTGGAGCACCTTCAATGAAAGTTTTGGCAAAAAGGCAAACTCAGCTCCATCACTCTTTGAATCAGATGGCTCATTCATCACAAAACCAACAGATTTTGCCAACTACTTTAATTATTTTTTCATTGGCAAGATTAGCAAACTTAGGCATGACATGCCAGCAACAAACGCTGGCACTACACATCCAAGTATATCTGACCAAATTATCAAAGACAAGCATTGTAATTTTGAATTCCGTAAAGTGAGTGTGGAAGAGGTGAAAAAATTATTGTTGTCTATCAACAATGACAAGACACTGGGGTCTGACAACTTGGATGGAAAATTACTGAGGATAATAGTGGATGATATTGCCATTCCTATTTGCCATATTTTCAATTGAAGCCAACTAGAAAGTGTGTGCCCTCAGGCCTGGAGGGAAGCAAAAGTTATTCCGCTACCTAAGAATAGTAAAGCCCCTTTTTACTGGCTCAAATAGCCAACCAATCAGCCTGTTACCAACCCTTAGTAAACTTTAGGAAAAAATGGTGTTTGACCAAAAACAATTATATTTTACAGTTAACAAATTGACAACAGACTTTCAGCACTCTTATAGGGAAGGACATTCAACAAGCACAGCACTTACACAAATGAGTGATGATTGGCTGAGATACATTTATGATAAAAAGATTGTGAGGGCTGTTTTGTTAGACCAGTGAGGCTTTTGACATTATTGATGCTGGAAAAACCTATGTGTTATGGCTTTACACCCCCTACTATATTGTAGATAAAGAGTTACCTGTCTAACAGAACACAGAGGGTGTTCTTTAATGGAAGCCTCTCCAACATAATCCAGGTAGAATCAGGAATTCCCCAGGGCAGCTGTCTAGGCCCCTTACTTTTTTCAATCTTTACTAATGATATGCCACTGGCTTTGAGGAAAGCCATTGTGTCTGTGTATGCAGATATCTCAACACTATACACGTTAGCTATTATAGTGACTGAAATGACTGCAACACTTAACAAAGAGCTACAGTTCATTTCAGAATGGGTGGCAAGGAATAAGTTGGTCCTAAATATTTCAAAAACTAAAAGCATTATATTTGAGAAAAATCATTCCCTAAACCTCAACTAAATCTTGTAATGAATAATGTGGAAATTGAGCAAGTTGACATGACTAAACTGCTTGGTGTAACCCTGGATTGTAAACTGGCATGGTCAAAACATAATGATACAACAGTAGCTAAAATGGGGAGAAGTCTGTCCATAATAAAGCTCTGCTCTGCCTTCTTAACAGCACTATCAACAAGGCAGGTCCTACAGGCTCTAGTTTTGTCGCACCTGGACTACTGTTCATTCGTGTGGTCAGGTGCCACAAAGAGGGATTTATGAAAATTGCAATTGCTCAGAACAGGGCAGCACGGCTGGCCCATAAAAGTACACGGAGAGCTAACATTAATGACATGCTTGACAATCTCTACTGGCTCAATGTGGAGGAGAGATTGACTTCATCACTACTTGTATTTTTGAGAGGTATTGACATGTAAAATTAGATTAAAAAACACATAAAAATACATCTAATGGAACAGCAGGGACTGTGAAGCAACACAAACATAGGCACAGACACATGCATACACACACACGATAACATATGCACCATACACACATGTACACATGGATTTTGTGTTGTAGATATGTGGTAGTAGAGTAGGGGCCTGAGGGCACACACTTAATGTGTTGTGAAATCTGTTTTGAATGTATTGTAATGTTTTTAAATGTTATAATTGCCTGAATTTTGATGGACCCCAGGAAGAGCTGCTTTTCCTTCACTCTGCAGTCCGACTCATCCCAAACCATCTCAATTGGGTTGAGGTCGGGTGATTGTGGAGGCCATGTCATCTGATGCATCACTCCATCACTCTCCTTCTTGGTCAAATAGCCCTTACACAGCCTGGAGGTGTGTTTTGGGTCATTGTCCTGTTGAAAAACAAATGATAGTCCCTCTAAGCACAAACCAGATGCGATGGCGTATCGCTGCTGAATGCTGTGGTAGCCATGCTGTTTAAGTGTGCCTTGAATTCTAAATAAATCACAGACAGTGTCACCAGCAAAGCACCCCCACACCATCACACCTCCTCCTCCATTCTTCACAGTGGGAACCACACATGCAGAGATCATCCGTTCACCTACTCTGCGTCTCACAAAGAGACAGCGGTTGGAACCAAAAATCTCAAATTTGGACTCATCAGACCAAAGGTCAGATTTCCACCGGTCTAATGTCAATTGCTCGTGTTTCTTGGCACAAGCCAGTCTCTTCTTGTTATTGGTGTCCTTTAGTCATGGTTTCTTTGCAGCAATTCGACCATGAAGGCCTGAATCACGCAGTCTCCTCTGAACAGTTGATGTTGATTTGTCTGTTACTTGAACTCTGTTAAGCATTTATTTGGCCTACAATTTCTGAGGCTGGTAACTCTGCAGCAGAGGTAACTCTGAGTCTTCCTTTCCTGTGGTGGTCCTCATGAGAGCTAGTTTCATCATAACGCTTGATGGTTTTTGCGACTGCACTTGAAGAAACTTGAAAAGTTATTGAACTTTTCCGGATTGACTGACCTTCATGTCTTAAAGTAATGATGGACTGTCGTTTCTCTTTGCTTATTTGAGCTGTTCTTGCCATAATATGGACTTGGTTTTTTACCTTCTGTATACCCACCCTACCTTGTCACAACACAACTGATTGGCTGAAATGCATTAAGAAGGAAAGAAATTCCACAAATTAACTTTTACGAAGGCACACCTGTTAATTGAAATGCATTCCAGGTGACTACCTCATGAAGCTGGTTGAGAGAATGCCAAGAGTGTGCAATGCTGTCATCAAGGCAATGGGTGGCTACTTTGAAGAATCTCAAATATAAAATATATTTGATTTGTTTAACACTTTTTGGGTTATTACGTGATTCCATATGTGTTATTTCACAGTTTTGATGTCTTCACTATTATTCTACAATGTAAAAAATAGTAAAAAGAAAAGAAAAACTCTGGAATTAGTAGGTGTGTCCAAACTTTGACTGGTAGTGTAGGTGCTGGGCTAATAAAAAATACTAGTAAAGAACAAGAATGCCTGCACACTGTTAAAGCTCCCAATTCAGCGCTTTATTGACAACGTTTCCATCCGAAACGGATCTTCGTCAGGTCAAACAAACTGAGTGCTCACGTCCCAAAATATACACATTTCACCTCACATGACCATTATGCACATGACACATGGTGTGTGCAAAAACAATTTGTGTATCTCTAATAATTTGAGATAATAATAATAATGAGATGTGCACATGTAGTAGTTACAGACAATAATACATATTTATAAAATGACCAAGTAGGAGACCTGGAAGGCAAGACAAATCAAAGTGTCAAAGCGACGTGTATGCGGTAGGCGAAGTCAAGAGCTACTGGCAGAAACTTTACTGGATTCAGTGCAACAAAACAATGTACACTGGCAACCTCGAACAGCGAGGGAAATAACAAGACCTGCACACATGGGCAACTGCCGCGAAGACCAAAAACAATAACGCACAATACACGGTGAGAAACAGAGGGTTATAAAGGGAACACAATAAAACATAATGGGAAACACCGAAACATCGATCGTCAGCAGCTAGTACTCCGGGGACGACGAACGCCGAAGCCTGCCCGAGCAAGGAGGAGGAGCAGCCTCGGCTGAATCCGTGACACAAAGTGACATATTCATGTAAGAAATGGTCTGATATCAAACTCTTGGTTCAGACCTTTAAGAGACATGATACACAAATGGTGAATCCAATGCAATTCTCTTCTCAATAATAGATTATCAGTGTCTCCCCCCTCCTATTAGTCTTAACATGTTCGATACCAATGTATCTCACAGAGCTCATGTTGTGACGAGCTTCCATGAAATGCGCAGCCACAGGGTTTCTCTGGTCACTTGTCCTGATATTACTCCTGTGTTCCGCTGTCCTTGTTTTCAGAGCTTGTTTCGTTTTTCCTACACAGCATAAACCACAAATACACTTGATCAGGTATATCACATTTTTTGTGGAACATGCAATGATGCCGTAATGGTGATCGTAATGGTAATCGTAATGGCCTTGCCCGTAATATGGTGATTGAACATTGTGCATTTGTTTGTAAAGTTACACTGGGTACATCGGCTACATCTATAATTACCGTCCGGCACATTGTCTAGGAAGGTACTGCGTGGCACTGGTCTAAAGACTACCCGCGAGGGTTCTTTAAATGTATTTTCCAGTTGTGAATCAGTGCTCAAGATGTGTCAGTGTTTTTTAATGATGTGGTCGAACTGTTTACCAAGTGGGGAGTACTGAAGGAAGCATTGAACGTGTTGATCAGGAGGGCGGGGTGGTTTGGGCGTAAGGCTGTCATCCTGGGTCATATTTTTATAATGATCCCTTGCGTCATGCAGCCATTCCTCTTGGTAACTCAACTGTCTGAAACGCTCATCCAGACAGTCGGCTTGTTTGTCATAGTGACTCTGTGAACTACAAATCCTGCGTATGTGACTGTACTGGCTGATGGGGAGGCTCTTTTTTAGTGTTGTAGGGTGGAAGCTGTCTCTGCTTAACAGGGAATTCCTGTCCGTCGGCTTCCTGTATAGGTCCGTGCGAAAGCCACCCCCGTCCCTCTTAATCATAATGTCCAGAAAACTTGTTTATGAGCATCAAAGGTGAGGCTGAATTTCAAATGTTTGCTCCTTGTATTGATGAAGGAGTGGAATCGATGAAGTTCCTCTGCTGTGCCCTGGAAAAGAAGGAATACATGATCATTCCAGAGCCTGATATCGCGCAAGAATGGATTGTTAGGGCTGAAAATCACATTCTTCTCAAACAACCCCACATACAGATCGGCATATTTCGGTGCCATGTTACTACCCCATAGCGGTTCCCTTCTGTTGAATGTCATTTTCAAACATGAAAAAGTTCTTAGTCAGAACAATCTCAGCAAGTTCAACAATACAGTTAGCGCTAGGGAGTGTGCCAGTGGGTCGTTGATTAAGATAGTGTGCAATGGCTTCTAAGCCTCCCTGATGGGGGATATTAGTATACAGGGATTCAACATCAAAGCAAGCCATAAGCATCTCCCCATTGATATTGTGCATTGTATTGAGGGTGTTAATCATGTCCATAGAATTGTGTACATATGCAGGGAGTGACACCACACTCCACAAAGAAATCTACAGTCAATGAGCCAATGGAGGCCACAATACGTCTCCCTGGTGGCTTAGCCAATCATTTGTGGATTTTTAGTAAGGCATGAATAACGCTCCTGATTTCGTTGTCTACTTTCATGAACTCATATTCATTTTACATAATGTCTCCACTTTCCACAAGAGACTTCAGCTTACAGTGAATCTCATCTTTGAACAGTGGTGTTTCTAGGGAGGGATTTCTGTATTTGGGCAGACAAAAGGTAGATTTGGCTCGAAAAGGGGTATTCTCTATTTTGTCACCCATAGCCTGAACGCTCGTCTCACCCATACTTGACACATCCACATTTGGACTCATCATTTACGGGACAGAAGAACTCTCAATGTACGAAATAATTTCTGAAACTCTATTGTGGTGTTGAAGTCATTACATGATGCAGTGGGGATGAAAGATAAGCCCTTAATCAAGGCCAACTCACATGAAGTGGTTATGGGACGTGAAGAAAGGTTGATTACACTCAGGAATTCTGACCGCGTGTCCAATAGCGGCCTTGCTCCTCTGTTCTTCTTGCCCCACTTACACTTCTTCCACGTCCACGATGCTGCTGACCCCTGATGGGCCATTGAGGGGATTCTCTTCCCCCTTGCTTGCGTCCTAACAAAGATCCACTCCCATGGGAATCACAGCTGTAATCCGAATCTACATCAAGAGAAGATGCACTCGAGTGTGGAGGTAGGGTAACCTGTCGTGGGTAGTCTGACGTCACTACGCGACTGTCTACGGCCTCGCAGGGGATTCCCTCTCCACAGATACACCTCATTCATCACAAAATTAGCTCTGGTATCAAACATGTTAAGGAGGTGGGGAGAAACTGATCTATTTTTGAGAAGAGAATTGTATTGGATTCACCGTTTGTGTACCATGTCTCCTAAAGGTCTGAACCAATAGTTTGATATCAGACAATTTTTTGTATATGTCATTCTGATTTGTCTTGCCTTCCAGGTGTCCTACTTGGTCATTTTATACATATTTAAAAGTTGCATCATACTGCAGCACAGCTTGCAGGATGCTGCGGTATGGTGCAGCGTGTTACAGTGCATTACGTCATAGTATTTTACTGTCAGCCATTGTTGCCATTCATGTCTTTAATGGTGGTTGAAACCACCAGAGGGCATATTTGAGGGCATCTTTATGAAGCTTGTTGGCACTTGCTTACTTTCCCAAATAATCCTACAGAGGTCCATGCAGGCCAGACGTTTTGATTGCTATACTCTATCTGAAAGAGCATAATAACTTAATTAATTTCATTGACATGAAGCAACCATAGCCTCAGCTACTATAGCACAGAGAAATACATCTTAAAACATGCTATTCTGTTCTTTTGAAATATATTGTCTTAGTATCATGTTTTTTTTTTATGACCTACCTAAACAAAATATTAATGGATTTCTTTGTGACTGTGTATATTGAATTGATGTATTAGACTGGCGGCTATTGGTAGGCTACTTGTTAAGTCCCGGCTATTCTACTGTTAATATGTACTGCACTGTAGACCTTCATGGCGCTTTGAGGATGAAATGCTCAGTAAGTTTTGGTCTTTTATGATATTTATCTTAATGTAGGCCTACTGCTAGAGTGTAAAATACACATATTTCAGTAAATTCAGGGACAGGTGGCATAAAGGCCTACTTCAATATATAGTATATAAATCATTCATTCATTTGTGCATGTCATCACACAGCATACAAGTCATTCATGTATTTAAATACAGTCAAGCATTTTAGTTATAAAACAAAATAACAAAGGGAGCCTTGAATAATTAAACAATGAATAAACCACAACATAATATAATAATAATAATATATGCCATTTAGCAGACGCTTTTATCCAAAGCGACTTAGTCATGCGTGCATACATTTTTTGTGTATGGGTGGTCCCGGGGATCGAACCCACTACCCTGGCGTTACAAGCACTGTGCTCTACCAGCTGAGTTTGAAATAATGCGATTTATTTCAGGAATGAATTTCACTCTTTTTAATATTGGCTGTACTAGAGACTTTTAAACCTTTTTTTGTTAGAACAGACTATATGGGATTGATTATAGTTTGTTTGTAAATTATTATTGTATTTTTTGTGCTGTTTATACTGTTAGAAATTTAGCTTAATTTAATTGATTAAAAACGAAAATGCATTTTACAGTAGCCTACATAGGCCTCAGGGTTTCCATTAGGAAAATATGGCGCTGTACAACGTGACCGGTCGGGAGGAGTGAAGAGCAAAATAATCCTAACATTTTCACAGCATATGGTAGGCTAACCAATATCCAAACGGAGATTCAGTGTAAGTACGTTGTTGCGTACTTATTTTTATTTTATTTTTTATCTTTATTTAACCAGGTAAGCCAGTTGAGAACAAGTTCTCATTTACAATTGCGACCTGGCCAAGATAAAGCAAAGCAGTGCGATAAAAACAACAACACAGAGTTACAGTGGGGGAAAAAAGTATTTAGTCAGCCACCAATTGTGCAAGTTCTCCCAATTAAAAAGATGAGAGAGGCCTGTAATTTTCATCATAGGTACACGTCAACTATGACTGACAAATTGAGAAAAGAAAATCCAGAAAATCACATTGTAGGATTTTTTTTGAATTTATTTGCAAATTATGGTG
Organism: Coregonus lavaretus; assembly: GCF_964263955.1. NCBI lineage: Eukaryota > Metazoa > Chordata > Actinopteri > Salmoniformes > Salmonidae > Coregonus > Coregonus lavaretus. The sequence continues at coordinate 1,313,108 of NC_140003.1, forward strand.
GAAAATAAGTATTTGGTCACCTACAAACAAGCAAGATTTCTGGCTCTCACAGACCTGTAACTTATTCTTTAAGAGGCTCCTCTGTCCTCCACTCGTTACCTGTATTAATGGCACCTGTTTGAACTTGTTATCAGTATAAAAGACTCCTGTCCACAACCTCAAACAGTCACACTCCAAACTCCTCTATGGCCAAGACCAAAGAGCTGTCAAAGGACACCAGAAACAAAATTGTAGACCTGCACCAGGCTGGGAAGACTGAATCTGCAATAGGTAAGCAGCTTGGTTTGAAGAAATCAACTGTGGGAGCAATTATTAGGAAATGGAAGACATACAAGACCACTGATAATCTCCCTCGATCTGGGACTCCACGCAAGATCTCACCCCGTGGGGTCAAAATGATCACAAGAACGGTGAGCAAAAATCCCAGAACCACACGGGGGGACCTAGTGAATGACCTGCAGAGAGCTGGGACCAAAGTAACAAAGCCTACCATCAGTAACACACTACGCCGCCAGGGACTCAAATCCTGCAGTGCAGACGTGTCCCCCTGCTTAAGCCAGTACATGTCCAGGCCCGTCTGAAGTTTGCTAGAGTGCATTTGGATGATCCAGAAGAGGATTGGGAGAATGTCATATGGTCAGATGAAACCAAAATAAACTTTTTGGTAAAAACTCAACTTGTCGCGTTTGGAGGACAAAGAATGCTGAGTTGCATCCAAAGAACACCATACCTACTGTGAAGCATGGGGGTGGAAATATCATGCTTTGGGGCTGTTTTTCTGCAAAGGGACCAGGACGACTGATCCGTGTAAAGGAAAGAATGAATGGGGCCATGTATCGTGAGATTTTGAGTGAAAACCTCCTTCCATCAGCAAGGGCATTGAAGATGAAACGTGGCTGGGTCTTTCAGCATGACAATGATCCCAAACACACCGCCCGGGCAACGAAGGAGTGGCTTCGTAAGAAGCATTTCATGGTCCTGGAGTGGCCTAGCCAGTCTCCAGATCTCAACCCCATAGAAAATCTTTGGAGGGAGTTGAAAGTCCGTGTTGCCCAGCGACAGCCACAAAACACCACTGCTCTAGAGGAGATCTGCATGGAGGAATGGGCCAAAATACCAGCAACAGTGTGTGAAAACCTTGTGAAGACTTACAGAAAACGTTTGACCTGTGTCATTGCCAACAAAGGGTACATAACAAAGTATTGAGAAACATTTGTTATTGACCAAATACTTATTTTCCACCATAATTTGCAAATAAATTCATTAAAAATCCTACAATGTGATTTTCTGGATTTTTTTTTCTCATTTTGTCTGTCATAGTTGACGTGTACCTATGATGAAAATTACAGGCCTCTCTCATCTTTTTAAGTGGGAGAACTTGCACAATTGGTGGCTGACTAAATACTTTTTCCCCCCACTGTACATATGGGGTAAACAAAACATACAGTCAAAATTACAATAGAAAATCTATATACAGTGTGTGCAAATGTAGTAAGTTATGGAGGTAAGGCAATAAATAGGCCATAGTGCAAAATAAATACAATTTAGTATTAACACTGGAATGATAGATGTGCAGAAGATGATGTGCGAATAGAGATACTGGGGTGCAAATGAGCAAAATAAATAACAATATTGGGATGAGGTAGTTGGGTGGGCTAATTACAGATGGGCTGTGTACAGGTGCAGTGATCGGTAAGCTGCTCTGACAACTGATGCTTAAAGTTAGTGAGGGAGATAAGAGATTTTTGCAGTTCGTTCCAGTCATTGGCAGCAGAGAACTGGAAGGAATGGTGGCCAAAGGAGGTGTTGGCTTTGAGGATGACCAGTGAGATATACCTGCTGGAGCGCATACTACGGGTTGGTGTTGCTATGGTGACCAATGAGCTATGATAAGGCGGGGATTTGCCTAGCAGTGATTTAAAGATGAGCTGGAGCCAGTGGGTTTGGCGACGAAAATGTAGTGAGGGCCAGCCAACGAGAGCGTACAGGTCAAAATGGTGGGTAGTATAATGAGGGAAAAAAGTATTTGATCCCCTGTTGATTTTGTACATTTGCCCACTGACAAAGAAATGATCAATCTATAATTTAAATGGTAGGTTTATTTGAACAGTAAGAGACAGAATAACAACAAAAAAATCCAGAAAAACACATGTCAAAAATGTTATGAATTGATTTGCATTTTAATGAGGGAAATAAGTATTTGAACCCCTCTCAATCAGAAAGATTTTTGGCTCCCAGGTGTCTTTTATACAGGTAACGAGCTGAGATTAGGAGCACACTCTTAAAGGGAGTGCTCCTAATCTCTGTTTGTTACGTGTATAAAAGACACCTGTCCACAGAAGCAATCAATCAATCAGGTTCTAAATTCTCCACCATGGCCAAGACCAAAGAGCTCTCCAAGGATGTCAGGGACAAGATTGTAGACCTACACAAGGCTGGAATGGGCTACAAGACCATCGCCAAGCAGCTTGGTGAGAAGATGACAACAGTTGGTGCGATTATTCGCAAATGGAAGAAACACAAAATAACTGTCAATCTCCCTCGGCCTGGGGCTCCATGCAAGATCTCACCTCGTGGAGTTGCAATGATCATGAGAACGGTGAGGAATCAGCCCAGAACTACACGGGAGGATCTTGTCAATGATCTCAAGGCAGCTGGGACCATAGTCACCAAGAAAACAATTGGTAACACACTACGCCGTGAAGGACTGAAATCATGCAGCGCCCGCAAGGTCCCCCTGCTCAAGAAAGCACATATACATGCCCGCCTGAAGTTTGCCAATGAACATCTGAATGATTCAGAGGAGAACTGGGTGAAAGTGTTGTGGTCAGATGAGACCAAAATGAAGCTCTTTGGCATCAACTCAACTTGCCGTGTTTGGAGGAGGAGGAATGCTGCCTATGACCCCAAGAACACCATCCCCACCGTCAAACATGGAGGTGGAAACATTATGCTTTGGGGGTGTTTTTCTGCTAAGGGGACAGGACAACTTCACTGCATCAAAGGGACGATGGATGGGGCCATGTACCGTCAAATCTTGTGTGAGAACCTCCTTCCCTCAGCCAGGGCATTGAAAATGGGTCGTGGATGAGTATTCCAGCATGACAATGACCCAAAACACACGGCCAAGGCAACAAAGGAGTGGCTCAAGAAGAAGCATATTAAGGTCCTGGAGTGGCCTAGCCAGTCTCCAGACCTTAATCCCATAGAAAATCTGTGGAGGGAGCTGAAGGTTCGAGTTGCCAAACGTCAGCCTCGAAACCTTAATGACTTGGAGAAGATCTGCAAAGAGGAGTGGGACAAAGTCCCTCCTGAGATGTGTGCAAACCTGGTGGCCAACTACAAGAAACGTCTGACCTCTATGATTGCCAACAAGGGTTTTGCCATCAAGTACTAAGTCATGTTTTGCAGAGGGGTCAAATACTTATTTCCCTCATTAAAATGCAAATCAATTGATAACATTTTTGACATGCGTTTTTCTGGATTATTTTGTTGTTATTCTGTCTCTCACTGTTCAAATAAACCTACCATTAAAATTATAGATTGATCATTTCTTTGTCAGTGGGCAAACATACAAAATCAGCAGGGGATCAAATACTTTTTTCCCTCACTGTATATGGGGCTTTGGTGACAAAACGGATGGCATTGTGATAGACTACATCCAATTTGCTGAGTAGAGTGTTGGAAGCTATTTTGTAAATGACATTGCCGAAGTCAAGGATCGGTAGGATAGTCAGTTTTACGAGGGCATGTTTGGCAGCATGAGTGAAGGAGGCTTTGTTGCGAAATAGGAAGCCGATTCTAGATTTAACTTTGGATTGGAGATGCTTAATGTGAGTCTAGAAGGAGAGTTTTCGGTCTAACCAGACACCTAGGTATTTGTAGTTGTCCACATATTCTAAGTCAGACCCGCCGAGAGTAGTAATTCTAGTCGGGTGGGCGGGTGCAAGCAGCGTTCGATTGAAGAGCATGCATTTAATTTTACTAACGTTTAGCAGCAGTTGGAGGCTACGGAAGGAGTGCTGTATGGCATTGAAGCTCGTTTGGATGTTTGTTAACACAGTTTCCAATGAAGGGCCAGATGTATACAAAATGGTGTCGTCTGCGTAGAGGTGGATCTGAGAGTCACCACAGCAAGAGCGACATCATTGATATACACAGAGAATAGAGTCGGCCCGAGATTTGAACCCTGTGGCACCCCCATAGAGACTGCCAGAGGTCCAGACAACAGGCCCTCCGATTTGACACAATGAACTCTATCTGAGAAATAGTTGGTGAACCAGGCGAGGCAGTAATTTGAGAAACCAATGCTATTTAGTCTGCCAATAAGAATGCGGTGATTGACAGAGTCGAAAGCCTTGGCCAGGTCGATGAAGACGGCTGCACAGTACTGTCTTTTATCGATCGCGGTTATAATATTGTTTAGGACCTTGAGCGTGGCTGAGGTGCACCCATGACCAGCTCGGAAGCCAGATTGCATAGCGGAGAAGGTACGGTGGGATTTGAAATGGTCGGTGATCTGTTTGTTAACTTGGCTTTCAAATACTTTTGAAGGGCAGGGCAGGATGGATATAGGTCTGTAACAGTTTGGATCTAGAGTGTCACCCCCTTTGAAGAGGGGGATGACCGCGGCAGCTTTCCAATCTCTGGGGATCTCAGACGATACGAAAGAGAGGTTGAACAGGCTAGTAATAGGGGTTGCGACAATTTCGGCAGCTAATTTTAGAAAAAAACGGTCCAGATTGTCTAGCCAGCTGATTTGTAGGGGTCCAGATTTTGCAGCTCTTTCAGAACATCAGCTGTTTGAATTTGGGTGAAGGAGAAGCGGGCGGGGGGGGTGGGGGGCATAGGCAAGTTGCAGCGGAGGGTGCAGAGCTGGTGGCCGGGGTAAGGGTAGCCAGGTGGAAAGCATGGCCAGCGGTAACAAAATGCTTGTTGAAATTCTCGATTGTCGTAGATTTATTGGTGGTGACAGTGTTTCCTAGCTTCAGTGCAGTGGGTAGCTGGGAGGATGTGCTCTTATTCTCCATGGACTTTACAGTGTCCTCATACTTTTTGGAGTTAGTGCTACAGGATGCACATTTCTGTTTGAAAAAGCTAGCCTTTGCTTTCCTTGAAGACCTGACCAAGATCCGTTTCGGATCGAAACATTGTCAGTAAAGCGGTGAATTGGGAGCTTTAACAGTGTGCAGGCCTTCTTGTTCTTTTATAGGTGCTTTCTGACACAAATATGACTAGAATATTATACACTACACACCTATCTGAGTCTTCACCAAAGACCCTCAAACTCAAACCAGGTCACAGTGAGATTCCCCTAATCCATTATATTCATCATCTCTCTCTCTCTCTCCCCCCCGTCATCTTCATCCTCTCTCTCCGTCTCTCACCCTGTCATTTTCATCCTCTCTCTCTCTCTCCCCCTGTCATCTTCATCCTCTCTCTCCGTCTCTCCCCTGTCATCTTCATCCTCTCTCTCACTCTCCCCTGTCATCTTCATCCTCTCTCTGTCTCTCACCCTGTCATCTTCATCCTCTCTCTCTCTCTCTCCCCGTCATCTTCATCCTCTCTCTCCATCTCTCCCCTGTCATCTTCATCCTCTCTCTCTCTCTCCCCTGTCATCTTCATCCTCTCTCTCTCCTCCTGTCATGTTCATCCTCTCTCTCCGTCTCTCCCGTCATCTTCATTCCTCTCTCTCTCGCTCTCTAACACTCTAACTCTCACTCCACTCCACTCCACTCCACTCCCTTCCCCCATTCTTCCAGTTTCCACTCACTGGCCCAGACAGTCTTAGGGTGGCCTGGAGTCAAGGCTATGTTCTCACTGTCCAACTATTTAACTAACCGCAGTGAATCAGCTTAAATTTCACCTCACTGCTCAGCCCAGCTCCCTCTTG